>NC_138864.1:105560791-106760791 GCF_965194805.1 Balaenoptera borealis
TTCAAAGATAAAATTATTAAAGAGTTTCAAGACGGTAGCCACAGAGCATTGAACCCTAAATGCAGGGGCTCCGTAGAAAAGGGAGCAGTATTTTCATGCAAGTAGATCTTTGTAGTGGTCCTTAATCACATGGCACTATAAGGACACCAAGACATAGTGCAGACAGCGTAGGATTTGGAATGAAAAGATCCAGATTTGTGTCCTGAGTTGCTGGTTTACTAACCAAATGAGATTATTATTAAACTTTTCAAAACCATGCTTTTATCACGTATGATGGTATTGTAAAGTGGTATCCTACAAGCGTTAAATTCAATAAGGTTTGTGTGACAGAGAGGACCAGCTAGCCACCAAAATCCATCCAGCTCATCTTTGGGTACACAGCTCGATGAAATTTCCTTGTCTTTCTTACAGATAGGTGGAGCCATCTGACTAAGTTCTCTCCAACAGAATGTGAGCAGAAGTGATATATGCCACTCCCAGCCAGGTCCTGAAAATCTCCCACAGCTGTTTCTCTACACCCTTCCCATTCAGTAGGCTGGTTGTAAATGATGATGAGGTCCTAGAAGCAGGAATTCTTAACCTGGGGTCCGTGGAGCCCCAAAGGATCCACGGATAGAACTCAGGGAATCTATGATTTAGATGAGGCATATCTTTAAATCTTTATTTCCACTAACCTCTATTTGAAATGTTGCAGTTCCTTTCACTGTTAATGCAGGCAACAAAGCACAGTGCTATGAGCAGTAACTGACCCTTTCACCAATAAAAGTCACCAATACTACAGTTGTTGGAGAAATCTGAAATACAAGGTATGCTCATCACTACTTTGATAGTATAGTCATCATTAGACCCACTGCTAGATCTTCTTATTTAATGCATTAATTAAAAGCACATATACTACTCTATCCCAAATTAGCTCTTTTAATACTTTAATAATGATATTTCAACATAATTTTCATTATGTAATCTTAAATATTTTATTTTACGCATTTGTAACATTATTCCAAGAAAGAAGTTTGCAGGCTCAACCAGACTGTCTAAGTGGCCCATGACACAAAAAATTTAGGACCCTGGTAGGATTATGCTAAGGAGGAAAAAAAAAATCTAAACATGAAAGGCTATTTACTATGTGATCCCATCTATAAGACATTCTGGAAAAGGCAAATTTATAAGGACAGAAATCAGTGGGGAAGGGAAGGAGATTGACTACAAAGGGGCACAAGGGTACTTCTGGATTGATGGACACGTTCTAGATCTCAAATGTGACACTGGTTATGCAACTGTATGTATTCATCAAAACTCACTAAACTGTACACCTAAGAAGGGAGAAATTCACTATATGTAAATTATACCTAAATAAACCTAACTTAAAAAAACAAAAACAAAAAAACCCTGCTAGAGGACAGCAGATCCACAGAGGAAAGGAGCCTTCATGAAGACATGGAGGAGAGTCACCCACTGACCCGCACAACTGCCCAGGGCTGTCGTATGAGAGAGAAAGAAACTTCTATTGTGTTGAGTCCAGGTTTGGGCCTATTTGTTACCACAGTTTAGACCACCCTGACACATTTAGTAAAAGTATTTGCTACACTGTAACACATAATACAAATGTTGGAATGAGAATATTTGTGTGCAAGTCCCGAGGATGTTACTTCGGAGGTTTTGCATCATTTGGACAATCACTTGACTTCTCTGAACTTTAATTTCTTCATCATGGAATGGAGAGATTGATTATACTCCCCTTGCAATATGCTGTGAAGATGAGAAACAATACAGACCTTAGCCTAGAGCACCCAATAAATGAAGAACTGTTAAGTAGTCACCTATTCTGATTGTGTTTGGAGCACTACCCAATGCATTTGTAGTCCCAGCCCTATAAAATCTAGCATTACACCTTCCTTTGCAAAGCTATTTCTTGCAATGTAGGCCCCCCTCTTTATCAAGTGTCTTTCAGATCTCATAGTTAGATAGGATGTTCAAGACCATGTAACCCATTCCTTTCGTTTCCTATTTCCGCTTAGGGGAACAAAACTAAAGTAACAGTATAGCTTTAGGCTCTGAGACACAGAATTGGCAACTAAGACCCAGAGATGAAAGAAGAGGTCCAGAAAAACCCCACATTCTGAGTCAAAGCCACAGCTATTGAGGAGGAGGCAGCATCCCAAGGGGCTTGTGGAGAGCTGCCATTCTGGAAGAACTGAGGGAAGAACTGGAAGAGAGGAGGTCATGATTTGGGAGACTACAGCTCCATTGAAATGAGGCTATTCTCTTCCTTTACCTCCTGAAAACCAAAGAAAGGTGATAATAAAAGTAGAGGATTCCCAAACTCTCATCCCCAACTACAGTGGGGGCTACAGATGAGTATCTTATCTAAGAGTGGATCAAGGACCAGAATGGCCAAGTGCCTGATGCCACGTCAGAGAATGATGATAGATCTGAGAGAAGGTTTGTCTGGGAGAGGCAACCTGAATTTCCACTCTTTGGAGAAACAAGGATTCTTGAGTGCCTGTGGGTCAAGATGACACTGATGAAGGGGTCTATATGTCTGAGCCACCTCACTTTTACTGAACTGAACAATCACCCAACAGTTATGGGACTCCAAGTGATGTGGACCCCAAGTGAAGTGGCAGGGGCTGTGGCCATAGTGGCTGGAATCCAAGCCAGACTCCCCAAACCAGGGACTGTGCAAAGAGGAGGCCCCTATCAGCACCCTTCGAAGAATCAACAAACACACCGCAGACAGAATAGCATTTGGTTGCTACCATAAAATGCACATGTACAAGTGCCAGTCACAATCGGCAGAGTAGTAGCTGCTACTTCATTGTAGGCCATTCTGTAAGGAGACTTCTGCCTCTGCCTTTCCTACTTGCTCCCCACCCCAGCACCACAGGGGAAGCAGTGAGAAGGTAGGAGTGAGGGGAGGTGCCTCAGAGAGTGTCCACCATGTGGTCTCTGCCTGCTCCAGTCAGCCAGCCTACAAACCACTGCTCCAGCTTCTACCACCACCACCAACCACTACTATTCCCCTTACCACCACTCTGCCCACCACCATCACTACCAGTAGCAAGCAGCTAGAGCCAAAAGTCTTGCCTATATGGGCAGGGGTATGGCTAGAGATTTGGGCCAAGTATGAGTTTTCTATACATATATATTTTTTATTTTTGAATGTATATGAGTTTAATATTTTTAAATGGATAGTACTACCCTTAAAACATGATCGATGAACTAGCCTAATAACTCTGTGTCTTCTGTGTCTTTAAAGTTGTGGAATTGCACTGAAATGCCTCAAAGGAGCCCACTACCCAGAGGCAGAGCATAACTTGAGAAGGTAAAATCATTTCATGATTATGCCACAATGAATTGAGACTTTTGATAAAATGAATAATAAATTGACACTTTTTGAGCACCAAGTACATCCCAAGCACTGTTTATTAAACACGATTTTTTTCACACCTAAGAGAACTTCCTCGCTGAAATAGCTCCCAAACCAAGGTAAGCTGACGTATTCTTCCCAACTCCAATGACAAAAGTACTGGTTTGCAATAGACTATGTTTAAATACATTTTAACAAGTACACTTACTGATCTGGAAATCATTAGTGTGTCATGAATTAAGAGCATGAGGTAGAAACAAAAGGTACAAGGGATCTCAGAGCTTTGCCAGGCAACTGCCCACAAGGGCATTAATTTATCAGTCAATACATGCCCACACAGCAGAAAATACAGAATGTGAAAATTGTTTCTTGCCACTAATGTATTTAATCTGTGGGTGATCAGTATTCTTTTGCAGAAAGTGAGGCCATCAGTTCTGAGGCAGATGCCGGCACAAAAAGCAAAGCCACAACCAATATTAACACCATTGAATAAGCCAGATATTATGGAGCCAGTGATTCTCAGAAAACAAGACAGGATTAGGTAAATCTGTGAGCATTTAAAATGTACATTCTCATCTCATTAATAATTTCCTTACATTGTTTACATGTTGAAATAATTTAAAATATATCGGGTTAAATGAAATATATTATTAAAATGAAAAAAATTTAAAAATAAAATGTACATTCTCATGTTAAGTAGTGGTTTGAGAATTATTTTCTTTGACATGATTGATGCCACTGCTTCCCTCTGGGTTTCAGTGGTGGTGATGGTGGTAGTGTTTCTGATTTCTTTTGTTTTTTGTCTTTGACTACCCAAGGTTCACCATGAAATGACTCACCAAAACAGAAACTGAAACCCAAAATTAAAGATCAATTCATCACAATTCTTCATCAAACCCAGTAGAAAAAAAAGGCCCAAATTGCATGCTTAGCCATTGTTATGAGCTGAATTGTTTCCCTTCAAAATTCCTATGTTATTCCTGGCACCCCAGAATGTGACTGTATTTGGAGATAGGGTCTTTAAAGAGGTAATTAAGTTAAAATGAGGTCATTAGGGTGGGCCCTAATCCAATATGTCTGGTTTCCTTACAAGAGGAGGAAATTTGGACACAAACACACACACAGGAATACCACGTGAAGACACAGGGAGAAGACAGCCACCTACAAGAGAAGGAGAAGGGCCTCAGAAGAAACCAACCTGCTGACACCCTGATGCCTCCAGAACTATGAGAAAATTAATTTCTGTTGTTTAAGCCACCCAGTCTGTGGTACTTTGTTATGGCAGCCCTGACAGACTAATACAGCCATCATTATTTTTCAACTATATATTTTACTTAAAATCATAGCACTGTGCCCAAAGCATCAATTAAGTGCCAGAGTATCAATTATGCAGGCCAACCCTATCATTCTATGTATAGTAATAATAACTAGCAGTATTGGGTGCCTACAGTGTGGGACACTGGGACGGATATCTATATTCTGATATTTACATCAACCCTGTTCAGTGTATGCATGGCTCTTGTCCCCATTTTTACGGATTCCCAGAGCCAGTGACTATCAGAAACCGGGGTTCAAACCCAGGTCTGCTTGACACCAAAGTCCTAAACTCTTGGACATTACGCCAGAATGAGTTTACCAATTTGCCTACTGTTGACCAATTTGCCTGCTGTTCTGACTCACAGCTGAACTAGAGCTGGAATGGAGGTCACCTGACTCCCAAACCAGTATCCTGCCTCGATGACTGCAAGACATTTTGAAACACAAAATTTTACGGAGTTCTCGCATCAGTGCAGGGTGGCCTGGCAAAGGGCTGAGACCCACTGGACCTCCTTTTCCTGTCTCATACTCTACAGATGCTCTACACAGCATCAGAAGATTGGAAAATGGGTGAGGCTTCTGGACTAGGAACATCTGTGAAGGTGGCTGGATACTGATCGTGGGTAAGAGAAGAGGAAGAGCCATGCTAATGAGGTTTAGGGGGGTTGGGTTTATTTATTTTTTTAAGAAAGGCAGACTGCCACTTGCAGAGCCCTCGTTAGGATGTATCTGGAGTCCTGGTAGCTTGACTGCCCTATGTTGTCCTACAAATGGACCATGAGAGCTTGTTTGGAGGTCCTAGCAGGAGAGCACAGCTACCTGCCTGCACTTGAAGGAAGAAAGATCCACCTCTATCGGGGAAGGTTGCCCTCCTCCACCAGCATGCAGCTTCAGGAGGGACACACGTGATGGAGCGGACAGGGAGGAAGAGGACAGTTGCTTAGCCAGCCAGATCAGCCCAATCAACCCTGGCAATCAAAGGGGTGACAGATGTTGCAGCCAGATCGCCCTCACATGCAAGATTTAGAGTTTGAAGAAGGAAACTAAAATAGTTGGGGTTTAGAACATGAGAAACAGAAGTTTTCACCATACATAACAGATTTATAAGCTTTTATAGGCAATCTGCATGTAAATAGGAAATTCTAGAATTTCGGAGGTTTTCTTTTGATGAAATTGCTTTTCCTCTCTCATGCCTGTAGAGATCTATGTTGAACTCCTATAGTTTATACTCGAGCTTGTTTCTGACATACTCAAAATCAGACTACGAAATTTCATGCTAAAAATCCTAAATAAAACCTAGAGCTCATCACTGTGGTGTGAAATATCCCAAATGGAAGATGCTAAATTGTAAGGATGAAACTCTTTTTGCAGTGTTAAGGGAAAATTGCCTCTTCTAAACTGTCTTCATGTAAGTAGCCTCTGTATCAGTGGTTCTCAAAGTGTGGTTCCCCAGGCCAGCGGCACTAGCCTCACCTGGGGTGGGGACTTGTTAGAAATGCAGTCTCAAGCCCCAACCCAGATGTACTGAATCAGAAACTCAGAAATCTGTGTTTATAAGCCTGCCCAGGTGATTCTGATGAGTACATATGTTTTGCAACCACTGGTCTATAATAAATATTTTTTTTATTGGAGTATAGTTGCTTTACAATATTGTGTTAGTTTATAATGTACAGCTATACGTATACATATATCCCCTCTTTTTTGGATTTCCTTCTCATTTAGTTCACCACAGAACACTGAGTAGAGTTCCCTGTGCTATGCAGTAGGTTCTCATTAGTTATCTATTTTATACATAGTATCAATAGTGTATATATGTCAATCCCAATCTCCCAATCTTCCCACCCACACCCCCTTTCCCGCTTGGTATCCATACGTTTGTTCTCTACATCTGTGTCTCTATTTCTGCTTTGTAAATAAGATTGTCTATACCAATTTTTTCAGATTCCACATATATGCATTAATATACGATATTTGTTTTTCTCTTTCTGACTTACTTCACTCTGTATGGCAGTCTCTAGGTCCATCCATGTCTCTATAAATGACCCAAGAAACATGGAACGCTTCACGAATTTGCATGTCATCCTTGCACAAGGGCCATGCTAATCTTCTCTGTATCGTTCCAATTTTAGTATATGTGCTGCCAAAGCGAGCACTAATAAATATTTTTTAAACTTTGAAAAAGTCTTAAATACTGAACTCTAAAATCTTTAATCAGTAAAATGATTTAAAAAGGAGAGTTGTCAGAATGACCCAAGTAATTACTAAATCATGTTCTGTCAAAGACTCAACACCACCTATTGAAGTGATACCTGTATTCTGGCCTCAGGTACCTTTCAATACCTAGAGTCCGTGAGCATTGAGAGAGAACAATCTCCTGATTGAATACTTGCGTAATTACAAATAATTGGTACTTCAGTTTTTTTCAAAGTTTTAATTTCCCATTCTCTTAAAATTAAGAGTTCCATTCCTATGAAAATATCCTCCTGAACCATAACCTATTCCATTTAGCATTCTCAAATCTAAATAAGGAATACACCAAAATGTTAAAAGTGTTTCTCTCTGGGCAGAGGAATTATGGATGAATTTTATTCTTTTCTTTATACTGTTGTATTAATATTTTTTTAAAAAAATATTAAGGTAAAGTTAGATAAGCATATGAGGTTCTAGTAAACCTGAGAGAAATCCATCATTATAATGTTTGCAGCCAGATCCACTATTTATAGGTAAAGAAAGATTTTTATAAATTGACATAGAATGTATTTTCAATAAACAAGATTGAACAGAGACTTTTTCCCATCACTTTTCTCTTTTCCTTCTAACACATGACAGATGGACTGACTATATTACATGGCAATTAGGAATTATTCTAGGGAAAAAGTCGAAATAGATTTATCTTAATTGTAACAGAGTTTTTTTTAATGTTGAAATGTTTTCTACTCTAAATAAAGAGTATACTTTGGAATCTACAGAGAAAATCTTTTTATAATACAGAGAGTCACTGTACATAACCCCTTGTCATGCTTAATGGTCCTCAGTTCCGTGGGCTGTTACTCTCTTTGGTTGATTAGTAGTTATATTGTAATGAAAAGAGATTCATATTTTAGCTACTCACTCTTTATTGCAGCAACTGAGATCGGAGTTTTTTATTTTCCTCACTTTGATTCTTTAAGATGTGTTTTCCTCAACATAGATCTATTTTTTTCATTTTTAAATGTTTTTCATTTAAATTTCCCTTAGGTACTTCCTGTGAATTTTATGGGCCTCCTTTCTTACTATTGCTATAGTTGTCATTTCTGAAATCAATGAAGCATAGCCTTTTATAGGACTGACATGTACCAATCTAGTGAGCTAGAAGAAACTTTGGCATTTTATTTCTCTACAGTTTTCTACCGAAATAATGACTCTGTATATAATGTTGTTAAACTAATTTTTTGAAATCCTAAGTACGGTCTTTCTTCCTTAGGTACATTTTTGTCACTTCCCATATACCGTGCTATTGTCTTCGCACTGTGGTTTAGTAAAGGAAGCACAGAGTTAGAATTGGAAGCCCTGGATTAAATTCAGTTTCCGCCACTTACTAATTCTATCAATCACTTAACTTCTTTGTATTCCATATTTTTCAGCTATAAAATGGGAGTGATATTAACTACATCACAGGGATTTAAAAATAAATAATAGTAAGACCATAAAATTTTAGAGTAATTATGGTTATTGTTTTCTGTCCTGACTGAAGTGTCAGGTGTCATGAAGTAACTAAAGAAGGGAATGGAAAGAGTATAATTCAAAAGAAATAAAATTTGCCTTCAGAATTAAGCATAGAACTTTTCTTGATCACATCCTCTCTGCCACATACACACCCTTCACTTACATGCTCTGTGGTTTTTATCAGCTCACAGTGTTTTTCAGGTGGTTTGGTTGGGAAGGTTTTTAACCAGGCCTCGGAGGAGTTTCTATGCTGAGTTTCTAGAGTGGGGTTGGAGGCTGGTGGTTAAAAAGAAAAAAAAAAAAAAATCCTAGAAGGAAACAAAATCTAAACACTCCCTTAGCACTTCAACTATCTGTTCAACCTGTATGTTTTCCCTCCAAAAATCACTGGTACATCCTTTCCTCAAGCCACTTTGTGGATAAGATAGGGTTTCTGAAATGGGGTAAAAAGAGATGGATGGCTATGCAGGTGTACATTTAGGTATATATAGGGTCACTTAGTTTCCTGGGAATAAATGATGTATTGAAAAGTAAGGAACAGATGGATCTTGTGAAATGGATGAAAGACACAGTCCCAGAGCAACCTCTGGACTTGAGAAGTCAGACAGGACCATGTGTGCAGGAAGGTCTGACTCTTAGGGTAACTAGAGAAGGAGGACAAAAGTAACAGCTCTAGGCCACTAACATGGGAATCTGAAATGGGTTTGACAATGACAGGGTGGCCCTGGTAAGAACAGATACAGGACGGATTTCTATGTAGTGGTTAGTCTCTCCTATTTCACTGTGTTCTTTTCCTCTGCTAACTAAAACCTTTGTCCACCAGAGTATACTTCAGTTACCTTCTATTCTCTGTGTTAAAAATCTGTTTGATGTTTTCCCAGAATTAAGAAATTGTTTTTTACTAACTGCAATTAGTAACAATGGAAAATAGCATTCCAGCAAAAGTACAGATGGATTCTGTTTGCCTAAGAGAAGAGTGAGAAAACTCTATGACATTAAAGACTCAACTCAGTCACTGCAAACATGGTCCCTCAATTTATCCACCTATGTGCAGAAGATAATAATACTCATTTTATAAGGATGTTATGACTGTAAATGGGACTAAAGCTTACACAGCACTGAAAATACTGAAGTCTAATTAATTTTTATGCATTTTTCCATGATGTTTGTGTATGCGTGTGTTTTATGAAAAACATGTTGTAAAGAAAAATGAAAATGTCCACTTGGTTGGACCAAAAGACAGAGATTAAAGTACTTCTTTTTTTTTTAAGTTATAAGGAAGCATTACTATCATCTATTCTAAGAACTGCAAAGGGTTTTATGTTATTTGGAGACTAATGGAGCTACTCTATTTGTTCTTTTATTAGGCCCCACCAACAGCAATAGAGAAAAATTAATTCTTTGACTCAAGAAAAATTTATTGAGCACCCATTAGGCATTATACTGGGCTCTGGAGATTTGATTTTTTTTAATAAGACATGATTCCTGTCCTTGATAGAAGTCTATTAAAGAAATTCTCATCTCAAAACAATGAAAAAAATGTACTCATGCATTTCAAAGTTTATTCTGTGATCTATGCAACAGAGGTACAGTTTGCTCACAGAGAAGAATAATTCTGTCCATTTACCACTATTAGTTTAAAAAACATCATACTTCTAGATCTAAACATTCCTGAAGATAAAACGTTTCAAACTAAAAAAAAAAAATTAATGTGATTTTCTAAAAAACAAAAAAAGAATGTATGTGAAGTACAACCAAGAAAGATGATTTAATAGATTATAAGTATTAATGTTGAATTAAATTTCAACTTTAATGCTATTGAAACAAAACCAAAGAGTCCTCAGAGAACAAGTTTTGCCACTGATACTGTCATTCATGAAAATGAGCCATTAAAAAGCAGTAGTTTGATAGGCATTGCATTGAATCTGTAGATTGCTTTGGGTAGTATAGTCATTTTCACAATGTTGATTCTTCCAATCCAAGAACATGGTATATCTCTCCATCTGTTTGTATCATCTTTAATTTCTTTCATCAGTGTCTTATAGTTTTCTGCATACAGGTCTTTTGTCTCCTTAGGTAGGTTTATTCCTAGGTATTTTATTCTTTTTGTTGCAATGGTAAATGGGAGTGTTTCCTTAATTTCTCTTTCAGATTTTTCATCATTAGTGTATAGGAATGCAAGAGATTTCTGGGCATTAATTTTGTATCCTGCTACTTTACCAAATTCATTGATTAGCTCTAGTAGTTTTCTGGTAGCATCTTTAGGATTCTCTATGTATAGTATCATGTCATCTGCAAACAGTGACAGCTTTACTTCTTCTTTTCCAATTTGAATTCCTTTTATTTCTTTTTCTTCTCTGATTGCTGTGGCTAAAACTTCCAAAACTATGTTGAATAATAGTGGTGAGAGTGGGCAACCCTGTCTTGTTCCTGATCTTAGTGGAAATGGTTTCAGTTTTTCACCATTGAGAATGATGTTGGCTGTGGGTTTGTCATATACAGCCTTTATTATGTTGAGGTAAGTTCCCTCTATGCCTACTTTCTAGAGAGTTTTTACATAAATCGGTGTTGAATTTTGTCAAAAGCTTTTTCTGCATCTATTGAGACGATCGTATGGTTTTTATCCTTCAATTTGTTAACATGGTGTATCACATTGACTGATTTGCGTATATTGAAGAATCCTGGCATTCCTGGGATAATTCCCACTTGATCCCCATGGTGTATGATCCTTTTAATGTGCTGTTGGATTCTGTTTGCTAGTATTTTGTTGAGGATTTTTGCATCTATGTTCATCAGAGATATTGGTCTGTAGTTTGGCATTTTTCACAGAACTGGAACAAAAAATTTCACAATTTGTATGGAAACACAAAAGACCCCGAATAGCCAAAGCAATCTTGAGAAAGAAAAACAGAGCTGCAGGAAGCAGGATCCCTGACTTCAGAGTATACTACAAAGCTACAGTAATCAAGACAGTATGGGACTGGCACAAAAACAGAAATAGAGATCAATGGAACAGGATAGAGAGCCCAGAGATACATCCGTGCACATATGGTCACCTTATCTTTGATAAAGGAGGCAAGAATATACAATGGAGAAAAGACAGCCTCTTCAATAAGTGGTGCTGGGAAAACTGGACAGCTACATGTAAAAGAATGAAATTAGAACACTCCCTAACACCATACACAAAAATAAACTCAAAATGGATTAAAGACCTAATAAGACCAGACACTATCAAACTCTTAGAGGAAAACATAGGCAGAACACTCTATGACATACATCACAGCAAGATTCTTTTTGACCCAGCTCCCAGAGAAATGGAAATAAGAACACAAATAAACAAATGGGACCTAATGAAACTTAAAAGCTTTTGCACAGCAAAGGAAACCATAAACAAGGCGAAAAGACAACCCTCAGAATGGGAGAAAATATTTGCAAATGAAGCAACTGACAAAGGATTAATCTCCAAAATACACAGGCAGCTCATGCAGCTCAATATCAAAAAAACAAACAACCCAATCCAAAAATGGGTAGAAGGCCTAAATAGACATTTCTCCAAAGAAGATATACAGATTGCCAACAAACACATGAAAGGATGCTCAACATCACTAATCATTAGAGAAATGCAAATCAAAACTACAACGAGGTATCACCTCACACCGGTCAGAATGGCCATCATCAAAAAATCTACAAACAATAAATGCTGGAGAGGGTGGAGAAAAGGGAACCCTCTTGCACTGTTTGTGGGAATGTAAATTGATACAGCCACTATGGAAGCTCCTTAAAAAACTAAAAATAAAACTACCTTACGACCCAGCAATGCCACTACTGGGCATATACCCTGAGAAAACCATAATCCAAAAAGAATCATGTACCACAATGTTCATTGCAGCTCTATTTACAATAGCCAGGACATGGAAGCAACCTAAGTGTCCATCAACAGATGAATGGATAAAGAAGATGTGGCACATATATACAATGGAATATTACTCAGCCATAAAAAGAAATGAAATTGAGTTACTTGTAGTGAGGTGGATGGACCTGGAGTCTATCATACAGAGTGAATTAAGTCAGAAAGAGGAAAACAAATACCATATGCTAACACATATATATGGAATCTAAAAAAAAGAAAAAAAAATGTTCTGAAGAGCCTAGAGGCAGGACAGGAATAAAGATGCAGACGTAGAGAATGACTTGAAGACAGGGGGAGGGGGAAGGGTAAGCTGGGATGAAGTGAGAGAGTAGCACTGACGTATATACACTACCAAATGTAAAATAGATAGCTAGTGGGAAGCAGCTGCATTGCATGGGGAGATCAGCTCATGCTTTGTGACCACCTAGAGGGGTGGGATAGGGAGGGTGGGAGGGAGATGCAAGAGGGAGGGGATATGGGGATATATGTATACATATAGCTGATTCACTTTGTTATACAGCAGAAACTAACACAACATTGTAAGGCAATTATACTTCAACAAAGATGTTAAAAAAAAAAAAGAACTGATAAAAAAAAATAGTAGTAGTTTGAGGGCCATCACTGATGTCTAGCAATACCAAATAAATATCAACCACTGTAGGTAATAAAGGTTTTATCTCCCTTAACATGGGTGTCCCAAGCTAAATGTTCACCACTTTTATGCAGAGTCATCTGTCAATGAAATCTTCCCAGGAGAAGATACTGCCACACTATGCAGAGGGACATCCAGCCACATTGCTCACTAATTGGTCCATACCTATGACCTCTCAGCAGCACACCACAGATGATGCACTAGATTTTGCTTTAAAATAAAAGAATCACTTCTGGACCTGGGAGTAATTTAGGAAACACGTTAGCAACACCCTCACCAATCTCATACTTCACAAACAAAATGATGGAGCTTTTTAATAGGAGGAATAGACCAAAACGAGTCTTCAGTTAGACATAAGCCTCCAAAATCACAGACAGTTCTAATCACTTTAAAGCTACTAAATTTGCCACAATAAGGCAAAATATCATGAAATCACCAGCATCAACAAACATTTCTTCAGTGTCTATGATGAATAAAAACATAATGCATGATGTTAGGGATACACAGAGAAATGGAACACAATATCTGACCTCAAAGGGTTTGTAAGATAATTGAGAAAGAGAACACAGACATTTAAAGTGAAGTGAAATACAAGGTAGCACGAGGAAAACTACAGCACTAGATGAGCATTTAATCTAAAGGGATGGGTTGGGGGAGCAGCGTTTAACTAAGGTGTATTATATATCCCTAAGCCAATCACTGACCAGCATGCTCTACATAGTTACATGCTTAATTGGGGTTTTAAGATAATAGACTCTATCCTAAGGAAATAATCCAATATTTAAGCAAAACTTCAGGCGCAGAATGTTCTAAAACATTATTCATCACCACTGAATAACTGGAAACAACCTAAATATTTAGTAGCGTTTTGATCCAACTACACAGAAAAATTATACATAGCCATTAGAGGAGATACTTACAAATCATTATGAGAAAATACTAACTCCAGTACACTAGTACACTAACTCAAAAACACAGAAACTGTATATGCTTTATGATCTCAACTTTGTGCCTTAAAAAAACTATGAAATATTAAACTAATTATTTGCTCTGAAAATTAGTAAATAAAGAAAATCATTAGGCACTTACCCTGTCATTTTAGGAGGGAAAAAATTTATGAGGGAAAGTTCATTTATAGAGAATAATTCCAGCTAATAAATATAGAAAGAATAGAATTAGAAAATCACCATTTTGAAATCCCCAGTGAAATAATTAATTCAGGCAAGAATCTCAGTGAATGCTAACACCATTAGGTGAAAAGATAATGAGGGACTGGATACTATTTGAAAGTACCAAAATTTCACCCCACAGACTACTTGCCGATCACAAAGGGAAAATAAATGCAAGTATGTGACTGCATCACTTTAATTGGGGAATCAAACAGCATTGCTCCTAGCAAGATACTCTGATACTATATGCCTCTTGACATCAACTAATATGAGCTACACAGCGTCACCTATGAAACAGTCTTGCCAAAAATGTTAGCCATGGCCTTAGATCTAATTTCCAGTCTGTAGGAAACACAGGGAACAGAGCAAGTCAACTATTACCTGGAAGAAACAATTCCTCATCAAAATGTGAGACATTCTACGAGATTGGTCTCTTCAAAAGGTGATGTCATGAAAAGAAACTAGAGAAATGTAATAACCCAATGGCCACCCTTAACTGTATCCTGGTTTGGAAAACCATCTGGGGGAAACTGAGGGCATTTTAAATACAGATTGGGTATTATATTGTATTTGGGAGCTTATTACTAATTTTGATGATCATGTTATTTATGTTACATAAGAGAATGTTTTATATTTTGGAAAGTAAAGAAGCATGGCTCACTCTCCTAAGAGACAGAGATAGACAGAGATGGAGAGAGCTACAGAAAAACAGAGCCAGAAGAGACAGAGAAAGGAATTATTTACGGCAAATTCTAATTACCATTGAATCTAGGTGGTAGGTATATGGTCCTTCATGCTAGCCTTTCATTTTTTTCTATATGCTTAAATTTTTTATCATAAAAACTTGAAAAAAAATGTATAGAAAAAAGACTAAAAAGAAATATACCAAAATATTGACAGTAGTTATGTCAGCATAATTACAGGTGATGTCCCTCTCAGTTAAAAAAATATTATTCTGTAATTTCAAAGAAACGCAGGCATTAGGTAGAATTGTGTGTGAAAAAATAAAAAGCCCTAAGCCTATCCATTTAAGGCAGTTGTGATGTGGGCTATTGTTGCTTTGGTTCTGACGTTATATATATCAGTAGTTTCCAAAAGGAAGTTCAAGGCATATTAAGTCATATTTCGAATAGTATCTTGGCAAAGCAATAGGGAGGGCTCCAAAAACAGGCCAACCCAGACACAAACTGCCTACACGGCTCATTAATAAAGAGGGACATTTTTTAAATCTTGAAAAAATTCAATCCAAAACCTCTGGGGAAATTCTTTTCTGCATAGTTATTCAATAATAGAGAAGGCTGGAAAGCAACAAATGGCAAGAACAGCAGTGGAGAAATGGGGGGAGATCTTGGAATGATAATGGAAAACAAATTAGAGATTAGTTTCCAATGACGTCAGTGAGAAACAGGTCAGTGCTGATTTGGACTGGGTATCGAGGCAAGACTGCCTTTCTTCACTGCTTGCTGAGACCATCTAGTCCCAGGTAATGTTCAAATTGGGAACACAAGAAACCTTCGTCTAGCAAAGCATATAAATAGGAGCCTTCGGGGATTCATTCATCAAAAAAAGAGCAAGAAATGAAATATGCAGAACTTGCCAAGAGACGACAGAGTTAAGAGATAAAGTTACAAAAATATGTAAAAGATACTAATGTCAGGAAGAAAGAGAAAGCATTCAGCCTCGAGCTAAGAATAATGATATGAAATAAAATTAAGAACTGAAAAAAATTGTAGTAAAAATTATTTAAATGATGTCATTGGACCATCTCTTACCACTTGCCTTTAGATTCAACCGAGCAATTTAATAGTCACATGCTTCTTGTACCAGTGCGTGGCTTAACGCTTTTCCCTTTTAGTCAGAGAGTGGCTTACACCGAGAGTCCGTAAATAATAGTCTAGTACAGTGGTGCCCAATTCTTGCTGCACATGAGGAACATTGGGAGAATTTTTTAAATTCCAGCATCCAGGCTGCATCCTATACCTGCTAAGCCAAAAAATCTATGAGTGGGAACAAAGTGTCAGTATACTTAAAGACTGTCAGGAGATTCCAATGTGCAGCAGGGTTTGGGAAATACTGGTGTGGTATGCAGAAGCAAATGCTGGGAGCTGTACCGATTACAGCTGATTAAAATATTTTAGGCAAAACCTCCCCCACAAGTGTTAACAGCTCAAATCATATACCGCCTACATAAGAAGAGGCAAGAATTGTGATACTTTAGGCAGTGAAGTCTAGAGCTGAGAGTCACCACCAGGAATGGAAGCTAGTGAATTGTCCCACAGGTTCAGCTTGGTAAGAATGTTGTAAGAACTGATTCCAGACTAGCTGAAAATAAATGGGATGTCTTTTTTCACCCCTTTTTATGGATAGAAATCGAGAGTCTATATACTCTGTTACCGTTTAAAACCAACTGCATTAAAATTTTTTCAGCCCTAACTGATGTTGGTTTTATTTCAGAATATGACACCCATTTTGAATTGCTTCCATTCCTTTTTTGTTTTCTGATAGAGCGTTTATTAATACTCCTCATGTAACAATTTGGAAGCTGTCTTGAATCACTGTAATTTTTAAAAAATATATGAAGTAGCCAAGACATGGAAACAACCTAAATGTCCATCAAAAGATGAATGGATAAAGGAGATGTGGTACATATATACAATGGGATACTACTCAGCCATAAAAAGGAACGAAATAATGCCATTTGCAGCAACATGGATGCAACTAGAAGATTATCATACTAAGTGAAGTAAGGCAGAAAGAGAAAGACAAATACCATATGATATCACTTATATGTGGAATCTAAAATATGGCACAAAGGAACCTACCTACAAAACAGAAACAGACTCACAGACATACAGACTTGCAGTTGCCAAGGGGCAGGGGGGAGGGAGAGGGACGGACTGGGAGTTTGGGGTTAGTAGATGCAAACTATTACACTTAGAATGGATAAACAACAAGGTCCTATGGTATAGCACAGGGAACTATATCCAATCTCCTGGAATAAACAATAATGGAAAAGAATATTAAAAAAGAATGTATATATGTGTAAAACTGAGTCACTTTGCTGTAAGCAGGAATTAGCACAACATTGTAAATCAACTATAATTCAATTTAAAAAGTATATATATATATATACATATATATACATATATATATATATACATATATATATATATATATATATGTATATATATATATATATATATATATACACATATGTATGTATATATATATATCTCTCTCTAGGGTTGGCCAAAGAGTTCATTTGGGTTTTTCCATAACATTGTCTGGAAAAACCTGAACGAACTTTTTGGCCAACCAAAGACGTGCTATATAAGTGTATGAATTTGGAAGTGACTTGGAAAATAACATGAAGTTTATTTCACTTGTAAAGCATATAATAAATTATATTGTTTATTTGGGTTTTGAAAGCAAACTTGTAATTTATGCTTCCACATTCTGTGCAAGAGGTGAAAGATTATCTCCTCTCTCTCAAATATGTCCCCTCATCAAACAAAACAAAACCTGGGTGCACTCTTCTCTGCTCCCATCCCATTGTCCACCAGCCTGTCTCTAACCCCCTCTTCACCCTGGTCCCCATCCCTCAGTGAAAAGGAATTTCCCAGGCCACAGGGGGGAATTTAGCCATCTAATCGGGGGTGGAAGTAAGGTCGGTGTTTCCCACAAATGGCCAAGCCCAGACTGCCAAGCCTTATCTATCTTAGGGAATGGAGGACAGATCCAGATCTTAGATCTTAGGGCTGCTGTCAACTCAAGTGGGTCTGACATGGAGCTGCCATCCCCACTAACAAAACGGGATGGGAATTTCCTTTCCAGAACTGTTTCGCTTTTGTAGCTGCCAGTAACCCACAGCGAGTCTGACACATTCACCCACGACCCATTCTATGCCTCTTTACATATATCCAAGCATTTAGCCCGGAGCTAAGAATAATGATATGAAATAAAATTAAGAACTGAAAAAAATTGTAGTAAAAATTATCTAAATGATGTCACTGCACCATCTCTTACCACTTGCTGTGGACATCTCTTACCACTTACCACTTGTATGTATATCAGCTTTACTGTGCTATAATTCACAGACAATACAATTCAGCCATATAAATTGCACAATTCAATAGTTTTAGTATATTCACAGGGTCGTACAACTATCATCACAATTTTAGGACACTTTCATCACCCCAAAAAGAAACCCTGAGCCCATAAGCAGCCAGTTCCCATTTCTCCCCAACGGCATCACCACCATCCCCCTGCCCCCGGCCCTAGGCAACCACTAATAAACTTTCTGTCTCTATGGATTTGTCTATTCTGGAAATTTCCTATAAATAGAATCATACAATATTTTGTGTCTGACTTCTTTCACTTGTCATGTTTTCAAGGTTCATCCATGTTGTAGCATGTATCAGTACTTCATTCTCTTTTATTGCCAAAAAAAGTATTCCATTATGTGGATTTACCACATTTTATTTATCCATTCATCAGTTGATAGATATTTAGTTGTTTCTTCATTTGGATATTATGAATAATGCCACTATAAACATGTATGTACAAGTTTCTGTATGGACATATATTTTCGTTTCTCTGGGATATATACCTAGGAGTGGAATTTCTGGGTCATACCGTAACTCTTATGTTTAGTCTTTTGAGAAACTGCCAGACTATTTCCCACAGCAGCTGTACCATTTTAAATTCCCACCACCAACATATGTGGGTTCCAATTTCTCCACATCCTCACCAATACTTGTTATTGTTTCCCTTTGATTATAGTCATCCAAATGGGTGTGAAGTAGTATCTCATTGTGGTCTTGATTTGCATTTCCCTGATGGCTAATGACATTGGGCATCTTTTGATGTACTAGTTGGCCATCTGTTTATCTTCTCTGGGACAATGTATGTCTTCTTTTATTTGTCCATTTTTAAAGCAGAGTATCGGTCTTTTTATTATGGAGTTTCTTATATATTCTTTACTCTTGATATATATATCAGATACACAATTTGCAAATATTTTCTCCCGGTCTGTGAGTTATCTTTTCATTTCTTAATGGTGTCCACTGAAGCACAAATGTTTTTACGTGCTGGTTTCTTTTTTCTCTCTCTCTTTCTCCTTTTAACTAATCCTATATACTGGTGGTTCTATACAAGGTTTTTAATAAAAACAGAGCCTAGAATATAGGCTTTTAATAAAGCAGTGATTCTCATTTGTTTTGTTAAATGCTGCGATTCTTAAACAGTATGCAGCACATAGTATACCCTTAATGAATATTTGTTGAATAAATGATTGAATAACATTCACATACACTCAAATTTTTATCTTTCTGAGAGTATGTCCCATATTATTTAAGTGTGGCCTTCTGAAACCAGGGAAATGACCCCTGGTTCTCAGTCCAATGAAATATTATAGGAATATCTCAGTCAAATACAAACAGCAGGATCACATACATCTCCTCCAGTCTTTAATCTTGACTATCTCCCTCCTTTTACAGAGGAGTTGCTAATCAGTGCAGCAAAGGAATAGCTTGTCTTAGACCTTTCCCTGCTGCATAAACTACAACCAAGAATGGACTTCAGTGGTCCTTCCTTGCTTGCCTTTCAAGGGGTAATTATACACATGGTTGAATTCTCTTATTTTTACAGTGAGAGTCTTCTAGCTCTACAGAAGCTAATTTTTAGTGTTTCGAAGAAACTGAGTCACTGGGATAAGGGTGTACAGGGCCCTTGTCACCACACGATCAGAGGGGCACTTCCATGTCCTTCCTTGGGTGGACACTGAGAATGGATGCCAGTCCATCAAGGATCATGCAGCTATGGCAGGACTGGAGTGATAAAGGCCCAGACAAGCCACCTCAGAACTCGTCTTTGCTGGCCTCAGTCATATTTTGGGCTGTAATAGGCATCCTTTTTGTTAAAAGCATTAAGTCTCCTTTTGCTTAAGTGAGTGGTGATTGGAATCATTGTTTGCTTTCGTCAAACTCACTGGAGCAAACACAAGCAATCTGGAGGGAAAAGGAATAACTCCAATACTAAGATACAGACACTTCACAGCCTGGCTATACATAGACAGACTCAAGACTACCAACAAAATATTTTTTATGTTATTCTCATTACATCAGTGCTGCATGTGGGATCTTAGTTCCCTAACCAGGGATTGAACCCAGGCCCCCTGCAGCAGAAGTGTAGAGCCCTAACCACTGGACCACCAGGGAATTCCCTCGTTACTTCACTTTTCTAAATTCATATTCTTCATTGTTACCAATTAACTACAGAAAGAATTTCAGCACCCAACATAGGAGCACCTCAATACATAAGGCAAATGCTAACAGCCATAAAAGGGGAAATCAACAGTAACACAATCATAGTAGGGAACTTTAACATCGCACTTTCACCAATGGACAGATCATCCAAAATGAAAATAAATAAGGAAACATAAGCTTTAAATGACACATTAAACAAGATGGACTGAATTGATATTTATAGGACATTCCATCCAAAAACAACAGAATACACTTTCTTCTCAAGTGCTCATGGAACATTCTTCAGGATAGATCATATCTTGGGTCACAAATCAAGCCTTGGTAAATTTAAGAATATTGAAATCGTATCAAGTATCTTTTCCGACCAAAATGCCATGAGACTAGATATCAATTACAGGAAAAAAACTGTAAGAAATACAAACACATGGAGGCTAAACAATACATTACTAAATAACCAAGAGATCAATGAAGAAATCAAAGAGGAACTCAAAAAATACCTAGAGACAAATGACAATGAAAACACGATGATCCAAAACCTATGGGATGCAGCAAAAGCAGCTCTAAAGGGAAGTTTATAGCTATACAAGCCTACCTCAGGAAACAAGAAAAATCTCAAATAAACAATCTAACCTTACACCTAAAGCAATTAGAGAATGAAGAAGAAAAAAAAACCCAAAGTTAGCAGAAGGAAAGAAATCATAAAAATCAGATCAGAAATAAATGAAAAAGGAATGAAGGACACAATAGCAACGATCAATAAAACTAAAAGCTGGTTCTTTGAGAAGATAAACAAAATTGATAAACAATTAGCCAGACTCATCAAGAAAAAAAAGGAAAAGACTCAAATCAACAGAATTAGAAATGAAAAAGGAGAAGTAACAACTGACACTGCAGAAATACAAAGGATCATAAGAAATTACTGCAAGCAACTATATGTCAATAAAATGGACAACCTGGAAGAAATGGACAAATTCTTAGAAAAGCACAATCTACCAAGACTGAAACAGGAAGAAATAGAAAATATAAACAGACCAATCACAAGCACTGAAATTGAAACTGTGATCAAAAATCTTCCAACAAACAAAAGCCCAGGAACAGATGCCTTCACAGGCGAATTCTGTCAAACATTTAGAGAAGAGCTAACACCTATCCTTCTCAAACTCTTCCAAAATATAGCAGAGAGAGGAACTCCCAAACTCATTCTACGAGGCCACTGTCACCCTGATACTAAAACCAAAGAGGTCACAAAGAAAGAAAACTACAGGCCAATATCACTGATGAACATGGATGCAAAAATCCTCAACAAAATACTAGCAAACAGAATCCAACAGCACATTAAAAGGATTATACACCATGATCAAGTGGGGTTTATCCCAGGAATGCAAGGATTCTTCAATATATGCAAATCAATCAATATGATACACCATATTAACAAACTGAAGGATAAAAACCATATGATCATCTCAAGAGATGCAGAAAAAGCTTTTGACAAAATTCAACACCAATTTATGATAAAAACCCTCTAGAAAGTAGGCATAGAGGGATCTTACCTCAACATAATAAAGGCCATATATGACAAACCCACAGCCAACATCTTTCTCAATGGTGAAAACCTGAAACCATTTCCACTAAGATCAAGAACAAGACAAGGTTGCCCACTCTCACCACTATTATTCAACATAGTTTTGGAAGTTTTAGCCACAGCGAGCAGAGAAGAAAAAGAAATAAAAGGAATCCAAATCGGAAAAGAAGAAGTAAAACTGTCACTGTTTGCAGATGACATGATACTATACATACAGAATCCTAAAGATGCTACCAGAAAACTACTAGAGCTAATCAATGAATTTGGTAAAGTAGCAGGATACAAAATTAATGCCCAGAAATCTCTTGCATTCATATACACTAATGATGAAAAATCTGAAAGAGAAATTAAGGAAACACTCCATTTACCTTTGCAAAGAAAAGAATAAAATACCTAGGAATAAACCTACCTAAGGAGACAAAAGACCTGTATGCAGAAAACTATAAGACACTGATGGAAGAAATTAAAGATGATACAAACAGACGGAGAGATATACCATGTTCTTGGATTGGAAGAATCAACGTTGTGAAAATGACTATACTACCCAAATCAATCTACAGATTCAATGCAATCCCTATCAAACTACCAGTGGCATTTTTCAAAGAACTAGAACTAAAAATTGCACAATTTGTATGGAAACACAAAAGATCCTGAATAGCCAAAACAATCTTGAGAAAGAAAAATGGAGCTGGAGGAGTCAGGCTCCCTGACTTCAGACTATACTACAAAGCTACAGTAATCAAGACAGTATGGGACTGGCACAAAAACAGACATATAGATCAATGGAACAGGATAGAAAGCCCAGAGATACATCCATGCACATATGGTCACCTTATCTTTGATAAAGGAGGCAAGAATATACAATGGAGAAAAGACAGCCTCTTCAATAAGTGGTGCTGGGAAAACTGGACAGCTACATGTAAAAGAATGAAATTAGAACACTCCCTAACACCATACACAAAACTAAACTGAAAATGGATTAAAGACCTAAATGTAAGCCAGACACTATAAAACTCTTAGAGGAAAACATAGGCAAAACACTCTATGACGTAAATCACAGCAAGATCTTTTTTGACCCACCTCCTAGAGAAATGGAAAGAAAAACAAAAATAAACAAATGGGACCTAATGAAACTTAAAAGCTTTTGCACAGCAAAGGAAACCATAAACAAGGCGAAAAGACAACCCTCAGAATGGGAGAAAATATTTGCAAATGAAGCAACTGACAAAGGATTAATCTCCAAAATTTACAAGCAGCTCATGCAGCTCAACGTCAAAAAACCAAACAACCCAATCCAAAAATGGGCAGAAGACCTAAATAGACATTTCTCCAAAGAAGATATACAGATTGCCAACAAACACATGAAAGGATGCTCAACATCACTAATCATTAGAGAAATGCAAATTAAAACTACAACGAGGTATCACCTCACACCGGTCAGAATGGCCATCATCAAAAAATCTACAATAAATGCTGGAGAGGGTGTGGAGAAAAGGGAACCCTCTTGCACTGTTGGTGGGAATGTAAATTGATACAGCCACTATGGAGGCTCCTTAAAAAACTAAAAATAGAACTACCATACCACCCAGCAATGCTACTGGGAATATACCCTGAGAAAACCATAATTCAAAAAGAGTCATGTACCACAATGTTCATTGCAGCTCTATTTACAAAAGCCAGGACATGGAATCAACCTAAGTGTTCATCGACAGATGAATGGATAAAGAAGGTGTGGCAAATACATACAATGGAATATTACTCAGCCATAAAAAGAAACGAAATTGAGTTATTTGTAGTAAGGTGGATGGACCTAGAGTCTGTCATACAGAGTGAAGTAAGTCAGAAAGAGAAAAACAAATACCGTATGCTAACACAAATATATGGAATCTAAAAAAAAAAAAAAAAAAGGTTCTGAAGAACCTAGCGGCAGGACAGGAATAAAGATGCAGATGTAGAGAATGGACTTGAGGAAACGGGGAGGGGGAAGGGTAAGCTGGGACGAAGTGAGAGGGTGGCATTGACATATATACACTACCAAATGTAAAATAGATAGCTAGTGGGAAGCAGCCACATAGCACAGGGAGATCAGCTCAGTGCTTTGTGACCACCTAGAGGGGTGGGATAGGGAGGGTGGGAGGGATACGCAAGAGGGAGGGGATATGGGTATATATGTATACATATAGCCGATTCACTTTGTTATACAGCAGAAACTAACACAACATTGTAAAGCAATTATACTCCAAAAAAGATGTTAAAAAAAAAAATAAAGTATTTCAATCTCCTCAGCATGACACCTACAGTTCCCATGATCTGGTCCCACCTTGTCCACTCAGTTTTTCCTTGCCTTTCTTCAATGCCAACACCCTTCTCTCCGTGAACCATCTCTCATGTCTTCCAAACATGTCATACTAACTCCAACTCTTTGCATTTGCTTGAACACAATGATGTAATATGTTTCTACATCTTCTCTTTTTTTTTTCTTTTTATTTATTTATTTTTTGGTTGGGTCTTCTTTGCTGCGTACAGGCTTTCTCTAGTTGCGGCGAGCTGGGGCTACTCTTTGTTGTGGTGCACAGGCTTCTCACTGCAGTGGCTCCTCTCCTTGCGGAGCATGGGCTCTCGGCGCACAGGCTTCAGTAGTTGTGGCACCTGGGCTCAGTAGTTGTGGCACACGGGCTTAGTTGCTCTGTAGCATGTGGGATCTTCCCGGACCAGGGCTCCAACCTGTGCCCCCTCCATTGGCAGGTGGATTCTTAACCACTGAGCCACCAGGGAAGTCCTCTCATTGTATTTTAGAAGAGCAATTCAGTGACAGATGGTGAGTGCTTTCCATTTCTTAGATGTACATTTAACAATTTTCTTTTGGCCCTAGGCTATTAGTTTTATTTTTTATTTCTCAAATTAACATTTATTATTATTATTATTTTGGCCACACCACGTGGCTTGTAGGATCTTAGTTCACCGACCAGGGATTGAACCCAGCCCGGCAGTGGAAGCACCAGGGAATTCCCTCAAATTAAAATTTAATGTCAAAAGTTATAGAAGCAAATGTTTCCAAAAACAGGAAGAGTAGAGCAGTTGAATATATAGTGCTCAAATATGCAAGAAATACATACTTTAAAATATCTAAAACAATAGGCAAAATCAACAATACATCAAGTTTTGCCCTACCTATCAGTAAGCTTTTTAAATAGCAAAGAAATATGGGAAAAGAATGATGAGTATTTACTGCTCAAATTAGTTTGGTGTGAGCTTTTTCTAATTTAAAGTATCATTAAATTACTGCCTTTCCAAGTAAACCTAAAGAATACTTTAAATTTTTAAAGCATCTTTCATAAGCCACATTGTAGCACAATAAATAGATTTCTCAATACAAGAACAAAAACCTCACTAACCGGGTGCCTTCTCAACAAATTAAACCTGAAGAATTTATCCAAATTCCTTTTAAAAAGAAAAACAGTTCACAAAAGAAATACAAAAATAGACTAAACAGATGACCAAAAATATTCATTGTCACTAGTAATAAAGAATTGTCAATTAAAATGAGATACCATTTTTGCCATCCAAACTGGCTCTGGCTTTACTGTGTAATTAGACACACACACACAAACACAAGATTATTCCACATTCTGTTTTTTCAAAGTACTCACTGCAGCAAGGGTAAAGTTAGATGGATACGCTCAAACACTGCTGGTAGACGTAACTTGGTTCAGTCTTACTAGGAAATGATTTGACATTTTAAATTATCTATCCCGTGGTCTTACAGTCTTCTAAAATTTAAAGTTTTAATGATTACATAATATTTCATCAAATGCATATATCACCAGTTATTTAATCATTCCCCTATATTAACTATGTAGTTTTTGGAGGGGGGATGGTTCTATCATAAATGCTGCAATGAACATTTTTACATAACTTTTGACAACATCTCATTATTTTCTTCAGATAAATTCTTGTAAGAGATAGTACTAGATCAAGAAGGAAAATACTTTTTAAGGTTCTACTTTTAATCAATCCTATATACTTATGGTTCTTTAGACTAGAAGATAGGCCCTTTTAAGGCAGGGATACTTGTCTGCTTTGTTAAATGCTATACCCCCAGCACCTAGAACTGTACCTGGCACATAGTACACCCTTAATAAATATTTGTAGAATGAATGATTGAATAACAGTTGCATACATCCAAATTTTGGCATTTGCCCTTGTAAACTTCTGGGAAGACATCCCACACTGTCTTATTAAGGAAGGCTGGAGGCTCACTAGCATTTGGTCAAGACATACCAAGTACAGATATGAAATCTGGACAGATGTGCCCAGTCATTCTATTTTCCATTTTAAAAGAGATAGTAGAATTATAGCAACAAGCTGGTGATGGCAGCCTTCAAGACGGCTGCTCCAATCTACTGTCCTTGCTCCCAAATTGATCTATAGACTCAAAGCAATTCCAACAAAAATCCTGGCAAAATTTTTGCACATTTCACTGTAAAGCTACAGTAATCAAGATAGTGTGGTACTGACTAAAGACGGACATATAGAATGAGAATATAGGCAATAAAGATAAACATAAAGATCAACAATGAAACAGAATACAGTCCAGAAATAGACTCACATATATATGGTCAGCTGATTTTCATCAAAGATGCCAAGACAATTGAATAGGGAAATGATAACCTTTTCAAAAATGAGGTTGTAAAAATTGAATATCCATATGCAAAAATAAAATGATTCTGAACCCTTACCTCACATCATACACAAAAATTAACTCAAAATGGATCATGGGCCTAAATGTAAAACTAAAGCTATGAAAATTCTAGGAGAAAATCTTAGTGACCTTGGGTTAGGCAAGTAATTTTTAATAGGATAAACACAAATTCTAAAAGAAAAAGATTGATGACTTGGACTTTGTCAAAATTTAAAACTTTTGCTCTTCAAAAATCACTGTTGCAAAAATGAAAAGGTAAGCCACAGTCTTGAAGAAAATATTCACAATACTTATATCTGACAAGAGACTTATGTCCAGAATAAAAAGAACTCTTGTAGTTCAACAATAAGATGGACGACTCAGTTTTAAAAACAGAAAGTCCATAAAAGAAGATACACGAATAGCAAATAAGTAGTACATGAAAAGATGTCCAACATCATTAGTCATTAGGGAAACCAAGAGATACCACTACACAATCCCTAGAATGGCTAAAATTAAATACTGACAGTTTTCCACGATGTGGAGAAACTGGAACTTTCATAGTTTTCTGTTGGAAATGCAAATTGGTTCAGCCACTATAGAAAACAGTTTGGTAGTTTATAAGTTAACATACACTTAGCATATGATCCAGTACGTCCACTCCCAGGTATTTACCTAAGAGAAATGAAAACATAAATCTACACAAAGACTTCTTATACTCAAATTTTCATAGAAGCTTTATTCACAACAGCCAAAAACTGGAAACCATCTAAATATCCATCAACTATGAATGGATAAACAAATTTGGGCATATTGTATGATGGAGTAATACACAGCAACAAAAAGAATAATTACTGTTACAGGCAGTGATTTGCAAAAACATTATACTAAGTGAAAGAAGCCAGATACAAAAGATTACATTACATGAAATTCTAAAAAAGATAAAATTATAGTGGTAGAAAATAGGTTGGTCATTGCCATGGGCCAAGCGGTAGAGTGTTGGTGGAGACATAGGGGGACTTCTGGGGATGACATAGTTGTTCTATATCTTGATTGTGGTGTCTGTTACATGATTGCATGCATTTTTCAAAACTCATTGAATTATCCACTTAAAATAAGTGAATTTTATTGTATGTAAATGATACCTCAATAAAGCTGATTAGAAACACTTTTGATAATAGCTTCTTTTCATTTTTAAAAATAGGGGCTAAAAGTAGTATTTTTATTTATTTATTTATTTATTTTGGCTGCATTGGGTCTTCATTCCTGCATGCAGGCTTTCTCTAGTTGCAGCGAGCGGGAGCTACTCTTAGTTGCAGTGTGCAGGCTTCTCTTGCTGCAGAGCACAGGCTCTAGGTGTGTGGGCTTCAGTAGTTGTGGCATGCAGGCTCAGTAGTTGTGGCTGTGGGCTCTAGAGTGCAGGCTCAGTAGTTGCGGCGCATGGGCTTAGCTGCTCTGCGGCATGTGGGATCTTCCCAGACCAGGGATTGAACCCATGTCCCCTGCATTGTCAGGCATTTCTTAACCACTGCACCACCAGGGAAGTCCCTAAAAGTAGTATTTTGATGTGGATGGGGAACTGACTTCAAAAAGATGGGAGACAAAGGAGTAAATACTAAATATCCCTTTCCTTGGGTGGAGATGTGTCAACAACAGGATTTCTTCCCTGAGTGATTAGTACTCAAATCAACCTTATTCAATGCTAAAATAAAGAAGGTGATTGCATAGGAAGCAGAGTTTGTAGATGATCCTTAAATTTCTTTCAATAGTGCATGCCAAATGAATGAAGATGAATTGTTGGATGATTTTATACTGCGTGAACAAGGATAGGTAATGCATTTTAAGAAAAGCAATTCAAACCTACGTTAATAATATTATATAGGCTCAAGATAGTTTCCCAGGATACACTGTTACCTGAAATTATTAATAAGTATTGTAGACATGATAATGGTATTATGGTTTTAAAAAATTCTTTATCTTTTAGAGGTAAATACTAAAGATTTTACAATGAAGTAATATGACATCTGGGATTTGCTTTAAAATAATCCAGCAGAGTTAGAAGAAGTAAGAGGTGAGAATAGTTAGGAACATAGAGGAAACAAGATTGGACACATACTGATAATTGTTGAAGCCAAGTGAGTAAGTAAGTAAGTACAGGGGATTTACTTTTCTATTTTCTCTATTTTGTGTATGTTTGAACGTTTCCGTAATAAAGAGGGGTTTTTTTTAAGTTTCCTGGGGGAGAATCTTGGCCTGGAGTCATCCTGGACTATGCTACATGTTCCATAAGGGCGAGAAGAGAAGTTGAAAACACATCCTTCAAGTCAAGGGGATGTGGTATGGCGGAATCACCAAGGGTGCTCATCCATTCTATGCCAAGGGCCTCTCTGGAGGATTTGATGTGCTTGGATGGTAAGTATAGTGGGTATCACTGGGCAGAGGTGATGCCCAAAGTCTGGTGGATACAGGCTTATGATTCTGAGCTAATTTGGTTCTGTGCTATTTGAACTAGGACCCCAGGCAGAAACTGAGGGTATAAGAGATAGTGTTCAATATGCTGGGGAGAAGTAAAGGAAAGGAAAGGTGAGCTTCCAGGATTCCTGCCAATGAGAAATCATTTGGGGAATATCTATAATCACTGGGAAGGCGAAGTTTCACCACATCATCCCAATAGGCTGCTCTGAATTATAAACCCAACAGAATGCTAGGAACAGAGCATAGAAGATTAAAATTTTCCATTCTATATAGTAATTGCAAAAAAATACTATTAGAAATTCAAAAAAATCCAGAGAAGGGTAATTATTTTTTTAGATACTCAAGGAAAATGTATGAAAACAAGAGACCAAAATATGATCAAATTGGAGACTTGAAGGTTGTAAATCCTTAGAGGTATAAATAGTGTTGTAGGGACTTTTCACTAAACCCTAGAATGCTAGAACTAGAAGATGCCACTTAAAGCTTAAAAGATGTAATTTAATTCCAACAAAAGGAAGTATACTTTATAAGAATGTTTTAGCTAAGAACACAAATAAGCTTATGCACGTTTAGCAAATAAAAAATATAATTAAAGGAAAGTAGGATATCTGAGAGAAAAATCTTAAACATTTTGAGACCAACACCATGGAAGTCATCTAAGCTTTTTACAATCTACCCATTGGTACTACTTCAGAGGCTGAGTTGGACAAATCATCTGTGTTGCCAAATACTGCAGTTCTTAGTTTTTTGAGATTTGATTAAAACCCTTGAGTCACTGTTAGAATAGCTGTTGGTCCTTCACATGTACAAGGAATCTCCATTTCTAGAGTCAGACATGAGAACTCACGTTGGCCAGAAATGGAATAATGCAGCATTCCACCACCCCGGGCACCATCCTTGAAAACTTACTCTTTCAGCTATTTACTGCTGTGTAACAAACTACCAAAACCCAGTGGCTTAAAACAGCACCTTTTTATTATATTTATGATTTGGGAAGGGCTGGGCTAGGCGATTCTTCTGCTCCATATGGCATCCAGTGGGGTCACGTGCGTTATTCAGCCAGAGGCTGGGCTAGGCTGGAGGTTAGTTGGAGCTGCTTCCCTCACTAGCCCAATGTCTTATCAGTGCTGCAGATGGCTGGGTTTAGTTGAGCTCCTCTGCCTCACTATATAATCTCAGGACTTCTCCACATGTTTTCTCCAGTAGGGTTGTTAGAGTTCTTACCTGATGGTTGACTTGTGATCAGGACTCCAAGAGACAAAGGAGAAGCCTGTCTGACCTCTTCGCGTCTAGCCCCAGAACTGGCATCATCACTTCTGTTGTGCTCTGTTGATCAAAACAATCCAGGCCAGCCCTGATTCAAGGGGAGGAGAAATGCACTTCTCAATGTAAGAAGTGTCAAACAACTTGAAGCTATCTTTAATCCATCACAGATGCCCTCAGAAAACTGTCAGGAATGGAAAACTACCCTTGTCTGCCTTTAAGGAGAACCAGAAAGGAATTTTCCTGGACTAAATATTTATTCAATAAGAAAGATAAATAGTTCTACATATCTCAATATTTCTGTTTTTAGCCAGACCAACAGAATATTCTCCACCACATATAGAAGTGCTTTGTTCCTCAATTTACCTGCATATGTAGGTGAATGTGTGTAAAATACGTATGCATCATACTATATATGCATTTGTCAAATGACATTGTTAGAAAGGAAGTTGGGATTGTTCTAAATAACATATGATAGAGAATGAATCTTTTTATTTTTAATTTTCTTAAGGAGTCCTAAAGCTTATTACAAGGAATATGTAATAATAGCAATAATAATTCATGGTTACAAGTGTAAAGATGCATAGGCATCTTTTAATACATTGTATCATTTATTCGTTACAAGAACTCAGCAAGCTGATATTATTAGTTCAAGGTCACAGGCTATAACCAGGATTTGAAGCCAGGTTCGCTATAGTTCTAAAGCCTATAGCCACACTACAAATGTAGTAGAGAAATAACAAGTGTTGGCAAAGAAGTGAAGAAACAGGAGCTCTCATACACAGCTGATAGGATTGTTAGTTGTTACAATTATTACAACCAATTTGGAAAACACTTATTTGAAAACATATATTGCATGACCCAGTCCCACTACTAGTTAAATCCCCTAGAGAAACTCATGCACATGTACATGAGAATACAAATATATTTATAATCTCACTGTAAGTAATACCAAAGAAAGAGGAAACAGCACAAATGTCAATCAACAGTAGAACAGATAGCTAAGCGGTAGTGTGTTCATATACTGGGATAATCTGCACTAGTGAAAATGAATATCTGGAATACCATGCATCAACAAAGATGAATCTCAAAAATCCAAAACTGAAGCAAAGGAGCAAGTCACAGATGAATACCTAAGTATGATTCTATTTATATAAAGCAGAAACCACTGATGTTCACTAAAATGCATACAGAGGGATAAAACTATGATGAAATAAGGCAATATCACACAAAATTCAGCCAGGAGGGAGAGGAATATGACCTGGTAGAAACACACAGGGGGTACCCGGTACAGAACAAAATTCTATTTCTTGGCCTGGGTGGGAGTTCATTTTGTTATTTTTCTTTTAACTAAAAATGCATCATTTACACAGCTAACCATATCAATGGTCCTCCTAGCGTATTTCAGTGCCTGTGGCTAGTTTGTCACACTGCAGTTATCTGTTAACTGCTTTCCCGTCATCCGTCCTAGCATGGCCGGGCAGGGTGAAGTAAGCTGATTAATGCTCCTGCCCTCACCCTGAGCAGCTAACACCGAAACCCATTGGGTAACTGGCTTTAATAAGTGTTTGAAAATCTGTTACACAAAAAAATAGGTTATTGCATTTTTAAAGAATGTCTATGAAATAACATTACTATTTTAACTTATTTAGGTGAAATATATGATTCTCCAGTTTTCCTTGGGATATTATTTTTTAAAGCAGCATCACAGATCAACTATACAACATAGTGCCCATCGCTAATAATACTGTATTGTATATTCTAAAATTTGCTAAAACAGTAGATCTATGTTAAATGTTCTTATTCACACACAATAGTAATAATAAAGAGGGTGAGAGGAAACATTTGGACGTGATAGATATGTTTATGGTATAGATTATGGTGATAATTTCACAGGTGTATACTTATCTCCAAATTCATCAAGTTGTATACAATAAACACATACAGTGTTTTGTGTATCAGTCATACCTTAATTAAGTGGTTTTTAAAAAATCACCACCACATGCTACTATGAGATACATTGCTTTAAAAGAAAAAGACTCATTAAACCCACACACTTGTGGTCAATTAATCTACCACAAAGGAGGAAAGAATATACAGTGGAGAAAAGACAGTCTCTTCAGTAAGTGGTGCTGGGAAAACTGGACAGCTACATGTAAAAGAGTGAAATTAGAACATTCTCTAACAACATATACAAAAATAAATTCCAAATGGATTAAAGACCTAAATGTAAGACCGGATACCACAAAACTTCCAGAGGAAAACATAGGCAAAACACTCTTTGACATAAATCGCAGCAAAATTTTTTTTGATGTCTCCTAAAGCAAAGGAAATAAAAACAAAAATAAACAAATGGGACTGAATTAAACTTAAAAGTTTTGCACAGCAAAAGAAACCATTGACAAAATGAAAAGACAACCTACTGACTGGGAGAAAATATTTGCAAATGATATGACCAATAAGGGGTTAATACCCAACATATGTAAATAGTTCATATACCCCAAAATCAAAAAAACAAACAACCGATTAAAAAATGGTCAGAAGAACTGAATAAACATTTTTCCAAAGAGAAAATGCAGATGGCCAACAGGCACATGAAAAGATGTTCAACATCACTAATCATCAGGGAAATGCAAATCAAAATCACAGTGGGCTATCACCTCACACCTGTCAGAATGGCTATCATCAAAAAGAACACAAATAACAAATGTTGGCAAGGATGTGAAGAAAAGGGAACCCTTGTACACTGTTGATGGGGATGTAAATTGGTGCAGCCACGGTGGAAAACAGTATGGAGGTTTCTCAAAAAACTAAAAATACAACTACCATATGACCCAGCAATTCCACTCCTGGGTATATATCTCCAAAAAAACAAAAACACTAATTTGAAAAGATACGTGTACCCCAATGTTCATAGCAGCGTTATTTACAATTGCCAAGATATGGAAGTAACCTAAACATCCATCAACAGACGAATGGATAAAGAAGATGTGGTATATACATACAATGGGATACTACTCAGCCATTAAAAAGAATGAAATTGTGCCATTTGCAGCAACATGGATGGACTTGGAGGGTATAATGCTAAGTGAAATAAGTCAGACAGAGAAAGACAAATACTATATGATATCACTTATATGTGGAATCTGAAAAATACAACAAACTAGTGAATATAACAAAAAAGAAAGCAGACTCACAGATACAGAGAACAAACTAGTGGATACCAGTGGGGAGAGGGAAGGGAGAGGGGCAATATGGGGTAGGGTATTAAGAGGTACAAACTATTATGTATAAAATAAGCTATAAGATATATTGTACAACACAGGGAATATAGCCAATATTTTATAATAACTATAAATGGTGTAAAACCTTTAAAAATTGTGACTCACTATATTGTACACCTATGACATATAATATTATACATCAACTATACTTCAGTAAAAAATAAATAAAAATAAATAAATAAAAGCAAAAGACTCACCATACCTGTGTAGAAAGGGTAACCACAGGCTCTATTATGAGCAAATTTGTCTATATTTGTTTTGTCAGCAAAAATGTGTTTGTAGCTTGATACTGAAGACAGGTGTAATGAAAAGGGAAGGAAAATTTCACCACTCCAATGTGGAAAGAGGAAATCATTAGAAAAGTAAATAGTTCTTTTAAGTAGTACATTCTATTTTGTAATATAGATATCCTAGAGCAAAAGAGGGTAAAGCGTTCTAAAATTATCGTTTTCCACCTTCACAAAGAAAGTAAATATGATAATTAGAAAAATCCAAGTGAAGTATATTTGATTTTTACTTGGCATAAATGCAAAGCAGAAAGACTTCTTAGGGTTTTTTCTCCCCTTTCACTATAAGTTGATGTCAAAATAATTGAAGAAAAAGAACTTCAAATCATGATCCTTTCTCCCTTCATATCAAAGCCAAGGTTTCACTCCTAGTTATTTTAACAGGTAACATATTAAGTCAAAACAAAGTAAATTAAAATTCATTCTCTGGAGGGCACATTTTTATCCGATTTAAATGAGACAGTAAGTTATGCATCAGGTAAGTAAAACCATGCTTTCAGAGCAATTTGAAAGGGAAATACTTTTCTCCAGTTGTGAAACTTCATAACTATTTATTTTTAAAAATTGGTAGTTTGACCTATTCCATTTCTTTTTAATTTTACAAGCAATACATTCCAGAATCATGTGATCTTCTATTATGTATATTTAAAATAACTATCTTCAATGCAAAGAATGAAATCAACATTATATGATGCAAGTTTATGTTTGCTTTTAATAAAATTAATAGGATTCCCTAGTAATGCTCATTGTCATTATGAATATAATACTAGATTCTCTAAATTTTTCCTGCACAAGAGTAAATATAAGTAACGTAAAATCAATTCTAGCATTTTTGTGCCTAGCATTGTATATTATCTCTGATCCTTAAAAATCCGTGCAGGTTGTTATTATCCCCATTTTACATATGAAGACACTGAGGCTTAGAGAAGTTGAGCAACTTGCTCAGCACTGCATTCCTGGCAAATGGCCAGATGGGGATTGGAATCTAGATCTTCCACTGCTTCCATGTTATTATGCATATTTATACCATGTCAGTTAACACATGGCCTTTGGATTATAACAACTTCAATACAGCAGTGCCTGCTAGGGGACAAACAATTTGTTATGTCCCCCAAACAGCATCATTTTTTTAAATGTTCCACTCTAAAAGAATGTTTTTCTGTTATTTAAATTTAATTAGAACATAGATTCATTCCAAATTATATAGATACTACCCTCACAATATTACAAAGGGTGATGAAGGCAACTGTTCTGGAGTAGCAGGCATTTCTAAATATTATTGTTTACAGTTAACTATAACATTTCAGAAATGAAATATTCAATAAAGATAATATATCAATTAAGAATCAATGCATAACTTTGAGCCAAACCAATCTTGAGAAAGAAGAACAAAGCTGAAGACATCACATTTCCTGATTTCAAATTATATTACAAAGCTATAGTAATCAAAACAGTATGGTATAAGCATTAAAAACAGACACATGGATCAGTGGAACAGAATAGAGAGACCAGAAATAAGCCCATCCATATATAGTTGTTAATTTACAACAAAGGAGCCAAAAATAGAGAAAGGAAATAGTCTCTTCAATAAATGGTGTTGGGAAAACTCAACAGCCACATGCAAAAGGATGAAATTGGATCCCTATCTTCACCATCCACAAAAATCAACTCAAAATGGATTAAAACTTGAACATAAGACATGAAACCATAAAACTTTTAGAAGAAAACATAGGGGTAAGCTCCTTGACATCAGTCTTAGCAATGATTTTTTGGATATGACAGCAAAAGCAAAGGCAACAAAAACAAAATAAACACGTAGGACTGTATCAAACTAAAAGGCTCTGCTCAGCAAAGGAGATCATGAACAAAATGAAAAGGTAACCTATGGACTGGGAGGAAATATTTGCAAACCACATATTCAATAAGGGGTTAATATCCAAAATATACAAGGAACTCATACAACTCAATAGCAGAAAACCGAATAACCCAATTTTAAAATGGACCAAAGACCTGAATAGATAGATATTTTTCCAAAGAAGACATACAAATGGCCAATAAGTAGAGGAAAAGGTGTTCAATATCCCTAATTATCATGGAAATACAAGTCAAAACCACGAGATATCATCTCACACCTGTTAGGATGGCTATTATCAAAAAGACAAGATATAACAAACGCTGTGGAGGATGTGGAAAAAAGAGAACCCTTGTGTACTGTTAGTGGGAATATAAACTGATATAACCACTGTGGAAAAAAGTATGGAGGTTCCTCAAGAAATTGAAAATATAACTACCATATGATCCAGAAATCCCATTTCTGGATATATATCCAAAGAAAATAAACCATTATCTCAAAGAGATATCTGTACTCCCATGTTCACTGCAGCATTATTCACAATAGCCAAGGTATAGAAACCAGAGAGTAGAAAAGTGATTGCCACTGGCTTGGTGGGGGAGGGGGAATAGGGTAGGGAGAGGTTGGTAATAGGGCACAAACTATCATTACAAGTTGAGTAAGGTCCATAAGAGGATCTAACATATAACATGGTGACTATAGTTCATAGCACTGTATTATATAATCAAAACTTGCTAGAGAGTAGAACTTAAATGTTCTCACCAATAAAGGGGGCAGGGAATATGTGAGGTGATGGATGTGTGAATTAACTAGATGGGGGAAATCCTTTCACAACATATACATATATCAAGTCATCATATTGAATACTTTAAATGTCTTAAACAATTTATTTGTCAATTATACTTCAAAAAAGCTAAAAAAAGAAAGCATAATTTCAAACTAATCTTTTTTTAAATAAATTTATTTATTTATTTTATTTTTGGCTGTGTTGGGTCTTCATTGCTGCACGCGGGCTTTCTCTAGTTGCAGCGGGTGGGGGTTACTCTTCGTTGCAGTGCACAGGCTTCTCATTGCAGTGGCTTCTCTTGTTGTGGAGCACAGGCTCTAGGCACGCAGGCTTCAGTAGTTGTGGCACACGGACTCAGCAGTTGTGGCTCGCGGGCTCTAGAGTGCAGGCTCAGTAGTTGTGGCGCAAGAGCTTAGTTGCTCCGCGGCATGTGGGATCTTCCGGACCAGGGCTCGAACCCGTGTACCCTCCATTGGCAGGCAGATTCTTAACCACTGCACCACCAGGGAAGCCCTCAAACTAATCTTAATTGATGAGTTTAAACCACCTAATTCCTATGTAAAAGAGATATCTTTGGAAACTGATATACCTATGTTCTCAAATACATCAGCACACTAACAGTTTGAAATCTTGGGGAAAAAAAACTGCATTAACAAAACTCACTAAGCTCCAGTGGATAATGAGATTGTGATTCTGTACATACATACGTACGGCAGTTCTCATAGCAGCAGCTGAAGAAGGAGGAAAAGGAAGAAAAAGAAGAAAAGGAGGAAGACAGAAGAAGGAAAAGAAGAGGAAAAGGAGGAAGAAGGAAATAGAAGAAAGAGGAGGAAAAGTAGGAGGAAGAAGCAAGATGAAGAGATAGAGGTGAAAGAAGAAGAGAGAAAGGAAAGAAGAGATGGGAGAAGAGGAAGAGGAGGGGAGAGGAGAAAGAGAATCTGCCATGATAGTCTAATTCCAGATCATTATTTGAAATTCTGGGTACTGGAATTACATAGCTCTACAAGATCCTACTTGAGAACAGACAAAAAATGATAGCCTACCAAGTCACCTCTGTCCCTAAATTTTGACGCTGCTGCCAGAAAGCAGAGACTCTGTACTGTAAATTGGGGACTGCCACATTAAAGAGTATAAAGTCCAAATTACCAAGAAGGGAAATAGAACTAATATTTATTGAATGCCAACTGTGTGCTAGACCTTACATGAGGTGCATTACAAGTATTTTATTATTTCATAACATTAATATTATTATAGCCATTTTACAGATTGGAAAACTGAGACTCAAAGAAGTTAAGTAACATCCCCATGGTTGCATCACAAGTAAGTGGTAGTCCAGAATTTAGAGAGTCCCACTTGACTCTTTCTATTCTTATCTCCTACTTCACTGCCCTATAGGTATGGTGCTTGTTAATGATACATTCTAAATAGCAGCAGCTCAAGGCTCTCTTCCCCCTACCTCTCCTTGAGAAGAGCTGATGTGGCCAGAAGCCAGAGTCACTACCATTGAGCTAAGGGATTATGGGCTGAAGATTTCAGTATGGTTCAAAGACTCTCATGTCAACATGGCTTGCTGCCCCATTGGATTCCTTAACTTTAGACTCCCATTCCTGGCTCTTCACCTGCTTAGACTTAAGTACTCTGTGACTAAAACTATTTGAGGGGAGAGATGGCCGTGTGTGCTGTTGTCCATGGTCCTGAACCATTGTTCAGGTTAGGGTTGTTCATCTGGGAAGTAGATGTGGTTATGGACGTAGGATGGGGCACAAAACCAGGAAGGCCTAGCCGACCCAGATGTGGTCCAAAGAAAAGGAATTACTGAGTAAGTGGCTTAACCAGCACCTCCAATAGAACTTTCTGCAGTGATGGTAATGTTCTAATGCTGCACTGTTCAATATTGTTGCCATTAGCTACATGTGGCTATTGGGCACTTGAAATGTGGCTAGTAGATGAGTAACTAAATTTTTAATTTTATTTAATTTTAACTAATTTAAATTTAAATAGCCACACATGTACCATATTGTAGAGCACAGGTTAGATCGTTAGCACTAAGCTGTTTCCTGAAAATGCAAACTCCTGGGCACCATGTCAGATATACTAAGTCACAATATCTGGGATGAGTCCAGGGATGTGTACTTTTAACCATGAAATTTCTGTGCTCACTGACATTTGAGACCCACTATCCTGCAGGGCATCTGCATCAGCCTCCTCAAACTTTTCATTTGGGTCCATTGATACCTGCCACTTTCACTTCAGTTCCTAAGTTGGTCTTGACTTAGGAAGTTTAATAGCCTCAGCCTCACAGTCAGCCCTGCCTGTACAATGGACCCAGTGGTTCAGGATGGTTGCTGACCTCCCACATCCTCCCTCTGCATCACAAGATTCCTTAAAGACCAACTTTAAGGGCACTCATGACACACAAACTCTAAGCACCTGCCTCACCCTGCCCTGAGTCACAGTACTCCCAAATTCCTATGCTATTTGCCCTCCCTCCCCATGTATTTTTGTCTAGTCCAGAGAAGCAGGCTTGATTTCTGCCTCCTTATGTCCCCTGCCCTACCCCGATCCCCTCTAGTATAGGGATGGTGCTTTCCTAGTTCCCACCAGTCTGTCTCAGATGAATCCTCATCTTTACAATCTCCATCCACAGATAGGATGTGTGGTGAGCGCTCATGACATTGACGACTATCCTGACCTTCAAGTTGAACTCACTTAGAATAGACCTTCAGGTTCTGATGAATGACTCATTCATCCATAAATCTGATATATCCTTGAACCAATTCTCTTGCAGTGCCAATTCTCTGTAGCTGAGTCCTTTTCTCCAAGCTGCATATACTAATCACATGACCCAGGTTCCAGCATGCTATACCTCTGAGCCCACCTGAGTTAACTAATTTTAATTTAATAATGGAAGTCAGAGATTAAAAGCTAAATAATTATTTTCATGACTGCAAATTCAATATCTGTTAAAGTTTTCAGGTACTATGTCTTCTCCCCACCTGCCACTACACGTGCATATATACCACACAAAACTTACACTGATACAACACTTTAAAAATAATTTCCCATGCATTGTCACGTTTGGCCAATAGAATGTACAGATTGTTACACTAATAGTCCCACATATATCAAGCCTCCATACTGTGGCAAAGTTCCCACCCTCACTGACCCTGGGCTTGGTCATGTGACTTGCTTTGGCCAAAGACATTTAGCAAATGTGACATAAGCAGACACGTGGTAAGCATTTGCACACTGGGACTTGCCTTCTTGGAATTACTGCCATTGCCATGGAAGAAACCTGGACTTTGTTGCAGGACTTTGAAGCAGCCACGTAGAGAACTGAGGCATTCTGCTGACAGTCCCAGCTGACTGCCAGATCAGGGTGAGGCCATCCTGGATCCACCGGGTAAACCACCAGACCACTGTAGCTGCATGAGTGACTCCGGAAAAGACCAACAGAAAAACTGCCCAGCAGAACTGAGCCCAAACTGTGAGCAAATAAATTATTGTGTTTTAGGCCACCGAGTTTTGAGATAGTTTGTTACTTAGCGACAGATAACTGATACACAGAATGACCCTAGGAGATATTGTTATTGTTCCTATTTTATAAGTTAGGAATATGAGCTTCAGAGAGAGTAGGTAATTTATCTAAGGTCTTGGAGCTAGAAAGCAGCAGAAGAGGGTCGAGAACTTCAGTCTGTCCCCAGGTTCAGCACCTCTGCCCTACTCTAAACTGCATCTACACACCCTCCATTCAACTAGTAAAGCATCATCGACGACCCTAGTCCTCCCCAGACCCCATTTGCTGACCTAGTTACCAACCTCCAGCAGCCCTTTATTGAGGATAAGAGTCATCCCACCGCCCTCTCGGCCTGCTGGTGACCTCACCTCATTACTTTCATTATGCAAAAACTAAGGCCAGGAATTATTTTAAGGGAACCACTTGAATACAGCTAATGGAAGCAGTAAAAGTTGAGGTTACTTCACTCGCAAAATGAATATTCTGGCCTGCAGTCCTGACTTAGGTCATCATAATGGAGAAAAAAGAAAAACTTATTTGGTCTGGAGGAAAATGACAACTATCTAAGGATTAAAGAAATTCATTAGTGAAAAACAGATTTTGGAATCGAAGGTCTTATTCACAGAGAACATTATAGTTAAATTAATTCTTTAATGCAAAACTGAAGAATGAAATGAAGTTAAATGACAAAACTGTGAAAACAGGCCACAAAGCTGAACACAACATTAAAATGGAAATCTTGGGGTAAATAAGCCTCTGACAGGAGTATTATGAAAAATCTCACCTTTTGGGAAGTTGTACATGAATTACCGAAAGAGTAAGAAGATATGAACAGTTTCATCCTTCATTTCTTCCCCAGATTCTTGAATAACATCATCATCCCCGTTGGGCTAATTCATGGATTTAGTTCCAGATGAAGCAAATGATTTGAAAGCAGCCCCTGCTTCTCAGCTGGAGATGTGTTTACTCGGCTATTAACAAAAGGCATGTTAACTGGTCTTCCAAGTTGGGGGCTTGGGAGCCCAAAACTTAATTTTAAAATTAAAATTTTCACATCTGAATGTAAAACAGTTAGAAAGCAGGTGACATAAATTAAGCGAACTGATCTCCAAGTCAGTTGGAGAATAACTCTTAGTGTGATGATGTGAGGTCATTATGAAAGCTGGTTCAAACGACAGAGTAGATAAAACATGTGAACTCATAAACAAGCTTTCTCTGACCCATTAATTTTCCTGCAGTCCTCTGTGCACACAGTGGAGTGCACAATCACACAGGTGTGTCAAGCAGCCCTGCCTAGCCTGGCCCCGTGTTTGTTCCAGTAGAACTTGTGGGCCCACGTAATTTCACTCAGGAAAGGGAAGCAGCGTGGGCTGCTTTGGAAGCGCCACTGCCTTTAAGCCACAGTTTAACCGCTCTGTGGCTCACGGTTGTCGTCGGTAAAAGGTGAGTAGAAAGACTCATCCTTCCTACTTCACAGAGTTGCAAGCATAAAAAAATGTAAACATGCTTTGAAAAAGTTAAAAATGCAGAGCAAAACCAAAGTGCTTTGTATCTGGTGAAAAGTATGAAAAGGTGAAACCGCGAGGCTGCAGGTGATGTCGCACATAAAAGCAGAGGCTTTTTAAAACACAAGAAATCTAACAGGGAGCAGAAATAAAGGTCTGCCACCTGAAAAAAAAAAAATGATCACAGTTATTCTGGAGTCCTCACATAAGAAAATAGTATTTTGAAATATTATCACGTTAAACTTAAGCTACCCTTGGGTGACTTCAAACTATGCAATTTGCATTTAGCCCATGCTTAATTATATCCTAGAAGAATTCCTCTAATTCTCATTCATGACAATAATCCTGCAAAATTTAATAAAGACCCACTTACAAAGACTTATACACAAGGTTAATAATAACAAATCAATCATTTCTCTTTCTTTCACCTACATTGTGAAAAATGATTTTCTTTCTTCCGCATAGCACAAGGTTTCCAAATCCCATTTACATACAGCCACACATTTTTCCCATACCATTTTATTATCTCCATACATAACTTCGCATGCACTAATACTGAAAAAAAAGAATGCTCTGTGTTCAAACTAGTCTATTTCATCCAATTAAATAGATGTTTTTTGATTGTATTACATCTAGTACTTTTCTTGTACCTACACCAAATGTATTTGACACTGGTTTTGGCATTTGGGGAGGAACACACTTATGAATAAGATTCTCTGCATCCGAGAAGTTTCCATTCGAACCAAAAAAGAAAAAAAAAAGGTAAGAAAAAAATGATAATGCAAGGCAGAATAGAAGAGCTTTAAGAGATGTTTAAAAGGCTGTGGGTAGCAAAAAAAGAGATCACATCTTGTCAGGGTGAGGTTTCTAGAGGTTGCTTTCTAAAAAAAAACCTCAAAGTAGAAATAGAGACAGAAAACACAAGATGCACTCTTTGCCAAAAATACCTCAAAGTAGAAATAGAGATAGAAAACACAAGATGCACTCTTTGTCTGCAAAAATAATCAAGGCCTAGGTGGGAGAAGAAGGAAGGACAAGTTGAAAGGCTTTGAGGTGGCAAAGCAAAGAGCCTGGTCGGGATCCAGTGGTGGTGCAATCTGGTGGAGTTCAGGGTACAAGTCTCTACAAGGAGAGGAGAGGAAAAATGAAGCAAAATTAGCTCTGCTTATTTTGAAGAGCCTTCATTGCCAGGCCAGCATTCAGGGTATTAGAGAATCTTTGAGAGTGGAAGGCAGGAAAATATGATATTTCACTCCCACAAAACACCAGCTCTTTCTATTACACAATCATTAACATAAATAATGTATTAAATGATAAAATCAAATGTACATGTTTGCGTTAACATCCTGATCAAATAACTGCTTGACTATTTTATTTATGTATTTACAATATTTTTGCTGGCTATACTTTTATTAGCTTTCTATGAAAAGTACTGTCATACATTTTACCTTGTGATAGTCAAATGCTATCCAGTTATTCAGTATTAAGAAAGTTTTCCCCAATATACAGTTGACCCTTGAACAATGCAGATGTTAGGGCACCACCTGTCCCCCTCCCTGGCCCCCACAGTGGAAAATCCTCGTACAACTTAGAGTCAGCTCCTTCATATCTGCAGTTTTTCATCCACATATTCAAACAACCTTGGATGGTTCAGTACTGTAGCAGTTACTATTGAAAAAAATCCCTATATAAATGGACCTGCCCAGTTCAAACTCTTGCTGTTCAAGGGTCAACTATAATTTCAAGTTGATATCTAGATTTCTATTTCCAACAATTTGGTTAACAAAGTACCAGATTGCTTGGCCCTCTTGCAGAAAACATAATACTGGATAAAATACAATAAAAAAATTTTAATACATCAATTATCTGGCTATTAAGTAAGGAGAACTCAGTGAAAGTAGGAACCCAGGGAGGTAATCAGAGAAATGATTTTTTTTTTTTTTTTTTTTGCCTTGGGGAGCATTTGCCAAAATGAATGAGCTTGCTTTTTTGGTTTTCTCAGTCCCATAAAGCCACAGAACAGAGGTCACAAAGCCCACGATTCACCCAACGTGGGAGGTTTAATTGGAGAGCCCACTTCATAAAGCTGAGACTGCAAAGGGCCACAGCACCAGTGTAAGAGGGAACTAGAAAAAGAAGGCACTGAAAGCAAAATTATCTACCTAGAAATTTAGCCTTGGAGAGGGCAGGACTCTTCCCTAAAAATGTTTAACCACAAGCCAGCCTTCATGCCAAAGTCATACTACCGGGGCAGGGGCAGGTGGGGACGTCCCATAAATCACAAGCTAAGAAGTCAGTTTAAAGTTGTCCTGAGCTGGTAGTTCCTCCAGGTTCCTGACAGAAACAAATTCAAATCCTCTCTGGAGTCTTAGCTTTATCACAGTTTCAAAGAATTCACGCAAAACAAAAAATGAAATATGAAGTCACAGTAAAAAAAAAAGACACAAAACATAACAGGACAAAAACAGTACCATGAAGCCCAAGCACAAGCCATCAGAACAGACCTGAAAAAATGTCTAAAAGGCTTTCTGTCTAAATAAATTAAAGAATGGTTTAAAATTATGAGGGAAAAGAAAGCCACTGTAGAAATGATGAAGCATATTAATACATATATATATATGTAGTACTCATTTTGGTAGCACATATACTAAAACAAATATAACTTCTGGAACAAAACAAATTAAAGCCTAACAGACAGACTAGAAAAAGCTGAAGTGTGAAATGGGAAGACAGATCAAATAAATCATCCCAAAGGCAGCATAGAGAGCTCGTGACAGAAATTACAAAAGAGAGACTAAGAGATATGTGAAATCAGACCTCTAAAAGGACAACAGAGAAAAAAATAGGAAAAAAGAATATTTGGATTGATGATTAAAAATTTTTCAGAAGTGATAAGACACCTCTCCACAAGTTGAAGAAGCCTAATGAATCCCAAGCTTGATAATAAAAAGAAACCTATGCCTAGATACATCCTGGAGAAAGCATAGAATAACAAAGACAAGGAAAATCTCTTAAAAGCAGCCAGAGAGAAAAGACAGCTAACCTTCAGATAAAGCACAAAGACAGACACAGTGAAAATCAAAAGACCATGGAACAATATTTTCAAAGGGCTGAGAAAAAAATAGCTGACACTCTAGAACTGTAAACTCAAAATGTCTTTTAAAAAAGGGACAAAGGAAGATATTTTCAAACACAAATAGCCTGACAGACTGCTACCAACAGACACTCAATAAGGGAAATTCTAAAAGATATATATTTTATGCAGAAGGAAATTGATCCCAGATGGAAGATCCAAGATGCAAAAAGAAATCATCAAGAAAGAAAGTAGTAGATATGTGGATAAAACTAAATAAACATTGATTTTATAAATAATAATAATATTGTCTTATGGAGTTAAAAGAAAAACAAAATAAACCTAAAATGGATGCCAAAAATATACATTTCAGGAGTGGCATGATTAAATGTTTTACGATAACTGTATTACTAGAGAAGAGGGCGATGATAAGATTAACTTTAGGATTTGATAAGCCAAATATGTATATTAAAATATCTAGGATAACAAGTAAAAGAACAGAAACAAAGCATACAATAAAGAAGAAAATGCAATGAGAAAAAAACTCAGTTCAAAAGAATGCAAGAGAAAAAAGAGAAAAACGACATTAAAAAGGTAGGACAAATAGAAAATCCATGATAAGACGTAGAAATATATCCAAGTATATCAGTAACTACTATCAATAATAAATGTAAATAGATAAGCATCTAGTGGAAGAAATATGTTTTCCAACTGTATAAAACAATAAACAAAATCCACTTAGAGACTGTTTAAGAAAACACATCTAAAATACAAAAGTATCTACAAAAGAAATGGCCTCTACCCTTCATAAATATCAAGAATATGAAAGAAAGACTGAGGAAATGTTTCTGGTCAAACAGACTAAAGAAATATGACAAGTAAATACAATGTGTGGTCCTGAATTGGATCCTGGACCAGAAATTGTTTTTCTCCTTTGCTGTATAGAATAGTAGTGAGACAGATGGTGATATTTGAATAAAGTACACAGAGTAGACAACAGTACTGGATCACTGTTGATTCCTTGATAATGCCTCTACCATGAAAAGCACATGTCCTGTCTAGTCTGCTAATCCAAGAAGGGTGAGGGGCATGCAGAGCACAGTTGTCTCAACCCAACCACAGTCTTCAGAAAATATGAGCTGCCCCCACTGCCACAGCATCAGACAAAGCCATGCAGCCTAGATCAGCCAAAACCCAGATGACCCAAAATGCCTGGGAATAAATGTTTATTGTTGGATGCCATCGAGATTTGGGGGTGTTTGTCTTGCTGCAATGGGTAACTTATACAATAACACAATTAGATTATTCTAGGAAGAAAGGTTATTTTAACATTAGGAAAATCAACTGGCATAATTCACTATATGCTCAGTAAGCATATAAAAAAAAGCATTTGATAAAATTTAACATCCATTCATGACTGTTAAAAAAAATTACCAATAGAAAAGTTTGCTCTGACGGATATTGACCTATCGTTAAGCTATAGCAAATAAGATTGTTTGGTTTTTCTACAGAAACAATCAAATAGAACAAATGGGAGAGTCCAGAAAAGGATACACCCATATATAAATAGTTAAGAGAGGTAGGAAAGGAAATTTGGCATAGGAAAATAGGCAAATCAAGTATTTTCAACAAATGGTGTTGAAACAACTGGGCCTCCATATGCAATAAAATGAACTTTGATCTAAACTTCACATCTTATGCAAAAAAGAGAGAGAGAGAAAGAGCATGGCAGATCAATTAGGAAAAGACAAGTGTGTTTTCAATAAATGGTCCTGGGACAGTTAGCTATTCAAATGAAAAAATTAAATTGTATCCCTATATCGCATTATATATAAGGATCAATTCCAGATGGACTAAAAATCTAAATACAATAAGAAAAAAACATAAAACCTTAAAAAATAATAAAGGCAAATATATTTATGACTTCAAGGTATACTCAGAGAAGTATTTCTTAAATAAGACATAAAAAACATAACTGTAACAATAAAGATTGATAAGTTATACTGCATTAAATAAGAATTTGTGTCCATAAAAAAAATGAAAAGACAAGCCACAGAGTAGGAAAAATATTTACAACACGTATGTATAATCAGCAAAGGACTAATATCCAGAATATACAATATACAAAGAACTATAGTTAACACAAAGAATAGTGAGGTTGAGAAAGAAATTCCCACTAGCAATGCAGAGAATACAAATAGCTTTTGTTCTTATTTTAAAACTGTAGACTTGTTGAGCTCAGGGATCCTCAGAGATCATCATCCCAACTACTGAATCTCCTATTTCTCAGGTGGTCACCAAAACCCAGGGAACAGAGGGCTGCCTGGGTAGCATGTCCTGTGCCCTCGTCCATGCTGCTTCCTCTTCTGAATCTCGGCACTCCCAAGACTGGTTCAGTGTCGAAACTTAGGTGTGGTCTCATCTCTCTAGCAGTCTTTTTTTCCAGTCAAAAATTCTTCACTTCAAGAATAAGAGAGCATGCTCAATGACGAGAGAGTCTGGTTGATGGCAACATCCACCTAGAATATTTTTAAATATCTAGCCATGTAAAGCCAAAGAAATATCCACAGAATTTCAGCTGCTGGAGTTTGTCCTGAACTCTATTTATGTTCTCCAAAGAGAAGCTTATTTTGTGCCGCATTATTTTTCTCTCCTCTTTGTGGGCCAGATTCAATTTGTCACTACTTAGATATTGAACACTTTTTGCAAATTAAAGAGAAAGTCACCTCAGGCAACTCTCAAATACAGGCTTAGTGGAGACTTGATGATACTGCAAATCATTAAAGAGCTTAGGTTCTGTTCCACTGCCCTCACTGATCAAATAGAGGGCACTGCTTTGAAGCCAGCAAGGACCCCTGGGACTGACTTAATGCTTTTGCCTTCAGCTTCTGAAGTTTATCATGTTGCTAATGTTTGAGCTTCTGGATTCTGCTGGCTAGTTTAATCATCTTGAAGTACAATAATACTATTAATGCTGTTAGAAATGATTTATCCTTCTTTGCATTAACTGTTTCCTCTGTTTGATTCATTCATTTTATCCACAATTTTGTAACTTCAAGTTTTCTTCTCATAATCCTTCTCTTTCTGGTCATTCAAAGTAAAGATTATACTGTCCTCTTTCTGTTAGGATAATCTGTTGCTATGGAAATAGAGTTCCCAAACATGGATTAAATGATCCAGGAGTACTAAAGAAAGAAAAAAAGGATTTTTCTAAGAAAAAATTTGTGTTCAAATACAATCCCTTTAAACTAAGCTGTCATAAAAACATTATACAATTATTAATTAAGCACCATATATCTAGCAAGGCGCTAGGTCCTAAGCCATAAAGAAAAAGAAAGTCCATAAAATTGTGTTCCAGCTGAGGAAATAAGACACATGTATAAGCAATGTAAGACTGTTTATAATTCAGAGGTAAAAAAATACATTTGGGATCATAAAAGTAGTAAAAAAAAAAAAAAATCACAGTAGACTAACAAATAAAGGTAGATGGGCTTGATGTGAATGAGCCACTAGTGCAAGGCTTTAAGGCCAAAATCAGTCATTTTTAAAATTTTATTTATTTATTTATTTGGCTACGTTGGGTCTTCGTTGTTGCACGTGGGCTTTCTCTAGTTGCAGAGAGCGGGGGCTACTCTTCGTTGCAGTGTGCAGGCTTCTCATTGCAGTGGCTTCTCTTGTTGCAGAGCACCGGCTCTAGGCACGTGGGCTTTGGCAGTTGTGGCTCGCAGGCTCTAGAACGCAGGCTCAGTAGTTGTGGCACACGGGCTTAGTTGTTCCGCGGAGTGTGGGATCTTCCCAGACCAGGGCTCGAACCAATGTCCTCTGCACTGGCAGGTGGATTCTTAACCATTGCACCACCAGGGAAGTCCCCAAAATCAGGAATTTTAATTTCATAATTAGAAGTTAGGTTTGGAAAGAAAGTGTAATGTGATCAGCTTGCTGCCCAGGGAAGATGACTTCATTTGTTCATTTGGTGAACATTTTTTGAAGGTCTAATTGGCATTGGGTCCTGGGCTAAGCAAGAGGGCATAGGACAATAGAAAATACTGAAACAATGTGTCTTGGATCAGGTTCCCTAGAAGTGGAGCCTGAGACAAGGGTTTGGGTGCACGTGATTTATTAAGGGAGTTCCTTAGAGAGAGAATAAGAGAAACAGAATAAGGCTGGAGAAGGAATTAAGATGTGGTGTTAGCAAGGGACTGGCTTCAGCTTGATCCCTTGGAGAGCTCTGGAGCATGATCGTTTCCCACAGAATTGGTCTCACCTTGAGGCAGTGAGAAAGCCTTTTGTACACCCCTACCAGGCAAGGGCTGGAGGCTGCCCGCAGGGAAAGTGGGTGGGTAGTTTACCAAATGAGTTAGCTCTCTTTGAGCAAAGGGGAATTCTCCAGACAAGGGAGCAGGAGTGAGCTGTTAGTAGCCAATGATTATGGCAGCTGTGGGATGGGTGCCCTTGCCTGTTAATAGGGATCTCAGAGGGACACCAGCAGTGTAAACAATGTTTTCAAATTATTAAGAGAAATTTATTTTGAACCTAGAACCCTATACCTGGCCCTCTAGCTCTCTATGAAAGAATTACTTGAGAGCAATATTGAAGCAGCAAGATAAATGAGTTCAAGAAAGAGAAATGCATGGTATACAAGAAAAAATACAAACAAAGGAATACATAAAATGTTAAGTTAGTTCTAATAATTCTTAATGCAGAAATCAAAAAAAACAAAACAAAACCTGGAAGTAGAATTCCAGATGATTACCGTTAAGGCAGATAGTGGTGTAGGATGAGGAGCAGAAAAATCAAAGTATCCTAAGGTGAGTAGCAGTGTATCTGGAGAGGAAGAAATAAACACAAATTAACTCTGGGCCTGTGTTCTCCAGCATGGTTGTTATGGGCTGATTTGTGTCCCCGCAAAATTCATAAATTAAAGCCCTAACCCTCAGTAGCTCAGAATGTGACTGTATTTGGAGATCGGGCCTTTAAAGAGACAAGTAAATTAAAATGACATTGTTAGGGTGAATCCTAATCTAATCTGACTGGTGGCCTTGTAAGAAGAGGAAGTGTGGATACACAAGTGACACCAGGGATGTGTGCACACAGTGGCAAGGCCATGTGAGGACACGGCAAGAAGACAACCATCTACAAGTCAAGGAGAGAGACCTCAGGAGAAACCAAACCTGGCAACACCTTGATCTTGGACTTCCAGGCTCCAGAACTGTGAGATAATACATTTCTGTCATTTAAGCCACCTATGCTGTGGTATTCTGTTATGGCAGCCTGAGCAAACTAATATGATGGTACTTGCTGGCTACATATGGCTATTTAAATTTACATTCATTAAAATTAAATAAGTTAAAACTTCAGTTCCTCAGTCACACTAGCCACATTTCAAGTAATCAATAGCCCATGTAGCTAGTGCTTACCCTACTAGCCAGTGTTAGAGATATAAGACATTTCCTTCATCACAGAATTTTTTATTGCACAGTACTGCTCTAGAGGTTGAAGTTAAATTTTAAGTTTAAATATAGGGGATAAAAACTTAAAGGATGGGCTTCCCTGGTGGCACAGTGGTTAAGAATCCGCCTGCCAATGCAGGGAACATGGGTTCAAGCCCTAGTCCGGGAAGATCCCACATGCCGCGGAGCAACTAAGCCCATGTGCCACAACTACTGAGCCTGCGCTCTAGAACCCATGCTGCACAACAAGAGAAGCTACTGCAACAAAGAGTAGACCCCTCTCACTGCAACTAGAGAAAGCCCACGCGCAGCAACGAAGACCCAACGCAGCCAAAATAAATTAAATAAATAAATAAATTTCTAAAAAAAAAAACTTAAAGGATAATGATTAGAAAAAAGAGAAATAAAAATTAAATGACGAAAACATAATAAATCTAACAAAAGACCCAAAAGGATAAAACACCAATAAAATAAAGTAGTGGGAATATAACCGACCATATCAATAATCATAATAAGCATAAATATATTAAATTCCTCCTTTAAAAGACAAATTGTACTTTGAGTAGAGAAGGAAGAGAGGGAGGGAGGAAAGGAGGAAGGGAAGAAATTATGAAGTAAAATTAAAAATAGAGATATGGAAAATATACAATTGGTAACAAAAAGAAAACGTAGCAATAGTAATGTTAAACAAAATAGGATTCAAGTCCAAAAAACAGTAGCTGGAACAAAAAAGAATATTTTATACTAAAAAACGGTGCAATCAATCACGAAGATTGATAACTCTTCAAAATGTAAGGTAAAACTGTCAAATCCATGAATGGCTACATTCAGAGTGGAAACTTCATACTCACAAAAGGAAAATATACTCTTGGATCAGTAACAAGATTTGACATATATTAGATCACAGATAAAATTTCAATCAATGCTGGAAGTCAGAAGTCTTACAAGCCATAATAAGTGACCACATCACAATAAAAAGAGAAATTAATGAAAAGAGACAACCAAAATATTTATCAACTGGGACATATTTTGAACATGCTTCTAAATAGTTCCTGGAATAAAGAGGAACTCAAAATGTTATTTAGAAACACTATTTATTTATTTATGTTATTTAGGAACATTACTTAGGAAACACTATTTAGAAAGGAACGACAATGAAAGCATGTATTCAGTCAAGATTCTGAGTTGGCGTATGCTAATACATATATATGGAATCTTAACCAAAAAAAATGGTTCTGATGAACCTAGGGGCAGGACAGGAATAAAGACACAGACGTAGAGAATGGACTTAAGGACACAGGGAGGGGGAAGGGTAAGCTAGGACGAAGTGAGAGAGTAGCACTGACATATATACACTACCAAATGTAAAATAGATAGCTAGTGGGAAGCAGCCGCATAGCACAGGGAGATCAGCTCGGTGCTTTGTGACCACCTAGAGGGGTGGGATGGGGAGGGTGGGAGGGAGGGAGATGCAAGAGGTAGGGGATATGGGGATATATGCATATGTATAGCTGATTCACTTTGTTATACAGCAGAAACTAACACACCATTGTAAAGCAATTATACTCCAATAAAGATGTTAAAAAAATTAAAAATTAAAAATAAATAAAAAGTAAAAATTTTAAAAAGGATTCTGAGTTGGAAGCAATAGAAACCAACTCTGGCTGACTTCGGCTGAAAATGAATTTATTAACAGGACATTGATTAGCCCACAGAATCACTGGCTTGGCAGCAGAACTAGACTCAGGGCTGTACAGTTAGAACAATGCCCACCACAGTGCCACTGAAGCAATCTGGAGAGGACAACGCTCCTGCCACCACCAGGTGCCAGCAGCTGCTTCTTGCACCACTGATTATGACAGCCATGGATGCTGAGACTTCCCTGGTGGTCCTGCCCCAAGAACTTGGTCTTGCTGCCAATGCTACTGCTGTCACTTCTGTGCACTGCTAACTCTCATTGCAAAACCGGGATAGCATACCTATGCTTGGAGCCTAGATCATGTGCCTGTATCCATGCTGCAAGACACAACAACATTTTCAGCTTTTATAGAAAAGGCAGGCTTTGCCTCCCACTAAGACTTATCAACTCAAGAACAAAATAAGCCCAAAGAAAGTAGTAGAAAGCAATTAACTAAAACAAATAGAAAAATTAACAAAATGGAAAACAAAAATCAGATAGACTTGATTTTTTAAAAGACAGACAAGCTTTTATCATACTTGATTAAGGAGAGAGCGAGAAAAAAGAAACACAAACACCTTTTAGGCTAAGAAAAGGAACATGACTATAGATAGAATTATTATTTTTAAAATAATATTACATACAGGTTATTATCAATAAATCTGAAAACTTAGAGTAAATGGATATTTTCAAAGAAAACATGAAATAATTGACTCAAGAGAAGACACAAAACATGAGATCAATAACCACTGGAGAAAATAGAAATGTAATTTTAAAAATCTATCCCTGAAAAGGCATCAAGAAGACCCAGATGGCTTTATTAGTGAGTTCTAGAAAAATTTTTAGGGAAAAAAATGTGATTCCTGTTTTAGACAAACAACTCCAGATCGAGTATAGAAAAGGTGAAAAGTTTTCCCACTTCATTTTACAAATTAAATATAACCATGTTACCAAAACTGGACAAAAATTGCACGCTGAATAAGACAGTTACTGACAATATGATTCAAAAATGTAGATCCAAAAATCCTAAACCAAGTATTAGTAAATCAAACACAGCAGTATATTAAATATATCTTAAATATATATATTATATATATATATATGTAATGACCAAATAAGGCTTATTGCAGGAATGCCAGGATGATTCAACATTAGGAAACCTCATTAACAAAGGAGAAAATATCAGGAGTTTCTCCATTTTGATAGATATAAAAAATGCATTTGATAGAATACAGCAAGCTTTTTGAAATAAAAATCCCATTCTAAATTTTAAAAAACCTTTTATGAGGTAAGAACAGAAAAAAATTCCTTTTCCTAGATAGAAGTTAACCATCAGAAACATGCAAATTACTTCTGATGGTGAACTACTAGAGGTATTCTAATTGAAGACAAGACCAAGAAAATGTATCACATAACACTTCTTGGGTTGAAAGAAATTGCCTGAAACCAATTCTAACTAACTTGATACAAAGGGAGGGAGAATTTATTGGAAAGCTTTTAGAAAGTTCTCAAAATCAACCAGAAGCCTGGAGAACCTAGCTCCAAAACAGACAGGAATTACTTGGTCTCTGGAATCAATGAATTCCAGTTTTTCTTGCTTGCTTACACATGGGTCACTTCTTCAAGAGCCGAAGCCCTAGGACAGTAAATCCAAATGGCTAAGCTCCAGTCACGAACTTGCCCCTTGACTATGCAGGTGCACTGATGGGAAAGATCTAATAAAAAAAATGTCCAAGGGTCTCTTCTACGTCCATAATAGGAAAGCAGGGTCCCAGGATTTACCAATCTTCTATGACTGCCCACAGTGGGGGAGAGGTAATTCCACAAAATCAATCAGTCAATCAATCAATCAAGGTGCTGTCAGAAGGAGAAAAAGATGCCAGGGAAATATAATTCTACCACAACATCCTAGTCAGTGCAATAAGACAAAAAAAAAAAAAATTTTTTTTTAAGAAAAAGGAAATAAGTGGTAAAGATCTCAAAAGGAAAAAGTAAACACTCATTATTTGGAGATGATATCATTGTCAAGCTAGAAAACTCAATAGAATCTACTGAAAAGTATTAATATATTATTATATTTGTAATTAATTACAACTTGTAATTAATACAAATTCATGAAGGTGGCTAAATACACTATCAACACAAAAAATTCAACAAATTTCCTACCTACTTTCAATAACCAATTAGAAAATGTAATGAAAAAATATCCAGTCACAGAAATAGCAAAAACTGAGATATCCAAACAACCCTAACGAGAAATGGATAAAACTCACATAAATAAAAATATAAAACTTTTCTGAAAGATATATTGAAGAAAACCTGAGAAAATGAAAAAATATACCATATTTCAGAATGGGAAAACTCAAAATTATAAAGCCATTCAACCTATAACAGCAATCAAATCCAAGCATAGTTTTTTACGGAACTTACAAACTTTTTATAAAGTTCATCTGAAAGAGAAAAACGTATAATAATACATTTGAAAAAATGAGGGAGCATTTACCATACCAGGTTTCAAAACATAGAGCTTTAATGATTAAAACGTGGTATAGTCTACTGAGGACATGAGAGAATCTAGCAGCAGCCACATATTCATAATTTCTGTTATGACAAAGGCAGCATTTTACATTAAATGGCATTGGTACAATTGGCTAACCATTTGGAAACAAAATTAGATCTTTATTTCCTGTGTTGCACAAAAATAAATTCCACATACAGAGCTAAATGTAAAAACAAAACTATAAAAGCATCCTAAGAAAGTACAGATTATTTTAATATAATCTTGGGGTGAAAAGTTTTTTTTATCAGAGCCAGAGGCCATATATTGACCATTTCACTATATAAAAATTTTAAACTTTTAAATAATAAAAGGTACCTTTTAAAAGATAAAAACAAACAAACAAGCAAACAAATAAAGAAAAAAAAAACAGCAACAGACTGGGAGAAAATATTCAAATGAGCTCCTGCAAATCAGTAAGAAAAAGGCCAACGACCCACTTTAAAAATAGGCAAGGGCTTCCCTGGTGGCGCAGTGGTTAAGAATCCGCCTGCCAATGCAGGGGACACAGGTTCGAGCCCTGGTCCAGGGAGATTCCTACATGCCGCGGAGCAACTAAGCCCGTGCGCCACAACTACTGAGCCTGCGCTCCTAGAGCCCGTGCTCCACAGCAAGAGAAGCCACTGCAATGAGAAGCCTGCGCACTGCAACAAAGAGTTGCTGAGTAGCCCCCACTCGCCGCAACTAGAGAAAGCCCACGTGCAGCAACGAAGACCCAATGCAGCCAAAAAAAAACAAAATAAAAATAAATAAAACGAAAGGTGACTTATAAAATGTGTGCTAATTATCAGCCTGCTATGACTTGCTGTTTACAGTTTAAGAAAGAAACCTCACACTAAATCACAGGTACCATAGAATTACAAAATTACTTCATTCTCTAGACATTTACATAGTGCAGATCAGGGAAGTTGTAATGCTGAATTCTCCTTTACTTCATACCCAGGAGTCAACCTATAACCCCTAATCCTGGTTCTCTACCTCCTCCCCACTACTGCCCAATTTTTGGCCATTTGGCTAGTCATTACTCAAAATATAGGTAGGAAGAAAGAAAGGCAGGAGTTTAAAATTCATAAACAATGTACTGTACGGTGTGAACAACTTTTATAAAATTTTGATGATGCTTGGGGGACGGAGGTTGACTGTGATTACTAAAACACATTTGGAAAATTCTCTGAGTCTTTATGTCTACACCTCAGCCATCTCCTACCCCAGCAACACAGATAACCAAGGCCAAGCATAAACGATACTTCCTTCGAAAAAACTGCCTGTACTTCCCTGTACAGTTAGTCCTTCAGCCTCCTTGGTCTGAAAGCACTCTGTTTGGTACCTCCTATAGTCTAGTAGTTGGAATGCTATATTTTAACGTTTTCCAGATATGTCTTGCCCTTTTCTCTGTGCATGCCACATAGACAGGGGCCTCTCTGATGCATCTGTATAGCTCTTGTGCCAGCCGCAGTGTTTGATACATAGGTAATATGTAGAGTTTTGTTGAATGAATGAACGAATGGTGTGACTTTCATTCAGCAGTTTACCGCTTTTGACCAACTCCTGCCTTGTCTACTAAGTATATACCTCTTCCACTGTTATGTTACTAGCTTTCTGGATACTGCTTCTTACCTCCTTAGTCCCTTGCAGACATACAATGTTCCCAAAACACTCCATTTTTATCCAGACTCAAGTCAGAGGAGGAAGAAGAAGCAAAGGAAATAGAGAACTCAGTTCCATAATGTCAGGAGCCACATGATTTGGACTACAGCTATAACCCAGGCCTTAACAAATAGTCAAAATTACCCCAGGGCATAAGTTTTGAAATTCCAGTACTGGGTGAAAGAAGTCATCCTTGCAATATGGCAAAGAAAATAAACCTCAAAAATGTATGAACAATATAATAATAACAACTAACATTTATTGAGCACTTACTCTGGGTCAGCTACTGTTCTAAATAATTTTAATTGTACTGTAGTTTTATAAATGGTCCTGATATCTGGTAAGACAAGTCTCCCATCTTGCTCTTCTTCAAGAGTACTGTGGATCTCTTTGGTTTAGGGCTCTTCCATATAAATTTTACAATCAATTTTTCAAGTTCCACCAAAAATGAAAAAAATCCCTTTCAGATTTTGATTAGAATTGCATTGAATTTATGAATTATTTGGGGAAGAATCAATGTCTCATGATATTGAATCTTATATCACGTAGTATACCTCTCCATTTTTTTAGATCTCCTTTAATGTCTTTCTATGAAGTCTTATAATTTACTTCATAAAGGTCACATATATCTTTTGGAAGATTTATTCATAAGTACCATATTTTTGTTGCTATCATAAATGGGATATTCTTTCTTCTGTTATATTTTCTATTTGTTGATGGCAAATAGTTTGTATAATAACATTAGATCCAACCACCTTCTTATTAATTCTGTAACAAGCCTATAGATTCTTTGAACTTTCTGGGTAGAGAATCATATTATCTGCAAATAATGACTAATTTGCTTACTTATTTCTTGCCTTACTAAAAATCCAATAAAATGTTGATGAGAACTGACAATAGTGAATGTCACTGGCTTTGCCAAGTGTCATTGCCAGGTCTTAAAAGGAATGTTTCTAAGATTTGACCATTAAGAATCATGTTCACTGCATCACTAATTACTAGAGAAATGCAAATTAAAACTACAATGAGGTATCACTTCACACCTATCAGAATGGCCATCATCAAAAAGTCTACAAATAATAAATGCTATAGAGGGTGTGGAGAATAGGATGTACTGTTGGTGGGAATGTAAACTGGTGCAGCCACTATGGAGAACAGTATGGAGGTTCCTTAAAAAACTAAACATAGAACTACCATATGATCCAGCATTCCCACTCTTGGGCATATATCCAGAGAAAACCATATTTTAAAAAGATACATGCACCCCAATGTTCATTGCAGCACTATTTACAATAGCCAAAATGCAGAAGCAACCTAAGTGTCCATCAACAGATGAATGGATAAAGAAGAAGCAGTGTATATTTACAATGGAATACTACTCAGCCATGAAAAAGACTGAAATATTGCCATTTGCAGCAACATGATGGTCTAGAGATTATCATAGTAAGTGGAGAAAATCAGACAAAGACAAATATGTGATATCACATATATGTGGAATCTAAAAAATAATTCAAATGAATTTATTTGCAAAACAGAAACAGACCCATAGACATAGAAAACAAATTTATGGTTACCAAAGGGAAAAGGAGGGGAAGGGATAAATTAGGAGTAGGGATTAACAGATACATACAACTATATATAAAATAGATAACCAACAAGGATTTACTGTATACCACAGGGAACTATACAATGTCTCGTAAAACCTATAGTGGAAAATAATCTTATATATATATATATATATATATATATATATATATATATATATATATATATACATACATATATGTGTGTGTATGTATAACTGAATCACTTTGCTATACACCTGAAACTAACACAATATTGTAAATCAACTATAGTTCAATACATAAATAAATGAAAGTTTTTAAAAATAAGAATAATGTTCACTGAAGTGTGTTGCTGTTCTTTTAATACCTTTTATCTGGTTAAGGGAATATCTTTCCATATTTAGCTTCATGAGATTTTTTAATAAAATCATAAACAGGTTTTGAATTTATCAAATATTTTTCCTGAATCTATTGAATTGATTTTTTCTCATTTAATTTCTTGATATGATGAATGCTATTTATAAATATTGGAATGTTAAACCACCCTTGCATCTCTAAGATAAACCCAATTAAATCATAATACATTATCTTTTTTATACACTGCTGGATTTTGGCTTGTTAATATTGTGTAGAATTTTTGAATGTTCAGGAATGAGATTGGCCTGTAATTTTCCTTCCTGTACTATCCTTGTCAAATTTGGGGGTTTTACATTTATACCAGGTTCACAGAATAAGTGAGGAAGTATTGGCTCCTTTTCTATATTCTGGAAGCATTAGTATAAGACAGAATGACTTGTTCATTAACGTTTTGTAAAAAATCTGGGCCTGGTATTTTTTAATGGGAAGATTTTAACTACTTATTTCATTTCCTTTTTTTATCTCTTTCCTCTGATGAGTTTGAAATTATAGAATCTATTTCTATTCTATTAGTAGTAACCTTTGTAATTTTTAGACTTTATTTTTATTTTTATCAAAGATACATGTGGATATAGCTTAGTGTCAAATTGTTCTATGAATTTGTTATGTAAAACAGCAGTTCCCTAACCCCTACATGCAGCCCCATTTCCTGATTCCCAGAGGTAAATTCTCTCAATTTTTTAATTGATTCTTTTGATATTTATATCCATAGCTTACATAACATGCTTGTATTATTACTTCTTGGTTTTTCTGTTTTAGGCATTATCTTTTACCTTCCCACCTTGGAAAACAAGAACTTAATACACTTTCACACATACTCTACATCCTCATAAACCTACCATATACACACAAACACTACCCTTCAATCTTCACAATATAGCTATTTGAATTTTTTTTAATTAATTAATTTATTTTTGGCTGTGTTGGGTCTTCGTTGCTGCACGTGGGCTTTCTCTGGTTGAGGTGAGCGGGGGCTACTATTCGTTGCGGTGCACGGGCTTCTCATTGCAGTGGCTTCTCTTGTTGTGGAGCACAGGCTCTAGGTGCACGGGCTTCAGTAGTTGTGGCACACGGGCTCAGTAGTTGTGGCTCGTGGGCTCAGTAGTTGTGGCTTGCGGGCCCTAGAGTGCAGGCTCAGTAGTTGTGGCGCATGGGCTTAGTTGCTCCGTGGCATGTGGGATCTTCCTGGACCAGGGCTCAAACCAATGTCCCCTGCATTGGCAGGTGGATTCTTAACCACTGCGCCACCAGGTAGGTCCCTATTTGAATTTTAGATAGGGATTGCTGTTTTACACATATTCAGTACCTACACCTCATTATACAGGGTAATAGACTCCACTCCCAACTGTGCCTACCACTGCCCAGCTCAGAAGTCACAGGAATTATCCCATCCAGAGGAAATGTTTAGGGTGGGAAGGAAAGCTGGTAGGCTAGCCTCTTTGTAGAAAACCTCTCAACCACTCCTCCTTTTGCACCCTCACCAAACCTCCACCTCCAGGAAGTTCCTAATGACACCCGCTCCAGGACCTTTTGTGAATCCCTCAGCACAAATAAGGTGCTCCTCAGCTTTCTCCATCTGGACGCGCACAATTCCATTTATTTCTTCCAGGTCCACATTGTGTTTCTTGTTGCTTTCCTTTTATGTGAATGCATATGTTATGTCCTTTTTTCCCTTCCAGTTTTATTGAGATATAATTGATATACAGCACTGTATAAGTTTAAGATGTACAGTATCATGATTTGACTTACACACATCATGAAGTGATCATATGTTATTTCTTTAAGCAATTTCATACAGTTTCTATTATGCATCTCGTAATTCTAAAATCTGAAGTTCTTAGGAATCTAAATCATTTTTCATTGTTGCCGCTGACTCCTCATGCAGCTTGGAACTCGGCTTCCCCAGGTTCTCTAAGACAGTTGCCACGCATCCAGCTGCTTCCCACCTTCCTAAATTTGGCTCCTTACTTGCTCCTGTAGGCTTGTAACTTTTAAAAACATCCATTTATTGTCATGCTTGTGATTTGGAGAAGAGAGTGAAAATAAATGCATTCAATCTATCCATATGGTTTAACTAGACATTCCCATCCTTAAAATTTTTTCCTTCATATTTAAACAAAATCCAAAAGATAACCAATACCGTAACATTCCCTCCTGAATATCCTTCATCCTTCCCAGTTCACATACGATTTTTACCCCTCCCAATTTGTATGGCTCTGCTGCCTATAATTTAACTCTAATATTTTAATCCCCACAAATAAAACATTATTATTTTATATAGCTAAGATTTGTTAGATTACCGTTTTCTTTTCATCAGACCTTCTTCTATTTCAGACCTTACTTCTGGAGACATTTTTTTCAGTTCTTTTGAATAGCAACCTCAAGGTGTGATTTATGGACATATAGGGTCCCCGAGACACTTTTAGGGGTCCAAAAGGTCAAAACTACTTCCATAATAATACTGAGGTGTTATTTGTCTTTTCTACTGCGTTGACACACACGTTGATAGTGCAAAAGCAACAATGGTTAAAAGTGCTGGTGCCTTAGCACGAATCAAGGCAGTGTCACCAAAGTAGGCTAGGAATCACTGTGTTGTCACTGTCACGCCCTCACAGTAAATTTTCTAAAATGCCAGTTTCACTTAACAGTGTGCTTGGTGAAGCAGGAAAAATAATATTAACGTTATTAAGTCTTGACCGGTAAGCAATGTCTTTTTAATAGTCTCTGTGACCAAAGGGCAAGTACAAAAAGCACTTCTGCTGAATACCAAAGTATGGTGGTTGTCTCAAGGAAAAACACTTGTGTGATTGAGTTTCAAGCTGACGTAACCAGTTTTTTCATGGAACCCCATCTTTACTTAAAAGGATGACTGACAGATGAACTATGGCTATTCAGACTTGGATAACTGCCAGACATTTTCTCAAAATTGAACGAAGTTGAGCCTGTTACTTCAAGGAAAACAACTGACAGAATTTGTTGCCAATGATAAAATTCAAGTTTACAAGCAAAAGTTAGTATTTTAGAAAACTTGTACTTCCCACCATGAGCATGACAGCTTCTCACTACAGGGACTTTTCTATCAAGATCGGCAGTGATGTTAATGAGTGTGATTTTTGCACCAATATTTGGAAGATCTGCATTATTCAATGAACCAGTATTTTCCAAATCACCAGTCCACGATGTTACAAAGTCATACATAAGTGAAATATCCATTTAAAGTTTAACATAGGCAAATAAATTTTGATGTAACAAGAATATGAAAAGGTTATTGATATGGCTTTCAAATTCCACATTGCAACTAACCATTAGAAGACTACCATTGGTTGAGTTTTGGTGTAATATCAACAGTAATATCCACCATTATCTGAAAAGGGTATTAAAATACTTCTCCCTTTTCCTGCTACATATCTGTGTGAGGCCAGATTTTTTTCATACGTTTCAACCAAACAACATATAGCAACAGAATGAATGCAGAAGCAGATATGAGAATCTAGCTATCTTCTATTTACCCAGACAGTAGATTTTGAAAAATGTAACACAATTTCTCAGTAATATTTCTGTTTTGGAAAATAAGCTATTTTTCTTAAACTATGTTATTTATGTTAACATCAAATGGATTTATGATTTTTGAATGAATTAATATTTTAAAATTCTGTTTCATCTTCTAATATGGTAGATATCAATAGATATAACCTACATATACAAAAGCACTTTGGGGTCCTCAATAATGTTTAAGAATGTAAAGGGGATCTGAGATCAAAATGTTTGTTTTAGAAGTTCCTTGATTGAGGGCTTGTTGTGATAAACTCTTGCATATTTTCCATCTCCCTGTCTTTCTGTGCTATATTCTGGATAATTTCTTTTAATCCTCTATCAATAATTCTCTCTTCAATTGTTTAATCTGCTACTTAACGAACTCATCGATTTTTAAAATTTTAACCATTATATTTTTCCATTTGGAAATTTCTATTTGGTTTCTTCTCAAATCTTCCCACTTATTTTGGGTAGTTCCTTATTGCTTTCTCATTTCTATAAGATGCCAGGTTATCTCTTTAAACATTTCATACCTTATCATTTGATATTCTACATCTGATAATTCCAAAATCTGAATTCATTAATGCTCTGAATCCTTTGTTCGTTGTTTCTGCTGACTTTCCTCATGGTGAGACAGAGGTTTTTTTCTTCTGCCATTTTGGTGATCTTTGGTTGTGAGTTTATATTTGGTAGATCTTAACCTATAGGAATCCCAAAGTCCCCCTGAGGTTGCCCTCGTCCAGAGCAGGTTTCCCCTTCTTCTGCTGGAGGCCCAGGACTCTAGACCTGGGGCTACCTTACCCCCCTCCTAGGGTCTCACTAACATAATAGTCTCAGATTCCATTCATTCACCTTTGCTTTGGGTACAAAACTTAGTCTCCTGATCACATTTGCTTACTGCTCACTGCATCTCCTACTCACATTTCAACAAACTATTCTCTTTTTTTCACCATTGGACATTTCCCTCATTTCCTACCAACCTAGCCCTGCATTTGAAGTTGTGATGTTACTTAAGTACATATATAATATATCATAATAGAATCAAAACCCAACTTTATTTTTGCCTCCCACTGTTCCTACAAGTTTTATTTAGTAGCGGTAATGTTTCCCTGCACCTGGATTAAAACACAGTCTTGATTCAGTAACTAGAATGTCCAATTCTGTATAATAATTATAACTCTGGGTGTGACTTAGCAGTCAATCTCTTCCTCTCCCAGCTTGCTTCTGCTTCAGGCTACAAGCTTTCCATGAGAAAGAGGGGCTGATTGGCTTCTTCTCTAATTCACTGCCTTGTGCTTCTCTTCTCATCCTTCTTCTTCTGTCTTCCCTCTTCCAAGCTGAAGTTTTGATGCCTTCAGGGTCAAAGTAGGAGGATAGAGAAGAGGAATGGGACAAAATGTTCTCACTTAACTGATAGCCTCATGATCTGAGGGTCAATGAGCTCTTCAGAGGTTATTATCAATGGACATCTTTCTCTTGCAACTTCTGGCCCCAGGTGGGTGCATTTCTAACCTGAGTGGTCTTTATAAGTCCCACCTAGACTTTGTACACCAGTGTTACATAACCAGCCTCTATCTTCTGATTTCTCACCTCTTGCAGATGGCAGGCTCTGAGAGAAACCACACTGGCTCTTTTTCCCAATGCCCACAACTAGATTTTTTGAAACAATGAGACAGCATATGGGGGAAAAGAAAAAGTCAATCCCTCCCCACATCTGCCTCAAGAGTGGTTAGTCAGCCCTTTTCTTGCCCTCCAGATTTCCGGCATCAGAATCAGACTCCAGCCCACATGCATCAAAGCCCTCCAGGTGGTGCTACAGACCTGAAATAAAAAACGAAGTGTCTCCACCTAGAGGGTGGGGGCGGGCAGTGCAATGGATCCCCCAGGTTTCTCCAAAGGTATCCTCACTAACCCTTTCCTCACTCCATGCAATAACCCCTTTTCATATCCTTGACCTACTACTTCATGCACATTGTTCACAGAATATTCAAACTCTCTTTGGTATCCACCATATTGGTGTTTCAGTCAAAACCCAGTGGAAAGAATTTCAGTCCAACACCCTGTGACTCATCAGTGAGCATGCTTTATCCGGGATCTAGCTGAGTATTTAGTACACCATGTCGGAGGAAGCAGGAGCATGTGCTAATAAACTTCACTCATTTAAATGTTGTAAATGTATGATAGAATGCCTTAAAAATAAGGCTGCAGTGCCTGGATGGGAGGGGAGTTTGGGGGAGAATGGATATTCTGTAAATGTATGGCTGAGTCCCTTTGCTGTGCCCCTGAAACTATCACAACATTGTTAATCGGCTATACTCCAATATAAAATAAAAAGTTTTAAAAAAGTAAGTCTGCAGTATTCAGTCATATTCTGAAGGCCCTGAGCTGTGAAGAATACTGCTGTCACACCCCCAAATCAATGTCATTTCTGGAAAAGAATGATCACATACACTACAGTGAAGGACCTGTCTTCTTCATTATGCATGTGTTCCAAGTTCCCTGTTACACAAGTATGTCTCAGCCCACTTCTACCTCATTTGGATGCACATGAGGCCGTTTTTCCCTCCAGATACACATTGCATGATTATTTTCCGCTCTAGTAAATGAATAGCTTAATTAGCTCTTTAATTTGATTTTAAAAGCTGAAAAATATAGGTAATGGTGCATTCTTTTTTTTTAATATTCTACATAATCACACTTTGGGACTAATTCTTAGATATGCAAACTGCACTAAAAGAACAGCAAAAAATAGAAAAAAGCAACATCTACTAAAAGCTATTTTTGACAATTAAGAGGATTTCTCTTGTTTACATTAGAGGAGTAATAGTACAAAAGTAACTGAACACATGCCAGAATAATTAGCAGCTCTTGGCTCATTTAAATTATATGCACATTGCCATTTTAATGCATTTTTTAAATACCCTCTTGCAATCCTGTTTTATTCTTGGAAGAAAATTAATAGCTTTCTACTAGGTATGACTAGTGAAAGCAAATTTGTTTCCTGTTTTCTTGGAAAACATGTATCTTCCTCGCTTTATAGACCTACTTTTAATAATAATTAAACACATAAAATAATAATAATTGTACTTTGGATTTATACTATACTTCTGCCTGAAAACTGGAGGCATTCTTTTATGGAAGATAACTCCTCTGTAAGAATATCATGTTGTTTTTCATGCTCGTTATATAACATGTTGATTCTAAGGATCATCTCATATTAATAATAAGAGGATTAAGACTGTGATTTTCTTTTTTCAAGAAAATACCCCAGTGGCTCCCTAGAAACAAATTCAGGGCATGAATTTTACACATTTTCTTCTAAATTTAAGGTCCCTGATGATTAGTCACAAAGTAGTGATTAGCAAGAAGGGCATGTATATGCATGTTTCTCATCCTAGGAGATAAAAACAGGGAGCAAAGAGAGGAGATAATTTATATCTTCTGAAGACGTAAATACAGAAAATTTGGTCATAAGGACAGTAGACCCACTGATCTGAAAGCTCTAATCCAGACCAACAAAATTCTTGTCATTAAATGTTATAACATACATAGCTCAGCTAAGTATCATGATATGCCTCACTCAGACTTTAGAATATATGGAAAGCATTAACACAACCTGTCCACTGTTATCCTGTGCCTAGTCTGCTCTGGGCCCCGAACACATGCCATGTGAAACCACAAAAGTAGCTATGACATGACCTGGGCCCTCTAGAGGCCTCCAGTCTATTGAGAGATATGACTGCCGCATAGGTAATTAGAGGAAGGTAAAGAGTTGGACATTCTCTAAGATGGAATCAGGAGGGAGCTAGTACTTCTGCAAGGAGAAACCAGAGAAGACAAAAAAAGCCCTCAACCATAAGGCCAAGGAAAGCCATGAAAGCGTGTGGACCTCAAGAGGGGTCCTTTTGGGCCAAAGAGAACATCTGTCACACTCGTTCACTGGACAGGAATGCAGTCCCACCTCTTTCATACCAAGCTTTGCATAAATTATACAAAAATAAAAGAAGGGTATACCTATCACAGAAATGTCTGTAAGCAAAAGAAAATGAGGCAAAGTCAGAAAGTATGATCAGGTAATCCAAAAAGATAAAAGTAGGGACTCTGGGGACTTCCCTGGCGGTCCAGTGGCAAGACTCCGCGCTTCCACTGCAGGGGGCATGGGTTCAATCCCTGGTTGGGGAACTAAGATCCTGCACACCTCGTGGCGTGACCAAAAAAAAAAAAAAAAGCAGAGACTCTGGTCAAGAGGTTAGCCTGTCACATGGGCCTCTTTGTCTCTAAATTCAAGTCTGAAACAGGATATTTGAGGAGGTGTGATCCAGCCATGTAGGGAGGAGACTGCAGGTCATGACATGCATGACATTTCCATGCTCTCTCTCATGCTGAGAATGAGGAACAATGACAATATAAGTTGAGTACAGGTGGCTGGAGGAGACGATACTGTTAGCTCAAGAAGATCCAGGTTTTCTGCCTTCCTTTAGTATATTCACTTCCTTCTTTGCTTTGAAAGAAGAAAGACTACAACAGTGCCATCTTTATTTTTAGAGGCTTATTCCCTTCATTTGATGATCTACAATCAAAGCTACAATTGAGGAGACCAAGTACATCACCAAGGTCCTTGAAATTATACATTCATCATTTTCAAGATATGTGTGCAGTAATAATATTCATATTATTTTATCACATTTTTGACAATAAAATAACATGTATAAAATATTCTCTTTAAAACTAATAATTTTTGCAAGAGTATAAAGATCTGATTATATATTTTAAAAATAGCTCTCCTAGCACATGTAGCAACTAGTTTGTGAGCTGATTTAATTTGACGTGTGAAAATTAATCAACGTTCGATCTTTGATCCATGCATGTAATTTCATTGATTTCAGTGGAATCTGTCTTCAAGGTCCAAGGGTAGAATCACTCCATAATTATCTTTACCAGTCCAGTTACTATATTTATTACAAAAGCCACTTCATTTCCCATACTGACTTTTTGAAACTCAGAGTGCATACATTAATATTCTGAATTTCTTCCTTCCATAGGCAGAGTATGAAATCCATCATGGAATTGGTGATATAAAATTACCAGAACAAGGATTTATGATGACAGTGAACACTCCTGAATGTCTCCAAGGGAGATACAAGTTTATATTTACTTCTTTAGTATATAATCCACGGTGGAGTAAAAGACCCTCACCGGATCTCTTATTCACCAATAATACTGATAACACTGAGGTTTCTGTCCCAACCTTCGAGATGCTTATTTAAAGCTTTTACCAGTTTCTCCATAATCCCTTTCCAAAATTCCCTCTTCTACCTGCCTCAGCAGTACCCTCCAGCCATAGTCCAACAATATAACATGAAACTTAACTGGATGCTTAACCGCTGAAAAAGGCACTTCCCACTTCCAAAGCCAGAAGAATACGTAATGAAACAACCAGTGCCGAGAAAATTAAACCAGTTCACAGAGCTCTTTCCTAATAAGGCAACAGTTAAAAATGACTCAGGCCCATAACAAAATAAAATTAGCAGGATGTCATAGAATCTTTTTTTGTTGTTGTTATTTTTCTTCAAAAAAGACTACAAAGCCTGCATTCCTTTTTTTGATGTACACATGAAAAAGAGCCCAGGGCTCTGCTCAGGGGAATCAGAAACGGTTTAGATTTGTTTAGCTATTAAAACCTGCCACCAGGGGACTTCCCTGGTGGCGCAGTGGTTAAGAATCCGCCTGCCAATGCAGGGAACACGGGTTCAATCCCTGCTCCGGGAAGATCCCACATGCTGTGGAGCAACTAAGCCCATGCACCACAACTACTGAGCCTGTGCTCTAGAGCCCACGAGCCTACAACTACTGAGCCTGCGTGCCACAACTGCTGAAGCTCGCACACCTAGAGCCCATGCTCAGCAACAAGAGAAGCCACTGCAATGAGAAGCCCGTGCACAGCAATGAAGACTCAACGCAAGCAAAATTAATTAATTAATTAATGATTTTTTTAATAAGAAGATATTCATTTTTTAAATTTTTATTTATTTATTTATTTATTTATTTTTGACTGTGTTGGGTCTTCGTTTCTGTGCGAGGGCTTTCTCCAGTTGCGGCAAGTGGGGGCCACTCTTCACCGCAGTGCGCGGGCCTCTCACTATCGCGGCCTCTCTTGCTGCGGAGCACAGACGCGCAGGCTCAGTAGTTGTGGCTCACGGGCCTAGCCGCTCTGCGGCATGTGGGATCCTCCCAGACCAGGGCTCGAACCTGTGTCCCCTGCATCGGCAGGCAGACTCTCAACCACTGCGCCACCAGGGAAGCCCTAATTAATTAATTTAAAAAAGAAAAAAAAACCTACCATCAGGCACAGTTTATTTGCAAAGTGGATGCCTATTTTGGCACCAATTGACAGTCTTACTAAAGTAGTGACAAGATGAATACAATCTTCAGGAACCAAAAGACTCTGAAATCTGCTCATATCATTCCATTTTTTCTATTACAAGAATTTACTCCTACAAAAATTAACTCAAAATGGATCATGGACTTAAGTGTAAAACAAAAAAACATAAAAATTTTAGAAACAAAAAAAAAGGAGCAAAACTTCGGGTCCAGGAGTAGGCAACAAGTTCTTAGATTTGACACAAAAAAGCATAATCCGTAAAAGGAAAAGTTGACAAAATTAGACCATATCAAATTGAGAACTTTTGCTTTGCAAAAAACCACGTGACAAGGACGGAGAGCAAGGCACAGACTGGGGGAAAATATTTGCAAATGACATATCTAACAAAAGACTAGTACGTAAAAAAATATTTTTAAACTCTCCAAATTGAACAGTTAAAAAAATGAACAATCCATTAGAAAATGGGCAAAAGACATGAAAGCACATGAAAAGGTGTTCAACATCATCAGCCCTCAGGGAAATACAAATTAAAACCAACCACAAAGAGATATCACTACACACCTACCAGAATGACTAAAATGAAAAATAGTAGCAACATCAAATACTGGTGAGGCTGCAGGAAAAAATGGATCACTCATACATGACTGGTGGGAATGTAAAATCATAGTCATTCTGGAAAACACTTCGACAATGTGGCAGGCTGAATGATGGCCCGCAAAAGGTGTCCATGTCTTAATCTCCAGAACCTTTGAAAATGTTACCTTATATGACAAAAGAGACTTTGCAGATGTAATTAAGTTAAAATCTTGAGATGGGGAGATTATCCTGGATTATCCAGTGGGTGCAGTGTAAACACAAGGGTCCTTTTAAGAGGAAAGCCAAACATCAGAGAGAAGAGAAGATGCTGCAGAGGCTTTAAACATAGAAGAAGGGACCATGATGAGCCTCTAGAAGGTGGTGGAGGCCAGGAATAGATTCTCCCCTGGAGCCTTCAGAAGGAATTAACACTGCCAACCCTGTAAGACTGATTTCAGAGGCCTGACCTCAGGAACTATAAGAGAATACATTTGTGTTGTTTTAGGTCACTAAATTTGCAGCAGCAATAGGAAACTAATACATGCAGTTTCTTATAAAATTAAACAGACAACTAACATATGACACAACAGTTGTACTCTTAGGTGCTTATCCAGAGAAAGGAAAAACTTGTATTCACACAAAAACCTGTACACAAATGGTCAAAGCAGCCTGCTTTGTAACAGTCAAAAGCTGGAAATGGTCCAGATGCCCTTCCATAGGTAGGTTAAACAAACAGTGGTACATACATACCACAGAACACTCACTACTCAGCAATACAAAGGAATGAACCATTGATGCACAAAACAATTTGGATGAGTCTCAGGGGAATTACACTGAGTGAAAAAAGCCAATCCCAAAAGGTTACAGACTGTATAATTCCATTTGTCATTCTTGAAATGACAAAATAATGACAATGGAGAACAGATTAGAGACAGAAAGTGCGGTAGAAGGGAAGGATGCGGGTGTGATTACAAAAGGGCAGCTGGAAGGATCCTTGTGATGGAATTGTTTAGGATCTTGACAGTAGTGATGGATACACAGATGTGATAAAACTATATAGAACCCAATACACACACACACACACACACACACACACACAAATAAAACTGGGGAAATAAGAAAGGTAGATTTTATCCATGTCAATATCTTAGTTGTGATAGTATACTACAGTTTTGCAAGATGCTACCATTGGGGAAAAAATGAGTAAACGGTACATGGGACTTCTCTGTATTATTTCTTGCAACTGCATGCGAATCTACAATTAACTCAATAAAATTTCAATTAGAAAGGCATTTATTATAATCCGTATACTAAAATAATGTCTTCCTCTTTAATAGGCATTTTATGTCCCTCATACAACCAAATACTACCAGTACTTTCGTAAAACTACTTTTGCATTTATTATAAATAATTATATATTGGAATGCAGAGTGGTTTTTTTTAATTTATTTATTTATTTATGGCTGTGTTGGGTCTTCGCTTCTGTGTGAGGGCTTTCTCTAGTTGCGGCGAGCGGGGGCCACTCTTCATCGCGGTGCGCAGGCCTCTCACTATCGCGGCCTTTCTTGTTGCGGAGCACAGGCTCCAGACGCGCAGGCTCAGTAATTGTGGCTCACGGGCCTAGTTGCTCCGCGGCATGTGCGATCTTCCCAGACCAGGGCTCGAACCCGTGTCCCCTGCATTGGCAGGCAGATTCTCAACCACTGCGCCACCAGAGAAGCCCAAGAATGTAGAGTTTTTAGTAAAAGAAGAAAACTATTCTTAAGTCAGATATGATTTAATACTCTAAGTATTTGCTTTTATTTTTGCCACATATGCATTTCTGAATGCCCCACTCAACTGAAAGCTTGATATCTACTATGTGTGTGTGTGTATTGGATTCTGTACAGTTGTGTTGCATGTAGGTTTGCGTAGGTTTGTTCATGGAGCACATATTAGGGACAGAAGGTACGGCAGGAGGGAGAGGGGTGGCTGGGATTGTAAAAGGGCAAAACCAGGAATCTAGTAACAGACGCTGAAGATAGACCTTAAAGTTACAACTGCCCACATTCAGCACCAGGAATCTGGTAACAGACGCTGAAGATATAGACCTTAAAGTTACAACTGCCCACATTCAGCACCAGGAATCTGGTAACAGACGCTGAAGATAGACCTTAAAGTTACAACTGCCCACATTTAGCACCAGGAATTTTGCTGGGATAATACTAGAAAGTCTAGCAATTTGCCAGAAGTTGTGGAAGAAGTGCCCAAATTCTGATTATGACTCAGAAAGCCAAAACCAGATTTCTGGTTTCTATCTCAGGCTCAGCCATTAACAGTGAAAATGACAGAGTGAGACCCAGCGCCACATCCAGTAAAATATCTCAGAAAGCACCATGTTGTCATCAGCAGCCACCCTTAGCTTCCTTACTCTCTAAGGCTGAATCTTCCCACTACATTCTGCAATTTCATAGTCATCATGATCAAGTGTGCATCTTTCCAACTGCTGAGAAGTCACTATTACCTCTGTATTATAACTAGGTAAACTGAGTCCTGGAAATCAGAATTATTTTCTCCAGTACCAACAGTCAGGGTTCAAGTTTCCTTCCTTTCGGCAGAACGTTGCTCAAAAGAGCGGTCGGTCACATCTAGGAAGCCAGATGACAAGGAAGGCCAAATCCCTGAATAGACTTGAAAATACAAGATGGCTAGGCAGCTGCAGCTTTTCAGGAGTATAGCTTCTCTTCTTGTGACTTTGACCCCTGTGTCATCCCCTCTCCTTACCTGTGCTGTCACCAGACAGTTGTTTACACTGTCAGCAACTCTGTCACATCCACAGGGAAAAAAGAAATTAGACTGGGCCAAAAAAGAATTCCATCTGTAAGCTCATCATCATTGGGTTAAAAGTTTAATATCCAAGCCACCACTTTGGGAAAAGGTCTAAAAACAAACAAGCAGCCTGGTGAGACGTGTAGCTCTGTCCAGCCTCTGACAACATGTGCTTTTGGTCACAGTGTCAGGCTCCCCAAAGAATAAGGAGAAATCAACTGCCTACCCAACTCATAGTCTTCTCGGGGTTGCTTGAACGCACAAAACAACTGATCCCAGCCTCCGTGACACCTAGGCATGCAGTGAGAGGGATGGAACACGCTATGTAGTTGTTGCATCTCTTAAACAAGCATAATTTTTCAAAGGATACAATGGAGCCTGATGAAAGAATAAAGATGATACTCTTTAGAGACGGTGACTGTGTCAAAAGAAAAAAGATCTGTGTTAACATTTAGCCAATATATTCCTCACCATTGACTATTTCCCCTGTTCATTCCAAGACATTCATTATCAGATACAGTGTCACCCGAGTGCCATCATTTTGCAGTTGTTGCAAAGAGATGCATTGAAATGACACTAACTCTTGTTCATTCTCAAGATCTGATGAAACTTCCAGAGTGTGAGAAGCAGTTCTCTGGATACAGAAGAGATTTCATTATAATGTACTTTTGCTGGTGTATTTTAAGGGGGAGAGGTAGCTAACAATATTCATAATATTAAATCAAAGCCTAAAGTATGACATGAGAGGAGACGCCAAAACCAGGCTGTGTAGCGCATCACAACACTGACATCTGTTGGCTACAAGTGTACTGAATCTATCTCCCTTCTCTGCGGCTGCAAAACAACTCCTTCTAAACCAAGTCTCTTACTGGCCCTGAGCCATTTGAGGTATGTTATGTCCTTCATTTCTAACAGATTGCAAACTCATGTTCATGGCTTCTCGTGTTAGCCTTTAACTCTCTTGTGAAACAAGACTTTAGGCCATTTTAATTCTTTTCTAAAACAAAAATCAAACATCCATGTATACAACAGCCCCGTTAATCCATGCACAAGCTCCATCAATGAGAACTGTCGTTTTACTGATACAATTTTGAAATGCAAATTATGAAGATTACACGTTTATTGATGTGTCACGTGTCCCCCATGTAAATGCCTCCTGCCATTCACCCTGCTATGTATTCTCTCACTTGACTCTCCTTTTTAATCCTCCATTCTTGACCCCATCCTCCACTGTGCTCCTCTCTTCTCTGTGATCCTACACACTCTTTTTCTTCCTCTACCCATTACCTATGAGGATCCACGAAGACTCCCTGTGCAGTCCTCCAGAGCCCTCCTTCTGACACTCAGTATCAAGGGGACTGTATCTAAGCACGTGGTTCAATATCCCATAGAAGAAGCACTCCCTGACCTTTCCTCTCCTGTATCTCCTGAGGTTTCAATGACTTAGAATAAGAGGGATTACTTGCAATGTCCCTTCTTTAATGCTATGGATTAAAGCATTAAATTTAATTTAATGAATCACCCCACTTCTGAATCACCACTCCTTTCCAATTCCCCCATTTCTATCAAATGCAGTGCTATCCTTCTGGCCCTTTAATTGCAATTTTGGATGTGGTGCTGTGGCTTGGCTCTTCCCTCTTCTCCCCTACAACATTCCCTATCCATCCCCACAGCGGAGGTCCTGATCCCCGACCCCACAGCCTCTCGCTTGGACAAAGACAGTAGAATGCTCATTCCCTTCCACAACACCAACCACCACCTACGTTCTAAAGACATCCCCTTCTCCTATAGAAGATAGCCTAGATATCTCCCCTAAACTTCAGACCCACAGAATCCACAGAATCCATAATTGGTCACCTTCACCAGGTACCTGAAACTCTAAGTATCCAAAATCAAATTTCTATTCTTTCCTTTCTCCCCACAACAACCTGCCTCCCTCTCCTCTGTTTCTCATCTCTGTAAATGTAAAGACCGTTGACATTTTTTTGTCCAAGTCAAAAACCTGGGAGTCATCCAGAACTCCCACCTTTCCCTCAGATATCCTATCCAATCCATCGCAGAAGCTTAATTAATTGCCCTGTGGATTCCAGCCCCTGGGTTACTCTCTCTTTCATTCATGTCTCACCAACCCAACTGTAGCAGAGACCACTGTCTGACAACCCAAGATTTGAGGTCCTCCTCTGTAGTGTGGAATTGTCACAGGGAAGGAGCTGTCCAGACGGAAACTACTGCCTAAGCCCCTAGTATCTGGGCTGCGGAAGAAGGCATGTGATTAGTTCTTGCCCGTGCAATGTAAGCTGATGTTACTTGTACCACTTAGTATTTATGAAGCAGATGTACATTCCCAAGGCTCTTTCCCCATCCACCAGCTGAATGGAGTAGACTCTTAGGTCTTAGAGGATAATGGGGCCACGAGACAGAGGAGCCTAGGTCTCTGAATGAGCACTTGGAAGGCTGTCTTCCAGGAAGAGACATATTGGGCTGTGACACAGTATGAAGCAAACTATTATTGTGTCAAGCCACTGGGAATTCTGGGCTTATCTTTAACAGTGCCTAAAGCACCCTCTGACACTGCCTACTTCAAGCCACCATCAGATTATTGCAGGTGACTCTCAGCTGATCTCTGTGCCTTTAGTCATGTCTGGGTGCCCTCTAGATAGTAAGCTCCATGAAGGCAGAGTCTGGCTCTGCTTGTTCACATCACGGATCCCCATCATGTTGCACAGTGCTTACCAGGCAATAAAAACAACTAGGATCCTTTCTTCCCAATTACTCCCTAGCTCATAATCTCCTCTCCTGGTTTTTATTACCCAATGCCTCTCTCTCTCTTACACCAACACACACACACACACACTCATACTCACACTCACAGAGGGTTGACTTGAGCCCTCCTCCCAGTCCTCATGCTGACAATTCCCTGACATCCCAGCCCCTCCCATTCCCTCCTACCCCCGCCCCCTTTCAAGTTGCTTATAGCTCAGCTTCTGTGAATTTTTGTCTAGCTTCATCGAGGACTGATTATTCCAACATTAGTTATCCCGTTGTTCTGTGTACCTTGTCCTAGACCTCTGCTTCCATGTGCAATAAATCCTTTGTGTCTGACATACACTCTTTCCCCTCCGCTGTGCTATAGCACACACTCCCACAGGGAAGAATAGAGGTTCACTCTTTTATTAGCGCTCCTTAGTGAATGTTCAATAAATACCACCCCCTGAATCCAATAATTTGCTTTGTATAATCCTCTACCTAGCATCTTCTAGGGCACCTCTGGGTCCACCTTTTTGTGTGTGTACTTCAATTTGAGGGATTTTAATGGAAATTATGCATAAAACTAAAATGAAACACAGCACTTACAAAAAGAAGTATCTCCCTATTACCTCCTTTGTGACTATGTAGTTTTCCATAAAGGGGAAATCGATTGTTAGAGCATGAAATAAGCAATTAGGTCCAGTGTATAATTATCATTCATAACAAGTAATAGTAATAATAATAATTTAATGTCTATTAAACCAGTGTTTGGCACATAGTAAATGCTCTATGAACATCTTAACTTAATTCTAACAACAACACTACAAAGTGGCCCTCCTGTTGTTTCTGAATTGTATCAGTTTCTTCCTGAGCTTCCTTTCTTAAAGAGCCGGTAACTGAGGAAGGGGACTGTGTTGAGACATCTGAAAGGCTCCCTGCTGAGGGCTTCCAAAAGTCAAGGGTTTGCTGAGCACACCAGAATATAGGTGAGGGCTTCCCTGGTGGCGCAGTGGTTAAGAATCTGCCTGCCAATGCAGGGGTCATGGGTTCGAGCCCTGGCCTGGGAAGATCCCACATGCCGCAGAGCAACTAAGCCCATGCGCCACAGCTACTGAGCCTGTGCTCTAGAGCCCGCGAGCCACAACTACTGAGCCCACGTGCCACAACTACCGAAGCCCGCGTGCCTAGAGCCCGTGCTCCGCAACAAGAGAAGCCGCCGCAATGAGAAGCCTGCACACCGCAACGAAGAGTAGCCCCTGCTCGCTGCAACTAGAGAAAGCCCGCGTGCAGCAATGAAGACGCAGCCAAAAATAAAATGAAGGAAAATAAACAAATTTTTTTAAAAAAAGAATATAGATGAAAAAGATGCACCGGGGATGACCAGCCTCAGACAAGAATCTCCTATCTTCATAGCGTGGCTGCTGGTAAGTTACAGGGAAATCCTGGAGGTACGATGACTATTCCTAATACAGACACCATCATCCCCACTGTAGTTTACCCATTCCATCACACAGTCCACTCATCACACAGAGACTCAATAGCCGACATTTGGTCGGCCAGTCATCATGGGTCATCTAAAGCACAGGGAAGCTGTGTATCCAGGATCCCTGGGAGGCTGACACATTAGCCAGCCCAGTACCAAAATCTCTTCAAACCATTCGACTGAGCACTCCTCGAAGAGACATAACCTAGCTCTCAAGGAAATCTGCTAAGGCTTTCAGGCGTGCCTCACCATGCTTTTGAAAAATTATTTTTCATTTATGTGCTGTACATTATCACTCTGTGTGCAGGCACTATATATATATTGTGCTGCACAAAAATAATTGATTACTCATGAGTGACAGAGTAATTGGCACTACCCTGGTTATTCAGCTATTTTTATACATTATAATTACCAGCTTCAGTACACTAGACAGAATTTAATGTTCCTGAAAATTAATATTATTGAAGGAATTGATACAAACGAATGTAATGCTCTTAAATTTAAAGCTTGTCACACAATGATAGAGTCTCCAATAGTTGGCTATTTATTAATATTTTGTTTTAATCATTTCAAACTCCTTTATCAAGTTGCAGAGCCTGTAGCTCCTGTCAATTCAGTACAACTGAATTCTAGTAAGTCTATAATCTGAATTAAAGCTTGCAGTAGTAATATTACATGTTTAATGCTGTGTTGAAAATCTAGAATCTTTTGCGTACTGACCTGCATTAGAGCTGTGAGTTCCTTGAAAGCAAAAAATAAAAAAGGAGTCATTTATATATGATCCTAATAAGTGCCTGGTGTGCTCAGGCTGCATGAAATATACTAAATAAGCAGAATAATATACAACAATGAAGCCTATGAACTCCCTAGAAGAAATTCCATCTTCTGCACTGTGGTCTAGCTGTGATGCAGGAGCGAGACCTCCCAGGATAAAAGACATAGCTGTGAAGCTGAATCTGGCCCTTAACTTAAAGTCATCCTACCCAGGGTGATGGTACCAAGATACGATATCTTTTGTGAAATGCTCTGGATTGTATAAACGGAACCCTCCCACCCCCACTTTTAAATGACCTAACCACAGTCTCCCAAACGCTTCTTACTTATGAAACCTGGTTTTCTCTTCACTCCTGTGAATAATTCCTATGTTTATGCCAGTCTCTTTCTTTCCTCTTTTATTCTGCCTACCTTTGTATCTTTAAGAGCACAGGAAGTTTTACATGTTTGTAACTGAGGCCATTCATCTGAGCGGGTCTCCCCTCTGCTACAGTCCCCCGCTCCCCATTGTTCACACCCCAAATGAACTGCCAGGTCCTACCAGCCATCTGGGTGTGGCTTTCCTAACTATTGGTCTCTCTCTCTCTCTCTTGTCTTCATTTTCCCTCATCCTTCCCTCCAGTCCCATCTATCTTTTCTCTTCCTCAGCAGTTGGCACTTAAATACTTAATACTGAAGTGCTTAAATAGTTCTTTCAATTGCCAGCTCCTAATACAAGAACTAGATTCATGGACTCCTTTTTTTAACCTTATTACTTTCTTTAAAATAATAATTAGAGCTAATTTTACTCCTGTGGTTCATGAATTGCTTTTTTTTCCTGTGAGTTAGCAAAAGTCCCTTCAAAAAAAATTATTTCCCATCCCCACTATAATGGCTTAACAGATATGAATTAAAGAATCATAGAATATTTAACTATTATTAGCCTTAAGAAAATTAAAGTTAGAAAAGACAGGGTAGAATCAATCTTAAATGTGGAGCCAAAATTTTAATACGTCTTCCCAATCAGATTAATGTAGTAACATAATTTCAAGTAATTGACTCTATTGTTCTAGTACACATTAGTTTAGTAATCAAAGTGCCAACTTGATTAACTCCCATAAATTTGTATAGAAATATGCTTATTACCTCATGCCAAATACAACAATTAACTCACAATGGATTATAGACCTAAGATTATAGTTCTTACTATGATTAATAAGAACTAAAACAACAAAACTCTTAGAACGAAACATAGGAGTAAATCTTTGTGACCTTGGATTAGGCAATAGTTTCTTAGATATGACACAAAAAGAACAAGTGATAAAAGAGAAAAATAGGTCAATTGGACTTCATCAATATTAAAAACTTTGTGCTTTGGAGGACACCATCAAGAAAGAAAAGACCACTGACAAAATGGAAGAAATAAATGCAAATTATATATCTGATAAGGGTCTAGTATTCAGAGTATATAAAGAACTCTTACCACTCAACCTAATTAAAAATGGGCAAAGGATTTGAATAGCTATTTCTCAAAAGATGATATACAGATGACCAATAAGCCCATGAAAAGATGCTCAACATCATTACTCATTAAGGAAATACAAATCAAAGCCACTAGGAGATCCTACTTCATACCTACTAAGATGGCTATAATCAAAAAGATAGAAAATAACAAGTGTTGGCAAGGATGTGGAAAAATTAGAACCCTCAAACATGTAAATGGTATAGTCACTTTGGAGAACAGTTTGGCAGTTGCTCAAAAAGTTAAACCTAGAGTTACCACATGACCCATCAATTCCACTTCTAAAAGTTTGAAAGCATACATCCAAAAAATTTGAAAATATTCATCCACACAAAAACTTGTACATGAATGTTCATAGCAGCATTATTCACAATAACCAAAAAGTAGAAACAATTCCAATGTCCATTAATGATTAATGAATAGATAAGCAAAATGTGGTATTTTCATTACAATGGAATATTATCAGCCATAAAAAGCAACTGATTCATACTACAACATGGAGGAAACCTGAAAACATTATACTAAATGAAAGAAGCCAGAAACAAAAGGCCACATATTGTATGATTCCATTTATATGAAATATCTAGAATAGGCAAATCCACAGAGGCAGAAAGCAGATTGGTTGCCAGGGGCTGAGGAAGCGAAAAATGGAGTGACTCCCAGTAGGTGTGGGATTTGTTTTTGGAGTGATTAAAATATTCTGATGAGATCGGGCACATTCAGGGTGGTATGGCCATAGACGAGTGATTAAAATATTTTGGAATTAGATAGTGGTGATGCTTGTACAACTTTGTGAATATACTAAAAATCACTGAATTGTATACTTTTAAAGAGTGAATATTATAAAGTGTAAATTATATCTCAATAAGCTGTTATTCCTTTATAAGTGCTTATTGCTAGGAAGTGCTTTGTGCTCTGATCAGCAAAGGAGTTCCCAGTGATGGGGACTTGTTGGTGTCTAAGACCTGGAGGGGACAGAGTTCCATTCCAGAGATCCAGGGGCTTCACCCTGGCCTTCCCCTTTTTCCTCTACTGAATTAATTCAGAAAATAGACCGTGTGTTGATGTTACTTTATGTAAATTAACTTCTCCTGACCTCAGTTTTCTCAGGTATTCACCCAAGGGAGTTAGAACCCAAGTGTTAAGAGTATACATTAGAGTCAGTGCAGTTACTATTTTCATCCCAGCTCTACCTTTTTAGAGCTGGAATTAAACCTTGGTCATGTTATTTAACCTTGCCAGGGCTCATTTATCCTCACTGTAAAGTGGGCATAATTGTACCCAACTTAGATTGTAGAGAATGAAAAAAATATACGTAGCATTTATTGGGGTCCTTGATAGGGAGGAAGCACTCTGTAATTGCAGCTATTATTAGCTCAAATCTCCTTCCAGTTCTAAAATCTCTAAGATGCCCAATAGAATTACAGTTTAAATAGTATACATCATAAAAATAGTAACAAACACAGAATAACAGCTTTAAATAGTATATATCATAAAAATAGTAACAAACACAGAATAACAGCTTAAGTTGACTTGACACAGAGCTTAAAATAATAAGAAAAGGTTGAAGTCCTTTTGTCATTCTGCACAAACACTTCCATTACAACAATGTGTCCTTAAATGTTTTTTCCCATCTTCTGCCAGTTGCCTGATTTCTCAGATAAAATAGAGTATCCAATGATAGTTCAGTTGTTTCTGAATACACGAAGATTTTCTTTCCATAATCTGGCTAGATGCTGGGGCGTGACTTTCTTATCATACTTAAGATTGCTCTGGCAGATCACATAATTGATGGATGTACAAGGTAAGTCTATGGTAAGCCACAGGGACAGATGCTGTTCTCGCTGCCCCTTATTTCTGAGTCAAAGAGAAGACACTTTGATGATGGCTCAGGGGTTTTTTCCTACTAATTTTGATGCCCACATGCTTGATAGGCTATTTCTTAGATTGCCAAGCAAACATTATTGACATCATTTGCAAAATGACAAAATTACAGGGACATCTCCACTGACTATTCAATAGACTGACTTCTAGCTCTCAAGGTGCCTTCCATTTTCTTCAAGCAGTAATTTATCAAAGAGATAATTATCAGCCATTAGCTCCCCCACTGAGCTAGCCCAGTAGTCTAAGTTCAGAGTGAATAAAAGGGGGAAATCATATAACTTACATAAGTACAGCCACTGATTTTTCTCAAAAAATAGAGAAACAGAAATAATACTTAAAAAAGAGTCTCGGCAATACTACTACTACTACTACTACTACTACTACTACTAATGACAACAAACTCCTGCAAGCAAAATCCCTTAGACCTAGTTGTAAGATAATGAGGTCTCATTTCATTTTTAAATGAATACATACTACACCAAGAAACAGCAGCCTGTGATTACATCTAGAGTCAACCAAATCCCTCCAAGCCTGTGAACATACCATAAAATAAAAAACATTCTGGTGTCCATAGGTCAGCCCATCTGTAGTAATTTGACAACCTGGGGGAGGGAGAGAACAGATATATACTTCAGATAATCCCTTAAAACTTATTAGGGTTTCTATAGGAAGCTTGTCCTTCATCTTCGAAGGTGCCCAGAGGAAAGAGCAACCCGTGAACACAAACAAATGACACATTATGTTGCATCATAATCTTGAATAAACGAAAAGGATACCATTCAGCAAATTATTCCATAGTACCAGTAGCTAGTAAATTATGCAGGCCTCAACAAAACAGCTGACATGCACAATGACATTTAGAATAACATTATTCCATCTTGATCTTGTTTTGCCATCTGTGAGGCTCCACAATTAATGCATCCTACCTTCGTGACTTACCATTTCATCAAACTGGAATACTGCATGTAGATCCACAGGCTTTGTGATATAGACACTTAATTGGTAAATTGATTCAGTAAAGGGAACCAAAACAAATTCTAGAAAATTTGGGACATATTAAAATAAAAATATCTAGCATTCAAATAGAAGTATAAAGGCTATGCATTTGCACGCATTTTTGAAAGGCAATGGACTCCAGAGCCAGATGACCGGGGCTGGAATTTTGGTTCTGCTAAGCTGTATGACCTTGGGCAATTTAACTTCTCTGTGCCTCAGTTTTCTCATCAGTAAGATGGGGACAGGAATAGTACCTATCTTGTAGGGCTGTAAGGAGAATTAATAAGTTAACATGTGTAAAATACTTAGCATGTGGTACATGGGAAGCATTACATAGGAGTCAGCTGTCATTGTCTCTATGAGACTAGAGGTGGGGGTAACAGTAGAGTGCCATTTTAGCACAACCAACACAAAACGAGCCCTTTGGCTTGGCACTTCTGGACGCTTGAACCCAAAAATCCAACCTGACTGATGATCTGAACCAATAGATGAGCCTCCCTATTAGCAATTTAAGGCGGAGCTCATGAGTTCTCTTTTGTCCAGGTACCTCCAACTCCTGAACATCTAGGGGATGGAAAGAGCATGCACTGGATCCGCAAACGTTAATTAAGAGACGCCATAAGGAGACCATCCGTGTATTACCAACTTGCAGAAAATCTGTGATACTGTAGAGTCTACCTATAATAACATTTATAAAACAGATTTTGGTAACTCAGAAAGCACTTCAAGATCCAATAATATTTCAGAATCATTACTATGAACATCAGTTATTACTATACTGTAGAGGTGCAGACAGAGAAGAATAACAAAGTTGAACTTGCCTCAACTATATCCTGGAAGTAGTCTTTTTTTTTTTTTTTTTTTACTAAATTTCCTTGATATGAGTATATTTACTCACCACTTGTGTGTCTTTCTACTTTTTTTATTTTCCAGTTGCTTGGACTCTGGGCAATGAGGACTTTATCATTTCCTCTTTTTCTGTGAGAATGCATTATTTACCCAGCTCCCCATCACACCACACAGACCAATTGCTCTCTGAATGAAGCATCCCAAAATCAAACATCCAGACCTAGTAAGCACTGAAAAAGTAGTTCCCAACATCTTCACCTCTAAGAATTCCTTTTATTTTCTTTCCCCACAAACGATGTCCTAAAAGATTTTATCTACTGAAATACAATCATCGGTTAACCATTTACTTGTTGAAGGATATCTAGGTTGTTTCCAATTTTTAGCTATTGCAAATAAAGCTGTTATGAATATTCACATTCAGGCTTTTCTGTGAAGATAAAGTTTCATTTCTCCGAGATAAATGTCCAAGAGTACAACTGCTTGGGTGTATGGTAGTTACATGTTTAGGTTTATAAGAAACTGCCAAACTGTCTTCCAGGGTGGCTGGAACATTTTACATTCCCATTGTCAATGTAAGGGTGATCCATTTTATCTACATCCTCACCAGCATTTGGTAATGTCATTATTTTTCATTGTAGCCATTCTGATAGACATGTAGTAATATCTTATTGTGGTTTTAATTTCCATATCTCTAATGGCTACTGATGTTGAACATCTTTCCATGGGCTTATTTCCCATCTGTATATCCTCTTTAGTGAAATGTCTGTTCATATCTTTTGCCCATTTCCTAATTGCATTGTTTAGTCTTTACTGTTGCGTTCTAAAAATTCTTTATATATTCTAGATACTAGTCCTTTATCAGATATATGGTTTGCAAATATTTTCTCCCAGTCTGTACTTACCTTTTCATCCTCTTCACATAGTCTTTCAAGAAGCAAAAGTTTTCAATTTGGTGAGGTCCAATTTCTCAATTTTTCCTTTTTTGTGTCAAGCTAGAGAACCCCACAGCAGGAGCCATTGCACTAGAACTACGGTAACCAACTCATCCAGGTTTGCCTGGGACTTTCCTGGTTTTAGCTTTGAAAGTCCCGCATCCTGGGAATCCCCTCAAGTCCCAGACAAACCAGGACAGTTGGTCACCATAACTAAAACCAATGGAATCCCGTCCCTCTTTTGTACCAAAGTAGCCTCGGCTGAATGGTAGCAGGGCTAGTGCCAGGGAGACCCCACATCCTATGACTTACAGTCAGGACGTGAAGTCATTGACACATAAGTAGTTGTGATGCTACAAAGTCGTGATGTGCACACATGGTACGTTTGCCATTTCCTCTCTCACTACGATAAGCATGACGCTCTAGAAAGGCAGGCTAACAGGGGAAGAGAGTTCCACTTGCACGGTCATCCCACTGTCCTCCCCTGACTTTGGAGTCTGTACTGAGGCAGCAGTTCTCACAATGCCCACCCACATCCTTCCTCATCTGGTTCAACCCTTTGGGCCAGGAGTCCTCAGTCCTGGCTGCACACTAGATTCCCCTTGGGAGCTCTTCAAAAATAGTGATGACTAGGCCCCATCCCAAACCAATTAAATGTGACTCTCTGGGAGTGGGGCTCAGGCATCCATTAGTTATAAAAACTCCCCAGGTGATTCCAGTGTGCAGCCAAGGTTGAGGCTGTCTGCTGGAGACTCTAAGAGTATAAACCACTTGAGGACAGGGATGGGAGCTGTTTGCCAGCACTGTACCCACAGCATCTAGCATGATGCCTGCATACAGTAGGCATCTGATATATATTTGGTAATTTTTAAAATGAGTGACTAAAATAGAAGTGATCATAGATTGGGACCAAATATCACTTAGTCTTTCCTGCTTTGAACCAAAGAATCAAATGAGGTACAAGATAAGCCTCCCTATAACTAGTCTGTCCCCAAACCCTTCCCAATCTCCCAAAAGCTATTGTTGAAAAGTCAGGAAATCCAAGATGGCATCAATGGCCATTTTTATTACCATCATTTTACAGATAGATACTTTGGCTCTGGGACAGTGAGAGCTACATCTCGTCTCTGGGGAAGTTAGAATCTCGAGCCCCTGGCAGCATCAGCATCACCAGGAATGCTGATTTTCAGGCCCTGTCCCCAAACAACAGAATCAGAAGGTGCATATTTCAGGTCATTCACATGCTCTTTAAAGTTTGAGAAGTACCCATCTAACCCAAATGGCTGAGAGAACCAGCTGGCTCCACTGGGAAGGTCCTCAGGCCGGGAGATGTATACAGGGAAGGGAAGAGACCCGCAGATGAGGATGGGGGAAGCAGTGGAGCCACACCCAGAGACCAAGTCACAGAGCCTTTTGACCTTCATAAAACCTCCAAAGAATCTAAGGACTTGAATCCTTAACTTCTCAAGTGTAAGTCTTGAGCTAAAAAGATCAACGAGCAGGCAAACCGACACAGCAAAGGAGAATAACCTATGGACACCATACAGTGTGTTTATTTTTACTTCCTGAAGGATCTGGATGAAGGCAGAGCCATGAACAGGTACTGGGTGTCATCCTGGGATGGACTGAGGAATGTGGTCACGTCTCTGAATTACGGCGGCGGCGGCTGAGGCAAACACCTCGGGGTTTGCTCAGGGAGGCGGGGTGGGTGGGGCTCCTCGCTTCCTCCCCCACGTGGCCAGAGTTCTGTAATTCCCACATGACGTCCACCGTGCTGGGCAGTCCCCCTCACGGCACCAGAGATCAGCACCAAGACCCCTTAGAAACCCTTGCTTGCCTGTCTGCGCGTCTAGCAGTTTAGTCAGCATGGCAGCATCCTTACCAGCGTTCACGGCTGGTGGCTGTTATTTTCATCGTCTACTTCATCCTAAAAGCAGCCTTCTGTGAGGTTTGCAGGTGGAAAGGGATGGCTGTGGTCGTCTTTTCTTTTGTATGACGGGGGGCATCTTATACCAGCGAGGAAATGATTTATTTTTTGCGAACTGTAGATACACTTTATGCATTTTTCTCCAGATTCTGATTTAACGCCTACACAGACTTTCCCACAGAGGCAATAGCTGACACCCACCAGAAGTTCACGGAGAACAGCTCCCAAACCAGGGTGAACATCAAAGGCAGAGCTAAAACCTCAACTCACTCCATCCTAAGAGCCTCTCTGCCCTCAAAGTAACCTGACATAGCTGCTACATAGACACAGAAACACCAGAAGGGGAGATCTCAGAAACTGTGTTGCCACAATGATGTTTTGTCCTGCTTTTGCCCTTGATGAAATTGTTTAAACTATTTTCTGCTTTATGACATCATACACAGAAAACATCGTACACAGAAAACATTTTTCATGCCCGGGCTCTGGCCTAAGGCAGTTTTTGCATTTTGCAAGCAGGAGGAAATTGATTAATGTGAATGTTTTAGCTGTGGTTGTTGTTTGTGTATAAACTTTTGTTAAAACAAGTGCGGCAGAAAAAATGACCTTTATGTAGACACCTATTAAGGCACTAAAAGGCTTGGCTACATTCATCTGAGACGCGGACACATAACGAGGGGAACAATGAGGCGATCAGCAGCTGCAAGGGGTTGAATTGAACTCGTCAACAATGGAAAAGTTTCTCAGACCCAAATACCAGCAATCAAAGAGAATTTTTGCAGATAATCCAAAAGAAAGAAAATAATAAAATTAAAAAAAAAAAATGCTAGCCAACTTTGCACCAGTTAGCATAAGGTTGCCATCTGAAACATGTCAGCTTAAGAGCAGACTTACCACCATTCTTTCGCCCAACTGCAGTATTCAGAACTGTTTCCCCAAATAATCCCAGATGGCATGCCACAAAATTTCAATTCATTTTAAAAGCTTTCTTTGCAGTTATTATGCGATTGAAAGTGCAAAAGCAAGTTGCCATTCTCATGGCACTATTTGCATTGGCTATTATTATCCCCTAAAATCCCCTTTAAACAGCTACATTGTCAGCCCATAGGCCTCATTTAGAACTACAAAAAAGCCCAGATTAATTCGATCAAAGAAAGAGCCAAGTACAAAATGCACTTTTCAAACTGTATCAGAGTGGGTTCGCTTTACAGATCGCTTCGGGGCAAGAACCGCAGGGGAAAGAAAGCCTCGAAATAAAGCTTGGTTATGAAGCGAAATAACTCGGTTTGGCTCCTTCTCTGTTTTATTGGAGCACCTCGAGCCGAAATCTCCAATTAAAAATTCTTACAGGGAAATATATTTAAATATAAATGCCGACACGGATGACCGCAAACGGCAGCATCACATTCGTACCCCTGCCTTTCGGCCATCGTTCTCGGGAGGCAGTGGGAAGCCTCGTGTGGGTAACCTGATTAGTTAGCAGGCATCTCTGAAGTCTCACACACTGAATAAGCCAAAGGACTCTGCACTGTAAACATTTATATCCAGTTTTCTTCACCCCATCCCCAGGGGAAATGTTTTAAGTTACCACAAGACAAGAAATTGCTGGGAAACAAAGGAAAACGGGGGTGGCGGCCTTTCTTTGCACAAAACAAAACATGCTCAGATTCAGGTCGAATTCAGGGATGAGGAGCATGCTGCAAGCCCGCCTTCTACAGGCAGGCTGATTGGACTGCCGGCTGCGGGGTTGGTTGGTCGGATTTAGTCTCACCTGGGGGTCTGGAGGTGGGGGAGATAGCTGGGGTGAGCCAAGCTGGAGTTGGGTTTCTTAGGGACGCTCCATTCGTTTCCTAGGCAGGGCTAGCAGCGTCCGTTTCCACTGGAGATGGTGCAGCGGCGCTTCAGCCGGCCAGCTCCCTCCTCCCTCTGTGCCCAAAGCTGTTCCCTTCAGCCGCCGCTTTTGTGCGCTGAGAACATTTTACCGAAGAGGGATCGGAGGCACAAAGGTAGGGCTACAGGACGTATGCAGCAGGTTGTGCAATTGCCTCTTCAGGGACCGAGCAGGGCCAGCTGCAACAAATGTGAAAGTGATTTGCACGAGGGAGGAAACAGGCGATTCCAGCTGGTAGTTTCAGTTCAATCTTTTGCCCCCCCCCAGAAGGATGAACTCAAAGTCCTGTTGTTCCCCAAACCCACCCTGAAAACAAATGAGCATCATGCTGCTCTGGTCACATCCCATGTAATGTTTAGAAAGGGCACGCTTACCAAGGGGCTCCAACCATAAAGCACTGGTCCGGAGCTTCTTGGTCACATGCTCAGCTAGAAATGCACAGGACCAAGTTATTCAAATTGCACATAGGTGTGCACCACCCCGCAACAACTAAATCCTCATAATCATCCTGAGAATTATCTAGAGAAAACAAACATGGATAGAAAACTCTGCAAATTGGAAATGTTACCTACCTCCCACCTCTGAAGGCAGGAAGACAGGGAAAGAAGTCTTACAGGAAAGGGACTATAGACCCAAATTGCTTCCAGCAGAGGTAAACATTCAGTTTTTCCCCCAAATTTTCCAAATTAGTTGGAGTCTTTTCCTGATAGTTCTAAATTTTAACTACAGCATCATGGTACAAAGAAAAATGGTTCTGGTTTTCTGAGACCTGGATAAAGTTTCTGAAATTCTGCAAACCTACACCTGTAAAGCAAAAGGGAAAAGACAGGCATGTCTACTGATTCCTTATGAGAAAACTGTCACTGGGAGAAAACATATCCACAGTAATTTATTTCTAGTGAATTTCAATAGACCATTTGTTACCTAGTTGCAATGGAAATGTTCCTGTGACTTTTTATGTAGGTCTCACTGGAGCCCTAAATGAAAACACAATTACTTCCCTTGATGGGTAATGTTTCTCTGATAATAATTCAAAAAATATTCCAAGCAAAATAAGAAAGGAAGATCAGCACTTCATCATTACCACCACTGCCAGGGTCTAGAGACCCATGGTGATCCCATCAGGACTCACAAGCACATTGTTTAAGGCAAATCCTTTGAGTTTTGTTTTTGTTTTTGTTTTTGTTTTAGGGGAGCAGAGGAATAAGGGAGAATTTGTCACAGTATATTGTAAAAGCCTCAACTCTTTGTCAGGAGATCTGAATACTGGTCCTGGCTCTTCCTCTAACTAACAGAATGACCTTGGGCTAGTCCCTTTCCCTCTCTGGACCTTACTTTCCTCATCTATAAAATGAGAAGGCTCAACTAGATGATTTCCAAGGACCATTCCAGACGTAACACCAAAGAGTGATGCGAAGATTCCTCTGGAGACTGCAGACAACAGTAATACAAAGGTTCTAAAATAAGTCTCATGTTATGTGCTTTCTACATGACAGAATAGCTTCACTGGCACAGGATGGGGCTTGGAAGGCTTTCTTTTTGCCTATTAGAGGCTCTGGTCATCTCTATGATACACATATGAATGAACTTCAACGTGGTCAACAGGAAATTAGCCATGAAGTTTCTGGCAGTTAGCTGCACTGATGGATCCCAAATTTGAATCCACCGTAGGAAAGCCTACTTTACCTACCTGGCCATTGGGCCCCAACTTTTAGTCCTCTAGAAACAGCCTCTATGTTTTTCTTCAGTCAAATGGGAAAACAGGATGCCATTTTTAAAAATTGTCTGACAAATATCTCTTAGGCCTTTTGTATTTATAAAGAGGAAGTCTTGGTTTAGTCATAAATACTTCCATTACTAGTATCACTATCCAAGCATTCATTCAAGAAATATTTATTGAGTGCCTACTTTGCACCAAGCACTAGTCCAGGTGCAGTAAATACAAGAGTGAAAAAGAATGACAAGTTCTCTGCTCTCATGGAGCTCAAACCCTAGCGCAGGGCCAGGGAGAGATCATACACAAGCAAAAACAGAATTAGAAGTAGAGTGGTGGGACAGAAATTGGTGGGCTACACTGGATTGAGTGAACTCTTTAAAAGAACTAGCCAGCATAGATCAGGGAGAAGAGCCCTCTGGGCAGAGGGAACAGCAAGGGCAAAATCCTGAAAACTTGGGACAGAAAGAAAGCCAGTGTGGCCAGAATGCAGTGGTGGAGGGAGGGAGTGGTGTAAGATAAAGTCAGAGAGGTGAGCAGGAACCAGACCAGGTACATCACTGGACTTTATGTTAATTATAGGACAGAGCACACAGGGAGTTTTATGCAGGGTGGTGACCGAGCTGCCCTCCTTTGTGCCCACACCCCACATCTCTCATGTCCAGCCTCCAGGTTTTGCCCGAGGACCTCCGTTTTGAGGCAGACTTCCTCAGCTCCCACATATATGAGGCAATTAATGCCCCATGGGGTGAGTTTTTGACTAAGGCAAGATGGCAGCTGACAGATAAATTCATCTCCCTTCCACCTCCATATGGACTGCTCTGAAAAAAAAAAAAAAAAATCAAAGCCAGAAAATGACCTCACAAGATTGAGAAATCAATCATTCTTTTTTTTCCTTCCAGTTTCATTGAGATGTAATTGACATAACAGCGCTGTATAAGTTTAAGGAGTACAGCATAATGGTTTGACTTACATACATGATGAAATGATTATCACAATAGGTTTAGTGAACATCCATCATCCATAGATATAACAACAAATTAAAAAAATAGAAAAAACATTTTCCTTGTGAGAAATCAGACATTTTTAAATCCAAGTGATGGCCCATTGACTAATGCGCACTCATGTTCCCTCACTCTCCTCTCCTGCATCACTCCCCCTTTGCCCTCACTCTTCTCCCTGGGATTGGGTTCAGAAGGCAGGAGTCCAAGCAGAGGTGCAGCTGCTCTGCCATCTTACTGCTCAGCAGCTCTGGCGGTGCTGGAAGTATCTGCAGCGGATAAGAACACTGTGCAGAGTCTCTGGAAAGCCTCAGTGGGAGAGTTAGCCCAAAACACGAGGGTTATGGAGCAAGGCCAGACCTTCTGTGGCCAACAACTATTTTCCATTCGAAAAAACAGCTCCTGGTACCATTGAGACCTAGTAGAGATTGACTGATCTTGGTACATGAATTGACTATGCAAATGACTATAAGGTCAGGGAAGTGCAGCAATCCACCATATGATGGAAAATGGTGTATTCAGGATTGGGCCTGAGCAAGTCCAGAAGGTATGAGTAAGCTACCTGAACAGGTGGTCCAGATTCCCCTACACCTCTCTCTATTGCATTAACACCTCTTCCTCAACTCGCTCCCACAGCTTCATAGAGGACCCCTTGACATCAATTAACAGAAGAGGAAAGGACTCAGGGCTGGTTCATAGATGGGTCAATAACAATACATTGGTACAAAAACAAAATAAAATAAAACAAATAAAATTAAAAAGATAAAATAAAAAAAATACTGCAGCTGCATTACTCAGGAGTGGGTCTAAGGTGCGATGATGAAGGCAAATTCTCCCTGTAGGCAGAGCTCTGAGCAGTATACTTTGTCATCCTCTCCATATGAAGTGGCCTGAAGTACAGATATACATAGATTCCTAAACAGTGGCAAAAAATGGCTTAAAGGTCAAGTCCTGAAAGGAACAAGACTGGAATATCAGAAATAAGGAGGTCCAGATAAACAACAAGGTCCTACCTCATAGCACAGGGAACTATATTCAATATCTTGTAATAACCTATAACGGAAAAGAATCTGAAAAAGAATATACTTATGTGTATATGTGTCTATATATATATATATATATATTTATATGAATCACTTTGCTGTACCCCAGAAAGTAACACAACATTGTAAATCAACTATACTTCAATGAAAAAGAAAGAAAGGCATGCAGGAAGGAAGGAAGGAAGAGGAGGGGAAGGAGGAAGGAGGGGAGGAAGAAAGAAGGCGGTCTGGGGAAGAGGTATGTGGGTGGATCTGTGGAAGTAGACCCCAGGTGTTTAGTTTTTTGAATCTCACGTTAATGCCCACAGGCGGTGTTCTTCCCCGTTAAGTCCCTCACCAACCAGATGGACAGGACGACATGTCTTATGGACACGAGCCAGCCTTTCTTTCTTGGCTACCACAGTGCTTGTGCAATAGACCCATGCTACATCCATAGCCTTCATCCATGCTACCATGCTATGGATGGGCTAAACAGCATGAATTACCCTCGCTAAGACTGATGCAGCAACTCCCAGTGCTGAATGCCCAACCTGCCAAAAGCAGAGTCTGACACTGAGCTACTGATATGGCACTATGGCTCAGGAATTACACTTATATCACCTTCCACCCTAGAGGGAAGAGTAGGTGTTCTTTCCAGATTTGACGCCTGCTTTAGATGAGATTTGCCTTTCCTCTTCATAATGCCTCCAACAGCACCGCCATTTAAGGTTTACAAATGCCTCTTCTAAAAACATTATATCACACATGATATTGCCTCGGTCCAAAGGACCAATTTTACAGCAGAGGAAGTGTGACAAGGGACACATAACCAGATTCCACTGCCTTATGCCTCATCACCCTGAAACATTCAGGCTAGTAGTGAGTGTAATGGCCTGTTAGGACTCATTTAAGGTGCTGGAATTATTATGCTCTATTCCAGGATTTGGTGTAGGTACTGAATCAACAGGCAGAACCTGGTTCTGTGTGTCCAAGAGCTAGAAGACCCAAGACCAAAAACCAACGAGTGGAGGTAGGATTAACCCTTCTCACTATCACTCCCAGTGACTCACTCACAGAATTCGTGCTTCCCGTTTCTTTAGCCTTAGGCTCTGATGCATTAGTAGTCCTGGTCCTGGGTGAGGATACTTCCATCAGGGAACACAGTAAGAGTTCTACTAACCTCGAGGCCTCAACCCCTACTTGGTCACTTTGATCTCCTCATTCCAGTAGACCAACAGGCAAATACATGAATTTATTTCTAATTACCATGAGGAGCTAGCATTGATGCTACACACGGGGTCAGGAAGGAGTATGTCTGAAATCCAGGGGGCTTGCTGTAGTATCTCTTGGTGCTTCCTTGCCCTTTGATAACAATAGATGGACAATTGAGCAACCAGTACCTGACCAAGTTAAGGCAACTAAGGATTCAGATCCCTCAAAGATGAAGGTCTAGGTCAGTCTACGAGCAAAGGAACTCAGACCAGCCAAGTGCTGGCCAAGGGAGAGAGGGATCTAGAGTGGTGGAGGGAAATGACGATGAATATCTATTACAGCCAAGGGACAGGTTGCAGCATCAGGGACTGCAGGCCATTTTGCTAGCTCTGTTACCTTAAATCTTTTCAGAAATGATGGCTGGCCATCAAGTTGTGAATTATTGAACACGTCCCTCCTTTCTCAGGGAAGACATGAAAACATCTTCACGTCACAAAAATGAAGGCCACAGATCACAGTGTGAGAGCCAGATACAGCGGGAGGGTGGAGCTGATGTGAGAGGTGCAGGAGGAGAACTGTATCAGCACCTCTCATGTGCCAGTCCAGATCTTCATGGTCTCACCATCCACAGGGCCTCTGGCCAGTTGTTCCAGACATAGCTGCAATTGTAGTGACCGCATCCATATGGCCTCTGACCCACTTCAGGCAGAGAAAAACTGGTAGCACCTTGCTCCACGCTATGCTTCACACTCCCATCCTTCGCCCTGAGGCATCCCTACTGACACCAAGGCACGGTACACACAGACCCACTCAGTGCCCCTCAGGGCCAGCTGCAGAATTTGCAGTACAAAATGAAAATGTGAAGTTGCTTGTTCAAAAACAGGAAAGAAGCTTTTTTCTTTCTTCCACAGTCTCTCTCTTGACCTGTCAAGGTATATTTTACCTGCTATTTCACGTTGCACTCCCTCAGGCAGAGAGGTACTCACCGGGTGAGTGCAGACCCTTTCAAGTATCCAGGGCACCGCCAATGACTCAGTGGCACAAAGCTGGGCACTGAGAACCCATCTCAGAGACGCAGGGAAAAGAAGAGACCACCATGAGCAGAAGCTCCAAGTCCCTCAGCGCAGGCTGCATTGTCCCTCAGACTTCACTTACAAAACACAAATTCAGAAATAAAATTATTAAGACTTTCCAGGCAGTGACTATAGAGCATTAAACCTCAAGAGTGGGCCCCCTTCTGAGCTCGGCTATGACTTCATTGGTCACGTGCCCAGGAAGCCGGCCCTGGTGCCCATGCATGCCCAAATGGCAGTGTAAAAGAATTAACACAATTAAACCCCTGTGGAGCAAACTGTTAACCAATGGGAGATGGGAGACAAGTAAATTCTTCTCCCTCCTTAATCCAGACATACTGCCCTGAAGAGTAGTTTCTCAGAAAACTGTCCTATAAGAAATCAGTCCCACTTGATTCCAAGTGCAGGCTGGCTCAGTTGGGCATTTTCATATTAGCTCTCTCTCCTTCCTGGACTTACTCTCCTTTTCTTCATCCTGCTTGGGTTGTATCCCGATTAAAGTAATAGCATATAAGCCTTTTCCACAGGCTCTGAATTTTGGGTAAACTACGGTAAGACCATCAGTTAACTAAAAAAGCAAGGAAACAGGGAAGATACTTTAAAGAGTTTATTTTTATTTAAATGTTTTATTTTAGTGTATAATGCTATTTTAATTTAAAATGTTTAAGCATGCACTTGTTTGCCAATTTTCCAAAGTTTTTTTTTGTTTTTTAAAGATTGGGTTCACTTGGGAATTCCCTGGCGGTCCAGTAGTTAAGACTCCGCGCTTCCATGGCAGGGGGCACGAGTTTGATCCCTAGTTGGGGAACTAAGATCCCACGTGCCGCTCGGTGCAGCCAAAAACAACAGCAAAAAAGCAAAACAAAACAAAACAGGACAAAACATTCCCTGGAGGCGCAGTGGTTAAGAATCTGCCTGCCAATGCAGGGGACACGGGTTCGAGCCCTGGTCTGGGAAGATCCCACATGCCGCGGAGCAACTAGGCCCGTGAGCCACAACTACTGAGCCCGCACGTCTGGAGCTTGTGCTCCACAACAAGAGAGGCCGCAATAGTGAGAGGCCTGCGCACCGCGATGAAGAGTGGCCCCCATTTGCCGCAACTAGAGAAAGCCCTTGCACAGAAACGAAGACCCAACACAGCCAAAAATAAAAATGAATAAATAAATAAATAATAAAAATAAAGGAATTCCTTAAAAAAAAAAAAAAAAGACTCAGTGCTTTCACTGCTGGGCCCGGGTTCAATCCCTGGTCAGAGAGCTAAGATCCCGCAAGCCACAAGGAGCAGCCAAAAAAAAAAAAGAGTGGCTTGAGCAAATTAGAAATTTATTTTTCTTTCATCTAGAACAAATCCAGAAACAGAGAGCTCATGACCTGTATGGTGCTCCAGTAAGTGACCAAGGATTCAAGTGCCTTCTGCCTCACTCTCCCCCATCCCTAGTGTGGGACCCCTGTCCTCATGGTCCAAGAGGGCTGCTAGAGCTTCAGCCACTGCATCTACATCCCAGGCAGCAGCATCGAGTAAAGGAAATGACAGGGGTACTCCCTCCCTTAAAAGGAGCCTTCACAGAAATCCTACACAACACTTCCTTTTAACATCTCATTATCCAGTAGTCACATAGTTTTTCATAGCTGCAAGGGAGCTGGCAAATGTCTTTTAGCTTAAGGCACAACGTGCCCACTCAGATATTACTAAGGGAGAAGAGGAGAATAAATATTGGGAGACAATTAGCCAATTTTATCACACATTGTAATTGTAAAATCATACCTGCCATCACCCAACCCCCAAATGAAGAAATCACTTACGTAAACATTTCTAGACATTGCTGTAGTAAAAATGCACATGGAATCAGCTTTTTTTTGAGAAATAAGAATTCACATTTTTCATGAGACTTTTAAAGGGAAAGGGGGGGAAGAAAAATACCCTTCACCAAGGCCTACTATGTGCCAACCACAGTGCCTTTGCATCTGCCATCTCATTGATTGTCCACCATCAGGTGTGGTAGGAAGTCTTACTTTCTGTAATAGTCAGGATGGGCTAGATTGGGTGCAGTTAAAGAGAAAACTCCTTGTCACTTGTTGGGAAGGGGATAGGGAAGTGAAGGAATCACACAAGAGTTCCTATAGGTCAAAGAAAGGGACATGACCACGCCTACCTTGCCTACCTTCTAGCAGGTAACCAAGTGCTGGGGAGAATTGGAAACATCAATGGCTGATGGTCCAGGGTTAGAAAGAAGATTTTGAGGCCAGAAGCAGTGTCTCACTACCTTGGTATCTGGCATCTGGCCCAAATCCTCACACACCTAAGGAGTCTGCTAAATGTTTAAGTTAAATTGTTTGCCAAAGGGGAAGTTTTAAAATTCGCCCAAATCTCCCATGTGAACCTCAATCATCTTTCTAGAACCACTCTTCTCCTGAAAGAATTACCTTCTGCAGCATTATTCCTAGAACTCATCAAGATTGTGAAAAAATAAGAACTTGCTGAAAATTAGGTTCTGCCCAACTTCTTCCACACTGCCTGCCACCCAGGCAAAAAATTCCCCAAGGCAGCATGGACCCCAGGCCTCTAGTAGAGGAGACACTCATTTTGGCTTTCATGCTGCAGGACAATTTGACGTGTCAAAATTCTGTTTTTAATTTGCCCATTCCCAAGGAAGTCATGACAAATGTTATAACGGGAAATACATTTTTCCGACGATGAGGTTATATAGCAGGCTAATCACTTTTGCTTTTATGAAGAATCAAGTGCTGGTGTTGTTACTAGGGATTGTCAGCTAAATAATTTAAGCCGTGCTATTTACATAAGTCCCTAATTACTGCTGGGATTCGTACAGTAAGATGGAGTTAATGATTTTTTCTGTCATATCTCTTCTGTAATGTGATGACTTTTGCAAGCTTCCTCCTTCTAATTGCATAAAACAACTGAAGCACTGTGTTAAAGAAAAATGGGCAACTAAATAATGATGAGTCAAAACCCACCTAATTAAGACATGAGTGCCAGAGCTGAGCCCCGAACTGCTTAGGGGCACACTTCTCATCATTGTTGGATGTCTCAAAAACCAACTGTGCATCAATGTACCAAGGGAAATAGCCAGTATTATCCATCCAAGTATCTTCATCAGTACATCCCCCTGAGCCTGTGGTGTCAGGACTTTAACACTGTAAGCAATAGAGTGCTGAAATTAGATAATTTGACACCACTTTTGAACATTAATCTTATTATGTGGATTCTCATTCCACCTCTCAACCCCTCAGTCCATTTCTGGATCCATAAAGATTTTAGATTGTGAAAAGAAATGGCCCTTGGACCACTGCAGAATTTTGGTCTTTCTTATGATTTCCTGGAGGCGTTTGCTGGCCTGGACTCTGACGCAAGGCAGTTCCTGCGAGCAGCCAAGGGGCGGAGAGAGAAGTGCCATGGCCTCCAGGCTCAGGACTCAGGACTCGGGTCACAGGGGAGGCTCTAGGCTCATCAGCCTGCTGGATCGGATGAAGGGCAAGGCCAGGAGGGTGTCATCACAGAGAGCGAGGACAGAACCTAGCTGCACGGGGAGGATGGAGACAAGAAAAGCCGATTTTTCCATCTACTTAGGAGACTTCAAAGGACTCAGCCTGGCCTGAAGACAAAATAAGGTGACCAAGAAGAGTGGCCCCTAAGTCGAGGCTGAGAACCAGAAAGGAGAGAGACTAAAGGAGCTGGAAGGAGCTTTAAAATGTATTATACTTTCACCTGTGATTTCCTTAAATGTATATTTTGTGTCCCCTTGTATTGTATAAAAAGTTCGTGTAAACAAGCTTTGATAGTCTATTGATTGGGTAATTCCTACACTGCCACCAACCATAATTCTGTGTGTGTGTGTGGGTGTGTGTGAGTGTGTGTGTGTTTTACTTCCTCCCAAACTGCTCAATATCTATCTTTTTTATCTTAATTAAAAACTCTGCATGTGGGAATTCCCTGGCGGTCCAGTGGTTAGGACTCAGTGCTCTCACTACCGGACCCCAGGTTCAATCCCTGGTCAGGGAACTAAGATCCTGCAAGCCACTCAGCTTGGCCAAAAAAAAAATAATAATAATAATAAAAGTTTAAAAATAAGAATAAATAAAAAATAAAAACTCTGCATGAAACCATCATTTTGAGAGAGCAGGGTCTGTGATTCTAGCTGAGGGAAGAGGTAAATCAATACAGGGCTTAGAACACACCGAGTCTCAGGTGTCCGTCCCTCCCCTGGAAACCGTGCATTGACCACATGCAGCTGGAGCACGAGGATGCACTCCCAGCCGGAACACAGATTCAGGAGTCACGAGTGGTGGCAGTTACAGCGAGGAAACTGGATGGATACCCAGGAGAGTTTCAGAGTGATAAGAGGATGTCAAATACAGAACCCGAGTGCACAGCAACATTTTCTAATGGGTGGAGGAAGAAGAGACAAGTCACACAGGTAAGAAGAGAGGAAGTCACAGGAGAAAGAAGAAAGAGGTATAGCTCCCAAGGAGAGAAGTTTCAGGAAGGGATGGCTCATGGTGTCAGAGCTCATAATGATCAAGCAGATCATGGATCTGGCTACACTTTCAGCTCCTGACTTTTAGCTCTGCTCTGGATGCAAAACTTACCTCGACCCCCTGAGATGATGTCTTCGTGGGCTGGTCCTTCCCTAAAGGCCACTGGGACATGGCCCAGGGCTACCACAGGCTCACTCATTGTCACGCATTGTCCTGGAAGGTCTCACTCAGCCTAAGACCAGAATGTGTACTTCTGCTCCAATGCTCTCATCTTCCTATCCACTCAGCCAGGACTTTAAAAGTCTATCTTTTATACACAGGTAAATGGAAGTCTTCCAGGCTGCACTGATGATACAGGTGGTATCTGATAACTACCCTTCAAAGAGGGCATATTAGATGACACTCTTCTTTTAAAATGGTCCGGCCAGGTCAGAGCTGAGTGCTCTCGCAGAGGTGGAGACAATGTATTTTTGGAGTATTTAATAAAGCTTTAACTTTAGAATCATTTTAGATTTACAGAAAAATTTCAAAGACAATGTAAAGTGTTCCTATATATTCCAAACCTAGTTTTCCCTCTGATGAATATCTTACATTGGTATGGCACCTTTGTCACAGTTAATGAACCAATATTGATTTGTTATTATTAACTAAGGTCCATACTTTTTTTTTTCTTAAGTTTTACTTAATTTCCTTTTTCTGTCCTAGGATCCCATCCTGAATACCTTATTACATTTAGTTATCATGTCTCCTTCCACTTCTCCTGATTAATTCTCCTGGCTGTGATAGTTGGGCCGCTATCTTTTACAATGGCTCTGCTGTCTCAGACTCGACATCCATGCATATCCCACTATCTAGATTCCCAGAACCCACGAGCACGGGGAGGAAGTTCCTGGGGCAAACATGGGTCACTCAGGCTAACGCACGGAGCGTGATCCAACCTGCACTGTCTACAGATGGCTACAAAATAAGTAAAATAACTCTTACAGTGGTGTGAGGAGTGCTATCTTGTCCTGGAAGAAACAGTGCCTTGGTTTGTACTATCTTGTACTTGTACAGCACAAGAGGAGGAACAGGGAACAGATCAAGAATGAAGCCACATGGCTGTGAAGGAAACACCAGAACATGAGGAGCTGCTCTATCAGTGGAACAGAAGGGAGGGTGAGTAGCTCGAGGACCCAGAGCGAGGCCGCCACGGGGGCAGACGCTGCTAGTTCTCACCTCCCGTGGGGAGCAGGGACACAGGCAGCCTCGAGGGTTCTGCCCCAAGATTCTTCATTCTCCAGATAGATGGGTAAACTGTGGGGTGGGCCACAGGGATTATCAGGCTCACGGAGCCCCTCCCCTGTGCCATCAGGACCAGGGACCCCCACAAAGGATATTTGTTCCCCAGAATCAGAGGTGCCTGTCATGGGGGGACACCCTCAGGAGGGATGGGGCGTGAATTCTATTCCGTGCTCTATTTCCATCAGCTTATTCACCATTTTATCTCTGTAGGGAACAGAACTGCCATCTCTCTCCTTGTCTGGGGCCAGGTCAGCCTCACACGGTAAACAACTTGCTGACTGTAGTGGTGGTGGGGGAAGAGGAGACCTAATATATGGGAAAGAAAAGGGTAAACCTCTCTGAGGCCTAGAGAAGGAACTGGGGGGAAGGGGGCAAAAAACTAATGGAAAGTACTTTTCCCATCTCTTCTTCATGGCCTCTAATTAGTCATCACCCATTTTTGCCTCCTTGACCCTCCTAGTATTTTTTTAGTAACTTTATTGAGATATAATTCACATACAAAACAAGTCACCCATTTAAAGTGTACAATTCAATGGTTTTTAGGGGTTTTAGTATATTCACAAAGTTGTTCAACTATCACCACTAATTCCAGAACATTTTCATCACCCCCCAAATAAATCCTGTACCATTAGCAGTCACTCCCCATCCTTCCCTTCCCACTTCCCAGACCCTGGCAACCGCTAATCTGCTTTCTGTCTCTATGGAATTGCCTGTTCTGGATATTTCATATAAATAGAATCATACAATATGTGGCCTTTTGTGTCTGGCTTCTTTACTTAACATAATGTTTTTCAGGTTCTTCCATGTTGTAGAATGTATCAGTACTTCATTCCTTTTTATGGTTGAGTAATATTCCATTGTATGGCTATGCCACATTTTGTTTATCCATTTATCAGTTGATGGACATTTGGGTTGTTTCCACTTTCTGGCTCTTATGAATAATGCTACTATGAACATTAGTGTACAAGTTTTTCTACAAAAGTATGTTTTCAATTCTCTTGGATATATACCTAGGAGTAAAATTACTGGGTCATATAGTAACTCTGTTTAACTTTTTGAGGAACTGCCAAACCAGGGCTATACCAATTCTTTCACAAGAACAAGAAATAAACCTCTCTGTTGTTTAAGCCAGTGTTCTTTGGGGTTTTGATGTATGTACAACTGAGCCTAATTATACCTGGTACCCTTGGCCATTAAGTCTTCAGTGTTTTGTAAATGGGTACATATGCTTTAATTACCAGGGTGTGTTTTGTCTGCCAATAAGGCTGGGTGCAATTTGAGGATGAGGGTCATGTTCTTATCTTTCTGCATCTATCACAGAGTCCAGCATGGCCCAAAACAGAATTAATTTAAATACTTCTGGATGTACACATGGGTGTAGGGGTTCACACTGTCTAAAGAACATACAGAAGACAGAATCAGTATTCTCCCTCTGTGAATGGTGAGAATTTCCTTTTTCCACCATCAGTCACTGAGCTGCACCTTCTATTCTACCTTTTTAATTACAGGACACTGTAAGTTTTCTGCTGAAATTTACTTGGAGAGACACTAGGTGTTGCTGGTTTCCCATGAAAAAGAATATTGCTAGGAATTATCCAGTAATACTGGAAGCCCTTATTACCAACAAGTCAGGAAGAATTTTGATTTTCCATTTTCATTTTTGAAAAAAAGTTCTTTGCAGATGAAATACTTCCAAAGTATATAATGTGGTAGGAAGAATAATAGCCCCCGCCCCCAGATTTTCATGTCCTAATCTCCGGAACCTGTTAGGTTGCATGGCAAAGGGGAATTAAAGTTGCTAATTGACTGAATTTAAGATAGGGAGATTATCCTGGATTATCCAGGTGGGCCTAACCCTAATCACAAGGGTCCTTAAGAGTGGAAGAGAGAGGCAGAAGAGAGTCAGAGGGAGATGTGACAATAGAGAAGGCGCAAAGAGATCCGACATCGCTGGCTTTGCGGATAGAGGAAGGGGACCGTGAGAAAAGCAACACAGGCAGCCTCTAGAAAAGGAAAAAAGGCAAGGAAACAGATTCTCCTGTTGAGCCTCCAAAATGGAACACCTTGGATTTTAGCCCAGTGAGACCCCCTTTCAGACTTCTGACCTCCAGACCTGTAGGATGATTAATTTGTGTTGTTTTAAAGTCACCAAGTTTGGGGTAATTTGTTATGGCAGCAATAGAAAGTCAATACATATCCTAATACTGTTTTTCCCCACCTCATCTTTTTAAAAGTAGGAATCTTGGGACTTCCCTGGTGGCGCAGTGGTTAAGAATCCACCTGCCAATGCAGGGGACACGGGTTCGAGCCCTGGTCCGAGAAGATCCCACATGCCGTGGAGAAACTAAGCCCATGCACCACAACTACTGAGCCCGCGAGCCACAACTACTGAGCCTGTGTACCACAATTACTGAAGCCCGCGCACCTAGAGCCCATGCGCTGCAAAAAGAGAAGCCCCTGCTCACCACAACTAGAGAAAAGCCCGCACGCAGCAATGAAGACCCAACACAGCCAAAAATAAATAAAAATTTTTTTAAAAAGTAGGAACCTACTTCTTAGGAAGACAGTGGGATGTGGGAGCCAAAGTGGGAGTTAGGTAATAGTTGACCCACACAGAGTTAATTTATCATTGTATTATGTTGTCTAGTATATGTGATGTCAGACATTAATAATAATTATATTTTATAGTACTTTACACTTTTCTAAGAACTTTCAATACATTGTTTGATTTGATCAGTAAACAAACAAAAAGTCATCACAATAACTTTGAGAAGCTATGCAAATGCATTGCTTCCCTTTTTGACAGATTAAAAACAATGAGTCACGAAGAAGGTCCCAGAGAGAGGTAAGGACAGAATCAGCATTTTGTCTTCATCTCTTCCAGGGTGGTCCTTGGCCTTTAATATCTTACTCTTTCAAAGAACTAGGGTTCAGGGTGCTAGAAACCAAAAGCCCACTTTCCTAAGGACATCTGTATGTTTGCAGGCATTCTTCCACCATATCTAGCACTTATGGAAAGAGTTCAAAGACACGAATTGAAAGTTTCTACCTTGGGCTTACAGACAATGACCTGAAGTCTGGTAGGCAGGCAGGTCTAGGTATTTCAGACCTTATGTTGTATGACTTATGGCTCCCAGAGCATAAAGGGACTCTCAGACTGTAGGCTCCTCTTTCGACGGTTCACTCCTCACTGGCTCTCCCCTCCCACCCAGCCTCCACCATCCTCTGAAGCCTGGCAGCAGCCGTGTTGGCCAGGGGTTCGCCATTGACTGACACTATGAATCTCTGGCTTGAACTCATCCCTCTGGCCCGTCCTACTCTGGATGCCAGAAGTAGAAAACTCTAGGCTGTTTGTGGCCCCTCAAAGCCCAACTCTCTACACAAGTCAGACACAGTCTACAGTTCATCTCACCAGCCTTCCCAGTCTCCAATCGATGCCCCCGCTTCCACCTTCCACCCTCCCTCCCTCCCTTCCTTCCTTTTTTCCTTCAGTAAGTGTTCAGGGCACATCTATTCTGCATACTGCACAAGACACTTGGGATGAAGTAGTGAAGAGCAGGCCCACTCCCTAGCCTGTGGCCCTGACACCTATTGGGAAACGCATACATACATTAAATAACAAACCCTGAAAAGGGGGAAACACAGGGCACCCGCACTCAGTTAACAAGGAGACTGGCTCCAGCTCCCTTCATAAGCTTGGCTTTGGTTATTTTCAGTTTAGTGATGCCATTCTAGAGGGGCATCATAGTGTAATGATTAAGAACCTAGGCTCCAGAGCCAGACTTCCTGGGCCCAAATCCTGCACCTGCTGCTTGCTAGCTATGGGCAAGTTATTTAACCTTTCTTTGCCTCAATTTCCTCAGATGTAATAAGGATGATGATAAATAATACCTCATAAGGTATGATTAATTAAATTAATAGCACAGAGACACCCTTAAATCAGGTCTTTTGATACATGTAAATACAGTACCTGGAATATATTAGATGTGGCACATATTAGACCATATGAAATTGCTGTTGTTATAGGTTGGATATCAGCAACTCCATAAACATTAAAACATTAAAACATTAATCTTAGCAAACGTTACTTAAGTGTTGTCACTGTCTTTCCAGCAGAGTGGTGGGAGAGTGAGCAGATGAAAGGGTAAAGGAGTGAGTGGTTCTGGAAGCCACAGAAGATGGAAGAAAGGAGGCCTCTTCCCTCTTTAATCAGTACAGCCATTAAAACAGGTCAGAAAGAAGGGTGGGAGGACACATGGAAAATAAACAGACGTTATAAGATTATCTCAAGCAAAAAGCAAACACAAAATTATAATGCATCATGTTATAATTTCAATAAAGGATAGAATTCCTGTGGACAGATATTGGAAGGGAGCATCAAAATGAAAACAGCTGCTGAGTTACATAGCCGGGATATGCATGGATGTTTAAAAGCTTTTAAAAATCTTGTTGAAAAGTGATTTAAATTTGATAGGGCCGAACACTCTCTCCATGATAAAACTCATTTCTCCTTTGAATTCTTTGACACCTCCTCTGCTAGTTTTCCACTTCTTTTCTGGTTGTTCCTCATCTGTCTCTGTGTGCTCTTTTATTCTGCCTACTTTTTAAATGTTAATGAAACATTTAACATTAATGAAATACTAAAGGGCTCCATCCTTGGGTTCTTGCTGTAGAAGAAACATATATGGGATAGGGGATGGTAGGGAAAAACTGAGTGGAAAGGGATTGGAATCAGAGATACTGGTGCAAACTTGCAATTTTTTTTTTTTTTTTTTGCAGTGTTTGTGTTTTTACATTTTCGGTCTGTGATCCATTTTGAGTTAATTTTTTAAAATATTTATTTATTTGGTTGCATTGGGTCTTAGTTGCGGCAGGCGGGCTCCTTAGTTGCGGCATGCAAACTCTTAGTTGCAGCATGCATGTGGGATCTAGTTCCCTGACCAGGGATTGAACCCGGGCCCCCTGCATTGGGAGCACCGAGTCTTATCCACTGCGCCACCAGGGCAGTCCCCAAACTTGGAATTTTTAAAGTGTGTATTTATGCATGAATAGCTACATGTGCACACATGTATGTATATATGTATATATAATACATAATATTTTCTAAGTCTGTCTGCTGTAAGGACCTAGAAGCAAAGACACCCCAGTAGCAATGAGCTCACATAGCTCCCAGATATTGGTTTCTAATACCAGCCCCCACTAAAAAGAACCAGGCATCCCCAGAGAAATAGTTGATTCCAGGACTAGGGCACAGAAACCATAAGATGAGCCAAAAACATGTTTTCAAGCCAGAAAGTAAGGAAGTACTCCAAAAAACGATGGGGGCATGTCACAAGAACATGGGAGTTTGAAGGGGTTCTTACCAATCTGGGGAAATCTGAGCCAAAACAATTAAGTAAAATAGTAAATAATAAACCATTCAAAAATAGGAATCCATCAGTCTAATAATAAATAGATAAATAAATGTTAAATAAGTGATGGAGAAGGCAGGGCTCTTGCTTAGAAAATGCCAAGGACCAAAAGATAAATGTGGCAGCAGTGCTGCAGTTGAAAAATCATTATTTTTCAACCATCACAGCAAAGATTGGATTATCATCAGTTGACGTTAAATTTAGGGGGGAAATTTTGAAAAGAAGCAGGATATCTGCAAGGACTTAGAGTATCTCCCCATAGATTGTTTATTAGTAGCAAAACAAAATATTAACTATACAGTTAAGAAATCAGACACCTTGTCTGAGTATCAAAATTAACATCACCAATGAGGAGCAGACGATAATTTGCCTCTGGGAGTGATACCCTGAGAAGAGCATGTAAAACAAAGAATGTTACTCACCATCCAGTTGTACAAGGATTAAGTCATCAGCCACTGCAGTCGCTGACCAACAGTGTACCTGGGAGGAATTCAGGATGAAACACAGGGTGAGGTGCTCTGTGTTCCGGGAAAATAGGCCCCTTAGACAGTTAGATGTTTATCTCAGGAAGAACCTTAATGAACCCAGATTCTTGGATCTTCCCATGCATGGTAAAGCATTAAAATCATTAACTGATGTATCTTTTCCTTGTGACTAGCAGTAACCTTTTACCAAGGTGTATGCTTGATTGCATGTACTCCCTAGCCAAAAATCATAAATATACTGGCTTCTCCCCTACCCCTTTAGAGAAGTCTCCTCAGAGCTACTGTGAGGCTGTCTCCCAGGCTACAGTCCTCAGTAAGACCCTGAATAAAATTTAAACTCATAGCTCTTACGTTGTACAATTTTCTTTCATTCAACAATCACATCACTGATACAATATTCTGGCAGGGAATGCATAACCTTTGTCTGATCGTGAAGAAACGTCAAACTCAAAATGAGCACTCTTCTATTTTAAAAAGTGGGGGAGGGCTGTATTCTCTTAAAATGTCACTGTCATAAAAGGCAATAAAAGGTGAGGAACTATTCCAAATTAAAGGATGTTAAAGAGACGTGACAACTAAAGGCAATATGTGATCCTAGAGAGGATCCTATACTAGAGCGGGGGAAATCCTATAAAGGATATTATTGCGTTGGTTGACAAATTGGAATGCTGATGATGGATTTGATTATAGAATTGTATGGACGTTAAATTTACTGAAGATTGTTACTATATTGTAGTTATGTAAGAGAACATCTTAGGAAATAGTCACTGGTAAAAGGTAAAGGGCCATGATGCATGCAATTTACTCTCAAATGGTCCAGAAAAAATATATATGCATACATAGAGAGAAAGCAAAGGATAAAGCTAGTGGAACACAAGGTGAACAATAGATGAGTCTGGGTAAAGGGTATATGATTGTTCTCTGTACTGTTCTGGAAACTTTTCAGTAAATATGAGGTTATTTCGAAAAAGATCTTTTTAAAGGGGGTGGGTGCCACCCCTGGCCCACTTCTCTCCAAAGTCTACACATCCCCCGAGTAATCGCACGCACACTAGTGCCTGTGTCACGCCACAGACTCCCAAATCTTCATCTCTACTCCACGCTGTGCTCCTGAGGTCCCAAACTCTACGACAGTTGAGGGGGCCTCTAACTAACTAGTGGGAGCAGTTAACATAATTTAAGATGACTTGGATAATGGAAAGTTCGGGAGCTCTGCATTTTAATTCTTAAATTATGCCCCTACTATGATAACCCGTGAATACAGAAATGTTTTACTTTTCTGAATAACCTCTGACTTAAAAAAGAAGTTTTTACTTGCATGGTTATATTTACATTAACATTGATATTTTCTTCTACTCTTCTCCCTGAAGTCATCTTCTTTCTTCTCTAAGCTGAGCACCATGTCCCTCCCAGCTGCTCAGGTTGGAAGCTGGAAGTCACACCCCCTTTGCCAGGATCTGGGGAACAGGAAGACACAGCAGCTGCTGGCTCTGGAGCCGCGTTTCTGTTACAGCCAGGCCGGAAAAACAGAAACCTTGCGTGCCACCCACTCAATCCGTTCCTAGTTCCAGTCTCAGATGGAGCCTCAAGTACCTCTGGAATCCTAGTTGCAAAAGAAACTGACAAACATCATTTTCAGCTTTTTCATCTCTGCAGTTCAGGTAGACTCAATCAAAAGGGGATTAGAAGGACAATGAATGAGCTAATCTCCTATATCTACCACATGCCCCCATGCCCACTCTCACCACCACTGTCTGTCCATGTGGAAAATGCCAGTTGGTCTGAGTCTTGCAAAGCTCAATTGAAGTGTCACCTTCACTTTAGTTCCTTGATTCTTTGCAGACTGCAGTTCAATGTCCTGTCTTCCCCTTCTACTCCTCCATCACAGCACTTGCCACACCGAATTACAATCGTTCATCTCTGAACCTATATCCTGTGCTAAACATTGAGTATATTTGGAATGCCCAGCAAGGTGCCCGGGATAGAGTAAAAGTTCACTATGTGTGTGCTGAATTGATGAATAAACAGTGATATAACCTCCACGTTATATCCAGACTTCACCTACAGGTGGGTTAAAATTTAGGTCCATAAACACTAGCACCCATGGGTGGGAGTTACTGGGTAAGTTACCCTTAGTCGGCTGAACCAATAGCATTATCCTCCTGGATCTCTCCCTTTTCCCTTCTTGCATCTCTTTAAGAGGCCCAGGAGCAGGAGCAGGAGAAGAGAGGGAAGACTCAGACTCAGACATCAACAGAGCTGCTGCCTGCAGTTCTCACCGCCCCCTGCCCTCAGCGTCCGCCGCTGCCGTGCTCACCCAGACCCACACTGCACGAACCCACCGTGCACCCGATGCCCCACTCTGCCTGCCACCCAGCCACTACCCATCAGCCACTACTCTGGACGAGAGCCTCTACTTCACTCTTAAGCCACAACTTGCGATAGAGCCAATTTGTCCTGTGTGGGTCTCGGTTTCCTCTTCTCTTAAGGGAGCAGCATACCAAGCAAGCTCCAATATCCCTTTCGGACTGAACATTCTGTGATTCCATAAATGCGCTGATGGACTTGCACAGTCCAGGTCTTTGGTCCATGCTTTCATCCTGTGTGGGATGCACTTCCCCACCTAAGCCACCAAAGAAGGGCAGATCATCACTCATGGCCAGGCTCATACCCTGAAGCCTTCCCTCATCACTCTGGATCACTCCCTGACTCTTCACCGTCATCATCCATTGACCAACCCACTCTTGGTGCACAGAGTCCTCCTGCTATTGCAGTTTGGATAAACATGCTATATGAACCCCAACAGATTCTAAGCAACTTCGAGGCAGGAATCATTTTTATTGGAGAAGCAACAGGGCTGAAATGGAGAGAGGAGACAGAGGTGGTTAGTGAACCCATGCTAGTTGCTGGATCAGCCTGATTCCCTAGGCCTCTTGGCCAAGTCTGCCACCATAACTTGGGAAAGATCCCAAGAGTCACCTTTGTGGTTTGTACAGCATCCAGATACGGCCTGAATCATCTGACGGCTGAATGACCAGGGATTGCTAACGTGAACGATTCTGGCCCCAGGTGTCTCCAAAGCATGGTTCACCAATTGTAGAAAATTCTGTTTCCTTCTGTACCCATGGGGCTCCCTGACTCACTGACCGTGAGCCATGCACAAGTGCTGACCAAGGTGCTGAAGAGGCTCCCTGGGAAGACGTTAAAGAGAAAGAAAGACAGTGCCACTCTCCACTCTCACCTCCTTCCAGACAAGCGTATCTTGGTTAGTCCCTCTCCAGAAGTTGGGTGCCGGTCTGAAGGACCAAGTGTCAACTCACAGAAAGAAATCAACTTTTTTTGTTCCTGACTAAACCTAGGCAGCAGAGAAAGTTTCATTTACAAGAACTTCACCACAACCATAAAAGGATATGAGGATAGAAGAAAAGGAGGTCCCTAATCCCCTTGAGAGATAAGGTGATGGCGATGCCTGTTCTACACACCCCTCAAGTACAGGGGTCTCTCAAATACAGGGACACACTGCCAGAAGCTTCCTGCAGGGGTCCTCATCAGGAGCAAGACCTCAGGCCCAAAGTTTGGCTCAGCACCTGAGCCTCAGAGCACTCGCCACATCCTATATCCTCCTTTTCTCAGCCATCTTCCTCATAGCTCTGAAGAGAACTCCCTGGTGGGACCAGGGCTAACTCCCCAAATCCTCTAACAACCAAAAGAAGCTAATTTACCTAAACTCAATTCTAGTCATATTCCCAGAGGCCGAGAGAAACAGCACAGCCACTAAAATGGCCGAAGAGACAACTAGCAGGAAAACAGCACAGTGGGAGAAAGCAACACTAGCAAAAAATTAAATCTCTCACTCTGAATGTACAAGATTGGTATTTTCAGTCTCTTATTCATTCATTTGGCTGTTTATTGAGCATTTAGTATGTGCCAAATTATGAAAAGTCCTGAGAGTGCAAAGATGAATGGGGCCTGGTACATGACCATGAGAGGTTTATAGAGTAGTCAAGGAGACAGAGAAGTAAATTTAAAATGAAAGTACAAGAAATGACTGTGCCCAAGGTTGTATGAACAAAGTGCTAAAGGACCTCAGGGAAGTACCTGAGCATCCCTGGGTATCGGAAAAATCAGCATGGATGGAGTGATGTTTCAGCTGAGTCTGAAAGGATAGGACCATACTGCACATGGCTGGGATAGGGTTGGGGGGTGGATTTTGAAGGTGGAGAAAACAGTGTGCCTAAGGATCCTAGGTTTGGGAAACGTAATCCAACCAGGTGATACAATGTAAGTGTTCAAAACCAACACAAACAAGCTTGGCTTCCAGACTCCTTCAAAGCTCCTCTCAGCTGGCTAAGGCTCCAAGTTGGGCAGATATCCCAGTGGACCATACAGGATGCCAGAGCAAAGACATCCACCCAAAGGGGCATGAAATTCCCCAGGCTGAGGCTTCACTTTTAAAACCTGATAGCTGTTGAACTAAAGGAAAGACAATGGACCCTACTCTAAATATTAACCCCCAAAATATTTTGACTGTACGGACAGCACAGCCTCAGCTAATAAAAAATTTGCATGTGATTTGCATTAAAAAACTCATGTTCATGTAAAGCGGTATCAGCCTTTAGATTCATTCTCTCAGATAAGAAAGACAGTGTGGTCCCTCAGTGGCAGCCCATAGGGATGGACAAATTTACACTGAACCAGAGATGGTCTCCTTGCTGAAGTCAAGGGACAGGGTTTACCCATGAGGGTCACTGGCTTGCAGGTGACCTTCACTTTTCTGGGTCTCCTGACCTGTGGGTTTGTCAGAAGCTTTGATATTTAGGTTATTCAGGAGATCCGGGTCCCAGGAAAAAACAGGCTGTTACTACTCAAACTCACATAAAACTGAGCGGTAACAACGAGTCCATTTCAGAACTTTCGGTGTGAAAGAGCTCTGTTGTTTTTCTGCTGTTACGAAAAAATGAGGCTTCAGAGAAATTATAAGGTAGTTTGTTGCCACTGAAGAGAGGACCACCTGGACAAGGACCCCTTCCTCCCCAGCCCAGGCCAGAAACACAGCCACCTGAACTCCTGGGCAAGCAGCGCGTCCTCAGGATTCCACGTTGCCCTCTGGCGGCATAGACGGCAGAAAGAGCTGGGCCGCTCGGTTCAGATAAAAGGGTTTGAATCCAGGTTCTACCATCCCTGGCTCTGGGCCTTGGGCAATTCATCCTGCCAAGCCTCCATTTCCTCATTTGCAAAATAGATATGCTTCACAAGACTGCTGTGAGGATTAAGTAAAATAACGCAGGGGAAATGCTAGCAGTCAGCTTCAGAGCAAGCACTTGATAGAAGATAGTCATTTTTCCTTTTGTTTACGGAAATATTTGTGCCTAAGAAATCAAGAAAAGCTCAGTCTAACTTCCAATTCTGCCAATTCTTGGGAAAAAAAACTAATGTGGTTTAGCACCTACTCTGTTTCAGATACTGTGCTGGTTCTTTCTGTACTTAATTTCTTTATAACCTGAGACTATAACCCCGAAATAGGTATCATTATTCCCATTATAAGAAAATTAAAGTCAGAGAGATTAAGTGATTAATCAAGGTTATACAGTTGGCAGGAGATTGGACTGAGATTTTAGCCCAAAATGTCTGAATCTAGTTCCTTGCTCCGAAAACCATCAATCCGAGTAAGTCAGGCTGCCTGGGAGAGGCAGAGGAAGAGAGTGGAGGGGAGAGAGTAGAGGTGGTTGAAGATTGGGTAAAGTGACCAATTCATTACGGTTCTATTTCCAATTCCCAAAGGTGTTTCCCCAGCTTTACTGGAGGTTATTATTGGAACACAGTATAGTAATAGCTGATATCCTCCTCTCATTTAGTTAAAATGATCCCAGTTCTAAATAATCCTAAAATTTATATGGAACCACAAAAGACCCAGAATTGCCAAAGCAATCCTGAGGAAAAAGAACAAAGCTGGAAGCATAACCCTCACAGACTTCAGACAATACTACAAAGCTGCAGTAATCAAAACAGAGAGGTGCTGGCACAAAAATAGACATACGGATCAATGGAACATAATAGAGAGCCCAGAAACAAACCCACACACCTATGGTCAATTAATCTTTGACAAAGGAGGCAAGAATATACAATGGAGAAAAGACAGTCTCTTCAACAAGTGGTGTTGGGAAAGCTGGACAGCTGCATGTAAATCAATGAAGCTAGAACATACCCTCTCACCAAACACAAAAGTAAACTCAAAGTGTTTTAAAGACTTAAATATAAGACATGACACCACAAAACTCCTAGAAGAGAACACAGGCAAAACATTCTCTGGCATAAATCGCAGCAACGTTTTCTTAGGTCAGCATCCCAAGGCAACAGAAATAAAAACAAAAATAAACAAATGGGTCCTAATCAAACTTATAAGCTTTTTCACAGCAAAGGAAACCATATAAGAAACAAAAAGACAACCTATGGACTGGGAGAAATATTTGCAAATGATGCAACCAAGGGCTTAATTTCCAAAATATACAGACAGCTCATATAACTCAATAACAAAAAACAAACAACCCAATAAAAAATGGTCAGAAGACCTGAATAGACATTTCTCCAAAGAAGACATACAGATGGCCAATAGGTACATGAAAAGATAATCAACATTGCTAATTATTTAGAAAAATGCAAATAAAAACTACAATGAGGTATCACCTCACACCGGTCAGAATGGCCATCATCAAAAAGTCTACAAATAATAAAGGCTGGAGATGGTGTGGAGAAAAGGGAACCCTCATACACTGTTGGTGGGAATGTAAATTGGTGTAGCCACTATGAAGAACAGTATGGAGGTTCCTCAAAAAGCTAAAAATAGAGTTGCCATATGATCCAGCAAACCCACGCCTGGGCATAATCTAGAGAAAACTATAATTTGAAAAGATACACGCACCCCAATGTTCACTGCAGCACTATTTATGATAGCCAAGACATGGAAACAACCTAAATGTCCACTGACAGATGAATGGACAAAGAAGATGTGGTATACACATACATAGAATGGACTACTACCCAGCCATAAAAAAGAATGAAATAATGCCATTTGTAGCAACATGCATGGACCTAGAGATTATCATACTAAGTGAAGTCAGAGAAAAACAAATATGGTATCACTTACATGTAAAATCTAAAAAATGATACAAATGAACTTATTTACAAAACAGAAACAGACTCACAGACACAGAAAACAAACTTATGATTACCAAGGAGAAGGGGGCGAGGGATAAATTAGCAGTTTGGGATTAGCAGATACAAACTACTATATATAAAATAAACAACAAGGTCCTGCTCTATAGCACAGGGAACTATATTCAAGATATTCAATATCTTGTAATAAGCTATAAATTTTTTTGTGTCTCATCTAAATTCTTTCTCTCTCTCTCTCCTTTTCCTTTCTTAGAGTTTCTAGAACAGGCATACCAGTCAAATAACTGGAAAACTTATTTGGGGGAAAGGGGAGGGAAGACAAGGAACTTGTGTCCTTAAGGGTAGGAAGGGACCAAGTCTTTTCCTTTCAGTTGGGAGCATTTGCAGCCTTATGTATATAAATACTTAAAAGTATTAATCTGAAACTGCCTTCCTTCTTTGCTCGTTTAATATCTCCTCAAAAGTCAAAAGCACAGAATTATTAGTCCTAGGAAAGCAGCTGTGACTATGGATCTTTCTATTCTGTCCAAAACCACCTAGGAATAACAACAATCATAATATATCCTACATTTAAGGGGATCAGGTAAGAAAATTAAGAGATGATCACCATCACCATCACCATCACCATCATCATCATCATCATCATCATTTAATTTAGCTTGATATCCTGAGAAACTTTTCCAGGATACCATGAATCCTGGTTTGAAGTATAATAAAGCATTCATAAGCAGATTACTTCTAAAGTTTAAAGCAGGGTTTCCCTGGTGGCACAGCGGTTAAGAATCCACCTGCCAATGCAGGGCACACGGGTTCGAGCCCTGGTCCAGGAAGATCCCACATGCCGCGGAGCAACTAAGCCCATGGTGCCACAACTACTGAGCCTGCGCTCTAGAGTCCGTGTGTCACAACTACTGAAGCCCACGCACCTAGAGCCCGTGCTCCGCAATGAGAAGCCACCACAATGAGAAGCCTGCACACTGCAACAAAGAGTAGCTCCCACTCGCCGCAACTAAAGAAAGCCCATGCGCAGCAACGAAGACCCAACGCAGGAGCTTCCCTGGTGGCACAGTGGTTGAGAATCTGCCTGCCAATGCAGGGGACACGGGTTCAAGCCCTGGTCTGGGAAGATCCCACATGCCGCGGAGCAACTAGGCCCGTGAGCCACAACTACTGAGCCTGCGCGTCTGGAGCCTGTGCTCCGCAACAAGAGAGGCCACGATAGTGAGAGGCCCACGCACCGCGATGAAGAGTGGCCCCCGCTTGCCACAACTAGAGAAAGCCCTCGCACAGAAACGAAGACCCTACACAGCCAAAAATAAATAAATAAAAAATAAATAAATTTAAAAACAAATAGAATCTAGGCAATAAAATAAAGTCTAACCTTTAAAAAAAAAAAAAGACCCAACACAGCCAAAAATAAATAAATTTTTTAAGATAAATTAATTTTTAAAAATAAATAAATAAAATAAAGTTCAAAGCAGTAATTATGGAAGTTTCAAGCTCGCCCACTAAACCCATGAGAAGGCTTTTTCCAGTGTAGTTGCCTATACACAAACACGCATACACAATTCCAGGCTAAAAAATTTGGGCTGTAATTGAGGCAGTTAAAGCATTGAGGTATTCCTCCCTAGATTCAAGCTCATGGATTAATATGATGAAATATTTCTTACATCCTTTTCATTTCCCATTTACATTCACACTCCATTTATGTCCATATATATATATATATATGTATATGTATATATATACCATTAAGGAAGCACACAGGTCAAGTTGGTCAGGTTTAATGATTCCGTGGTTATTATCATTTGAACACATCTCTTCTGTTCCGCTAAGTCTGCTTTCTGTAAATAGTCCAGGTCACCCAGCCTCCCAATCAGAACATTTAATCACAGTCTCTGCACCCCCAAACCCTCACAAAACAGATTGCTATGATGAAATAACAGAAAGATACATATTAGCCCAGTCAGTGGCAAAGCACTGGTCTTTAGGATCCAAAGATCTCTACAACCAGCAAGAGCAGTTGGGGGAAAGCAAAGAATTGGGAAGTGATAACTGTTTGAACCCAACTTTTCTGAGCCCCTCCTTTAGTAGTAACATGTGTGGGGAAGACGAGGCTTACGGACTGAAACTCTATTACCTCCCTAAGTGAGTGGGCAAAGTACTCTGGTGACAGTAATGCATGAACACCCTGGCTGCAGGGACATGGAGGTTTAGCCAGAATGCTATCCACGGAGCAGCAAGTACCGCAGCCCGGCCTCAGCTGAATTTCCACCACTTTCCTGTGAGGGTCATAGCATCCTTCTGGAATCCTCTGCAGCAGATCTTCTTCCTCTTCCCTGTCCCTACAAAGGCAGAAGCAGCTTTGGGGGGACAGTGTAAATCTCTGCGCTAACTCCTTGTATCCAGGCAGGATCAGAGCTTCCTGATCAGACCCCTCTCTGTAAGAAGGTAGAATTTTTTCTTAATAGAAGTTCAACATTGAGGGAAAGCTAGCAAAGTCATTCACTCACGATCTCAGGCCAACCCTGGGCAGACAGGTTAAGACAGGGACAAATGTGAGAGGTCTAGAACCCTATCCAGGCCAAAAGCAGTCACTCAGGAAATCCCTAAGATCCAACTGGTGCTCAGGGTTCTCTCTAGGATGGTCATAAGTGGTGTGTTTTGTCCAGATTGATTATGTCGTACCTAGCCCTAAGTATTCCAAGCTTCCCAGGTTCCAAGATGAACTTCCCAAGTTCACTATTCCTTGGCCATTTGGACTAGGGGACAATCTGTCACTATTTCAAACTTCCTGGTCCCTCTCCAGCCTGAATTTCTGTCCCCAGAGAATTGGGGCAGCAGTTGACCAGACTCAAGATTTTGATGAGATGGAGTAAATAGCTGGTCCTTGTGCATGTTTAGAAATTAACTGAACTCACTTTGGAGTCATATGTACTCCTAGCTCTGCACTAGGAGTATGATATTAAAACCAAAAAAACCTTATTTTAAAAGACTCTCACTTCCCCAGCTTTTGCACCTCTGAGTCCTAACCTCTCCCCCCGCTTCCCCTCACACACACCACCAGAAGATGCTGTCCCAACACTTTCAGTATCTCTAGGGCCCAAGGATAAAATGGCATTAATGGCATTTGGCAGAAAATCCCAACCCACATTGAGGATTCCTCCCAGGTCAACACAGTGAAGAAATGATAATGTAAGAGAAGAGGCAGGAGAAACCAGAGCCTGCCCCTTCTCACAGAACAGGCACAGAAAATTGAGGAGTTAGTGAAAAGGGCATCATCTCTTGCCAGAAGGCCACCAACTAGCACCGGCTGGGAGCCGCATGATCACTTGTTTCTCCTCTGGACTGAAGTGCAAGATGGTGAGGATGGCGGTGAGCGTCTGCTGGCGGCCCACGGTGTCCGGCAAGGTCAGGAAGCGGTAGATGATGTTCTTGAGGTACTCCAGGTTGGCTCCCTCCCGACTCTGGTCCCTGATGTTCTTTGCAATGTGGCTCTGCAGGGCCCCCACCTCCTCCCGATGCCGCTCGCCCTCCTCCAGCAGCCGATCCTGCAGCTGATGCACCTCCCCCTCCAGCCTGTGCTTCTGCTTCCTCAGGGACGTGACCTCCACCTCCTTGCGGGCCAACTGCTCGGCGTAAAGGAAGAAAGTGGGCTCGCTGGCCGCAGCCAGTTGCAGGGCTTGGGTCAGGCTGTCCGGGGCAGATGTGTCCGCCGGATCCCCAGGGCCCACACTGCCCACAGGGCTTCTGCGTCCCGGCAGCCCAGAGGACAAGGCCACGGAACGCAGCTGCTCCAGCTCCAGGTCCTTCTCGGCCAGCACGGCCAGGGCCCGGTCCCGCTGCTTGTGCAGCTCCTCCTCCAGTTTCAGCGTGCGGTCCCTGAAGTCCAGCTGGCTCCGCTCCAGTTCTTGCCGGTGGATGTGCTGCAGCCGGGCCAGCTCCTGCTTCCAGCCCTCAGCCTCCTGCTGGTGCTGGCATTCGAGCTCCTCGCAGGACAGCCGCAGCGAGATGTACTTCTCCTTCAGCTCTGCCAGCTGCTCCCTGGCTTCCTCCAGCTCCTTGCCCGGGTTCCCGTCTTTGACGTTCTTGCTCTTGAGGACGACCTGGGCCCGCATCTTGTACCTCTCAAACTCCTCCTTCAGCTGTTTCAGCTCCTGCTGGTAGTAGAGCACGCTGGCCTTCTCCCCGTCGGCAGCCTCTGAGCTGGGCATTATCTCCAGGTTGCAGAGCTTCTCCACGTCCAAGGTCACCTGGCTCTTCCTGGCCGCAACCTGCAGCAGCCTCTTCAGCTTCTCCATCTTGTCCTTCAGGACATTGACATCCAGACTGGACTCCTCTCCATGGCTGTCCAGAGGGGACCGGCTAGAGGCCACTAGCGCCAGTGTCTTGTTCTCCAGGTCCAGCTGAAGAATGCGCTCCTTCAGCTTCTGGATGGCCAGCTGGTCCTTCTGCTTGGCTTTCTCATAGGTGCCCAGCAGTTCCGACACCTCAGATATTTGATTCTCCAGGGCCGCCACCCTCTGCTCTTCCAACTGCGACTGCTGTCGTAGCTGATCTTCGGCGAGGGCTGTCTGGAAAACAAGGGAACAGGTGGAGATGCATCCAGAAAAGCCACAAGGCCCGATGGCAAACTTTGAGAAAGCAAGAGAGGGGAGCAAAAGGGTTATGGGACAGAGGTGGCCTGGCAAAAATGGGAACTGGGAATTTTTCTGTTCGTTTGGGAGCTAACCCAAGCTCCTGTAACCTGCTCCCAGACACACATTATACCAAACAACATTAAGAACCTTTGTAGATCTGCTGTCGTTCTGCTTTAGTGTTTCTGCTCTCTCTTCTCATACGCCAAGCTCACATGTGAAGTGTGCTCTTAACCATATGACATTCTTTTCCTCTTCCAATATTCCTGGAAGTTCAAAATTGACTTGGATCTCTCCCAACACTGAAAGGTGGCACTGTAAAATAGCATACCTTTCCAGACAAGGCAAATGTTGACTGCAAGCAATACAACAGGTTATTTCTTCTGAGAAAATTCCCTTGGCCCCCTTCAGCCACCCTACCTATAGGCATACACTGCTACCTATATATAGGCATATTCCTACAAGCATACACTCCACCTTTCACCGCACAGCCGCCACTACACTGCTTCACAGAGCACAGCTGGGAAGATGCCAACGCCCAGATGCTCAGAGCTGTCTGGCTCCAACCCGGCCTCCACTCAGAAACTCCACATCCTATTGGAAGCACACTCTGTGGATACTGTCAACACCACACAGAAAAGGATTTCCCAGGACTCACAAGTGAAACTTTCTGAATAGCATCAAAAATCGACAGTGCAGCCACTTAGTTCTAACTATCAAAGGAGGAAAAAAAGCCCTAGTATTTCCCCACTTCAGGTTAAATGACTTAATGTTTGAAGGAGATGAAGATAATTACCTTCCTCATTTCCTGCTGCAACTGAGCCTGGAAATGGCTTTTAAGGCAGGCGGCCTCTTCCTGAAGCTCCTGCAGCCGGGGGTCAGGCCGATTCTTCTCATCTCGAAGAGCCTGCAGCTCACCTTTCAGCTCCTCTACCTCACGGGTCAGCTGCTTGGTTTGCAGTTCAAACCCTTCCATCTGACCGGCTGCATAGGCCCGCCCAGCCAGAGCTTCTCGGGTCTCTTCCAATCGAAGCTCCAAGTCCTGGCGCTGGGTTCTCTCCTCCTGCAGCAGCTTCTGGAGCTCACGCAGCATCAAAGCATGGTCACTCTGCTCTTGGGCCCGATCGTGCTGCTGCGTGATAAGTCGGGCTTTGGTTTCTGCTATCTGCTCCTGCAGCCCCTTCAATTCTCCCTCCAGCCGGCCCCTCTCCTCCTCTGCTTTTTTACTGGCATTATCTAAGTCCTGTTTCATCTTCTTTTTGTCAGCCAGGTAAGAAGCTTCCATGCGGGACTTCTCCTGGGTGACTGTAGCCAAAGAGCTGGTCAAAGTCGCCAACTGAGTCTTCAGCTGGTGCAGTCGTTTGTCCACCTCCCCACTCCCAGACGGTCCATCCCCACTACTACTGCTAACGCCGCTCTCCGATCCGCTGGCCTCTTCGCACTTTAGAGGTGGTGGTCCACGGGCCAGTCTGTCATCTTCTACCCCAAACTCACCCTTGGTGCTGGTGAGACTGGCCGCAGTATCTAAGCTGGTGGCGGTCCCAGTGCTATCCTCGCTGTGAGTGGAGCATCGGTCATCCACAGAGTCAGGAAAGGTGAGGCCTTGAGGCTGGACACCTGCAAGGCCCACATCCGCCTCGTGGGATACCGACAGCACCTTAATGCTGGCCTCCAGCGCCTCTTTCTCTTTCAGCAGACTTTTATAGGCGCGGACTACATCCTTGAGACGTGCCTGGTACTGGAGGAGCTGCTTCTTCTGGGTCTCAATGGTCTCCAGCAGGTCCTTCTTGCTTGGGCCGCCCCCGAAATTCATCCCAAACTTCTCCATGAGGGTTCAGAACGGGCTGTTCCACGTCAGTGTTCGGACAGCCTGGGAGAGGGTCACGAAGACGCTGGCGGGGAGAGAGTTGTCCCTAAGGACTTACATCCGCTCCTCACAGCTATTCGAGACCGGATGCAGGGCAGCGGGGCAGCCTGGCAGAAGCGCCCGCCATGTCCCAGGCAGGCGGGCAGGGGCGGGTCCTATCCTAGAGGCGGGGCGACGCTGGCACGAGAGGAGCACACTGCCAGGGCTCGCCCGCACTGTCCCAAAAGCCGCTCCGCGCTCCCCGCTCGCCCGGGCCACAGCAGCACCGGCCGGCCCCGGGCTCACGACTGGCCAAAGCTTTAAGCTGAGCAGAGCCCAATTATGACTTCCTAACTCTAGCGGCTGGACAACCGCGCTTCCGGGTCCGCTGGAAGTGACGACAGCACGACGCCTCAGGCCCCGCCCCCCGTGGGCGCGAGGTGGGCGGGGCTACTTCAGCCGGTGGGTGGGAAGCCGCCTGTTGCGAACCCAGCTGGGCCACGGGTCGGTCACTCTCCAACAGAGCGCTGGTCACTCTCCACCAGAGCAGAGCAAGCAAAGTCGAGTACACGGAAGTAATGCTGGTTTGGTGAGGGCGCCTGATCTTGCCCTAGCGCTACGATCAGCGAGGGACGGGGGCGACGTCGCACTGAGTCCTTACCAAAGACCCAGGTGAGCGACAAGACCCCACTGTTTGGGGGCTCAGTGCATTTGTCCCTAAAGAGCAACAATTAAGACTCCCTTTCGGACCACGAAAATGGCAACCCTTTCTAGGACAGTATTTGGCACCTAGTAGGTGTACAGTATAATTATTAGCATCCTTCCTGAGTTCTGCTGAGTTCATTAAACAAATATATATAGATGAATATATATAGCCGTGATGTCCATCCTAAGTGCCAACTATATTTCAGAAGCTTCACAGGAGTTTTGTTATTTAGTCTTTACAATAATTCTGCTGAGTGGGTGTTATTAGCACTATTTTACAGATAGGGAAACATGAGGCACAGAGAAGCTAAGTAACACGCCCAAGGTCACACAGCCAGTAAGTTTAGAATCCTATCTGGATCAGTCCGAGTCTCAGCATAACCAAATGCTGTGCCAGATGATCACCATGAAGAGACAAGATCCTGCCCTCAAGGAGACCACATCTACAGAGGAAGCAGACATGCAAACAGGAGTATATTCAAAGTGGTACAGAAGTTAAGAGGAGGGAGGACTGTCTAGGGGAGACAGAGAAGGCTCTCAGTGGAAATACTTTGGGATTTGAAGGATGAATACTGATTGCCCATCTAACTAGAGATGAGGGAAACAAACATTCCAGGCAGAGGGAAAAAATTGCAAGGACTCCTGGGGCATCAGAGAGCCTGGCTCACCCGGGAAGCACTGAGAATCATTTCAAGGCAGTAGCTTAGGGTATGCGAAGGAGGTGGCAACAGATGGGGCTGACACAATAGATGAGGACCCAAATTAAGGCATTTGGATTTTATCTTGGGTGATAAGACACTAAAGGATTTTCATCACAAGAGTGGCATCATCAAGTCTTGTATGACAAGGTGAAGATACCAAGGTGCAGAAGGCCATTTTCATTCATGGGGATCAGATGGTAGTGAAATAGAGCAGTGACAACAGGGATGGAAAGAAAAAGGCTAATTGAAAGAGCTAAAGATGACTTGGTCACCACTAGTTATGTTATTATATTGGAACTCTTTTAAATGTGCTCGTCAACATTGTAAAAGCCTTCTTAGGAATGCAAGTCTATGACTGAAGAGTAAAAAAGTCATGTATTCACTCATACCTGGTGCCCAGAGTCTGTTCTCTTTACAGACTGAGGGTCAGGATGGGGCAGACACTAGAAGTCTGTTCAGACCCAGATTCTTGGTGGCCCAGATAGCATCAGCCGCATCACACAAAACATTCAGATACATTATCTTATTTTAATCTTCACCATAACCTCATGAGACAGGACAGATATTAGTCTCCCTTTACAGATGAGAAAATGATAGGTTGTGAGTATTGTTGAAGTCAAGCCCCCCCCCCAAAAAAAGGCAGAACTGAGAATTGAACTGAGGCCTGGAACAATGGCACAAAGTGGGTACTCAGTAAATATCTGTGGAAGGGAGGGAGGGAGGGAGGGAGGGAGGAAGGAACTTTCTCTGATTCCCAGCTCACTTCACCATGTCCAGTCCATAAGCAACTGATCCTAGAAGCCCACTGTAAATCCAGAATAGGCAAAACGCCTGCCCTTGCTCCACTGAGCAACCGATTAGTCCATTCAACCCAGCCAGCATTTGTTAAGCATATATTAGGTGCCTGGCATTGACCCAGTCTCTGCCATAGAAGAAATTTAAATTAATTCCTATCTTGCTATTTCGCCTCAGATGCTAAGATGAGTGGGGAAATAACTTATGAAGCTCTTTGGCAAGAGCCTCACAAAATCCTAGATAGCTGTGCATTGAAAATCCAGGTTCCCAGGTCTGTGGCAGAGTGAGAAGGGAACTTTAGAAAGGCTGCCCTCTTCGACTGAAAGGCATTGTTTCCAGGGCCATCAAGGCGAAGGCAGAGTTCTCCAGTATACAGGAGTAGGGTCTACGACCCCGCCGCCAGAACTGGGGATCTTCCACTGTTTCTGCTGATTGGGGATCTATGAAGGTGGCGTTTTAAGGAACCTTGAAACGCATCTTCTTCCACCTCTGGTGTACTCCTCTCGAGATTCTACAGTCACTGAACCACCTGCTACGTTAAGAGTCCCTCGCTGGGAGCTGGGAGGATAAAAGGGAGGACTAAGATACTTGCACAGAACTTCCGCTCCCCCGGGGAGGAGGCTGGAGGTTACCAAGAGCTAAACCGGAGCCCAGAGTGGGTTGGACGCAGCAAACCAAGGCCCAGCGACCGGCCACTGAAGATGGGGGGGGAGGGCCGTTATGCAGCGTTGTAGGCTTTCCTCGGCCCTGCCCGGGTTGCCGGTTCAGCGCCATAGACCTGACAGGCGTGCTAGGAACTGGGGGAGACCCAGGCCCTTTCCATCTTTAAAGCTGGCGCGGGACTGCGGAGGCTCGCTCAACTTCAGTGTCTTCCTGAGCCACGGTCTGGAGGCGGGGCGGGGGCGGGCCTGGGGGCGGGGCCAGGGCGGGGGACGGCCCGAGGTGACGTAGGGCCGGCCGGGACGCGCGGAGGCCGCGGCGGCGCCTCCTCCTGCTGCTGCTTCTGGGCCCCATCCCCCAGCGGCCGGTTCCAGCCCGCACCCCGCGTCCGTGCCCGCGTCCCCTCCCCCGGGCCCCGCCATGGGCCTCACCGTGTCCGCGCTCTTTTCGCGGATCTTTGGGAAGAAGCAGATGCGGATCCTCATGGGTGAGGCAGATCAAGCGCGCGGCCCGGACTGGAGCGCCAGCCCCCGCGCAGTCCTCTCGCCCCCGCGTCCCTCCAGCCCAGCTCACCCCGGTCTCTGACCCCGAGTCGCCCACCTCCTAACCCCCTGGGGCCGCTACTCTCGGGTGGGTCGCGGTCTGCAGCACCGTCCCCGGGGCCTGAGACTGAGAGCTGCGGGCCTGGGTGGGGTGAAGCTCCCTTCGCCCCAGCCCGGCTGGTAAGAAGGGAGGATTCCGCCCTTGGAGACGACTTTTAAAAGGAGCGCAGCCTTTCTCTTGCGCCTCTTTCCCCTCAATCCTCTGCCGCCCCTCCCCCGCTTTGGGGGCAGGAGTTGGCGCTCCCCACCCTACTGCACTCAAGGCCCCGAAGGTAGATAACAGCGCGCACCTGGAGGCGCTCGGGCTTACCGCCCCCGTCACCATCAGCTGTCCTGGCCTCTCCCCTTCCCTGGGCTCTAGGGGGCTCCCTCTCTCCCGTCTCCATCCCTGTGCCCCTCTCCGTTGCAGTTGGCTTGGATGCAGCCGGCAAGACCACAATCCTGTACAAACTGAAGTTGGGGGAGATTGTCACCACCATCCCCACCATAGGTGAGTCCGGACGGGAGGAGCGGGAGCGCGGCGGCGGCACTTCTGAGGACCTGCTCTGCATTCTGCCCCAGGCCCTTATTTCTGTGCAGGGAGCTGACCCTGACATCAGATACTGCTACCTGAGAAGTGGGTCAGGGTATCTTTACGTGCAAGTTGAGGCGGGATGGATGTGACCTAGCCCGGCCCCATCTGTGGGCTAGCTGGTCCTCTGCGGTTCTTTTCCCCTGGGCCTTGATCGTTGCCTTCTAGTTTTATATCCCTGCTGAATCCACTTAGTTTTAGTGAGTTCCTTCCTTTCAGGACTTCTTCCTCATATTTTTACCAATTATCTGCAGGCTTCAACGTGGAAACAGTGGAATACAAGAACATCTGTTTCACAGTGTGGGACGTGGGAGGCCAGGACAAGATTCGGCCTCTGTGGCGGCACTACTTCCAGAACACTCAGGTTGGGGCTCCCCAACCCTAGGGGAAGAGGGTTACGGTTAGAAAGACTGAGATGTTGGCCCAGGCCAGGAAAAAACCCTTACCTCCTTCTACACTCATTTGTAGGCTAGCCTCTCCTCATCCTTCAGAACTGGCCTCAGACTTCTGAGACTTAGCCACCGTAAGCTTCTCCTGAGAAGCAGAATTCTGAATCCACACTGCCTGATTTAGCTCTCATCACATGTCTGTCCCTGTTCCCTTGCACATCTTTTAGCTAGACTGCTCGCCTGAGGGCAGAGGCTGTATCCTTTGCTGGGTGTCTCCAGTTTGTGCGAGGACATCTGCAAAGCCGTAGTGGAAGTTTACTAGATGAGAAGGGTTTAGACACAATTAGACGTGGGCAGAAGAGAGAAAGAGCCAGACTAGGGTGTATATGTCCCAGGCTCGAGTGATTGCTCCTCCTTCCTTTCTTCCTTCCCACCCAGGGCCTCATCTTCGTGGTGGACAGTAATGACCGAGAGCGGGTCCAGGAATCTGCTGATGAACTCCAGAAGATGGTGAGCCCCCAGAGCCCTGGGACAGAGAGATCTCTGTGCTGGTGTGAGAGTCAGGAAATGCCTCACAGGCCTTGAATGTGTGATTCTCTTTGTGGACACAGTCACAAGAAGTAGCTCACCCTGTTTTGAATTGGGGTCAGGTAAAAAGTATAGGACTTACTTTTTCCTTGCATTCTCTCCTGTCTTCACAACTGACTCTGAGAAGTTGGTGGGGAGGGGGGAGTTCTACGTGGTGGAGAGAAACATCATCTTACGTTCTTATTTTTCCATTTGTAAATTTTGTCATTTTGACTAGGGCAAGGAGTCAAATTAGAAAAAGACCCTTTCTGGACTTCAGGCCAGAATGGCCTCAAGCTAGTTTATAACTCTGTCTTGGGTTCAGCAGTAGACGACACAGTATTCTATTCTTCTCACAAATGTGCTAGAAGGTAAAAAGGTGGACTCCCGTACACAGCTGGATTCCACCCCCTTCGCCTCTCCCAGCTGCAGGAGGATGAGCTGCGGGATGCGGTGCTGCTGGTGTTTGCCAACAAGCAGGACATGCCCAACGCCATGCCCGTGAGCGAGCTGACCGACAAGCTGGGGCTACAGCACTTGCGCAGCCGCACGGTGAGGGCCTGCCTCTCCCAAAGGGGCCCCAGGCCAGGCAGGAAATAAAGGCATCTCCTTTTCTTCCCTGCTCCTGACCCCTTTCTTTGCTTCTCCCCACAGTGGTACGTCCAGGCCACCTGTGCCACCCAAGGCACGGGTTTGTATGATGGGCTGGACTGGCTGTCCCACGAGCTGTCGAAGCGCTAACCAACCAGGGGCCGGCCCCTGCTGCCCAGAAGCTCCCGCGTGCATCCGCGTGCATCCCGGGGTGACCAGACTCCCGGACTCCTCAGGCAGTGCCCTTCCCCCCCAACTCCTCCTCCCCCGCAGACACCGGCCTCTGCTCCTGCCTGCATGTTGTCTCTGTTGTCGGAGCCTGGGGCCCCGCTCTCTGGGCACGGAGGGCTCCGCTCTCCTGCCTTCTGGGACCTGTGGAAAGGGGCTTCCGGGGCCAAGGTCCCTTCTGCCAGAGGAGGAGCAGGGATCTGGGTTTACTTTTGTTTCTTCCGTTTCGGGTGTACCCTTGGGGCCAGGTGGGGAGGGAAGGTGAGGGCTCCGGGTGGTGCTATGATGTGGCACTGGATATTGAGTAATAAATTTGCTGTGGTTTGTACACGGTGTTGTCTGTAGCCTAGAGGTCGGGGGCTGGGGTATTGGCTGCAAAGAGACAATATGGGGGAGGCTCAAAGCAGCTAAGGCTGCAGGGCCAGCCCCGTCCCCCAAGCACACACACACATCACTGCCCTCATCTAGCTCAGCTTCTCCTCCTTTACTCTTGAGATTGGAAGTATTTAGGGGCTCCAGTGGAGGAAATCCCCTTCCTTCCCCAATTCCAAGGGACCTTTGCTGCGGTAACAGGCTCTACCTTCATGGGTCTATACACCACCTAACGCCCATTTCCCAACCATCTCCCAGCTACTTAGAGAACTAGGCAATGGGTCCTGGAGGCTATTGGACAACAGAGACTCCTTGGTGAGGGAAGGACTGATATCCTTAGGGGCAGCCCTGGCTGGTTGCCCAGCAGCAGGGCAACTGGGGACCGAAGAGGGGGCTCTGTGGTCCCCCCACCAAGGCCAGTCTCCTTACCCTGCTCCTGAGCCAGCCCTTCCTGATTAGCGTGAGTAATCCCATCCTTGCTGGTTATCTAGGGTTTCCTCACACTCCCTGAAAAGTACCTTCTGAGATGTTTTGGCCTCATCCTCCCAAGGACCATAGAAGGTAACAGATTTTTCTTAGGTATCTTGAACTCTAAAGACACTTGAGCCCCAAGGGAGCCAGGCAGACCCCACTACCCAGGGAGGAAAGAGGTTGATTTCTATCCTATGATTAAAATGAGGAACACAAGTAAAGAAAGGGAGGGACTTGCCTGAAGTCACAGGTGGTGGTTGGCACAGGCTGAAGTTCTGATTCCCAGTCTTAGTTACCTCGATGCCTGGAGTGATGTGGGGAGGCTAGTGCCAGTGGCCCTGGACCCACTTCCTCTGGGCTGTGGATTGATGTTGCTGAGCCAGTGGCCCTTCTCCTCTATGGTGGGATAAGAGGCAACCCTCACAGTCACAATGCTCCCGGGTCACAGAGGTGCTGGGCCCCAGGCCAGCCTCTGCCTAGGAAGTTCCCTCTGGAAACATCTTCCGGTGGGCACTAAGTGCCTGATTCAGGGCCCTATGGCCTGTAGAACCTCACCACTGGGGAGAAGGCTGGGCCGGACTGAGTCATCACCTGTGGTGCCGGCCCCATGAATGAAGTGGAACGGATGCCAAGACAACCCAAGGCCGAGGACCTCAGGGTTGGGCTCATCAGCTGGGCGGGATCCTACCTCACTTTTGAGACATATAAGAATACCGTCACTGCTACGGCAAAGGGTTTGGGCCGGAGACAGGTAACAAAGCAAACTTGCACTGGAACCATTTTTCCCAAGCCGTGAGTGTGTGTGTGTGTGTGTGTGTGTGTGTGTGTGTGTGTATGTGTGTGTGGTGTGGATACACTTTCAACCTAATCAGTTTACTAGCCTCTGCCATTGTCAGGGCAAGCCAGGCTTTTGCTCACAGGTCTCCATTGCTCCCTCCCCCCCTCTCGAGACCTAATTCTATCAGGTGAAGCCTCAGCCCTGGCTTTGCTACCTTGTCTGGCTCTGGCTGCTCCCTCCCCTCTATCCCAGCACAGTGGTCGTGTTATCACAGAAAGGAGAGGTGGAGAGCCCAGGCTGGAAGGCAGAATTGTGGGCGTCCGGGAAGTTGGACCAGCAGAGTTACTGCAAAGTCTATGTTCTGGTTGTAGTTTTGAGACTAGGGTACTCTAGAAGCCCTCAGAGATTTGGTCTTCATTTTAGAGAGTGATGTAGGCACCTCTCGGGATGGTGCTATAGAGCAAGGCAGTGGCAAGTTCCTCTCGCTTATAACAAGGTTGATCACAGCTGAAACAGACAATTCCATCTCGACTGTCTGTGCTCCCATCCTCATCCCCGGAGCCTGGGCCTGCCTGTAAGAGGTCTTTCTTTTCTCCTGCCATGGTGGAGAGGTGGTTTTGGGGGGGTGGACGTGTTGGCTGAGTGTGCTGTCCAGGGGCAACAGTGAGAAAGAGAGAAGTAAGACTTAAACAAAAGCATTTATTGGAAAGTTAGGTATTTAAGGAAGCAACCAAGGAAGAGAGAGAGGGAGTTTTACCCTCCATTATCTGGAGGAGTGGGCATCTAGAACGTCTCTTGGGATCTTGAGAAGCCCTGTGGCTCCAGTGGTGGAGGAGCCCTGAGATCTCCAGATTACCACTGGATGAGAGGGTAGAAGAGTGGACAGCAAGGAGGCCAATGTGGAGGGAAGGTGGTTGTCCTCAACGAAGGTGCTGGAGTGATGCCAGGGGTGATGGTTGAAGGGCTCCTCGGTCTAGTCTCTCGGCAATACTGATTTCCTTCTTCTCCCTCCCAATGCCTCCAGACCTGGGAGATCCTAGTGAGCAATAAGCATGACACACAGGCTGTGGTACGACTAAGAGGCTTGCAGGGCTTCTACCTTCTGTGCGAGGCGGATGGTTCTCTGTGCTATGGCCGGCCAAGGACAAGCCATCATGGATGCTTCCTAATCCGCTTCCACCGCAGTGGCAAATGGACCCTCCAGTGCATCATCAGTGGTCGTTATCTGGAATCTGATGGCAAGGATGTTTTCTGCACCTCCCAGGCCCTCTCAGCTTACCACATGTGGACCCCCCGGCCAGCCCTGCACGTCCACGTGATCCTCTACAGCCCCCTCAACCACTGCTATGCCCGGGCTGACCCCACCATGGGCCGAGTCTGGGTGGACGCACCAGTTCCCTGCCTGAAGGAATGTGGCTTCCTGTTGCATTTCCAAGATGGATGCTACCACCTGGAGACCTCTGCACACACCTTCTTGTCCCACTTAGACCGGCTGGTCTCCCAACCCTCAACACAGACAGCTTTCCACATGCAAGTGCGGCCTGGAGGGCTTGTGGCGCTGAGTGATGGAGAAGGAGGCATGTTGTATCCACAGGGCACACGCCTGCTCCTGAGCCTGGGCTCCAATCCCCATGGGGGCGAGGAGTGGCTCATCCTACAGCACTGCCCTACCTGGGTCAGCCTCAGGTCCAAGACTCAGAAGTTTCTCTCCGTTGTCTACGGCAAGTGCTGGGTCCAACACGGCCATAGAGGGAGGGAGGGCTGGCTGCTGAAAAGAGGAAAGTGTGTTTAGGATCAGTGAGGATTTTTGAAACTAATGATAAGGAAGATCCTGAGGTCCCAAGAGGATCTCTGCTGCCATGGAGAAGGGCTTTAAACCAGGGGCATGGGCTTGGAGAGAAAGTGGCCTGGGTCTTCTCCAGGCCACTATGGTCCAGCCAAAGGTGGTGAAGGCTGAGGAGGGAAAGCAGAAGCAATGCCAGCCATGAAGTGTGGAGGAGGGGCTGAGCCTGAGGCTGAGGCCAGACTCAGGCTTCTTCTGATGTGTTCTTCCTCTGCAGACATGGAGGTGTGTGCCGCCTCTGAGCACATAACCCCAATGTCCTTGTTCCAGTTTGAATGTGACAACAAGAGCCCCACCTTGCAGCTTCGTTCAGCCAATGGCTGCTACCTAGCCCAGGTGAGACCTTGACTTTCTGAGTAAGAGAACCCTTAAGCCCTGAGCTCTCCCTCTCCAGACACACTTTTTCCTTCTTCAAGGCAGATGATCAGATGGTGAGGTAAAGTGTGGAGGTCCTTGTCTATAAACATTCATTTTCATCCAGTGGGCCCACTTTCATTCAATGGGGCCTCTTTAAAAAAAAAACTTAAACTTTATTGAGGCATTATTTACATACAATAAAATGCACCCATTTTAAGTGTACAATTCAATAAGTTTTGACAAATGTATGCAATCATGCTACAATCATATCACAAGTTAGAGAATATTTCTATCACCACAGAAATTCCCTCTTGCCCCTTTTCAGTCAGATCCCCTCCCCTCTTGCCCTCCCTACTACCACCGGTATATATTCTGTCACTATAGATTAGGTTTGCTTACTCTGGAATTTCATATAAATGGAATCATACAGTAATTACAGTATATATGCTTCTTTCACTCAGCATGATGTTTTTGAAATTTGTCCATGATGTCACATGTATCAGTAGTTCGTTCCTTTTTATTGCTGGGTAGTATTCCATAACTCTACTCATAAACACAAACATAATTTGTTTATCCTTTCACTTGTTGATGAACACTTGAGTTGTTTCCAGTTTGGGCCATTATGAACAAAGTTGCTATGAACATTAATGTACAAGCCTTTTTGTGGGCCTACGCTTTCAGTTATCTTGGGCAAATACGTAAGAGTGGAATTATTGGGTCATACGATAAATGTGTGTTTAACTTCTTAAGAAAATGTCAAGCTGTTTTCTAAAGTGATTGTACTATTTTACATTCTCACCAGTAATGTATGAGAGTTCTAATTGCTCCACATCCTTTCCAATACTAGGTATTGTCTGTGTTTTTAATTTTGGCCACTCTAAAATTAAATGTGTAATGTCATCTTATTGTGGCTTTAATTTGCATTTCCCTTATGACTAATAATGTCGAGCATCTTTTCTTTTTTTTTTTTCCAGTGTTTTTGGTGGCTGCCCTTTATTTATTTAAATTTATTCTATTTTATTATTTTTTTAAAATTTTGGCTGCATTGGGTCTTCGTTGCTGCATACAGGCTTTTTCTAGTTGTGGTGAGCGGGGGCTACTCTTCGTTGCGGTGCACGGGCTTCTCATTGCGGTGGCTTCTCTTGTTGCGGAGCACAGGCTCTAGGCGCACGGGCTTCAGTAGTTGTGGCACGCAGGCTCAGCAGTTGCGGCTCACAGCTCTAGAGCACAGGCTCAGTAGTTGTGGCGCACGGGCTTAGTTGCTCCGCGGCATGTGGGATCTTCCCAGACCAGGGCTCGAACCCGTGTCCCCTGCATTGCAGGCAGATTCTTAACCACTGCGCCACCAGGGAAGTCCCCAAGCATCTTTTCATGTGCTTATTGGCCGCTTGTATATCTTCTTTGTGAGGTGTCTATTCAGATCTTTTGTTTATTTGTTATTGGGTTGTCTTATTATTGAGTTGTAAGGGTTTTTGTGTGTTCTAACATCAGTCCTTTGCCAGATTTATGTATTGTAAACATTTTCTCCCAATCTGTGGCTTGCCTTTTCATTTGCTTAATAGTGTCTTTTGAGCAGCAAGTTTTTAATTTTGATGAAGTCCAATTTCTCCGTTTTATAAATGGTTAGTGCTTTTTTCTTGCACCAGGAAATCCTTGCCTACCCCAAAGTTGCAAAGAATTTCTCCTACGTTTTCTTCTAGATGTTTATAGTTAAACTGTGGTTATAGTTTAGCTTTCATGTTTATGTCTATGATCTATTTCGAAATGATTTTGGAGTCTGGGCCAAGGTTCGTTTCTCTCCATATGGGATACAGCACAGACTGGAGAAGTGGGAGAGCTGAGGTCACAACATGTTTTCCAAAAAGCATCTGAAGGCATAAGCGTACCCTGGGAGAATAAAAAAAGCTAGAGGGTGGGATGTGGGAAAGAGGGTCTAAGAATAAAAATATTGAGGAGAAAGCTGAAATTTTGGGTCCTTGCTTCCCTTCTCTGTTCCCAATATTCTCTCCAGAGGCGCCATAGGAGAGTGATGGCTGATGGGCACCAGCTGGAGTCTGAAACCTTCTTTCGTATGCACTGGAATTGTGGCAGGATCATCCTGCAGTCTCCCAGCGGACGCTTCTTGGGCATCACAGCCAATGGCCTGCTGATGGCCAGTGCCACCATTCCAGGTGAGCAAAGCAGGCCTTGCCAGGTTATTCCAAGTCAGAGACGCTTTCAGAGGGAGCGGGGGTTATGATAGAAAGACCACTGGAGTTGGGGTCAGAAGATTTGGGTCTGTATATCTGCTGAATCCCTGACTTTTCATCATCACTTGGGCAAACCACTTCTCTGAGGCTCAGTTTCATTGTCTCCATCATCAGTGGAGGTGACAGCCAACCTGCCTGCCTCACAGGATTATCCTGAGGATTAAATAGATTCACACATCTCAAAGGAACGAAGAATATTAAAATTTCTTGGCCTCCACGCTGTACTAAGTGTTTTCACAAACATTTCCCAAGCACCTAGCATGAGACCTGGCACATAGTAAGTGTTCACTAAATATTAAGATAATTGATGACACCCTTCTGCCATTAGTGCCCGTCTTCCTGCTTCCATCTGGGAAAGCACCTAGAGGCAGCCCATCCAGATAACTTCTTCCTGTTTCTTTCAGGCCCAAATGAGGAATTTGGGATTCGATTAGCCAACCGCCCCTTCCTCGCCTTGAGGGGACGGTATGGGTATGTGGGCACCTCGTCGGAACACGACCTCCTGCAGTGCAATATGGATCAGCCCGACTGCATTCACCTGCTGCCCTGCCGCCAGGGCATCTACCACTTCCAGGGTGAGTAGCTCTTCTTCTTCACCCCTGGGTTCATGGTCTAACCCAGCCTTAGCCCCAACTCAGACTTCAGGGCCTGCCACTCAGGGCCTACTTATATAAAAGGAAAAGCAGAGTTTCTGTGTGCTTTTACACTTCAAGGCCCCCAGAGTGGGGGGGGGGGCAGAACAGAAGCCAGCCCTCCTGTGTTTCTAGAGAGGGACCTGCCACCACAGGCAGTGTAGGGCGGTCCGGGAGGGGTGGCGTGCCTCCTGGGAGCCTCCTCAGAGGCTGTACTGAGGGAGACGTTCCTCCAGAATGGCCCACCAACCTGAGCTCTTCCCTCCCCAGCACAGGGTGGATCCTTCTGGTCAATAACATCCTTTGGCACTTTTCGCCCTTGGGGAAAGTTTGCCCTCAACTTCGGTATAGAGCTTCAGGGCAGCAACTTGCTCACGGTGCTGGCACCCAATGGCTTCTACATGCGATCTGACCGAAGTGGCACCCTGTTGGCAGACAGCGAAGACATTACCAAGGAGTGTATTTGGGAATTCTAGGTAAGGTAAAGTGTGTAAGGACCGGGGGGTCTGGGAGCAGGAGCTGCAAGAGAAGAAGAGAGGAGGGTGGGGAGGCAGGTGGCAGTCAGACCAAAATGCAGCCCAGGCTGACTTCTATCCGACAGCTGGATCAACTCCACACGTTCACTGCGAGTCTGTGCCTTTTCTCTCGGGGCTTCTAGACCTAGACTTGCTGGAGAGAGGAGTCAGATCTAGGTTTCTCACTGTTAAGTCACGCTGACACTTGCGCTTGCCAGCCAGCCTGCAAGGAACAGGATGAAGCGTACCTGTGTAGCTCTCTCTTCATTAAGGTGTGGAGTTTTGCCCCCTTTGTAGGGAAGACGGGTAACTTTGGGGGGTATTCTTTCCACCCTATGCACTTTCTACCCCTATACCCCTGGATGCTTGGGGGTGCTGATGGCACCCAGATATTTATCTGCAGCCCTGAGCCTTCTCCTGAAGTCTAACCTTATCTCTTTCCAACTTCCTGATTGACAGTTGACTTGACTTCATCCTGCCATCCCCTCCAAATCAGCCTCCTCACCCTCCCCTTCAAAGGTGGTCCTTCCTGCCCTCCCCACGGCCATCTAGGGCACCGCCATCCTCGCAAACTCTCAGGCTCAAGACCCCAGTACCATCTCTCCTTCCTCCCTTACATTCCCTTCACCAAACCCTGAAAACTCAGGTACTTCCTTAACAATGCCTCTTGAGCGCTTGCTCCTTCTTCATTGCCGTTGCCACTGCGTGGTTCCAAGCTTCCCACCAAGAGCCTACACTGCAACTAGGGCTCCCCAGGAGCACTCCCTGCCGCCAGGCCCATTCCCACCCGATATCTTCTCCTCCCCAAGTTCACTTTCCGAAGAGGCTGCCTCCATTCCATCATTCCCTGTTCACAACGCTTCAGGGCACCTCAGTGCTCTTAGCCCTGTCCCTTCACAATCGACCTCGCTTTCCTGGCTTGGGAACTCATGAGGATGTTGCAGAAAGAGATAGCTTTTGATGTTGTATTAGACCTGGAACCAAAACTAACAAGGTGTGGTCCTTACTAGCTCTGTAACCGCAGGGAAATTGCTCTAACATGTCTAGGCCTTGGTTTCCTTATCTGTGAAATGGGAATAATATCTATTTCATAGAGTGGTGTGAAGGTTCAATGACCATATGCCTCTAGATAAAGATCCCCGTGTACCTTCACTCTTTTCCTTCATTTTCTACCAGTTTTCTACACAAACCTTTTAATTGTGGCAAACTGGGGAAAATACAATGAAATTCCACTGGGCCTGTTTTCTTATCTATTCCATGAAGTATTTGGATCGAACTAAATTTCTCAGGCTCTTTCCAGGCCTAACATTCTAGTAGACGGTGTATCAAAGTGGTTAAGAGCTCATTTCTGGACTCAGAACTGGGTTCTAATTCGATGTTTATCAGTTAAACTTGTTGTTTGATGTTGGGCAAATGAACCTCTCAAAGTCTGCTTCTTGTGGGTAAAATGGGAATATAGTGTTTATCTCGTGGTATTATTGTATTACATGAGCTGATGATAGTGAAATGCTTAGTAAACAGCCTGGCACCTAGCACACTCTCACTCCATCAGACGTCTCCCCCGATCCAGTTTGAATTCTTAGTAAATCTAACCTGTTGACTGTAATCTCCCTGTGAATTCTGATGCAATTTTGCACCATTCATTGGATTTTAAAAAATCACCTCTACTGCCTTTTCCTATAAACTAACCTCACCTCTGTCCTTGTGATCCCTTATCAAGAATGGAACAAATCACTTTATTCTCTCTCTTCCCACAGGATCTCACCAGGTTTTTCCTAAAAGCCAAAGATCAGCAAATGACCGACTGAAGGTTCCTATTTCCACTTGCCTCCCAGGTCAATGGGATGCCACCTACCAAAACCCAAGTCCTCCAGGAGAAACTACTACACTAAACCGAACAGGAACCCCAGAGTCAAGATCCATGAGAAGAATATCTGTTACACAACATTTCCTACCCAGTTTAGCAAAACACCTGTTTCAAGCAACAATACATCACAAAAGGCCACCCCCAACACCCTAGTGTGCCTCTGACTTGTGAGTAGGGGTGTGGATGTGGGTGGCGACTGAGACCTCAGGTCACTCCAAGTTCTATCCAGAAGAGGGGAGACCAAATGGTAACCTATTCTTCTATTGATTCTCCGCATCCCCTCCAGAACCACTAGACTTTTCCCAGTGATCCCATGAGGATCCAGCCTTGCCCTGAAGGATTCAGAAACCAGATATGACTAGATGTTCTTTTGGCTTAGAACAAAGGAAGGATTATTAATGATCATAACAGCTTATGCCTCTATAGCCCACCCTCCCTCCAAAGCTTACCAACCATCCCACCTTATCATTACCTTTGATCCAATCAGCTGGACACAACAGGTACTTTCCCCATCACTGCCTACCGTTTACAGGGAGCTGAAGTGATTTGCCCATGACTGGGACCTCTGACGCAATTCTTCAATTAGAGTAGACCCTAACGTCCATGGCTCTTTCCATCAAAACAGAGTTTCCAAAATGACTGTCATTCTTGCACTGTCTTCATAACTTTGGCTTTTATTTACCTACTGTCCACCCTATTAATGTCTTCCTTTTTTTTAAAATTTTTTATTTATTTATGGCTGTGTTGGGTCTTCGTTTCTGTGCGAGGGCTTTCTCTAGTTGTGGCAAGCGGGGGCCACTCTTCATTGCGGTGTGCGGGCCTCTCACTATCGCGGCCTCTCTTGTTGCGGAGCACAGGCTCCAGACGTGCAGGCTCAGTCGTTGTGGCTCACGGGCCTAGTTGCTCCGCGGCATGTGGGATCTTCCCAGACCAGGGCTCGAACCCGTGTCCCCTGCATTGGCAGGCAGACTCTCAACCACTGCGCCACCAGGGAAGCCCTTAATGTCTTTCTTGACATACATTCTTAAGTACATTTATTTTAAAAGGGATATTTTGATCACGACCATGAAATGGAAGACCAGAATCACTTGCCATGAATAGAAAGTGACCATGAAAAGAAATACAATGAAAACAAAGTGATGTTTCAAGTCTTAGTTAGATTTCCCTTCTTTGACCAAGGCTCAGAGACTCCCTTTCCCTCTGTTAAAAAAGTAGATTAGCAACTGTTACAGAGGGGCTAAAGAGTAGGACCAAAATGAAAATTTTCTCTTTGACACAATCAGAACTGTAAGGGAGTGGAAGAGGGAAAATTGTTCTCATTGTTAACCCAATATTATATAAAGCAGCATGCAGACAGTTCCTAAAAGTTTCTCAAATACCAGTGATGCCTGACCCCTATTGCACCATCCCATAAGCAGTGCCTGGTTTATAAGTCCACTGAGAAGAGAACCTGAAACCAGAACATGAGAGAGATTCTGTTTGGATAGAGGAAAATGATGTCAAGTTTCTGTAAGTATGTTTCTCCTCAAGAACATGAAAGAATTTTGTAAACATTTTAATCCAATAAAAAAAGGTTGCAAACACTAGAGGCCAGGGCGTCTCCTTTCCTGCAGAACATTAAGAACAGGCCAAGGATGTGGAGTGGAATATAGTCTTCAGAGATAAGACGTTGGGGGTCATTTAGTGGAGAACCCCTTCCTCAGCTTTCCATAAATACATCTACACACTCAGATGCACGGGCATGCATGTGCCCAGGGACACACACACACACACACACACACACATTGGTCTGCCCCGCTCCCCGGAAGTGGTCATCCATCCTCCACTTGAATGGTGCTCAGCCATGGAGCCTCAGATGACAGCTGCTTCCATTGCTGAGGTCAGTTTTGTTGCTGAAGTGAAGGGCATATTCTCAGCTGTACTGTGAATGTTGTCACCCCACAAAACCTCGTCCATTTCCCTGAGCAGTCTGTCCAGCAGGGTCCCCAGCTTGAGGGGAGAGAAGGCAGGGCGGGGCAGGCTGCACTCTATTACCCTCGGAATTTCATTCTAGAGCTGTGCTGTCCCATAGAACTTTCTGTGCTGATGGAAATGTTCTATAAAATTTACTGTCCAATACAGTAACCTCGGGCACATGTGACTGCTGGGCGTTTGATTTGGGGCTAGTGTGACTGAGGGGCTGAATTATTCATTTTATTTCATTTTAATTACACTTTAATAGCCACATGTGGTCGGTGGCTATTTACTGAGCCCTACAGCTCTAGAGTATTTGATGATAAAGAGACTTCCTGAAGGACAACTTCTGCACTTGTACCTGTCACAGATGGGAGTAAACAAACATGCCCCCAGTCCCCCACTACCCTGCTTTGCACCATCATCATTCCATCCCCTGCTCTTCAAAAAGGAAAGAATTTGGAGGGATGAGCCCATCCCCCATTCCAAATATCTCCTCTTTCCCCCTTTCCCCCCATAGCCCTCTCTTTCCCTGCATCCCAAGGCTTCCCAGGAGGAGCCTAGAGATTTCTCTGCAGGGAGACAAAATTGAGATGAGTTGGAACTTACAGCCAAGAAGAAGCAAGCAAACATGCCCCAGGAGCACATATAAAAGGATGAGCAGAATATAAAAAGGGTCATTTCCTCTCTGTGTGCTGTTGTGCAAAAAAAAAAAAAAAAATGCAATTAAGGAGTTCATGTCTCTCTTCTTAGATTAAGGAATTATTATACATTTTCTTAGATGTGGTCATGGTGTTGTGGTTATGTAAGAAAATTTCCCTTATTTTTTGGAGATGCATGCTGGAGGACTCAGGGGTGACGTGCCATGAGGTACTATCAGTGTGTGTATGTGTTATGTGTGCATACATGTGGGTATATGAGCACCCAAACACCAAAATAGATACATATGTAGATATAAACATACATAGATAAATACAAAGATTAGATAGATTGGATAGATAGATAATAGCTAGATACCTAGTTATATAGACACATAAATATATCAGATGATAGCTAGATAGACACATAGTTACACAGATAACTAAATTAGACAGATAGATAGATAGATAGATAGACAGATGGCAAACTTTTTTTTTTTTTTTTTTTTTGGTTGTGCTGGGTCTTTGTTGCTGCTCGTGGGCTTTCTCTAGTTGCGGTGAGTGGGGGCTGCTCTTCGTTGCGGTGCGTGGGCTTCTCATTGCGGTGGCTTCTCTTGTTGCAGAGCACGGGCTCTAGGCTCACAGGCTCAGTAGTTGTGGTGCACGGGCTTAGTTGCTCCGCGGCATGTGGGATCTTCCTGGACCAGGGCTCGATCCCATGTCCCCTGCATTGGCAGGCGGATTCTTAACCACTGCGCCACCAGGGAAGCCTGATGGCAAACTTTATAACTGTTAAATATAGGGGTGGGATTATGAGTGCTCATGAGAAAAACATGACAGACAACAGAACTACTGCTAATTTAAAAGATGTTTTTATCACTGCCAACTGGAAGCGTCTTAAGGCCAGTGTGAGAAGTGGGTGGGCACGGCTTCTGCAATCAGGTGACACATAAGAAGGGCAAGGTCCACAGATGAGGAGGAGACACAGGAAGGAGGAAGGAGCAATGCTCTGCTTGGGCAGGCGGTATCAGATCCTCCCCATCCCATCTCCTTTCCACTCTGGACCACCTCCCTCATCCCAGGCCTCAAAGTGGGGAGCCAGGCCAGAGCAAGACCTGATGGGTACCAAGACTGGCGATGGGGGCAGAGGAAGGAAGGGCAAGGATGGCAAAGCAGGAGTGAATCCAGGGAGCTCGGCTGTGGGGGGCAAGTAGCCTGTAGGGATGAAGAGAGGTTGAGCTTGGGCTTGTTGCTGCCACCCCACCCCTCAAAGTCACTGATGGGGAGAGGGGCGGACATCGGTTCTCTACACCGGATATACACACTTGAATCTCCATCCCATCCCAGCCCCCTTGCCCGCTATGGCCGTCAAAGGTAGTATAGACTCAGGGGTACTAGTCTCCCCAACTTTATGGGCCATGCAAAGAATGAGGAAAGCTGTACTGAGGTTCCTTTGATGACCCTGACTGGGGATCCGTGCCCTCCAGTGGGTCAAGGAGTCAGTTAGCCTTCCCTACACCCTGCAGGAGTGAGGCCTGGCCTGGATTCTTACCCCAGCAGGGCTTGAGACAGGCTTGTGGAGGAGTGTCACTCAGACATCTGTCTGATGCTGTCCCCCAGAACCGCGGATAGCCGGGGGGAGCCAAGGATTCCAGGGCAGGTAGGACTGCTGTGGACACACTGCCGGGGGATTGCTAGAAAAAGCAAGAGGAAACCCTTAGCTGCCAGTGATGCCTCCTGTTTAGCATGACTGGGACCCCAGGGCTGCACGACCCCACCCCACCCCCAGGGCTGTATCCTGAACAACTTCAGAGGGAGCCATTCATATGGTAAACTCTGAGGATGGCACTTTCTGGCAGCAGGTACTGTGGGGGCCCGGAGGAGTCATGTATTCTAGCTCAGGCACCCACTGGGAACGGGACAAGCAGTGATCCCTTCAGTCTTCCCAGTTCACACGCTTCCCCCTCTTCCTGGATACCTGTGCAGAGATGGTCCCTGCGGAGGCACTTGGTACAGTCAGGTCCTGGGAAGCACCTACAAGGTAAGGGTGGATGCACCAGAGGGAGGAACAGGGGTCTGGGGAGCAGGTGGTGGAGGTGAGAGGCAAGGAGGTTCAAGGAAAGGCAATGACTTCTGGGAGGGCTGGGAGGAGATGGATGCTACAGCCCCAAACTGCCCTCCTTCCCAGGGCGGGGTCTTGGGAGACTGGGGGAGAAGGATTAGATCCCAGGGATGGCAAACCGGGGGTGGTGCAGCCCTGAAGAGCAGGGACTGTGTATGTCCAGCATCTAACACAGGGTCTGGTGCATGGGAGGTGCTGAGTAAATGTTTGGTGGTTGCATGGATGGATGAATGGATGGGAAGGAAGGAAGGGAGGAAAGAAGGGTAGGTGAGTGGATGGATGGGCAGAGAAATCACCTGGAAACCGCATTTCCCCCTTGAGCTTCTCTTGTCGGCGCCACTTGGCTCTTCGGTTGGAAAACCAGATCTGAGGAGGGCAGAAAGCATGCGGCTGGCTGTGCGCTCCAAGGCCCAGCACCTACTGCTCTCACCACGTGTTCCTGACCTGGGCTCGGAGTGCAGACCCTTCCTCAGCCCTGACGTCCTCCCTTCCTGCTCTGGCCTGGGCTCTCTGTCCCCTTCCTCCGTGCTAAGGCGTGGAGTGGGGAGTGGAAGAGAAAGCTCAGCAGAAGCGCAACAAGGAGGAACCCGTCTCATTCCTGCTCGTCTGGCCACCGTCTGGCCACCGTCTCCATCTCCCCGGAACCCGAAGCCTGCCGGCCCAGACGCTCTGTCCTTGCGGTTCGTGCGCGCTGTGTGGCGGAGCTCACTCACCCTCACCGTGTCTTCAGGCAGAGAGGTGGCAGCAGCCAGCTTCCCGCGGGCCACTGAGTCAGGGTACTGCCCGCGCCGGAACTCTGCAGAGATGGAGGCTCACACAGCAAGGGCGCGGGGAGAGGATCAAGGCCCCGCTCCCCGCCTGTGCCAGCCCCGAAATGCCCTACTCCCCGACGCAGGGCCATCCACAGCCTCCAGCTCCCAGCCTTGGCCCGCAGGCCTCCGGGCCATTGCCTCCGTGGCCCACCGTCCGCCCCAGCTCTGGCACCTTTCTCCAGCGCTTCAGCTTGGCCTGGGGAGAAGATCGTCCGATTGCGGTGGCCTGTCCCTGGGTGGGGACCCCGGGGCGCCTCGGAGCCACTAGGCGGCGTTGGAGGAACTGGAGCCAAAACAGCTGCAAAGGGAGACAGTGGCTGGTGCGGGTCTGTGATGGTGATTCCTCTGGTCGAACGGAGTCCCCACGTCCCTGGTGCTGTAGGGAGGGCACAATGCAGGGTGAGAGCAGAGCCGCACCGCCGGGGCATCCACAGTTACTCGGGGGTCACCGCAGGGGCACTGGTGGGAGGGTTCGAAGCCGTGTTGGGAACATGCTTAGCATTTGGGGGGAGACAGCCGCAAGGATGGGCCAGGCTTGCCTGATCCCACAGCACCTCAAAAATGCTCTGAGGAGCTGTGAACGAGGCAGGGGGAGGGCGTGGAAGGCCGAGTCCTGTCTCCTTCTCGGCAGATCCTGTGAACTTAGAGACCTAGGGAGCTGGGCTCTGTTCCAGGACCTGCCAACAACTAGCTGGTGACCTTGGGTAAGTTACTTCCCTTCCTCTGAGCCTCCATTTTCTCCTGCTAGGAGAGAATAAGACCCCCTGTGAGGGCCACTTTATTGTCTTGTTGTGAGGGTGATCCAAGAGAGAACAAGAAAGGGATCTGAGAACTTAAAATGCTTAGGTTTGGCTCTGAACATCCCTGGAGGCCGCTCCAAGACCCACCTGGCAACCTGAGCTGTGCCCCGGGCAGTCTCTGGTCCTCCTGTATCGCCCGCAGGACTCGGTTGATGGAGGAGACCTGAGGATGTGGGGTGATGAGTGGGGAAACGGTGCCCAGCCCAGGTTGCATCCTGAGGATGTTTCCCCAGTATCCTCTCTCTCCTCTGTCCTGGCCCAAGGGCAGCCTCCTTTCAGCCCCACGCTTTCTTCTTCTCACCTGTCTCACCACCACCGCTTTTCAGAAGAGAAACTTCTGGGTCAGAAGAGAGCCCAGGAGCCCCGCCCCCCAGCCTGGGAGGCCCCACTGCCAAGTAAGAAGGGATCTTCTTCTCCCTCCCCAGACAACCAGTCTGGCAGCCGCAGTTCCGGTTCTGGGGAGGGGAGGGCACTTACACTGGGAGTCTTGTCCTGGGTGCAAAGCCCTTCAGCGCAGAGCTGGCGTTGGATCTCCCAGGCGAAGAGGGCTGGGCACTCACCCTTCAGCTGGGCGATTCGAGCCACCACAGGTGGCGTGGCCAGGCGCGGCTTGCTTCCCCCAATCCCCCTGGGCTCCAAGACACCTGTGCGGTAGTAACGCCCTAGGATCTTGCTCACACAGCCATTAGATACCTGGGTCAGGTGAGAAGCAGGGACAGGTGAGGCATGATGGGCAAAGGGTGAGTGTCCCTGGGACAGAAGGAAGCTACAAGGCAAGGTGAGACTGACTGAATCAGGCCCCAGAGTCGAGTCTAGCCTCACCTTTGGAATCCTGAAGCTCCCTATCCCAGCCCTCAAGGAAGCAATCCAAGCCCCAAAGGCCCTCCGAGTCTGCAACAGCCCCAGACTTGCCTTAAAGGGGCCGCTTCTCCCTGCTTCTTGTGCCCATCACTGGGTGAAGGTCCCAGCACACTACCTTAAGGGTCCGTGAGATGTCACAGGGCCGCATCCCGCTGACGGCCAGCCGCACGATCTGCTGCCGGGTGTCCAGGGGCAGAGGCCGACCATTCACAAAGAGCCCCCCGAGCTGATTCACACTGCTGACCCCTGGGCAGGAGAAGGAGGCATCGTACCCGAAGTCTCCCCTCTCCCCAGCCCACCTGCAGCATGGAGGACCCTCCTGGGGGAGGGTTACTCAGGCCCCGCTAGCCTGGCTTCCCACCATAGAGAAAATCCTCTCTCCAGGGGACTGCTCCCCTTCTGCTCCCAGGGTCCCCCAAACATGCCACTTTCTTTGGGAGCTGGCTCATGGGTGAGTCTTTGCTCCTTGGCCACGTGCACTGCCCTCATTGTCTAAGGGCAGCAGGGTGGAGCAGGGAGAGAGTGCCCGGAAGGAGCTCCCCAGAACGCTGGCTGAGGGCAGATGAAACCACACGGATGCAAGCAGAGCCCTGAGCCATTCCCGCCCTCCTGTGATGCCCTGTCCTTCCCACTTCTCCCGGGCATCTTACCGTCCTGCAGCATGCTCCAGGCTGAGCCTCCTCACAGAAGGGCAGGAACTGGGAAGACTGGGGAGGGGAGTTCCTCCTGGGAGTTCCTTTTTTGTTCTTGAAGCTGGACCTGTAATAATCGAGGGTTCTTTGGGCGGAGTCTCTTGCTTAGAATGGTCTTGGGGTGTTTTGTGATAGAGGATAAGGTTTCTAAAGTTTGCCAGTAGATTGGCTACGAAAACTCAATTTCTCTTTACTAAACCTTTGAATTAAAACATCACAGAGCCAGCAGATGACTGGATCTTTCTGGATGTCCTGATAAGGGCCTGGGAGGGTGGCAGGGCTCTCTTTCTCACATGTTCCATACAAGAGGTCAGGATGATGCTTTCCCTTTTCCAAGTGGACCACTGTCGCCTCTGACCCCTCAAAAGCCTTATCAGCCACCAGGTGATACACTTGGGACCAAGTCCTGCCTCCTAAGCTCAGGATGCTATACCCAGCCAGAGAGGGCACCAGGGACCAAAGATCTCCATCGCCCTGGTCTGAGGCTGGGGACCAGGTTCAAGGCCCTGCCTTTACTCTCACGCAGGTCCTGGCGTTATGTTCTCCAAACCACCAGCCAGAAAGCTTCCTTCAGAGCACCTCATGGGAGGGTCTTGCTCTGGTTTTTGATACTCTCCAAGAAGGTCTGGGGAAACACCAGGGCTCAGCTCTATCCCCAGGCATTGAGGCTTGTGTCCCACCCCCTGGAAGTAGAGATGAACAAGCCTGAAGTCCTGGCTTCTCCCGGAAGACACCTCTCTTGACAGCTTCTAACCTGCTGGGTTTGCTGCTCCCTGTTAACTCTGGAGAGGTCTAGATCTCATACTTTCAGAGGCCAAGTCTCTGGGACCAGACACTCATTCTTGCAACTACCGTTTACCGAAGGCATGTCAAAGCGAGAGAGGGAGAAGAAGGAGAGAGCTGTCTCTGACCTGTATAGAAGCCAATGTGAGCACGAGAGAGTCTCTTGGCAGCCCGGGACACAGGTTGTGGGCCACCATGTCCGTCTTGCTTTTATCTGCTAGTAATGGGAGTTGAAGCCGCCTCCTTTCATGCCTGGACCCCTGGCAGGGCTGGAGGTAACCCCAGAGAACAGCTTATGCATAGAACTTGCCTGTAATAACCATGCCATCTTGGCTCAGTTAACTAATCTGCAATTATTTACTGAATAAGGTATTAAGCATGAGCACATAGCTGGTTGTTCAAGATGAAGGGAGTAAAAAGAATAGGGACAAGGTTTTTGCCCTCCAAGAGATTACAGTGCAACCAGGGAGAGGGGACCAGCGCGGGGGAAACAACAATAAACTCACAAAGACTATGGCAGCCAGAGCGATTTGATAAAGTTCAGGAGATAAATCAGCTTTTACTCACTCCTCTCTAGACAGTTAGAGACACATTCCCTGCATGCTCTCATCTTTCCAGAAAGTCAGGAAGGAAAGCAGAGGTTTCTCCAAAAAGAAAACTGAGGCAGAGATTGGGGTTCCCACAAATCAGGGGCCACCCAGGGAGTAAAGCTCAAGGAGGTTTAGAAGGCAGTCCCTCCTCAGAAGCTGCAATTTCCAGCTTCTGATCCTGAGGCTCTCTTTCTCTGCCTCCACCCCTGATGCCTCCAAAGCAATAGAGAGAGGAAAGTCAATCTGGGGATGTAAAGGCTATGCCAGGATAGCGGGAGCAGGTGGAAGCTCAGAAAATCAGCCAAACCCTGAATCCTTGATAGGACTGTGTTCCCCCTGAGTGATCAGAGCTCAGAGGAGCTGTGGGGTCTCAGGTTCAATATCCAAACCTAAAGCATCTCCAAACCTAAAATCACCCCAACTCAAAACAGAAAGCCATCCCCAGTCACCGCACCACACATTTCCAACGTTCATATTAACCTGTCTGATGAAAGAACTGGTCCTCACAAGATGGGAGAGCAGGAGAGGGGGCTGAAGGGGCAGGAGGGTGGTGACTGCAAAGACAAAGGACGAGAGAGGTTGGCTTGGCCACACAAAGACATGGAACCAGCGTGAGAGGCAGAGCAGACAATGAGCCTGCGGTGAGCTACCTGTTTGGTGGGGGGGGTCTCAGTCTCCTGACCTGGGCTCCTGAGACCCCTGCAGGCTCCAGGGATGGTGGTGGTCTGGTCCTGCTAACAGCCTCCACTCTGCTCCTGCTTCAGTCCTGCCAGGGGGTCCAGAGCCACAGAAAGCCCGTGCTCAGGAGCAGAGGGCAGCCTTCTGGGAGCAGCCAGTGATGTCACAGGCCATGAGCAGAGGAGAGAGGAGGAGGGAGGTGTGCATGGGGCTGACTGACACCGGCCCCGAGTCAGGGCAAACCACAGCCAGTGACCCACTGTGTCCTTCCACTGGAAGTCCTCAGAGCCCACCTTGCGCCTACCTGCCACCCTGAAGCAGGTACAGAGCCAGTCTCATGCAGGCCCCCTGGCTCCTGAGTGCACCCACTCAGGGGCCAGTACTCCTGAAGGGAACGGGGAATGAGGAGGATGGGGAATTTCAGACTGTGTCCCCAAGGCTTTGAATGCACAGAAGCCCAAACATGAATTCCAGAACCACAGACACAGCTTCCCAGCCAGAATGTACTTTTGGGTTCTGGGTCAGCTCCTGGGTCCTATGTATATTGCTATAAAAGGTCAATGGGTATATAGACCAACACCTAATTACTGGCCAAGTCGGCTCATGGATCTCTGAGAATGCGGTGCGCATAGAGAGAGTATCACATAGCACCAGTTCTTCCCAAGAGTGTCCTCACCAATCCTTCAATTGGCTCCTTGACTGAGGTGATGCCCAGGATGAGTTCTTGCCTGGAAACTGGGGGACCCTGGACTTTAGAACACTGGCAACAGGAGCGATGGAGGGAATGAGCCTCTGAAGGGAGTTAGGTTGCAGGTGGGGTGTTTATCCATTTCTCGATTTATCAGGCTCCATTCTACAAGGGATTTGGTGCTTTTAGACTCTGAGTTATGAATGACACTCCTGTTCCCACAGAGAACACCACAAGTTATCTGGATTGTTGTTCAGCTGGGGGGTCCAGTAGCTGGAAGGGAAACAAAGCCCCCAGCGCATGGAAGCTTTGTTGCCACCATGGTCTCAGCCAGACCCCTTGTGAAGGAGCCGGCATGGAAAGCTCTTTGGGTCCACCACATACCTTGGTGTCTGTGAAACCCTCTCAGAAGTCAGGCTGAAAGTAAGCAGGGTGTGGTGCTCTAACACTAGACCCAGAGCGGGGAAGAATAGGTTTCAATGGTAAATGCTTTGGTTTGGGGGGCAGGGGTGTTGATGTTGTATGTTCAGCTTGATCCTAGGATTGGGAACTCTTATTCTCAAAGCAGGGCCAAATATATCACAGAAGTGGGTTTTCTACCTTACCCTGACATGTACTGCCCTTCTCTTCCAGCCTCCTCCAGCATCCTCAGACTAGCCTGGAGCCCTGGGGGACAGGGGAGACTGCAGCAGGCGGTTTCAGCACCAGGGGCAGGACAGCACATGCTCTAGTGGCTGTAGAGCCATTCACTCCCAGGGCAGCTGGCACTGCTGGTCCCTCTACTCAGCCATGCCTGGGTGAGAGGAGTTCCCGAAGAAGGCATGTGGTAGCTCTAATCTTAGTCCTCCTTTCCTGCCTCATCCCTTCCTCTTGATTTGCCCCTGCATCTGGGGGCCAAAGGCTCCATGTCCAGACCCACTATTCCCATAGACAGCTGTGTGAGGGTGGAGATAGGGGTGTCAGGGGGAGAAGGGACAAGACCTGGCAGATGGTGGTGGCAGCGATTTCCCCCATAAACTACCTTCTCCCCCCACCTTTACAACACACTCTTGGGTCTGAACAAACAGAGGCTTTCGACCCAGAGGTGATGGGGGGAGGGAAAAGAGAGGAAGGGCCGTGGCAGAGGGGCCTAGCCAGCCCAGAGGCTCAGCCACTCAGCCCTCTGCCCAGCGCACCAGACTGTTTGAGGAGCAAATATCTGCCTTCACTGTCTGACTCTCTCAACCTCCCCCCCACCCCAACCCCGGGCTTGGGGCTAATTGTCCCTCATTCACTGGGCCCAGGCCCCAGGCTGCCGCCAGCCCCTGCCATCTGCTCTCAATTATACATTAACTCAGAGGTCTTGCCACCCGCCAGCCAGCCTGTGCGCCCCTCTCCAGTCCGCCCATGGCCATTCCTGCTTGTCCCTCGCCCTGTTGTAGAGCCCTGACCGCTGGCTTCTTCTGCCCTTGGGAGCCCCTGGTGTAAAGCCCTGTAGCTATGGGAAAAGATCTGTCCTCAGGAGAGGCCGCTGGAGTTCCCCTGCCCTCCTCAAGGGGCCAGCAGACAAGACAAGCCTGTGCGTAAAGCTGGAGAGGGCAGGGCGCAGCCAGAACAGAGACCGACGGCTTTGATCTGACACCTCACCCCGGGCTTTGGGCACTCACTGGGGGTGGAAACGCCAGTTCCAGGCTGTTTCCACCCCTCCCTGTGGCACCTCCCTGTAGGCTGTGGGGTTCTGGCTCCCGTCTTCCCTCTCTCCAGCGAGCCCCACCTCCTGCCAGCCCTCAGCTTTCCAGAGCGCACTGGCCACCTCGCCAAAACCACTCTCTGGCAGCACGTGCCTCCGAGTTGAAAGTCATAGTAGTTTCCCAGCTACAAAAACATAGGGTATCTTCAAGTTCCTTGGATATTCCTAAGCTTGGTGCTAAATCTGCAACTGCTTGCACCGCCAACCCTACTCTCCCAGCCCAGACCCCACTATAACACTTGCAAATCCCAACGCTTTTCCACTCAGCGTCTGAAACGCTGGCTACTCAGCTCCCTCCCTCTGAATGTGCCACAGAGAGAGTGAAGAGCGCTTCCTCCCAACTGGGGACACAGAAAATGCCCCCCCCCCCTTTTCCCTCTTTTTCACTGCAAGCCCCTAACCTCTGAGCTCAACCCTCCCCTTGTTTCTCCTAGGATCAGGCTTTGCCGGGCGGGGTGGGGAGTCTTTATTCCCCTAGACAACCCCAAGCAGAGCTGGGGAGTTCAGGGGTTAGAGCCAAGGGCTCCAGGAGGCCAGGTGAGGAAGACCCCAGCCCAAAGCTGCCAGGTCTGGCGCTGTGCGCCTCAGACCTCAGTGGCCCATCACTTGGGGAGAGTGAGTGCGTCCTTGGGTCCGAATGCACATCAGACCTGCCCGAGGGGAAGGGGCTGCATCCTGACTGGGGTTTTCAGACCCGCCTGGTGACCCAACGTTCCATGTATTCCTGGGGACAGCTAGCTCTGCGCTCTGCAGATCTTCCCCACTCCATCCCGCCCAACTTTGCATGAGGTGGAGGATCTGGGGAGGAAGATAGCATTCCATTTTTAAAATACATTTTATTTTAATAGGCTTTATATTTTAGGACAGTCTTAGATTTACAGAGCAATTTCAAAGATAATACAGAGAGTTCCCACACACCCTATACCCAGTTTCCCCTATTATGAACATCTTACATTAGTATTTGTTATAATTAATGAACCAATATGGATATGCTATTAATAACTAAAGTCCATACCTTATTCAGATTTCCTCAGTTTTTCCCTAAAGTCCTCTTTCTGTTCCAGGACTCCATCCAGGACACTACATTTAGTCACCAGGTATTCTGAGGCTCCTCTTGGCTGTGACAAGTTTCTCAGATTTTTCTTGTTTTTTATAACTTATAAAATTTTGAGGAATTGTAGAACATCCCTTAGTTTGGATTTGTCTGATGTTTTTCTCATGATTAGACTGGGCTTATGGGTTTTGAAGTAGAAGACTGAAAAAGGTAAAGTGCAGTCCTCATCATGTCACATCACGCGTCAACATGACTTACCTCTGTTGATGTTGACCTTGATCATCCGGTTGAGGAAGTGTTTATTGGGTTTCCCCACCGAAGTTAATCTTTTTCCCTCTTTTCCATACGGTACTTTTCTGAAGGAAGTCCTAGGTACAACTCACACTTAAGGAGTGGGGAGTTATGCTTCACCTGCTTGAGAGTGAAGTATCTACATTGATTTTGGATTTCTTCTGCTCAGGAGATTTTTTACTTCTCTCACACTTATTTGTTCAGTAATGTATGTCTATCAACATGGACTACGGATACTTATTTTGTTCTTTGGAATATTATTATCCAATATACTACTTTTTTTGTTGTTCAAATTGTTCTAGCTTTGGCCATTAGGAGCTCTTTTGGTTGCCTCCTGTGTCCCTTTGACATACCCCCATTTTCATGGGGCTCAGTTTTTGTTTTGTGTGTGTCTGTGTGTGTTTGAGTATCTCCTTATTTATCTTGTATATTTCCTGCCCCAGGCCTAGAATCAGCCATTTCTCCAAGGAGCTCTGGTACCTTTTGTTGGAGAATGGTATGAGAAACAAAGATCTGGGCACTAGGTATGCTTGCTGCTACTGGGGTGTCAGTGCTTCTGGGTTCTTTCAGCTGACAGAGCAAAGAAATATACATGAGTGTACTAATCCATGTATATGGACATATCTATAAATAGTTCCATATGTAACCATTTGTATCGATATTAAACTAAACATGAGTTCATACTGATGTCTCCAGCTCCAATCCATTATCACATGGATCATTCTGGTTTCCTCCCTTGCTTACCTGTGAAGTCTGTACAATACGTAAGTACAATTTATTTTACCTTTAGTCTTACAGACTCCACTCATTTCCAAAGTTACTTAAATCAAGTAACTTGATTTTCCCCGCTCCCGTCCCTGAAGCTGTTTCATACATTTGTAGTACACTTCGATTATTTAGTCATATTCTGCAATTCATTTTAGGATTCCCTGACCTCTAGGTAGCTTTTTAAAATTTGTATACGTTAAGTTTCATCCTTTGTGCTCTAAAGTTCTGTAAGTTTTGATAAATGCATAAAGTTGTGTATCCACAAGTATAATATTACAGAGTAATTTCACGGCCTTAAGAGATGCGTAGTGCTTCACCTATCCAACCCCCTTCCCTCCCCGCAAGCCCCTGGTAACCACTGATCTTTTTACCATCACTATGGTTTTGCCTTTTCCAGAATGTTATGTAACGGAATCATACGGTATGTAGCTTTTTCAGACTGGCTTCTTTCACTTAGTAACATGCACTTAAGATTCCTTCATGTCTTTTCATGGCTTAATAGCTCATTTCTTTTTAGCACTGAGTAATATTCCACTGTATAGATGAACCACAGTTTATTTATCCATTCACCTACTGTGGGCATAAGTTTTCAACTCCTTTGGATAAATAGCAAGGAGTACACTTGCTGAATCACATGGTAAGAGTATGTTTAATTTTGTAAAAAAACTACTAAACTGTCTCCCAAAGTGGCTGTACCATTTTGCACACCCACCAGCAATGAATGAGAGTCCCTGTTGCTTCACAAACTCATTAGCATTTGGTGTTGTCAGTGTTTTGGATTTTGGCCATTCTAATAGGTGTCTAGTGGGGTATATCATTGTCATCTTAACTTGCATTTCCTTAATGATACAATGTGGATAATCTTGCCATATGCTTTTTGCCATCTGTATATCTTCTTTGGTAAGATGTCCAGTTAAGGTCTTTGATCCATTTTTTCATCACGTGTTTGTTTTCTTATTGTTAAGTTTTAAGAGTTCTTTGTATATTTTGGATAATATTCCTTTATCAGATATGTTTTTTGCAAATATTTTCTCCCAGTCTGTGGCTTACCTTCTAATTCTACTGACGTCTTTCAAAGAGCAGAAGTTTTTAATTGTAATAAATTCCAGCTTATCAATTATTTCTTTCATGGACCATGTCTTAGGTGTTGTATCTAAAAGTGCATCACCATATCCATAGACTTTATTTTTTTTAGAGTAGTTTTAGGTTCACAGCAAAATTATGAGGAAGGTACAGAGATTTCCCATCAACCCTCTGTCCCCACACACGCACAGACTCTCCCATATTCAATATCTCCAGTTTGTTACAATTGACGAACCTAAGGTGTAAATTCTGTAGATGTTCTTTATAAAGCTGAGGAAGTTCCCCTCTTTTCCCAGTCTGATGAGAGTTTTATCATGAGTGGGTATTGGATTTTGTTCAATGCCTTTTCTACATCAATTGAAATGATTTTGTTTTCTTCTTTAGCCTGTTGAAGTGATGGATTGTATTCATTGATTTTTAAACGTTGAACCAGCTTTGCATACCTGGAATAAATTCACTTGGTCATGGTGTATGATTCTTTTCAGACATTGTTGGGTACAAATTACTAATATTTTGCTGAGGATTTTTTTTTTATCTGTGTTCATGAAACATACCGGTGTTCAGTTTTCCTTTCTTATGATGTCTTTAACACTTTTGATATTAGGGCAATTAATATTGGTCTCATAAAATGAGTTAAGAAGTGTTCTCTCAGAGATCCAGCTTTGAGAGTGAGGACAGGATTTATCAAGCACATGTATAGAACACTCGATATAAGTATCACACAATAATTGTTGTTATTACTATTACTACAACTATTATGTGCCAACAGGTAACGCTATTATCTATTGACTGCGTTCACCTGTTCCAGCCTAGGACATTCCCAGCCCCACCCTTGCTGCCTTAATTCTGCACTCCTGTCATTTCTGTCTCTCTGCTCTTCAGTTTACCCTCTTGATCTCTGGGCTCATTAAGCCTACTATATGAAATTCCTTCTCTGAACTAGAGTCACCTTATCTGGAGATAGTGGGGTGGCTATCTTTCTGCTGCCTTTGAAATATCCACAAACTTATGCACTTTTGAAAGGGAAGAGGAGGAGGAGCATGAGTCATTGATGATCCAAGGTCTTTGCCTCTATGCTTTTTTTTCTTAATTAATTAATTTATTTATTTAAAAAAATTTTTTTTGGCTGTGTTGGGTCTTCGTTTCTGTGCAAGGGCTTTCTCTAGTTGCAGCAAGTGGGGCCACTCTTCATCGCGGTGCGCGGGCCTCTCACTATCGCGGCCTCTCTTGTTGCGGAGCACAGGCTCCAGACGCGCAGGCTCCAGACGCGCAGGCTCCAGACGCGCAGGCTCAGTAGTTGTGGCGCACGGGCTTAGTTGCTCCGCGGCATGTGGGATCTTCCCAGACCAGGGCTCGAACCCGTGTCCCCTGCATTGGCAGGCAGATTCTCAACCACTGCGCCACCAGGGAAGCCCCTGCCTCTATGCTTTTTGAAGGTTGTGGGATCTTCATCTTGGTCTCACTATAGAGTGAGAGGGGACTGAACTGTTTTAATGTAATCTAGTCATCACTGAAACTATGTCTGTAACAGGTCCTACCTAGGAAAGCTCAGTGCTCCAGCTTGGGTAACTTTCTACTGCTTAGCAAGACCCAAAGGCAATGGGGAAGAAAGCTCCCTCCCCAAGGATAAGGATCTTACCTCGGTCCCAGGAATCCAGAGCTCGTCATCTTTACTGTGTCCACAAAGGCCCCCAAAGCAACACCTGCTCAGCCCAGCAGAAGTCACCCTACTACCCAGAGGACAAGCTGTGTAAAGACAGGTAATTATAAATCAAGGCTCCTTACTGTCTCTGGCTTGGCACCATCAAGCACAGTAACCAGGCTTTGAATGGTCCACGTCCCAGGTTTCATCATCAGCCCAGCTGGCATCCCTTTCACCACCAACCCTCAGCTTACCTAATTCTGCTTTACTATAGTCCTCAGGTCCACTTCTTGCTCGCCCTTATGCTCTCAAATCTCCACTACATGAAATCAATTATTTTAGCCTTCCCTAGACTGCTCCACATTTCTCTCTCTCTCTCTCTCTTTCTCTCTCTGTCTCTCTCTCTCTTTTGTGGAAGAAAGTGCAGCAGTGATGTTTCATGGAAGCTTCTGTTTACTCTCTGATTCTCTTTTCTTCTCCCACTATTCAACATTTAGATGGTTCACCAAAGCCCTCACTTTCTCCACCCACTATGCCGGTTTCTCTTGTCTCTTGGTACTTTGAGTTCTTTCTCTTAGTTTTCTTTCTATTTCTCATAATATATAATAATAATTATCCCAATCAAGCTGTATTTGGGGAGACGCTGGCTAGAGCTGCTTGACCTCAGCCACGGGGGATCAGCCACTTGGGAGCCTGCCTGGGAGAGCCAGGTGGCCCTGCAGGGTCTGCACGCGGGCTCCCCCTGCAGCCTGCCCAGTGCTCTGCGTTTCGTAGGGACCCTGAGTTTGATAGTAATTGTTCATAACCCAGGCTTCCTTCATCACCTCTCCCCTGAGAGTCCCAGCACTGTGATTGGCAGGGGAGTCAGCATCAGGTCAGAAGGGGAAAAAGAGATGCAGACTTGGGAAAGACTTGGCACCTGCAAGTGCTCTGAGACACCAGTTCCCCTTCTAATCCCGTACCATCCAATAGCCGCTCTCCACACCATGAGTCTGACTTCCTCCAGGGATGGAATTGAAAAGACACGCTCTGGAACCCAACAGAGTAAAATCCTTTGGGTGTTATTATCCTTGTTAAGGAAGCTGGGTTTGAGAATAGAATTCTCTTTTTTCAGGAGAAAAGAAGGAATTTATTTTAAACCAACCAGTAAAAATATCAGTCAAACTATCTAACATAATTGCCCAAAGATACTAATCTTAGGAACTCAGAAAAAAATGATTCTGTTGGATCAGTAATAAAGAATGCTGATTTTACCTCTGGTATTTTCTTTTCTTTTCTTTTTACATTGTGGGAAAATATACACCACATAAAGCTTACCATTCTAGCCATTTTTAAGTGTAAAATTCAGTGGCATCAAGTACATTCACAATGTTGTATATCCATCATTACTATCCATTTCCAGAATTTTTTCATCATCCCAAATTCTGTACCCATTAAACAATAACTCCCCTTTCCTCACTCCTCCTAACACTTGGACCTTTATGCTACTTTCTGTCTCTATTAATTTGCCTATTCTAGGTACCACATGAGTGGGATCATGTAATATTTGTTCTTTCGTGTCTGGCTTATTTCACTTAGAACGATGTCTTTGAAAAGGAAGTTCTTATACATGCTTCCCTTCTCTTTATCACCCTGATCTCAAAAAATTAAAGCTCCTTTTGAAGCTATTGGTGGAGCCTTGAGTAAGAACGGAGGTGTCAGTCTATGAGCCCTGGGCAATAATGGAGATGTCAGTCTACGAAGATGAAGGATGGAACACAGCAAGTCTGTAAAGAGCAGACTCCCCTGGAGTTCCAAGTTCACATACCTTGAGTACCGGGAGAGCCCCAGTTGAGAGAGAAGACAAGGCAAGAGAATTTCATCAGCCAGTCCACAGAGATACCAAGCAATTCAAATAGGAAAACAACAGCTTGTCTCTCTCTTCCAGATGCTGGGGTTTCTCTGTACTGGAGGGTGAATCCCCTGAGCTCTGGTCTGCTTGGAAAGGCGACAAGAAGGTAGGGTCAAAATAGAGGAGTTAAAATGCCCAAGTGGGACTTCCCTGGTGGCGCAGTGGTTAAGAATCTGCCTGCCAATGCAGGGGACATGGGTTTGATCCCTGGTCCGGGAAGATCCCACATGCCGTGGAGCAACTAAGCCCATGTGCCACAACTACTGAGCCTGCACTCTAGAGCTCGCGAGCCGCAACTACTGAGCCCGCATGCCACGACTACTGAGCCCGTGTGCCGCAACTACTGAATCCCGCGCGCCTAGAGCCTGTGCTCCGCGGCAAGAGAAGCCACCGCAGTGAGACGCCCTCGCACCGCAACGAACAGTAGCCCCCACTTGCCGCAACTAGAGAAAGCCCGCACGCAGCAACGAAGACCCATTGCAGCCAAAAATAAATAAATAAATTTAGTTTAATTTAATTTAATTAAAAAAAATTAAAAATAAAATGCCCAAGTGAGTCCTGCCTCCTAGCTTCTACATTCTTCCTCTCCTAACTCACTCCCATCTTTTAAAAATTTATGGAGTAGGAGATGAAAGGGGAAAGTTTGAAGTAGAAGGAAGTAGTATGTGGGAAGGAAATGAGAAAGAAGACATAGGAAATCTAGCCTCTTGACTGCGTGGCATCTTCTGTCCTGCTCCATCAAGAGAGAGTGGGAGGACACCACTGGCAAGTGTGTGGAGGGGAGCACATTGCTTGGAAAAATTGAGATTTAGGCCAAACGGCCACTTATTTGCTGTGGGACCTCATCTTTCTAATGAATAAACTAACCCTAGTTTACCTGTTTCTTTTTGTCATAGGGAGATGTATTAATTCACTACAGCTGCTGTAACAAAATACTACAAACTGGGTGGCTTAAACAATAGACATTTATTGTCTCACAGTTCTGGAGGCCAGAAGTCTGACATCAAAGTGTCAGCAGGGCCATGCTCCCTCCGGAGGCTCTAGGGAAGGATCTGTTCCAGATCTTTCTCCTAGCTTCTGGTAGTTCATTGGCTTATGGCTCCAATGTTCACATGACGTTCTTCCTCTGTGTGTGTGTGTGTGTGTGTGTGTGTGTGTTTTCAAAAAAGGCATTCTTTTCATGAGGACACTAGTCATTGAATTAGGGGCCCACCCTACTCTAGTATGACCTCTGATTTTAATTGATTACATCTACAATGACCCCATCTCCAAATATAGTCACATTATAAGGTACTGGGGGTGAGAACTTCATCATATGAATTTTTCAGGGACACAATTCAACCCATAACAGGAATGATTCCATTGTTTTAATTAGCACCTTTCCTATGGTAACCTCTCAGCACTGAGATTTGGAGAGAGATAATCATGCCCCTCCAAGACATATCCCAAGAAGGGAGCATCTTCTGCTCGATCCTGTCCTGTCTGGTCCCAAAGATGAGTTCTTACCCTTGGTAGGGACTGCAGAGCAAATGCCCAGCAAGACAATAATCCTCCTGGCTCTCACCAAGGTGCCATTTCTCCTCATACTCTCACCTCAAGTTCTTGTTTGTGGACCCCTCCATGGGGCCACCATCACTTTGTGCTGATTGTCATGTTCTTGGCAATGTTTTTAGATTTCCTTTTAGGTTTATCCTGTCTCTCCCTGTAAATTCTAGGCCCGACAGTAAGGAGAAGATCAGGAGCTGTCCACGGTCCATTGATAAACAAGTCCTAAAGTTATCTGGCTGCTTCCTGCAAACAACTTGACCATCCTATGACATCCAGAATATGTGAGCTGGGTGGAGAAGGAGGTGAGGGCCAACTACTGGGCATAGCCTGCCAATAAGGCCTCCACTGGGCAGCCAGAGGGCAGTGTTTGGCTACCTAGAACCTGGGAGGGAGGAATCCCTATGAGGGGGCAAATGCCCTGGAAATGGGTGTGGGGCTGGGACCAGCAGGGACTATTAAAGCAAATCCCCTCTTTAACAATCACTCTCAGGACTTCCAAACCTTCTCAGATATATTCAGCTCTGTCTTAACCCTAGGAGCTTAGAGGAGACTCCCTCTAATAGCTACTTTGTAGGAACAGAAATTTTCTTGGGAGAGAAAGGACAGTCAAGTTGGATAAAAGAGAAAAAAATTACCCAAGGTGCTAGATAACAGTTTCTGTAGGAGGAACACAGAAAATTGTCACAGTGGCTTGAAACAATGACTCATCTAGGCCAGCATTTTGTTTCTAGGACTGAAAAAACAAGAATCATTTGATGGGGAAAATAAAAGCTGGGTGGGCAAAAGACCTTGTGAGATAAGGAAAAAGCGAGTAGATAAGGTAAATGTTATTAAATGTTACTGAAAGGATGTCTTTGACAATGACCTCAGCCTTTGTATGAGGTGGGTTGGCCTCTAAGAGGCTTCCAAAACCATGCCTCATGGATAGATTGACAGAAGGACCAAGAGCTTGAACTTAGGAGTCACATAGACCCAGGTTGGAATCCTGTCCTCCTGAGCCTCAGTTTTATTTCCTTTACAGTGGAAACAACATTTCTCCCATGGGGGATTATTATAGCAATTTCATGAGATCATATGATAGTATATACAAAATATGTAGTACCATGCCTAGCCCGTTGTAGAGACTGAACAAAAGGTAGTGTTTATAATTTACTTAAGCACCAATAGAAGGCAAAATGGGGCTTCTTAGTTACCAAAATGATGAACACATGGCTATGCAGGCATACTGAAGCGATGTGCAATAAAACCAGGCTGAGTGGGACTTCCCTGGTGGCGCAGTGGTTAAGAATCTGCCTGCCAATGCAGGGGACTCAGGTTCGAGCCCTGGTCCGGGAAGATCCCACATGCCGTGGAGCAACTAAGCCCATGCGCCACAACTACTGAGCCTGAGTGCCACAACTACTGAAGCCCACGCACCTAGAGCCCATGCTCCACAACAAGAGAAGCCACTGCAATGAGAAGCCCGCGCACCTCAACGAAGACCCAACGTGGCCCTAAATAAATAAATAAATTAATTAATTAATTAAAAAAAAAACCAGGCTGAGCAAAAAATAATAATAATAAATAAATAAATACAGGCTAAGCAAAAACTCAGATGGGAAAGAGACTTCAGCTGTTTTTCTGGCCTGTTGGTTTATGATCACATGGGGCACACGCCCATTCATTCTTTCTCACCCAGATGAATTCTGGCCTGGAGACTAGACAGGTATAACCGTCAGTCATGCTGTCACCGAAGAGAAGCAATGTGCTGTCTTTCCAGGGTGCACTCTGTATGCTGCCCAATAGACAGGGCTGGTGGGACCAAGTCCTGCAGAGCAGCTGCAGCACCATCACCTGAGTAAGTGATTAGAGCTGAACTTCTTGGCTCTCCCCTAGCGTTATACAACCAGTACCCACTGTGGGGTACGTACGAACCCTTAGAGATGCCCTCCCTAAGGAGGCTAGGGGTGGGAGGGCCTCTGTGAGGCTGCCTTGTTGGGGAAAACTTCATGAGTACCACCTACTTCCTAACCAGTTACAACCCTTTTCTGTAAGCACTTACTATGCTCCCACCATGTTCTGACTCCTTTTCGCTCCTTTGCATTTCCTGGCCCTAAAAAGTTTTTACACGGATATGAGACGGAGGTTGAAAGTCTTAAGGAAAATTATGCATGGGGTGGAACTTTTGTATTAAGGGTGGGTTGGGGTTTTTTGTTTTATTTTGTTTTGTTTTTTCATTGCTTAGTGATTTATTCTCTCTTTTTTTTTTTTTTTTTTTTTTTGGCCGTGCCCCATGGCTTGTGGGATCTTAGTTCCCCAACCAGGGATTGAACCCTGGCCACTGCAGTGAAAGTGTCGAGTCCTTATCACTGGACTGCCAGGGAATTCCTGATTTATTCTCTTCAGGTTCCATCAGCAGGTGGAATGGAAGACCCCTCCCACCCTGGCACCTTGGGTAACCAAGGCATTATCCTCCTTCACTGCCTGCTCTGTCTGGAGGGCCTGCACATCAGTGCCTTCTTTCCCGAGGTACTCCAGAGTTGATGGGGTACCTTCAAGGCCTCACTCATCCCTCAGCCAATCGCAAGGGTCTGCACACCCGTCTCCACAATTTCCTTCACATCGGCAGGCTGCACACCAGGAGAACGCTCAGTTCTGTCTCTCTCCGATCTTCAGCCCAACTTCCCCCTGGCTGCACTTTGCAGCCCTTATAGATTTTAGTAGAGTCTTGTACTTTCATTCGCCCCCATGAGAGGGAAGCAATTTCAGGGGAAGATATAAGGAACTTAACTGAACTCCAACGCCCTCTGTCCACGGAGCTGCGATCCCAAATGGCTCTGTGCTATATCTCTCACCTTGGTTTGTTCAGAGCCTCTTGGCTAGGCCAAGGGTGTTTAATTATAATGGGTTTATTTTTAGTTTTGGGGAAGAGACAAATTCATTTAGGAATGTGGAGAAGTCATAAGCAAGAAGGAAGGTGGATGGGACAAAGAGAATAAACAAGGAGAAGGGAAATGAATGCTTAGTGGAATCTGTGTAGCAGTAAACATTAGGGTAACTGGACAGACCTTCCCATTTGTCTGCCATGGCTAGGAAGAACTTGGTCTCACATCTTAGAGAAGAGCAGGTTGGAAATCTAACTGCCTTGCAATTCCATGGGTAGTAACTCCCAGGAAGAGAAGCCATCCTAATCCTTCCAGGGGAATTCAAACACCAAACTCGAAAGGTCTAAAGTCACAGTTAAAATGCTCTGACATCCTCGTGTTTGCCCCTAAATCTGGGAATCCAGAGTTCAGGAGAGACGTTCCTCTTAATGACCTTGTCCTGGCCACAGGGGCCAGATGGGAGTGGGGACACTTATGCTTGTTTGGCAGCACAGTGAGAAAGGGGGAGAGCCATGGCTTCAAGCACTTGGTTTGGAGGCGAGGTGTGTGATGGGGAGAACAGAGCAAGTGGGGTACTCCTCTGTAGAGCCTGGGTCCCAAATGAGTTGGTGGGATTAGGCTGCTTGAAGAATAGAGTGTTTTACTCTTCTAGGGCCTCAGGATTTTGACTTTATCATTTGGTTTGCAATGAAGACTTTGTAAGTTCTGGGAGCAGGAGAATATTCCAGGGTTAGATCCTCTCATTTTGGATCAGGATAACATTGAAATGACTACAATCCCAAAAGATGACTTGAGGGCAGACAAACGAAATGATGTCACAGTGCCTCCAGGAATTGTTGCTATTAATGTGAAAGGCAAAATAATAAAGCTCCTAGAAGATAATAGAGGAGAATACCTTTATGACCAAATACCAGTTATACATATTTAAAAATGCTTAGCCTCATTAGGAATCAGGGAAATGCAAATTAAGGCCATAATGAGAATACTACTGCCCCTCTACCAAAATGTTTGGAATTAAAAAAGACTGATAAGGACCTCCCTGGTGGCACAGTGGTTAAGAATCTGCCTGCCAATGCAGGGGGCACGGGTTCGAGCCCTGCTCCCAGAAGATCCCACATGCTGTGGAGCAACTAAGCCCGTGCACCACAGCTACTGAGCCTGTGCTCTAGAGCCCATGAGTCACAACTACTGAGCCCATGCGCCACAACTACTGAAGCCTGCATGCCTAGAGCCTGTGCTCTGCAACAAGAGAAGCCACCGCAATGAGAAGCCCGCACACCACAACTAGAGAAAGCCCGCGCGCAGCAACGAAGACCCAATGCAGCCAAAAATAAATAAATAAATAAATAAACAAATGTATTTTTTATAAAAACCCAACATAGAAGATTCCGGTATCAGATATGACAGCAAGATTTAAGTTTGACCACCTAGACTGGTGATTAAATACATCAGTCACTAGCCTTAGGTGGCTACTTAAACTTAATTTAAATTAATTAAATTAAATAACGTTAAAAATTCAGTTCCTCAGTTGCACTAGCCACATTTCAAGTGCTCGTTGACCACATGTGGCTGTTGCCTACTGTGTTGGACAGAGCATATATAGAACGTTTCCATCACTGCAGAAAGTTCTTTTGGACAGGGCTGATCTAGACAACTTGGGTTTATGACGCTTTTCTTTTATTATTTTTTAAAATATTTATTTATTTAGGCTGTGCCGGGTCTTAGTTGCGGCACGTGGGATCTTCGTTGTGGCATGCATGCCGGATCTAGTTCCCCGACCAGGGATCGAACCTGGGTCCCCTGCATCAGGAGCACAGAGTCTTACCCACTTCCTACCAAGGAAGTCCCATATGAGGCTTTTCTTTTAGATAAACATCGTACAGTAAAACGTTGTATTAGCTCAGACTGTCATAACAAGATACCAGACTGGATGACTCGAGAAACAGAAACCTATTTTCTCACAGTTCTAGAGGCTAGAAGTCCAAGATCAAGGTGCCAGAGTTGATTCCTGGCGAGACCTCTCTTTCTGGCTTGCAGACAACCACCTTCTTGCTGTGTCTTCACATGGCCTTTCCTCTGTACACCTGCAGGCAGGGAGCGTGGGGGGAGGGAGAGAGAGCTGGTTTCTCTTCCTTTTCTTATAAGGACACCAATCTTATTGGATTAGGAAACCACTCTTTTAACCTTAATTACCTCCATAAAGGCCCTATCTCCAAATACAGTCACATTGGGGGTTTGGGCTTCAACATATGAATTTTGCAGAACACAGTTCAGTCTGTAACAAACTTTAAAAAGAAGGAGAAGGAAGAAGAGGAGGAGAAGGAGGAGGAGGAGAGGGAGGAGGAGGAGAAGGAAGAGTAGGTCAGAGCCAGATGGTGAGGGCCTCCTGTGCTATGCTTAGGAGTTGAAACTCTATCTGAAGCAGAAGGGGAGCCACTATAATGTTAAGGAGGGAGTCTGTGTGATTGAAATGTGCATCTCAGAAAGAACAGCAAGTTGACAGTATGGAGGGTGGGTTGAAGTTGGAGAGGGGCTTGGAAGAATGGAAGCAGGTAGTTAGTCCAGTGCTGCATTTCCTCCCGTTTATCCAAAGGAAGCTCATTGAAGAGTTGAAAACTCTTTCATTGAAGCCTCTGGATTCTACAGGTACAGATCGAGGTTGAGGGGGCTTGTCTGGCCACCCTAGAAGCAGGCTAGTCAAATGGTTGAGAGCAGACTATGGTCAGAAATTTCAGGGTTCACATCTTGACTCCATCCCTTATTACCAATTGACTTACAGTTGGTTGCTCACCTTTTCGAAGCATTAATGTCCTCCATTGTGGAAAAAGACTGAGTATTTCATAGCATTGTTCTAAGGATTAAATTATGTAATGTAGGGAAAAGTATTCTGCATCGAGTCTGTTTAGTATTTAGTGCTCAATATATTTTGGCCATTATTACTACCGGGGATATATTTCCTAGATTTACTCTCAAAGGAGTACAGAAAATAGGGTGTGTGTTTGTTTGTTTAAATGAATCTTGTCCATCTCCAGATCGTGTGTGTGTGGGCGGGCGGTATGTGTTCATGTTCACCACCACACAGGAGTCACCTTTAAGGTTTTCTAAGTCTCCTTCCATTACTAATGGCAGAGTGAACATGAGTTTTAGAGTCACAAGAACTAGTGTCAAATCCCTTCTCTACTACTTCTCTAGCCGTGTGACCTTCAACAAACATCCTACTTGAATCTATAGTTCCTTACAGGTGAAATGAATATGATAATACTTTTCTGTCATTCATTTATTTTGTTGTATTTTATTTGGCTGCGCCGAACAGCATGCAGGATCCTAGCTCCCCGACCAGGGATCAAACTCTGTGCTGTCTGCAGTGGAAGCGCGGAGTCTTAACCACTGGACCACCAGGGAAGTCCCTGTCATTCATTTATTCACAGATATATACTGAGCAGCTGTCTGTGCCAGGCATGGCCTCCGAATTCCACTGTAAGGAAATCAGACACAGTCTGATGACATTTTCAAAGGGAAAGAGACAATGATACTACAATCTCATACGTGCTTTAACAGATCAAGAGTAGGAGAAAAAACAAAACAATCCTACCCTGAGGAAAGGCATTCTTCTCAATGCCTTCCAGGGGAGACATTCTGATTTCTAAGTGGGGAGCTGAAGGATGGGGAAACAGGGGAAGTGAGTCAGGGCAGGGAGGAGGAAAGAGGGATGGAAAGAGTGCTCCAGGCAGACAGAAAAGTAGGCACAAAGCCCTGGAGGCCAAGGGGTGTAGTCTTGAAAGGCCAAAACCGAGTTCACTTGGCCTGGGCACACTGTGGAAGGGTAGAGCTGTGAGAGAAGAGCTGGTGTAGAGAAATCACGTGAGGGGCTTAGGGAGTAGAAAGACCTGATCAGATCTGCATTTTAGAAATATCACTTAGGCTGCAGTAGGAAGAATGGGTGGGGTGTAGGTCAAGGAAGCTCCCTGATGTCAGGGAGCTCTATTATAAGCCTAGTGCAGCAACCCGGGTGAAAATATGTCAGGCTTAAGCAACAGGAGATACTTAATAATAATCACAGCAAATTTAACACATATATCCAGGCAGTGTTCTATGCATTTAGCATATACTAACGCATACAATCCTCAAGACCAGAACGACCCTAGGAGGTAAGTCTTATTATCATCTTTACTTTACAGAGGAGAAATCCATGGAACAGAGATACCACACAGCCTGCTCAAGGTTATATAGTGTTGGGATGTGAACCCAGGCAGCCTTGCTCCAGGTCGGGCTTATGTGCTACACCGCACTGCTGTAGATCTAACAGATTTCCGAGATTGACTAAGAATTAAGGAATGAGGTAGAGAGAGGAGTCACAGATGAGCTCCAGATTTCTGGCTTGTAACTGTGTAGCTTTTTTTTTGTTTGTTTGTTTTTTTAATAATGTGAGTTTGTGTTTTTTTTTTTTAATTATTATTTATTTATTTTTGGCTCTGTTGGGTCTTCGCCTCTGTGCAAGGGCTCTCTCCAGTTGCGGCAAGTGGGGGCCACTCTTCATCGCGGTGTGCGGGCCTCTCACCATCGTGGCCTCTCTTGTTGCGGAGCACAGGCTCCAGACGCGCAGGCTCAGCAGTTGTGGCTCATGGGCCTAGTTGCTCCACGGCATGTGGGATCCTCCCAGACCAGGGCTTGAACCCGTGTCCCCTGCATCGGCAGGCAGACTCTCAACCACTGCGCCACCAAGGAAGCCCTAACTGTGTAGCTTTTCATCTCATTATTTGGGCTGAGACACATACTAGGGAAGAGGAGGCTAGGGAGGAAAGATAATGAGCTCCTTGTGAGACATGTTGAATTTGAATTCCCAAGGTGACAGCCACGGGCAGATATCCAGAGTATCATTGTACATATGGGTCTGGAGCGCAAGGGAGTTATTTTAACAGAAGTTATCTATTTGGGAATCATTAGCATGCAGCCATGAGAATGGACTAGATGTCTCAGGAAGAATGTTTTGTGCTAGAAAAAAAGATACTTTGAGAAGAACCCAGGGGAACATCAATATTAAGGGGTAGGCAAAAGGAGAGTCCTTTACAATGGAGATGAGGAGGAATAGCTAGAGAGATGGGAGGAATATAAGAAATATGGGAAGGAAAGAGACATTTCAAGGAGTACGATGTCAAATGCTATGGAGAGCTCAGCTAAGTGACTGCCGAATGTGAAGAGTGTCCATTGAATGTAGTCACAAGGAGGTCACTCATGAGTGACCTTGGAGAGAACAGTTTCAGTAAGTTGATAAGAGCAATAGTCAGAGTGCAGGGAGCTGAGGACTGAATGCAGGGTGAGGATGCAGAGGCAACAGACACAAAGAATTTCACCAAGAGGGTTTGCCTATGAAGGGAGGAGAGCTATCTGGAGAGGGATATGGAGTAAAGATTAATTTAATTAATTTATTTTTACTGTGCAAGACATTTGAGAATATTTAAATATTAATGAGAAGAATCCAGGATAAACTGAGAGGCTATGAAACAGGAGAGGGAATTATCTGAGCGCCCTTGAGAAGGTGGAGGGGGTGGATCCAGGACATAGACAGAGAGTTTAGCCTAAGCAGTAGGAAGTTTTTTCTTTGTAACAAGGGAGAAAAGGAGAAGAATGAGAAGGAAGATAAGTTTTTAGCTTTAGTGGTGGGAAATGGAGGGAGTTCTTTTTTTTTTTTTTTTAACATCTTTATTGGAGTATAATTGCTTTACAATGGTGTGTTAGTTTCTGATGTATAACAAAGTGAATCAGCTATATGCATACGTATATCCCCATATCCCCTCCCTCTTGCGTCTCCTTCCCACCCTCTCTATCCCACCCCTCTAGGTGGTCGCAGAGCACAGAGCTGATCTCCCTGTGCTATGCTGCTGCTTCCCACTAGCTATCTGTTTTACATTTGGTAGTGTATATATGTCAGTGCTACTCTCTTACTTCGTCCCAGCCTCCCCTTCCCCCTCCCCGTGCCCTCAAGTCCGTTCTCTACGTCTGTGTCTTTATATGGAAGGAGTTCTTGATGGCTTTTATTATCCCTCCGAAGTAGGAGGCCTTACGCTATTGGAGAGTGTGGGAGAGAGTGGAGTCAGGGTTAAGAGGAAAACAGAGAAGGTTTAAAACAGACCCAGGGATTTTTTAAATTAATTTTTATTGGAGTATGGTTGCTTTCCAATGTTGTGTTGGCCTCCACTGCACAACAAAATGAATCAGCCATACACATACAGATATCCTCTCCCTTTTGGACTTCCCTTCCATTTAGGTTACCACAGTGCATTAGGTAGAGCTCCCTGTGTTATAAAGTATGTTCCCATCAGTTGTAAAACAGACCCAGGGATTTTTAGGGCAGGGAAAATACTCTGTGTGATACTATATTGATGGATATATGTCCATTATACATTTGTCTAAACCCATACAATGTACAACACCAAGAGTGAACCCTAATGTAAACTATGGACTTTGAGTGATTATGACGTGTCAATATAAGTTCATCAACTGTAACAAATGGACCATGGGATGTTGATAATGAGGGAGGCTATGCCTGTGCAGCAGCAGGGAATATATGGAGAAATCTCTGTACCCTCCTCTCAGTTTTGCTGTGAAACTAAAACTGCTCTAAAAACATAGTTTTAATTAAACAACGACACACCAGACCCAATGGAGTTGGAGACCAAAGTGATTGAGGAAACAGAAGAAATTCCAGGCAATGTGTGAGGGCCTGTGAATTGTTAGTGTGGCAATGACCTGCATCTTTGAGTGTTTGCTCTAGTTAAGTGGTAGGTTTGGAGAAGGCAGAGAGTTCTAGAGTTGGAGTTTTGACAGTTGAGTCCAGTGGAAGGCAAATGGGGATTAGAGATGAGGATACTGGAAGGAGAGGGGCAAAAATAATGGAGTCTAAGGGACCAGGAGAAAGCAGAAAAGAGCTGATATAAAGAGGACAGAGAGGTTCAGGGACTTTGAATTCTACTTAAAGAACAGTGTGTGATAGGTAGCCTCTAAGATGATCCCCAGTGATCCTACCTCCTGGGTAATCTCTGCCCTTGTGTAATCTCCTCCCTTTGAGTGTGGGCTGCACCTAATAGAACATGGCAAGTGATGGGATGTTACTTTTTTTTTTTTTTTTGGCTGCGTTGGGTCTTTGTTGCTGTAAGTTGCGGCGAGCGGGGACTCAAGTGGGGGTTACTCTTCATTGCGGTGCGGGGGCTTGTCATTGCGGTGGCTTCTCTTGTTGCGGAGCACGGACCGTATGCACGTGGGCTTCAGTAGCTGTGACTCGCGGGCTCTAGAGCGCAGGCTCAGTAGTTGTGGCACACGGGCTTAGTTCCTCTGCAACATGTGGGATCTTCCCAGACCAGGGCTCGAACCTGTGTCCCCTGCATTGGCAGGTGGATTCTTAACGACTGTGCCACCAGGGAAGTCCTCGGATGTTACTTCTGAGATTAGGTTCAAAAAGACTCGTGCTTGTCCTCTCGCTCTCTTACTCACTTGTTCTGATGCAAACCAGTTACCACGCTGTGTGCCCTACGGGGAGACCCACATAGCAGGGAACTGAGGTCCTGAATCCTGCCAATGACTGCCTGAGTGATCTTAAATGCAGATCCTCCCTTAGTCAGATGGGATCTTCAGATGAGACAAAAGCTCCCATTGATTATAGGCTTGATTACAGCCTTGTGAGGGAACTTGAAGCTAAGACCTGCCTAGATTCCTGACAAAAACTGTGAGATAATAAATGCTCATTGTTTTAATACTTAAGTTTTGGGGTAAATTGTTATACAGCAATAGATAACTAATACAAGGTATAAGAAGTAACAGTGAGAAGGGAGAAAGGACAGCAATTATGATCAGAGAATGGGGTGTTTGAGTTTACAGTTTCAGCTGTGGAGCTGTTGTAATGCTTCATCTGTCCTAAAGAGGGTAGCTGAAGGGGTGCAGAGGTCAAATTCACTGAAGATGAGGTCAAGGCCAGGGTATTGGATAAGTCAGGCACATAAAGGTTAAAGTCACTCAGGATCACTGGGTGGAGAAGAGTGTGCACCAGGTGTCAATTTCAATGAATGACAAAGTGGCATTTGGGGCAGAGAAGACAACAACCCCAGTGAAGAGGAGAGTACTATAATCAGGTGGGATGAGCCACCACAGAGATTTTTTTTTTTTTTGAAGAGGATGGCAAATTAATGGTATGGAAGGGGCAATAGGCGTCTAGGAAGATGCTCACCCCAAAACTTGCCTCTGGGAAAAGTTAAGTGTGGGAGAATAACCGCTTCTCAAAAGAGCTACAGGGGAAACTGTCGTCAGTGTAGGACCAAGTTTCAAGATTAAGATTAAATGGCATGAAAGTAAGATCCTCGGCTCCTCATAGTGGGCACTCGACGAATATTAGTTGTCTCTCAACATTCACATGTCTTTGCTCTGCGCCTCCCTACCCCGCCATCACTTTATTCGAAAGAGACTAGGGCTAGGTGAAGGGATGGCGTCGGGCGGTTGGAGGAGGCGTGGCTCTTCACGCTACGTCAACGGAGAGAGTGTTAGCAAGGTTCTCCGCAACTTCACTGGCGCACAAGACATATCACCCCGTAAGAGAGATGTATTCTTTCCACCAAAAAACATTAATCGAGCACCTAACAAGTGCTAGTCACCGACGACTCAAATGCGAGCGAGATACACTCCCGATTACAGGGAGGGCGCGCGGCCACGTTCGGTGTCAAGGCCAACATCGGTAGGTTTCACGGCGTTCAGACTTTTCCAAGTACTTCCCACACTTTCAGCTGAGGTAAAATGTCGGAAGTCGGTGTGCACCAGTACTGAGATCCCTCTAGGATTCGGCCTCGTTGGCTCGGGGGTCCCAGTCCGCTCTCCCCAACCCTGGTGCGCCCTCCTGTAAAGCGGGCTTCCACGTGGTCTCCCCAGGGGCCCGCGGGGCGGGGCGTAATGGGCGGGGCCAAGCCGGAGGGCGAGGCTGACCCCGCCCTTGGGGCTCCCATGGCCCACCGCGCCCCGCGGCCAGATGCTGACGTGTCCTTTCCTTTCCACTACACCTCCCGACACTACCTACTACTGCTGCCCCGGAAGTCCCGCCCCATACTTAGCCCATCACCGCAAATCAGCTCTTTCAGCGCTTCCTGAAGCTCTCCACCGGTTTGGGGAGCAAGGGGCGGGGTTCCGCGAGCAGGGTGCCTATTGGCTTGGGGTCCGGCGGGCTCTGGGCTCTAATTGGCCGGAGAGCAGTGGCGCTCTGGCACGCTTGCGCGGCGAGTAGAACGTGTAGCGGCGGCGGAGATCGCGTCTCTTTTGCTGGCGGTCCCGCTGCTGCTCCTCTGAGCACCCGGCGTGTCCGTCCCGTCCATCGCCCACAGCCGGTCGCCCGCCTGCTCCTCTCCGCGGCGGCCTCTCACCAACACCGACACCCACACTGACACCTCCAAGCCGGCCCACCGTCTTACTCGCTGGTTTTCCATCGCTACACATGGCCTCCTCCGCGCAGAGCGGCGGCTCCTCCGGGGGACCCGCGGTCCCCACCGTGCAGCGGGGCATCGTCAAGATGGTGAGAGCGGGGACCGGGACACCGATCCCACTGGCCACCACCGTGCGGGAGTCTGGCGCTGGCTCCTTCCCCTGCCGCCAGCCTGCATGGTCTCCCAGATCCTCTTTCCTCTGCCCCTTTCCTCACTTTTCACCCGTTCTCGGAATCCCCTCCCTGGACTCAAACCGACACGGACTCCTCTGGGTGCCTTGCCTCCCGGACACCTTGGCATTAGGGGTCACAGTGATTTCCGTGATCGCGGCACTCAGTCTCCTGGCTGTTTACCAGGACAGACAGATTAGTGATTGGTTAACGGGGATAATTTGTTGGTAGCTGTCCTCTGATCCACCCGTCCTCTGTCCATTTTAGCATATGCTGAGTAGTTTGCATTTTTTCAAGATCCTGACGTCCGCTCTTCCATGGAACTCTTGGAGTACTTGGTCTTCTTGAAGCTTTTATATTTTCACCCACGCTCAGTTACTTACGCCAAGTTTTCTCGCGCTCTGGCCCTCATTTCCCGTCTTTTTCCCTCCACCTCTTGTGTCAAGTTTGTAGTCCTGAGAGCTCCTCATATTTGTGCTCCCCCTCTTTTTGACTCTTAAGATGTTAGACCGGTAGGAATCTTAGCGATCATTATTGTTCCCTCACTACAGATGAGACTAGTTTGAAGAGGGCAAGTGACTTGCCTAAGGTCACCTCGTGGTTTGGATTGGAGCCATTACCAGAGCCCAAGTGTTCTGATTCCCAGCTCACTGCTGTAACACCGTAGATTCTGCCTGATTATATATCCCCTTACTTCCTACATCCTTGAATGGTGAATTTAAACCCTGCAAGTTTCATTAAAAAATATTTACCCCCGGCTCCATGATAATTTTGTAGTATAAATTCTCTTTATCAGTTGTCCCCTCTGTTGGCCTCCCCCCAACGCTCCCTAATATTGGAACCTGACACTTCTTGGTTGTTACTAGAATTTCTGGTTGTGATGACCACAGACTTCCAGATTGCATTTCAGACTGCAATTCTGACTTTTCTGTCAGGAAATATTCTTTATGAGATTTTGTCCCAAAGCTCTGCAGTGGTTTACAGTTGTAGAAAGTTTAAAATACATTCTGTTTTCTTGGCTCATTGTCTTTCACAGGATTAAAGTATTCTTCAGCTTGTGTGTATGAATTAGATTTCAAGATTTTTTTTTTCCCACTGATGCTCATGTATTCATTTCTTAGGCAGTATGCTGCCGCCAGCTGAGATTCTTAGGATTTTCAATATTGCTTTCCCCGTTTATTTATACATAAACGGAAAGTCAGAATTTATCAGAAACTGAAAGAGAAGGGAATTTCCAAGGTCCACATATTTTCACCTCTTTGAAATACTGACTTGACCTATGAAAGGATTATCCTGAAGTGGCTCCTCTTAAATTAGCTTTTTCATTTGCACTGATCTTTCCCTTCACCATAGGAACAGAGCAGTGCTTGGCGGTCTGGTAGTGGAGTTGGCAGCACTGAGTGAATCTTTCTGAGTTTTTTCCTTTGCTAAGGCTTGAATTTTTCTTAAAGGCCCCTCTTATTTGTGGGGTGGGAGTGGAAGGAGGCTGAACATATTTTTGCTTCTACAAATGCTGGAGGTTTCCAGGGCATCTGGATTCTATGGGGTGACGACGTCTGCCCACAGATTACTCCCGAGGATACTGAGTATCAACAATCACTTGTTTATTAAGGCTCATGTCTTGAGCTGAGTATTCTGTTTGTATTATCTCATTTATAATACCTAACAAGTAGATAGGATCATTGGCTACATTTTACCGATATGTAATCTGAGGTTTAGAAAGAGTAGTTTTCCCCAGGACAGGTACTTTTTAATTGGTAATGAGAGGCAGAGCTGGGACTTGAACCCAGGCCTGTCTGCTAAAGCACAGGCTCTTGAACATCATAGTACAGTGCCTCTGATTCCAGGGCATGACGTTAGCAGAGGGCAGGGCCGGTGATGCATGGCCGCAAAATTGCAGGAAAGTGAAGCTGACTGTAATTGAGCGAAGGAAAGATTAGATGTTACTCCTGTCTTGTCCAGGAGCTGCTGTTATGCTAAGTGACTTTATTTGGTGCTTATGGTCCTTACGTGCAAAGGAGTGTGGTGTGGAAGACACGTTAGGATTGGACGGAGGCTTTGAAGATTGAGTGGTAGAGTCACCTATACTGCTGTTTTTCTGTGACCAAGCTGCAAGAGGTGGGTGGGTGAGTTCCAGGCAGGGATTAGGTGAGGGAAGCTGGGTGAACTACAGAGCGACAGGCAGATTTGTGCCAGGCTTCGAAGCCTGTCTGGAATGAAAAATCGACCCCTGGCCAGTTGCTCTGTGTGAAGTTCTTCCGCTAAGCAAAGTTGTATTTTCCTGGAGAGTAATCGTTTCCAGTGGTACCAGGAACTGCTTCGTAAGAACTGCAAGGGAAGATGGGGCTCTATGACAGAGGAAAGTGAGGAGGAAATAGTTTGATGAATAGGAAAATAGTGGCCACTGCTTTGCTTGTCTTTGGGTTGAGGGGCAGAAACTGACTAACCAGAGGCGGGCCTTTCAGGCTGAGATTTGTCTGGACTCAGGCTGAGCTGAAGGTCTGAAGGTCTAGGGTTGAGGTTTGCTGCAGTGAAGAGGAGTACTCACCCTTCCTCTTTTTTGCCAAAGAACCATGGAAAGGCCATGGAAAGTGCAAGTTTCTTCTGGTCTCTGCCTTGCTGTCCTAGCAAGTCCTGCATTCCTTCTTTTAAGGTTGAAGAAGAAAGAACTGAGAATGAAGTTGTAAAAAATTTTTGCATTTGCCCAGTTTTTTAAAATGACGGTAGAGGCTACGTCTGCTATTGAGAGTGGGAGCCAAGGGACAGAGCTGGTTCTGGAATGTGTTGAAGGAGGAAGTCGGCAGTAAGTTGACACAAGCGTTGTGGGGCCCTTCTGTTACTGAGAAGGCAGTGAGAATGATGGAAAAACCGAAGGTGGATTTGTATATTTTTTGAGTTGGGATAAGACTGGCAATTGTGTGGGCAGACAAAATAGGACCTGGGAAAGTAAATGTCTCTGTCAAATCAGATATTTTCTCAAAACCCTAGAGGATTCTATCTCTGGGTTTCTTGAGTAAATACTAGACTTTCTTTAGCTGCATCAGAATATTGTCAGCACATGTTAAATAGAGGTTGGGAGAAGTCTTGGGGTACTGAGTATAAAATTCAGTCACCCCACTTAGCAGCTACTTAGAGATGGCTATTTTCGCTGGTTTTGCTGACCCCATTTACTTCTGTCATGGGGATAGAGCCCTTTTCGAAGTCTTCACGCTAACCCTCCTATCTTATGTCTGCATGTCTTTTCAAGCAGGAGCACATAGCAGGATAAATCCGCCGCAGTTCTTGAGTCTTCTGTGCTTATCAGAAGCAGCCATGGAAGCAGCATATCTTATCCTGCTTATGGTGTGGAAGACCAAATCTCAATTCCCATTTCACCCCGCCCCATTTAAAAGGGGAAAAGGATCCCTCTGCCAGTCTTTGGTTTTATGCTAAGAACCAGGATTCTCACTCGATGCCTAAGCCTTGGGACACCTAAAGGAGGAAATGGCCACAATTTCCTCCTTCGACAGGAATTGTGCTGCCAGGTTGTTGTGAAGCGGGATGTAAGCTTCCTGGTGAGTAGCTTAGTGGAAATTTCTCCAGTGTACAGCTTGTAGGAAATGCTGCCTGTAATTTAGATCATTATAGCTAAGTGTTTCCTATGTTTCTGAGCTAAGAAGTATGTGTCTTTCCAGAGTGTAGTAGGGATAGAGTAGTAGTCTACTGATCTGTTCCTTCCTACGTGCACTTAGCTCATGCAGACTGTGAAAGAAAAACACCTTTGCTAAGCTACTTAACACTCTTATTCTACTATTCAAAGGGACAAGGTAGCCGAATAACAATATTTTAGTAGGGCCATTTGCAAAGAAGTGGGTGGAATAGGATGGAAGGCTTTCCCCTCTAGTCTTAAAATTGCCCACTTCCCAGCAGGTGAGCATGGTAGCTTTCAATCAAAATTGTAAGTAAAGGAGCACTAAGTTTTTGCTATGTCTTAAAGGCTTTCTGTCGTTTTTCCTGTACGAAGAGGAAGCATCCTTCTGGCTCTAGTCGTGCTAACAGTGGCTGCTGCCATGTACTAACTAATGATATAGAATGATGAGCAATCATATTTCCTTTCTTGAACGAATTTTATTGATCATCTGTGTCAAGCACTGTCTGGGTATTAGAGAAACAGTGGTAAAAAAGTAAATCAGATTCCTGCCCTTATGGGTTCATGGAGGAGATAGACCATCAACAAGTAAACAAGAAGATGATAGTGTAAGATAGCGATTTCCGGTAGGGGAATGGGACCAAGCGGTTGGGAGGAAGGGAGGGGTGGCTCCTTTAGGTAGGAAAGGCTTCCCTCGGCTGAGATCGGATAGACATCAAAGAACCAGCCACGGGGGAAGAGTTCCCGGCAGAGGGAACCGCAAATGCAAAGGTCCTAGGGTCTCCATTGGTGATTATTTTCAGAATTTTTATAGCAGCTCTTCAGTGTCTTCAAGTTCATTGTTTCACATAAATGGTATGGGTTTAACCTGAGCTATTAATATATGTGTTTTACAGTGATAAAAGGTGGAAAGGCAGCAGAGGTGATGCTTGTTCTGGTATCCTGGTGAGATCAGTAGCAGACATTAAGTCTACTGAATAAATATAACTGATGAGAGATTGATTAAAAAAAATATTTGCTCTTGGTCATATTCACGTTTCTTACAGGGCCAAGACTAAGGTTGGTTTTTTTTTTTTAAGATTTATTTATTTATTTGGGTCTTAGTTGTGACACGCAGGATCTTCGTTGCGGCACGTGGGATCTTTAGTTGTGGCATGCGGGATCTAGTTCCCTGACCAGGGATGGAACCCTGCAATGCCCCCTGCGTTGGGAGTGCGGAGTCTTAACCGCTGGACCACCAGGGAAGTCCCAAGACTAAGGTTTTCTGACTTCCTGTCAGCCAATCCTGTGTATTCCCAAGGTACCCACCTCTCAGTGGACGGGCCCCGGATGAGACGATAAACGCCAAGAGCAGGCTTAGCAGGAGTCACAGAGCAGCTAGAACCTGTCAGTGTTCATGCTCCTGACATCATTTTTTTACTGCCTGGAATGTAGTAGCTCTGGCCTCTGGCAACACTTTTAACCTAGCAAGCTTTAGGTAACAGTGATGGTGAAAAGCAGAGTAGCATGCTTCAGAGCTCAAACTAACGGTCAGGAGAGAAGAGCTCGTGAGCAGTGTGGCTGTTTAACAGGAGTGGGGACTCCTGGGGCCGGGTAGTGATCAGCGCTGGTAATAACGAGGCAAGTGTTTTGGCGCGTCTATGCCCCGGTTTACTTGGAGAGTGAAATTTGGGAAATAAGTGAACATTTTAGTTTTCATCGGTAAGTTCAGAAGAGAAAATTGGCCAGGTTTTTGAATCCCGGTAAGAAGCTTCTAAGGTCTGTTGTGAAACTTACTTATCAGCATGGGCTAGCAGTCCAGCTGACAGGTATGGTTCTAGCAGGGTGTTCAGTAGATATCCTTTGGAATCTGGTCTTTGGATTTATTTTGTTTCATTTTTTCAAGGGAGAGCATAGCTAAATATTGTAGGAAATTTTTTGCCTTATCGGGGACAAGGAATGAAGTAGAGGGATTCAACTCTTACTGGGCTTAGGTAGCTTTTCCTCTTATTTCTTGTTTGGAGATGGATACCCACCCAGGTCTCCCCACCACCCCGCCCCGGTTTCTGTTGCTAATTCCTCTCTTGGGAGACTGACGTATGCTTTTTGTTCTTACAGCGGAAATTGATGCAGAGTCACAGGTTGTGAACATTTGATGCAGATGGAGTGTTGTGGGGATTCACTTACTTTCAGTGAGACTCAATATGATAAATTAACATCACGTTTTTCTCACTTAGCTCTAATGTTTAGGAAAAAAAACCCCAGTGATTTCAGTTGGCATTTTTTAAAAATTAGGAAGTTAAGCAACTTACAGGGAAAATAAACTTAATGAAAATTTAGGTGACACTTTCAGATGTCATTTTTGAGATGTTCAGTCTCTGATATAAACTGTGCTTGGCATATTTTCTCCATTTACATGCTTATGACGGAGACTTTAAGGCACCATCTCCTCTCTCTTTATGCCTTAACACAGTTTGAGGTGCTTTGCGTTCTCTTTACGTGGGAAGTAGTCTGCTCGGGATGGTCTTGTAACACCAACCTCATGTGTAATAGGGGGAATTGAGGAGATTTGGGGAACTGTGCTTCAAGTTAATAAATCCAATGCATTAACATTGTCCCTGGGAAGCAACCTGGAAAAGAAGAGAGATCATGGACCTGGGATTAAGGGGACACAGGTTCTAGGCCAGCTGCTGCTGTTGTGCAGCTGCGTGCTGTGGGGTAAGGTAGTCTGCCTCTCAGGCTCTTTTCTTTTCTCTTAAATGAAGTGGTTGGACTCATCGTCTCTAAGCTCCTTATAGCCCCCAAAGGCTGCAAATGTATAAGAAAGAAGCACTGTATTACATGTTTTTTAGGCATGAATCAAAGCTGAGAAATCTTATGCCTTCTGGTAGTCTTCACTTTGAATTGCTGCTTATCCTGCAGGAGACATATTTTCTGTTCCCATTGCTTGTTTTTTGTTCTGTTTTGAGAAGGTAGATTAGTTGAAATACGGTTTTCTAGTGTGGAAGACCAGAGTTAGAATTTGAATTAGACTAAGTGATCAGACACTGGAGCGGCTGGAGGGTGGATAGAATTGAGCCATGAAGATTCCTGGCTTCAGCGGTGGTGTCAGGATAGACTAGTGGGAGTGGTTGCTTGGGACCCAGAGGAACATGGTACCAGTGGGTTTTATTTATGCAGTCTCACCTCTGCTTCCGAACACCCAGCCATTCTCCTGGGGCAGCAGGTCTAGACCTGCGAAGGGTGAGGGTGAGGAGGATAGTCAGGGAACCTGTAGCGCATGGGGAGAGTTTATTCTGGTCCTGCTCTTGTTGTGGGAGTCTGGCGGGAGCATGGGGCTTGGTTGGGTTCTGAGCTCTGGTTTTCACACTCTGACGCCAAAGCCTCTTCCTTTAGATCATTCTCATTGTCTTGCAGATCTTTCCCACTTCCATTTCATGTGCAAGTATAGGAATCATCTTAATCTATTCTTGGTAGTTCCTCACATGGTTTCTTCAGTTTATTTTTTATTGTAAGCTTCCTTACATCCTTTCTGGGAGTAGATTTAGAGAGAGAGAAGGAGGCCAGTGATTTTCTAAACAGGTCGTTGCATCAGGACCACCTAGAAGGCTGTTCTGAGGCACTGGATTAGAATCTCTGCAAGTGTGGCTTGGGAATCCGTATTTTATTCTTTTTTTCCCGCTGCACCGTGCGCCACGCGGATCTTAGTTCCCTGACCAGGGATCAAACCTGTGCCCCCTGCAGTGGAAGTGTGGAGTCCTAACCACCGGACGAGCGGGGAATTCCCGGGAATCCGTATTTTAAAAAAGCCACTCCTAAGTGATTCTGAAAGAGTCCGTTTGGGATTCATCCAGGGGCTGGCATTTGAGACCCACTGATCTTGTTTAACTTCTGTGCTGTATGTAGTTGAAGGGGCAGGACATAAATGACAAAAGAAGTGTATGTTTTTGGGGCCAGTGCCTCTGAATTTTATATGAGAGGGGATAGTAGCTTCTTTTTTTCTTTTTAGCACTTGTCTTGATGGCTCCCAGGACAGTTCGCATTGCTTTTAATCTGTAGCTCAATATTGGGCTGACGTCCTCAGGGGTCCATTTACAGTGACTCCGAGAGCCTATTCCTAGGTCATAACTGACAGCTGAGGAGTTGTTTTATATGCCTGACTTAGGCCATATGCTCATTTTAACACTCATTTGCCACTTTTCCTTCTATTTGCATAGATTCCCCAGATCTTCCTATAATTTGGCACCCATAACTTGGCACGTTATTACTATGGAAGTCTTTAGTGTCATCTACAAACATGAAGATTCTCTGCTCCTCACTTTCTGCTCTTAGAATCCTGCAGAACCACACATGTGGGCTTTTTGGTTTCTCTATTTATATCCATCCTGTTTCTTGTTTATAAGCCCTGTTCTTAACAAGAACACCACCAGTAAAACCCAAAATGATAATGACCTCTTTGGTGGTCTTAGTCTCTACTTTTTATTTTTTTAATTTATTTTTGGCTGCGTTGGGTCTTTGTTGCTGCGCGTGGGCTTTCTCTAGCTGCGGTGAGCAGGGGCTGCTCGTCGTTGCGGTGCGCGGGCTTCTCATTGCCGTGGCTTCTCTTGTTGAGGAGCATGGGCTCTAGATGCAAAGGCTTCAGTAGTTGTGGCACGTGGCCTCAGTAGTTGTGGCTCGCGGGCTCTAGAGCGCAGGCTCAGTAGTTGTGGTGCACAGGCTTAGTTGCTCCACGGCATGTGGGATCTTCCCGGACCAGGGCTCGAACCCGTGTCCCCTGCCTTGACAGGCGGATTCTTAACCACTGCGCCAACAGGGAAGCCCAGTCTTTACTTTCTATTCCACTAGCTTGTCTAATATGTAAATAAAACTTTCTTGTAATTCTCAAGTCTTTGAGGTCCTTATGATTAAGGGTCACATTTGCAGTTCCTTGGTGGCCTTTCCTTCTTTTGACCAGCCGTTTTCTAGTTCATCCCTGAAGTACTTCCACATGCTCAGGTGAATGCCATCCAGTGTTAGTAATTTCATAATTATTGATATTTAAATCTTCAACGTCATGCTTGTTCCTAAGACTTCAAACAGTATAGAAGTATGTAAGGTTAAATGCAAAAATCTCTCTCTGCCCTCCTTATGAGTTTTCTACCATTCATTCTCATTCCCTTAAGTAAATGTTCTTCCCACAGTTTTTTCATGCAGATATATACACCCTCCCTTTTTAAACAAACAAACAAACAAACAGAAATGAGGTCGTAATGAGTCCTGTAACTTTTTTTTTTAAATTAATTGTCATAACTATCTTTCTATGTCATAATTATACGTCTATCTCATTCTTTAATGTTTGAGGAGTATTCCATAATTTGGGTGTGTTTGCTTATCCACTTTTTTCCTGTTGATATATCAACATCCTTTGATACATCTTCGTGTTCTTGTGTCGGCATTTCCCTAAGATAGATTCCTAGAAGTGCACTTAATGTTTCTGGTAGCTGTAGGGGGCGCTTTACTTAGAATTCACCTCTATATCCTACAAGGATCATCTTAGATTAGATTTAGGGCAAAATACAGCTTATCCTCTCCTTACGCTCATTAATTCTTTCACGGTTGGTAGTCTATTTCCCCAGTCAGTATCCTTGAAAACCACCATCTTTTCAGTGGAGGGCAGGGCTCAGCTCCTGGGGATCATTAAATCACTACTCTTTAATTGCTTGAAGGCCCCCAGATGTTTTGAGGTCTTGAACTTAAAGGAGAGTAGACTCTTAGAGCTTTAGCCTTATCTGCTCTCTCTGGGTTCTAGAGAGCTCCCTGGCTAAGAAAGGGTGCAACGGCCTACCTATGGATGACAGGAGGAGGTCAGAGGCAAGGTCCTGTGAGAGGCCTGACTTTTCTTTCCTACAGTCTGGTACATAGCTCTTCCTCATTTTTCTTCTTGGATTAGCAGGTGGGGTGGTAGTGGTGGTGAGCCTGACCACATCCTGCACGGGGAAAGCCGGCCATTTTTAGAGTTGTTCGGAGAGGCCGAACCAGGGGAGTCTTGTTTGCAGCCTTTTGGTCCAGCTCGTCTCAACCCTGCTGATGGTTTACCTCCAGTTTCCGGGGCTTCAGGTGTGTGTGTGCCCCTCCCATATTTTTAGCATATTGGAACACTGCCTCTACTTTTATTTAGTTTGAAAATCTTTGGGGCAATCAGCTATTTTAAAAATTGAAATATTATTTTAAAAGAAAATGATTTCACCATTGAAAATGGGAAACCAGTATTCCTTCCTGGTTACTACTTACTAGAAAGTACCTTTAGAAAAACCCCACAGTGAAAACTAAACAGCGAGTGTTATTAAACTCTAGCTAGGTACAGCGTTTCACAGCGGGCTCTGAAGGAAGTGTGTAACAAGTGGTAGAGATGTGCTGAAGGCTTCCTGCCGCCAAACTGAAACTTCATTTGATAGAAAGGATTGAAAGAGAATTGAAAAGGGGACAGGAGACAGTTCTTATTTATGTATAAATATTAAATGCTGGTACATACATACGGGGATCATATACCACCTAAACCAGTTTTTCTTGGTTTGTTTTTTAAACAAGCCCACACTTTGGGAAACAGACACATAAGTTGTGTCTTGAGGCAGAACCGAACTGATTTTCTGGGATGGCTGTGGCCCACGTCGTTAGCTTCACTGGCTATTAGCCACAATACCTTGGGCAAGTGACTTTACCCTTTACCTTCCAGCTTTGCCTGTAAACAGGCGTAATAACAGTGCTCACCTCATGGGGTTGTTGCTGATAAAATGAGTGAGAGAAAGCGGTGTTCTGACCATTGGCTGATGTTAGTAGTCCAGCACTTTCTGGATCTGTCCCCAGCTCAGATGGGACTGGAATTGGAACCAGCTGAGGCAAAATGAAAGGAAAAAGGGCACCTGGCAAGTTTTGTGATGTTAAGGCGGTTCAATTTGAAGGACTGGCTTTAATTTTGAGATTATATTCTTACCAGTATTATTATTTTTTGGCTAAAATGTCCTTTACTGTATAAATAACGTGATGGCCTTTGTTTTCTTTCATGTCCTCAGTACAAATAAAAAATGTATAACATGTCAGTCCTTAATTTTTGGAAGTGGGGGAAACTCTACTGGTCTGGAATCTTTAAAAGTCTGGGAAGCCCTGGCTTAGCAGAAACTGCACTGGCAAATGTGTAACCTTCTGAGTTTTGGAGGTATTCATTTAACTGTTAGGAAAGATTAAACAAATTTAGGTAACACGTGGAAAAGGGCAGTTGTATGTGTGAATACTAGTTGTGGTTCAGCGGCACAGGTGAGGCTAATCAGGCAAAAATATGATGGGCAAAGTTTTGGTTTCCTTTGACTCCTGCCCCATCCTCCCAGGAACCCTCTAGCCTCTGGTTCTTTAGGACTGGGCTGCATTTCGTCTCCACCCCCAAAGGATCAAAACTTGAAGTTGATATATTTAGAAAAAATTTTCCACTACAACGTAAAACATTTTCTGTTTTCTTTGCCCCGAGGTGGACTAGTTTGTTTGGGCATTTTCTGGTCCCCTTTGGGAGACTGGCAGAGAGGAACAATGTGTAGGACCAGCATAAATTGGTTATTTGCAAGGAACAGCCCCTTACCTGGCCTCCCACCTTTGTAAGGACAGGGCAACTTACATCCCACTTTGCCCAGGGCTGTTGTCTTGGCATGATTATCAGTAACGCCCTGTTCTCACTCTCAGAGTGTTCTGATTTGAGTGATAAAATGTATGTTTAATGGGTTTAGTAAGAAGAGTCAAGTCTGGGAGAAAGAGTGTGGGTTGGCATAGTTCAACAGAGGCCAAAATAAACAGAAGGTAGTTGGTTTTTTAAGTGGCTGCTAGGGTGGCCTGGGGCGGGGTGGAAGGTCTCCAGGCTTTCATGGAGCACCGGCAGCCCAGGCTTGAGACCAGGCTGTGCACCTGATTCTGGGTAAAGCTTTGGGCTGATGAGATTTTAGGTGTCCCTCTCATTAAAATGCTGTTAAATAGAGGCAGGGAACCTTGTTTTATGGTGGAAGGGGGACCTCATGAAGTTAAATACTGAAGGTTTTCTTGGAGAATGGATGGGTTGGAAAAATCAGATGTGATATTTTCAGATCAGTTTCTCTGTTTTAAACATCTCTTCTGGGGAGACGGTGAAAGTGACAGGTCTTGACAGAGGCAGAGGAATGAAACGGATGAGATAAAAGGCAGCAGAAATGGGTAGGTCCAGGTGGGAATACTCAGATGTTTGTGAAAGCAGCTGTGAGCAATCTGCTGTCGATATGCAAGTTGAAGGAAACTTGCCTAAAGTGAGGAAGGCCTGCTGGAAGTTTGTGGTAGAGAAAGGAATGAGAAGCGAGACATTTAAGTCTGTGTTTCCAGTCTCTGGAACGTGATGTTAGTGAACTTTTAAACTTTATGAATTCTGTTCCAGGAGAGGGAGGATGTATTGTTTTATATACAGCCTTTAATACCAGGGGCATTTTTATTTTTGGCAACCACCCAAAACAGTGGCTTACTCTGTCAAGTGTAATTTAACTTACACTTACCTAATAGCACTGTCCCCGGTCTTCATGGAAAGTGGGGCATTTCTTCCTCCCATTCCTTCCCCCTTTGTGTAAGTAAGGGGGAGGGAGACTCCATCCGAGTACCTGGGAATCCCGCTGAGCTTTATTATTCTGTGTGCAGTAATTGCTTGTGTTATTACTCCTGGCAGGTGAGCCCTTTCGCAGCCCAGAGGCCAGGAGGCTGCCTCTGTTACTTAAAAGCCGAGTTATCTTGTTAAACTCCTCTCTTGTGAGAGCTTTAGGCTCTCCTGAGACCTGCCGCAGGCCCTCTGGAGCCCAGGCCCGGCTCCCGGTTCAGCCTGCCCTGCCCGGTTGTTAGTCATCTCCTGCCAGCGCGTCACAGAGCCAGTCCGTGCGGGGCTGCCGGCCAGGCCGCTCGGCTTCCATTGAATTCTTCAGCGTCCCCGGATTGGTGCTCTGAATGAAAGTACCTCTCCTACTCTCGCGTCAGAAGAAAATGTGTTTCCCTGATTATCGACAGGATGAAGCTGAAAGCCAGTGTAGAGAGAATAATAAACTTGGGACTCAGATTATCTGAGGAACGGGGAAAATCGGTTTTTGAAAGGGGTTGATGGCACAAGGCTAAACATAGTAAGGATGCCCCAGGAGTCTGAGCTGTCCATAAACTTTCTTGTGAAATTTCTATGCTTTATGTGTTAAAAACTTTCATTTATTTTGAAAGGAAAAAAACCAAAAGAAAAAAAACGGTGAGGGGAATCAAAGAGCTGGGCTTTAGTGATAGTATAGGGTAAGTAGAATATTATTGGTATTTTTTAATAAAAATGGAGGAACAGTCTCTTCTGGGCAGTACTTGTAAGCAAATTCCAGATCATGGCCCAATAGCCTTAGTTTAACTTCTTGAAGAGGTGTGCAAATCTGTGCATTATGGTCAAGGATGGGGGTGGGCTGGGCACACCAGCATATAGTGGGGAAGGCATGACCACTTGTAATCTTCAGCTGTGTTAGGTGATAAGGGACTTCATAACACTCTCTGAAGGATTTTAATATTAAGGAGAATCTTGGGATGGTACATTAATTTAGCAATAAAGGACTCTGAAAGGTTTATGGTAGATTTGTGGTTTGTACTTCTTTATTTTGACATCTAAAATTGACTGTCAACATTTCAAATAGGAAAAGTTTCCAAAGAAGTTTGGACAATAAAATGGGAACATTAATGCTTTTCATGGGTAGCACAGCAGTTGCTTGACTTTCCCAAGTTCTACAGTCAGTCCTACATATAAGCCAAAATAAATATATTAGATATTCTTGAGAGACGATTCATTCTGAACAGTATTGAGTATTATGCTCAATAACCCAGCATCCGTTTGCCATAAATTAGTTCTAAGAAAAAATGTGCATGGCTTTACAGAAACAAACCCGAGGAACAGTAAATGCAATAATCTTCATTCCTCTAGAATGTTGCAAGAGTCTGATATACTTTCACTTAGCTGTATCTGGTGCAGGCCTCCTACCCCCTTTTTAATCATGAGATTATGATTTGCTGTTTTGCATAGTGTACCTTTTGCTCGGGGATGCAGTGATGGCGTGCTGTGAGGAGGAGAAATAAGATGACAGCAGCTGTGGCCATTGAGGCTGGGAAAGCAGTAGCTGTGCTTTCCCCCTTTCTGGATCAGGTTTTGTGGTTACACTTCTGTCCTTCCTCTGAGCATTGGAGTTGGGGAGGAGGAACGAGAGTTAAAGGGTGGGGAGGGCTGGACGTACAGACCCCGTTAACTGAGTAGCCCCTGGAATGCAACCTAGGCCTCTCCACCCTGCCTTGGCAACTTGCTTGGCAACTTGCTTCATCTCCATTTGCCCCTGAAGTGGGGAGGAAAAATCTTTGGCCTCAGAACACATTATTTGAGCTTCCTTAACAGAAGACCTGTCTTAGGGGAGTTGCCTCCGAAACCTGCAGTGCCAGTGCATCAATTCAAGAGAAATAAGACCTTAACCTTCCTCTCACATTTTTTAGCAGTTCTGAAACATGGAGTGGGCAGATATGCAAAGTGTATCTGAACCAAAAAAGGCACTGGTGATTTGAAACCCACAAAGTAGGCTAAGGCCAGACACCCTAGAAGTGTGTATTTTGAAGCATTTAAGAAAACAATTGGTGACTTTTTAAAGTGCCTTAAAATTTCTCACAGTCCACAAACCAAACCTTTGGGCTAGGGTTCCAGTTTGTCATCGTTTGGTAAACAGTATTACAGGGTGGGATGTGGAAAATATTCAGAAAGCATGCCCTGGGAATTTTTAATCCCATTCATGACAGGCACATGAATATATCTGTAATACTTGGTGTACAAACGGTGCTTAGAATGGATCTTTACATCAAAGTCTTAGTGTCTAGAATTTGGTGTTTTTAGTGGCTGTATTATACTCTAACTGGGGTCTGGTTGGGAAGGCGGGGTGGATTCTGAGCCCCTTGGAGAGGGCTGTGAGCTGGCTTGATAGTAGCTTAAGCTTGTTCTTGTCTTCTCCACTGAGCACTTCCCTCCTTGTCACTGTGTTCTTTGCCTCCACTAATATTTCTCTGTGAGCTTCTTCCCTGGAGATAAAATGAAAAAAATGTTACACTCTTTGCTATCAGTTTAGGCATTTTTGTTACTGTGGTATTTGGCTTTGGCATGTAAATCTCTCAAGAGATTCTTGTCTATTAAACAAGAATAAATATAAGAATCATCGAAAATATAATCCTAGAAGAGATGACAGCATTTGTTCAGACAGAGTATCTCTTTGGGGGATATAGGAAATGACTGAGGAAAGTGGGAGGACAATTGAGTATCGAGTAGTTAATTGGGAGATTTCTCCAGTGTGGTCTGGGACATAGATTTGAATGGTTTCTGTTGACAGTAGACTTGATAGCTCGCAGGAAGTAATAGAGCGGTTGGAAATGAGTTAGGTAAAACCTTCTTAAAGGATGTAACAAGGAAATTTGACACTTCATAATAAGAGGGCTGATGAAGAAAGCGGGTTGAAGAAAATGTTCCCAGAGGAAACACGAACTTCTTAGGGGAGAATAAAATGATGCTGAAGACTGTTGGAGTTGCCTTAGAGAGGACAGAGAGAGAGGGCTGGACAAAGTACTGAACTCGGGGAGGGGAGAATCTTTGAGGGGAGGGTTAGGTGAGGACGCGCTTGCCTGTAGGTCATGCTAGGGAGAGGTTTCCTGTAAGGCCTTAGAGAACCTTTGGGTTACCTGTTGTCATTTGTTGGAAAAACAGCTGTGAATGCACCGCATGCTCTTAAGAGCTTGGCTCTCTCGTTAGCTTCAACAAAAATCCACTAAGCTATGAGCTGCTTAAGGACAAGGACTGTGTTTTAATTGTTTTTGTCGCTTCTTTGCAAAGTCTAGCACTTGATACTTGTGCTTGATACATACTAGGACCATTCATTTATTCAGAAAAAACACTTACTGAATGCTTACTTTGTCTCTGGTCTTGTTCTGGGCTCTGGGGCTACCATGGTGAATAAGATGGATGTAGTCCTTGCCTGGAGACAGCTTGCACCGTGGAGTGGAAAACTGATAGTAAACAATTCATTATGCTATTTAATGTTGTGATGAATTCTGTGGGAGAGAAATACAGAGGCTCAGAGCATATATGGCATATAGCTGACCTAGTCTGGGGATTGGGAAGGCCTCTTTGAGTAAAAAGTTTAAGCTGAATTTGCTGGAGGACATGTTTGAGCCAGGCAGATTCCCCAGGCACAGTGGGGAATAAAGTGTGTGTGTGAGGGGAGATTAACCTCGTTGTGCATACCTGTCACCTGAGGATCTTATTAAAATGCAGATTCTGAATCAGGAGGTCCAGGCAGGGTCTGAGTCTGCAGTTCCAACAACTCTCAGGTGACTGCTGGTCTGTAATTGCCTTCAGAGGCTTTCTGCGCTTCCTCCTTCTCCCCTTTCTTTGTTTCAGTTGAAAGAAGATGGGTCAACACCCCCCCGCCCCCCGCTGTGCCTCCCTCCATCTGTAGCCATGGTGGCTGCAGTGATTTAACTTTTCAGTGTATTCAAAGTATAGTTGATTAGCTGTAGAGACTCTTATTCTTGGGGAAGAGGAAATCAGGATTTGGTAAGGATAAAAGAAAATAAAATCTAAACTCGGGATCCAGTGTTTTGCAAATTAATAGATTTCTCTTGGCATTTGCCAAAACATCTTTCCCTTTGTTTCTAGACTGGAGTGGGGAAACCAGGCATTGTTTTTGATAATCAGATTCTTCTTCGTTAATAAAGAAGGCCAGCTCCTGGGGGAAAGGGATTACCATCAAGATTACAGGATTTAAACCAAAAATATGGATGGTGCTCTGGCCTCTGAGAGAATGTTCTCAACAGAGGACTCTGAATTTTCATCCATTGTTTCTCAAAACTTTTGAGACATTAGGGGGTTTTTGGCTTTTCTGAATATAAAATCTAATTAGATCACACATGTAGGTTTTTAAAATCCCCACCAGATAACTAGCACTGGGAGGAAGAGGGCATCTCCCTAAAATTCAAGATCCTTTCTGGTAGTGATAACCTTTTCTTTTTTTTTTTGGATGCAGACCATTTTTAAAGTCTTTATTGAATTTGTTACAATATTGTTTCTGTTTTATGCTTTGGTTTTTTGGCCGTGTGGCATGTGGGATCTTAGCTCCCTGACCAGGGATCTAACCTGCACCCCCTGCATTGGAAGGCAAAGTCTTAACCACTGGACCGTCAGGGAAGTCCCCAGCGATAGCTTATTTGAACTGTGTGCTCAGAGCTTGGAATTCTGTGATTTGAATGCGTCTAGCATATTCTCTCATTTGGAAGAAGAACATGAAGCGATGAACGGATTATATGCGACGATATGGTCCTTGCAACACAATAACGGTTTTGTCACTGAACTGAACTTGGGTCTGCTTTGCTGCACAGCAAAGCCAATTTACTGACACCAGGTTGTGGTGAAGTATGTTTATTTGCTGGGTGCCAAGCAAGGTGGCTCGTGTTCAGAAGACCTGAATTCCTTGATGGCTTTCAGGGGATGATTTTCTTTTTTAAAATTTTTATTGGAGTATAGTTGATTTACAATGTTGTGTTAGTTTCAGGTGTAGAGCGAAGTGAATCAGTTATACATACACATACATCTACTCTTTTTTAGATTCTTTTCCCATGTAGGCCATTGCAGAGTATTGAGTAGAGTTCCCTGTGCTATACAGTAGGTCCTTATTAGTTATCTATTTTTTATATAGTAGTGTGTATATGTCAGTCCTAATCTTCCAATTTATCCCTCCCTCAGGGAATGATTTTTAAAGGTAACATTTGGGGTGAGGGCTGCAGGGTGTATGACTTTCTTCTGCTGATTGGTTGATGGTGAGGTAACAGGGTGATGTGAATCTTAATTATCAATGTTGTGGTGCCTGCCAGCCAGCCAGCGTGGGGTATACAGCGTGTCGTCACTGTCCTCTACCCAGGTGGGGGGGTCTTAGTTTCTGCAGAACAACTCAAAGATACGTGTTAGATTGTGTGTATCCCTTGAGGAGGAACTAGAACTCTGTTTTATCACTGAACTATTGTCGTTACTTGTCTTGTTTAACTGCTTTTTGTTTCTGCATTCCCTCACTCCCCTAATGAGTTAACTGCTGGCGCCTGCTGTTTGGAACTCTGGAAGGCCTAGGAGACTAAAGCCTTCTATAAACAAGAAATGGGAGACACGGAGGGGCTTTTGTACCCGGGAGGGCCCTACAGGATCCTGCTTGGTTTCAGTTTGACATTCATTCTCTTAGTTGTGTGTGCGGAGGGGGGGTCGGGAGGGGAGCAAGACAGATTTTCAGAATCACCAAGGAGATCTTGTTCTAGGGATTTGTTTTGTCTTTGAGGCTCTAAAGCAGCTGGTAGTATGTTTTGCACCTTTTTCAAAAGGTTTTTAAATTTTATTGAAAAATAATCTCAAACTTACAGAAAAGTTGCAAGAATAGTGCACGTAACTCCTGTGACTCTCCCCCCAGAGGTTGCCATATCATCTTCTTTGTATTTATAACATATAGTCATTTTTCGTGGTAGTTATCTTCTGTCAAGTCACAAGCACTGAATTAGTGAATTTTGAACCATCGCTCCTGTGAGAAATACTGAGTTCCTGTGAGCCTCTGGTCACCACATTTTCATCAAGTAATAGATATATGACCTTGTTCTGTGTGCTTTTGTTTAAAGACCTCTTACTTGGGACTTCCCTGGTGGCGCAGTGGTTAAGAATCCACCTGCCAGTGCAGGGGACATGGGTTCGAGCCCTGGTCTGGGAAGATCCCACATGCCACGGAGCAGCTAAGCCTGTGTGCCACAACTGCTGAGCCTGTGCTCTAGAGCCCGTGAGCCACAACTACTGAAGCCCATGTGCCACAACTACTGAAGCCCGCGCACCTAGAGCCTGTGCTCCGCAACAAGAGAAGCCACCGCAATGAGAAGCCCGCGCACCGCAACGAAGAGTAGCCCCCGCTCGCCACAACTAGAGAAAGCCCGCGCGCAGCAATGAAGACCCAACAGAGCCAAAAAAAAAAAAAAAAAAAAGACCTCTTACTTGATATGTAGTCTTGATTCATTAACATTGAACATATGAGCAACAGCACTATAACTTGTGCCTAAACGAAAATGATCTAATATTTTCTCTGTAGGGCACATCACAACAGCTTCCTCTGTGCTTAAGAAAACTTCATGACTACGCCTGTGGGCCATTTTAAACAGCACAATCACCACCCAACAGCCCTGATCACTGCAGTAATTTTCCTTCAGCTTTAATAGTCTGAGTACTTGACCCTAAACATTTGGTCGAGGGGTCAAGTCCTGGAGTGATCAGATGATCACTTTTATGTTCTGGAGTCAATGTTTGGTTCTTCTCCCTTTGGCAATTTTCACACGTGACGGTTACTCTGATAAACTCTTTTGACAACTGGAATGGATTTTTCTGGAATGACACTTTGTGTTTGCCTGCCATATAGTTCCTGCTGAGTTCTTATTTCTGAGTAACTCTGGTTCCTTGACCACAGTGGAGCTGAGCCTTGGGGTGGTGAGGACTTGGCTCTGCAGAGGATCGTCATCGGGGTTCTGGCTTCCAGGAGACTGAGTTAGTTCCTTTCTGGTGAGGCTTTATTTGTGCAAGTTACAGCCTTGTGTTCTTTATGTTAAGTCACGACTGTTTTGATTCATAGTTCTCATATCAGGTGTTTAATATTTGGGGTTTATTAGAAAGTGCACGGGGAAAACCTGTGTCCTAGTCCTGGTGGCCATCATCTAACTGTGCCACAGTTTGCTGTGAGGATGGAGAGGAGTGGACAGTCGGGAGGGAAGAGAAGAGAGACCAGTGTGCCCTTAACATTTCTTGAGTACCTACTAGGTGTCAGGTACTGTGAGGCATCTCGCTTAATAATCATAACGTCCAGAGAAGATGGCAGTAGTATTGTCCTCACTTATAGATGAGGGAATATCACCACAGTGTTCGGAATGCTTGTCACTTGAGTTTGTGTTCAAACTTAAGACTATCTGATTTCAGATTCATGGTCATCTGAGGCTGTGATTGTCAAGACACTTTGTCAAGTTTGAAGTTAAGAATAGACTTAAGATACGATACTTATTTACCATGATCTCTGAGGACAGAGGTTCGGAAATCACTGAAGTCCACTCTCCTAGAGAGTGGGTATATTAGGTGATGAAGCAGGGAAACAAGATCATGGATTATTTCTCTAATTCTTTCTGGTTGAATTCAGTGGTGGGAGAATTTCCATGAATTTGATATTTACTTGTAAACCCCAGGAGGAAATGGTTCTTTTTCTGTGGTACATATACTTCCAGTCTTTACTTCAGACCACGCTTTGAGCCTTTTTTTTTTTTTTAATTTTGGCCACACCAAGCGGCTTGTGGGATCTCAGTTCCCCGACCAGGGATTGAACCTGGGTCACGGCAGTGAAAGTGCCGAATTTAACCACTAGACCACCAGGGAACTCCCAAGCCATTTCTTATAACAATATTGGTTATTATTTATTGGGTCTTTTGGCCAACCTCTGTGCCAAGGGCCTTATTCCCTTGTTTAGGTTTCATCACACCTCTCATGGATATTCTGATATACTTATTTTATAAATGAGGAAATTGAGGCTAATAGAGCCAATGAACTTTCAAAAATCACCACTGACATGGATTTGATTCTGAAACTAGATTCTTATTGCCACTTACCACTGCCCCTTCCCTGATTATAAAGATGAGCAGTCTGTAACTTGAAGTGGTCGTCCAGAATTTATTTTTGCTGTGCACGTACCACTTAACCTGCCATAAAACTAGTTTTCATCTCATTCCCTGTCATAATGTTTTATATCAGAGGCTGGCAAACTGACTCTTTGAAGGGCCAGGTAGTAAATACTTTAGCCTTTGAGAGCCATGTGGGCTCTGTAGCAACTACTCAACTCTGCTGTTTCAGTGTGAAAGTAACCATATAGACTATTACATAAGTGAATGAGCTTGGCCATGTTCCAATAAAACTTTATTTATGGAAGCTGAAACTTGAATTTCATACTCTTTCCATGTGTTACATAACATCCTTTTTTTTTTTAATCACTTAAAAATGTAAAAACCATTTTTAGCTCATGAGTTGTACAGAAACAGGTGGTAGGGCGGATTTGGCCACTGGACTGTAGTTTGCCAATCCTGCTTTTTATCATTCTGAAGTTTTCTTCCTTTGTGTCTCCTTTTTGGGTATTCTTTGGTATAATTGGGACTGCAAGTCTGCTTTCCCTGCATATGGTAGTGTTTAATAAGTGTTGATTTGGTTTGGGGAGCCAGCTCATGGAAGCTTTGCTGGCTTAGTGATTTAGTCTCTGACACCTGCTCTGCTGGCACACGGAAATGGAGATTTTTAACTGAGGAGAAGATTTAATCAGTAGGTAACCTCACCTACCGTTTTAACAGATAGCAGCTCCCCAAATGCTTGTTTCTTCCTGTGGCATAGTAGAACATCAGGTTTGGGGACTTCAGGTCTAGTACTTGCTCTGCCATCAATTTTATTTTAAGCAAAAGTCACTTGAGTCTGTCTCATTTGCAGATTCTTCATCTGTAAAATAAAAGGGCCTTGATGAGATGCTCTCAGTTAGCTGCCCTCTCTCTGCAGGTGATCGTTAGAGTCCCCTTGAGATTTGAACTTGCTTCTTTCCAAACTGAGGCCCAATTCATGGTACAGCTGGCCCTGGATTGTCTCTCCTGAAAGAGCTAGTGTGCCCGGCGCAAGTGAAATGGCCTGCCACGAGGCCATGGGCTTCCAGGTCATTGTGCTTGAATGCTGGGCCCCTTCATTTAGGTTTGCCTCTTGCTCTCGCCAGAAAAAGAAAGAAAAAGCCGGTCATGTTGGCACATGTGCTGGGAAAGACCTCCGAGACCACACAGCTTATGCTCTTCTGGGATTGCTTGCTCTTTGTCTAAATGACGTTTTAATTTTCAAGAGATGATTCTTCCTGTGGAGGCAACAGCTCTGGCTGCCAGAAAGCTTTTTTTCTGATATACTAAGATTTTCTCCAGTCTGTTTTTTTTTTGTTTGTTTTTTAAGTTCTACTTGTGCTTTAATTCCATTTCTTTAGAGTTTTTTGCTTCATTAAAGTGCACAACAGTTCTTCCCCGTCCCCTGATGGTATTTTTAGGTGGAGAAAACACCTTGTCCAGAGAAGAGTCGCTGGCCTGCTTCTTTGTCCTCTAAACATGCAGCCTTTGGGTTGTGGCCTTTGCAGACTTGTGGATGGCATTATGGACTGTTCTTCGTTCTTGGACTGTTAGTGGTTTTCTTGGTTCTCCTTTCTGTGCCACAGAGGGAAAGGAGTTCATTCTACTTGCTGTGTTGTTTCTCAGAAAAAGCTTGTATTGTTTTTGGCCATCTTTCTCCTTTTTAGGGCTTTGTAGATTTCACTGAAGTTCTGCTTCTTTCCCGTGACTTCTATCTTGTTATTTCTCGAGGACTTGAAAGTTTACAGTAGCCCTTCATTCTGTTGTGAATCCCCATGCCTGACTTTTGGGTCTGAGTCAGCTGCCTTTTAAAAAACTTCTGTTAATGTTGTTCAGCTAAGGGTCTAATCTTCCTACAAGATATGGAAATACCCCTATGGAGATAGACATTTTATGTCATATTTTTGTACTTCCATGTTGGATCTTAATTTTTTAAATTTAAATAAATTCACATACTATAAAATTACTCACACAACTGTTACCACTGTCTAATTCTAGAACAGTTTTCATTGGTACTTAAAAGAAAAAGAAACCCTGGACTTATTAGCAGTCACTCCCTGTTCTCTCCCTCCAGCCCTTGAGAACCACAGATCTACTTTCTGTCTCTATGGATTTGCCTGTTCTGGACATTTCATATAAATGGAATCATTTCAGTATGTGGCTTTTTGTCTGGCTTCTTTCACTTAGCACAATGTTTTCAAGATTCATCCATGTTGTAGCATCAATCAGTACTTCATTTCTTTTTGTTTCTGAATAATATTCCATTTTATGGTTATACTACATTTTGCTTATCTGTTTGTCGCTTGATGGACATTTGGATTGTTTCTACTCTTTTTGGCTCTTATGAGTAATGTTACCATGAACATTTGTGTACAAGATTTTGTGTGGACATATATTTTATTTTTCTTGACTTTGTACCTAGGAGTGAAATTGCTGGGTCATATGATAGTTCTATGTTTAACTTTTGAGGGACTGCCTGACTGTTTTCCAAAGTGATTGCATCACCAACAATGTATTAAGGTTCTAATTTCTCCACATTCTTGTCAACACTTGTTATTGTCTGTCTTACTGATTATAGCCACCCTAGTAGCTATGAAGTGATATATGTCATTGTGGTTTTGATTTGCATTTCCCTTATGACTAATAATAAATGTGCTTACTGGCCATTTGTATATCTTCTTTGGATAGATATCTGTTCAAATCCTTGCCCATTTTTAATTGTTGAGTTACAGTATTTCCTTATTCCAGGTACTAGACCCTTATCACATATGTTTTGTAAATACTATCTTTTCACTTTCTTGATATCATCCATTGAAGCACAATGTTTTTGGTTGCTTGTGCTTTCTAAGATGGTGTCATATCTAAGAAACCATTGCCTAATCCATGGTCACCATGTTTTCTTCTAAGAGTTTTATAGTTTAACTCTTATATTTAGGTCTCTGGTCCTTTGAGTTAACTTTTGTATATGGTGTGAGGTAGCGATCTGGCTTCATTCTTTTGCACATGGATATCCAGTTTTCCCAGCATATTTTTGTTGAAAGGTTCTTTCCCAATTGTCTTGGCACCCTTTTTGAAAATGAGTTGACCGTAAATTTACGAGTTTATTTTGAGCTTCCGTTTCATAACATTTTGGTGTTCATCAGGTGACTATCCTTATTCTTTATATTAGATCTTCATATTGACAGATATGGCTAAGATGTTCTTGTCATATCTTATCAGGCAGGTATACCTGTTAAGCTAGTCCTCCTTGTAGAGCTAACAAGATGCTCTCAGCTAAGAAGATATGACTTTTAAGCCAAGATGATTTTTGCTCTTGGTGCCATGAAAAAGAATGCTGATTTTATTGACACGGATTTCTATACCATCACTTTTTTTGCCCTAAGTATAGTGTGGGTAGGTTTTTTTTTTTTTTAATTAATTTATTTTATTTATTTATTTTTGGCTGCGTTGGGTCTTTGTTGCTGCGCATGGGCTTTCTCTAGTTGCAGCGAGCGGGGGCTACTCTTCGTTGCGGTGCGAGGGGCTTCTCATTGCAGTGGCTTCTCTTGTTGCAGAGCACGGACCATATGCACGTGGGCTTCAGTAGCTGTGACTCGCGGGCTCTAGAGCGCAGGCTCAGTAGTTGTGGCACACAGGCTTAGTTGCTCCGCGGCATGTGGGATCTTCCTGGACCAGGGCTCGAACCCGTGTCCCCTGCATTGGCAGGCGATTCTTAACCACTGCGCCACCAGGGAAGCCCTGGGTAGGTTTTTGTATAAAAGGTTTCTATCTTTTGGTGTTCGTGGTCTGGGGGCTTAAGAGTTAAACCAAGTCATTTATCAGTATCTAGTGAAGATTTAAGATGGTGTTCCTGTTGCTGTGCAGTATTTTAGTAGCTGCCCATAAAGTGTTTCACTGTAGGTGAATCTCCCAGTACACCTATTAGTGGGTTTGAGCAGTTTGAGTCCCCATTTTCTTTCTCAGCTGGCTTGTTTCAGCCTTTGTCACCATCCAACTTGTGCCCTGAAGCCAGGTCCTCTGAATCACACCATGTCTCTCTGCAGCCTTTATTGTCAGAGATGAAAACTGTCTAATTCATAACCTCAATCAAACTGACTCGTTTTGACAGCTGTTTTCACAAGCCTCCTGCTGTATCAGGTAGGGCTAAGATCATTTTTCTAGAATATGTCATTTTATTAATATAATTGGATAAAGCAGTTACCATATGACTTGCTTTCTACGCCCTATAAATTAGCAATTAAGGATAATTACCGCATCCATGAAAGTTTGCAACATGAATCAGTACAGCTTTGGCAGAACAATTACCCCTGACAGTTGCCTCTCAATCTTAACATTATTTTTCTGAAATTAAAATTCTGGATAACAAACAATATTTTACTTGTTTATTGTTTGTCTGGCTCCCCACACTAGAATGTCAGCTCTCCAAGAGCAGACATTTTTGTCTGTTTTATTTCACTGAAGTATGTTACTTGCCTGGAACAATGCCTGGCATATAGAAGGCACTCAATAAATTTGTGTTGAATTAATAAATGAATGAATAAATAAATGGCTCAGTCAATGGATAAAATTATAAGTAATCAACTTAGATGTCAGGTCTTGTGATTTACAGAGGAAAAATGACTTGTTTTCGTGTCATATGAGATACAAGTTAAGTTTGATATATAGACCCTTGGTCTTTTTCATATTTTACTTAAAGACATTTTAAAGGACTTCCCTGGTGGCGCAGTGGTTAAGAATCCGCCTGCCAATGCAGGGGACATGGGTTTGATCCCTGGTCCCGGAAGATCTCACATGCCGCGGAGCAACTAAGCCCACGTGCCACAACTACTGAGCCCGCGCGCCGCAACTACTGAGCCCGCATGCCGCAACTACTGAAGCCCGTGCACTCTAGGGGCCTGCGTGCTGCAACTACTGAGCCCACGTGCCACAACTACTGAAGCCCACGTGCCTAGAGCCCGTGCTCCACAACAAGAGAAGCCACCGCAATGAGAAGCCCGCGCACCGCAAAGAAGAGTAGCCCCCACTCACTGCAACTAGAGAAAGCCTGTGTGCAGCAATGAAGACCCAACACAGCCCCCCAAAAATAAAGACATTTTAAGTATTTTTTCCCCAGAAGGTCTTTCCCTTGGCTTTATTTGGTGGGGAACCTTAGACAAGAGAAGCCCATTAAATATTTTTATTGAGGAAGAACTTGAATAAAGACTTTTGACAAGTGAGGCAGGTGGAGGGAGTTGAACAGTACTTGGAAGATGAAATGGAGAGAGCAAAAGAGGAGGTGGAGTGTGTTTTGAACTATTTCAGTTCCTATAAATAATAGGAAGGAAACAAATTCTTCCCATATAGACAGGTCTCTTCCTTCCATAATGGTCTGCAGACAGTCTTTTCCTATCTCATCGCCAAGGCTGTGGCCAAATGAATGAGGGGGAGAGAGTTTCAGAGGAAAGATGTAGCCGTGCCAGTCCTCTCCTCCTGGGGGAACAGGAATAGCAGTACCTGCCACAGTGAATATCTGTCCTTGTTGCTTGGGAGGTTGACTTGGTGGCTGCTGCTTGCATTTGTATCCTCAATAGTATAAAAGGTGTTGTGCAGCCTATAAAATCACCTCTCTCTAATATTAATTCAAGTACTGACTGTTGTCTGAATGGCATATTTGGTGCAGTAATGCAAAGAAGCTCTGACAGCAGTCTTCAGAATAGCTTTCAGGGCAAGGGGAGAGCGTACAAATGAGGTTTTTCAAAATTCCTTTGTACAAGTTGTTTACTAAAGCCCTTGGTGGGGCTGGGATAATAGTTATAGACCCACTGTCCCACAGTGATCTACTTTACTTAGGTCAAGGCATTAGAGGTAACACCTTGCTGATATTTAGGGGGAATAAGAGGGTACTCATCAGTCATTCTATTCTTGAGCTTTTCAGCAGGTTTCGTCAGACTTGAGAAATAAGGATTGTTTCCTAGCCTGGGTCAGTGCTCACTGGTCAGGCAAGGTGAGTTTCCAGCTGGGCTTCCCAAGAGGTACTGGGTCTCCTGGGAGTGCTTTATTACTTTTTGTGAAAACTTGACAAAAATCAAGGAATAGGCCTTTGAGACAGGTGCTCTGCTTTGTATGCTCTATGCTCCTCAGTCCCGTTGGAGCCTGTACATGAATGATTTCAAGGCAGGTATTCAAAAAATGTGCTTTTCTTCCGCCACTTCTGAAGAATTGACTGTAAATGAATCATTTCCACATTCTTTTCCTTTTCTTCCTTTGGCCCTTCTCATTTCAGGAACATCAACCATCCTGTGCCCTACTCTATCTCTTCTTTGGCTTTGCTTTGTTTGAGGGCTTGTCTTTTTAGAATGTCAAATCCCTGGGATGATGTCCAGGACATGGGTTCTCAAGAAAGGCTGTTAGCAAGACTGTTTGGTTGGAGCTGTAGGGTTTAATTGCTGGTAACACTCGATCACAAAGGATAAAAATGAAAAGCATGACTTGTAACTAGATAAGGAAGACAGTCTTTTGTTATGTGTGTCATGGTGTAGCCAGGGAGGAACCATTTAGACCAAGGTCTGTGTGCTTGAGGTATTGGGGATAATGAGATGTTAATCTTAGCACTAATTAAAAAAAAAAATTGGACTATGTATATTTGTTGGACTATGTATATTTGTTGGACTATGTAGGTTCATACAATGGAATACTGTACAGCCACAAAAGTGAATAAACTAGTGTTCTGGCATGAATGAGTTTCACCCAAAAAAAGGGCAAAAGAAGAAAATCACTGATGGGTACACGCAGTAGACTCAGTTTATAGAGTTCAGAAATAGGAAAAACAAAACCACCATATTGCATAGAGATGTATACGTAAATGGTAACACTGTACAGAAAGTCAAGGGAGGAGGGGTTATCACAATGGTCAGGATAGTGGTGGCATTCAGGAGAAGGGGCTGGGAGTAGAGAGGGGCACAGGGGATCCAAGGTTCTGCTAGTGTTCTGGTAATTAACTTGGGTGGTGGTTACATAGTTGTTTGCTTCTTATTCTTTAAGATGTACATATATGTTTAATGCACTTCTGTATTTATATTAATAATCCACAATTTAGAGCATGAGTTAAGGTGGAGAGGTGAGGGAGACAAGTCAGGTAAGCAAATGCATATCGAAGTGGCTTCCTTCATATTCCTTCCTTTCTTCCTTTGAGTCAGCTTTCTTTCCAAGGACTGTTCCCTTTACAGAAAACTCCGTGGTCTTGTCTGCTGCGGAGTTCTGCATTGGCAGGACTCTCCAACCTTCTATCTACTAACTTTTCATTCAGCAGCTTTTTCCTGTTTTGAAGGTGGGATTGAGCCTTTCAGCTCTAGTGAAGCCAGTGCTCAAGTCTCTCTGTTGATTAAATCGTGCCTCGCTGAGCAAAGAATTTGAATAGTTTGGGCGATGATTCTCATGTTTTTCTGTGTGCCGTTTCTTCTCTTCTCCCACGTGAAATCCTTTCTTCTTCCCCCCGCAAATATTTTAAGTGAGCTTTAGAGCTCATTCCATAGTTGCCAAGTGGCTTTTACGCCTGGGGTCCTTCAGGGAGAGAGGGTAGGAGCTGCTGGACTTGGGAGCTTTAAGGTGCTTCTTCGATTCCCCTATTTTAATCACCGAGGGCGTGGGTGTTCTAGATTCTCTCTTCTGTATTTCTCTCTTAGCCTAGAGTCTGAGCACTGTCTACAGAGGAAGTGTGAGCACGGGGCTCTGGCTGCACTGCCTCCGCGTTAGCCCTGGGCATCCTCGGCTCCTTCTGGCTGGTGTGGCTGGCGTGTCGGGGCTTCTTCCTTCAGCTTCCACTTTTCTCTGGCCTTCTTCCATTGCTTGCCTTTTCCACCGTAGAACAGCACGTGTGGATGGAGACATTAACTTCTTAAATATTGAAAAGAACACAGGTGGTGGTCAGCTTGCAGGGATGAAATTACAAAGGTTATCTCCATGTCTCGCATGCCTCTTCACCCTAGTCTATTTTATGAGTCTTCTATCATTTTGTGTAATTCTTATTTGTATTGCTGGGTCAGTCACTTCAGAATCTAGCCCAAGGTTTTAGATAGGTATTTCTCTTATAAACTTAGAAATAGTCTTGTTCATTCAGTCATTCAACAAATATTTGAGTGCCTTCAAGAGGCCGAATAGTGTTCTAGATGTTGGGGATACAGGAGTGGACCATCTGTATTCTGGTGATGTTTCCTTTAGATGGCTAATTTTCTCTGTTTTTCCCCTGACCTAGGTCCTCTCAGGGTGTGCCATCATTGTCCGCGGGCAGCCTCGTGGTGGGCCTCCTCCAGAGAGGCAGATCAACCTTAGCAACATTCGTGCTGGAAACCTTGCCCGCAGGGCAGCTGCCACACAACCTGATGCAAAAGACACCCCGGACGAGGTAGGTGCTTCCCCTCCGAGAGGTAGACCCAGGTTATAGCCCAGTCTCCTCCTTGACTGCACATTTGATGTACTCTTTCTTTTCTGTATATTTCAAGTTTGTTTTTTTTTAACATCTTTATTGGAGTATAATTGCTTTACAATGGTGTGTTAGTTTCTGAGGTATAACAAAGTGAATCAGCTATACATATACATATATCCCCATATCTCCTCCCTCTTGCGTCTCCCTCCCACCCTCCCTATCCCACCCCACTAGGTGGTCACAAAGCACTGAGCTGATCTCCCTGTGCTATGCGGCTGCTTCCCACTAGCTAGCTATTTGACATCTGGTAGTATATATAAGTCCATGCCACTCTCTCACTTTGTCCCAGCTTACCCTTCCCCCTCCCCATGTCCTCAAGTCCATTCTCTACGTCTGCGTCTTTATTCCTGTCCTGCCCCTATGTTCTTCGGAACCTTTTTTATTTTTTCTTTTAGATTCCATATATACGTGTTAGCATATGGTATATGTTTTACACTTTCTGACTTACTTGACTCTGTATGACAGACTCTGGGTCCATCCACCTCACTACAAATAACTCAATTTCGTTTCTTTTTATGACTGAGTAATATTCCATTGTATATGTGTGCCACATCTTCTTTATCCATTCATCTGTCAGTGGACACTTAGGTTGATTCCATGTCCTGGCTGATATAAATAGAGCTGCAATGAACATTGTGATACATGACTCTTTTGGAATTATGGTTTTCTCAGGGTATATGCCCAGTAGTGGGATTGCTGGGTCGTATGGTAGTTCTATTTTTAGTTTTTTAAGGAACCTCCATACTGTTCTCCATAGTGGCTGTATCAATATACATTCCCACCAACAGTGCAAGAGGGTTCCCTTTTCTCTACACCCTCTCCAGCATTTATTGTTTGTAGATTTTTTGATGATAGCCATTCTGACCGATGTGAGGTGATACCTCGTTGTAGTTTTGATTTGCATTTCTCTAATGATAAGTGATGTTGAGCATCCTTTCATGTGTTTGTTGGCAATCTGTATATCTTCTTTGGAGAAATGTCTATTTAGGTCTCCTGCCCATTTTTGGATTGGGTTGTTTGTTTTTTTGATATTGAGCTGCATGAGTTGCTTGTAAATTTTGGAGATTAGTCCTTTGTCAGTTGCTTCATTTGAAAATATTTTCTCCCATTCTGAGGGTTGTCTTTTCACCTTGTTTATGGTTTCCTTTGCTGTGCAAAAGCTTTTAAGTTTCATTAGGTCCCATTTGTTTATTTTTATTTTTATTTCCATTTCTCTAGGAGGTGGGTCAAAAAAGATCTTGCTGTGATTTATGTCATAGAGTGTTCTGCCTATGTTTTCCTCTAAGAGTTTGATAGTGTCTGGCCTTACATTTAGGTCTTTAATCCATTTTGAGTTTATTTTTCTGTAAGGTGTTAGGGAGTGTTCTAATTTCATTCTTTTATGTGTAGCTGTTCAGTTTTCCCAGCACCACTTATTGAAGAGGCTGTCTTTTCTCCATTGTACGTCCTTGCCTCCTTTATCAAAAATAAGGTGACCATAGGTGCGTGGGTTTATCTCTGGGCTTTCTATCCTGTTCCATTGATCCATATTTCTGTTCTTGTGCCAGTACCATACTGTCTTGATTACTGTAGCTTTGTAGTATAGTCTGAAGTCCAGGAGCCTGATTCCTCCAGCTCCGTTTTTCTTTCTCAAGATTGCTTTGGCTATTCAAGGTCTTTTGTGTTTCCATACAAATTGTGCAATTTTTAGTTCTAGTTCTGTGAAAAATGCCATTGGTAGTTTGATAGGGATTGCATTGAATCTGTAGATTGCTTTGGGTAGTATAGTCATTTTCACGATGTTGATTCGCCCCATCCAAGAACATGATATATCTCTCCATCTATTTGTATCATTTTTAATTTCTTTCATCAGTGTCCTATAGTTTTCTGCATACAGGTCTTTTGTCTCCTTAGGTAGGTTGATTCCTAGGTATTTTATTCTTTTTGTTGCAGTGGTAAATGGGAGTGTTTCCTTAATTTCTCTTTCAGATTTTTCATCATTAGTGTGTAGGAATGCAAGAGATTTCTGTGCATTAATTTTGTATCCTGCAACTTTACCAAATTCATTGATTAGCTCTAGTAGTTTTCAGGTAGCATCTTTAGGATTCTCTATGTATAGTATCATGTCATCTGCAAACAGTGACAGCTTAGCTTCTTCTTTTCTGATTTGGATTCCCTTTATTTCTTTTTCTTCTCTGATTGCTGTGGCTGAAACTTCCAAAACAATGTTGAATAATAATGGTGAGAGTGGACAACCTTGTCTTGTTCCTGATCTTAGTGAGAATGGTTTCAGTTTTTCACCATTGAGAATGATGTTGGCTGTGGGTTTGTCATATATGGCCTTTATTATGTTGAGGTAAGTTCCATTTATGCCTACTGTCTGGAGGGTTTTTATCATAAATGGGTGTCGTATTTTGTCACATCTTTTATGTCACAACTTTCTGCATCTATTGATACGATCATATGGTTTTTTTCCTTCAATTTGTTAATATGGTGTATCACATTGATTGATTTGTGTATACTGAAGAATCCTTGCATTCCTGGGATAAACGCCACTTGATCATGGTGTATGATCCTTTTAATGTGCTGTTGGATTCTGTTTGCTAGTATTTTGTTGAGGATTTTTGCATCTGTGTTCATCAGTGATACTCGCCTGTAGTTTTCTTTCTTTGTGACATCTTTCTTTAGTTTTGGTATCAGGGTGATGGTGGCCTTGTAGAATGAGTTTGGGAGTGTTCCTCCCTCTGCTATATTTTGGAAGAGTTTGAGAAGGATAAGTGTTAGCTCTTCTCTAAATGTTTGACAGATTGCTCCTGTGAAGCCATCTGGTCTTGGACTTTTGTTTGTTGCAAGATTTTAAATCACAGTCTCAATTTCAGTGCTTGTGATTGGTTTGTTTATATTTTCTACTTCTTCCTGGTTCAGTCTCGGAAGGTTGTGCTTTTCTAAGAATGTGTCCATTTCTTCCAGGTTGTCCATTTTGTTGGCATATAGTTGCTTGTAGTAATCTCTCATGATCCTTCGTATTTCTGCTGTGTCAGTTGTTACTTCTCGTTTTTCACTTCTAATTCTATTGATTTGAGTCTTCTCCCTTTTCTTCTTGATGAGTCTGGCTAATGGTTTATCAGTTTTGTTTATCTTCTTAAAGAACCAGCTTTTAGTTTTTTTGATCGTTGTTATTGTTTCCTTCATTTCTTTTTCATTTATTTCTGATCTGATCTTTATGATTTCTTTCCTTCTGCTAACTTTGGGGTTTTTTTGTTCTTCTTTCTCTAGTTCCTTTAGGTGTAAGGTTAGGTTGTTTATTTGAGATGTTTCTTGTTTCTTGAGGTAGAATTTTATTGCTATAAACTTCCCTCTTAGAACTGCTTTTGCTGCATCCCATAGGTTTTGGGTCATCGTGTTTTCATTGTCATTTGTTTTTAGGTATTTTTTGATTTCCTCTTTGATTTCTTCAGTGATTTCTTGGTTATTTAGTAGTGTATTGTTTAGCTTCCATGTGTTTGTATTTTTTACAGTTTTTTTTCCCTGTAATTGATATCTAGTCTCATAGCGTTGTTGTCGGAAAAGATACTTGATACGATTTCAGTTTTCTCAAATTTACCAATGATTGATTTGTGATGCAAGATATGATCTATCCTGGAGAATGTTCCAGGAGCACTTGAGAAGAAAGTGTATTCTGTTGTTTTTGGATGGAATGTCCTATACATATCAATTAAGTCCATCTTGTTTAATGTATCATTTAAAGCTTGTGTTTCCTTATTTATTTTCATTTTGGATGATCTGTCCATTGGTGAAAGTGGGGTGTTAAAGTCCCCTACTATGATTGTGTTACTGTCGATTTCCCCTTTTATGGCTGTTAGCATTTGCCTTATGTAATGAGGTGCTCCTATGTTGTGTGCATAGATGTTTACAATTGCTATATCTTCTTCTTGGATTAATCCCTTGATCATTATGTAGTGTCCTTCTTTGTCTCTTGTAATAGTCTTTATTTTAAAGTCTATTTTGTCTGATGAGAGAATTGCTACTCCAGCTTTCTTTTGATTTCCATTTGCATGGAATATCTTTTTCCCTCCCCTCACTTTCAGTCTGTATGTGTCCCTAGGTCTGAAGTGGGTCTCTTATGGACAGCATATATAGGGGTCTTGTTTTTGTATTCATTCACCCCGTCTGTGTCTTTTGGTTGGAGCATTTAATCCATTTACATTTAAGGTAGTTATTGATATGTATGTTCCTATTACCATTTTCTTAATTGTTTTGGGTTTGTTATTGTAGGTGTTTTCCTTCTTTTGTGTTTCCTGCCTAGAGAAGTTCCTTTAGCATTTGTTGTAAAGCTGGTGCTGAATTCTCTTAGCTTTTGCTTGTCTGTAAAGGTTTTAATTTCTCCCTTGAATCTGAATGAGATCCTTGCTGGGTAGAGTTATCTTGGTTGTAGATTTTTCCCTTTCATCACTTTAAATATGTCCTGCCACTCCCTTCTGGCTTGCAGAGTTTCTGCTCAAAGATCAGCTGTTAACCTTATGCGGATTCCCTTTTATGTTATTTGTTGTTTTTCCCTTGCTGCTTTTAATGTTTTTTCTTTGTATTTAATTTTTGATAGTTTGATTAATATGTATCTTGGCATTTTTCTCCTTGGATTTATCCTGTATGGGACTCTCTGTGCTTCCTGGACTTGATTAACTATTTCCTTTCCCATATTAGGGAAGTTTTCAACTCTAATCTCTTCAAATATTTTCTCAGACCCTTTCTTTTTCTCTTCTTCTTCTGGGACCCCTATATGTCCTCAATTCTTTTCATTCTTTTTTATTTATTCTGCTCTGCAGTAGTTATGTCCACTATTTTATCTTCCAGGTCACTTATCCTTTCTTCTGCCTCAGTTATTCTGCTATTGATTCCTTCTAGAGAATTTTTAATTTCATTTATTGTGTTGTCGAACATTGTTTGTTTGCTTTTTAGCTCTTCTAGGTCCTTGTTAAACATTTCTTGTATTTTCTCTATTCTATTTCCATGATTTTGGATCATCTTTATTATCATTATTCTGAATTCTTTTTCAGGTAGGCTGCCTATTTACTCTTCATTTGTTTGGTCTGGTGGGTTTTTACCTTGCTCCTTCATCTGCTGCATGTTTCTCTGTCTTCTCATTTTGCTTAACTTACTGTGTTTGGGTCTCCTTTTCGCAGGCTGCAGGTTTGTACTTCCCGTTGTTTTTGGTGTCTGCCCCCAGTGGGTAAGGTTGGTTCAGTGGGTTGTGTAGGCTTCCTGGTGGAGGGGACTGGTGCCTGTGTTCTGATGGATGAGGCTGGATTTTGTCTTTCTGGTGGGCAGGACTGCGTCTGGTGGTGTGTTTTGGGGTGTCTGTGACTTTATTATGATTTTAGGCAGCTTCTCTGCTAATCGGTGGGGTTGTGTTCCTGCCTTGCTAGTTGTTTGGCATAGGGTGTCCAGCACTGGAGCTTCATGGTCGTTGAGTGGAGCTGGGTCTTAGCGTTGAGATGGAGATCTCTGGGAGAGCTTTTGCTGTTTGATATTACGTTGAGCTGGGAGGTCTCTGGTGGGCCAGTGTCCTGAACTCGGTTCTCCTACCTCAGAGGCACAGGCCTGACACCCGGCCAGAGCACCAAAACCCTGTCAGCCACACAGCTGAGAAGAAAAGGGAGAAAAAATGGAAGAAAATAAATTAAAAAAATAAAATAAAGTTATTAAAATAGAAAAGAAAGAGAATTATTAAAAATAAAAAATTAAAAAGTAATAGAAAAAGAAAAAAAGAAAGAAAGAAAGAAGAGAGCAAACAAACCAAAAAACAAATCCACCAATGATAACAAGCACTGAAAACTATACTAAAAAAAAAAAAAAGCAAACAAACAAAAAAACGGACAGATAGAACCCTAGAACAAACGGTGAAAGCAAAGCTATGCAGACAAAATCACACAAAGAAGCATATATGCACAGACTCACAGAAAGAGAAAATGAAAAAAAAATACATCTATATATTAAAAAAACGAGGAAGAGAGCAACCAAATCAATAAACAAATCTACCAACAATGATAAACTCTAAATACTAAACTAAGATAAACATAAAACCAGAAGTAAATTAGATGCAGAAAGCAAACCCTAAGTTTACAGTTGTTTCTGAAGTCCACCGCCTCAATTTTGGGATGATTCGTTGTCTGTTCAGGTATTCCACAGATGCAGGGTACATCAAGTTGATTGTGGAGATTTAATCCACTGCTCCTGAGGCTGCTGGGAGAGTTTCCCTTTCTCTTCTTTGTTCGCACAGCTCCCAGGGTTCAGCTTTGGATTTGGCCCCGCCTCTGTGTGTAGGTCGCCTTAGGGCATCTGTTCTTCACCCAGACAGGACGGGGTTAAAGGAGCGGCTGATTAGGGGGCTCTGGCTCACTCAGGCGGGGGGGGAGGGAGGGGTACGGAATGCGGGGCGAGCCTGCGGCGGCAGAGGCCGGCCTGACGTTGCACCAGCCTGAGGTGCGCTGTGCGTTCTCCTGGGAAAGTTGTTCCTGGATCATGGGACCCTGGCAGTGGCGGGCTGCACAGGCTCCTGGGAGGGGAAGTTTGGATAGTGACCTGTGCTCGCACACAGGCTTCTTGGTGGCGGCAGCAGCAGCCTTAGCGTCTCATGCCTGTCTCTTGGGTCCGCGCTGATAGCCACGGCTCGCGCCCGTCTCAAGCTCATTTAGGTGGTGCTCTGAATCCCCTCTCCTCACGCACCCAAAACAATGGTCTCTTGCCTCTTAGGCAGGTCCAGAATTTTTCCCGGACTCCCTCCCGGCTAGCTGTGGGGCACTAGCCCCCTTCAGGCTGTGTTCACGCAGCCAGCCCCAGTCCTCTCCCTGGGGTCTGACCTCCGAAGCCCGAGCCTCAGCTCCCGGCCCGCACCCGCCCTGATGGGTGAGCCGACAAGCCTCTCGGGTTGGTGAGTGCTGGTCAGCACTGATCCTTTGTGTGGGAATCTCTCCACTTTGCCCTCTGCACCTCTGTTGCGCTCTCCTCCGTGACTCTGAAGCTTCCCCCCCTCTGCCACCCGCCGTCTCCGCCCGTGAAGGGGCTTCCTAGTGTGTGGAAACCTTTCCTCCTTCACAGCTCCCTCCCAGAGGTGCAGGTCCCATCCCTATTCTTTTGTCTCTGTTTTTCCTTTTTTCTTTTGCCCTGCCCTGGTACGTGGGGAGTTTATTGCCTTTTGGGAAGTCTGAGGTCTTCTGCCAGCGTTCAGTAGGTGTTCTGTAGGAGTTATTCCACATGTAGATGTATTTCTGATGTGTCTGTGGGGAGGAAGGTATCTCCATGTCTTACTCCTCTGCCATCTTGAAGCAGGCTCCCTATTTCCAGTATTTTTATATCACAGGACTGATGACAAATCAACAGTGGCTTGCTTCAGTTTATACATTCACTACCTTTAATCCCGGTAATCCCAGTCTCTTTCCGTCATACACTTTCCCATAGGTTTAGAGCCTTTTCAGGTTTATCAGTGTTTCATGCCTCTTTCTCTGGAAACGGGTTAGTACATTTCCTAGGTAGTCTCAGCTGTTTGAGGTTGGCATTAGTTATGGCAGAGCTCTTTTATTTATGTTTGAATTCTTCATTTACCTTCAAAATTCAGAAGGATGCACAGTGAAAAATCTAGTTCTTCTCCCTGGAGACTACTGGTGTTATTGCAGTCTTGAGTCTCCAGAGGCATTTATCACCTATACAAGCAGACACTCATTTTCTTTTCTTTCTTTCTTTTTTTTAATTGAAGTATAGTTAATTTACCATGTTGTGTTAGTTTCAAGTGTTCAGCAAAGTGATTCAGTTATATGTATTTCAGATTCTTTTCCATGATAGATTATTATAAGATATTGAGTATAGTTCACTGTGCTATACAGTAGACACTCATTTTCATAAATGGTAGCATATACTATAAATGTTAGGACTGTGCCTTATTATAGATTCTTAATCTGGGATCTGTGTCCTAAGGACGTCTGTGAACCCCATGAAATTGCTTGCAAAATTTTGTGTAAACATGCATTTTGAAGGGAGGAAGTTATCAGTTTCTTAGGGCAACTTGTGGTTCAGTAGTTGTCAAGAACCATGTGTTATGGCGATTTGACAAGCTTCTGAGCTTTTGTTCTACCATCCCCTCCAGCCCCCTGCTCCCCCATCTCTAATGCCTGGCCACCTTGCCTTCTTTGTGGTCTGCCTTGGACTCCTTAAGTTACCTCTCCAGGCAGCTACCATGAGTCTTCTTGGCTCCTGTACTTTGAAACATCCGTTCTTGTTTCTTCTTCAGTGGTGCTTTGGCTCTCAAAAATGAAGTTTCTGGATTCTAATTATTTGTCTTTTGCCTCAGCTTGATGATGATGGGCAAGTTGGTACCTCAGCTTCCATCTGCTGTTTTCTTCTCATGGAAGTGCGGGAAAAAAAGCAGCTCACGGGGGTCTTTCATTTAAGGAAAAACATGCAGTTGTTTTCATCTATAATAAAAAGCATTTTGTTTGAATTAAGAAGATAGTAAAGCAGTGTTATAGGAAATAGAGACAAATCACCCCAAATTCTATCAACAGCAATTAGATTCTTGGGATATTGACTAAATAGACAAAATCAGTTATTTTCCATTGGTCCTCTATCAGTAAGCACAAGTATTGGGTTATTCTATACCTCAGGGTTGTTCAATGAGGATTAAACAAGATAATGCGGAACGGGCCTGTAAGCTACTTATTAACAAATGTTAGCTGTGGTAATCTCTAGTGCTATTTAATTTCTGCTACTACAGACACTTCTCGTACTGTTAGTCCAAGTGCTGAAGATTAAATCTCTCTCAGCACTTTTCAAATTTTGGGTGCTAAGTGCTTTTCTTGACCAACGTTTTGCATAGTTCTTTCCCTTTCAGTTTTGTGTTGTGTAACAGCTTGCCTGCTTCTAAGAGGAGAAGAGTGTTGACCCTGGTTGGCTAGAGCCAGTCAAGTTCATTTCCCCAGAAGGAAGAAGCAGGGTTGCCTCTAGGGAAGAAGGGTTCGGTTTTAATTTTCTGTTTTGGGGATGAGAATCAAGGCCAGTTGCAGCTTGTTCTGAGGTATCTTAGCTGTAGCCTATGTAACAGTACAATAAAATCTTACCAGAACTATCCCAACTGAAAGAATACCATGTAATCTGATCCCTGCTCTCATTGGAGTTTCATATATTTATACAGCCTAGTGGTTTTTGTCTCTTCCAGAGCAACTCAGTTTCTCCTAGTAACTCTTCAAAGGTCCCTGTGACATAAAGTATTTGAGAGCTACGGATTTCACCCTTTGTCAGCCAGAGTCACTATTTCTGTGTGCAGTAATCTAGTCTCTCCTCGCCCTGCTGTGATTTGGTTTTCCCCCCACCATGCCCTTGAAGGTGCTCTGGCTCAAGTTAGCAGTGATGCCAAGTGGTAACCCAATTCCAAACACCCCCGCCAACCTCCAGGCTTTTATCGAGACCTAGAGATTCTGCCTCCTTCAAAATCTCTCTTCTCTATTCTTGAAACTTCATTACAGTTGCTATTGTTCTTTGTTCAACTCTGAGAGAGTGCTTTGTTCAACTCTGGAATATTGAGATAACAGTCTTTCTGCCTTCATTTTCCTTCCCTCTGATTCTTTCTCTGTATGCTCTCAGATGTTTTTGAGATATAATGTCATTTTTTTTCCCTGGCTCAGTATTACTGCCAGATACTTCAGTGATTCCTCATTACCGCTGGACAAATCTAAATGCCTTAGCCTGGGATACAGTCCCATTTGTGATTTGACTTTTAGTCTTCTCTTACTGAACCCCCTCCGGGACGCTAAGTCCCAACCCTGAGGAAGTGTTCGGGTCTCCTAACAGGCCACCTGAGTCCTGCCTGCTCATGCCTTGGCTCAGCTGCCCCCTCCAGCGGGAGCTCCGTCTCCTCCTTGTGCCCCGGTGATTCATCCTCTGGAGAAGTCACACCTGACATCACCTTTCATCATCCCTTTTTTGTGCTGTCATCCTATTCCATGTTTATATGTCTCTGTACTCGGTTGTCGGCTCCTCGAGGGGAGGGACGTCTGTGTTTTTCTGCCTCGTCAGTGCCTGACACAAAGCAGGTGTACAGTGAATAATGAGGAAAAGAACCGGAGCGTCTCCTTTTGCGGATCAGTGGATTGTGGAATGCAGCACTACTTTCTCTCTGGCTTTCTGTTGTTTTGGAGCATGTCTGGTTTTGTCACATTCAAACAGAGTCAAGGACATTATTGCTTATTTGCTTCCCTTTGTATCACTGTCCCAAATATCATGCACTTGATTATTCTCCGCCTTCTTTCATATCTGCTTTCAGAGAAACCTAGCTCTCTCTCCTAAGTCCCGTGACAATAAAAGCAGCTCTGCTGTGTGTCCCCAGCCATCACTGCCCTGTTCCAGCCTAATCCCCAGCGTTGCCTAGCTACTCTACGCAGCCTAGATACTGCATTGATGGGCACTGTGGGAATTATATATTTATTTCCCACAGATTTCTTGAGCTCTCATTGTACGTGAAGCTATATGTTGGTTTCATGCGAAATACAGAAATGAATGTCACAGTCGTTCTACATTCAGTGGAGCTTTTGAAAATTGGGGTGGTGGGGTGTTTGCGGCAGAGAGGGATTAATTACATATGCAGGTGGGACATGGGATGATCGAGCACTGGGCCAAGTACAAAAGTAGCTAGCTTTGAGGTTTTACATTGTTGTGGGATTTAATCTTGTTTCAGTAGTTTAGGAGTCTACCTGGTGCAAAGGAAAGATGGGAATTAAAATTCCATTTGTCGTGGTAGACACCAGAACCTTGCATGGGTCTGGGAGTGGAGAGCAAGCTGCTAGATCACCTGCCATTGGGCATTCTAAAGGGAAGAGGCAGTTTTGAGTCTCAGCTACTTAACAGCCATTGCTTCCTAGGTGGAGCTCTGGCACATCATTTGACCAGACCAGTGATTCTTCCCGTTGGGTCACTGTGGCCCTAATGTGACGAGCGCTTTGAGTCAGTTTCTGCGTACGTAGGGTTGTTCTGGGAGGCTCTGCTGGGATGGCCTTCCCCATGAGGTAGCCTTCTGCTGGCTGGCCTCCGTGTGGACACCTGCACGGGGTTCTCTCCTGGAGTGCTCTGTGGCCCTCGGCAGGAGTGATGCGGTCACTCGCTTTCCTGAATCTTCTAATCGCCTCTCTTCATAGCTCGTATCTGGTCCATTTATTGAATTTGCCTGACTCTGGATGGAACACAACTTGAGAAGGCTGGAATATTAAAGAAGCTAGGTTACCTTTCTCTAGGATAAGGTGTATGTCCTTTTCAGGACCTCTAGTGTAGCTTTCTCTTGCCCAGTGACTGACCAGCTGTAAAACATGAGGTCCTGAGAGAAGGGGGCTCCTTCCTCAAGCCTTAAAAGCTTTTAGTAATTCTGCCTAGTCAGTAGAAATTGGAGGTTTCCCCACAGGGGTTAGCTATTTCCTTGTGAACTGACCCTTGATAAATGAATTTTTACCGACGTCTTGGCTTCCTTTAGGAGTACTTTGTTTTGTCAGAGCTTTGCATTTAGGAAAGCAATGTTTCACTGAATTTTAGGTATTAGTGTCTTACTCAAAACTGAAGCCTAGACATTAGATCTATAGCTGAGGATATTTTTAGAGTAAGTGGATCACTAAGGTGATAATAATGTACGAGGCTGTGTTAATTGGTTTAGTACTGTTTCTGTGATGTGGCTGGTAGTTGGGCTCATTATCAGTCATCATACTCTTTGGTCACAGTATCTGTTTTCATTATTATGAATGAGGAGAGGGGTAGAAATGGGAGATTAAAATGTGGTGAACTCCATATTGCCATTGAGTGACTGGTTCTTTTGCTTGTTGGCACTTTGAAGAGAGTGCATTAGATGAGTGAGGATAAGCTTGTTTTTGTGTCTTCAAGAGCACTTACTCAGGATTAGTTCTTCCTAGAACTATCCACAGTTGTTGTTGTCTAACAGTACTGGTTTTGTGAATACCAGCCCAGTGGGTTGGTAGACTGCCACATTTAAACTGGCTTCTGGTTTCTGGGAAGTCGTGGATGTTTTTCTTCTAGAAAAGCTTCTTGGCTAACCCCATGGAATAATCTTCATGGACTGAAAAGGTTGGCAGATGCTTCCTTTTCAGGTCACTGATATGCTGTTTTGCCTTTACTATGTGTAGCCCATGTTCTGTGGCTCCAATTGGTAATAGACAACGCATGCATATCATATACCACTCTGCCCTTTTACACGCTGTATTGTTCCTGCACACGAACTTCTGCAGATCATGTACTCCTTGAGCTCTTACCCTCTCCTTCCTCATTTCTGTTCTAAGGGAACTTGGGGCACTGAGCTAGGTCCAGACTGTAAATTCAAGTGCTAGTGACCACTGACTGTGACAGTGCTGCTTCAGAGGAGACATCTCCCTTTGTCTGCACCATCCCAAAGTGATGGGGGAAATACCATCACTTTGCACAGTATCTTTTTTTATATATATATATATTTTTATTTTTTTTTTATTTTTGGCTGCTTTGGGTCTTCCTTGCTGTGCGCAGGCTTTCTCTAGTTGTGGCGAGTGGGGGCTACTCTTCACTGTGGTGCGCGGGCTTCTCATTGCTGTGGCTTCTCTCATTGAGGAGCACGGGCTATAGGTGTGCGGGCTTCAGTAGTTGCAGCTCGCAGGCTCTAGAGCGCAGGCTTAGTAGTTGTGGCGCACGGGCTTAGTTGCTCCGCAGCACGTGGGATCTTCCCGGATCAGGGATCAAACCCGTGTCCCCTGCATTGGTAGGAGGATTCTTAACCACTGCACCACCAGGGAAGTCCCTGCATAGTATCTTGAGATCACATGGAGACTCTGTTTGTACCCATTGTGGATGTGTGGCTCACTCCTTATATCTGGGTCTTTAATGAGTGACAGGGAAGAACCACCATTGTCAAGCTGATCCCTTACCAGCTAGACAGTAGACAGTAGACGGCTAGAGAGTAGACAGTGATGGGGGTGGTGGAGGGGTGGGCATGGGGGGAAGTCCTAGTGCTGGTGTCTGGGAAACCATGATGCCTGTTTTTAGGGCCATTGCTAGTTAAACCAACTGTTCGACCTGCCTTTTTTAGGAGCCCCCTAAGTGTATGATCCATGTTGTGTGTGTTTCATTTTTATATTCTCCTCAGGGCCTAGTGTGTGGCCAGGCTATTGAAGGAGTGAAGTTGCTTGGATGTTGATTGTGTCGTGTGAGAACTGCCTAGTTCTTGAACACGTTTATTTTGTCTTTCAGCCCTGGGCATTTCCTGCTCGAGAGTTCCTTCGGAAGAAGCTGATTGGGAAGGAAGTCTGCTTCACGATAGAAAACAAGACTCCCCAGGGGCGAGAGTATGGCATGATCTACCTTGGAAAAGGTGAGTACCAAGGGGGAAAGGGCTCATCTTTCTCCAAGTCTGAAGTTCCTCCAAAGACTGGTTTTCGTCTGGCGGAGGTAGCTCTGGGAGGGTTGGCTGTAGGTCTCATTGGAAGTGCACAGAGCTCGTGGCACGTAGGTGCCCTGATGCTCCTGCTCCTAGTTTACTCCTGTGCCTGCTTTCCTGGCTTGGTTTAGGTGTGTGTGTAAGCGTACAATTATTTTTCCCTGTATTTAGGCCGTCAGCCTGTGGAACTCATTGGCTCTGTGCTTCTAGGTCAGAGTGCTAATTGAATTCCTATAGATTTCCTATTGCATCTTCTATTTGCTTTATCTATCTTGTGGCTTTTCTTCTCCTCCTGGGGACTCTCTTTAGGAAAGGACGATTTGTTTAGGGCTTGTGGTTTTTTGTAAGCCACATGACTTGGAATGGAATGGAAAGAACACAGGCTTTGGAGTGGTGTAGGTGTGGATTCCTGGCTCTTCTACCATGTACTCTTACTTAACCCTTAACTGAACCTTTCTAAGCCCTAGTTTCATTTGTAAGTTACAGAGAGAGTTTAAAGAGATGGTATGTGTAAAGCATCTCGCTCCAGCACAGAGAATGCACTCAATAAATATGTGTGTGTGCACACATATGCCTGTTGTTTAGCTGGGCCGGATAGCTTATGGGATATTAGGTGTTCTGGTCTTCTTTGCATTAGGTAGAGGGAGAGTAAGATTGCACAATGGAGTTTGAACAGAAATAGGACGTTGAAAGAATTGGTAGAATGTTTTCCATAAAGCAGTCAGATGAACAGGAACACTTATGTCCATCTGGATTATTTGGGGAGCAGACACCTTTTAAAGTTTCCTGTGATTCTTGATAAACTAGCATTCTAACTGAGCTGCTTTAGATAATCTATTTGCCTTGGGTGACTAGTAAGCTGGAAGTAAGCAAGTAGGGTGTATGACAAGGCTAACAATATCCTTTTACAATTCTGATTTTAATTGTAGAGGTCTTAGACAAGTGAGTTGTGGATGACCATGGAGCCTTCTTGTCCAATTTACCCAGTAGAGAAACAGCCCTTTTAGCAAATGGCTATCTGCATCCTGATTGGGAAATTATAGAAATATATGGAATCTTTTCAAAAAGAGAAGTAAATAAATTTGCCTTTTACCCATAATTCAAATAATATAGTAGGTAATAAAACACTTAAGCATTATTGTTGGAGGGCTACTGGCTAGTAATAATGTAAGACAAATAGAAGTGTACTGTCTTCAAAATGCAATTGTTCGAGAATTCCATTACCCAAAATAATACAGTTCTGTAACAGCTGGTCAATATTCTGTTACCGGACAAGAGACCTCACTGGACTATAGAACGTTTTTTTGGTACAGATATCTCTATGGAGAGACGGCCTGTAAGTGTTCATTTAAATAACCTTAGTCTCCAACTATAAAACAGTCTATTTAAGGTAAGAGGAGCTGACATTTAAAATTTTAAGTTGTTTTTAGAAAGTTTGTTTTTCAAACTGACGCAAATTACAGAGTGGATGTAATTTAGCATGTTAACGTACTAGTGTGTTTAATAGAATCTGGCGCATAGGAGGTGATTGATAAATAATTACCAAAAGAATGATTGAAATCATCTACATCTTTCAGTTTTAAAGGCTTAAATGGCTTAAAGTTTAATATTTTCACTCAGATACTTTAACCAACTCTCACTGCCAACTGTAATGAAACAGTGCCTTAGCTAATTAATTAGTGTTCATATATTTAGCCTATTTTATGGCTACTCTCTTTTTCGTCTTTTGTTTTTGTTTTTTTTTTGTTTAGAAAAAAGATTTTCTTTTGCTCTATGTAGATAGATAAAAAATTTATTTAACTATAGTTGATGTACAATATTGTGTTTCAGGTGTGTAGCTTCAGATTCTTTTCCACTATAGGTTATTATAAGGTACTGAATATGGTTCCATGTGCTATACAGTAAATCCCTGTTGTTTATGTGGCTACTCTTTTTATGATGGAGGAGAATGATAGAACTTGAGAGTTTGTGGTTAACCCAGAACTTATTAAAAAAAAAAGAGATGATTGATTAGTCTTCAACTTTTGGAGAAAATATAGTCACCCACCTGCTCTGAGTACCAGCCCCAATTGTGACTTGATCACAGTCATACCTTGATTAGTAATAAGCAAGAATCAGATCTTTTCCCTACAAATTCCGTTTTCAGTATTCTATCCACCACATTTTGTTACCTTCTTTGGGAGTTTGGCCCAGAGAATTGTATTTTTCTCCCTTTTGAAGGAGCAATGAACGCATTTAGAAGTGGGTCAGCCAGCAGCCCTTTCAGAGCACTCTGTGCCAAGGAACTGTCCGAGAGCTGTTGCGTTTGCCGTTGACTGGCGATTTTATGGCCGTTCGCCTTGTTTGTACCAGGCCTTCATTCTTTCTACCCCCGACCTCTTGACACCTTACTGCTCAACTTTCCCCATCATTGTGGAGTCTTTCCTTTTGACTTTCCACTCTGTGGGGTTATTCCTGTTGCTTCGAAAGAACCAGTGTAATATTTACTGATGTCAGGTAGCTGTGTGTGTCTGTGTCTGGCCTCAGCAGTAACCTCAGTGGAAAGGTTCTTGTGATCCACGCTCAGCTTCAGAACCTGAACGTTCTTCGCGTGAACAGCATTCATCTCAACTTTTTTTTTTTGGTAGTAGGAACAGGGGCTTATGATTTGCTTCAGAAATTTGGACAGGGCTAATGGCAAGGCATTTAGGTTGAGTTTGGGGGTGGTATGTAAACCTGTTGTTGCTTGCGGAAGTCTACGTATAGTGTACTGAATACATAAATCTTAGAGAATTTTATTCTATGCTGACGTTACCTATCAGCTAGACTGCTGTGTTTCAGTTTATCTAGGAGCTTGTTCTCTGCTATATTAAAGATTTTTAAGTGGTGATTCCCTCATAGGTGTCTTCTTTTATCATTTTGGCTGACAAGCAGAGATTTAAGAGAATACAGAGAGCCTAAAAGCTTTTTCAATAGCATGGAAATGCAATGAATGTTTCAAGTGCTCAGGTGGCACCTAATCAGGTTGTGTTTTATGTTTCACTTCATTTTTCTTGCCTGCTCTGAAGGCTGCTGTGTGAGATTGGAAATCGAGATGCTGTCCCCTGCATCTCTGAGAACAGGAGAAAGAGTTTGTCAAACGGTGTAGCTTGCTTGTCTTGGTGGCCTCTTGGAGCAGAGAACAGGACATCCTGAGAGGAACTGGACTTGCTGGTGTGAAACATCGTAGGCAGTCCTAAGTGAATCTGTCTGATCGTCCAGGTGGGGGGCTGCCTTTTGATTCTGTTGTGTGAATTCCTGCTGTGTGCTTGGCACTGCGCTTGGCGATTTACACACATTTAATTCTCACAAGAACCTGTCTCGGCAGGTACTCTTCCCATTTTATAGATGAGTACGTGTATCAAGATGCTGAAAGACCTATTAAGCGGCAGAATTTGCATTTGGTGCTAGGCCTCTCCTCCTTAGGTCAGTGTTAGTTATCCTTTCCTGGGCTGCTGCATGTGTCTTGCTTCCCTGTCAGTCTCCTGGAGTTCCTGAGATTGCCTTTGGCTCAGGAGATACACTAGAAAATTAGTCCAGAGAAGATTTATAGACCTCTGGGTCCTAGAGACTAGACATTTTGGGGGAGAAGAGATTTTTCGGAAAACCCAACCCTACCTTGCTGCCTTGTCCCGTTCGCTGGCAGCATCATTCCTTGAAGAACTAAGGGTGAAAGTGGTCCCATTAGAGCTCTCTTGCTATTGGAGATGGATTTAAACACAAGATTCACACCTCTTTTTTCCTCCTCAGATACCAATGGGGAAAACATTGCAGAATCTCTGGTTGCAGAGGGCTTGGCCACCCGGAGAGAAGGCATGAGAGCGAACAAGTAAGTGTCCATTACTTTTCTGTCTGACTTCCTCCCACACCACTGTGAGAACTGGGGGAGTCGACTCTACACTGGCTTTGCTGCATTTTCATTCCTGCCCCCGACGTAAAATAGGTAATATCTGGTGTTCTCATGGCTTCTAGGGTATTCCTGCCCAGGTGTACGTGTGTATTTTTCTGAGCGAGGATGTTACTCAGCATTCATTAATGGCATTTGATGTGTGTAATTCAAAAACGGGCTTGGAGACGAAGCAGTGCTGTTCTTATATTCATAAGAATCAGTAGACTTATGCCTTACACTGTAGATATTGAGTTCCGGAGTATTTATCCATCCATCCCCAAATATTTATTGAGCATTTACTATATGCCAGGCTGTGTTCTAGACACTGTGAATATAGCAGTGAACAAAGACACTTAGTTTCTGCTAACAGTTTAACAGGGCGACAGACAACAAACCAAACAACAAGTAGATGTTCGATATTATATGAGGTACAAGGAATAAGTAAATGTAATATAAAGCAGAGTGAATAAATCAAATTCCAAGCAAAATCTGCTGCTTGGAATCTAGCAAAACTGACAGGGGCTCAGTGGTTCTGTTTTAAGGTCAGGGAAAATTTATCGCTCTCCAAAGCCTTTTAGGTCTGTTTTGGTTTATGGATCTGTAGATACTTAAGTAATAGGTAAAATGTATTTGTTGTTAGTGGCAGTGTGAATTTGTTAGAAATGATTTTTAGGTATGTAAGGTTTATAGTGCATACATCATGTTAGGTTCACTCAGTAGGATGGGTTGCAGCAGGCTTTAATTAACACTTTAGTCTCTGAAAAGTGTAAGCTACATCAGTAATTTGGAGGCTAAAGATACTGGGTTTTTTTTGTTGTTGTTTGTTTTTTTAGTTTTATTTTATTTATTTATTTTTTTGAATTTTTGAGTTTTATTTTATTTATTTCTTTATACAGCAGGTTCTTATTAGTTATCCATTTTAAACACATCAGTGTATACATGTCAATCCCAATCGCCCAGTTCATCACACCACCACCCCCATCCCCCACTGCTTTCCCCCCTTGGTGTCCATACGTTTGTTCTCTACATCTGTGTCTCAATTTCTGCCCTGCAAACTGGTTCATCTGTACCATTTTTCTAGATTCCACATATATGCGTTGATATACGATATTTGTTTTTCTCTTTCTGACTTACTTCACTCTGTATGACAGTCTCTAGATCCATCCACATCTCTAAAAATGACCCAATTCTGTTCCTTTTTATGGCTGACTATATTCCATTTTATATAAGTACCACATCTTCTTTATCCATTCGTCTGTCCATGGGCATTTAGGTTGCTTCCATGACCTGACTATTGTAAATAGTGCTGCAATAAAAACTGGGGTGCATGTGTCTTTTTGAATTATGGTTTTCTCTGGGTGTACGCCCAGTAGTGGGTTTGCTGGGTCATATGGTAATCCTATTTTTAGTTTTTTAAGTAACCTCCATACTGTTCTCCATAGTGGCTGTATCTATTTACATTCCCACCAACAGTGCAAGAGGGTTGCCTTTTCTCCACACCCTCTCCAGCATTTGTTGTTTGTAGATTTTCTGATGATGCCCATTCTAACTGGTGTGAGGTGATACCTCACTGTAGTTTTGATTTGCATTTCTCTAATAATTAGTGATGTTGAGGAGCTTTTCATGTGCTTCTTGGCCATCTGTATGTCTTCTCTGGAGAAATGTCCATTTAGGTCTTCTGCCCATCTTTGGATTGGGTTGTTTGTTTTTTTGATATTGAGCTGCATGAGCTGCTTGTATATTTTGGAGATTAATCCTTTGTCCGTTGCTTCATTTGCAAAAATTTTCTCCCATTCTGAGGATTGTCTTTTCGCCTTGTTTGTAGTTTCCTTTGCTTTGCAAAAGCTTTTAAGTTTCATTAGGTCCCATTTGTTTATTTTTGCTTTTATTTCCATTACTCTAGGAGGTGGATCAAAAAAGATCTTGCTGTGATTTATGTCATAGAGTGTTCTTCCTATGTTTTCCTCTAAGAGTTTTATAGTGTCCGGTCTTACATTTAGGTTTCTAATCCATTTTGAGTTTATTTTTGTGCAAGTGTTCTAATTTCATTCTTTTACATGTAGCTGTCCAGTTTCCCAAGCACCACTTATTGAAGAGACTGTGTTTTCTCCATTGTATGTCCTTGCCTCCTTTGTCATAGATTAGTTGACCATAGGTGCGTGGGTTTATCTCCGGGCTTTCTAGCCTGTTCCATTGATCTATATTTCTGTTTTTGTGCCAGTACCATACTGTCTTGATTACTGTAGCTTTGTAGTATAGTCTGAAGTCAGGGAGTCTGATTCCTCCAGCTCTGTTTTTTTCCCTCAAGACTGCTTTGGCTATTTGGGGTCTTTTGTGTCTCCATACAAATTTTAAGATTTTTTGTTCTAGTTCTGTAAAAAATGCCATTGATAATTTGATAGGGATTGCATTGAGTCTGTAGATTGCTTTGGGTAGTGTAGTCATTTTCACAGTGTTGATTCTTGCAATCCAGGAACATGGTATATCTCTCCATCTATTTGTATCATCTTTAATTTCTTTCATCAGTGTCTTATAGTTTTCTGCATACAGGTCTTTTGTCTCCCTAGGTAGGTTTATTCCTAGGTATTTTAGTCTTTTTGTTGCAATGGTAAATGGGAGTGTTTCCTTAATTTCTCTTTCAGATTTTTCATCATTAGTGTGTAGGAATGCAAGAGATTTCTGTGCATTAATTTTGTATCCTGCAACTTTACTAAATTGATTGATGAGCTCCAGTAGTTTTCTGGTGGCATCTTTAGGATTCTCTATGTATAGTATCATGTCATCTGCAGACAGTGACAGTTTTACTTCTTCTTTTCCAATTTGTAGTCCTTTTATTTCTTTTTCTTCTCTAATTGCCATGGCTAGGACTTCCAAAAACTATGTTGAATAATAGTGGTGAGAGTGGACATCCTTGTCTTGTTCCTGATCTTAGGGGAAATGCTTTCAGTTTTTCACCATTGACAATGATGTTTGCTGTGGGTTTGTTGTATAGGGCCTTTATTATGTTAGTTAGGTTCCCTCTATGCCCACTTTCTGGAGAGTTTTTGTCATAAATGGGTGTTGAATTTTGTCAAAAGCTATTTCTGCCTCTATTGAGATGATTATCTGTTTTTTATTCTTCAATTTGTTAATATGGTGTATCACATTGATTGATTTGTGTATACTGAAGAATCCTTGCATCCCTGGGATATATCCCACTTGATCATAGTGTATGATTCTTTTAATGTGTTGTTGGATTCTGTTTGCTAGTAATTTGTTGAGGATTTTTGCATCTATATTCATGAGTGATATTGGTCTGTAATTTTCTTGTTTTGTAGTATCTTCGTCTGGTTTTGGTATCAGGGTGATGGTGGCCTCATAGAATGAGTTTGGGAGTGTTCCTTCCTCTGCAATTTTTTGGAAGAGTTTGAGAGGGATGGGTGTTAACTCTTCTCTAAATGTTTGATAGAATTCACCTGTGAAGCCATCTGGTCTTGGACTTCTGTTTGTTGGAAGATTTTTAATCACAGTTTCAATTTCATTACTTGTGATTGGTATGTTCATATTTTCTATTTCTTCCTGGTTCAGTCTTGGAAGGTTATACCTTTCTAAGAATTTGTCCATTTCTTCCAGGTTGTCCATTTTATTGGCATACAGTTGCTTGTGGTAGTCTCTTAGGATGCTTTGTATTTCTGCGGTGTCTGTTGTAACTTCTCCTTTTTCATTTCTAATTTTATTGATTTGAGTCCTCTCCCTCTTTTTCTTGATGAATCTGGCTAATGGTTTATCAATTTTGTTTATCTTCTCAAAGAACCAGCTTTTTGTTTTTTTCATCTTTGCTATTGTTTTCTTTGTTTCTATTTCATTTATTTCTGCTCTGATCTTTATGATTTCTTTCCTTCTGCTAACTTTGGGTTTTGTTTGTTCTTCTTTCTCTAGTTCCTTTAGGTGTAAGGTTAGATTGTTTATTTGAGATTTTTCTTGTTTCTTGAGGTAGGCTTGTATTCCTATAAACTTCCCTCTTAGAACTGCTTTTGCTGCATCCCATAGGTTTTGGATCGTCGTGTTTTCATTGTCATTTGTCTCTAGGTATGTTTTGATTTCCTCTTCGATTTCTTCAGTGATCTCTTGGTTATTTAGTAGCATATTGTTTAGCCTCCATGTGTTTGTGTTTTGTATGTTTTTTCCCCTGTAATTGATTTCTAATCTCATAGCGTTGTGGTCAGAAAAGATGCTTGATATGATTTCAATTTTCTTAAATTTACTGAGGCTTGATTTGTGACCCAAGATGTGATGTATCCTGGAGAATGTTCCATGCGCACTTGAGAAGAAAGTGTAATCTGCTGTTTTTGGATGGAATGTCCTATAAATATCAATTAAATCTATCTGGTCTGTTGTGTCATTTAAAGCTTGTGTTTCCTTATTAATTTTCTGTTTGGATGATCTGTCCATTGGTGTAAGTGAGGTGTTAAAGTCCCCCACTATTATTGTGTTACTGTCGATTTTCTCTTTTATGGTTGTTAGCAGTTGCCTTATGTATTGAGGTGCTCCTGTGTTGGGTGCATATATATTTATAATTGCTATATCTTCTTCTTGGATTGATCCCTTGATCATTATGTAGTTTCCTTTCTTGTCTCTTGTAACATTCTTTATTTTAAAGTCTATTTTATCCGATATGAGTATTGCTACTCCAGCTTTCTTTTGATTTCCATTTGCATGGAATATCTTTTTCCACCCCCTCACTTTCAGTCTGTATGTGTCCCTAGGTCTGAAGTCGGTCTCTTGTAGATAGCATATATATGGGTCTTGTTTTTGTATCCATTCAGCAAGCCTGTGTCTTTTGGCTGGAGCATTTAATCTATTCACGTTTAAGGTAATTATTGATATGTATGTTCCTATTACCATTTTCTTAATTGTTCTGTGTTTTTTTGTTTTTTTTTTTAATGGGGAGCATTTTCTTTTTTTTTTTAATTAATTAATTAATTAATTTTATTTATGGCTGTGTTGGGTCTTTGTTTCTGTGCGAGGGCTTTCTCTAGTTGTGGCAAGCGGGGGCCACTCTTCATCGCGGTGCGCGGGCCTCTCACTATCGCGGCCTCTCTTGTTGTGGAGCACAGGCTCCAGACGCGCAGGCTCAGTAATTGTGGCTCACGGGCCCAGTTGCTCTGCGGCATGTGGGATCTTCCCAGACCAGGGCTCGAACCCATGTTCCCTGCATTGGCAGGCAGACTCTCAACCACTGCGCCACCAGGGAAGCCCTCTGTGTTTGTTTTTGTAGGTCCTTTTCTTCTCTTGTGTTTACCACTTAGAGAAGTTCCTTTGGCATTTGTTGTAGAGCTGGTTTGCTGGTGCTGAATTCTCTTAGCTTTTGCTTGTCTGATTTGTCTGATTTGCTTGTCAGATTTGCTTGTCTGATTTGCTTGTCTGATTTGTCTGATTTGCTTGTCAGATTTGATTTGTCCATCGAATCTGAATGAGATCTTTGCTGGGTAGAGTAATCTTGGTTGTAGGGTCTTCCCTTTTATCCCTTTAAATATGTGCTGCCACTCCCTTCTGGCTTGTAGAGTTTCTGCTGAGAAATCAGCTGTTAACCTTATGGGAGTTCCCTTGTATGTTATTTGTTGTTTTTCCCTTGCTGCTATCAATAATTTTTCTTTGTCTTTAATTTTTGCCAATTTGATTACTATGTGTCTCGGCGTGTTTCTCCTTGGGTTTATCCTGTATGGGACTCTCTGCACTTCCCAGACTTGGGTGGCTATTTCCTTTCCCATGTTAGGGAAGTTTTTGACTATAATCACGTCAAGTATTTTCGCAGGTCCTTGCTCTCTCTCTTTCTCCTTCTGGGACCCCTATAGTGCAGATGTTTTTGCATTTAATATTGTCCCAGAGGTCTCTTAGGCTGCCTTCATTTCTTTTCATTCTTTTTTCTTTGTTCTGTTCCGCAGCAGTGAATTCCACCATTCTGTCTTCCAGGTCACTTATTTGTTCTTCTGCCTCAGTTATTCTGCTATTGATTCCTTCTAGTGTATTTTTCATTTCAGTTATTGTATTGTTCATCTCTGTTTGTTCTTTAATTCTTCTAGGTCTTTGTTAAGCATTTCTTGCATCTTCTCGATCTTTGCCTCCATTCTTTTTCTGAGGTCCTGGATCATCTTCACTATCATTATTCTGAATTCTTTTTTGGAAGGTTACCTATCTCCACTTCATTTAGTTGTTTTTCTGGGGTTTTATCTTGTTCCTTCATGTGGTACGTAGCCCTCTGCCTTTTCATCTTGTCTGTTTTTCTGTAAATGTGGTTTTTGTTCCATAGGCTGCAGGATTGTAGTTCTTGCTTCTGCTGTCTGTCCTCTAGTGGATGAGGCTATCTCAGAGGCTTGTGCAAGTTTCCTGATGGGAGGGACTGGTGGTGGGTAGAGCTGGCTGTTGCTCTGGTGGGCACAGCTCAGTAAAACTTTAATCCGCTTGTCTGCTGATGTGTGGGGCTGGGTTCCCTCCCTGTTGGTTGTTTGGCTGAGGCAACCCAACACTGGAGCCTACCAGACTCTTTGGTGGGGCTAATGGTGGACTCTGGGTGGGGTCATGCCAAGGAGTACTTCCCAGAACTTCTGCTGCCAGTGACCTTGTCCTCACGGTGAGACATAGCCACCCCTCCGCCTCTGCAGGAGACCCTCCAACACTAGCAGGTAGGTCTGGTTCAGTCTCCTATGGGGTCACTGCTCCTTCCCTTGGGTGCTGATGTGCACACTACCTTGTGTGTGCCCTCCAAGAGTGGAGTCTGTTTCCCCCAGTCCTGTTGACGTCCTGCAGTCAAATCCCGCTGGCCTTCAAAGTCTGATTCTCTAGGAATTCCTCCTCCTGTTGCCGGACCCCCAAGTTGGGAACCCTGATATGGGGCTCAGAACCTTCACTCCAGTGGGTGGACTTCTGTGGTATAAGTGTTCTCCAGTCTGTGAGTCACCCACCCAGCAGTTATGGGACTTGATTTTATTGTGATTGCGCCCCTCCTACCGTCTCATTGTGGCTTCTCCTTTGTCTTTGGATGTGGGGTGTCTTTTTTGGTGAGTTCCAGCATCTTCCTGTCGATGATTGTTCAGCAGTTAGTTGTGCTTTCGGTGCTCTTGCAAGACAGAGTGAGAATATGTCCTTCTACTCCGCCATCTTGAACCAATCCTGGGTTTTTTTTTTGTTTTTTTTTTTAGTTTTTGACTGTACCACGCGGCTTGTGGGATCATAGTTTCCTGACCAGGGATTGAACCTGGGGCCATGGCAATGAAGAGTCCTAACCACTGGACCGCCAGGGAACTCCCTAAAGATGCTGTTTAAATCATTAAATCCTTGTTGTATTATGACTGTAGCTGTAGAAGAAGCTTTAAATAAATCTTTGCATGAACTGTACCAATGATGGGGAGGAACAGAGGCCAAAATGTGCAGTTTGCCTCCTTCCTGCCTTCACAGACTTTGTGGTCAAGTCATTCACCATACACTTCTTTGGTCCTTTCTGACTCCAAGGAGTCGTTGGCTAGAGCTTATAATTGGGGTGTGGGCATGTGGGAATTTGTTTTATTCCGACATTTGTCTTAGGTCCTGATTTTGGAAGCATGCCAAAGTTGTATCTTAAGGACAATTGCTGGCATGATTACTGTTGCAGTGTTTTTTTGGAATCCAGTTTGTAACCAGAATGAAGAATTTTTAAAAAGCCCAAAGCAGTATTGTACCATCTCAACAAAATATCTCCCCTGGAGTCCCAATCCTTTTTTCTCTGAAGTTGTCTTGATTTAAAGCCTTCTTTTCTCAGTTTCAATGTTTGCTTCTATCTCGAGCTACATTTTTTTTTCCCCTGTGTAATTCTGGCAGCAATTTTGGATCTCTGAAGCTGATGATTGTTTTTTTTTTTTTTTTTTTGTGGGGAGGAGGGAACGAGCAGTACTGAGGATTTCTGGCTTGAGAAATTGTAGGTCAGGAGTCCCTGCTGAAAATCCCTACTGATCAAGGTGGGAGGTTCAGTTTCTGCAGATGGCTGTTGATGGAACGAGGCGCTGACATCGTGGAAAGGCTTTCCAGGTTCACTTCAGCTCAGATACGTATGAGAGAGAAGAGCAGCGCTATTTTGGGTTTGGTTGTTTTGGGTGGTCTTTTGGGGTTTTTTTCCGGTCTGTCTACTGACTTTCTGGCTGCTCTTGTATGTAGTTTGGTTTCCTGTCTAATGAAGGAGTCTTCCATCTTCAAATTGCTTTGCTTAGCTGGCCTTATTGAATGTGTAAGTAGTTTTGGGGTGACATTATCTGTAATGGTATTTGTTCTGCATTCCCCAGCCCTGTTCTGCAGACAACAGGGAGTAAGGGTGATTCTTAGTCACTTTCCCTGCACTGTGTCCTGCTGAGCTCTGCCTGGATTCTAGTTCCTGAATCTGGGGTGCTTAAATGAAGCTCTCCCTCCTGGAGCGGCTCCCTTCTGAGCCACCAGCTTGTTCTCTTGTAATCACTGAAGGTGGCAGTACCGAGACGTGTGTTCTTTGGATACTCTCATTAAATGCTGTTATGATTGAATCTTTTGTTTGAGGGAATAAGTCTGAAATCCAGAAGTTGCACTCATGATGGGTTTCTGTTTATAGGCCTGGGTCTGAAGCCACAGATGTGAAACAAACTCTTTGGTCTTTCCAAGGGGAGAAGTTGCTGAAGAAACCCAGAATCAAAGATGAGCCTGATGTTTGTGTTGTGAATTCACTAACTGCATGTGTTTATTCTTTCTCACGTCCCAGTCCCGAGCAGAACCGGCTTTCGGAATGTGAGGAGCAAGCAAAAGCAGCTAAGAAAGGAATGTGGAGCGAGGGGAACGGTTCACATACTCTGCGGGACCTCAAGTACACCATTGAGAACCCCAGGCACTTTGTGGACTCACACCACCAGAAGCCCGTTAACGGTGAGGCCGTCGGGAAAAGACGGATGTGACTCAGGGTGATTCCTCTCTGTTTGCTCTTGAGCTTCTGGAGGTTCATAAAACCAATTCTACTTTAGTACCCAAGGGAAATTGTTCAGGGTAAAACAACACCCTGGTATTTTGGAAGGGAGCTTGAATCCAGTTCATATAGGTTGCATCAGATGTATTTTGCTGAGGTTAGTCCTTTGCGGCTACAAGCTAGTAAATCGCTGGTAATTTTGCACATGGGGGATCTTCCTGTTTTCTCTACCTAAATACTGTCCCCAAAACTTCAAGTTAGAAATGTGTATTCTGTGTATAGCTAAACACATATGCGTGTGCCCATGTGCGTGCATGCATGCGCGCACACACACACACACATACACACGCACACACACATTCTGTATAGTTCTCGGTCCTACTTTGAGATCGTATTAACTTACAGACTCAGTAAAATAAAATTATTACCAATCCTGAATTGTTGCTATTTTTTTGCCAGGCACTCAGTACACAGATAAGCTTTGTTATCCGTAAGCTAGGTTGCTTAGGTATAAGCCATGACGTCCCAGAAGGTTCAAAAGACGTAGAAGTTGGTCTGAACCAAATCCCCCAGGAATAGTTTGGGCAGGAGTCTGTTGTGTGAACACTTGTGACGTACTGGTGCTTCGTCACCTCTTGGAGGGATGCTTTCTTGGGGTTTGGGGGAGAGGAACTGCATTCCGGGCAGTTTGATTGTGCATTGTTTATCCTCGGCATGACTTTTGCTATGACTCAAGGTGTTTGTTCTGTCATGCAGCTATCATCGAGCACGTGCGGGACGGCAGTGTGGTCAGGGCCCTGCTCCTGCCCGACTACTACCTGGTCACGGTCATGCTGTCAGGGATCAAGGTCAGATCATACATTGGGCTACGGGGTGGTGATAGGGTTTGTGGAAGCGTTCAGTGACAGACTCTTCTACTTGGGGACTTCGTATGTACTGTTTCTTTCTTGTATGGGCCGCTAACATTGACTAGAGTACTTTAAACTTCGCAGTTGGACAGTTCTAATTAGATCAAATAAGACTTTATTTTTTAAGTACTCAGGGTCTGTTTGGAGTGGGCTGTGCTGAGATTGTTGAAACCTAGAGAGGAGGGGATGGGAGGCTCTGAAGTTTGTTGAGTGTGGCTCGTCAGTATAAAATACCCATTTTGATTAAAGAAATAATCAGGGATTTAAAGCGAGGCAGTGGTGAATCTCTTCTTGGCAAGGGGTCATTTTCAAGTATTGATATAATTAAGATGATTTTCCCCATGGTAACATGAGTTTTGTTTGCTTTACCAAGAAGTGTGAGATGATGATACTTCTAGTTGCATTTTATCAGTATGCTTTAAAAAGGGTTGGAAGACCTGATTTGAGACCTTTCCAAGCTCCGCTTTGTGGGGTTTGTGCTTTTTGGACGGTTCCCTGTGGCCTGAGCGAGCCCAGCACTCACATTAGGCTGCGTCACCCACTCGCCTTACTTTTGCTTTAGTGCCCAACTTTTCGACGGGAGGCAGATGGCAATGAAACACCAGAACCTTTTGCCGCAGAAGCCAAATTTTTCACCGAGTCTCGACTGCTTCAGAGAGATGTCCAGATCATTCTGGAGAGCTGCCACAACCAGAACATTCTGGGTACCATCCTTCATCCAGTGAGTGTGCCTGTGCAGACTGGGCCACATGGGGTGTGTGTGGGGGCGGTTCCACTTGGGGTTTGAAGAGCTGTAGTTTGCTTTTCTTCTTCCTCTCTGTATTTATGAGTCACTGAAATATCTTGGCAGGATTATCATCTACTGATTTTGAGGCCTTTTCTAGGGTGTTATCAGTTACCTGATAGAATTGGACAGATCTGCAACTTTGTACTTTTAGAAAACTCATCTCAGTTTTTACTGGGTTTGTAAGGGGAGGAAGGACTCTAGCACTTATTTTCCCGAGGGCTGGTCCTAAAGCTTGCCAATAAGAAAGGTGGGAGGTTGCCACATCAATGAGAAGTGGTGATGAAGCTTGTAGATGGGATTGGTGAGGTTAATATGCAGGTCTAGAAGTTAGCTATGTGGAGTTTTGGTAGAACTATGAAGAGGAAACCAGTCTATGGAAAAACTGTTCCAGGCCTTAGCCAGTTACTGCCTAACTCTGCTTTTGAGTAGGAACTAGGTTCTTTAAGTTCTTGTGGTTCTGACTATTGGGAGTTTTACTCTGTTGTATACTTTGGTAGGTGGGGTGTTCTTGGATGGGAAATGACTTTGTTTTTTAACACCCAAGTTTAAGTAGATTTTCATTATTGTAACCTCTATCCAATACAGAATAAACTATTGTTACTCTTTGGCTAAAGAATTCTTCCGTGATGGCAGTTGTGGAAGGCTGGCTGGGAGGCTTGGTTTGGAATGTGCCAAGGTCATGTCTGTTTCTTCTGGAGTGCTAGCTGTCTGCCAGAGCCCTGCCAGATGGCTGGCTCTGTGTCACAGTAGAATGTGAATTGTAATTCACTGGGCAAAGTGTAACTTAAGTTATCCCTTACTCAGCCTGTTCTTCAGCTTTCCCCTTATGAAAAGGGGAGTAAGTGCTGATCTCAGGGAAGGAAATAATAGGTATAATCTCTACTGAAGATTAACATCCTCTGCCCACAAGAAGAGCTATTGAAATGTCAATTCCATTCAATGCCGCTAACATTTATCCTACCCCTGTTAAGTGAGAGTTACTGTGCTGGGTGTTGTGGGATGTGAAGCCAAGGCTGTTGAAAGGAGTCGCAGAGCAGCATCTCCCCTCTTATGGCTGATTTCTTAATGAGAGAAATGGCTCTTCTTTTTTTTCTTTTTTAAACTGCAAAATAGATTGTGGCAATGTTAATCATGTCAGAAGTCTAGAGAAATGGATTCTCTTGCAATAGAATCTAATCTATGCCTGCTTTCTCACGTGCCTCGTTTTTCAGAATGGCAACATCACAGAGCTCCTCCTGAAGGAAGGTTTTGCCCGCTGTGTGGATTGGTCGATTGCAGTTTACACACGGGGCGCAGAAAAGCTGAGAGCGGCTGAGAGGTAAGGTCTGTCGGGGAAGCCTTCCAGCCAAGGATCTTGGTAGGGATCTTCAGGGGAAGAAATCTAGGGATCTTCTCTCACCCATCCATGTCAGTGTAAAGGATTAGGGAAATTCCAAAAGAGGCCAGGATCTCAGAGAGGAGTGGCTTACTTGTAAGTCTCCAGGTTCAGTCTAATTCAGAGCTGTATACTAAGGGCCTAGATTTTTCACTCAGACATTATTCTTCACCTGATTTGCTTTCTTAGTGTTTTCAGTACACTGTTTTTCCAAGCCCCTCACTTAAATTCCAGGTTTTAGGCATTTGAAATGAAATAAACTTGAGGCTTATTTGAGGACAGTGAAAGAGCTTATCAGCTACTTCCCGACATACAGGCTGGAGCCAGGCATATGATGGAAAGATAGAGCTGGTGGGTCCCCAAACAGAACTATCCAATGTTGTTGTGAGGCCTGATGTCCTAATTTATCTAACAGTATGTTGTAGTTATAAATGCTAATGCAACTGTGAGGTGTTTTTGGTTAGGTGCCTCATGGTTAAAGCAGGTGTAGCAATAACTGATTTCCAGGCAAATGATAGTTGGATATTGCCAAGATCAGTGGCTGTTTCAAAGTGTTTCCAGGTATATAGGTGAACTTGATGCTCCTGATGGAGCAGATGGAAGAAGATGAAGCAGGTAGATGAATAGAGATGATGTTCTCAAAGTCCCAGCAACTGCCTCCCGGGATACATTTAGGTAAAGGCCAGGACCACTAGTGATGACATTCCGCTCAAGCCTGTGTGGCTTATTTCAGAGTCATAAGACTACAACGGTCTTGATACCTTCACATTTTTGCCTTTGAGGTGCACAGCTAAGAGATGTGCAAGAACGTGAATTAAATGACTGTATTTCCCCTTTGTTAGCTCTTTTACAGCTTTCTATACCTGTAAGCAGAAATACTTGGAATTTTTTATCTGGGCCATTTGATATGGCATGCCTGACAAAGGTAGACTGATTGAAAAAACACAATGATTGTACAGATTTTCTAGTATTTTTATGTTCCACAATTAAATTTGAAAGATACAATACCCTTATCAAGCACAGCCTTCCAGATACCTCTGATTATTTCATGATGCTCAATTTTTTTTACTGTTGTTCAGAAAATCCTGTAAGTCTATTCTAAATTATTATTTTGGTTGGTAGTTCTTTTTGCATTCTTTAAGTTCCTGCCTCTCTCTGAAGAAAGTGAGTTACAGTGACAGTAGTTTCTACATGTTTTATAACATCTATAAGAGATTTTTAAGAGTGCTCATCATTAAAAAACAGGTTTAGACCAAGGAATGCAAATCATATTTCAATGATATGATTACTTGCCTGTTGTTTTGCATGCTGTGTTAGACTTGCTTGCATTGTTGGTAAATCTGTATTGAAGTATTTCGCGTGCTTTACAACTACTACATGCTGCTTTTAGAAGTTGCAATACTGTTTTCAGAAATAATAGTTTAATAGTCCCTTTCCCCTCCATCCATTTATTTCTAAATAAATACTTCGACAGTTTTTCACACACATATATATATATATATATATATATATATATATATATAATATATGTGTGTGTGTATATATATATTTTTTTTAAAAAAATCTTTGCACATATTCCCTTTCCCTCTTAGTCTGACTCAAAAAATGTCTCCTGGGCTTAGTACTCTAAAACAAATTTCTGCCAACGTGATTTTTTACCTTCTGGCAGTGAAATTCTATTGGATTTTTGTCCATTTTTCATAATCATTAGTTGCACTAGAGTGACAATTTTGTTCTTGTTTTCCACGTGGGATTTGGGTTGCTGACAACCTTTTTATAATTCAAATGGAAATTGAGCAGGCCTATGCTTTTTAAAAAATGTATTTGTTAGATGTGTGTGTTCTCCCTCCCATTTAAGAGAGTAGTTGCTCTGTGTTCATCATTCCAGCGCCTGGCATTTAGTAATCGCTCAGGAGGTACTTGATAAGCCAAAAGAGCTAATTATTGAGGTGGACTTGTACTGTCCAGACTCAGAAAAGTGTACACCCAGACCTCAGCCTATCAGCCATGGGTTTATGCTATATATGCATCTTGGATAGTTCCAGTTGCTGTACAGTTTTTCTTGTGGTTGTCATGCTTTGTTCAGGTTTGATTGGCTGTTTCTCCTGGGTGCCTTGTCTATGAGATAGGATAGGATTCTGTGCTGTTTGCTCCTGTGGTGATGGTGGATTCCATTGTTGACCTAGTCCATCTGAGTGATTTGCATCCTTGCTTTGTTTCCAGGTTTGCCAAGGAGCGCAGGCTGAGAATATGGAGAGACTATGTGGCTCCCACTGCTAATTTGGACCAAAAGGACAAGCAGTTTGTTGCCAAGGTGAGTCATTCTCAGCATCTGGAGATGCATTGTGGACGATGTCAGGCTAGTGATAATACAGAGCTCTGAATAATCAGTCGAGAGCTGAAGCATTTCTATTTTGAGGCAAACCACTGCATGGCTTGCATGGATGTGTGTGCATGATTGCATGCACATGTGTATTTATTGTAGCGGACTTAGAAACTATAAGAACTTAAATTTCTTGCCTTGAATTTGCATAACTTCATTAGAAGTTCATGGGTTAAAGTTGTAGACATTGACCCCTTGAAATCTGTCTCATTTTCTGGAGGTTCTGTCCATTTAGCAAATGACATTCTCTTAGATTTCTTTTTTCTTTTTTTGGCCATGCTACGCAGCTTGCAGGATCTTAGTTCCCACCAGGGATTGAACCTGGGCCAACGGCAGTGAAAGCACCGAGTCCTAACCACTGGACTACCAGGGAACCTCCCTCTCTTAGATTTCTTATGCCCAAGTATATATGACTTCAAATTTCTCTTCTTTCTGTTTTGGGACTCTTGTGGATTTGAATTTTTTCTAATGTGATGTGTTTTGGGTTTTTTTTGAATATTTGAATTTCATTTTATTTATTTTTTATACAGCAGGTTCTTATTAGTTATCTATTTTATACATATCAGTATATACATGTCAATCCCAATCTCCCAATTCATCCCACCACCACCACCTCCACCCGCCACTTTCCCCCCTTGGTGTCCATGCGTTTGTTCTCTACATCTGTGTCTCTATTTCTGCCCTGCAAACCAGTTCATCTGTACCATTTTTCTAGGTTCCACATACATGCGTTAATATACGATGTTTGTTTTTCTCTTTCTGACTTACTTCACTGTGTATGACAGTCTCTAGATCCATCCACCTCTCTACAAATGACCCAATTTCGTTCCTTTTTATGGCTGAGTAATATTCTATTGTATATAAGTACCACATCTTCTTTATCCATTTGTCTGTCCATGGGCATTTAGGTTGCTTCCATGACCTGGCTATTGTAAATAGTGCTGCAGTGAACACTGGGGTGCATGTGTCTTTTTGAATTATGGTTTTCTCAGGGTATATGCCCAGTAATGGTATTGCTAGGTCATATGGTAATTCTATTTTTAGTTTTTTAAGGAACCTCCATACTGTTCTCCATAGTGGCTGTATCAATTTACATTCCCACCAACAGTACAAGAGGGTTACCTTTTCTCCACACCCTCTCCAGCATTTGTTGTTTGTAGATTTTCTAATGATGCCCATTCTAACTGGTGTGAGGTGATACCTCATTGTAGTTTTGATTTGCATTTCTCTAATAATTAGTGATGTGTTTTATTGAGGGCTCTCCACTGATGTGTCCTGGGATGAATTTCTCTGATGTGAACTAGAGCTACTGGATAGAATGTTTGGGTCCAGCAGGAGTGCTGTAAAAGTGTTTTTTCCTTCATTGTGGGGTTTGGTACCTTGAGTGTTAGAATCTGTAGTAGACCTCGCTTTCCCGAAATTGCTAGTGTTTTTAACTTATTGTTACTTTTGGCAAGACATAATGGAAGCTTTGTCTTTATGGACTTAAAGTGGTTAAATATCCATATCCTTGAGCTTGAGAAGTGGCTGTCCTAAAAATGTCTAATAGTGAGTTTAAGATGCAAAGCCACTAGGTGGCACTGTCAGTCTGAAAAATCCTGGAATGCTTTTTCTTGGAATGGTAAAATTTTAACAAGTCTCCGAGGAATTGGCTGAATTTCTTCACTTTCTTTTTTATGATGCCCAAAGTAGTAGGTCACAGAATGTTCAAGCGGCCCCTTCCCTCTTCTGGTAGATGGTCTCTAAGCAGCTGTAAGGTTAAGTATAATTGTGACTTTTAGTGGACGTTAGTGGGAGGAGCCCCTGGTTGGATACTCCCTGTGCGTCTTCCACACCTTGATGAAGACCAGAATGGACCTCTGCTTCTTTGTGTGAGAACCATACTAGCTTGGACACTTGGACATGGCTGCTCTGCCTAACTGAAACTTCCTTGGTGTGTTTATGTTTCCTATGATCTGTTCTAAAGACTATACTGCACAATGAAAGGATGATCATTCACTCACCAAGGAGGCAGGCCTTCCATTGTTCACCATCATCACTTTGGGCATCTGTGATATTAGTGATGTAGATGACCCTTGGGAGGGTCTCATTATCCTGTACTGTCCCTAGCAGCCCCTCCTCAGTTGAAGTTGAGTTTGTAGAGAAACCTAGCAGATTTTGAAGGGTTTTTGGGCCTTGGCTGGTTGGGGAACTAAGGCATTGCTGAAGAAAAATTCTTCAGCTAAAGGATTAAACGATTGAGTCAGTGGCTTTGCATTTTTCTTGAATAGGATTTTATTGATAACTAGAAAAAGGAGAGCTTTAGAACATTTATAGGACATGTCTTCCATTTTTAAAAATCCAGGATCCCAGAATCCATGTTTTGTCTTTTTTGTTTTGTTTTAAAACAGGGTGAGGCATTTTTTTTGCTTTTGTTTTTAATTACAATGAAGTTTTATTTGTTACAATGCCAGAGTAGAGGAGATTGCCTCTAAAAGCCAACTGATTAAGGATCCTGTAGTATCCTAAACATAAATTTAGGTCATTTGGATATAGACCTGTTCAGAGAGTAGAGAGAAAAAGGTGTTTATAGGTAGATAAATGGTTTTTGAAACTTACTGAATTTTGGAAATTCTTCAGCATTATTTTTGTTTGTAAAACAGGAAAAAACATAAAAAAGAAGGAAAAACACTCATACTACATGAAGTTACTACGACACAGATTTTTTTTTTTTTTTTAAAAACAAAGTTGATCATACTGTCAATCTCAGAGGTTGGCAAACTATGGCCCACGGGCCAGATTTGGCCCGTCACTTGTTTTTGTGTGGCCTGTGAGCTAAGAATGGATTTTACATAGAAGAAAAGTTCTGTGGCATATTGAAATTATATGAAATTCAAATTTCAGTGTCATGAGTAATTTGGCACATAGCCGCGTCTGTTCGTTTACATATTGTTTAGAGCTGTTTTTGTGATACGGTGGCAGAGGTGAGTGGTTGTGACAGAGACCATATGGCCTGCAAAGCCTAAAATATTTGCTGTCTGGCCCTTTACTGAAAAAGTCTGCTGACCCTATCTATACCAGTCCTACTCAGAGTACCTTGATATGATATAAGGAGCTTGAGCCAGAATAAACCAAGGCATTGCTGCTTTCATCAAGAAAATCTTGCTATAGAAAAAATGTCAGCAATGTTCTCGGTCATGTAGTTGATTTATGTTCTGCTACAAGCACCTTATCTCATTGCAGACTGACAGCCACTTTTGAATAGTCCTGACTTGTATTCTTTTGTATATAATTTTTAAGTTTGTACGTTTTTATTTTTAAGACGTAAACATTTTTAAAGAACTCTAGGGTCTTCTTAAGAAATGTACTGTCTGGGGGCTTCCCTGGTGGTGCAGTGGTTAAGAATCCACCTGCCAGTGCAGGGGACACGGGTTCAAGCCCTGGTCCGGGAAGATCCCACATGCCACAGAGCAACTAAGCCCATGCGCCACAACTACTGAGCCTGTGCTCTAGAGCATGCAAGCCACAACTACTGAACCCATGTGCCACAACTACTGAAGTCTGCGCTCCTAGAGCCCGCGCACTGCAACGAAGAGCAGCCCCTGCTTGCAGCAACTGGAGAAAGCCTGTGTGCAGCAACGAAGACCCAGTGCAGCCAAAAATAAATAAATAAATAAATAAAATTTAAGAAAAAAGAGTGGTGACCTCCCAAAACAGCACTGCAAGGGCTGAGTCACTTTAAAAAAAAAAAAAGGGAAAAAAAAAAGAAATGTACTGTCTGTTTCCCTCTCCCTTGAGGCAGCCATTTATGTAAACATTTTTAAAGAACTCTATTGTCTGCTTAAGAAATGTACTGTCTGTTTCCACCTCCCTTGAGGCAGCCATTTTCAACTCTTTGCTAATCCATGTCTTGGAATAAAATGTTACATTGCTCGCTCTTGATTTTTCAGGCATAACCCCTTTTCCTTCACAGGATGGAAGGTGAGGATTTAGTTTTTTCACACATGGGTGTGCATGTACTTTTCTCCATGCCTTCTAATAGAACTGTATCATAATTCTGGCTCAGTTAGTATTCAGTGTTTACTTTGTAAATGCTATCACTTCCGAGCCATATAGCATATTATGACTACTTTTCATTTCCTGCATGATTTTTTGTTTTCCCTGGAGGTAATTATTTTTAAATTTCTATATATATCTTTTTCGTACTTATTAATTCAACCCCCACATTCTGCCTGTCTAAATCTCTTCTCAAGACATTGATTCAGTCTGTTATTCTTTATCTTTTTCAATACTACTTTCCAGGAGCCTTGTAACCTGTACCAGTCTGGATTAGTTCTTTTTTTTTCCTTTTATGAAGCTGTCATCTTTCGATTTCTTTACCATTATCCTGAGTTTTTCTTTGCCTCACTCCTGGGTTGGTACTATGTTTGCTGCATCTTTTGGCTTCTTTATGATTTATGACTTTATTTCGGTGGCACACATTCTGTAGCTTCTTGGGAAAAGAGTGCTTGGTAGGTAAATTTTTTGAGACCTTTCATATCTACTCTGTTATTACACATGATAGTTTAGGTGGGTATAGAATTTTATGTTAGAAGTTATTTTCTTTTAGAATTATGAAGGCATTGCTCCACTGTCATTTATCTATTGGAGTTTTTTTTTTCGTGTATTTTAGTGGTCTGATCTCTCATCCTTATGATATATTTTTTATTTCTGTAAGCTGTTAGCAAATTCTTCTTTATTCTGAAATTTCACAATGCTGTGCTTTGTTTATCCATGTGTGAGCACGTTGTGGTTTAATTTTTAGTCCTTTATGTCTGGGAATTTCAACTATTTTGTTGTTGATTTCCATCTAGTTTATCTGCTCTCTATTTTTCTAGAATTCCTGTTTGGATGTTTGACTTCATGGACTAGTCTTCTAATTTTTTCTTAATATTTTCCATCTTTTTGTCTTGTCTTCTTTCTAGATATCTTCGTATTTGTCTCTCATCTCTTCTATTAGATATTTCATTTATGATGCTGTATTTTAATTTCTAAGAGCTTTCTTTGTTCTCTGAATGTTTCTCTTATACTGTTTAAAAAAATAACATGTAATACTTATTTCAGAGATGAATATCATCTGTTAGGTTTTTGAGGAATTAATAATAATTTTTTGAAGATTTTTTTCTCCCCGCATAGTCTTTGTTGTCTAAGTTGTTTTTAATTCTCTTTGGTTATTTTGATCCCTTATTTTCCATATTAGAGGCTTTCCTCAGATATCTGGTGATCCTTGGTTGTCTCTCTCAAAGAATTAGGTATTCAACACTGGCTTAAGAGCAATGAACTCTTATGTATGGGATTTAGGGTATACATTTTGAAATCCAGGTGCTTCTTACATAGATTTTAAACCAGTCCTAGTTTTGGGCCTTATTTTCATCCCCCCTTGAGGTTCCTGATTTGGTAGTTTCTTACTCTTGGGTAGGGGAAGTCTGCAGTATAAATCAGAAAGGCTATTTTCTTTTCTCATCACTAGCTCAGGATTTAGCTTTTGTGAGTCTGTGGAGTCAGTTACCACTCATCCCTCTGCTTTCCAGCTTCCAAGCTTTGTTGCTATATTCTTCTCTTCCATTATCTTTGTCCTTTTGGGCTTTTGGCAAAGAGCAAAACAAAACAAAATAAACAGCCCCCCAAACCCTTTATTTCTGTGTAGAGGTATTTAGGGAGAGTAACAAAATAAGTATTTGAACTTGCTTTATTGTTCATAGTGTTCCATTATAAGGCTGCATCATAATTTATTTAACTAGTCCCCAGTAAGTTATTATGTAGTTTATCACTTTTCCATTTTTTAGAAAATGGAGTGAATCTCTACATAAATGGCAGTTATTTCCTTAGGAGTATTTTGGCGGATATTTGCCAGATAGCTCCCCAGGAATGGTAACTAGTGTATATCCCATGTGTGTTCATTTTCTAATATGTTGTAGAGCAGAGCTTGACCAACTTTTTCTTAAAGGACTATATAGTAAATATTTTAGGCTTTCTGGGCCATATAGTGTCTTTGCAACTACTCAATTCTGCCACTGTAGCAAGAAAACAGCTGTGGGTAATATGTAAATGTGGGCGTGGCTGTGTTCCACTAAAACTTTATTTACAAGAGTAAGTGGTAGGCCCTTGGCCACAGTTTACCAAACCCTGTTGTAGAACATGAGATATCAGCATTAAATGTAAAAGGGAAAATGATCTGTATTTCTTTTCACAAGCTAGAACCCAGCTGCAGTTTTGTAGTCATTTTGCCTAATTTAAAACATTTGTTAATGACAAACTACTCTTTCAAGGAAACCTGAAAAGGTCCTAAGGTGCCTTGAGCTTTCCCTAACATAGTCTGACAGTCCTGCAAGTTCTCACTGAAGGATTCTGCTCTGAGCCTGATGTGACCCTGAGGCCTGAACAGAGTGACTGCTGAAGAGAGGACCACTGTCACCCAGGAATTAATTGTACAGGGAACAGCTAAATAGCCTGCAAAGCCTGCTAAAGGTGACCTGGGAACTCTTTAACCGGGTGCCTCTGGGACCCTCTGGGTGACTTCTGGAACTGATGCAGAGCTGTAGGTTGGAATGTTGGCCGAGAGTCTCACTTCTGAGAAATTTGAAACTCAACAAAGTATTCCCTGGGTACATGTGGCACTGAAAGACTGGTTTCCATTCTCTGCTTAAGCAGCTTCTCTTCTTAAGGAAGGAAATGCTAGGGAGGGCTATCCTTGTCTCTCCAGGTTAGCAGAGAGGCATGTTCACTTCACAGCGATTAGCTGAGCCTACTTGAGACTTTTGTGCCTGTCGTGGCTTGCCAGTTTCCTGCCTGCCTTCCCTGTGGCGTTTTAGCTGGTCTGTGCTGTTTGTAGCCATATGGTCCCTTGAGCACGTGGCTTGGCTTCCCTGTCCCTGCTGCTGGATGCTTGGGCCTTGCAGATTTCACAGACTGAATAACACCTGCGGGTGGGGAGAGGGGGTGGAGTCTTCTCACTGCCTGGCCTGGTAAGATAGAGGCCGCTAGCTTGGTTCTCTGTACCAATTGATTGCTTAACCGACAGAGCCCCAAACTAGGTGCTTTGAGAAGATGCAAAAGAATGAGAAGTGGTTCCCGTTCTCAGGGAGCTTATTACCCTTTAGGGCTTCGTCTGGGAGATAGCCCTCAGTAGTTAACTGTGTGATATTGTTGGCCATGTCCAGTTTTGGAGGTCAGGTTATAAGCTATCCATGGATGCAGTGGATTCTAGTACTTATTTGGTTTGGCCCTGATGATTTTTTGCTGTGCAAAAATGTCATAGCTTTGAATGGAGTTCATTATCATGTCTCTCTGAGGTGGTTTTTAAGCAAGGATATTTAGTGTTTTTGGCTAGACTTTTATATTCCTATTTGGTAACGTGGAGAGAACAAAAAAATACTAACTACTTCCTTGACCTTTTGTCATATGGCTTTCAGATGAAAAGGAAGTTCTGGGGATGGTCTGGCTAGGAAGGTGGCCCCTCCTGTACCAAAAAGAGGTCAAGACTTGGTTTGTAGCTTAAGTTAGCAAACTAATTTGCTGATAAGAAAATGATTGAATTAGGAAAGATTTGTAAACATTTACCTAGCTTTCTAAATTGAGCCTTTATTTTTAGAAGAGTTTTAGATTTACAGAAAAATTAACAGATACTGCGGAGTTCCCACATTAACCCCTTGCCCCACTACCCCCCCCCCCCGCAGCTTCCCTTATTATTATCTGACATGATTATGGCACATCGATTGTAAGTAGTATACCAGCATTGATACGTTATTATCAACTAAAGTTACTTTCCCTCTAATGTCTGTTTTCTGTTGCAGAATCTCATCTTCAATAGCACGCTAAATTTAGTTGTCATATCTTGTTAAGCTTCTCTTGGATTTGATGGTTTCTCAGATTTTCTTTGCTTTTGATGACCTTGACAGTCATGAGGAGTATGGGTCGGGTATTTTGTCGGCTGCCCCTCTATGGGAATTCGTCTGATGCTTGGCTTCCTTTTAAGTACCTCCTACGGTGTCCAGTTTGTTGGCTTGCGCTTAGGTGCCTAGGGGTATTTGCATCAGAAAGTGGTGCTTTGTATTGTGTGAGGACAAAGGGTGGCAGCTGTGCTGTTCTGGGGGCCAGCGAAGGGATCTGTGCGGTGAGCCCCGGCCATTGCTGTAACAGGGTGGGGTGCTCCTTATTTCCCCCACTTTGGTGTTGTTTCACTAGTGTTTCCAGGGTTAGCCTGGGGAGAACAGACCTGGCAGACAGCCTCGGGGAGCAGGAGAAGCAGCCGGATGTCCTGAGGTTAGGGAGTAGAAAGGGTGTTTGGTGTCCCATTTCCAGTGGCCCCATCGAGGGTGCTCGCTGATGGTGCCTGAAGGAGCCCTGTTTGGGCGGATGTTCCTTTTCTTTCTCTCTGGTACTGATAACATAGGCAGCTTTGGGAGGACTGGTGGTTGTGTCTGGGGACTCTTCTGAGGGTCTCCAGCTCAGGAGGCTGTAGTCGGCTCTCTATGTTCGTTGCATGGATGCCGCAGGGTTTTTAGAAGCTGAGCGGCAGCAGCCCTTTGCATCCAGAGCGCAGCAGTGTAGATGGGCTCCGCAGATGGGGAGTGTGGCAGGAGGCCAGGGTGAGGGATGGACGTCCCTTGCCCCTGACAGCACGCTGCCATTCTCCTGACTTGTGGCAGCCCTTAGTCTGCGCGTGTCATCAAGCCACTCATTTTTCCTTTTACAGTTGGGGTCTAAGAAATGGGGAGGGAATTGGATTTAGGGCATGTATCTTAAGTCCAGCCAGTGCTACCTTTTTTTTCTGTGTAGATTCTGCTCTTGGAGCGTGTGGTAGGGTAGGGTGTGTGTGTGTGTGTGTGAGTGTGTGTGTGTGTGTGTGTGTGTGTTTTGACTAGGGGTCAGTAGCTTGTGGAGAAGGTGAGCGATGATGTGGGCATACTGCAGAATGTCCTGATGAAAAGCACCATCAGAAATATGACTGTTATCAATGTGGTCTGTGATGGTGCTGATGAGCAGGCTTTGGATAGTAATCCACGCTGCATTTTGCTTATTGCACAGTGTGTGACTGTAACTACTATTTTATTGTTTCTTCCATGTCTCTGCCCAGGAGCTGCTTGTTCTCCGGACAGTAATGACACAATTTACAGAGGAATAAAACAGCATAAACCACACTTACATACACACACACAGACACGCACACTCACACCCCTTCAGAAGGGCAGAGCTCGTTTAGCTGGCAGCATCAGAGTGTACAGTTCCTGAAGAGGAGGTTGCTAATCAGGGAGATGCCGAGCAGAGTCTGCTGCTGAGGCCTGAAATTTACAGCTCCAAGAAGCCGTTTGCTGCTGCCGCGGCTGCTAACGCATCATGAGGGGTGACGAATACCAGTAACTTGTCACTGGGGTTTGCTTAGATCTTCACATTCTGTAATCAGGGGGTGAAGGTGTGAGCACTATGATACTTTCCCTGGTTGTATTTCTCTCTGAGCATGACTAGGGAGTAGAGAATGTCTAGATATTTCTCATGTCTTGATTATAGGAAGCTTCCCTATGTTTTTGGCAATTGACAATTTAATAGGAGTTAGTTTTGCAGTGGGAGGAATGTGTAGCTTGGTCCATCATTGAGATTTAGGAAATACCATGATGTGCGTGCACTTGAGATGCCTGATGATTACCGTATCCGTTGGGCAGTGGTCCTGTGCTTTTGAGGGAGGAGCAGTATTGATTTGCTGTACGAGCTGTTTTGCTTGGTATGGCTTTGTGGAGTTTTTGGTTTGAAGGTGGGATAGCAGTATGGCACGTATCATGTATACCTCGTGGCCCCCTCCCCTACCCCCATGTGCTGTAATCCATTTCATACAAATGTGGGATTTTGAAGCATAGGGAAATCATTAGCTGAGGTCTTTTTCTTTTGGTCAGTTGGCCAAGCCAGTGCTGCTGTCTTTAGGGAGTGAGAGGGAGATTCCATTATGATGGGCATTTTTACTTGGCATTAATGTGTCTAGATGATAATGGGAACAAGATGTACTCTTTTTCTTGGCAGTTACTTAGTCTGTGTTCTCGGTTATACCTTCTTGGCTGTTTTTAAGTTCTACACTTAAAATGATTGGGCCTGGTATAAGGGGCTCTTTGATTTGGAGGGTCCTATACACTTTGGCACCACTTATACCTAGGTAATCATTCCTGACCTTGACTTGGTCCTCTTGTGACCACACATCATGCTTTTGATTACCCTTGGACTTCACTAAGGTTTTCTGGTCAGGTGAGTTTTGGATTCTGGCTGTCTGGGTTTTAGCTTTAGCCTTCATGTGACTCTCAGATCTGTGAAAAAGGTTGTAGCAGAATGGCTGTGGTTATTTGAGCCTGTTTTTTTTTTTTTTTCCCCTGCATTCAGGTTTGCAAGTTAATCTTAGACATAGTTGAAAATTAAAAATAATTACCCCCTCTCCTAATCTACACAGCTCTTTCTCAGACTCTTTACTACTCTTCTGGCCCTGGCCTGTTTTTCTCTACACTGCTTCCATTACTTACCGTGTTAAAACCCCAGGATGTCTTCCCGTCCACGAGCGGTAGTCAGCCTTCCATGGACTTATAGTTTGATTCCAGCTGTCATCTTTCTTTTTTCATTCATCTTGTTTGATGGCGCTTTCCTCCTGCTATTTCCTGTCATGTATAATTTCTCACTTGGTTTTGCTTTTTGCTCCTTCTTCAGATTGTCCCTTAAATTACTCTTTACTCTATTTTGTGTGTGGTTGGCTGGTTCTCTGGAAAAGGTAGAGACTAGCTACTTTCGCAGGAGTCTGCAAATAAATGGGTATATTCTGTTGTAAAAGGTTGTGAGCCTTCCAGAGAATAGTTAGTGAAGGCTCTTTTAGGATACTTACCAGTGTGATACCCACCACAGCAAAGGAGAGGCCGGCTCCTTTTGTTTCACATATAAAAGAGGAGGGGGAATTTTGCAAGTCTACACTCACGGTGCAGCTGACCCCGTAGTTTGTTCAGCTACCTGTTTGCTCCTGATGGGGTCTGATTGAAGCCTAGGAGAGTTAGTTTTGGTTCTGTAGACGGTGACGGTGTTTCGTAGTCAATAGCTACCTTATAGCAAAGTGTTACTTGCAAAAAAATCCAAACAGCCTTGTAACAACAGGTTCTGAATACAATTGGGTGAATTGTAGACTGCTGGCTGAATTATGAGGTCTAGTTACAACCCTGATATGGTCCTAGTCTGGTTTCAATGGAATTTTATTCTCTACACATTGGTGGAGTGTTCTAATAACCTCTACAGAGGAATATTTGTGCTTTTGCCCTTGAATAGATATCCTCGTAAACTACCCCAGATTGGGAGTTAATCACTGGCTGAGAGTGGGGTCCAGTGTTACTGACTTTGGGTTCCAAAACATAGATGCCCATAGTAGTGCTCTGAAAAGGAGGCTTTCAGAGTAGTTGAAGTAATACCTTAGCAATTTAATGTTTCTGCCAGTGAGATTAACAGCTTAGCATCTCCTTTCGCACGCTGAGATGACAATTCTTTTTGCCCTTCACTTGCCTTTGATTTTTGTGCTCTGCATTGGGGTGTCCTATTTTGGTTCTTTCTCATCTAGTGCTGCTACCTTCTTCTAATCCAGCCCTTGCCTCTTTTCCTAGAATCGCGTTGTGATAGGCATTTTGATTGTAGCTTAGAACCTGTTTCAAGGAAAATCTTCAATAGCACGTAGAGACTGGATTTCCAGTTCGTAAGCTTTGTAGTTAACCACAAATCTTGGTCAGGGCAAAAGATTAAAAAAAAGCTTGACTGTCTTTATGAATGATACAGATCCTGCCTCGTTGAGAAATCACCATCTCTTTGGGGGCTGATAATTATAGGATAGTTTTCTTCAGCATTGTTGTACCATAAAGAAAGATACTGGATCTACCCCAAATGGCTATTGATCTCATCCTTCTTCCTGTAACTGGGTGTGCCTTGCTCCTTAGCATGTGTACTACGAGATTTGGGCTATCGAGGCAACATTCAAGCATTTTTGCCTTCTCGCCCACAGGTGATGCAGGTGCTGAATGCTGATGCCATTGTTGTGAAGCTGAACTCTGGGGACTACAAGACCATCCACTTGTCCAGCATCCGACCACCGAGGCTGGAGGGGGAGAATACACAGGTGAGATGAGAAAAGCAGCAAAGCCTCTTTTCCAAAACCAAAGGGGAAGAGAAGGAGAATTAGTTAGATGTGGTCCACGTGTGGGAGAATGCTAACGGACAAGTAGTGTAAATCGCCAAAGTATTATTTCCTAGTATTTGCAGCCTAGCTGCTATTGGGCAGGTCTCAATTTCTCCTGAACCACACTCACTACTCTCCTTCATTTTCGATGGGCCCTGTTGGCATTCCTCCCTAAGGGGCTGGAGAGGAGTTAGGGTTGGTATATGTTAGGTGGTAAATGAGGCTTGTTTATTAACGAGATCTTATTATCTGAGGATAAGGAGAGGAAAAGATCTATGTCTCACATGCATGATAGTAAGGCTTTGTTTTGCTGGTCATTTTGATTTGATTTGTATGTCTTTGCTCTAGGAAGAAATGAATCTTGGTATATATATTATCTGGGGCCACCTACTCATCTTTTCCAAGTGGTAACTAGAATTATTAGCTGTACTGTTTCTTGCTGTTTGTTGGATCTTTTGGCAGCAAGGGTGCTTGCCTAGCCAATGTGTATGATTCTGGTATGTCAACTTTGGGAAATTATGTTTAGGCTGAAAACTGCAGGCAGTTTTGTTTTAAATTCTGTGGTCATTTTCTTTCCATTGTTATGAGTTATAACAGGTTGGGGAAAGGGATTGTGGTTGGACTTCTTGTTTATCTGGCTGTCTGGTTTTTACAGACATCTTTTTAGCCCCTGTTTTTGCCTTCTGATAACTAAAGTGTGTAACTGTGTCGATTGGTTATGGAACTGGGTCCTCAGTGAGAGCCGGTGCCACCGGCAAATTGAACAGTGTGGTTGAAGTTAGTGCTGTGTGGCTTTTTAATGTATCCCTTTTGTAGCTCTAGAGACTTGAAATTTGCTTTTCTGATGTTTTGCGCGTCTTGGTTCATTCACGAGTTGAAATTCAGGCCCTGTTTTCATTTGTGTGAGAGTTTAGAGACAGCCCATAAGATTCAAATGAAAATATTGTGATTGTCTTTTGAGTCAGATCATGCGTAAGAAACCCATACAGGATGGGTTCTTTGAATGTCTGGCCAATCAGTTCATCTCTACCCCCAACCCCGCAGCCGTTTTATCCCACAGAGGAGGCAATTTAATGCAGCAAACAGGATTGTGGTAAGGTTGAGAATGTAAATGCACGAAAGCCTAGAAATGCCAAAATAAGGTTCTCTCAGTAACTGTAGCTCTGCCTCATTGCACAGAGTAAATACACATGTCCAGTTTTGTCAGCACTGGGAGTAGTCCACAGTTCTGCATCTGTGCCATGCAGTTGGAATTAAGGTTCCCACGGCAACCACAACTTTGGAATTCTTGAACGTTAATTTTTTGCCTGCATCATCAGCCAAAGCATTATGTTAAAGGGGACTCAGTAGCTGAATTTTAAGCAGTTTTTAGGGGCGTGGGGGAGTTATAGCTTAGGTCTGATGATAGCAAGTTTTCTCGAGTAAGAACTAAACTACCACTGAGAAGTTTTTGTTTTTCTCGGCTCCTTTGGAACTCCTCAGGGGGTAATGGATGGATTTCCCTTAGCCTAGCGGATGACAGAAAGTTGTTGGAATACATTTCCCAGTTTAGGCAGGATCATGTTTATAGAATTTCTTGTTCTTTACCAAGGTAGGTTATCTCTTATTTTATTTGTTAGACTTCTGTTCACTCCTGAGATCTTACTCCATTTTAAGAAAGTTCTAAGTGAGTCTCAGCTCTAAGAGTCAACATACGGCTTTTGAGTGAAATGAAGAATGATTTCCCTTATTTGTTCATTAAATTCCTTTGGAAGATTTTAATGAGGGTCACATAAGAAATTAATATAATACACTTTGAGTACAGTGGTGGTGGGTGCTGTGAAGAGCCCTGTTGTGGTGGGTGCTTGGGAAGTCTTCTCAGGAGCAGCTCGTATACCTCTTGAGTGCTCACGGACGAGAAGTGAGCAGATGAGAGAAAGGGCACTCTAGACCAGCACCGTCCAATAGACACATAATGCAAGCCCCAAACGTGAGCTCTGTGTGTTATTTAAAATTGTCTAGTAGCTATGTTTTAAAGAACCTTAATTTTAATGCAGTTTATTTGACTTACTATATCCAAAACAGTATCATTTCAACATTTAATGAATGTAAAAAATTCATGAGATATTTTACTTTTATTTTTACTGTGTCTTGGAAATCTGGTGTATGTTTTATACTCGGATCTCAGTTCATCCTAGCATATTTCTAGGGCTCAGTAGCCACGGGTGTGTAGTGGCTACTGTAATGGACAGCACAGGTTTAGGAATTCAAATGAATAGGTTCATTGTCATTGATAAATACGTACTGGGTACCCACTTTGTACCAGATGCTATGCTGGGATTGCAGTGGGGAATAAACCCTCATGGAACTACTCTCATGGAACTTTAAAATCTAGTAGGGGAAATACGCAAGTAATCACGTTTATGTCTTGTATTATGAAAGGAAAGGTTAGCATTTATAAGAGTGCATAATCTGGTAGGGCTTCTTTGAGGAAGTGACTTTTAAGGCCTGAAGGCTGATTAGGAGTTAACTAGGTAAAAAGTGGGGAGAAGACAATTTCTGACCAAGACAGCAGCAATGACAAGAACCGGGTGAGTTTGGGAATAGGGAATGGATGGCCTCTGTGGATGGTGCATGAGTGGTGTGATGCCTGTGTGGTCCAGAATATGGGCAGGGCCAGATCATGCATGTCCTGTGAATATTCCCGGATACTCATGAAAAGAGAGAGAATGTGGGGCATGTGATGAACTGTGAGTAATTTTGTATGACTGGAATAGAGGATACTTAATGCCAAGGGGTAGTAAGAAATGAGTTTGGGAGTTAGGCAGAGGTCACGTGTTGAAAACATGTCTGCCATGCCTTGTAGGCTTTTGTCTTGAACGATTTTAAGGGATGGCACCTTTTGGGTTTGAGTGTGCTTGTGTTGGTGGCTTTCATTTATAAAACATGAAAGTACTTTGCGTCTATGAAAGAAGATCATGCTAGATGAAAACTGATCTGTAGCGAGGGGTTCTGGTTTTGTTTTTGGTAAAGCTCACCTGGGGGTGAAAGGTATGAGGAAGGAGAGGCTGTGGATGTGGCTCCAGTAGCCTCTCATGCTGGAGGAGTCTTTCTACTTGAAGAATTCTCCCTGGAACCCTCACAATGAGTGGAGATTCTGCTCTCTGCTTATCTTAAAGAGATTTACAGTATGGGTGTAGGAATAGAAATCACCCAGAGATCCCAGTGAGGCTGTAACTATATGTGTGTAATGACTAGGCAAGCAGGAGTCCCCTTGGAGTCTTTGGTTTCCCTGGTGTTCTTTACTGTGTACCAACAGTTCCTATACTACAAGGGGAGTCCAGTCAAGTACTCAAGGCATGGATGTCGGGACCTCTGTTAGGCCACGTTGCACCCTTGTGCAGGTTAGAGAAGGGTGCCCCTTCCTTCAGGCAGCCTCACGTCAGGGCATATGGCTTGGCAAGTAGAGTGGAGGCTGAATTTTAGCTCCCACTCTCCCTCGGTCCGCTTGGCCAGGTGCCCTCGTGCACGGCACAATGTGTGCAAGACGATGCGGCTGTCCTAGTTAGAACAGGGCTGATGGACTCTCCAAAGAAGACGTCGAGGGCATGTTTTGGGAATTGGGGAATGGTCTCATACTTACAGAAACAAAGGATGCTTGACAGTTGTTTGGAGATGACGGAGGGACCGTGGAGGGTGCTGAATGAAACCCTCAGGAGATTGCCTTCTCTCGAATTTGGGGACATTTTGGGGGAGGGGGTGTCAGTGGCTTTGAAACGGAGAAAAAGTAACTTGGCAGCTTATGGTATTGGAGCTCATTCTACACAAAAGAACAGAGTGGGATAAGGTGCAGATTAAGGAACTGGAGGAGGAGATGAAGAGGGAAAGTCTTTGCATGAGCTTCCTCAGGGGCATGCAGGTGGTGTGCAGAGACTCCTGCCATGGGGGGGCCTGCCTACAAGCTCCCAGCTGATGACCCAGTGGGGCTTGCCCTTCAGGTAAGAACAGGGAGGTTCTTTTAATGTCTATCTTCCCCCTACCCTAAAAATTAATGTGACATCAGCTAATACAGATCTTCTGAGACACCTCTATATATTGTGGGGATAGTAGGGCAAATTGGATTTTCCTTTTTTTAAATACAGAGACAAATTCATTTCTATTAAATTATACATGAAGGCAAGGAGGTTTTGCCCAAGGCTAACTGTGTACTTCCATTCCCCCCTTTTGGTTACTTTCTGATTGTAGCCAGAGGAAGGGCTCTGGACAAAACTGCATGATCAAAGGAACTGTTTGCATTCTAGGCAGCTCTTTTCCAGTAGCACCCGGAAATTCATGGGTTAGCCACGGCTCCCAGATTTTGGTTAGAGCTTGATTTGTTGCTGGAACATGTGACAGAGTTAAAAGCTAGAGTGTGTAGTATTTCCCTCAGAAGGAGTACAGTTGGATGTCTGATGCTGTTGATTCTGTTTCTGTGGCACCAAGCTTTTGGATTATTCAGGGCGAAATCCAGTGTCATCTCTTTGGAGATGTAGCTCCTTCAGGCTGAGATCCACTTTGGACACTGGTATGTGGTGCTCCTGTGACCCGAACATGTATCAGGGTTTCTCTAAAGGTGTAGTCTGTGTTATCCAGTTGTTTGCCACAAAGATACAAGTGCTAAATCTTGGCGAAAGGCTATGGGTTTTCTGAGCTGCTGCCTTAAAGGAGACAACACACTGTGCATCTCAGGACTTCCTAGAGAGCTTTTGGCTTTGATCTGAAACTGGAAAACCTAGTGCTCTATTGCCCAGGGCTGCTGCGGGCTTTGTGTTACACTTGGAGTGTTAATGACAAAGGAAATACAACCCCTGGGTGTTTGATGAAGGGACTGACTTATTTCCCCATGAAGTCCGATCTTGCGGTGCTGTTGTAGTGGGCAAAGACAGACAGACACACACACACACACACACACACACACACACACACACCCCGGGAAGTGGGCAAAGACACGCACACACACCCCGGGAAGTGGGCAAAGACACACACACACACACACACACACACACACACACACACCCCGGGAAGTGGGCGAAGACACACACACACACACACCCCGGGAAGTGGGCAAAGACACACACACACACACACACACACACACACACCCCGGGAAGTGGGCAAAGACACACACACACACACACACACACACACACACACACACACACCCCGGGAAGTGGGCAAAGACACACACACACACACACACACACACACACACCCCGGGAAGTGGGCAAAGACACACACACGCGCACACACACACACACACACACACACACACACACCGGGAAGTTTCTCTCATCTGTGGTTTCCTCCTTTCAACTTGTATTGGTTTCCATCGCCCTGTCTTTCAGCCTCCTCCCTGTGAACTTACTCACCATATAAATGTTCTTTCACAGCACGGCCTCTAAATATTCAGACCTGGGCACTGTAGGATCAGTTTTATTAAAGCTGCAGTCTGCCTAATCTCCCAGAGTCCTTGCTGCCTGTTTGGGGGGTTTGTTTCCCAGGCCTGAGCCCACTGGGTCTCCTCTTTAGGCAGGTGATGGGAGACGGAGCTGCAGGTAGGCACATTATTAGTGATACTTCGCAATGCTTAAGGGTTTTTTCTCAGAGGCAGGGTGGTTTCAGGTGCTAATATCACCATTTGTTGTGCAGGACCCCAGGGTGCTTTGCCATTTAGACACGACTGAAGGTGGTTCTCAACCTATTTCCTCCAGGTTAGATTTCTGAAAGCATGACGAGTGGTCCCTCTGGACCCTAGAGCAGACGATGCCGCCAGCTGAGATGCGTACCAACAGGAAGCTCTGGGGCTGCAGTCCCTAAGTGTAGCAGGGGCAAACCAGTAAACCCACTGACTGTGATCTTGCGTGTGTGACTGGGAAGCATAAGGCAAATAGCAAATTACAGAGGGACTCCAGCCTGGCATTGAGGACCATGGAGAAAAGCAGAAGCTCTTTGAAATGGATATAGCATTTCACCGGTTTCCAATGGAGAGATTTGGGGACTTGCAGCAATGTGATCAAAGGACATAGAATATGTCAGAGCGCCAGCAGAGGCATTCTGTACCGGCTTCAGATTTGTTTGATCTGGGCATTTTTGAGAAGAACACTTGAAACTTCTTTGTTAGAGGACTGAAAAAATTACTATTAGGAGACGATGGCTTGATCTTAGCTCATCTATTTAAGATTCCAGGATGTATATATCCAGTCATTTTTTAAAGATTAATACCTGTTGTTCAGCTGGAGTGGTCACCAGAGTCAAGACGTTTCATATCTGGGTGGATCCAGTTTCCTAAAATGTGTGTTCCACCGCTCTTTGTAAGTGAATTATAACCTGGAGAAGACAGCAATTGCCTATCTGTTTCCCTTTGGTTTACTTTTTTCTCTCTTTACAAATTATATTTTCTTTTGTGTCCTTTAGCTAATGCATCCCCTTTCCCATGATCTTGCCTCTCCCGTACAAATAATTTTTGTGGGAGTTTAACAGTCTCCTAGTGGGTCTTGCTTGTTAAGCCTTCCCCGAACCTTGTGCGTTTATGTCTTTCAATCCATCTCTCTCTCTCTTTCTTCTCCCTTCATTTAATCATCACTGTTACCAGTTCTGTATTTTCAATTTATCTAAATCTTCCCAGTGCTGCTGTGTTCATATTTCTTGTCTCTCTTCAGTCCTGTCAGCTGCAGTAAGTTTCTTTTGTTTCCAGAGTTGACAGCCCCATCATATTTACTGTCCTATGACCATTTAACATAGCTGCTGTGCTGAGGTAACCCTCTTTCTTGCCTTGGTTCTCGAAAGCCTCGTTAGGCCAGGGATTTCCATACCCAGACCTTTCCTTCTCTGTATCATCCTGTTCTGTCTGTTGATGTCCAGGCCTGCTTTCCACCGTGAAGCCTAAACTCCCCTGATGGCAGGAATGGTATGGTTTTCTCCACTTCCTCTCTCCCCTCTTTTTCCGAAGCTTGCAGAGTGCTGTGACTACTGTAGGCATTTAATAAATGTTTAAATCGCCGTTATCTGCTGAGGCTGAAGACCTAATCCATACATTATTTTTGAGCGACATCATTTTTAGCGCTCCTAATCCATTGCTAATATCCGTGACTGCTTCTGCTAGCCATTGCGACTTGAGCCAGTGTATTGGTGTCGAAAGGCCCCAGGAGGGAGTTTTTGCAGTCGGGTTTTTTCCTACTTCCTAATTGGATTGCTCGTTTTGATGGTTGGGTCACACATGGCTTGGTTTTCTGTAGGCACTTCCTCTTCCCCAGTCCTGGTTTCAGTCTAGTTGCCGCCATTGGGGTGACGAGCCCTGCTTCTCCCTGAGCACTGGTTTTCCTCGTAATAGTATTCCAGTAGCCCGGGGCAGACTGGGTTCCGTCCACCAGAGGGGTTAATTTCAGGATTTTAAGTGCTTCCGCAGGTTGGTCCCCAACTGACTTTCTTTTAACACCTCTACTCTTATTCAGGCTTTCCCAAATTATCCCTCTTTCATAGATAGCAGTTCAGATGTCGTGATTCATTGGAGTTTTTAGGTGCACTTTTTCCCCTGAGGGCTATCTTTTTTTTTTTTTTTTTTTTTTAAACTCTTGTTGACCTTGTTGGTTGTCAGATTATTTCTTTGCTTGGAAAAAATTTTAAAATCAATTAGAGAAGCTTTCCCTTCATCTTTCTCTCTTTATTTATGAGATACTGATTGCAGAGCTATCTACACTGTGTTTAGATAAATTACTTTTTTTTTTTTTTGGCATAACATTTATATGCAAGGCAAGTTTAGTGCAGTCATCCAGTGCCTTGCACTTCTGCAGGCCAGGGTTGTAGGTTTCATTCCTTGGTGGACTGATTAGCTTTGTACTGGGAAAATTTTGTTTAGTTCAAAACCCAAACGTTTCAGTTCCTCATGTGTTATAGGTGCTGTGGACCTGGGAAATTATTTTTATTAGTAAGATGCTTATAATCTTAGAAATTGAGTCTCAAATTCTGACCAGTTTGTGCACGGTGTGGTCACAAGTTAGACTTTAGACTGGGTGGTAGATTGTGGATGAAGCAGTATCAGGTCATGTCACTGCTGTGGAAAAGGCTTTTCAGAACTGAGACCAGAAAGGGAAGCTGAAGGACACAGACGGTTGCTTTTTTTCCTCCTGCAAATGACAGGCCTATTGCTTAGGCATATTTTTAATGTCACTTTTCATTTCAGCCCGCCTTTGAAATCCTCGGCCAGTTTGCGAGCTGTTCACATTTTTATAGGCCTTCATCTCACCATCTCATGTGATCCGAGCCTGTTTTCGGCTGCGGATGCCTCTGCGTGGTTCAGGGTTGTGCTGGTGGCCACCTCGGCATATTGCTGTTTCACAGGAGGAGCTCTGTTCGGTTTAGCTGTGAAGACATCATGGAGACTTTGTGCTCCTTACCTTTTCACTTCTCTGCTAGAAGCCAGTGGATATAATCTCCTTCATCCTGGTCTCACTGTATTGGGCCCCTTCGTAAGGCTGAGAAGAAACTTCCCCTTTATGTGGGCATCTGCTGCGTCTCTGTGTTCAGACATCGGTACCAGAATTTGGTTCCTTCTGCTGTCCTGCTGATTCTGGATAACCCATGTAAGGGATGCCTGTAGTTCCTATAGTTTCTAGTTTCTGCTTTAAAATGCCTTTTTCTTTCGCCCCCCTTTCATACTCTGTGATTTTTCTGGGGCAAGTAGATTTCTCATTTCTTCACATCTGTTGCCAGCTCACTCCCGGCCCATAGTTGACACTCACGTATTTGTTGTATAATGTCTCGTTTCGTTCTCATTGGCTCTCATCTCATTGTTCATAATCTGGGAGTGTGCGGAATGGGCAGACTACACCTGACACTTGACTTTCTGAGTTTACTGCTCTATCTTTCCTGGGAGGTTTTCCCCATCAGTACTAGGGAGGCTGGTAGAAAGGTTTGAGGTTTTTTTTTTTTCTTTTTTTTTTTTTTAATGTGCTGTTGTCTTTTGTAAGGTGGTCTGGAATTCAGAGAAAGCTGCCTTCTTTCATACAGAACTGCCTTTAGCATCTGCTCACCCGGCTGGAGGGGCTTGTTTTAGAAAGCCTGCCCTGCGGAAGCTGTAGGTGGATGTCTGCGGAGGGGCTGCTGGTGTGCCCCAGGCCCAGGCCGGCTCCCGCAGGCTCTGGCTGGAGCAGGTCCCTACGGATGGGGGTGCAGACTGTACCCCCCACCCTAGCCTCATTGGCCCCCCTTTTTCGCCTTTCCCTCTTAGTGCAGCTGCTGTGAGGGAGCGCACACACGCTCCGCATGGGAGAGCTGGCAGCCGGCTCCCCTTGCTGGTTTTGGCCATTGGGACAGCCAGGATTATTAGGCCAGTTTGTACTTTAAGATGAGGGATACTTGACATCACTCAAAGCAGCTTATTTTATTTATTTCTTATTTCTTGTAAAGCGCAAAGAAGTTATCCCAGCCCTCTGCTCTTCCTTTCAGTGTGTATTAAACTACCAGTTCGGTGTTGTCTTCAGGAAAACATCCGGGTTCCTCCCTGCCCTTGGCCAGCCTCTGCCTCACCTTCGAAGATCCTCTGTCGCGCCTGCCTCCTCGCTCTTAAAGCCCTTTGGCTTCACCTCTTCTTCCCTCACCCCCTTCCAACCCTCTTCTCTGGGAGGAGTGATGGTTCTTTCAGTCTAGACGGTCCTGTTTGCATACCAAGAAGTTACAGTTATTCTGGAGATGCACGGGCTCCGTAATATCAATGTCACGGAAAATGTAAGCTTCTCGGTTGAGAAGCCATAAGGCGGCTTCTGCTTGTAACACCATTTGGGCCCCTGGTTATTATTAGATATCCATAAAATCCCACAGTGGGAGAAGAGTCATCGGGGCTCTGTTTGAGAGAGATGTCTCCATCCCCAGAGATACGGATTAGCCCTAAGGTACCTGTGGTAGTAAATGGGACTTGACAAACTGAAAATTCAGGGCAATAAAATCCTACAGCCTTTCATCTCTCACCCTCATCACCCCGCAAGAAATGAATTCCCAGGGCAGAAGCTGATAGTGTTTAATATCTCTGTCTTGAACTATAATTGAATGTGCTCAAGTGGGAACATGCTCTCTCCTTGCTCCTGTGCCCATCCCTGAGTGGCTGCTCTGGAGACTTGTGGCCTGTTTTTTGTGTCTCTACCCTCTTGCCCTCTCCCGACATTATCTCCCCCACCTCAGGGTCCTCAAAAGTTTTAATACAAGCTGGTGCCCTTTCTTTTGTTTGCTTTTGTGCTTTGACCTGGAAATATTTCTGCAATTATCTGAATGGTGAGAGTATGGATTTGTGCTCCTGCTACTCTAGTTTTCCTTTGGATTTCTTTCTTTTTTTTTTTTAAACAAATTTTTTCTCTTTTTTTTGGATGTGGACCATTTTTAAAGTCGTTATTGAATTTGTTAGAATATTGCTTCTGTTTTATGGTTTTGGTTTTTTGGCCCCGAGGCATGTGGGATCTTAGCTCCCCAACCAGGGATCGAACCCTCACCCCCTGCATCGGGCGGTGGACTGCCAGGGAAGTCCCTGGAGTTCTTTCAGTTACCTCTCCTATCCCTGCTGTGGTGCCTCCCATTCCCCCTACCACCCTCCCTCCCAGAGCGCAGAGAGGAAGTTTGTAAGCTTTGGTTTGAATGATGACACCACTCCAGGCACAGGCAATTTGGTCACCCTGTTACTGTTCTCATGCCTTACAAAGGAGCTCCTGACTGCTGCCGGTATCCCCCTCGTCTTGAACGTTGCTCTGAAATTCTCTGGGCTGTGTTTTGGATGCTGCATGAGCCTGCAAATGAATCCTCATTTCACCTCTGCAGAGTTGAAGTTCACTGTCGCCCTTTAGCTGCCTTGCTTTGGGTTCAGCCAGAAGGAGCGTCATCTTTAAACCTGAATTCACTACTTAAAACATGAACAACCAAACTGGCTTGCTCTAGTTTTCTTGGATAGCTACATTTAAGCTGCTTATTAAATGTAATTTTAGATTCTAGAAAACTACATTGGCGTGGTTGAAGCCAGGCCAATATTCCTCTGCTCCCAGAATTTACATAATTTATGTCTTCATTGGTCAAGTCTATATCAATCTATAGCTGATAGGTACTGATTTGAAGCAGGTGGCTGACTGATCGCATTCGAGTCTTTGCTTTTTAAATGAGGCTGTGCAGGGTGCTTGCGGCGGGGCAGAGTTTTTCCTTCTTCATGACACTTGTTAAAGAACAGTAAGGTACACTCGATTCAGCACATTTATGATAGGTGTAGGGACCACTGCAATGGGGTTTTGCGTGGAAGAGAGAGATTGGGCTCTGGATACCACAAGGAGGGTGGGAGTTTCTAATTAAGGAGCAGGGTGGGGTTTAGGGATGGTGGAGGATGAGAAACCCAATCAGATATCCAGTGTGATCAGATATCAAAGGTGGGGAAATCTGGCTAAAATTGGATTCTTGCTAAAATGGACAATGCAGCAATGGACACAGTGCCCAAAAGGCAGGGTCTAGTTGAGAAGAGAGTTCAAAGGAACCTGAATAGTGTTTGGTCAAGGAGAGAATGGCATTTGTGATGTCAGGTTTCAACCTTGGTGTCTGAAACTAGTGGTACGGCTTCAAAACTCCCTGTCCTTTTTTTTAAAGTAGAGGGAAGGATTTTTTATTTTGTTATTTATTTATTTTTGGCTGTGTTGGGTCTTCGTTTCTGTGCGAGGGCTTTCTCTAGTTGTGGCAAGCGGGGGCCACTCTTCATCGCGGTGCGCGGGCCTTTCACTATCGCGGCCTCTCTTGTTGTGGAGCACAGGCTCCAGACGCGCAGGCTCAGTAGTTGTGGCTCACGGGCCTAGTTGCTCCGCGGCATGTGGGATCTTCCCAGACCAGGGCTCGAACCCGTGTCCCCTGCATTGGCAGGCAGACTCCCAACCACTGTGCCACCAGGGAAACCTACTCCCTGTTCTTCAGAGACTGTATGGTTCACCTCCATGGTGCCTGTGGGAGGAAGCAAGCCTTAGACAATTGTAGCTTCAAGATACTTTTCCCAACAGCTTTCTCATTCCCTCTTCCGTTGCCATCTTGACCTCTCCCTCTCTCTGGCGTGGTCCTTGTCTTTGGTGGTGGTCAGGATTAATAGGAGAAAGCCAGGACCTAAGAAGATAGTTTTATTTCCCTTTTTCTGCTGTTACCTTCAGTCTACACTGACTGTGTCTTTTCTGCTCAGTTATAACCTCCTGCCATGGCTAATTCAGAGATGCAGAGCCCCCTGTGGTAGTAGAGGTAACTGAACTTAATGCAGCAGGAGACTTGAGGGTATAAAATCTAAGGAAGCAGTTTTTGACTCCTCCCCACCCCCCCATGCTTGTATACCTTAAAGCGTTGTGGTGTTGCTGAAGTGACTTGGAATTCAGAAGCTAGGGAGTAGGGACTCATTGCTATTTCTGGCTTCTGTTTAACCTTGGTACATTTCTTCCACCTCTGCCCCCTTCCCTGCTAGGAAAATGATGTTCATATGTGTCGTTCTAAGGTATCCCCCGATGGGAAGTTCTACAAAGGCAAATCATTTGTTTGTTAACTATTAGAGTCACTGCAAATATGGCTGCCAACATTATCGCCTCTCATCTGCTACAGATGAGCTCTGGCCTTCTGGGTTCGCACAGGACTGCTCTGAGGACAAAGATTAAGTGGATCTCCGTTGATGTCATATCTTTTAATTGAACAGCCAACTTGCAGTGTGGATAGGGGTCTGCCACGGCCCTTCTCTTCCTGGTTTCTCTTCCTCCCACCCTCCGTCTAAGCCCCAGCGCGGAGGCAGAGGCACGCACCCTGTTGGTTCTCACGTGAAATCCAGGCTTTAACCCCGGAGTAGAGGCTAGGTCACGGTGTAGTTTGTAAGCTACTTGTGTTCGAATCTCTGTGGTTGGAGCCTGGAATGTTCATTTTTCACAATTGCCAGGTGTTTCTGTTGTATTTTAGCTTGAGACTAGTGTTCTGGATTGCTGCTCCTCGCGGTGGCAAAATGAGGGTTTACTTTTCCAGGATCTTGGTCTCTGATGGTACCGTTTTTCTTCCCGGAGCCGGACTTAAACGCAGTAATATCTCTGCTGTTTCCTGGACGAGCTTTTCTCCCCCCAGGTTTCAGAGCCAACTGTGAACCAGATGTATCCCTTCTCAGCTTAGAACACCTCCTGAGGATTCCAGTGAAAGGAGATATGAGAGTTCCGCCTGAAGAAATTTGTCTGCTTCAGAGGACAGAGCTCTCTAGGGAACAGTGGAATTTCTTAGGGTATATGACATACTCTTTGAGCTGATGTTTAGTTGAGGTGGGGCCTGTTAGCAGTTTCTGGGTGAACTTCATGATAAAAAGTGAAAACGTTCATGAAGTGGTGTGCTGTGAGAGCTGGATTCACACCTCCTGTGCCCTTATATTCACTGGATTTGCACGGCAGAGAGAAGGGTGCAGGAAGAGGAGTGTGCCTGCCTTCAGCATGTGCAGGCAGCACTTAGACTGGAGGAAAATGCAGGTGTTTTATGGCACATGCACAGCTTGGTCACGGTTCAGGACACAGCATAGCAAGATCCTAAAGCGCCTTCTGAATCGTGACAGGTGCACAAAAGTACATCGCGCGTGTTTACTGTCGGGTGATGATGACTCTATTAAGACTGAGGAAGAGGAACGCTTCTTATTTTTAGGTCTTAGAGAAGGTCTTCTGCTCAGCTCGGCTTCTTTTCAGGGCTCAGCTCTGAGCTTTACAGGCTGAGAAGTGCAGTCTGTTTGGCTGGTTAATTGATTTATGCTAAATGAACTCACAAAGATGTGATCTGAAAGTCAGTTTGTGGATGTATTCATTCATGATACGAAGTCCAGCTGCCAAGTAGACTGGAAGGTTCTAATGGGCCAAGGTGTTCTCTTTCTTGTAGAGGAAGTCTGTTTATTGTTTACAGAATTGGAGTAAAGGGGGTGCTGGATACTGAGGAAGGCTCAGGTGCCCTGGATGCCCATGTGGCCCAGGCAGAGTGTGGCCCAGGGCATGTGTTAGCTCCCTCCCCGCTCCCGCCGTCTCTGTGAGAGAGATGAGGAGACAGAGGCTTGGGAAGACTCGGTAACTTGCTCAAGGCTCCTTCTCTGGTAAGTGCAGGAACCAGGATCCTAACTGAGATCTGTTTTACTTGTCTCCAGACGTGTCCTCTGGACTTCCATGTTGGCTGGGCAGGTTGGTGACCCTCTCCCTTACACTGGGTGGACTTCTCTCCAAGCTCCTGTTTTTCAGAATTTCTGCCAGCTACCAGAAGCAGCAGCTGGTTGTCTCTGTAACACAAGCTTTCTTATTTCAATGTATTTTTACAAGTTAAAATATTTCCTGCAACTATTTTGGGGGCACATAGTTGATATCAAGAGAGATTCAAATTTATATTTCCAATGGGTGTTTAACATCAGAAAAGTGGGTGAACTGTGTCTCCTTAATGTTCTTGTCTCCTATATGAAGTTTTCCTGGCGGTAATTTCACTGTTTAGAACAGTCAGGCCAACTCTATGAAGAGATTGGATTCTCTCTTTTTAGTGGAGTCTCAGTACTCGTCCTCTTTGTACAGGTTTCTGAGCCCTTTGAGCATCTGCTCCTGGATACTTTATTATTTGTTTAATTTTCATTCATTATTTTCATTCAGTAACCCCATTAGATGGCTTAAGCTTCTGATTTCATCTTTACATACATTCTCTACCATAGACATTTTTTCCCTTGTTATAAATGAAACATGTTCACTTCATAAATTTTGGAAAATTTTTAAAGAAAATATAAATTATATCTCACCAATCCAGAGGCAACATCACCACTGTTAATATCTCACGGCCTTCTTAGCTGCTTCTGTGTTCATGTTTTGTAACAGAGCACTTCCCCTGGCCTTTAGATAATTTTCTAAAACATGATCTTTAATGGCTGTGCAGTTTTACACGATGTGGACATACCGTAATTTACCAGTTTCCACCAATTTTTGTGTGGATAAATTGTTTCTGGTCTTTACAATTATTATATCCTCATTCTTAAAAGAGAAGGTTTGCCTGAAGCAGAAAGTAGGAAAAAGTCCATTCAGAGCTGAGGTAGCTCTTGGGCAGGTTGTGCTGTAACACAGTGCAAGAAATTTCCACCACAGACATGCATTCCCAGAGGGGCTGATATTTCACCCTGCTGGCACAAGGCTCTCTAATCACCTAATTCCTTACCTGTTTGTGTTATTTAGAAGCAGGTGGTGATCCAAGCCCTTTGTGTCTTGTTGTCAGGATGGCTCCCTCCCCCCACAACAGCTGAACTTGCTGCTTCTGAAATAAAGTGTGGAATAGGTGGTAGATCTTCTCCGGGGGACCACTGCTGTCTTCTGTTGCCCTGGCTAGGGACATGGTGAGAGACTTTAATGGGAACACAAAGGCCCCCGTGGCAGCTTTGTGAGTGTGGCCGGCAGTGATTATTTGTTTCGTCCCACGTGCTGCTCTGTCAGTGACTTCCTTCCACAGTGCGTGCTCCTGTGAGTATCTGCACCATTACATTGCAGATTATTACGCTGCAGCCTGTTTTGATAAAAACTGTTATCCCCAGGTAAGTGTATAGGAAGCAGCTATATTTAACTAAAATACAACAGCATCGGTGGCCAGTAGATATTAAAATCACTATCATAATTTGAAGCAGTATTACCAACACTGCCACCCTGAGGAGGAGGATGCCCGTTCAAGGTTCCGGGGAAGGAGACAAATGCAGGTTCTCTGCAGCTCTGCTGTCTCTGTTTGAAACCTAAGCACTGGCAGCAGTCTTGTCTGATCTCAAGAAGTGGTGTGGTGTTTGCAGAGGGTTACGGCTCAAATCATTGAGGTGATAAGCTGCGGTCAGCATCCCAAATATACGCTCAGGCAAAAAAGGCAGCCATTGACATGCAGGCGCAGATGTGCAGTGTACTCTTTGTGTGCCCTGTCCCTCAGCAGGTGAACTGTTGCATTCTTGGCCAGAAACTCTGGTTTGGTGCCTTGGGGGCATAAAGCATATTATGCACCAACCCAGCAGTTACTTTAACTCCTTATATGTTTAACATCTATGTGGAATAATTAGAAGGCACTGTGAGTTCCTGTAAATTGTTCAAATGCACAATTTTGCACTCTTATTGCTTATTTTTTGTGTGTGTTTTCTCTGAGAGTCAGTACTTGCTGTCGGCAAGTCTCTCCCCACTGCACTGCCCCCACCCCCAGTTCCCTGCCCAAGACCCGCCCGCTGTTTACCCCTAGGGGGTCCTCTCAGGCACAGGCAGTACAGTTGTGGTCACACTGAAAGCTGCTTCTTTAAGGATCGGCTGCTTATCTGGGAGAACTCCATCAGCAGAGGTGAGAGGACCCCAGATTAAAGTGTTGCATCTGTTTACTATTTTTTTTTTTTTCCTTCGTGCCTCTCCATCCTTTAGAGATGACCATCTCTTCAGATAAATTCAGGTCCAGGGAACACAGGAGACCAGGGGAGGATGCAGGGATAAGAGCCGAGTTACCAGTCTGCCTATAGCAGGTGTCCTGTATGACTCTCCCCCCACCCCCCTTCCTGCCTCCACTTGATAAACTTTCTCCCTGTTCCCCTCTGGCTCTGGAGAGCTAGCTGTAAGAGCCAGTAGAGGGCTTTGCAAGGACACTTCCAGGGTTAGTTGTGTCTGTGCGCAGGAAGTGTAAGTGGAGAGATTTTAACTTGTGCATAGGTGTGTAGCTTGGAGTGACATCGGCTCTCTCTGGTTTGATTTTGATGAAACTGAGAGTGGTGGGTTTGTGCTGAAATGTGGCTGCAATTTCAGGAAGGGAAAGAATAGGCAGGGCTGGTGATCATTTTGTGATACTGTGTCATTTGTGTGGGTCCCTCCCTGTGGTTCTGAAGAAGAAATTAGTATGTTGGTCATTTGAAAAAGTAATTTGAGCTCACAGACTCCCTGTCGCACTTGAGTAACTTTTGGAAAGTGTAATATTTTCCCCAAATCCCATTAAATGTTAGGCACTCGTTCTATATTCCCTTTACTGTCCTTTAACTGATTAGCAGAATATTTATGTGAACCCAGAAGGCTGATTTATTTATTTTATTGTCTTTTTTAATAACTTGCTTCTCCCTAGTGCTGGGTGCTTTCTGAGGCCCAGACAACCACCGTGATTTCTTTGGTAATAATCATCTGCCCGCCCCTGGCCTGTATCCTCAAGGGACTGCTTTGAGCTCTTCCGGATTTAATGAAGCCTCTAGCTGTCCCTCTCCCTGGGTGGGTGATAATAAATCCACCCAAAATGCCCCCTCCCAGGGCCAGTAACTCATTGAGGGTATATAGCTGATCACTGGATAAGACTCGGCATCCTGACCCCCAGATCCCAGGACGACCATGCAAGAGATGTAGAAATGAAAATGCCACATAGCAGATTGGACCCGGACTTCTTGCTCTGTGAGCCTGTCTTGTCTGAGGCCTGTGGGTTTCTTTTACAGTTGATTTCTTGGCCAAGGTGCTCTGGAAATTCTTAAGCACCTGTGTCTGCTTGAGTAATTACTGATGAGCATGGTCTCTGAGATGTTGCTCTGGAAGTGGATAACAAATCTTGGGTTCCAAGTCCTAAAATCATGGTGGTAAAAGATTAGTCAGAAGAGAGCCTCTGAGTGGGGCTTGACAACCTTCCCACATGCGTTCCCCCAGCCGGCCCCCAACGCCGCAACCCCCAATATTTGCCAGCCCAAAGCACAGGTACAGCTTTCTGGCACATCTCTTCTGGTTCAGGTTGCTCTCCATAATTAAATTCTTATTGTTGCCTACGAGCACAGATCTCAGGTGTTAAGATGCAGGGCAAAACAGGTTTCTGCAGTCTCTCCTGCTCTAAGGGTAACTGGCTACATTTGTTTGTAATGGACACATGCTTGGTGTGCCTGTGTGTTTGGGGGTGGGTATCTTTTATTCATCAAGCATCTTTCGAATGCAAAAGGCTAACAACAAAAAAAGGTAGCTTGGGTACTTTTTTAAACACTTATTTTTTACGTGTTGATTTGGAATCGTGGAAAGAAAAGCACACACAACTTGGAACACAGTAAAAGATTAATGAGAAACAAAGCCATGAACTCATCAGTGTCTCAACCCCACTAAATCACCGCCCTAAAGAATCACAGTAACTCATCTGTGTGTCATGGAACAGAACTGATTATGGTCTGACTCTGGAGCAACATGGCTCAATCAGCAGAGCAATGCAGAGTGGAAATGTTAAGTGTCGAGGTTTTTAATGCAGCGATTTTCAGCCCTTGACTGCACATCACAATCACCTAGGGATCTCTTAAAAGCCTCATGTGCCCCAGGTCTACTGAATCAGAATTTCCAAGTATGGGTCCCAGATAGGTTTTTTCCCCCCTTTCCTCCCTCAAAGCTCTTCAAATGCTTCTGATGTGCAGTTATGGTTGAGAACAACCTTTTTGTGTGGGTGTTTCCTGGGTGGCTGTGGTATGTGTGGGGATCTGGTGGGATTGTTCTGGGTGTGGTCTTATGATTAAAAGCGATGGCATCTAACCCAAATAAAATCTTGTAGGTGTAAATCTTGTTAAGCTTGCCTTAAGAAATGTTTGAAATAGTTATATTCTTTTAACGCTTTGGGGAATTTTCAGTTATTCCATAATAAAGATGTCATAGCCACTCGTTTCTTAAAAGTTTAAATATTTCCCTTCTGGAAAGCTCTTTCCCTATAAAGCATTGTTGCATATTCTGTCTCCTCTGGAGGTAGGGAGAGAAAATTATAGTTGTGATATCGTGATTTATAGTAAACATACCTTTTGGCCTTCGGCTCTGTTTCGCCACAAAGGTGTCTTTTGTTATGTTAATAAGGTGACTTTGGCTCACCTGAGGATGGGGGCTGGTTGCTGGGAGAACCAACCTTGTGACTGGAAGATTGGAATTTCAGTCCCACCCCCTGACCTCAGGGGCAGGGTTGTGCTGGAGGTTGAACCAATCGCTGGTGTCCAATGATTTAATCAGTCATGCCTGTTTAAGGAGGCCTCCTTAAAAGCCCGAAGGAGTGTGTTTGGAGAGCTTTTGGGTCGGTGAACGCTGGAGATTGGGGGAGAGTGGTGCGCACTTGGAGAGGACGTGGACGCTCTGGGCCCTTTCCCCAGACCTTGCCCTGAGCGTCTCTTCCATCTGGCTGTTCTTGAGTTATATCCTTTTAAAATAAACCGGTAATCTAGTGAGTAAAATATTTCTGAGTTCTGTGAGCTGCTCCAGCAAATTAATCAAACCCAAGGAGGAGGTTGTTGGAACCCGCAGTTCATAGCCGTTCGGTAAGCACAGGTGACAACCTAGACTTGTGATTGGCATCTGAAAGGTGAGGGTGCAGTCTTGGAGGACTTGGCCCTTAGCCTGTGGGATCTGACACTGCCTCCAGGTCGTGTCAGAGTTAAGTTGTAGGACACAGCGGGCATCAGGAAGTTGCTTGGTGCCATAGGGACCCCTCCACCCCCCTCCCACCACGCCCCGACCCTCTCCCTGGACGTTGGGGTCGGCACAAGAGTCACTAATAGTAGTAGTGTCTGACTTTTCTGTCTTGTGATTTGGGCAGTAGTTGCCTTAAAAGCTACAGTATGACCCGATTTATGAAATTTATCTGGGAAACTTTAATTTTCTTTTAGGAATGCCCTTAATGTTTCAGATACTTCAGTGGGTGTTTCAGCCCAGAATTGACTTGTCCTATGTATAACTAACTTCCTCAAGAAATTAAAATGACTCTTTTAAAAATGTTGAATATGATTTTGTCACTGACCTGGGTCCTTGGACTGTTTAGTCAATAGAAGCTGTTAAGAGGCCAGACAGATTTAGGGGCTCATGCTGCAGCCTGAGGGAGCCAGAACAAGAAACAGGTGCCTTTGCTTGCTTCCCGAGGCAGGCTGGGGGTGAGCTCATCCCTTAAATGGGGCGAGGGTAGGGGGGATCAGTGGCTTGGGCAGGAGGCCCAAGTCCCTTGGGTGGTCTGTTGTCCATCCCCTTGGTGGTGCTGTGTGCAGGGATCAAGAGCTTTTGCACCTCAAGTGGTGGTTGGTTGGTGGCCTTTTTGTATCTTATTGTTCATAATTGCCCCAACTGCCCATGCGTACAGTTATGTTTAGTCCCTTATAGTTTCTTTGTATTCTGTTGCTCAGGAGACGTTTGTCCAGGTGCAAGCACTCAGGTAGAGGGTCCCAGGTCCCAGCCCATCTCAATTGCTTTTTTTTTTGGTTTTCTCTTCTACAAGATGGCTTCTTGAAATGCCCCTTTCGTTTTGTCCTCTGTTTGCTTGTTCTTTCTTTTAAACATTGTTTGTTAGAGCGTTACCTTAAAATTACCTGTGGAACTTAACAACGGCAACACCCGGGAGTCGACCAGAACAATCGATCTCCGGGAATGGAGCGCAGGCTTTGTGCCACAGGTGATTCTAATTCTCAAACTGGATTGCAAACCCCCAGCTTTTTCCTATTGCTTGCTGGTGTGCTTCTTGGCCAGCACTTATCCCCCTCCCTCACTTTTTAACATTGCCTTCAGCTGTGTATCTGTTACGGCCCTTATGAGACATCTAATATTTCTCTTCTGCAGGTGACTTTAAAAGGCTGCCTTGTTAGAATGGAACACAGTAGACTTCTCTACTTTTGAACTTTGCTCCTAATAAATGATAACACTGTATACTTATGTAGTGTCCTTTTGGGGGAGCTTGGATATCTTTAAAAGCCTTGTAATTAATTCCCCAGTGTTTCCCTAGAGACCGGTAAGGGATTCCTTACTGTTAAATCTAATACCCTGAAGTTGCTGGGCTCTGCTGTCTTGTTCTCAGTTGTTCTCAACTTGAATGCTACCACTGTGGGGTTGAACAGGTTCCCAGATTGCCTTTCTTTTTTTTTTTTTTTTTAAATTTTATTTATTTATTTTTATTATTTTTGGCTGTGTTGGGTCTTCGTTTCTGTGCGAGGGCTTTCTCTAGTTGCGGCGAGCGGGGGCCACTCTTCATCGCGGTGCGCAGGCCTCTCACTATCGCGGCCTCTCTTGTTGCGGAGCACAGGCTCCAGATGCGCAGGCTCAGTAGTTGTGGCTCACGGGCATAGTTGCTCCGCGGCATGTAGGATCTTCCCGGACCAGGGCTCAAACCCGTGTCCCCTGCATTGGCAGGCAGACTCTCAACCACTGCGCCACCAGGGAAGCCCCCAGATTGCCTTTCTGATAATCTGAGCAGGAAGACTCACCACCTAGCTTGTCTTTAGCCTGAAGGTAAGTCCTGCAGGGACTTCAGAAAGGTATTCTTTCTAATCTTAGGTGAAGAGGTCTACTTGATAGGCAGCTGGTAGCTGAGTGTGGGTAGCCTTAGACAAAGGGTGTTGTGATGTTAGGGTTAGTGTGTGAAAAAGGGCGTGAAAGCTGGACTGATCCCAGGTGGAACCTGTGAGACCAGAGGACATCATGTGCTTCCAAGATGTGTATCTGGCTGATGTTTAAATTGCATCAAATTAAAGGGTATTTCTTGTTCTCCACTCTGGTGTCACCAAAGGGCGGAATTAGTGTCATTTTCAGCAGCTTTGAGTTTCTGGAACTGTCACTCTCCCAGAGGGTCACTAAGGGTAGTAACTCAGCATTTCACTCCAAAGAGGCCAGAAAGGTATCTGGAGGAACTTCTTCAGAGAGTTACTATTCCAGGTCCACTGAACCCTACTCATCTGTGTTGCAGTATATATATATATATTTTAAACCCTGTGGTAAGAAGTTCATGTTAAGTCCTGTTTGTCATACTTAAAAGAGCAGAAGGTATGCGGGGGTGGGGGGGAGTGTGGCAAGCACCACGTACTACGACTTGTATGAAAGTGCTCTGCAAAGCCTGCACCACAGGGATGTTCGCAGTGACTAGTCGTTTTCTAGCTGAACAGTTTTTCAGGTGGTTACGTAGTCCTTACTTTGAACAATGTATTGCGTTGGGGATGAGGAGGGCTCCGAAGGTACTAGATAAAACCTCCACTGTCAGAAATTCAGTCTGGTAGTGGAAATAACTCCAGCACGTGTTAAACAAGGCGGCATCTGCTACGCACCGGAAGGGATATAACCAAGTGCTGTGGGGACTCCAAGGAGAGAGAAATCACGTTTGGCTTGTTCTTCCCACTTGGGTTCTGGTACTGGTCCTGCTTGTACCTCTCATGAGGTAGAAACCCAGACACAGACCCGTCACTGGGCAGGGCTGTGGAGGTAACACGTCACCCCGCCCCCATTTTATTTTTGCTTCAGGGATTTCTGTTTAAACCCTTCAGTCACATCCAGTGTCACAGGACCCGACGTCTCATCCAAACAACTATTTAACTTTCCTCTTGGGGAAAAGGAAGACACGTGTACGACTGGTGCAGAGCTTAATGCTAGGGCTGGAACTGAATTGTACGCCTGTCGGAAGCCCCACGAACTTGCAAGGTGTTGGTCATTCGTTGTATGTCTCCAATTTGAAGAGGTGCTTTTTGCAGTGTCCAGGAACCTTAGTCTGGAAGGCGTTTTCCCTTGAAGCTCTGCTTTTTACCTAGACATTTTGTGAAGGCCACTCCTCGGGCAGCCCTTGTCATTTTGCTGAATGTCAGCAAGCATTTGCTGTCATTACTCCGATGCCGGGGAGGAAGGTGATGCTTTTACTTTCTAGCCAAATAGCCCCCAGCCTTTTGGTAGCTCTACATTGAAAGGTCAGCACCCTCTCTCTCCTTCTCTTGTCTCCTCTGTCCTCACTGTCATCTTTATAACCTGTCCCTTCTGGAAGCTGTTTTTGTGAAAAGCACTGAAGCCACATTTTAAAGAGAATGGATTCAGTAAGTCTGAAGATTCTTGTGTTGATTGTGAGCTTGAGATGGTCACCTTGGTCCTCAGGAAGAAGTTGATTATTTATGGTTTCTGGCTCTTGGAAGAAAGTAGTACTGACTTTTTTTTTTTTTTTTTAAGATGTGTGTGTTTCGTTTTGTTTTTTAAACTTTAACCATGTATGCCTGTCATTCTTGGACTGTTTTACAGCTTGAGCATATTGTAATTTTGAGTAGTTCTCTTATTGAAATTGGCCAAGGTAATCATGGTGGTTTGAGTGGGAGAAGTCTCACCTGCTGTTGAGGTTCCATTTCATTTCCCAGTCCTTACACCTGTCTTTTATCAACAGGCATGTAAATTACACATAGATACAAATATTTTTCAAATGTGTAATGATGTTGGTTCTAATGAAGAACTCAGAGTTGCCCTAGAAGCCCTTTTAAATTAAGTTTGTATGTGGTGTTTTTTAATGATAGTAGATTATAATCTTTCATGATGGTGGTTAAGTTGTAAGTTTAGTCAAACATCTGTTTATTTAGCAAAGTGATCATGAATATTCCCTTTGCAGTTAACACTGATTTAGGGAAGATCTATATTTATAATTAATAGATATTGAAGGTGTGCTAAATATACTTAGGCTCCTGTTCTTTCCTATTTCCTCCCTGTTCTTTTAATTCATTTTGTTCTTTTTGGTGACCTTATACGTTCTGTTTGTTTCCCTTTGTGTATTGAAGTTATGATATTAAAATCAGTGTACTGAATGATGAAATGCTTATTTGCTAAGTAAGTCGGTTTTTACTCTTGGCCACCCCTGCACGACCAAGGTAGAGGTGTTGCACACACAGTGAACATGAAGTAAATGTTATTGCCTGATAGGGCACTTCTGTCTGTCTCTTGGCCTATCCTGCCCAAGAAACGTTTTGACGGTCACTCAGTTTCCCACATGAATATGTAAATGATGACACGCTCATTCCCCAAATGGATAGTGGAAAGACAGAGTTTGGAGAGATAATAAAGACTCCTGTTTATTTAAAACAAAACAAAACACCTCCCTCTGAATGCTAAGATGGCCGCTTCAAGTAAATTCTAAGATGACCACAAGTGCAACTGTTTTTTCTCGAAGCCTTGTCTCTGTATCTTGCAGATTATGTAGTCCTTGAGCAGGATTTCCTTTTTTAAATTTTAAATTTACATTCATAAACTGATATTTAGGAAGATTAATTCCAAGAACCTTAAATTATAGAACAATTAATCCTTTAAATACCCTCGGTAAGTGGAAGGATACTCATGGGAAGAGGCACTCACTCAACTGTGTGAAGATTTGGGAAAAACATGGAAACAAGGGACTTAATTTGTCCTGTAGATTCAGGCTTTTTTTTTTCTTCTTCTTCTTTCTTTCTTTTGGTAGAAGCTTTAAGGATGTCGCTATGTCTTAGTTGCAGAATTTTACTGCTTTGGTTACCAGGATCTTCGATGTCTTATGCCTTTTGTAGTATGCCATCGATGATTTGTAGTGATGCAGAGAGACATCTTTTTTAGCGCAAGGGTAAATGGGTTTGGATTCCATCTCTTTGACTATCTGAAGTTATGACTGCACACTTTCTCTTCTCCTTCAAGGGGATGCCACAAATTTACCTAAGTGATTTTTATCTTGTGCACACTGAGTAGCTCCACCGTAGACATAGTTAAGTCTGTGATAACCCTTCCAAGTCCTGAAACGTCGTATAGTCTGATAAAATGCTGACGATCAATAATAGTCCTGGATGGCCTGCGCCCCTAAGTGTCTGAATGTTTGAGGGCGGCATCAGGCCAGGGGGCCCGCAGCACAGCCCCCGACCTGCGCTCTTGTCTGTCTGGTCTCCAAGCGCATGCTCCGATGTTGAGGCGGCTTTGAGGCCATTTGGGTGTTCTCCACCCTTACCGCCGAGGAGGCTGTGATTGTGGGCACACCTGAGTGTTGATGTTGTTTTTACTCATAAGCACCTGTAGGCAAATAGTCGGGAGTAGCCGAGGGAAATGGTCATGGTAGAGAATTATGCATTTTTAGAAATCCCTTTTTGTTTCAGAGCAGTCTATGCCTGCAATTGTAATGCATCGGAATTTCAGAAATAATTTTTAAAATGTCTAGTATTGGTCATAGCACTGTCTTAAGAATCAGGCAGAGGTCTTCGTTTTCTTACACATTCCATTCAGCTCTTTCTGGCCAGCTAACCTAGCTTTTGAGCCCTAGTGGTCTTACATTCATTTCCATAACAAGGGGTTGTTGGTGCCTCAAACTCTAGGGATGGTGATTTGAGGTGGGAGGAAATGGCAGGAACCAATGAATGCTTAAATGAGACATTGGTTTGTAATGTCACAGACTCATCAGAGGAGGGCATGAGAGATGGAAAGAGAATGGAAACACAGACATCCTGCTGGTAGAGTGAAAGTCTCCCTCCTTCCTGATTTTCTGTGCCTTATTTCATTGGGAGATGCTTCTGATTGCCCTGTGTGGCTGCCCTTTTCTTACTCTTCCTTGCATCCTGTGAACACGGATCCTTTGCGTGCGGTGGTGGTGTAGGCTAGATAACTGATGGCTGGCTTCTGGTAGTACAGAAATACCTATTGATAGTCTGGCTTATGTGTCTTTACTGACGTCCAGTCCCTCTTCCCCTCAGTCCCCAGCAACGACTGGCCACTTTGAGCCTCTATTCAGTGAGTTGCAGAAATGGCTAACAGGCTACTAACGTTCGATCTTAGCATCTGAGTAGTCAGCCTATGCTAGTAATGTGTGACGGTAGGTAATCAATATGACTTGGAGGCAAGGTGTGCTGTACTTCTTTGCCAGTACATTTTGTTCTGTATTTTCTTTGGTCTTAAAAATAACTTTTGAAAAAACACGTTGGAATAATAGACATTTTATGAAAACCTTTGCACTCAGTACATAAAAGGTGTCTTTTGATTGTGTATGTGGAGGGTGTAGCTTGGGTGGCAGAGTTCATATAGAATGAAGGGAAAATGTGGTTTCCAGGGCTATTTTCCAGGTTGGCCAAGTTCTTCAAAGTGACAAACATCTCCGTTCCTTTGAAAATTATAGACATGTTGGTGTGCCCTCATTAAATGGTCAGGGGCCCTGTATCTCGTTGGATATAGTAGCACGTGTGGCTGTAAAAGGACTCTTAGGTGTAGGATTGTCCATGGCAATTCCTGCCCTTGTCTCTCTGAGGAATCATGGACTTGAAATAATTTTTGCTTCTGTTTTTCACTCACACAGATCACAACTCTTGTACTGACACGGCCAGTTACCATAACTCATTGTCCCAGACTTGCAGGGTATCACAAGGAATTGGCATTGGGAATTGAGGGATGTTTCTGTGATCATGCGTACTCTGGATATGAATTTCTCTAGCTACAGTCTAGAGGGAAATTGGAGTCAGATAATCCCCAAAACTTCATGCTCAGCCTGGAAGATCCTTTAGGAAAAAAGGTGTTTTTTTTCCAACTGACAACAGCTATCAGAGCCCGGTTGACCCATTTGATGCTGCTGACCGTCAGTGGTTTGAGGAAGTGGCTCTGGCTTGTGCAGGCCCGCAGCATGGTGCTTTCTGACAAGGACTGATTTCTCAGGACATGCCACTGCAGTAGTTTTTAGCAGCGCTTTAGCTAAAGGCAACTCATGTTTTTCTGTTATCAGAGTCACCGCCTTGTATTGTCACTTGGGCTTTCTCCTGTTTCTTTGCCTTTTATTTGACTAATGTAGGAAGAAACTGTTGGTAGACGACAGGGGAGAACAGTGTGTCTTGATTGTAGAATTAATATATTTTAGTATGATGATGACCCAAAGGTCGTCATTGTCCGCCCGCCACCCCTGCCCCTCACTTCTTTCTGTGTGTGTGTTTTATTGCTTTGGATTAGGAAACATCTCGATCTTTTATGTTTCTTAAATGTCTAGTTATCAGTTGCTAAAGTCAGTGTTGCGCTAGCCTGTTCCTTTTAAAAAATTTTTTTTATTTTTTAAAGTTTTTATTGGAGTATAGTTGACTTACAGTGTTGTGTTTCTGCTGTACAGCAAAGTGATTCAGTTATACATATATCCACTCATTTTTAGATTCTTTTCCCATATAGGTCATTACAGAGTATTGAGTAGAGTTCCCTGTGCTATATAGTAGGTCCTTATTATCTGCGTAGGCTATTCCTTTGACCTTGTTTCTAGCTCAGTGAAAACACAAGCCTGTGTGAAAACAGGATATCAAAGCTAGTAGCTGGCGCTCAGGGGAACCGTTCCATCTTGGCTGACTGTGCCTGTGATTCTTCTGCTTTCCTGGCCTGGTAATCTCCATCTTGTGACATCTTGTCTTCTGACTCCATGCAGACAGACCATAACACGTGGTAATACGTTTTCTCTGACTCTGTTTTTGCACCTTTTCATAGGATGTGCCCAGTGCGCAAAGCTGGTACGCTTAGCAGTACAGTTCCAGGGCACTGCCAGCCCCCTTTGGGTACTGGCCTATAACCGCACTGGCCAGGTGTGTGTATCCTGGCAGTTACTGTCTGAATTAGTAGCCATGAAGTCTATTAATCTGATATATGGCAGAAGTAATTCTAAAGTCAATTTACCGATTTTCAAAAGATACCCTAATTATATGTGTGAGAATTAAGCTACTAATTAGTTATTTGGAAATTGCTATAGTTGTTGACAGGCAAGAGAAAGTGTTTCAAGATGGGGTGCAAGACGTGGGCTTAGTAGATGAAACGGCATTTTAGCAAGACCGGGAGGGTGGGTGAGTGAAAGGTGCAAGGCGTACACGGGTGCTGGGACTAAAGTTTTTCTTATAAGTGGCCCCCAAATTGTGAATGCGCATGGGAATCATGGAGGAGCTCTAAAAAATGAACAAATACAGAGAGCAGCAATGACAGAAACAGTGTGATGCAGTACCCCTCCTAGTTAACCCCAAATATCTGAGGTGGGAGGGGGATACAGAGACATGGGTGTATATTAGAGCTAAAAATTCCCCTTGTTGATTCAGTTGTCCATTTAGCCTTAAGGAGATAAGCCTGCAAAATGTTGCTTAGAACCAAAATTGAACGATCTTGTTAGCTACACCAAGGACAGATTTGGCTTCATTCTGTGGACTGAGAAGCCTTTGAAGGTTTTTGAGCAGGCGTTGTGAAAAGAGAGAAGGGTGGGTGTACTCAGAGTGCCCTTTAGATGCAAGGAGGAGACACTATAGTGGAGGGCCCGTGCGGTGGCCTTGGTGGTGTGAATGATGAGGTATGGAGAGTCTGAATTAGGAAAGGAAAGGATGCAAGAATGTTCATGCCAGGAAGAATCAGCAAGGTTTGATTGATCGATTAAATCTGGGGAGGGAGTGGTTAAGTTGTAGATCAGTGGATGTGAATTTGTCAGTTTGAGACTTAAGATTTTGATCCAGAGTGCTAAGAATTTAGTTAATGAAATTAGGTAGGGTAACAGAAGTGGAGCTCGTTTGGGAGACTGGGTAACCACAAGAAGTTCTGCTTCAGGCAAGTGGGCACAACCCGCAAGCAGGAATGTTAAAGTAGGGAGTTGGAAATAAGTGAGGCGGAACTCGACAACATGTGCGACGACCAAAAATTTTGACTCATCTCCATAGACGTTTATTTTTAATCCAGTAAAGGGTTACACACGCTGCAGATGGGTCAAAGAAGAAATCTTGAGAAGGCTTGAAGGTTGGGTTATAGAGGATTTAGAGGCACTCAGTGTGCTGCTTCCCAGGAATGGAAAGACTGAGAGCTGGCCACTGGTGTGAGGGATGAGGAAGATTTAAAGAAACATGGACCCACAACCCTTTGTTGAAAAACCCTTAGGGTCAGATGTGTCTGAACTCAGGAGTTTTTGGGTTATAGAAAGGTGATACGGTCCAAGTATGGTATATATATTAATTACATATCCCCCTCAGGGGGGTTGTGGGTAGCAACCCCATAATTAAACACATTAGTAGATCTGCAGTGAAACCTGTGTGTTCACACTAAGTGGGATAAAGACTTTAAAGTAACCTCACATCTGATCAGGTGAAGTTTTGCAGCAAGTAAGTTCAGATTAGGTTGAGTTTTACTATCAAATATGTTATAAAAAGCAGTATTTTGGCGCTCAGAGCCTCTTGGAGTTCAGAGTCGTGGATAAGGGATTTTAGACCTGTAGTTTGAGGTTACTCTGTTAGAGAATTTTGACAAGGAAAGGACGTCAGCACCACCATCTACCTTCTTACCTCTCCCAAACCAGAAACCAGAAAGTCAAAAGTATAAGGTAGGAAATATCTTTTAAAGGGATGAATTTGTACTAGTATCTTTGGACTCCACACTTTGCTTCCCTTCAAGTTAGTCTTCCTTCTGGGCTGTATGTAATGGTAATATATAGTTATGTTGGTGGTAGAATTCTTTTGGTTTACCGGTGACTCAGATAAGGCAGACCATTCTAGGGGCTTTACTGATGTTATGGAGGCCAATCTAAAGCATTACCGACAATGTAAGAGAACAAATCCATTTTAAGTTGCTGTTGGTTTTTTGGCAGAATTTTTTGTCAAAGCCTGTTCAGTCTCTCCTCTTGTTGAAGGGAGCTGAAGCCTACCTAGGCCTCTGGTTATGTATGGATGGTCAGACTTGGTTCAAAAGAAGCGTTTTTAGCTCCTCGAGGTGGCTTTCGTAGAGCCTGGCTTGGCTCTGAGCACATGAGACGTTTGGTACCATAGCGTCTGGGCTAGGACAGTGTAGAAGTCTGCACTGTTGAGAATATCAGATGAGGAGTGGAAGCTTGCCTTTCTGCCTGTGCACTGCCCACGTCAAACTCTCTGTACCACCCCCAGTGTTTTCGCTGGTTTTATAAATATGACTTGAGGGATGGGTTAAAATGGAGAAGGTTTTCCAATGCAGACAGATTTATTGATTTAAAAAAAAAAAAAAAAAGGAAAAAGAAACTTGGCGGAGGGAACCTTGGGTTATAGCCTCGTTTGGCTAGGGACACTATTTCTAGAGAGACTGGCCTCAGTGTCCTCATTTGTTTGAAAGATAATGCTGTTGGGTTCTGTGGGACTCACAGCAATATTTCTGCTCTGGCAAATCCTTGGCTAGGACAGGATTGGAAAAATAGGGAGTGTCCTTGCAGTTTTCCAGGATTGTTACGAACAAATGGCCCTTTTGCATTCCTGGTTCCTCAGCACCCTCTGAACGCTGGCCTGGTCACGGGCAATTGGCTGTCCAAAGAGCGTGCGCGGGTTTGCAGCCGGAGCTCTCAGCGAGGCCCGGCACTTCCCCAGCCGACTGCTTGTGGGAGCGTTACTCAGTGTGCAGCTGTCGCCTGAATCACAAGTAGCATCCGAGTGTACGGCTGGCGCTCGCCCCGCTCGCTTTCCTTTCTGCTCGCTGCTGTGTGACTATCTGATCGCTGGAGCCGTGCGCTGGCTGGGATCCAGCTCAGCCAGCCATATTGTTAGAGGTGGCACTCGGCCTTGCCTTCTTATCTCCTCCCGTCTGTCAGCGTCCTGGGAGATTGTCTCCCTAACAGAACCGAAGAGTTGATTCCAGCAGGAATTGTGCTGGGCATGCTGGTCTCCGTATACATTGAGAGTGGTGTTCACGCAGCTTTCGTGGTGCCTTGTGGTTTCTAAAAACGAGCGGGTAGGAGTTTGGAGGGGGTGGCTGTGTCGGTAAACCCCGTGTGGTGAGCTTGTTGTGGATCCATCATAATGCTTAGGTTCACAAGCCGGCCAGTGACGCGCGTTTATTAAATACCTTTCGTGTGCCAGGCATGGGGACTCTAAAGATGAACCTGCCCGCTTCCCTCAGGAGTCCCAGCCAGCCCCTCGCTGCCAGACAGGCTGCTCTGCTGTGTTCCTTGGTGGTTCCAGTGGTGAGCTCTGGGCTTGTATACTCTATTTCCCTGGGGGGAAGCAGAAGGGGAATTTAGAGAGCAAAGGCAGGGATCGGCACACTTTTACATTTTCTGCTAGGGGCTAGATAGTAATATTTTTTAGTAAATATTAAGCTTTGCAGGCCATGCAATCTCTGTCACAGCTTTTCAGCTCTGCTGTGGTAGCTGAAACCAGCCAGAGACACCACCTAAATGATGGCTGTGGCTAGGTTCCAACAAAACTTTATTTATGAACACTGAAATCTGAATTTCATAGAATTTTCACTTGTCCTCAGGTAGTCCTCTTTGACTTTTCCCTCACAAATGTAAAAACCATTTTCAGCTGACAGGCCACACAAACAGGCAGCAAGTGAGAGATCTGGCCGGTGGGCGGAAGTTTGCAGGCCCGCCCCCTGGTATAAGGCGTTGGGCTTTGGCCTCTGACTTGGCCTCCTTTGCTTCCGCTGCTGTCTCCGGAGTGGCTCTTCAAAGACAGCTGGCTTACCATCGATTTACCATCGATCAGGTGCTGGGTGCTTTTCCCCTCTGAACTCATGTTTATGTGGTTTGGCAGCTTGGAGACAAACAGGGTATTGACCCAGTGGTCTTAACTCACTCCCAGCTGTTTTAAGGGACAAATAGCGTCCCTCTTCAGGGCTGCAGCGGGCCAGAGGTTCAGTGCCTCCTCCTGGATAACGAATCCTGTCGAGTGTCTTTGCTCAGAGCCTCGTGTAGAAGGGGCTGGGTTCAGAACGACGTGTTTCAAATTCTTACTGGAGTACTTTGTGCTTTGGGGAGGGTAATCTGAGTGGAATTTTTTACTAACAGCCATAGTGATAATAGGAAACAGTGTTTTTGAATCTCCCCAAGAGCAGAGGTCGTGTACAACAGGCCCATTGGAGCCTTGGATGCTGGCAGCCAGATGTTGTATGTAGGTGTGCTGGGCATGAAAATTGATGTTTTTCTCTTTTTAAATTGAAAAAGTCGCCCCCCCCCCCAAAACTCCCAACCCCCTGCCTCCAACTAAAGCCTTGCTTATTCTGATTATTGGTTGTAAAACAGGGCTGGAATGAGGGCAGGACAACACAGGCTCCACTAGGGTGCCTAGACGTATTCTTCTGATTCTTTGGCAGAAAACACAAAATGTATAAGCAAAGTGGAACAGTCTGGTCTGTGGATTCTCCTTCCCTCGTTGCTATGTTCATTAAGGTGCTGTTTGTTATATCCTACCTTCTTAAGACTCTGAAGAATTTTTTTGGCACTGAAAGGTACTTTAACTCTTATTATTATATCTTATCTTTGAACTCTGCCCAGTGAATACAATTTTGTGCCAATTGACTCCTGCTAAAATGGTTACCTCTTTGTCATACCTCACCATCCAGATCATGGTGAGAAGGTAAAATTTTGACTGCTGAAGAGCCAAAATAGTTGTCTTCCTAAAAATTAGCTTTCAGTAGAGCCCCCTTGACAACTCAGAGCCTATTTGTTTATATTTTATTCACACTTAGCCCAAAGTAGATTATCAATTAGAAGTGAATTGTATCTAGCAGCCTTACAGCAAGATAGGAAGCAGAGAAAGATGAAATAGATACTAGACACTCCAAATATGATGTGTCATTTTGTGCCACGGTATTTTCTGTTTTGAGGACAGAAAATGATTTCACTGTTGGAATTGTATAGATTATCTTCTTGAGTGAAAATGGGACTCCGGCTGAGGTCAGGTGGAGTAAAAGAATTTTGCTTTCCTGAAGTGAGCCATCATTCTGTGGAAGATTCTATTCTGCCTCTCTGGATGTTTTGTTGCTTTTCACTGTAGCATCAGTATCCTTGCTGGGACCAAATTTCCTACAGCTTTTATTTGGTCCACTTAAGCTAAATTCGGTTTCAGTAACAAAAGCTCAGTAGCTTATAATAATAGAGGTTTATTTCTCATTCATACATCCATCATAAGTAGGCTATGGCTATGAATCAGGCTGAAGGATCATTCATTATCTGGGATTTTACCAATATCATATCGGAGGGAAAAGAGACATGGCAATCAAGCACTGACTCATTGCGATTTAACTAGCCCCTCCCAAGTTCACCAGAACAGCCATGTGTGTAAGTAAGCCTTCTGTGGGGAAGGGCTTTATAAACCACATGGCCAAGCCTGATGGTGAGGTGGGAGATTATTATCCTCTCCCAGAGAGAAAGGGGCACTATTTTGAAACAGAACCACAGACTTGTTGGATGGCCAGATTTCTGCAGCCCCAAATGGGAAACCCATAATTCTTCACTTTGGGAAAACTGTTTTTGGCCTGCAAAACTTTCACTGGTCTGATGGGTCAGTAATGGTAAGCATTAAAAGCCTAAGGGAAAATAGTATTCAGGTTGTGGGTCTTATTTTCATTAGCATTTTCACTTTCCTCAAAGCTTCATCTCTTTTAGACCTGAATAAATCCCTGGGGTTCACGGACTTGTTCCGATTTGCATAGCTGTTCTTAGCTCTGGGGCTGAGTTGTAGGGATGATCTCTGTAGCCTACAAAAAGCAATTGGAATACGGTCTTCCATCTGCCACCAACTTGTATTTTGGGTAAGTGATGCCAAGAAGTATACTCTGCACCTGACATCCGCTTCCTTTCACCAGAGAGACCCAAGTAAGTTCCTGCTAACTTAATTCAGTGCAGCATTGCTTGCGTTGGGTAGCACGGAGCCCGAGAAGAGTGACACCTCGTGTTGCCACAGCCGATGGACTGACAACTAAATGCCTACCTATGTGCAGTTGCCCTGTGGAGGCATCTGATGGCAGCGAAACCGAAAGGACCTTCTGCTGTTCAGGTGGGGTTCACCGCCTCCCCCTCCCTCATCTTTGCTGGAGAAGAATAACATTTGGTGGTTTAATATGAGCCAAGCACTGGTGTTAAAAACCCCCTGTAAAATCTGACCACAGCTTTAACCCTTGCCAGTCAGTCTGAGGACCAGAAAAAAGTCGAATCTGTCTTGTTGCAGAGATTTCTCAGAAGGCGATCCTGCTGATGCCGGGCAGCCGTAGGTGCTCTGTATCTGGGAGTGAAATATAAAATCTCTTTGGCTGCTGGGGAACGGTAGGCTGTGTGCAGAGTTTCCGTGTCTGTGCCCTTCAGAGTGTGCAGCAGCTGTCTGCAGACGCTGCTGTCATTTGATGCGGTGGCTTCATCTGAGCGGGGAAGCTGCAGGTTTCAGACTGGCTCCCTGTAGGATAATGAATTGTCAGGCCTCTGCCGATTATCTAACAAGTTTGTACAACGTGTGCACACAAGCTGACAAGACAAACAATTTTATTAATTTAAGCCTGCTGCTAATGGGATTGCAGTGCTATATGAATGTAGGAGGATTATACACACATACGGGAGTATCCAGCCCCACAAATTCTCATCCTCTGGGTTTGGTAATGGGAACAGCCTATTCATTTTGAAGAAAAGTTTGGTATTTCCATTTGGGCTTACTAAAATAATATTCATTTGAATTTGAATGGAAAAATACATAGAAATGTTCAGGGATTTATAGAGCTCAAATCAAATGAGCCATTGTATCAGCCTTTGAAGTATTAGAGCTATAATAGATGCCGGTGGGCAGTTGATAAACTTTTGTTTTTTACAAACCAATTACAACTAGAGGAGCTTTTGTCTTAAATCTGTCTGGAGTTTTGGTCTTCAGTTGGGAGAGTGCTGGAGCCTATGGGGAGATGGATTGTATTTTTATGGCCTCTGATCTGCAGTATTTTAATGTCAAATTCTCATATTCTTGTATATAAACTTGACAGTTTGAGGCAGTTGAACCTTGGATTGCTGACTAGAATTGATTAACCGTGTTTATGAAAGGAATGCATCATCCGAGAGAAAGGGTTAGTTTAGGCAGATAAGGAAGAGGTTTCCTATGAACTCTGTGTAATCTGATTTTTGGCTTCTGAGAGATGTGTTCCCAGCATGGAAAATGATCCAGCGTAAGAGCCAGGGGGTTTCAGAATCCCTCAGAGTACATGGGTAGTGGGGTAATTTCAGCAAGCGTGGTGTAATATTTCAGAGCTTCAGAGACAGTAACAATGGCCTCTCCTTTCAGGACCTTGGGTTAAGGAACGTAGCAATGTAGCAGGTTCCTGTCACTTGTGTAGCCTACCAACATCCAGACATTTAGAGCGCAGGCTATAAACTGTGCTAAGTTAATGCAGCAGGCAATCAAGAATTTAGGGCACTGGCATCAAAAAAAATCACTTAATAAATCATTGTAAATCTAAAGCAGCAAGTGATTGAGGCTTTCTGCCCTAATAATGTCAACCTTATGTATCACTCTGTTTGGGGATTATTCACTATTTGCACCCCAACAATTGTGATGTTGCTGCCTGTTCGCCCTCCTTTCCTCTCTCCCTGGTGCCTCCCTCATAGCATCTGCTTTCGGAACAGCTTATTATATACTTCAGACCTGTGTATTGTTTTAAAGCAGATTGGCACAGGGCAGGGGGTGATAGCAGGTAAGTTCTGTAAGTACATTTTGTATAATGTTAAAAAAAAAAAAAACAACCACAAACTAAAGAATACTAGTTGGTGTTTCCCATTTTGTCTTTATTCTTCTGAAGCAGAAGCTGTGTTCCCAGAGTGTAGAGCCCCTAGTTCTTCCAGTGTCCTTCCCCTGCCCCTTGTATCTTAGACCTGCATGTCTTCAATTTTTCTTACCACCAGCCTCTGCTTTAGCCATTCCTCTTGAGGGTCTTGCCCTCCAAGGCTTACCTCCTCCTAGGTACAGTGGCAACATAAAATCTGGGCTTCTCCAACTTGTTTGCCTGCTCCCAAACAAATTAGGTATACAGCTTAATTTTCTAAGAGGTAGAATTGCCAGCTGCTACGAGAAATAACAGTATATTTACATAATGGTGCAAATATCAAGTAATTTTCAGGTTCTACTCCTGTTACCAAGTCCAAGCTCATACTGCTCGCTGCATGGTAGGTCAGTAAACTGAGAGATGGGTTGTTGGGGGAAAAAATAGAGACTTTATTCAGAAAGCCAGCAGACCGAAAAGATGGGTGGACCAGTGTTCCAAAGAACCATCTTCCCTGAGGTAGAATTTAGGCTTCTTTTATGCTAAAAGGGGAGGGGGGAAACGTCCTGCTTCCCGCCAGACTCCGGAGGGGATGTGTTTAATTTCTTCCTTCCTGCAGCCGTTCACAGGTGGGCATATGGTCAGGATGTTTCTTGTGAGCTATACAAAGGTATGTTAGCTTAACGCTCATTACCTGGGAGGCAGGCTTCCCATAGATGGGCCTATGTATAATTTGAGAATAGGCAGTACCCCTTGAGTGATTAACTTGTAATAGAATACGAAGGTTCTTCCCTATTATACTTTGAGTACAATAAGTTATTCTTTATTTAAATGTAAATGGTATTACTTTGCCTATCTTTGCCACTTTCTGAAAGCTTTTTTTAAAAAATTATTTATTTTTAATTTTTGGCTGTGTTGGGTCTTTGCTGTGCGTGGGCTTTCTCTAGCTGTGGCGAGCAGGGGCTACTCTTCGTTGCAGTGCGTGGGCTTCTCATTGCGGTGGCTTCTCTTGTTGCGGAGCACAGGCTCTAGGCACCCAGCCTTCAGTAGTTGTGGTGCACGGCTTCAGTTGCTCCGTGGCATGTGGGATCTTCCCGGACCAGGGCTTGAACCCGTGTCCCCTGCATTGGCAGGAAGATTCTTAACCACTGTGCCACCAGGGAAGCCCCTGAAAGCTTTTTTAAAGAAAGCTTTTTATTGAGGTTAAACACCCAGTCATGTGTATAAGGTGCAATAACCTTAAGTGTACAGCTTGATGAATTTTTAGGTATGTACACCCTCATGTATCTACCACCCAGATCAACATAGAGAATATTTTAGCATCCCAGAAAGTGCCTATTCCCAGACAGTGTCTTTTGTCTTGAGGTAACCACTATTCTAATCAACACTGGTTAGTTGTGCCTGTTCTTGAACTTCACTAAATGTAATCATACATTACCCTTTTGTGTTTGGCTTTTTTCATGCAACATTATGCCTATAAGATTTTTGTGTATAATATTCTGTTGTATGAATTTACTTTGTTTATCCATTCTCTTACTGGACTGTTAGATTGTTTGCAGCTTGGATTTATTATGATAAAGATGCTGATAAACATTCCTGTATATGCGGTTGGTAGACATGCACATCTATTTCTCCTGTATACCTAGGAATGCTTTTGTTGGGTCACAACGCAGATGAATGTAGATGGATCTGAGGGTTTTTTGGTTTTTTTTTTTTACTTTACGATTTCGTTAATTTGCACTACTTATTTATTACTTCAGAGACCTGATGCTGAATGGAAGAGGAATGGACTTGACAGGAGTAGGCTAGTTGGTGTCTGAAACCAGCCCACCACTAAATCTGTTTCTGAATCTGTAAGATAGACGTTTCAATGCCTGGTTGTTGTGTAGTAAATGTGGTTGAATAAGACAATGCATAGGAGACCTTTATTTAACAGACATTCCCTTTTTCACTTTCTAGAGAAATCTGATCCCCTGCTCGTAGCTTATGAAGGGGAAAGTATTTGTTTGACTTTAGCACTATTAATTTTGAACTTTTCTACCTTTGCCTAGGACAGTCATCTATGTGCATATATGACTAATGAGAAAAATTAGTAAAGAGGTTAATGTATAACTTTTATGTAAGAGTCTCAAAAGGCACCTCTCTGCTATGTTTCGTCATTCTATCTTCTTTTTGCTATTAAGGGACAAGCCTCTCCAAAATTTTAACCTAATTATCTCTGTATTCAGTAGTTCTTTAAAGTGCTAGCTTTTTGTCTAACAGCTCCTCCTTTGGTGGTTTCTTCATACCTTTCAAGCATTCAAACTCTACTATGTGTCTAGGCATTTACTAATTGCTGATATTGTAACAATATGGACTTGATGAACTAGAAACTGCATTGTAATTGCAAACTGTCTTCTGAACAAATTTGTACGTCATCACAGTGTGTTCATAGCACAGTATAATTTTTAGATCACATTTAAAAAGTACAGAAAGATTTCAAAGATAGATCTCATGTGGTTGCTCTCCGTGTATACCTTAACGAGGACTTCTGGAAATCACTGTTTTCATCTTATCTCCATATGGTTTTCTAGGCCGCCTGCCACTACCATTTTGGCCATCAAGTATAAGATTAGCATGGTGAAGCGCCTGAATATTTTGCCTGCCTCTAATTCAACTCACTGTCCCTTACTTCAACTAAGTTAATCATCCCCAAACCCAAACAAATTTTTTTTGTGAGGGGTGAAGGATTTGGGGGAGGAAAGTGCTTTTAACATTTGTATGTAAATTCCTTTATAAAGTAAGTTCCTAGACTTGAGGGGTTAATAACTAATGCTGTCCATGCTTATCTATCATTTGACCAGCTGTAGTTTTGTGGATTATTTTTGGTGAATTTCAAGGTGGGAAAGCTCTGGTCACCAGCTCATCTGGGGCCCTTTACTTTCTCATTTGGCTGAGAAAGTCTCAACTAAGGGAGGAAAGCTAAACAAAGAAATAACATGCTAAGGACAGATGATGTACAGAGACATAAACATCTGGAATACATAGTCATGTTTAAACTCTTCCTGTTACACTCAGCAAGCAGTCTCTTCCATTCTATTAGGTTCTCAACTGGAACTTTAAGTCTTTAGCTTTTTTTTTTAATTTTTAATTTCATTATTTTGTTTTTTTTATTTTTATTTTTTTGGCTGCGTTGGGTCTTCGTAGCTGCGTGAGGGCTTTCTCTAGTTGTGGAGTGGGGGCTACTCTTCGTTGTGGTGCGAGGGCTTCTCCTTGCAGTGACTTCTCTTGTTGCGGAGCACGGACTCTAGGCGCATGGGCTTCAGTAGTTGTGGCTTGTGGGCTCTAGAGTGCAGGCTCAGTAGTTGTGGCGCACGGGCTTAGTTGCTCCATGGCACGTGGGATCTTCCCGGACCAGGGCTCGAACCCGTGTCCCCTGCATTGGCAGGTGGATTCTTAATCACTGCACCACCAGGGAAGTCCCTAAGTCTTTAGCTTTTTGATCGAATTTCTTCATCCATGGTTCAAAACTAGGTCTTACTAGCCGTTTGACCTTATTCAACATCCATTTTCCCCTGAATGCTGTTAAAATTAGTTTCATCTCCCTGCCAAAAGCAAGTCCTTCCTCTTACTTGTTCAAAGCCCTCATGTCTCTTTTAAATTATCCTATTTCAGTTTTTCTTTGAAGGCACAGCTTTTGTGTGGCAGGTATGGTTGGTATAGTATTCTGCAGAGGCTTGCACCTGGATGTGTTGTTGTTGTTCAAAACCATTGGCTGTTTTTGAGTGTCCTCAAGAATTGTGTTCCAGAAATTGATTTAAGATTGAATTGCAGACCTTTGATATTAATGCTCAGAAATATCTAGGAGTCTCCTAATTGTTCTTTTAGGATAGTGGAAAGCACTTTGGTGTGAGAAGAGATCTAGATTCTCTTGATCTTCCACTTGCTTTGCGGTCTCAGGTGAAACCTAACCTCATCGAGCTTGGTTCCATTATCTGTAAATGGAAGGGTTTGGAGTAGATCAGGAGGAGCATGGAAATGTCCTTAGGGATCAGATTGGTAACTATTACTTTGCTAGGGCTGCCATAACATACCACAGACTAGATAGATGGCTTAAACAATACATTTATTTTCTCACTGTTCTGGAGGCTGGAAGTACCAGATCCAAGGTTGGTGTTGATGGTGGTTTCTTCGAGGCCTCTCTCCCTAGCTTGCAGGTGGCTGCCCTCTTAATTCCTCTTCATACGGTCATCCCTCTGTATGTGTGTGACCCTAGTGTGTGTGCTTCTCACCTCTTACGCTGACACCAGTCAGATCAGATGAGTGCCCACCCTAGGTGCTGTCATTAACTTAGGCCCCCCTTTTTTTTTTTTTTTTTAAATTTATTTATTTATGGCTGTGTTGGGTCTTTGTTTCTGTGCGAGGTCTTTCTCTAGTTGAGGCAAGCGGGGGCCACTCTTCATCGCGGTGCGCGGGCCTTTCACTGTGGGGGCCTCTCTTGTTGTGGGGCACAGGCTCCAGACGCGCAGGCTCAGTAGTTGTGGCGCACGGACTTAGTTGCTCCGCGGTATGTGGGATCTTCCCAGACCAGGGCTCGAACCTGTGTCCCCTGCATTGGCAGGCAGATTCTCAACCACTGCGCCAGCAGGGAAGCCCAGGCCCTTTTAAGAGGTAATTATCTTCAAATAGAGTCACATTCTGGGGTTCAACATATGAATCTGGGGGGACATCTTAGCTCATAACAGTAATGTCAGTGTACCAGGCAGCGTAGTCTGGCAGAGAGAAGACTTTGCCTTAGACTTTGTCTGCTGCTCAGACGGAACTCCACATCAGGCTGACACATGACGCTGACTGTCATCCGCAGAAAGGTTGACACTCTTAAGCAACTTCTAAATTGAGCTTATGGTGGTTTCACGTTTATAAAATCCTCTTTATTTTCAAGGAATAATGGTGAAAGAAATTGGATATGCAATGGCGTAATATCCTTTGCTCTTGGGACCAAGCAGTCAAACTGGCTCAAGATGTGGGTGGCTTCATAAAATGTGCATAATCTGTATCAGAGTCGTCACCCTCTTAAAGCTCTCTTTAAGGAAAGGACTTAAAGGAAGAGTCAAGCTTTGTATCTGAAGACGTTCACTATAGCACAGTCCCTCAGAAAAAGTAGAAATGGTCTAGCCAGAAATAGAGGCTAGCTTAAGTAAATTCTTGAATATCAATGGTCCATTAAAATTTTTTTAAAGTTTTTTTTATTTTGATGTGGACCATATTTAAAGTCTTTATTGCATTTGTTACAATATTGCTTCTGTTATGTGTTTTGGTTTCTTGACTGTGAGGCATGTGGGATCCTAGCTCCCCGACCAGGGATTGAACACGCACCCCCTGAGTTGGAAGGTGAAGTCCCAACCACTGGACCTCTAGGGAAGTCCCTAAAATTTTTTTTAAATTGAATTATCACTTTCAGTAAAATCTTAAGTGTACAGTTTGAATTTTTATATTTATATATAACTATGCATTCTAATTCTGTATCTATCAAAATTATAAAGATTATATTTCTACTGGGAAGATTAGGATACAGTGTTAAGTGATCAAAAAGGCAAAGATTGTTCTATTTGTTCTATTATAATTGTACAAAAACCTGAGCATAGGGTGAGACCGAAAGGGAACTGTTTTTAGAGCAGCATTAAATAATTGTTTGGATAAAGAGTAAGGTGAACTTTTTCGTTTTGATTTCCCTGAAGGATTTCTTTTTACTAGATTCGTCTATGTAGAAGACTCTTCTATTTAAAAGATTTTTGATGAGGGAGCTTCACATTAAGGCTCTCCTGCATTGGGCCATTTTTATGCTGTCAGTAAACTAGTTGAGTTTAATCTTTGAGTTCCCCTAAAAAAAAGTGGTTCTCAATCTTTTTGGTTTGAAGGCTCCTATTAATATATTGAGGGCCCAAAAAGCTGTTGTTTATTTTATATCTGTTGATACATTCAGTACATACTAGCAGTGAAAACTGAGACATATAAAAATACTTAATTCATTAAAAAGCCCATTATATGTTAACGTAAGTTTTATGAGAAATAACTGTTTTCCATAAAATGAGAGACACATTACTTTTTTATGCAAATCTGTTTACTGTGTGACTTAATAGAAGACAGCTGGAATCCTATCTGCTTCTGCATTTTCTTTGTTTTGATATGTTGTTTTGATTGAAATTTTTGAAGCAATTCTAGCCTCACACACAAGTAGTTGGAGATGGAAGAAAAGAGAGGAGCCAGGGGTCTTTGGTCTACATTTTGAGAACCGCTGCTCTAAAACAACAGTATTTCCAAAGTAACATTGGAAATCACATTGATTGTACTACCTGAACCTTGCAGAAAATCTTTTGGCTTGAAGTGTGTGTGGCTATAGATTGTGGGTGGTACTGTTGATAAAGTAAAAGTATCATCTGTAAATCAATATCTTCTGACAGTCCACTTACTTTGTTCACTTACTGTTGAAACTTAGTTGAAAGTAATAGCCCGAAAGAGCAAATGCCTTCTCTAATTATACTTAGGGAAGATAAGGAATCCCTGGAATCTTTAGCCTACCCCTGTTGTCGGAGAAGAGAAATACTGACTCTAAAATCATGTTATCTTGTTGAGTCCCTTGTTTAATATCAAATGTGAGCTTTTTTTTGTAAACATGTGGGACCCTGCCACCATTAAGTTTTATAAATATAGCACTGGCTCCCAAACATGTTCAGGTGGCAAACCTCCTAGAACTCATAGTACATAGGAATATTTAATGCCATCATTTTGATTTGGGATAATTCTCCAAGTAGAGAACACACTATACGTAAGTTATATAAAGTCAAGCATATGTGTGCACCAAAGTATGCATTCTATTCATAGTAATTAATAATAATAGTAATATTAAGTTAATATTGGTTCATTGATCTATTGCCGTTTGACATTTATAATAAACACACTTTTTTATTAAAGAAAAATATATGGACGAAAATCTCAAACTGCGACTATTATAGTTACTAACTTAATTTTTGGTAACATTATTTTTAGTGGTGATGACACTTTTTCTACATTGTTTGAGAAGCACCAGTATCCTAGAAAAGCAGATTGAGACCTACTAAAATACATTATCAAGGCCTATTAAGTCTAATTTCAAATAATGATAAAATTATTTATGGGATAAGACTTAATTCCAATCTGAACACTATGGCTTTTGCAACAGTAACGAAGGTAGCAGCTAACTTTTTACCTATCATAAAGTGTTTCATTTCTTTTGCTAGAGCTCTCTCCCACCCTTTTGCCCATTTCCACATAATGTGTACTTTCACATTGCTTTTGGTTAGCTCCACCGAGCAGGTGCAATGTGTGTGCCCTTGTGTGAAGTACTTTAATAGGGCGATTGGGCTTTTCATGGTCCTCAACTCTGGAAGGAACTTCACATCCTCACTGGGTTTCTGATGTTGCTGTATTGCAGATGCTGCCAAGGGCTTCCTCTGCCCTGGGCCACCATCTTCGGTTTGCTTGGTGTAGAGTCAAATAACAAAACCAAAGCAAAGCAGAACCTTAACATGCATGGAGCAGGCTGTGGTTTTTATCAGAATGTCTACTTTTTTAAGATTTGTTTTGATGACCATTTTTAAAGTCTTTATTGAATTTGTTACAATATTTCTTCCGTTTCATGTTTTGGTTTTTTGGCCTTGAGGCATGTGGGATCTTAATTCCCTGACCAGGGATCAAACCTGCACCCCCGGCATTGGAAGGCGAAGTCCTAACCACTGGACTGCCAGGGAAGTCCCCAGAATGTCTTTTAATGTTTATATATTTGAGAGAATTTTCAGAAATCCTCTCCTTATTTCCTTGTTGCATTTCTGTGTCAAAGTGAAGAATTTGGGATCAGAAAAAATCTGTTGGTACCAAATTATGTTTCCAGGACTGGTTTGTAGGATCAGATGTGACTTTTTCAAATTGCAACCTTTTCTAATGGGCCCCTGGGAAATGTCTTAGCTAAATTGCAACAGTGACTGGTGAAGTTGATGGAGGTAAATTGCTCCCATTGCTGAGGGTTCAGAAAGCAGGCAGTGGAAGTTAAAATTCCAGGGGAAATCGGGCAGAACTATTGCAGATGGTTTCCCCCTTGAATAGAGAAGGGGGCTGATGTCACTGTTGATGAATGAGAGGAGATTAAAGCCTGATTTTTTTTTTTTTTTGCAATGTATTAGTAATTTTTGGTACGCTAAAGAGAAATTTATGAAAAGACCATCAGAATCAGGTGATTTCTTTTCAATATTGGCTACAAATCATACCTAAGAACACACCATGAACATATTAGACTGTCTAGTACTTTATAGATAGGTAGCACCAAGAAACTTGTGTATGCCCTCAGTGACCTCAGAGGTGGAGGGATTCCTTAGGTTATTGCTAATTTCTACGTGATAGTCAACTACTGAGCACTTCTGATTTGCCTTTAGAAAAATGAACTTGGCTGGTTTTGACTGGTTATGGTGTTATTTGGGAATAGAGGTCATGAAGAAAGTATTTGTGGTTGGTATTCTGAGGGCCTGGCTCATGTCTTTCCCAGACACCTACTGTGTATTTGAGAAAGTCCTTCCAAGTTCCCTGCAAAGTGGGAATAATAATACATCACAGAATTGTGCGACACCATCAAGTCTTTTGTAATAAAACTCAGTGCTGTAGACTGTCCATCATGCTGAATCCCTGGTAAGTGTAGAGAACACTAAATTAAGATCCAACCTTAAATCCTTAAACCCTGTGAGGCTGAGGCCTTCCTGAGCTGTGGCTCATTGAGGTGATGGGAGGGTACACTGTGAATGTCTGTGTTCTCTGTGGAGAGAATTTCTTGTGTTTTAGTTCTTTGTTTCTTGGAAAATACTTCATAGACATTTTAGAAGCCCAGATCTTTCACTTATCTAGGAGGATAAAGGACTTGATGACTTCCTTAGTTGATGGAAATTCTGTAACCGTCACTTGTAAGAGCTGAACTTAATGAATTTAGGTTTGCAGTTTACCCAGACCATAAGATCATTTTTTGACTTGTTTTTCTTTTCTTGCCTAAGTATTTGGATGTTTATTCAGTGTACACATTTTAATATTACTTGGATGAATTTGGCATCATATATTAGACAACTAAAATTCATGTTTAAACAACTACAATTCCAGAGGTGGAAATTGCCATAGAATTGTCTATGATGATATCAATTCTTTGCCTTCAAGAGTTAAGGTTTTGGATTACTGATGAGTTGATTCTGGTTTGTGTGAACTCTCCTACAGATCACTGCTTAATAGTTCCTTTCTTACTGCCTCCCAGAATTATTCTTGCCAAGAATCTGGTACAAGTAAATATTTTCCTGTTTTCCTCACTACTCTGTCCATGTCTAATTTAAGCCGAGTTCCTCCAAGCTCTAGTGCCTATGTTCTGTGGTTTGTAAAGTGCTATGTACTTTTATAACCTCTATAAATAGCAAAATATAGCTCATGGCAATAACACTGTGGCACCCTACACGTTTAGAGTGTGTGTGTGTAAGAGAGAAAGGGAGAGACACATTTATCTTGGGTAGAACATGTCTAGCATGCAAACCTATTCATCTCCTCATACACATCAGTACTGCTTCTGATTTTTTGTTCATTTGTTAGTAAATGACATCCCTTTATCTTTGGGACATTTTATTGTGAAACTAGGTGTGATGCTGGTCCCTTCCTTTCTCTTCTTTATCCTTTCCCTCTTTTTAACATAACAAAGATGATTGGAGAAAGACTGGTGGCCAGCTCAGTGAGATTTCCAACCAGATGCTTGTGTGCTAGGGGCCTAGCTTCCTATCCTAGTCTTCCTGTTTTATTTTTCAGTGGATCGCTACAGATGTCATCACATATTTGGGAGATGTGAAGCTAGGAGCTAGAAGCTATTTCTATTGGCCCTGTCAATATAGTTTGATAAAATGCAAATGTCTTTAAAATGGTAGACTTCCAGTTAAAAGGCTCCATCAGGGAGTTTGTTTTGATAATGAAAGTGATTAAGAAGGCTCTCTTTTTTTCCATTGGTATGAATATTCAGCTAAAAGAGCATGGTTTTCTCTCTGTAATTGGACTCTGCTAATGAGGTTCTAATAACTCTTAGGTTCTAATAATGATTCTAACAAATCTGTTAGCTATCTTCCATGAATAATGCTGGAGACCAAGAAGACACAAATTCTGGATGATGATGGCATCATATAGGGTTCTTAATGCCAACCATTTCCTCTTCTCTCTAATTCTAAGGAATCAGCAGGAGTTTATGGTTTTTCAGTGTTATGTTTGGAATTGCCTTCAAAACTTGGAATTTATAGGCCTGCAAGTGTTGGTTTTGGTGTGAGAAGGGAAAGGACCATAAACACAGCCACAATTGTTTGTAGACTAGGCTTTATCTAAAGCCTCCTTTCTAGAGCATTCAGTCTCTTCAGACCCGTTCTTCCTTGCAGAGCTTCAAGGAACAATATGGAAGAGGATTTTTTGGTAAAACTGGATTGAAAAAGTGAATATGCTATAGTGTAATCTGGGACGTGTGTTGAGCTAGAATAGTTGTCCGAGATGGGCTGCCTTGTTTCTCTCTCAGTGCCTTATTAACAGCCTGACACCCTCCAGCTTTCCTCAGTTGGCCAGTGTTTGGGTTCTCTGATTTTAATAAGTCCTTTCACTGTCTATTTTTCTACCTTGTTCATTCTCTCAGGACCTAAGTGTTGGTTTTGTATCAGTTTCCCTTCATAACAAACTTGAGGCAGAGCATATAACCCCTCTAGTACGAGAGGATTACAAAGGCATTAGAGGGGCAAATAACTGTCTTGGGTATGCTCAGTGACTCAGAATGGTCCCCCAATTTTCTTTGTTACCTAGGTTCTTTTTTTTTTTTTTTTTTTTTTTTTAAAGGAGGCACCAAGATTTCAACTGAGATCATCTTGATCTGCAATCCATAATCTCATTTTACATGGTGGCTTTGTTAGTTGGCCATATGAGTGGAATCATTGGGGATTATTACAGAACAAAGGTTTTTTTATGATCTTGATATTTGAGGAATAACTTTAAACAAAAGGATAAAACTAAAAGATTTGCAGGTGGTGTCTTGTCTTTGTGTGAACATTCGTTTTGTTGGAAGAATAGTTTTTCTCTGGTTTCAAACTTGTATAGATGGTGTTCATATTCTCTGAGCCAGTATAATAAAATATAGGGTAGTTTTAAAAAATTTCAATTTGTCAAGAGGCAAATTGTTGTCTCTTGCTGGGAGCTAGAGTCTAAGGTCATAGTATGAGAGAAAAATAGTGTATAGTGAAAATTATCCTTAAAAATCTTTTTATTGTCATTTTGCACAAACAGAAAGTAGTGCTTCAGGATGGTCAGGACCAGGTTAAAATCAAATCTTTTCTTTGAGTGGAATTGGGAGGGAACAGGGATAGAAAGCTAGCAATATTTAAAGTTATATCTATACCTCCACCCAACCCAACCCCTGTCTGTCTTTCTGAGAGACTTAACAGTTGTATTCCAGTACGTTAAATATGTATTGGAGGCAAATTCTTTGTCTTCATTGCACATCTGAAGTTGATAAGGAACTGCCCCTGGAGAAGTAAATCCCAGAAGGAGACTGAAACGAGGATAGACAAGGTCTTGGTACTGCTGGTGAAAACGTGTCAGTTGCAGACCCACAACTAACAGTGGTCAAGAGGGAGGGCTTGGGTTGGTTTCCAGAGGCCCAGAAGCGTTAGAGTGTTTTTTCAGAAGTGGCAGTGTTGAGCTCTGCTTTTTCAGGATGGTGTGCTGTCTGCACTGGTCAGGCAGGTCTGCTCTCATTTGTCCAAGGTGGGCTGTGAACATGTTCGCCCAGCTCTGTTGGATCCTTTGTGCCATTACAGGGTGACTTTCTACCCTAGGGTATTGAGTGATGGCTGACTTCTGAAGGTTGTTTTGATTTCTCTCTAGCAACATACCCAGTTAATTCTGGTTACGTATTTTGGGGGGCAGTTCCTCCCTGGTATCCGTTTTGTTAGGTATATTCTAACCAGCTTATATTCCTTGTCCAGATCTGTTCATTCCATGCATCTTGTTACCGAGAGGGTTCTTTGAAATGTCTTTCCTTTTTTACTTACATAATATTGGCAGATTCTTTTTTTTTTGTTAATCTTTCTTTGTATATATGTGTATATATATTTTAATATGGAATTCCATATGAATGTATCTTGCATCTTCTCTATTCCTCTTCCACTGCAGAGGCAGCTGTATTAACTGGAACAGTGCCCTTTTGTAGCTCACTACTGGTGTGTGCATTGCTTAATCCTCTCTTGCTTTTTAAACTCTCAGCCTGTAATGAATTAAATAGTTTTTGACTCTCCCTGATAAGGATATTCATGGGTCAGACCGGCAGAATTCCACCGAAGCACATTAGTGTCTCCTTTGAGCTGAAGCATTTATGTAGAGGCACCCTTCTGAATGGAGGGTAATGGAAATGCTTTCGGACCCCTTGCTGCCGCTGGCCCTCCTCGCCTCCCAGCTTTGTGCCGCTCACCTTCGTCAGAGTGCAGGACGCCAGGCAGTGGATACGAGGTCTCAAGCCCACAGGATTGTTTCACTTACGCTTCATTCGTTCATTGCCCAGACATTTCTTTATCAGCGCCATAGAACTTAAATATTTTTTGATGTCATATTAGTTCCTGAGGGGGAGGGATGTTAAAAGATGTTGATGGGGTGGGTTGAGTCAAGATGATACAAATGAAGACAATGCAAGGTAGAATAAAAATGTTAGAGGCACAGAAGCAAAGAACTAATGAAATTCAGAGCAAGAAAGATGCTTGAGGGTTGGGAAATACATGGCTTGATAGTGTTATAACTGGTACTAATGATAAAGAGCACATACGATTTTGTACCTTTTTCCCTGTGCCAGGCACTGGCTAAGCGTTTTCCTGCGTTATCTAATTCATTCCGCACAAAGCCAAAGTCCTGTGAGGTGAGGGTTTTATTACCTTTATTTTGCACGTGAGGAAACTGCGCTTGGAAAGAGAGGTCAGGTTGCTTGTGCAAGGTCAAAGAGCTGGCAAGTGGAACCCTTGGGAATAGGCTCCAGGCCTGGCTCAAGGGCTGTACGTTAACCACTACATCTTGCTGTTTAAATTCTTTTGATTTTTCAATTCAGTGCTTTATCTAGGTCACCAGTTCTTTCCATTAAAAAGAAAGTGTGGTGAAATGAATGTGTTGAGTAATTTGTGTTGTGCTGAATGCTTATTGCTATTTCATGCTCTACACTTAATTGCTTCTATATGCTTATTGCTTAATTACATAAAATGCAGTAGTCCCTTTATCATCTTTCTGCAAAACTGCCCCTTATTTATTATGACTTAAGCAGATTAAAAAAGAAGTGTGTGCTAATTTAATTTTGGAGGCCAGAATTCTTTTTGGTAATGTTTTCTTTATGAATGCACTGATACCTCATTGGTTAAAGGATGTGTCTGGTCAGAATGCAGCTGTTCAGCATGGACGCATCAAACAGCTGTCACTGTGCAGCATCTTTTCCAGGCACCAGGTTGACATCTGGACTCAGTATTTTGGTGCAAGAGAAATGGTTCTTGCTAATAATGTCGTCACAGCATCATGCATCAAACAGAGCTGGAGGCTGTGTCTCTGCCAGTTGCCTTTTGATCATTATTCACCCTGAGTTAATGCAAAGAAAATGATCAGCTTGGGGGCCACAAGGGTAATACTTGGCATCCACATGCTACTGGTTTCCCAAAGGACCAAATATAAGTTTATTTTCCCTAGATTGGTGTAAGTGATTTGGATAGGTGATGTTTGGCCAAGCTGTAAGCTAGTTGAGCACCTTCTATGTTCTTTTCTATATGGTTGGCACAATACAGCCTTAACTATTTGAGGTCCACTTGCTGGTTGAGTGATTATAATTGATATGAATGATACATAGTGAACGTTCGGGGTAGGAATAGCTATGAGGTAGTATTTGCCAATACTTGCCCTTATTGGAAACATACCACATTTCCTTAATTCTTAAAAGATGTATCTCTCCCATCGGCAAATTTTAACATCTGGTTTCAGGACAAAACTTCTAGTCATAACTGAAGGCTTTATTTTTAATGGAGTATAAAATAATGCATCTTAAAATAAGTGGCATCTTAGATTGAATTAAATATGATAGCTCTACTGTGCATCATTTGGTTCTAATCCCCACTGTCCTCTATTTCTATTGACTTGGTAAATTGCTTAGTATATTTAGAACACCTGAGTTCTTCTGGTTCTGACCTGGCCATTTGCTTCAAAAGATGTGTTATTCATTGTTCATCATTGGTGGTTTCCTACCCACTGGACAATTTATGTAACACGTCAGAGTTTATGTGACATTTGAGAATTGTAGGTGATGGGAAAGATGGTGTCTAATTTAAATGCACTGGAAGCATAGTCTTCACAAATATAATCAATGCAGGAGGGACGTGAGAGGAGAGGAGTGGAGCAGAGCATATATTTCAGTGAAAACTCATTTAGATTTAATGCTGTTTACCTTCACCAAGAGAAAGTAAGAGAGAGGTAGCTGTGTCCTTGAATCTTAGAGACTTAGACCTTGAGGGGACTTTTCTCACTAGTCAGAATTAGATTTAAGTATCTCAGATGCATGATACTTTAACATGTGTACAGAGGTTTGGTATTTCCTCACCCATTCTGTAAGAATATTTTCCTGTGCTTGCAAAATCTTTACTGTAGGTAGTGGCCTTTGACCTCAGTTCTAGAGAGGCCTCTCCATGTATGTCTTTAAAACATGGTATAATGTTTTTAGGTATTTTCCATTATTTTATTTTATTTTAAAAAAATTTTTATTTATTTATTTATTTTTGGCTGTGTTGGGTCTTCGTTTCTGTGCGAGGGCTTTCTCTAGCTGCGGCAAGCGGGGGCCACTCTTCATCGCGGTGCGCGGGCCTCTCACTATCGCGGCCTCTCTTGTTGCGGAGCACAGGCTCCAGACGCGCAGGCTCAGTAGTTGTGGCTCACGGGCCCAGTTGCTCCGCGGCATGTGGGATCTTCCCAGACCAGGGCTCGAACCCATGTCCCCTGCATTGGCAGGCAGATTCTCAACCACTGCGCCACCAGGGAAGCCCCGGTATTTTCCATTATTGATGGTAGTTCTTACGATAGGAAAAAATGGACTGTATCAGATCTGGTGTCTGCTTATACCAGATCTAGATCCACTCCTAAAACATTAACCATATTTTGCTTATCATTAGAAATCATCAAAAAATTATCCCCCAGTTCCTATTCTGTGCTGCCACAATGCTGGCAAATGTTAAAAAGGTATGTATGGGGGCTGTTTTGATACTGCTGTTTACATGCTGCCTAAAACTAAGCAGATTATGAAACATGTAGTTTTCCTCTTTTTAATTACCAAGTAATATACTAAACAGACATCTCTAGGCACTGTCTGGCCAGCAGAGCGTATGAACCGGAGACATGCTTTGAAAGCAGAATGAACCCTCTGTCATCTGTCCATCTCTGAGAGGTCATTTGAATATCAGGTGACTTGTATCTTAGTCTTCAGTTTCTTCCTTAGTGATATGATGGGTTTAATCAGTTTCAGTTAATACATACATTTTACTATTTAACAATGAAAGTTTTTTCATTTATAAATTAGAGGATAGGAATCAAATTTTTATTATGTCCTGAATTATGCTAAGCTTATATGGTTGGTACACATTAGACACCTAGCAGAAAAGAATGTTTGAGCTGCGGTTAAATCATTTACTCTTAGCTCTATAAGAATGTATGTGTACGCTGTAACAATAGTGTTGTGCATAAGTGTAAATTAAGTGTACCAGTACACATACATTATATTAAAGATCATAAAACGCCTACATGACGATGATGGCTTGAAAGGACAAGACCCCTTACAAGCAAATTAACATCTGACTTAAAAAAAAAAGTTTCATTTATTTCCTTTCTGGTTGTTAAAAAAAAAAAAAAAAAAAAAGTCTCAGCCCCCCAAATTCAAGCAGTGTATTTGTTAATGAAAATATTATTAATGAGAGGGAGTTATGGGTCAGGGATGTTTGTTGCAAATATAATTTTCATATTGGAAAAAGAAGAAAAGGAAACCAATATTTGCATTTTGTTAGCCATTTTGAGGTGTTTTGGTTCAATGTGAAATGGCCACAGCTGTTTATTTAGAAGTGAAAATATTACTTGATACATTAACTGAAATCTCACTCTGCTTTGTTATTGTCTCCTTGAAGAGAATTTTACTATGTTAGATATTCATCCCCTTATTGTGGGTTGAGTTGTGAAACCCCCCAAAAGATATGTTAAAGTTGTAACACTAAGAACCTATGACTATGACATTAGATCTGTGAAGACCTTACTTCCAGATAATCAGTTAGGAAGAGGTCATACCTGATGAGGCTGGGCCCTAAATCCAATGCCTGGTGTCCTCATTGAGAGGATCAGGTGCACACAGATACAAGAAGGCCCTGTGACAGAGACAGAGATTGGAGTGATGCAGCTGTAAGCTGAGCATTGCCAGGGATTGCTGGCCACCACCAGAAGCTGGAAAGAGGCTGCCTTAGCGCCTTCAGAGAGAGCATGGCCCTGCCAACACTCTGAGTTTTGTACTTTGGGCTCTTAACTGGGAGAGAGTAAGTTCGTGTTGTTTGAAGCCATCAATGTCTGGTAATTTTTTATGGTAGCCCTAGGAAATGCATACCTGCGGCTCCCCCTCTTTTTCTGTAAACATCTTATGTCTTGTGATGAAAAATGGCTTTCCCTTTTTTTGAACAAAAACCACACAATCGGCTTTTAAGTGAACATCATGTATGTCAAGGCATGTTAACTTGGATTTTTGAAAGGTTGCTTTGAATGCTGAGACTGGGCTAATTTCCACACATTGTCGTCCCACCTGTGTACAGGGTTTCCCTTCATGTTTCACCCCTGGGAACACCCTGGGTACCCTAGTGAAATTGCTGTAGTTTCCCTGGTTTACAACTCTTCTGAAGGAGCTATCTGTCTCTTTCCCAATAATCTTGTTATTCTGTAAGTGTGTAGAATGTAATGTAGAACAGAGATTGGCATCTTATGAGTTGTGTGGTCTGTTTCTTTTGTGTGACCTTTTCATATGATCATGGGCAAACTGTCTCCTAGCTCTTGTTTCTAGAAAATAAGAATGGCTGTTGAAATTAGATAAACTCAGTGGCTGTAAATTTTTACAAAAGTAAAAACTCCAAAGACCTTAACAAACTTCATTTATGTAGATCTCTCTAATCATATGATGGTGGCCAATGTATACGTGTTAGTTTATATTCTGATATTTATAACTGTTCATGAAACCACGTTTTGTCTGTTTTTTTTAAATTAATTAATTTTATTTTTGGCTGCGTTGGGTCTTCATTGCTGCGTGTGGGCTTTCTCTAGTTGCAGTGAGCGGGGCTACCCTTCCTTGTGGTGCACGGTCTTCTCATTGCGGTGGCTTCTCTTGTTGAGGAGCACGGGCTCTAGGGCACGCGGGCCTCAGTAGTTGCAGCATGTGGGCTCAGTAGTTGTGGCTCGCGAGCTCTAGAGCACAGGCTCAGTAGTTGTGGTGCACGGGCTTAGTTGCTCCTGGGCATGTGGGATCTTCCCGGACCAGGGCTCGAACCTGTGTCCCCTGCGTTGGCAGGCGGGTTCTTAACCACTGCGCCACCAGGGAAATCCCAGCATTTTGTCTATTTTTACAAACAGCTTTATTGGTACATAATGGATATGCAGGAAAACTGCACATTTTTAAAGTGTGCAACTTGGAAAGCTTTGAGAAATGTATATATATCCATGAAACCATCACTACAGTCAAGATAGTGAACATACTCATTACCACCCAGAGTTTCCTTGTGCCCCATTCTATCCCTTCCCATGTACCCCAAGCCATTGATCTACTTTCTCTCATTATAGATTAGTTTCATTTTCTAGAGCTTATATAAATGGAATCATACAGTATCTACTCTTGTTAATCTGGCTTCCTTCACTCAGTCTAATTATATGCGATTCATCTGTGTTGTGGTCTGTATCAGTAGTTCTTCCTTTCTTTGCTGAGTAGTATTCCACTGTATGGATATACCATGGTTTAGCCATCCATTTACCTCTGGTGGTCATTTGGGCTGTTTCCAGTTGCCTCCAATTTTTGGCTCTTTATATATAAAGCTTTGATGAACATTTGTGTACAAGTCTTTGTATGGATATATATTTTCTTGTCTCCTGACTAAATACCCTGGAGTATAATGGTTGGGTCATTATGGTGATGGTAGGCACTGTTGCTTCTAATGCTTTGCCATGGTTCTTCCCCTGGCCTCAGGTGGAAGCACACTCCTGGGCTGATCAGTACCGTGCTCAAGAGAGGCCCTGTACGCATCTCAGAAGTCATCTCTCTGTGCTGCTCTCTCCACCCTGGTCCTTTGTGCCAAGAGCTCTAGCAGGCTTGGTCTCCCTCAAACCCTTGTCCATTCCCACTAGCAACTCTAGGCAGTAAGCAGTTGTAGGGCTCATTTGTGTCCTGTCTCTTAGGGATCACTGTTCTCTGTTGCGTGTTACCTATCTTACCGAAAACCATGTTTCAAAATGTTTGTTTTTTTTGATTTTATGCAGGAGGGTGGATTTGGTCCTTGTTTCGTCTTTGTTGGAAATGGAAGTTGCACATTTTTCTTGAATTATGGCACTTTTAATTTTAAACACACATATATTCCATTAAGCAAATATACTATTTTCTAGTTATGTCCATGTTCTAGATTTCTTTTTTCTTAATAGCATTAAACATGTACTTTTTTTCCTATTTAGGATTATTTATTTTAGAACTATATCCACAAAGTGAGTTAATAGGTTAAAGGTATGTAAGCGAATTTTCAGACTGTACCCCATAAATATTTAAACTTTCCTACGTATAATCGAGTTTTTGTTTCGTCACTATTTTTGTTTTCCTAGATTAACTGGACTTTAGAATTGTTTTCATCTGCATAAAAGATTACTAGTAAGAATGTGTTTTTCATGTAATTTACATTTGATTTCCCTTCATGTAAACCATTCATCTTCTTTGATTACTTTTAAAGTAGAATTATTTTATTGGCTCTATATGTGTATCTTCTTGCATGACTTTCAGATGGGGTTTTTTTACTATTTATTTTTCTATATTTAGATATTTTTCAATACATTTTATTTTGTAAAACTACTTTTTAATTCTAGAACGTTGATCATTTTATTTCGTAAATTGTCTTTCCTCAGGTGAGGGCTTAAATCGTAAATCTTTCTCCATCCTATGCCCCATTTATTTGTTTAATGCTTAGTTATGAGATACAATGGGAAGTTTATTGGCACCAATGCCTTGGTGAACTAACCAAAGTGCTTTTTAGAAACCAACTCTTCTGACAGAGGAGTGATTGGTGTGCCAACTCATTCCAGCCCAACTCAAACCATACTTTTTTTTTTTTTTGATGTTAAATAACTTTAATGGTCAATGTGGGAGTCACAAGGGAGGTGCGTTCCCTCCCAGGGCTCTTCAGTGCCATCCTCAAAGCTGGTTAGTGCAGGGAGGTAGGGCAGTGTTGGTTCCAGTTTTCTCCGAGGAAGGGTTTAGCGGGTCCCAGCCAGCCCTGGGAATGAATCCCTCAGCACCATGGCAACCACAGCTTAAAAGGGGCTTCTGCTCCCCCTCCCCAGCCTATCCGCAGTCCAGCAAAGGGGAGGCCAAGCTGGCCAACCTGCTACAAACAGCGCCGAATCCAGAGCCCAGCTGCACACCGGTCACCTCCTCTTCTGGCCAGATCCTGTTGCCAGCACACCGTCTCACACTGGTGACTGGAGCCAAGTGTGGGGTGGACCTTTGCTGCAGAGGCCTCTAGACTGTGGGGACCAATTCGGGCGGGGGGAGGGGCAACCAAGCGAGAATCCCCAGGGGAGTGGTCTGGGGGGACAGCATCCAGGGAGACCATTTGGCATCTCCTCCAGGACAGGGAATGGGGCTGGGCTGGGGTTGGGGCCACTGAAGCAGGCGAGCAGGGGCCGAGCAGGGGCCAAGCAGGGCAGGCTGGGGGTGTCTCCAGCCTCGTGCCCTCCCGCTGGGCCAGGCTGTCTGTCACTGCTGTTGATGTCATCCAGCGGGCTCAATAGCTGTGGCACCAGGAAGGGATTGAGGGGAGGGGGCTAGTCAGAGCTTAGGCCCCAGGCCTACTCAGCCCTGAGCATCACCTGTCACCATCTCATGGTACCAGGAACCCTGCTTGGCCAGTACTTGGAGTGGTTTCCGAGGAGCAGGGGTTTCAATTTTCATTATTTCATCACGGCACTGCTTCCACTGGCTCATGTCAAAGAAAAGCTGCCACAGAGCTTCCGTCCAGCTCTGCCGGGCTCCCCAGCTCTCTGCCTGAAGCGTGTGTGTCCCTCATCCTCCCCATACTGGTTACTGATGCTCAGGGTGAAGGGCCGGCCCACTGCTTGGTCCAGCTCCCCTGCCCGGACTCGAGTCTCCTTGTTGATCACAACAGTAAACAGCGGCTCCTCCCCAGTGTCTGTGTCTTCAGGTTGATGGTAACAGAAGCGGTTTGTGCCTTTCAAGACTCCATGCACTCGCACCCAGTCCTGCAGCTCTCCAGCTTGCTGCGCTCTGAGGGTACCACCTGCAGTAGGCTGGGTCACGCAGAAAGGCTGAGCCACCAGACAGCAACACACGCTGCCATCGAGGGGCAGCCAGGCGGGGTCCTCATGACTGGTGAGGGTGAGGTCATGTGTGTGGAACCCATCTTGCACCGCTGCCAGGGTGAGAGTGGTATGAGCCAAGCGGTGGTAACGAGGACCACCAGCAGCGGGGGTGGGGAGCAAGATGGGACTGCTTCCCGAGCCCCTAGCTGTCTCCAGCGACGCCTGCACGCACCTCCCCGAGGAGCAGCCCAGGCAGCTGCTGAGCTTGGTGGCAAGCCTCTTGGGGGCTCCAGCCAGGGCCCCCTGCTCTTCCACGCAGGCCCCATATAGCTCCAGCCGCAGTTCAGAGTCTGGCCCTGCCTCGGCAAAGAGCACGTTGTTGTGAAAGGAGACGGCCGTGAGGGTCCTGTCCACCAGGATCGTCTCCGTGTCCTGAGCGCATTCCCCTGTCTGCAGCAGCAAGAACACAGCCCGATGGTGCAGGTCGCCTTCGTTCTTGAAATCTTCTGTGTCCTTCCACATGAGTGGGATCTGGAGGTCAGAAGTGCAGACCTGGCCGCGGCAGGGGGAGCGCTCAGCAGGTGGCCTGCTGCCAGGAGGCCGCTGGCCTGTCTTCCTCAGCACCTGCGCCGCCTCGCGCCGCTGCCTCTCGCCCGTGGAGCCAGCGGTGCAGCTGTTGCCCACCAGCACACTCTGGCTGGGAGCAGGCCACCGGCAGCTGGCGGGCCCCTTCCCTCGTCCGGGTCTCATGGTGTAGCGTTCTTTGCGACTGTGCCCTCCGGTGGGTCGCAGAAGAGGCTGAGCCAGCAGCAGCTGTGTTTGAACTGCATCTCCAGGGCGGAGCCCCTGGCTGCGGTGACCCGGCTCCAGTGGTTTCCGGAGAACATGCTGGCGGTCCGTGCTTCTGCCTGCCCTTAGCACTCCCCACGCTGCCCGGCTCTGCCTTGTCCCGTAGGCTTCTGTCCCTCGACTCAAACCATACTTTTAAAACTGTTGAAACCCTTGTTTTTCGTTCTGCAAGCTGCTGCTTTGAAACAGTCATACAGATGTTCTGGAAGCCTACCGAACTTCAAGAACTTCTTGGTGAGAAAACACTCGTGTTGTTTTTTAGTGCAGAAGATTAATCATACCTGAAGTGAAAATGGGCTTTAACATGGACATTGGTGGGCCCTCCATGAGGTGTGAAAGCTCTGGCTGGAATGGCCCTGAGCGTTGGTTCCATTGTTAGAAGGTGTGTGCACGTTTCCTCAAGTTGCTAGCTGCTGCTACTTGGAACTCTCTAGTGGCTTAGATTTGAATAGCAGTAACAAATATTTGTTGATGGCTCCCAGTGTGCTAAATGCTGCTTCTCAGTCCTTGACAGGTGCTGTAGATTTAATCCTTGTAACAGTATGTGACTAAAGGGATTTATGCTCCCCGGTTATAGATGAGGAAACTGAGGCACAGATAGTTTGATTAAATTTTCCCAGGATAATGCTGCTAAGGAGTGGCAGCTACTAAAGTTTGAAGAGTAAAAATAAATGTATTCTCATGTTATATCCTGGTTTGAGTCTCGACTGCAGTGTAGAATTACAAAAATTAAAGAAGGATCAACAGCTAGAAAACTGTACATTTGTTCAAGGTGAAAAACAGTTAAAAAAAAAATCACAGAGCACAGGACAGGTGGCAGGAAGAACTCTACTTAGTGTACTGACCTTCAAGTATGAACAAGATGCCACTGATACCCTGTGTAAACCTTGAGTGATGCAATACAAGTGTTCCCATACTGGTTCACTTTTCCTTTGAAACTAGAAATATTTTTTTGTAGGAAACTGGACGTTGTTAGGATTATAATCTGTATCTTTTTTATTTTTTAAAGGACTCAACTCTTTGTTTTTTTAATTTTTGGCTGTGTTGGGTCTTCGTTGCTGTGCCTGGGCTTTCTCTAGTTGTGGTGAACGGAGACTACTCTTCATTGTGGTGCGCGGGCTTCTCATTGCGGTGCCTTCTCTTGTTGTGGAGCACGGGCTCTAGGCGCATGGGCTTCAGTAGTTGAAGCACGCGGGCTCAGTAGTTGTGGCTCTCGGGCTTAGTTGCTCCGCAGCATGTGGGACCTTCCTGGCCCAGGGATTGAACCCGTGTCCCCTGTATTGGCAGGCGGATTCTCAACCACTGCGCCACCAGGGAAGTCCCATTCTGTGTCATCTTAATAGAAATTTACTGGTCTATATAGCGAACAGGTATTTCTAACTCCGCTTTTTAATCAGCCCATGAATTTATATTGACCATTTTATGTTTTGGTCAAACTGTCGTAAAATCGTCATCTCATTGGCCCCTGTCCTGTTGTTTTAGGGCAAAAGTTAATGGAATCTGAATAATTCATTTATTTGGGTTGATCTTCAAAAGCAAGGGGTAACTTTTGCCCAAATAAACGAATCTGCCAGTTTTCCTCATGATTTTTACGTGCCAACTTTGATAATCTGTGGAAATGAACAATTTACATTTCTTGTTTAATGTAAGATTCAGTGGTGGTGGTGGTGGTTTTTAAAAAGATGGGAAATATGTGGGGCAGTGACGTTTAAGCAGAAGATGTGGAGTGTGTTTGCAGTTTTGTGTCCTGGAGGTCAGACTATGCAGTACGCGGTTTCCTGGGCAAAATAGGAATCTTCTTATAAAATATTCCTATGACCCAGCACATTATTATCCTCCTAGTCTTCACCTTCTTGGGCATAGTGTAGCAAAGGCCTATAATTATAAGGGTTAAGTAAAATGTGTGAAAGTAGTATTACTTGTATAGATGGGTGTAGTGAGGAAATTAAGGGGAGAGACTGTGTCACTGTGCCATTTAGACATATAAGTGCAGTGGGTAGTCTGAAACAGTAGGTATTTCTTAAGGTCAAGGCTTCAAGACATTTATGGCCAGACCACAGGAAGGAGGATGCTGGGGTGGCAGTCACTTCCGCACTAGTGCTTATTCAAACACGGCTCCGTTTTACTCTAGCTCAGAACAGCAATGTCTGCTCAGGGGCAGATGAGTTTTAAGAATGTGCCTGCCCTTTATCCTTTGGGATTTGTGGGTTCAGGCAAAGCACGTTCTTATTCTTTTGTCAACCTTGAATTTGGATACATTTCTTCTGTAGTCTTCCGCATGCTCACCTCCTGATTTTTAGCCAGTAGGCCCCTTTTTATCCTTGTTCACAAATAGTGAATTTTGTACCTCTTAAGATGTTATATCCAGTGACCCAGCTTGTTAAGAGGAAAGTCCCAGTCATTGCAGCTTTGTTTTAGAATCAAGGCCCTCACTGCACCTCCTCGCCACCCTCTCTTAACACCTGCCAATAACAAGTGGAAACACTTCCCTATAAAGAGGAAGTACGGCCTTCATGTGGCAGAAGGGGGATTGAACTTCGGGAAAAACCAAATTGTTAGAATGATACTTTAACATTATGTGCAAAATACCATCGTGGATAGTAGAGATAAATGCTGAAGAGCTCTAAGGAAGAGCTGGTAAAGTTTGATTGACCTAGGGGAGGGTTTGGCAGAGGAAACCGCTTTGGAATTGATTTTTTTTTTTTTAATTCATTTATTTTTGGCTACGTTGGGTCTTCGTTGCTGCGCGCGGGCTTTCTCCAGTTGCGACGAGCGGGGCTACTTTTTGTTGCGGTGTGTGGGCTTCTCACCGCAGTGGCCCCTCTTGTTGCGGAGCACGGGCTCTAGGCATGCAGGCTTCAGTACTTGTAGCACGTGGGCTTCAGTCGTTGTGGCTCGCAGGCTCTAGAGCACAGGCTCAGTAGTTGTGGCGCACGGGCTTAGTTGCTTTGTGGCATGTGGGTTCTTCCCGGACCAGGGATTGAACCCGTGTCCCCTGTATTGGCAGGCGGATTCCCAACCACTGCGCCACCAGGGAAGCCCTGGAATTGATATTCTTTTAGCCTGTAACACAGATTTGGGTGTCTGTACTCTACCTGCTGACTAGGATACTTGGAAGAGCAAGTTTGGGTGTCCATGCTTGGGGACAGTGAAAGGAATGGGCAGTAAGAAAAGCATAGCTGCCGTACTGGATGATATTGGGTATTACGTTTCTTGACTTCAAAAAGGCATAACCACGGTATACTCCAGAGAAGAATGTATTTCAAGGTGGTGAAAGGGAAAGCCCAATATATTTGTCAGCTTACAGAAGAAAATTGGTTGACTTGTGAAATTTTTCTGCCATACCATAGACATTTTTGACTATTGCAGAACACATGATGAGCCTTCCTATGTTTCACGAGAGAAGACACTGTTTTTGTTGTCCACTGTCTGTACCCCAAAGACCTTGCTGAAAAAAGGTATTGATACCTTCCTTTGCTTGTGGCCTTTCTTGCTCAGCCTCGTAGCTCTGTCGGCCTTTCTCAGAAGTTTGCCCTTGATGTTGTACTCTGCCCCTTACGCTCCGTGTAGGGTTTCTTGACCCAAGGTGGTCATGTTTGTCCACCCTCTTGCCGGTCCCTTTTACGTGTGTCTTCAAATCGTTTGCCTTGTCCTTGTTATATTGTTAAGGTAATTTCTGAATTGAATGCTGTAGCAAGAGGACAGTTTGCAGTCAGAGTGACCTGGGTTTCAAGTCTTCTTCAAGTCTGTGACTTGGTAATGACTAACCTTGGATGAGTTATTCAGGACCTTTGAGCTCTGGTTTCCTCATCTGTAAAATGATGATACTGTTGAAATCTTAGTCTTTGTGAATATTAAATGGGATTCATATTGTGCCTTACGTAGTATGTATTCAAATATTATGTAGTTTGTAATTGTTCTTGTCAGTCAAGCTTATTTAGTAGCTCTGGCTCACTTTGGATCCCCAAATAAGGTGCCTCTGACTTCATTTTGCACATCCATCTAGCTGAGAGCTGCCTGCTTCCCTTAGGTCAGGTGGGTTTTTTTCCTGTTGAAAGACTTAGATTTATAATCTTGGCTTTCACTTTGAATGGCCTATTCTCAAGTGTCATTTTAAGTTGATTTGTTATGCTAATGCATTACAAATAATGTGCTTCCTAATTAGCCCATATGTAATAAGGCAGGGTACCCACCTGCATACTTGCATATTAAATATTCTATGCAAAAATCCCTTAGCTCAGCTTCACACCATGGGGGGGATTGTTGCAGCACATGAAGAAGTCTGTTCTCTGACTGGAATGGTAGTGACTCATTACGCTAGCGTACATCATGAAGGCTAGGGCTTCATGGTGATTGGAGTCATTTAAAATTGGTTTGGACAGTGTGCTGTTGACCAGAGCACCTTGTGAGTAGTTCTGGTCCTAATTACATCTTTCCTCTAACACTGTAATGGCCTCCTACCTGGCCTCCTTCTCTCCAGTTGTCCCCCCTCTAATCCAGTTCTATATATGGCTGCTATGTTAATCTTCCTGAAACATACCTCTGATTCTGTCACTCTCCTTATCCTCAACTTTTTAAAAAGCTCCCCATTTCTTGGCAAAAAGGGCCAAACTTCTAAAGTCCCATGATGTGGCCTAAATTTCCTAAGTTCCTTTCTATAATACTTGCTTTTAGACTGGTTATTAATGGTGGGAAGTTGGAAATGTGTACGGACATTGCCTTGGTGCACATCACTGGGGAACACTTTTACTGGGTAGGGGGCCAAAAGTGCTAGAGGGGATAGTCCTACCAACGGAAGATTTTGCCAGAACAGCAGTGAGTTGGACATTAGGGAGTAAAACTAGGACCAGTTATAGGGAAACATTTTAGCTTAATATGAAAAAAGAACTTTCTGAGAAAGGTGTTCAGTGAGAGAGAGTGGGCTGTCCCAGGAAGTTAGTTTCCTTTCATCGAAGGCCTTGACACATGAGCTGAATAACCAGATGGTAGGAATACTGTGGAGGGGATTTGACAGTGCATAGGAGGCTAGAGGTACACTTTTAAGTTCCCTTCCAACCCACAGGCCCTGTGATTCTATGGCTTATAATTCATGAAAATGGCAAGACCGATTAGGTCGCCATAGAAACAGTGCTTCTGCACTTATATTTCTATACATTCCTCATAAGTGAGGTAGGTGGTTCTTGATGAAGCTTGCTTATACCATGTGGCAATGATCCTGCCTTTTTCCCCCTTCATTATGCTAATTGATATAATTGAACTATACATCAAGAAAAATGGAAACTGGTTTATTACTGCCTATGATATTTAATTCCCTTTTTAATTGTAACTCATTCCAGTTATACCAAGTTGCTGGGGCAGAAGGAATAGCAGCATTTGTGGTTCCGTAGGAATTAAGAAAGGAAGAAAACTTTTCTATTCCAAATGAAAACTTCAGAAGAACAAATTGGAGTCGGAACCTTGTTTCATGATTTGACTTATAAGTCCTTCTGTTTATCCCAGGAATGACTTTTGGCTAGCCTTAGAGCAAATTAGCCAGATGCTTATATATTTGATAGCGCTTTCCTTTCTCTTACTAATAATTAAAGTAAAAGAAATCATAATGAAATGTCATTCTAATAATTATGAAAATATTCAAAGTATGTTTAGATTTGTAATCTCATAAAATACATGATGATAATTACCTGGATTATTCACAATAACCATTTCATAGAGGGGAAACCCAAGATACTGAAATTAGAGAATTATTTGCAGAGCCAAGTCCAGATTCCCATTTCCACTTAAGACAAGTTCCCACAAAACTCTTACCAGTTTCTTTCAGGTATCTTTGTGATCAAGCTACAATATCTGTGGTTCTCCTCAAGGCTGCACATCTTTTGTCAAGGAGGCAGAGAATAGTTTCATGCCCTGCCTGGCAGGATCCTAAGTAACAGTCAATACCTTATTTACCTGTCTGATTTCCTGTTGTTTCTTGATTGCCTTTCCCAGGCCAGGGAGATTAATTTAAACACACTGACCTCCTTTATGGTTGTTGAGAATGATTACCGTTGGGGTCTGATTGTTTTCCAGGGGGAAAAGGGAAGTTAATTTAGAAGGATCTTAATCAGAGTAGTGGTTTTTGTGACACATGTGTATGAGTTTGAAAACCAATACTAGGACCCTGCATCCTGACACGGGCCTGCACTCTTGTGCAGTTCCTTTGAGGTTAAGCTCTCGGAGCTGTTTAAAGATGGCTTATTTTTCTATTTAAACCTCATTCTGTCATAGGTTACAATCCTTTGGGGGCAGATATGGGTTGTTAGTTTGCTGAAAATAGAACTTAATTGGCTACTGTACCAAGTACTGATTTTTAATTTGACAAGAGAGTCGTAATTCAGTCAGCCTATTAGGTCCTTAAGGTTGTATGGAAGTTAGAAAATGTAACTAAAACCCCACCTGGACCGCTGCTCCTATGCAAACCAGGTATGGTTTTGGGTTGTGCACCGTGGGGCTTCTGACCATTTGTGTAGCTGGAGGGGTAGTGTCTGCCCTACCTCTGAGGAGTGCCAGTGAACATGTTCGCTGAGTTTTTCAACTGCTATTTAATATTTACTTGCTATGGAAATGCGGAGGACTGGAACTGTCTAGCAGAGGAGGCATTGTCTTCCTCTTTTTGACTTTAGAGTTTCTGCTTTTGATAAATAGGAAAGAGACCCATTGGGGCAGTATAGTAATGTACATGTAATTACTATACAGTAATTTCCTCGTTTAATTCAACAAAGATATTGCTGAGGTATGGGGACTGGTGGTAAGCCCCTGCTCATAGAAAACGGGGGAGGGATATCAATTCTGGCTCTCTTTCCTTTAAAGGGCAGTTATCACCTCACCTTCTGAGGCCCGCATGAAGCACTTTCTAGTACATATGTAGAGCTACTACTGTCCCCAGCAGACGTTGAAGCAGATGTGCCTGCTGTTACAGAGTGAAGTCTGACAGCTGTTACCTAACCTCTTCAATATCCTTATTGTATCTACTTCAACCTTTCTTAGATTTTTTGAAGCCTTATTAGATATGAACAATTTTTGCCCAAAGGAACTGGCTTCTTCTCCCCATTGACTGACAAGATACTGGTCATCAGACAGTGATTAGCAGAATGTTGTGATTCTCCTTTTCCCCTGATGAATGTTTGTGTTAACAGACTAACAGCAGCTATAAGCACAGTTGTTTGGTGTCATAAGGAGATGAATTTCCTTCCATTTTTAGCTCTTATATGCTTGTACTTATTAGAGAGGTTGAGTGCTCTTAACATGTTTATAATCAAGTTTACCAACTCTAAAGAGAGTGGTAGTAGGCCAAGCATACTTGAATGTTTCTGGGGACTCTTGTAGTAGCTGAACTTGGACATCGCCCGAGCCTCTCCTTGCTGTTCTGCTTTATGTGATATTTCATGAGAGTAATTTATCCTCAGTCATGAAGTATTTATTGAGCACCTACTGTGCCCAGATTGTTTTATGCTCTGCCTTGAAGACTTCTTAAATTTTCCCTGGTTTGGTTATGACTTTAGTCATGTCATAACATGACTGTAGTTTGGATTTGGATAATCAGTTTTCATGAAGGTGGGCACAAACACCAGTTATTTTATTTTGCCTTTTTGGTTGTATGGAGAGGAAACACGTTAAACTGAAACCTTGGGTTCTCAGGTATTTATGGCTAATGAAAGATATGGCTATTTATACCATATCCAGATGGTATTCTTAGGTATAAGGAAAACAAAGTGAACAGAAAGGTATTGACTTGAGTTTCTATGTATGGGTCATATTGTAGTGACCTAGGTACTTTATACATATTAACTGATTTAAGCTTTAGAGTACTGTCTCAAAATTCCTCCTCCCCCTGCTGTTGAAGTTTTCAATATTTGTCTTAACCATTGCACAAGCTTTTGGGCCCCAGTTTCAAATATCACTCTCTTCAGTCTGTCTTTCCACACTGCTGCTTAGTTGGTCTTTGTAAAATTCCAAACACGTCTGTCCCCTTCCCAGAAAGTTGTCTTCGTTCCTCCATTCCAGAGGTTAACACCTCTGCCTGGCAAACAGCACTAGGCCCTGGCTGAACTTGCCCTGCCTCCTTATCCAGCATTTACCTCCTTTCTGAACTCTCCGTTCTTTCCTACTGCTTATCTTGTGTCTCTCTCTCTCTGGAACACTAACTCATCCTTCCAGTTTTAAAACTTGAGAAAAGTACCTCACCTCTTCTGACATTATTATTCCTTAAAAGAATGAAAAACTAATTCCCAAGACGTAATGTGTGTGTGTGTGTAACACGTATTTTTAAGAATAATAAACAGTCCTTCAATCTGGAATAATTTACAATAAATTTGGTCAAATTCAGACTTAACACATTGCTGTCCCCTTTGTTTCATTTTTTGAAAACTGGGGAAAATTTCACCACAAGCCCTAGTTTTACAGACTTGAGTTTTTGAGTCTCTCGTGTATGTAGTGAAATTGACAGAAAGGCTGGAAATGTGAGGATGGGAACGAAGCAGGAAAAATTTTTAAAGGTTCTGTTTATTGAAATGTAGAATATTGGAAGTGCAGTGTGAGAATGGAAAGAACTGAAGAAATCTGGTAGTCATGCAAGGGGGCTGACTTAAAGGAGGGCATTGTAATTGACCAGTGGAAGGGAGGAAAGGGTTAGTCAGAGGGGAAACTAATTGGAAGATGAACAGCACTGAGGAAACCTGTGAGACGTGAAGCCCTCCCCAAGATTGTTTAATGACTACTTGAGTTTTGTGAGTTTGTTCCTGATTATACAGAGACAGAAATGATATTGATTCATCTTGTGTGTTCTGATGCATGCTCTTCAAAGAGGAAAGAAAGACAATCCTTTATATAAGTTTATTAGTGGTGAGATGACATTCTTTAAGAAATACCATCCATGGTGGCCACTGGGGAATTTGAGCCATCGAAGCCTTTTGGCCTGAAAGTAATTTAACAAGTCAGTATCTTTCTGGGTGACTGTAATTGCTAGACGTTCGATATTCATGAAATTTAGTTAGCATTCTTGCTGTTGAATTGATTTTTAATGTTTATTTGCAAAACCTTAAATGTGTGTCCAAAGCCTTGAATGCATTCCCAAGTTATCCATTGTACACTCCCTGGATATGAAATATCAATTTTACAGGCTAGCAAAATGGTATTTAATGGTGGCTGACTGGATAGTGTTTAAGAACAATATGTATTAGATACTTAAATTTGTCTATTATCTGACTCGTGGCACAGATCATTGAATTTAGGTGGTACTGAAATTGCAGAAGATCTGGCTGCCTTAATAATCCAAGCTATGCAGCATGTTTATTTAGTCCCAGGACCTTCCTCTTGTCTTTCTTCTTTCTAAGCATGTACAGAAGAAAATAAAACAATTTTGGTGTGTACTTTCACATCTACTTGAATTAGGAAAGATGTCTTTAAAAAACGGTAGGGACGTTTTCAGGACGCTTCTTGAAGCCTGGGGCACACCAGTTTTTTGTGATTTGTTGACATCAGTTGTTTTTTTCCTCCTTCTCTCATGTTTGCCTTCTTTGATTATACTTAAAGACCCAAGGTTTCACCACATTTCAATTTAAAATTTTGAGGCTAAATTTGGTCAAGCTGCAGCTGTAAAGGATACCCATATCATTTTGTCTTGAATTTCATTTTAAAATGATCACTGTATTTTAGGCATATGCAATGTCTTCTTAATGGCTTCTTGGAAAAAATACATTGTTCAGTTAGATAAGTAAATGAGATTGTCTGGGTTACTGAGCATGACTCACTTAAAATCTCATTTGGAACAATTTCCCTGTCCACCCTTTGTTAACCATATATCCCGCTGCTTTTGTAGTACGGGGACTTGCACAAGAGTTAAAATGAACCACGGAGATCCCGATCTCTGGTCACAGCTCCTCCTCGATTCAAGGACTGTGGATGCATCTCTTTCCTTTCTGCTTTTTCTTTGATCTGTTTTTGGCTTTACTGTCATCCTTTGCTGTAGGTTTCTTAACTGCTTGTTTATTTTTTTCTTAGAAAAGTATGAGCATATGCAAACTACAAGGAATTTTGGAATGATTAAATGGATAAATATCATATACATAACCCATATGGGTTGTCTGAATAAGATTCCCCTTTATGATAGGCCAAAATTTGCATATTTGCTTATAGTTTCTCCACCATATCTTTGCGAGGGTGCCTCTGGTATACACAGTAAGCTTCCCATCCTTGTCATGCGTCCACCTGCTCGCTGGAACCCTTTCTACTGAATCCTGTACCCTGCCACTCATAATTCTTAGGTTATAATCTTGGTGTAGAATGGCGAGGGATAATATCTGTTATCATTGAACGCTGTATAAACCTGTTGAAAAAAATGGGATAAAAAAATTAAAGCTGTTAATGTTTTCTTCATCCCTTATATCCCCTCTTTTTGAACAGTTTAGCTTTACTGGTGCTAAATTAAATAACGATAATCTGTTAACTTTACAAAGACATAGTTTAAAGGCATTGGAAACACAAAGGGAAAAGGTATAGCTCCTCATTATAATTTTTCTGGAATGCTGCAAATAAATTGATTTACCAATCGTCAATTTTATGTTGCAGAAGCACTGGGAAAATAACCGTAAAGAAACGATTTTTTAAGTTCTTAATATAGAGAGGAGAGTCTTTTAAAACCATGAATAATCACTAGTATTCTGTTACATTGGGATTTTTTTTTTTCCCTGCACTAAATTTTAAACAGTTCTACTTGATTTCAATTTGGATCCATCAACAGAATAGTCAACTAAATGCGTACAGGACAAAGTGTTAATTTACCAAGTATGAACACACCACCACTTGGGGATTAATTCTGGTTTCTTTGGAAATAGTCTCAGGCCAAAACTTTATCACTAAAGCCTGTAATCTAAATATTTCCTGTGGATTAGGCTAGATTAAATTATCTGTCCCGTGTGTTCAGAATTCATGTGGATGAGGTCCTACTATTTTATATTTAAATTCTGATTTTGCAGGTTGAATGGAAGTTCTAGAAAAGACTGGAGAGATCTGAGGGGCCAGTGGAGTTATTAGGGTTGTAGGGTGTGGCGATGATGATGAATCAATACCTTTGTCTTAACTACAGCTGCTAAACGCGCCCCCCCCCCCCGCCAAACACACACACTTGGTGGTGGTGAGGTGGGCCACAGGTTTGAGTCATCCTCTCTTCAGAGTCTGGTTCTATCTGGCATTTCACAGTAATAGCAGACATAATTGCCTTCTGATTTTTAAGGCTGTATGGCTTTCTTGATAATAATGGGAAATTGGTTATTCATTTGAGTGCTGTTGATTAGTGTTGATGTTTTCATGTCTCACAAGTATTTCTATTATCTGTCTGCAGATCCCAGGGGCATCTCTACTCTGAAATTTGGGGCTTCATTTATTTTCCTTCTCTCTCTGTTCTTTCCTGCTTCCTAGCTCCCAATTTGGATTAAAACTTAAACAGCTTAGGCCTAGAAGAAATAAGACATTTACACAATTGCAGATTTATTACTTTTGAATTTTTAAAAATGAACTTTAAAAGGTTTCTTTTACATTTTTAAGGTTTCCAAGTACTGCCCATATCTTTGGAGACTGACAGTGACCTTGGGGAAGGGGAGGGCGAAAGAGACTCATCAAAACATTTTCTAAAGAGATCAGTCTTCTATTTCCTTTCTGTGACCTGATTTGGGGAAGATATTTCCACCTCAAAGGAGGATCTTAAGAATACCATATATTTTCATTTTTAGGTGAATGGATGCAGCTTTGATGTTCTCATGCCTTACTTGAATGTGAATGTTAAAACATGGCAAATTTTCAGGGAATCATAGGGAACCGATCCATTTTATGTAACATTTACAGACTGATGGGCATTTAGAGATAGAAGGAACATTTAGCATTTAGACCCAGCCACTTTTTTCCCCCCTTTTCTAACAGGAGGAAAATGAAGCCTAGAGAGATTAAGTAATTTTATTCAACAAACATTAATTGAATGTGTACCATATGTCAGACCCAGTCCTAGGAGCTGGGGGCTACAGAGATGAATAAGTTTAATTTCCTGTTGGAGATAAATACGTAGTTCTCAGATCATACAGTTTGTGATTAGAAGGATAGGAAGTAGAATATTTATGAATTATTCATAATCAGATCTTTATATGATGAAAATTATGTCAACCCTCTGTCCTTCCCCTTGCCTTTAATTTATTAAATCATCCAATAAAGATGATTTTCACTTATTTACTTATTTTGTGGGACTAAATCTGGTGTTCTCCCTTGGCTTCCTTCTTTTGGCGACCACTCTTTCTTGAAAGATTAGTGTACCCTAGCCACCCCCATTTTATCAACTATTCAACCTGCTAAAACTGACTGAAATTGCTCTTGCTGAAGTTATTGCCATCTTGAGTGGGCACGTTTCTGTCCTTATTGTGACCACTTTGAATGTGCTGACTCTTGTCTTCTCAAACTCCATTCTCCCTTGGTTCCTTGGTGGCCTGATTCTCCTACCTCTTTTCCTTTTTTGTTTTACCTTTGTGTTTCCAGTGCCACTTCTTACTTCCCCAAATGGGCCACACTTTCGCACATCTCTGTAGCAGTTGGTCATCCTTCAAGACTCAGCTCAGATCTCACCTCCTCATGAAGCATAGCTGACCTTTTGAAGAATTGAGGCACTTCAATTTCTCCATTCTTAACAGCACCTTGTATTTCTTTACCAATCCTGTAATTTTGTGGTTTGTATGTCAAGCTTCTCCTTTTGAGTTTTTTTTTCTCTCTGGAGAACAGGGACGATTTTTTCCAGCGACTGGCACTTGATGCTGTTTTCGTACTTTAATGCAGAATGACTTCTTTTTTTTTATTTTTTATTTTTTATTATTTTTGGCTGTGTTGGGTCTTCGTTTCTGTGCGAGGGCTTTCTCTAGTTGCGGCAAGCGGGGGCCACTCTTCATCGCAGTGCGCGGGCCTCTCACTATCGTGGCCTCTCTCGTTGCGGAGCACAGGCTCCAGACGCGCAGGCTCAGTAGTTGTGGCTCACGGGCCTAGTTGCTCCGCAGCACGTGGGATCTTCCCGGACCAGGGCTCGAACCCGTGTCCCCTGCATTGGCAGGCAGACTCTCAACCACTGCGCCACCAGGGAAGCCCCAGAATGACTTCTCTCTAGCTCAAGCCACCTCTCCCCTCCCCAGCAGTCCATCCCTCTGTTTCTCTCTCCAGTGCTCTAGTGGGTTCTGTGTGCTAGGCCAGTACATTGCTGACAAGAAGTGACCTGTGGTGACCTGCTGCTAATGGTAGATTTATAGTGCCATCAACTGTCAGTATATTAATTCACTTAAGACGCTTAAACATAACCCTTGGTTACACTCAAATCGATTGGTAAATCTTTTAAAAAAATTCATAAATTATACGTGCATTAACTTGAGCCTATTCCTGTCTGATTAAATCTTAGTTCATAATTAGTGTAAGACAACTAACTGAAATTTTTCACAGCTAAGGGGATTTTCCAGTTCTCAACACAGCAGTGAATATCCTACATAATGGTATTGTTTCCGTATTATAACCTAAACATCTACGGTTCGCGTGTGCTGGGCAGCATCCCATCCTGCAAAAGACCGTTTTTGTCTTTAAGGAAATACAGTGTACCGCAGTTAAAAAAGAGCGTGCAGATTGGTTTTCCACAGTGCCTAATTCTCTGTGTCACATGGCCGTGATAGGACTTCTAGGCCCATTAATAAGCTGATCCATTTGCTGAACTAGAATGGTTTTTTCTTGTTTCCCCACTGCATTTGGGTTGCTGACCCTTTATCCTTTGCTGTACACTTGTCCTTGATTAAAATTAGATCAATAAAGCTAAATCAAGGAAAAAAGAGGAATATCCTCGGTAGAATAAGTGACCATATATTACCGTTAAACTGTTCAGAAGGAAATATTAGGTGATTTTTTTTGGTTTTGTTTTTACTTATAGCCTTTTCTTTTATTTCTGATTAGTACTGATAACAAACCATATGCATTATACCTTATCTTTTGGAAGTATGGCAGTGGGGATGTGGATTTTTAAGCTGCTGGTTCCAAATATTTTGTTTGTCTTTTCCAGTAACCTCCTGGTCTTGGGTTGTGTTCAAATCTGTAAGATTTATTAGGTGAACGTTCTGTAGCTAAGTGGCAAGATGTTCTGTCTTCTCATTAGCAGTGACCCTGGATAGTTTTCTCACATTCAGCAACATTTGTTAGGGGCCACCCAGCATCCCTGTCACCTAGCGGTGAGGCAGAGCTGGGGTTCCGGCTGAGGAGGTCACCTTGTGCACATCTCCACTGGGGGCAGGGGTGCTTTGTAGGGAGTGCTCAGGCTGAAACTGGTTTCCCTGTTCTTTTTGCATATGAACTCTACTCCTGTAGTACAAAGAGCTTATTACTTGGAAGGAGAAAATGACTTCTCTCTTGCTTTAAGCTGGGGAGGCATCATAGGGTCTTTAGATGCCTTGTAATAGAATCCAGTGGCCATGGATTTCAGAGTTGGTTAAATTAGAGTTCAGTTTTTGCCCCTGCCATTTTCTGCTGTTGTGAGCTTTAGTCTAAATTACACTGAGCCTCTTTTCCTTCATCCGTAACAAAAATATTATATTTGCTGACTGTTGAATTCTGTTGAGGATCAAATGAGTACAGTGGGATTAAAAAGATGAGTCAGATGCTGTTTTTAAGCTTAAATAGTTTCGAATCACCTATGAGATATAAGACACGTATATACTGACTTGGGCCAGATGAACCAAGAGAGAAGACAGGATATTTGATTAGAGAGCTCAGAAGGTTTCCTGAGGATGGTGGGTGGCATTTGAGTATGGCCTCGCAGAACGCTTGGCATTTTATTTATTTATTTTTAAAAATAGATTTATTTATTTACTTTTTAAAAATAAATTTATTTATTTATTTACTTTTGGCTGAGTTGGGTCTTTGTTGCTGCGTGCTGGGCTTTCTCTAGTTGCGGTGAGCGGGGGCTACTCTTCGTTGTGATGTGCGGGCTTCTCATTGCGGTGGCTTCCCTTGTTGCGGAACACGGGCACTAGGCACGCAGGCGTCAGTAGTTGTGGCTCACGGGCTCCAGAGCGCAGGCTGAGTAGTTGTGGCGCACGGGCTTAGTTGCTCCATGGCATGTGGGATCTTCCTGGACCAGGGCTCGAACCCGTGTCCCCTGCATTGGCAGGCGGATTCTTAACTACTGCGCCAGCAGGGAAGCCCACGTTTGGCATTTTAGTAAGCAAAGTCTTTAGCATTGAGATTGCAGTCACATCCAGGCACTGGAATAACGTAAAAAGGGGAGTAGAAGATTCGGTTATGGGGCTTGTTCGGGAAGGAAACAATTTGGAATATAGTTGTTGGGATCAGAAGTGGGCTAGCATGTTTGATTATATCCATAATTAATACCTTTTTGTAGCCAACAAAAGATTAGGATTCATATCAGAAAATTCTCATGTTTATTTGGGTTTTGAATTTGTTAACGTGCTATGGCTTCTCCCAAATTAAATCAGAATATTACCTTGAATGAGTTCCACTTTTTTCTTCCTTGTGGTTAAAAAACACATAACATAAAATTTACATTCTTAACCATTTAATTGTATGATTCAGAAGTGTTTAAGATATTCCCATTATTGTGAGACAAATCTCCAAAACTACTTCATCTTGCAGAACTGAAGCCCTGTACCCATTAATCAATTCCTTTTCCCCTTCCCCTCAGTCTCTGGCAACCATTTAGCTCCACTTTTTTTGACAGTTGGCTTAAGAGAAGTTTCTAGAATTCATCTAGCAACGTTTCATGATAAACTATGTAATAGCAAATCTGGTGTTATTGATCTCATTTTTCCATCTTGCTATAGTAGAAAAATGACATTTCGTTGGTGTTCTTGTGAGTTTGGCCATCCCCACTAACCCTCACATTGTGTGTATGTGCTTCTTCGCACAATATGGTAATTGCACTGACACAGGTAAGGTTTTTACTTTTCCATCTTTACTGTGATCCCAACTTAAACCACGAATATACACCTGTTATGGTTGGTCTTTAAAATCACAAAATGATTCACTACTCATGAGAGTCTAGCAAAGTACTGGAAAAAAAATTAGGGTACATTGTTCTCTTACTGCTTAAATTCTGTATCTTGTAGACTCTGTGGATTCGACACCTACTGGCTTGGAAGTCTTCCCTTTACTCTAGTGTGATGCTTGTGCTACCAGCCAATAAATACTCAAGCATTACTGTTCATTAACTATTTTAACTGTGGAAGCTCTTCATGTGCACTCCAACCATTTTTCTTGGTTTTTTTTTTTGGTGCACATTTTACATTGTAGGTAGTCCTGCTATATTGGGATTGGCCAGGTATAGAGGTATCTGGAACAGGTAAGAGGCAGTATTCTCTCAGGAGACAGTTGATTATCAAGAGAGTTGGACTGTTCCTCTCTGATGGTTACAAATTTTGTCTAGTTACATAGAGAAGTGCTTTTGGCCACAGTGGCAGGTCAAGAAACCACAGCAGTTATTTTAACAGAGACGACTTTACATAAGGAATTATTAATCAGGTATGGAAATACTTAAAAGGTAAAAAGAGAACCCTAAGGGTCACATGGAGGTTTTAACCACATGACACAGCTACAACCTCTGGGTACAAGTAAGAGATTGAAATATGAAAACTTAAGCATTTGGAGGTTGGACCAAGTGGGACTCAGATCTCTGTTGAGCCGATGAAGGGGGGAAGAGTAACTCCCTGGAGCTGGGACCCAGGCCTCCCAGGAGGGGGCTGCCAGTTGATTGGTTCTGGTGACTCTGAGGAGGTATGTTGAGACTGTTTCTGGGAGTGTTGGGAAAACTGCGAGCTGGAATCCATTGGTGCTACTGGAACAAGCTGCCATTGCTGAGAAGAAGAAGAATTGCTGTGGAGAAGCTGACTGGAATAGGAAAGAGTTTGTCCCTTTTTCTTGCTGTCCATTCTCCCTTTAACGTCCTCTATTGGCAGAGCCTAACAGGGAACCAGCTGGCAAAGCAGAAATGTGGTTGGCAGTTTTCCCACCCCGGCACCACGAAGTGGAATTTTAAAAAGGCTAGGTTTAAAACTGAGTGACAGTAGCTTCATAACTGGCACAAATAGTGTGTCCAACTTAGTTAATCTCCTTGAGCTTCCCAGGAGCTGGTGGCTTTGGGTAGGCCTGCATTCCGTGCTGAAATGAACTGACCCTTTCGGGTCTGTGGGGGAGGTGCGTGTGGAACCGGATGGGAGTCAAAAGCCTGTGTGTGATGGCAGTTCTTGCTGCCTCAGTGGTTGGGAGGCAGGTGGTAGAGAAATACCAGCCTGGGCTCTTTTGGGGTCTTTTGCTCTGGCATGATGTTACGTTGGGCATGTTTTTTCTCTGGACACCTAACTTCTCAGTTGAGAAGAGCTAATAGTTCCAGCTTTATTGGTTGCTGTGGGGATTAGAAATAATATGAAGCGTAGAAATTTAAGGTAGAGAGACAGTCTTTTGTTTTAAGGGGGTTAGGTTGGAAGGCCAGCTATAGGTGAGGAAAGAGTGTGATTATCAAAACGGGATGGTGACGTGATTGACCTAAAAACATTGTTAAACAGGCACAATTAAAGTGACATTACATAAAGCAGGAGCTAAAACTGCCTTGTCACGGACCGAGGCCCTGGTCTCAGGTCCCCTGTCCTTCCTCACGGAGATGAAGAGCTGTGGGTAACGCCCACTGGTGCAGGACGAGATGCCCCCTGCTCACGCCTCCTGCCTCTGACCTTTACCTGGCTGTTCTGGAGATCTGGTCACTTGTCTACTGGTTCACTAGGTGCCAGCAACTGGCACCAAACAACCCCGACACATCCCTGAGTATGTCTCTTTCATCTGGGTGGAGGGCCAGTCTCTTTCCCAGGAGCAGCCTCCGCCGGGTCTGGAGTCAGCCTTGTCAAGGTCTCTTTCTGCCGTCAGCCAAGCCATGCCATGTATATATAATAACGTTGCCTTGCCACCTGGGTGCTGCTTCTGAATGTCTGTGCTGTTCACACTTCTGCTAATTTCATTTGCCCATACTTCTTCATGGTGGTAGTTGGTGATAGATGTTATATTTTTCTGATTGATGACAGACTGTACAGTACGAAAGAGTCATCTTTGTAGGGTTAGAATGATATCTGTCCTAAAGTACAGGCCCCATTTTGCTGAGTATTTAAACACAGGCTGAGAGTACTTTGAATTTTGTAGATAAAATATATGGCACTAGACCTGGCAGCCTGATTTAGACCTTGGAGTGATGTAGCTGGCAAGGCAGGATCTCAGTGTCTAAAGGGAGGCCTAAGCTGTGCGCTTACATAATTCAGGCCTGTGCTTCTGAAATGCACCACAATTTATTGCACAAATTTGACTGGAAATCTGGCTCAATTGGAGGTTCCTCTGGCACCAGCTAAATAATGGTGTCACACCCAGCATCATTTTCCCTTCTGTGCTGTTCCAGGAAGAAACTTTTAATAATAATTATTATTTTTTAATACGGTGGAGAAGGGAAGGCATTCACAAAGAAGCATTTCTCTAACAAAATGATATTCTTTTCTGAATGGGCTCACCCGAGCCTGCTGTCTGTTACAGAGAAAATTGCCTTCCTATTGCAAGAGGTTTGTTTTCTTTTCCTCCGGAGCCTTCCTCCTCTTCTAGAACTGTGGGAGGGCCGGTGGCACATCACCGTGCTGGATGGATTTCATCTGGCTTGCAGCCTGTACTTTAAGTAACGGAGTTGTCTCTTCTGAGGGCACTGGATCTCCATTTTTAGCCTGGGGATGAAGGGTGAGAAATGTGGGAGACGATTTCTCCATTACTAGAAAACAAGATTTGGGGCCAACTGGTTAATTAGGAGCTTCCAGTGAAAAGGAAAGAAGTTGCAGAGGGGCAGAGCCAGTTGAGATATGCCGGTCCCTGTGACTTTCCATGACCCTACAGACCCCCAGGCCTGCTCTGGTCCTTGAAGACCCCCATTTTCTCTTCTGCTTTTAAACTCTGGTTTCTTATTTGTAGATTTTTTTGTGTCCTTCCCAATGAAGGTGTTTCCCACGTTAACATTGATTCGTGTTTGCACTCCATCTTCAGAACTATTAGCTCTGTAGAAAGAGGCCTTAATAGAGAGACACTATTTTTATTTCTTCTCGGCTTCGTTTGCTCATTTGAGCAGCATATGAAGAGTGCGTCATTCAGCAAAACTTCACACCTCTTAGTATTGTCACAGACTAGCCTTTTGAGGACAAATGAAGGGCTGTACAATCTTTCACTATCCTTTTCTTCTGTCTTAACCACAAAAAATGCTACCCCGGCAATTTAGGCTTAGTATGATCTCAAATTCGTGAATTTTTTAGGGAGGTGGGATGGTGGTACTTTGGAGTCCACATTAATGGAATTATCCCTTTTTATATTGTAGCTTACTATCATTTTATTTAGTGTTGAACTCTCACACTTGATTTTTTTTTAACAGTATCAGTTCAGCTTTACTTGAATTATTATACATGTTCTGTAAGGATAACTATTAGCTAATGATAGATTTGCGAGTGGGTTATTTCAAAGATCACAAGTAATTGAATTCATTACGTCAAATTTGTAGCGAGCAGAGGATTGCCTTAAAGTCTTGGCCAGGTCAAAAGAGAACACTAATTATTCAGATTTTGTAAAATTGTTTTTTTTCTAACATAACACATTGAAACTACCAGGAGTACTGCTTTTGCATCACTGCTTACAAAGAGCCTAGATTTTATGGTTGTACAGTGAGATATCTAGTCTAGAATCTTTTTAATCTTTATTCAGGAATATACTTATCTTTGTGTAGTATAGAATCATGTCTGGTAAAAGTTGCCAGAAGGTAGAGATATTAGAAATAGTTCACATTCAACTGGTGCTATATGAGATACTCATTAGCAACGGCGATACGGATCCACAGTGATATTGCCTCCTCCATCTCTTTGAAAGTTTTCTTTATATACTGACCAGTTCCGCTTATTCCCCTAATCAGAAATGCAGTTTGAGTTTAGAAAAATAAATCTTTTAGCTAGGCCTTTTTGCATTCCCCGTTTTATTGTCTCTGCGTGTTGGCATTTTCTATGAACATGGCACTATACTAGGCACTTCATAGTTATTATTAAGCTCTTTTTTCCTCTCACAGATCTTCCCTCCTGTGGTCTGGTAGGAAAGATAAGACCTACAAGAAGTAATTAAATTATAGTAACGCAAGACAGAAAGTGATTAGTGCTGTAACTTCGGCTTATCTCTTCTGTCTCTTGATATTTTAGCTCTCGTTAACATCCATATTAGATGTTGTAAAAGTTAGCCAAGTAGCTTTGTTTCTTAGTAACACGTGTAGATCTGTTTTTTCCCCATGGGGTTCATATTACCTGAAATATTCCTGGAATGCAAACTTAAGAGTTGCCTGATTTTGCACTAATATATTTAGTCCCTTCCTGATTTTTACAGGATTTTCAAGTCATTTTTTGCATGGGTTTTCACTGCGAAGTTATGTATTAATATAATGCCAGGTAATTCTTAACTTGCTGATTCTTGAGAGGAAACTGAGGCAAGCTGGCAGCCAGGAGCTGCTGGTGCCAGAATCATTGTTGAGAACCTAGGCCTCTGTTCTCTGGATGACAGCAAGCCACCCACTTACTCTTGATCATTTGTTGCCATCAAATGCTTGAGGAATGTTTGATTTCATGTCCGGGATGGCTCTTTTTGTCTAACTTCAGGAGTGCTGAACTGAGCTTTGTTCTCTTCAAGGATTCGATGCCCTTTCTGTCTCATTATCCCAGTCTTACCGGCTGCATCCTCACCATTCCTCCAGGAAAGGTGGCACAGGCGTCACTCACCCTTGGAGCGGATCTTTATTTTCAGAGCACTGGGTCGGGGAGAGTTTTTGTCCCCGCGCTGGGAAAAGAAGATGAGGCGGGGCTCTGAGGGCTTTCGCACTTTCCCTTTTCTTCCTGGGTCTGGAGGCGATTCGCTGCTGGTTGCATAGCTTCGTACTCGGGAGCCCTTCACCTTCTTTTGCCTTGAGGTCTGTGAGGGGCAGACCCTATGCCTGCAGAAGAATTTGTAGCTAAGTGCAGGCACCCCATGTGGTGCCTTGGATAATGATTTTGGAGCCCTTAGAGCCTTAAAAGTATTCTTTAAAGTCTTGACAGGGTCTTGGGGGGGGTGAAAAGACCTAATGTTTGGCCTCCTCCTTCTCCTGCCCCCTCCCTCGCCTGTCCTTACTGCATCTGTGCAGTAAATAGCAAGAACTTCTGAAAATGCTCTTAGTTGGCTGATGTAATTGAGTAGGAGAGCAATCTCCAGAGACAGATATTTTCCCACTTGCATGATGGTCTTGAAAAGGTATTTTGATTTGGGGAAGAGCGAGTTCCTTTGGAACGTAATCCTGCATCTGTGCATTAAATAGCAAGAACTTCTGAAAATGCTCTTAGTTGGCTGATGTAATTGAGTAGGAGAGCAATCTCCAGAGACAGATATTTTCCCACTTGCATGATGGTCTTGAAAAGGTATTTTGATTTGGGGAAGAGCGAGTTCCTTTGGAACGTAATCCTGCACTGTGCACCGTAGATGACAGGCGAGTCCCTTCAAGGACGTGAGGCTGCCGAAATCTGCTTTCCTTCTTTCCCTCTTTGGATACTGCGAAACCCGGCTCCTCCTGGCAAGTTGCCAGGAGATTGGTAATTGGGGCAATTTCTACGGCTTGCCACTTCCTCTGCTGTCACTGTGGCTAGTGTAGGTCTAGACCACTGGGTGTCAGGGGGTGAGGGGAGGGTGTGCCTGTCCTGCTGTTCCCTGGCATGGGCAGGTAGAGAAATATTTGGTAATCTTGTTTTCCCACCGTTACTAGAATGTTCCCAGTTGTCTTAGTTGTAAAGATGTTTAAGGAGTATTTCAAGTTACCTCCAGCTACATGTGCAGAAAGAAAGTGAGTTCCCCAGGTATTTACTTACTTGCCTACTTATTTAGCCACTTTGATGTTAATCAAGCTCCTCTGTGTTGCTTTGTGACTCTTTAAACCTTTGGAGTCCCTTTTCTTCTATTTCCGTTGGTTTAAGTGGGTCCAAAGTGCTCAAAAGGCGCTCTGCAGCGTTTCTCAAAGTGTGACCCACGGTCCTTCTCGCTACTTATTAAACATACAGAATTGGGGACATGACCCCAGACCTGCAGAATCAGAATACCTGATGTGGCCCGGCAGTCTGCGTGTTTACAAGCTCCCACACCAAACCCGACGACTACTGACAGGCGATGACTGCCTTTTGGCACTAGGAAGCCAAGAACGGGTAGTGTCTGCCACCCCCCGCGGGCACCCCCCCCCCCCCCCCCCCCCGCTTCAGCCTCTGGGATAGCTGGGATCAGAATCCCTGCTCTGCGTGTTAACAAGAAGTGAGGCACGTTACTTAACTGTAAGCCTCACTTTCCTTGCTGTAATTGGGGATCATAATCCATTTCATAATGAATTGAACACTCTAAGAAGCAGACCCGAGTGTTTTTTTCCTAGGTCTGATGAAGAGTGGGTGGTTGTAGAAACAGTGGGTCGCAGAGTATGAGAGAAGTGTAGTAAACTAAGGGTTCTATAAAAGCAGCAAGACACTTCAGGGGCCAAGTATCTTGCATAAGCACGGGGTTCAAAGTCCAGCCCTCTTACATTCTCACACTTGTGAATTTTTATAATCACATCTCAGGTTTAAAAAAATATTTTTTCAATTTGATTTGTTTTTATTTACCGTTCTCCTTTGCCTCCTTGGAGATACGTCTGAAATGTATTTCACTGTTGTGAATTTGGGACTTTCCCAGACCTTGTCTCTTTAATAGACCCTATTTACCTTTAAGAGAGATGTTTTTAGGAGGAAGAAATAGAGCTAATTGGGAAATAAAGTGAAAGTGTCTTTTTCTTTGAAACAACTCCTGGGGAGTGTTTGGGTATATGAATCTTCTGTGTGTGGTCCTATAGGTATAGTGGAGCAAGATATCTTCCATTTGGCCAAGGTGGTTACGATTTTGAACCTTTCCCCAGCTGCTGACTATAGATTTCTATCTAGTTAGATCTGCCTTTTATAAAATGTGCTATTGTGTATGTTAAGGATAGTAAATAGTGGATATCCCTGTGGATTGTGTCTCCTGGATGCCAAGGGAATTGAATGGTCCTTGATTGTAAATATGCCCAGGGCATGTGGTAATGTTCCTATTTTAAGTCTATAATTCAAACGGAAATTGCAGCCTTTGTTTATTAACATAGCTTGTGTGGCAGGGCAACTGGGACTGGTCCGTTTACTGTTTGAAATTTTATCCATTTAAATCTGATCCTGTCTGTTCTTATTTTAATTCAGCAGTCTGTTTTAAGATCTTCGTAGAGTATAATTCTGCTTGGCTACTTTTAATATATTTCAAGCCTCCTTTAAAAAAAAAAAATCAAACTTGTTTTTGACCCTGGTTATTTGAGAGCATGTTGGTAGTTAAATTATTCCCTTCTGCCTCATGGAAAGATACATCTATGAAAGAAAATCATTTTGAGGGAAGGAAAAAGGAATTTCATGCATTTCTTGTGAGGAAAAGAATGGAAGGTTATTCTGCCTCTGAGAGAAATAAAAGTATTAGACATTGTGAGCCAAGGGAAAGGTTGGCCAAACAAGGTTTGGGGGTTTCCTATCCCTAAACATTTTTTTAGTTTAAAAAACCCCAACGTTATAGAATGATACAGAACAAACATTTCTTATTATACCACATTTGCTTCAGATCGTCATTTAAAGAGACAAGCTTGCAGATGAAGTTGAAAGTCCCTGTGGACTCATCCTTGACCCTATTTCTCTCCCATTCTGTTTCTTTCTCTGCCCATCCTGCATCAGTTAACTAACCATTGACTTCCGTTTCTAGGTATTTTTATACTTTGGCTATTTACATAGCTCTAGGAATAATGTTGCTTGTGTCTTTTTTTAGTCTGTATTTAAATCATTATCATTCTACAACTTGTTTTCCTGCTCAGTGTTGTTTTTCACATTTGTTCATTTATTGCATTGCTCTCAGACTAACTGCTCTCTGTTCTGCTCTGTGACTGTACAGAGCCGACTGTAAATTTTACATCGTTAACATGAGCGTTGTGGTCCTTGTCTTGCATGAGTGAGACCTCTCTGGGGTATATACCCTCCTGTAAGTAGAATTTCCTAAGTATAGTGATGCATATCTTCAGCCTTAACCAGATGATGCCGAGTAGCACCATGTGAAAGTGCCACAGTGGTTGAACCGTTTTATATTCCCATCAGTGGTTACAGCACACCTATTTCCCCTCATCCTCATTTTTAAAATTTGACAATATATTGGATGTCCTATAGTATCTCAGCTTACATTGCCCTGATTATTAATGAAGTGATACCTTTTTTCATACACTTAATGTCCAGCTGCAGTTCTTTTGTGAAATGCCTGTTCGTACCTTTTGGCCAATTTTTCTGTTAGATAGTTTCTCTTATTGATTTGTTCTTCCTTCCTCTACTGAGTAAATCAAAGTAATGAGAGACCTTCCAACAACTCTCACTGCCACGTGTACCCACCTAAGAGTATCTGCATCCACACACCTAAAGGTGAATTATTGGAGCTCCTATGGAAAGCCATCCCCTCCTTACCTATGCATTAACAGTTCTATCCTCTTCCTTCTGCATTTTCACTTACTTGCTTTCCACAGGACCTTTGCCTGTTATTTCGCCCCTCTAAAACCAAAAAACCAAAACCCCTTCTCTTCACCTTGCTTCCTCTGCCAGCTGCCACATAATCTCTTTGTATTTTGTAGCAGAACTTTCTGAAGTACCGTATGTACTCACTTCCTCCACTTCTTCTCTTCCCATTCCTAGTTCCAGGCAGGCTTTTGCCCCTACTGCTCCACCAAGATTAATCTTGCCAAGTTACAGACGAGCCACACTTAGCTTAATCCAACAAGCGGATCTTGGTCCTCAGCTCACTTGCCTTGCCTTGTACATTGGACACAGTTGATCTTTCCCTCCTCAATTCACTTTCTTTCCTTGGCTTCTAGGAAATAACATTGGTTGTTTCCTCCTGCTGAGATCACTGATTGCTCCTTCTCAGTCTCCTTTTATACATTCCTTCTCTTATTCCTTACCTTTCAATGTTATAATGCCTCAGTCCTCTGTCCTTTTCAATCTCGTAGGTTTAAATACCACCTATATGCCAACCACTCCCAAATGTAAATTACCAGCTCAGAGCGTTTTTCCAAACTCCACTCTGCCTACTCAAAACCTCCACTTGAGAGTTCAGCAGGCCCGTAACCAAACTCCTCATCTCACCCACCTCCCTCTACCTGTGGTCTTCCTCATCTCAGGTGATGACCCCACCTATTATTCCATTTGCTCAGATAAAAAAAAAACCTTGGAGTCATGCTCGATTTCTCCCTTTTTTCTCATCTCACATTTCATCCATCTACTTGCAGAATATTCCCAGATTCTGACCACTTCTTACCCCCTCACTGCTCTTCCTTGATGTAATGTTAACATCATTTCCCGCCCAGATTAATGCCATAATGTCCTAATTGGTCTCCCTTTGTTCTCTCTCTTCCCTGCTGTAGTGTCTGTTCTCAGCACAGTGACCAAAGTAATTCCTTCAGCTGTTAAGTCAGATGTGTGACTTTGTCTGTTGTTCTCCCCTCTCGAACTCAGCTGTAGCCACAGTGATGTCTCTGCTGTTCCTTGAACCCACCAGTCCTCTCCTAACTCAAGGCTTTTGCGTTGGCTGTCCTCTCTGCCTGTCTCTAGATGACTACATCCCATACCTCCTTTGAGTCTTTGCTAAAATGTAATGTGATCAGGGTAGGCCTCACTGAGAAGTTTACAGCTGTGGCTCAGTACTCCAGTTCTCTCGTATCCTGTTCTGCCTTGTCTTTACCTTGTTTCACTTATCAGCTACTGAGTCTGTGCTTTGGCCTGTCAGTTTGTTCATGATGCTTTTTCAGCAAAGTACTCTTTAAAATTTTAGTGAAGCCACATTCATCAGTGTTTTCATCGTTTGTGTTTATTCAGCCTTGTGTTAAGAAATCCTGCAGGATCCTAGGGTCCAGTAAAATTTTTGGCTACAGTTTTTTGACTGTTAGATGGGCTAGATTAAATTTGGCCTGAAACGGGGTTGAGAATAAGACCTTGATTAGGGGTCCCTTCCATTCCCTCCAGATGAGCATTAACCAGAGACCTCATTTTGGCATGATAAGCTCCTGTTCAAAAAAAAAAAAAAATGCCAGGCATGCCTTTTAGATGCTGAGATTGGGCCTCCTTCCCAAACCAAGGAGAGGTAAAGATGATTGAAGTTATCTCTAACGTGAGTCATTGCAGAGCCTACGTACAATGTCACTTCTCAGGATGAACAGTGATTACAGCGCATATTGGTTTGTGTATTATCCGCCCGCCAGATAAATCAAGCATTCTTTTCTATTTTTAATTTTAAAGTATTTCCATGTAGATTAGAATCTAAACTAGATAGTCCTTTTTAGCAGGCAAGATTCAGCTAAAGTCTTGTTTTCTCAGAATACATTCCATACCTCAATTGCCTCTTAGAGATTTCAAAGGCTTTTATGTACCTGGTAATTTGGAGGAATTGCTTTTATTGTGTAGTTTCTTAGGGACTTCTAATATCTCTCTCGTAAGATGTTTGCAGATGTCAGTAGCTACTAGATCTTCAGGGTTAGAGTAACAAGATGACTCTGTGGTATCTTGTTTTCTGCCCGTGCTATTAGTTCATTCCGAGCTTCATGAGAGACATATAATCAGACTCAAGTCACCCTGTTTTTTTGTTGGAATGTTTGGTATACTATTTATTTTCTTTCCTTCTTTTGAGAGTATCTTGGCTTGGCCCAGTCCTGTCGAGCATCTTTCTTCTTCACACTGCCATGTTCACACATTTAGGTGTATCTCATCCCATGATCTTCATTTGAATGCCTGTTGAAACTATTTCTTACCATTCCTTGTTTTGGAGTTCCGAACAAGTGACATTGCCTTAAACCTCTGTGGTGTTTCAGAATAAATAAGATAAGGTTCTGATATCAGGTTCTGTGGCACATCATAAGGCTGTGTAAGGGAAATGTCAATTATTTTGTTCAATTCACTTAAAAAAATGTTCACTTAGTGAATCACACAGCTATTCTGAATAGATTGCCTTGTATCGCTAGGGGAATATGAATACATTGGGACTTCTTTATTCCTGATGGCTGATTCTGATAACCATTGATTTTTGTCTTTATTAAAAATCCTGTTCATTACTGGCGCCTAGCATCTTCTGTCTAGCAAACATTCTTACGCTATCAATAGTGTCATCATAAACTATTTTAGGGCTCCTCAGTAGTGACCCACTATTTTCACTTGGCTGCCTGAATGCTTATAAAATATCCATAATCCTATACATCTGCCCTTATGTTAGCACTCCCTCTAGCCAGGCAGCTCTTATTTGTCTCCTTTTCCTTGTTAAGGAAAACTCAGTGTTATGTTATTTCTTTAAAGATTTTCATGTTTCGGGCCGTACTTCACTTATTAGGCAGTGATCATGGTTCCCCATGACTTTGATCAGAGTTTGGAAATCCCAGTTGCTCCTGTTCAGAGTGTGGAGATTCCCACGCATCAACTCTGAGAAAGGATAAAGATTCACCTTCAGTTCTAAAGGTGCCTTAAGTTTTTTGAAGAGCACGAAAATGGTGCTGCTGCCTTTTTTTTTTTTTTTTTTTTTTAAGCCAGAGAAATTAGAAGACAGGTGGATGGTGAATGTGAAGCTCGAACTCAAATAATTATGCACATTCTTGGTGATATCAGTGAATTGAAATGTTTAAATGATGTGTTTTGGACACCAAGGCTTGCTTTGGGTCTAGGAGGAAACCTCTATTTCTATGCCCTTGACCTCAGAATTGTCATTAGTATTACTTTAAATATGGGGGTATTAAAATGATAAATGTTCTTTATTTGAGAGTAGTTGGCTATTTAAGAAAACATAATTTGAATACTTTAAGTATAGAATGAATTATATAGAGATCTTGTTGTGTCAGGTGTGTAAAAGATGGCAAAGCAAAGTTGAGGCCAGGTGGGCTAATCATACAGGATGGGGAAGCAATGGTGTGCATCTAGGTTAGGGGTTATGGCTTAATTTTCTCCTTTTTTTCTGAATTTTTTTCCCCCCAAATATCTGTTCATGCAGTCCTATCCTTCTAGCATACTTGTTCTTGTATATTATTCTGCATATTTCTTTTGTGGTAGTACATCCAAGTATTTGAGTTTATACTATGAGGGAAGTACTGTATATTTGGGTCTGGGATCACAAAGGACAACAGAAAAGGACAGGGTCTCTGTTCTCATGCAACTTAGGAGCTAGCGGGAGAGACATTAATCATACCAACCAATTTAGCCAACATCTCCCAATTTCTTGTACACAAGCTCTAGTCCTCCATACGCTGTCCTCCCCCCAACTGCAAACTTCTCGGGTTCCTTCGCTTTTATCCCCTCTATGCACTCCCTTGTCAGTCACTATTTATTTCTTAAAGAGATTCTCCTAGCTCTTAAGTTCCTGTCAATTCCCAGTTCTGTTGCCTTCATCTGGACCCTCTCTCATCATCTCAGTTATATTGCTCAGAGCTCCTCTTTTGGGGGAAATCTGGGCCCCAAGAAATAATGAGGGGATTGGCTGTGTATTTGTGTGCTGAAATACTGTTTATTCCTGCCTCTCTCCTTTTGCTTGTCTTTTTTCCCCCCCCCAACTCTAATTTTCTTTCTAGTTTTTTCCTATCCTGCAAACTCATGTTAAGTCCCACCTTGTCAATGAAACATCTCCTGATTACTTCTTTCCACTTCCCTGAATTCTAATAACACTTAGTCCCTGGTCTATATCACATAATTTAGCACTTATTCAGAACTGCTTTGTGTTACTTCATATCTGCAGGATTTCTTCTGTTATTGTTAGGTTACAAGGATTTTAAGTCCAAGAGTATAACATACATTTACATAGTGCTTTGTCTGGGGCTAATAGTTGGTAGGTGCTTAATAAAGGCTTACAGAGTAATAGAAGGAGATTTATAGTATATCTGTAAATATTAGAGGGGCCCTAATACTCAGTGAGCTTCTTCTATACTGCAGTTTATATAACTCTTTCCCTGTTGATGAACATTTAGGTTGTTTCCAGTTGTGTAAACATTCCATTGCTTATTTTTGACCCTGTCATTTGAAAAAAGAAAATCTTGTTCCCTGTAAAGCATTTCAACCAAATACTTGTTAATCGTTTACTATATATCTAGCAATTGTTCAATATTTGTGATACTGGGAGCTAGAGCATATTTCAGGTGTGTTGTCATTATCTCACACTCTTGGCTGTGTTCATGTGTCAGTTTTTGCTTTGTTTTCCCATTCCTGATGCGGTATTTTATTTTGCTTTAAGGATAAGAACAAGAAACTGCGTCCCCTCTATGACATTCCCTATATGTTTGAAGCCCGGGAATTTCTGCGAAAGAAGCTTATTGGGAAAAAGGTAAGTGATGGCAGAAACATAATTTGCAAGTGGTTAGGGGTTGTTTTAATCTGGGCTCTTGTGATGGAATCCCAGAGACCAGCAGATGACTCTCCTCCACCAAGTCAAGCGGTATTACTTTGATATGAAGAGAGGCGTGCCTCTGTCTCAGGAAGTGGCATCCCTTGGGAGAAGTTTAAAATTGGGGCCCTGACCACGGTGTGATTTCCAGGGCTCTCACGGCATGTTCTTTCCAGGGTCCAGGCTCAATTCCAGTTTCAGTAATTGCATATTGCCCTGAGCTCCATCCACTTCCATTAAAGCAGAGTAGCTCTCTGCTTCTCTCCAGCCACTTGCATTAAAAGTCGGGGCTGTGGGATTTGCTAATGAAAGAAAGTGGCTGCTTTTTTCTGACTCCCCTGTTTCTGAGGAGAAGAGGGCTTCTGGACTAGGAGCCTGCCTTTTGTGGAAGAGAGGGTGTGGTTTCCTGGTGGTTCGTTGGGAGACTTCTGGTGTAGTGCAGCGGCTCAGAGGCCCTCAGAGGGCATTTCCTTGTGTTCTTAGATCAGGATGTTCTATGACCTGCTGCACAACTTGCTATTCTGGGAAGCTGACAATGAGCCTCTGATCTTCCCTGGATTTTCCCTGACCTCCCCAACCTACATATCCCAGACATTTCTTTGTGTCCTGGGTAAACAGAGGAAATGAATAGAATAGTTCCTGCGGTAATTGAGGGAAATCTGTTCAGAGAAAGACTGTGATTTGTCTTCTCCTTACTTTCCGTCGGTGGGGATTCTTCCAGGAAGTGTTATGTTTTGGGCCAACTTTCATTATAGGTTCAGAAAGGTAAGGCCATTTGGTTCTAAGTCTGACGTCAACATGTTGAAGCCATATTAGCATTCTTTACCTACATGCAGGTTTTTAAATGATTGGAGTTGTGAGAGGTTTGTCAAAGTAGTGTAAAATAAATATAAATATAATCCATTTTATTATATACCGTAGTTACTAGAATGATAAATTATTGCAAGAGATTTTGAAGCTGGGCAAAAGATGAAATTGCTAATTTTGAGGTAGAGAAACCAAACTGGATTCCCTAAAACAATTATTAATCTCCTCAGATTCCTTGAGAGAATAGGCTCATTTGTCATTGTATAAAACATGACAGAATGCTGTATTCATTCATGAAGTGTAGTGCAAATGATGGCTTTAAGCCTCTTTCAATTTCTAGATCTCTTGTTATCTGATTGAATGTCTGACGTCTCTGTTTCACGAAGTCGATACCATATCACTGATTTACTGGCTCATAAACAATGGCATAGAGACAAGCAAGGAATTCCCCCTGCACGTGTTCATTTCGATTGAAATCCATCCAAAACCACACTGAAAGGAGTGGCAGCGCATATTTGCTTCATGCACAGCCAGTTGTGTGGTGTGTATTCTGGCATCCACCTGGTTTGTTTGAATATTGCCCTTCCCTGATTGTGCTTCGTCCCTAGGAGCAGAGATCACAGCTCAGGGTAGCAGCTGCTGAATGGTTCTAGAAAGTTAGCCCAGGCCTCTGCTCTCAAACACTGTGTGCCTGCTGGGCCTTTGTAAAGTCCTCTGTCTCAGGATCAAAGGACCGACCTCCAGTGTCAGATATGGTGGCAATTCTTAAGCAATTAGGCTCCTCCTTGGTGGTAGAAAACTCGTTTACTGGTTCCTCTGCATCAGAGTTGATTGGATTCTATTTGTGCTGAGCCCAAGTTTTGTCCCCCACGGTGACACTGTGTAAACGATGAATACTGTATCCCTGCGTAGGGAGAAGGATGCAGCTAAGCTCTGCTGGGCTGGAACATTCCTGATGCAAACTGCTTTTTCCTGGCTCGCCACCTGAAACCACTTGCCTGTCTTCTGGGCCCATCAGTTGCGATAGCGAACCACCCATGTGCTCTGGAGTCTGGGAGCAGACAGGGCAGTGGCTGCCTCAGGGGGGCGGCTAGCACATCATCGCACAGTTCTGCCAGTTCCCTTCAGACCTCTGCAGCTGTTCAGTGCAGCACATGGTGATTAAGAGGCACCGAGAGGGAGCATGTGTGCCTGTGTGTGCCTGTGCACGAAAGCTGATTAGTACAGCCTGTCACAGCTTAAACGAGATAATGGAGGTAAAAATCATCTTCTCTGCCCAGACTATTATTTGACCATCCCGGAGAGTCTATAATAAGACAGTTTGGAGGGGTTTCTAGACTGTAGAGCATTGGGGTTGAAGGTAAAGCGGTGAGGTGCTTTGTTAGATTCAGTGGCCTCCATTTCAGTTATGGAAATTCACTTTGGTTCCCTCCCAAGACTTAATTCTGGCTAAATGCCTTAAAGTAACCAGGCACCTCTCTGAGCCTTGGTTTTAGCATTTGTGAACTGGGAATATTATTTGCCTTTCCTCTCTCATGGATGAGAGAATCCAGGATAATACTAGTCATTCATGTTTTTCCAGGTGCCTGTTATGTTATGTGGTTTGGTTTTGTTTAACAATACTGCTTTCGTTTAGAATCTAGCATTGCCTGACTTTCTCAGGTCTGAGGTCAAGAGATGTGAATCAGTGCGCAACTAATTTGACTGCCATCAACCCCTTGTGCAGATTTGGGTGTCACCTGGTTCCAGCTTCCACAAAATGTGTATCTGCTTGTATTGGAATGTATATGTGTGTGTGTATGTGTGTGTGTGTGTGTTTTATCTGGTTTAAGGGAGAGGTAGAATATGTGCGTATCCTGGAAGTGTTTCAGAAGCTGTCTGAATTGCTATACTGCCTGGTAGAATGCCCTCCCCATCCCTTGTTTACCATCTGCCATCTGTGCTTTCACTAAAATATGACTAAGGAATATGCATGGAGGAGAGAACTGTCTTGCTAATTTCTTCTGGGTTTCTTCATGGTCCCAGTGTAGTGGACGCATGGAATCCTTGGTAACTTCAACATGTCCCTTAGTTTTCCAGAATGGCATCCTTAGTGAGTATAAGATGGTGAGATGCCCTCCTAAGAGAACCAGAGCTAAGGTCCTCTTCTGACAGCAGGAGCAGTTTCTTTCTCTGTGTACATTTTTTTTCTTAATGTTTAGAGACGGTCAGCCCAAGGAAAGCAGGAGTTTGTGTGCCTAAGTCATTTTGCTCTCAGTGGAATAAGGTAATAATAGCTGGGATCTTCACTGGGAGTTTTCTCCAGCTATTTCATAAAATCTCTAAATATTTTTTAATCTGTTTAATACAGCATTTACAAGTGACATATGAATCACTGTAACTCCTGTCCCTTGATTGCAAAATTTCTATCACCATGGGAACCATTGTGTTCAAAGTTGTAACTTGTTTGGACAATTGAAGGGTCAAAAATGGTGGATGAGATGAAATTGCAAGAAGCGATGAAGCTTCAGCCCTGGCAATAGATAGGAGAGCCTGGACGAGCATCTATCTCCAGAAACTGTACCCCCCAATTCGTCTGTTCCCTAAAGGTTTTGCCACTGTTTCTGTTGATAGAAGTAAGTTTGGGGGATGAGGCTCATTTGTAAACCAACGGCTGACTTTGTATGATTTTTATGCCATTAAAATTTGTTCCGTAAACTAGGTTGACTCTTTAGGCACTAAAAATTGGGTAATTTTTCTTGATAAATGCAGACATTTGGGAAGTTATTGGGCTATGGATTAGGGAATTATTTCTAATTCATATTGTTTTAGATTGTTCTTTTTTGGAAACCTGTTTTACTTGAGGGTTGTACTTTTGGGGACGTGGGGCTCTTTGGGGTGGGTGGAAATGATTTCCATGTGTACCAGATTTACAATTCCAGCAGGTTCAAAACTGAACTCATGGTAAATCTGGTCTGTCTAGAATGGTTGGTATTGTATGTAAACGATATTATCTCTATTCTAGGTTAATGTGCTTTTATGAACCAGACCGGCAACCCAACCACTGTTAATAGCCTTGTTTCTATGGGATAAAATACTCTGAGTGTCTAAATCAGCTATGGAAGATATGGCTCATTTGTTCTTCGGTGGTGGGTACCTATGTTGATTTTCATGCTATTCCAATATGTAGCATGAACGAAAGACTTCTGTTTTTTAAGGCACTTCATATAATGCTCATTCTAGTCTAAAGAGGAGAGCTGTCATTTATTGAGTTGTTTCTTGATGGAAAAATACTGAATTTTGTTTTCACTTTATTTAATTTTCACCTCCACCCTGAAAGATATATGTATCATTCCTATTTTCATAGGCATAGAAACTGAAACTCATAGGAATTAGGTATCTTACCCCAGATGTCTATGCTTTTAATCACGATTTTGAATTACAAGGCATCTGGAAACCCCGCTTTCCTGTTGTGTGTACTGAATCATGTGTAGATAGCCAGGGTCACGGTGCTTTTTGGGATATGCCAGTTCTTGTGTATAACGTACTCTGCCTGCTATGAGAAGTTGATTCTCTTCAGCCGCATCGTCCTCATCTACAGATAGCCGCAGGTGGTAAGAGCACCATGGATCAGCCCTCTGATTGCCTTCAGCCCTCTAGACATTATCTCATTAGTCTTTGAGATGTCCCTGTGAAGTGATGTTTCATCAGATTGTTCTTCAGATAAACCAGTGTCAGATTACATGTTCTTCAATTACACAGACAATGTGAGGTCATAGGTAACTGTGCTAAGCCAGTGTGGAGCTTGATTGTCCTTTCTCTTCAATCTCTTGTCAGAGATGAGGCTTCTGGGAGAAGGGGAAGGACGGGTCACTTCTTTATCTTGGGCCAGGGCCCCGCCCAGGTTGAGGAGCACAGGTTGAGGACTGGTCCCTGAAGGTACCGGGTGTAGCCTTCCTCAGCTGAAGCCGTGCTCCACTCAGCCGGTGAGAGCTCTTCAAGGGCATGGAGCTTTTTTGAGGAAAATTCTTTCACTCTTCTCACGGGCTGTATCACAGGGCTGTCCTGTTGCTTAAAAATACTTTTGCCATGTGTTACTTAATCCGCTGTGTTAAGTACAAAGCTGGCAGTCTGGGGATTCTTGTTCTTAATTACCTCTGATGTATTTTAGTTTGGTTTTTGTAAACATTTCCTTTGTCATCTCCACATTTTCCACTTCATATTAGTGTGATTCACTCACGCTATAGAAGAGTCCTTTACATTAATGATCAAAACAGGCCCTAAGGTTGTGAATGCATTGTGATTTAAATCGACAGGTTTATGCGAGGTTGCTTGTCCTTGCTTTCTCAGTGCCAGCTGTTACCATCAATGTGGCTGTACATTTTTTGAATAAATGGCTTGAAAGATATTCACCAAATCGAGTGATATTTTGAATGGCTCGTATTTTCTGACCATGCCTTTTCCAAGTAAGACTTCTCCCACTTAGACGGGCCAGGAGTGTGTCAGTGTGCACTGGAGACCAAGGGTCATTTTAGATGCCCTCGACCCCTTGGCTTGACTCATCAACTCCCTTGTCTGGTGAAGGTAATTAACAGAAATGACTGTAGCATGGCCTGTTTCTAGAGACTCGCTGAGTTGTTCTCAGCAAGGTAGCACTCGCCCTGCTGCCACTTAAGAGCTCTTCTTGATGGGTTTTTGGTTTTTTTATCTGCAGATTGTGCAGAGTACCTCTGTGCTTTAGGGACCATCAGGGTGCTGAGCTGACCATATAGCTCTTTGGTGAAATGTGGTATTTGTATGATGTATATTGTAATGCCTTCTTAGGAAAGGACCTCTTAGTTAAATGAAGAGACTAGAACTTTAAACTGCATTCCTGGAAATGTCTTCTGTATGCTCACCCGTGGGAAATGATTTATTAGCTACAGAATCCTCAGGATCTCCTGTCTTTGGTTACTACTGGGCATTACTTTAAAGACTTTTCTTGGGCTTCCCTGGTGGCGCAGTGGTTGAGAATCTGCCTGCCAATGCAGGGGACACGGGTTCGAGCACTGGTCTGGGAAGATCCCACGTGCCGCGGGGCAGCTGGGCCCGTGAGCCACAACTACTGAGCCTGTGCTCTAGAGCCTGTGCCCCGCAACAAGAGAGGCCACGATGGTGAGAGGCCCACGCACCGCGATGAAGAGTGGCCCCCGCTTGCCACAACTAGAGAAAGCCCTTGCACAGAAACGAAGACCCAACACAGCCAAAAATAAATAAATAAGTAAATAAATAAAGACTTTTCTTCCCTGGACTCCCAAGTTGCTCGTAGGTTCTGGTGAAGTTCCTTACATTTATAACTGATTTTTGGTCAGCTTGTCTTAAGCCACCCACTCCTGATCTTTTCAACGAGGATTCTGAAATGTCGTCCTTGGGGCTGGAACTTTCCATGCCTGTTCTCTGCAAATTGGGATTTTATTTTAGGGGGAGATTTGTGCTGAATCAGCTCAGCTGTGTTTGGGGGTAGGGAGAGAACAGGCTTTTTTTCCTGCTTTAAAAATAACCCTTATGTGCCAAAAACCCTATAAAATGTGCTGAATTGCAAATCTTCCAACTTCCTATACCTCCTGGTTTACAGCAAATAGATTCTTTTGAGCTTAGGCTCCATGACAGTGTATAGAATATCTTATAGTGTGGAAGAGAGTAAAGTGAGACTGTCCAGATGTGCTCAGTTGGAAAGGAAACCCAGCTCCTGCTATCTTTTCTCACAATATTTTTTTATTCGGTAGTTTCATCTTACAAGGGTCTATATAGGATTAGCACATATAACTTTGCTAGTAAGAAAAAGGTTTTGGTGTTTTTGCAAAGTAAGGCATCATTCAGAAGTAGTGAGTCCAATTTTTAGGCACAGGCTCTTAAGGGTTTCTTTCTGTGGCCTCTGTTTTTGCTGTGTCCAGAAAGTTAGGCTCATATTTCCAGTTGCTTGAGTATTTCTTTCCCAAGGGCATGAACAACCTGTGGGTGTACAAGAAGGTAGTATGCACAATTGTCTCTTGGTTCTAAGGTGGAAATTCCTCCAATTCTGTTTTATTATTTTAAGACTTTTTTTGATGTGGACCGTTTTTTTTTTTTTAATTAATTTTTAAATTTATTTATTTTTATTTTTTGGCTGTGTTGGGTCTTTCTTGCTACGCGCGGGCTTTCTCTAGTTGTGGCGAGCAGGGGCTACTCCTCGTTGGGGTGCACGGGCTTCTCACTGCGGTGGCTTCTCTTGTTGCAGAGCACGGGCTCTAGGTGCATGGACTTCAGTAGTTGTGGCACACGTGCTTCAGTAGTTGTGGCTCGCAGGCTCTAGAGCGCAGGCTCAGTAGTTGTGGTGCACGGGCTTAGTTGCTCCGCGGCATGTGGGATCTTCCCGGACCAGGGCTCAAACCCGTGTCTCCTGCATTGGCAGGCGGATTCTTAACCACTGCACCACCAGGGAAGTCCAGTGTAGACCATTTTTAAAGTCTTTATTGAATTTGTTACAATATTGCTTCTTTTTTTTATGTTTTGGTTTTTTGGCCAGGAGGCATGTGGGATCTTAGCTCCCCGACCAGGGATCGAACCTGCACCCCCTGCATTGGAAGGTGAAGTCTTAACCACTGGACCGCCAGGGAAGTCCCCTCCAATTCTTTACAGCTGGGTGACTGAAGTGGTGTCTTAGGGCTGCAGCTTCATAATTAAGGCCATGCAGTTGTGAGCTCAAAGGCTATGTGCTCCTTGTTTTCATGCGTTTAAAATCTGAGCGAAACTTTTGGTTCTTACTGAATCGCGTTCTTTTGTTGATATGTGCAACTGCCGTCTTGCTTTCACTTACCAGTTATCTTTTCTCTGGCAAATTTTCGGGTATTCCTAAAGTGCTGCAATTCTACCCCATGAGGATTGCTGCCTTGGATGGTCTTTCCTGGTATTTTCATAAGGTGTAGCGGGATGAATAGTGTCCCCTCAGAATTCATGTCCTTTTAGAACCTCAGAATGTGACCTTATCTGGAAATAGGGTCTTCACAGATGTAATGGGTTAAAATGAGACCCTACTGGATTAGGGTGGGGTCTGAACCCAAAGACCTGTGCCTTCCTTAGAAGAGGGTAGGACACAGACAGAGAAGGAAGCACACGTGACAGTGGAGATGGAGGCTGACGTGACGCAGCTGCGGCACGGAATGCCAAGGAGACGGCCAGGAGCCACCAGTAGCTGGGAAGAGGCAAGGAAGGGTTCTTCCCTGGAGCCTTCAGAGGGCGCGTCGGCCCTGTGTACATCTTGAAGTCAGACTTGAGGCTTCCGAAGTCATTAGAGTAAATTTCTGTTGTAAGCCAACCAGTTTGTGGTGCTTGGGTTACAGCAACCCTAGGAAAGTAAAGCAGCGGAAATGTAGGTTAGCTTCCTTTTTTTAATTTTTAAAATTTATTTATTTATTTATTTATTTATGGCTGCGTTGGGTCTTTGTTGCTGCACGCGGGCTTTCTCTAGTTGCAGCGAGTGGGGGCTACTCTTTGTTGTGGTGCGCGGGCTTCTTCTTGAGGTGGCTTCTCTTGTTGCGGAACATGGGCTGTGGGCGTGTGGGCTTCAGTAGTTGCGGCACGCGGGCTTGTAGTTGTGGCTCGCAGGCTCTAGAGCTCAGGCTCAGTAGTTGTGGCTCACGGGCTTAGTTGCTCCACGGCATGTGGGATCCTCCCGGATCAGGGCTCGAACCAGTGTCCCCTGCATTAGCAGGCAGATTCTCAACCACTGCGCCACCAGGGAAGCCCAGGTTAGCTTCTTTGTCTATTTGGCCAGTTGACTCTTGGGTAGAGTTCTCGTTTCTCAGTTTTGTACAAGACTGTCTTGTCTTTCGGTATTTGTGTTTATTCTTTCCGTCGTTACTCCTCCTGGGCTTTAATGCCGTCCCATCTTCAGACCAGCTGACAATTGGTATAGAGTAATTAATACTTGAGAGCACATTTCTGGTGTTGTCGGTAGGCTCACCCTCGGGCTTCTGTCCTGTTTCCCTTCCTTGAAGGATGAGTGCTGATGTCCACTTAAGAGGGCTGCCACAGTCACGGGGCCTCCATCACTTGGACTTCGATCATTAGTGTTTTGAAGTATGGCGCACCCTGGGAGAAATCATTCCTGGCAGGAGCTTTTGATGAACCATGCTCATCCCATTTAAGGCTGATGAATAGGACATTAGGAATAATAAGCACCATGTGTAACATGTCGCCTGCTTAGGGTGTGTGCTATGGGGTACTGTGCATGAGTGTTCTTCTGTAACTACAGGAATCTCAGGTTTTGTCTTTAATCTGGTCATTTTGGACCAGAAAATTTTTCTGCAACTTTGCCTTCCCACCTCTTCTGACTGACTGCAAAAAGTGCTTGGGCTGGGCTGATGAGCAGGTGGTCCTCTTCTGAAGACAAAGGTTGAGTAGGTTTATCCTTTTGGAGGACTCAGTCCCTAGGAGAAGGCCAGAAGTGGCAGCCTGGTGAAGTCAACTCATTTTTATTATTCATTCAGCAAATATTTCTTGAGCAATTACTCCATACCACACCTTGTTCAAGACATTGGGGATCGAGCCTTACAAACACCTGTTCTCATGGAACTAATAGTTTAGAAAAGGCACATGGTAGTTGGGTACCTTTTTGGAGGAAAAATATGAATAAAATATCATCTCTGTCACAAGTTGCCTACAGTCTAACTGCGATAAGATTACATCAAAATGTGTGAAGTTGAATAAGAACAGATTTGAATAACTGAGATAAGAAACATGTCTCTTGGCAGGATTGGATTAATATTAATGTGAATTGTACAGATCATAGTTGTCTTTCAGAGATGAGAGGTCACACCTGCTGTGTGACCTTCTACACTTAATGGCTTCAGCTGTCTCTTAAATATGAATATTTCCACCCGTGATTTCTTTCTTTGCCTTAAGATCAGTTTCCAGCTGCTGAATACTAGATACCCAAATACAGATGCCAGTAGATAGCTGTCATCTATTATGTCTAAAATGTAGTTCTTGGCTTCCATACGATTTTCTTCCCTGCTCACAAACTGCCTTGGCTACCTTTGTTGTTGGTCTTAAATAATGTCACCACCCACCTGTTATCCCAAACTTTAGTATCAGCAGTCTCCCCATCCCAATTTCATCTGATTCTGCCGTAGTTATCACTTCCAAATCTCCCTTTTCACAGTATTATCCATGGTGACTAGTCTGTGTGCTCCTGATCTCGCAGTTACTGCAGCTCCATCTCAAGTAGTTGTGCTCCTAGTCTCTGCCATCTTTCATATTGCTGTCAGAATCGCTTTCCGTATGCACAGTCATGGTCATCTCACAGACTCTGGTGACACCCAGATGGATGCAGAAAAGCATCTGACTCCTTAAATGAAGATAAAGGAAAGCCGGTTGTGTATAAAATAGCATAATGTCATTTAGGGATGTTTCCACTTCCAGTCTTACTTCCTACTCTACCCTCCATATGATACGTCACAAATAACTTCTCACCCTTGTGTCGACATGCCAAGCCCTTTTACAGCTTCACGCTTTCACACTTCTTTTTCTGTAAGAATCTTAGCACGGTTCCGTATTCCTGGCTCCCCATGTAATGTCGGGGGCTGGCTGTCCTATTACTCCCCTGTGCCCATTTCTGGAGTATCTGTTCCCAGGTCTCACCTCCCTCACCCTCTATGGGGCCAGAGAGCCTGTGTGACCCTTTCTTCAGCTCTCAGCTCCTGATGTCAGGAATCAGATTAGGATCCCCCAATAAGTCTTTACGGAGGTGGTGGGATTTGTCCTCTATCTGGCAGTTCTTAAGAAAGATTGGAAGTCTTTGGATATAGAGAAGGGATGTAGAAAGCTCATGGCGTAGCTCTAAGCTGGACAGATGATTTTCCTGTCACCTGTCTTCTTTAATTTCCTCATACAGTATAGACCTCGAGCCCCACTTCAACGAGACTTTAGGCATAGCTCTGTCTGACAAATAAAAACCAAGACCTTAAAAACAGGTAGAATAAGGATGTTTTTGTTTTTCTGGATGTGAGTTATGGTTGTGAACTAATCGCTCCCCCACTGGCAGCATGCTGGATGCCTGCGAGGCCGCCCTCCCCGTGGGCTCTTCGTGAGGCAGCCCAGGCCGCCGCTCCTTAGTGCGGGAGGTCAACTCTGGGGCTGTTTCTGCGTCTTTTTGAAAATGTGCAGCATTTGTAATTTGTTCTCTTGAAAAATGATTTTTGACAGAGGGATTTACCCAACTAGTAGGCAGTAAGTTAATATTTTTCACTTGGATCGTTCATTATGATTTTAAACCTCTAAGTGACAGACGCTTGATGGCCCCTGACTGCCCACTGACGTTCCCATTCCCTGGGACATGGGCTTCATAATGTTCGTCTTCTCCAACAATAGTCCAGATGTATTGGAAGTAAATAAGTCCCTAACTGGCTCCGCTTGGCCATTTCTGCGGTGTATCGGGTACCTTTTAGCCTGGCAGGTTGCTGCTGAGCCCAGCTCCTCAGAGCCTGTCAGGCTAGACTTCGATGCGAGGGTTGGGCGGGGCGGACTGGGCAGGAGAGGCCCGTTAAGCATCAGATTTTCCTCTCACGAGGCCCAGTTTCTGCAACCTGTAAATCTCTGACACCCCTTTATCCAAAAAAGAGGGAGGGGGAGGGAATGTAAGGAAAGGAGGAGAGGAGGTAAGTAAATAGCGGAGTGACCTGGGCCCTGATTAGAAATTGGTTGAACGTTTTGGTGAAATATTGCCACAGGCCGTTGGTGAGCTGGGGAAGCTTCTTAACTTTCCTACTGAATATTAAGAGCTGAGAGATGCATCCCTAACTGTATGGTCTGTGCATTCATGTCGCCTCTGTTTCTTCATTTGTAAAATGGGCATGTTATTTTGACAGCTGCGACTCAGTTAGGTGTGCCAGGATAGGGAGGGGATGGAAGCAGACAGCTGCATTAGGAATAACTTATGGGCAGGGCACAAAGGATGGAAGCTTGTAAGTTCCTAGGATGGAAATAGAAACTAGCACCTCAAATGCAGACCTGTAGCATTGGCCACAATTGTCAGCCCACATTACAATGAAGAGGTAGGACATTTCTGTGACCTCAGAGGCTAGAAGCTATGTGGCTGAATATTGTGTATGTTCAAATTCTTACACTTGGGATGAGTTTATTTCTTCCAGTCTGCCTTATTCTTTGATTCATAAAATACAAAAGAATCTATTTTTGTAAGATCTTAAAGAATCCAGAAAGGGTCAACTGGTCATCCTGGTATCTCTGACCAGACTCTCTGACGTAACGGTCATCTACCGATCACTGTGTAGTTTTCCTGGTAGTCACTCTGGGGAGGGCAGGTCAGTTCCCCTTGCCTGGGATGGAGGTGGGAAAACTTGGGTTCCTGGAGCCAAGGGACCTGAAGTATGAAGTACATCTAGTCCTTGTTCACCTAACTCCATGACCTTGGATGATGGTTCCTTTTATTTTATTATATTTCCTTAATTTCCTTGTTGGTAAAAAGGGAGTGAACATTTTTTTGCCCTGTTTTTGCTGAATTGATCTTACCTGATCCTTTTACAGTTCTGAAAGTTTAATCTTTTGACACCAAAGATTTATTTTAAATAACAATGAATGGGGATACCTGTGGTAGCCAAAACACAAGATTTGAGGGTTATGTTTGCATGTGTTGAAGATAAATCTCCACCACCTTTATGGTGTGGCTTTAATTATATTTTACCAACCAGACTCCTACCTCCCCAAGAGAAAGCTAGGAGATGGAATTCATTCTTTTCCTGCTATGCTTATGTTACTGAGTTATGGTCACAGTATCTTTTATATCTTTTCAACTGAAATTTAAATTTTAAACTGTTACGGTGTGGTCACAGTCAAGTTTCCCATTGGGGCAAGGACCTCTTTTCTCCCTTTTCTGGGACCTCTGTCTTCAAATGATTTTCTCCCATTGGAGGGCTGGTGTTTTGTTTCCCTCCATCACTCATCAGTTGGCTACATTTTGAAATCATGGCTTTGGAAACCAAATGCGTCACAGTGACTGACTCTGAGGCAGCCTGGAGCCTTTTCACATTTTCTACTAGTTTCTCCCATTGCCAGTGGTGCTGCCAGCTGTGTGGAAGAAAAGCTGTGTGTGGTTTGAGCTCCCCAGCATGGGAGAGTTTTTGAAGATGAGAGACAAAGATGAGTCGTGTTGCCGCTCTTCCGTGCTTCTGCTTTGGTGGTCGCTCATCATAGCTTCCCGAAGGGAAAATGGTAATAAGATCACTAACTCTAGGTAGATTTATGACGTCTCTCTTGCCATTCAGAGAGTGAACGTGGTATTGATAGTCTTTAATATCTCCTCCTGTGCCAACACATACTCCCCATTCCTTTCCTTCCATCTCTCTAACCTTCTGGTGGTTTTCCTTCCTTTTCCCTCCCCTCCTTCCGCCTTGCATTTACCATCCCCCTCCTCAAAGGTGCTCAGACCTGTGACACGAACAGCTTCAAAATTCCAAGCCCGTAGTAGCTCTCATTTTCCAATACACACATCCTATCTGCCGTACTGTCTGACTTGGCCGTTGCCCTGGATCCCTGGGACCTTTCTGGCCTTAAGAGAAAAAAAAGGGATTTGCTAAATGTCATCTTTTCTTGTTTCTGTTCTTCCTCCCAGCAGCATGGAACTTGGTCCATGACCAAAGCTGACAAAGCATCAGCTTCTCTCTGAACAAGGTCCACTTGGTTTGCTTGGCAGTTCTAGTTTCTCCTTGGGCCGTCTCAGATGAACACAAAATTTGACAGGCTAGGTGATGTTGTGATACATTTTAAATTGTCTGCCTGCTTTAACTGTTACTTCCCCTGTTTCTGGAAAAGGGAAAACGTGGATGAGGAAGAAACTGCTGGTCAGTGCTTTTAGTCTGGATTGCCCTGCCCTGGGGGATTGTAGTCAGTGGGCCAGGGTGTGTGTGTCCTTGCTAGGTGCTCTGGTAATATGTCAGCTTGATGCTGCCCCAAGCACAAGACCTTGTGGGGTGCTTGCACATTGTACTCACTAAGAAAAGAATAACTGTTTGGATGACACTGGGACCTGCTTCCGAATCTGTGGGAAGTGTGTTTTCCTTGGATGGTCTACCTTCCTAGAACTGGCATTTGGATTTGATTCTTTCTTCCTTGACTCCAAGTCTTTATCCCTGTCCTCCACCCCTGTGTGTCCAGGTTGATGATTTTTGGGTTCTTGCTTCTTCCTTTTCTTGCAGAGATTCCTCTTTGCATTGATGTGTATCTATGGCGAGGCAAAGATACTTTTCCTTACAGAATTTTTAAATTTAATTTTTAAACAGCCAGGAAGACATAATTTGAAACATTTTTTGGTTGTTTTATATAACATGTTCTTAACTTTAAAAAAAGAAATAGATGGAGGTGTCATTTTTAGAAAGGACATATATGGATAAAGCAGTGCATCTTTTTTTACTTTCTCCTAAAGATTTTCAAAGTCAAATCAAGAAACTAAATCCTTTTTATTGTTTCATTTGCTGAAACGGACATTTTGAAGTCATTTGGCAGGAAAGCCAGTATGGAAACGTAGGATATTTTTGACAAACTATTGTATAAAATAGGCAGACAATTAAATTAGATAACATATCTTTTATCTTTTAGGTATTTTTCTTCTAGATATTTTTCTTTGCTAGGAAACCAATAACATTGTTTTAAGTTTTTCTTGTGTGTGTGTGTGTGTGTGTGTGTGTGTGTGTTGGGGGGCTTGCTTATTTTATTTTTTTTAACATCTTTACTGGAATATAATTGCTTTACAATGTTGTGTTAGTTTCTGCTGTATAACAAAGTGAATCAGCTATACATATACATATATCCCCATATCCCCTCCCTCTTGCGTCTGCCACCCACCCTCCCTATCCCAGCCCTCTAGGTGGTCACAAAGCACCGAGCTGCTCTCCCTGTGCTATGTGGCTGCTTCCCACTAGCTATCTGTTTTACATTTGGTAGTGTATATATGTCCATGCCACTCTCTCACTTCGTCCCAGCTTACCCTTCCCCCTCCCCGTGTCCTCAAGTCCATTCTCTACATCTGCGTCTTTATTCCTGTCCTGCCCCTAAGTTCTTCAGAACCATTTTTTTTTTTTTTTTTTTTTTTTTAGATTCCATATATATGTGTTAGCACACGGTATTTGTTTTTCCCTTTCTGACTTACTTCACTCTGTATGACAGACTCTGGGTCCATCCATCTCACTACAAATAACTCGATTTCGTTTCTTTTTATGGCTGAGTAATATTCCATTGTATATATGTGCCACATCTTCTTTATCCATTCATCTGTTGATGGACACTTAGGTTGCTTCCATATCCTGGCTATTGTAAATAGAGCTGCAGTGAACATTGTGGTACATGACTCTTTTGGAATTATGGTTTTCTCAGGGTATATGCCCAGTAGTGAGATTGCTGGGTCGTATGGTAGTTCTATTTTGAGTTTTTTAAGGAACCTCCGTACTGTTCTCTATAGTGGCTGTATCAATTTACATTCCCACCAACAGTGCAAGAGGGTTCCCTTTCCTTCACACCCTCTCCAGCATTTATTGTTTGTAGATTTTTATTAAAAATTTATTTATTTATTTATTTATTTATTTTTAGCTGTGTTGGGTCTTCGTTTCTGTGCGAGGGCTTTCTCCAGTTGCGGTGAGCGGGGGCCACTCTTCATCGCGGTGCGCGGGCCTCTCACTGTCGCGGCCTCTCTTGTTGCGGAGCACAGGCTCCAGACGCGCAGGCTCAGTAGTTGTGGCTCACGGGCTTAGTTGCTCTGTGGCATGTGGGATCTTCCCAGACCAGGGCTCGAACCTGTGTCCCCTGCATTGGCAGGCAGATTCTCAACCACTGCACCACCAGGGAAGCCCCCAATTTTATCTTCTCGAAGAACCAGCTTTTAGTTTTATTGACCTTTGCTACTGTGTCCTTCATTTCTTTTTCATTTATTTCTCATCTGATTTTTATGCTTTCTTTCCCTCTGCTAACTTTGGGGGTTTTTTTGTTCTTCTTTCTCTAATTGCTTTAGGTGTGAGGTTAGGTTGTGTATTTGAGATTTTTCTTGTTTCTTGAGGTAAGGTTGTATCGCTATAAACTTCCCTCTTAGAACTGCTTTTGTTGCATCCCATAGGTTTTGGGTCATCGTGTTTTCATTGTCATTTGTTTCTAGGTATTTTTTGATTTCCTCAGTGATCTCTTGGTTATTTAGTAGTGTATTGTTTAGCCTCCATGTGTTTGTATTTTTTACAGTTTTTTTCCTGTAATTGATATCTAATCTCACAGTGTTGTGGTCAGAAAAGACACTTGATGCGATTTCAGTTTTCTTAAATTTACCAAGGCTTGATTTGTGACCCAAGATATGATATATCCTGGAGAATGTTCCATGAGCACTTGAGAAGAAAGTGTATTCTATTGTTTTTGGATGGAATGTCCCATAAATATCAATTAAGTCCATCTTGTTTAATGTATCATTTCAAGCTTGTGTTTCCTTATTTATTTTCATTTTGGATGACCTGTCCATTGGTGAAAGTGGGGTGTTAAAGTCCCCTACTATTATTGTGTTACTGTCGATTTCCCCTTTTATGGCTGTTAGCATTTGCGTTATGTATTGAGGTGCTTCTATGTTGGGGGCATAAATATTTACAATTGTTATATCTTCTTCTTGGATTGATCCCTTGATCATTATGTAGTGTCCTTCTTTGTCTCTTGTAATAGTCTTTATTTTAAAGTCTATTTTGTCTGATATGAGTATTGCTACTCCAGCTTTCTTTTGATTTCCATTTGCATGGAATATCTTTTTCCATCCCCTCACTTTCAGTCTGTATGTGTCCCTAGGTCTGAAGTCGGTCTCTTGTAGACAGCATATATATGAGTCTCGGTTTTGAATCCATTCAGCCAGTCTGTGTCTTCTGGTTGGAGCATCTAATCCATTTACATTTAAGGTAGTTATTGATATGTATGTTCCTATTACCATTTTCTTAATTGTTTTGGGTTTGTTATTGTAGGTGTTTTCCTTCTCTTGTGTTTCCTGCCTAGAGAAGTTCCTTTAGCATTTGTTGTAAAGCTGGTTTGGTGGTGCTGAATTCTCTTAGCTTTTGCTTGTCTGTAAAGGTTTTAATTTCTCCCTTGAATCTGAATGAGATCCTTGCTGGGTGGAGTAATCTTGGTTTTAGGTTTTTCCCTTTCATCACTTTAAATATGTCCTGCCACTCCCTTCTGGCTTGCAGAGTTTCTGCTCAAAGATCAACTGTTAAGCTTATGGGGATTCCCTTGTGTGTTATTTGTTGCTTTTCCCTTGCTGCTTTTAGTATTTTTTCTTTGTATTTAATTCTTGATAGTTTGATTAATGTGTGCCTTGGCGTGTTTCTCCTTGGATTTATCCTGTATGGGACTCGCTGCACTTCCTGGACTTGATTGACTATTTCCTTTCCCATATTAGGGAAGTTTTCAACTATAATCTCTTCACATATTTTCTCAGTCCCTTTCTTTTTCTCTTCTTCTTCTGGAACCCCTGTAATTTGAATGTTGGTGTGTTTAATGTTGTCCCAGAGGCCTGTGGAACTGTCCTCATTTCTTTTCGTTCTTTTTTCTTTGTTCTGCTCTGTGGTAGTTATTGCCACTATTTTATCTTCCAGGTCACTTATCCTTTCTTCTGCCTCAGTTATTCTGCTATTGAGTCCTTCTAGAGAATTTTTAATTTCATTTATTGTGTTTTTGATCATTGTTTGCTCTTTAGTTCTTCTGGGTCATTGTTAAACATTTCTTGTATTTTTTCCATTCTATTTCCACGATTTTGGGTCATCTTTACTATCATTACTCTGAATTCTTTTTCAGGTAGACTGCCTATTTCCTCTTAATTTATTTGGTCTGGTGGGGCTTTACCTTGCTCCTTCATCTACTGTGTGTTTCTTTGCCTTTTCATTTTGCTTAACTTACTGTGTTTGGGGTCTCCTTTTCTCAGGCTGCAGGTTCGTAGTTCCCGTTGTTTTTGGTGTCTGCCCCCATGTGGGTAAGGTTGATTCAGTGGGTTGTGTAGGCTTCCTGGTGGAGGGGACTGGTGCCTGTGTTCTCGTGGATGAGGCTGGATCTTGTTTTTCTGGTGGGCAGGACCTCGTCTGGTGGTGTGTTTTGGGGTGAGCTTCTTATGATTTTAGGCAGCCTCTGTGCTAATGGGTGGGGTTGTGTTCCTGTCTTGCTAGTTGTTTGGCATAGGGTGTCCAGCACTGTACCTTGCTGGTCATTGAGTGGAGCTGGGTCTTAGTGTTGAGATGGAGATCTCTGGGAGAACTTTTGCCGTTTGATACTACGTGGAGCTGGGAGCTCTCTGGTGGACCAGTGTCCTAAACTCGGCTCTCCCACCTCAGAGGCACAGGCCTGATACCTGGCCGGAGCACCAAGACCCTGTCAGCCACATGGCTTTTGGGAAGTCTGAGGTTTTCTGCCAGTGTTCAGTAGGTGTCCTGTAGGAGTTGTTCCACTTGTAGATGTATTTTTGATATATTTGTGGGGAGGAAGGTGATCTCCATGTCTTACTCCTCCACCATCTTGAAGGTCCTTGCTTATTTTTTATGTTAATTATTTGAGTAGGCAATACATTCGTTTGGTTCAAAACTTAAATGCTAATAAAGACTATAAAATCGAAGAGCTCCCTTGTATCCTGGTCCTTTACCAATTGAGTTTACCTTCTCAGAAACAACTAGTATTATTTCCTTGTAAATCTTTCCAGAGATATTTTAGGCCTATATAGACAGATGTGTTTGTGGGGGGATATTCTTCAAATACTGGTATCATAAATAGTTAAAATTTCGTATGTATTAGGAAAAATGGTATCTCTGCGTTTGTATTTCATTTTACATGCTTAAAAGTACTAAAGAGTTGTTGCTGTTTTCAGCCTAGTTTTCTCTGTGACCATAATTTTCCTATTTGAAAATGTGTTATGAAATCTGCTAATATTGGGGTAGTGTCCATTCTGTCCTTGTTTATGATAGTGTATTTCGTTTTTGCTGTTTTGCTATAAATACCATGTACTGCCTGTTTTATCAGTGACAAAAGCAACACTTGTTCATTCTAAAAGAAATGTTTTTGAAAGAAAAGTGAAAGCAAAAAGAAACTACCAGCCAGGGGTAACACCTGTTAATACTTGAGTGTATATTATTCCAGTCTTTTTATGCATTTGGGTATTTGCATAATTTTCAACTTAGCTAATAATTATATGGTACTTAGTGTTTTGTAATGTTCAGTACGATGGTTTCCCTGTGTCATTAAATTGACTTCTACATGAGGTACTTTTATCATTTAATATCTAGTGAGTATATAATCAATATCCTATTTTTGGCTATTTGTCGTGGTTTAGCACATGGACTTTTGGATCCAGATAGACATGGGTTTGAATCTCTGAGGTAGCATTACGTAATTCAGTCCTGTCATGAACATTAAATGAGGTAATATATGGAAAGCACTTAGTGCAGTGCTCAGCACATTGTAAGAGCTCAATCGATAATAGCAAACTACTGAGTCAGGGCTTAGGAAAATTAAGAACAGGGAGCAGTATATAATATGACAAATAAAATGTGAACTTGCTCTATTCTATGTCCTGATAAGGTTAAATGAGAGAAAGACGGCCGTCATTTTATTTTCTTTAGTGTCTGTTGCCTTTATTTTTTTTTTAATTTATTTATTTTATTTATTTATTGTTTTTGGCTGCATTGGGTCTTCGTTGCTGTGCGCGGGCTTTCTCTAGTTGCGACGAGCAGGGTCTACTCTTGGTTGCAATGAGCGCGTGGGCTTCTCATTGCAGTGGCTTCTCTTGTTGAGGAGCACCGGCTCTAGGTGTGTGGGCTTCAGTAGTTGTGGCACGCGGGCTCAGTAGTTGTGGCTCGCAGGCTGTAGAGCACAGGCTCCGTAGTTGTGGTGCATGGGCTTAGTTGCTCTGTGGCACATGGGATCTTCCTGGAGCAGGGCTCGAACCCGTGTCCCCTGCATTGGTAGGCGATTTTTAACCACTGCGCCACCAGGGAAGCCCCCCTCTGTTGCCTTTAAAACCAGTCTAACAAGATGACAGTCTATTGCTTGCCCTTCTTTTTAAGAAAACCTTTTTGATCCCCAAGTGCTCACTGACACTGACTTGGATCTGCCTGACTCAGAGGAAGTGGGAGTGGGCCTGGGGAAGGGAGAGCTTGGAGAGTACTCTTAACATCCAGTTTTTGCTTCTTTTCTGAGATTCCAGGTACATTTTTTATATCTTGATAGAGTTTCCATGGGAAGTGTCAGGAGATATGATGAGAACTTAATTTACTGTGACCCAGAGTAAGCTAAATAAAGGACAAAGTATGCCCCATCCAGCCTTCTTTCTTAACCCCCAGTCTCTCTGAAAGTCTCAAGCTTGAAGCCCCAAATTGAAGTCTCTGTCTCCTGAACTTACCTATCCAAGAAGCACAGCTGTTTTATCATCAGTTAGAAATAAATGTTGGATGTCCTGCTTTTCAACTCCCAGATGAACACTCGATTAATTAATCCAGCATTTCAAAATATTATTGCCACTTGGTTTACTATTAAGAGGTCGAATTCAAAGATTGATTACATTTGAGGTAATATTGTGAAATGGGTTTATTTCTATTTCTAATCCAATAGGTAACATGTTTTGTTTAAAGTACTTCACTGATACTTCAGGTGAGAGATTTGTTATTTTTTGTATTATAGAGTGATGATTCTTGGTTGCTTATAGCAATTAATGACTTATGCTAGTACTAAATAAGAGGTATATTGAGAACAAAATGAAGTAGAAATGTGGCTTTATTAAAAGATGTAGATAAACTGATTGTACAGTTAGTGTCATATTATATTGTCATTTCTCCGTAGTGTTACTCTCAAGTTTCCACTGATTCTAAATGGTGTCCTTTTTACAGTAAAGTGCATATTAACCAAAATTGATTGAAATGAGTTAGGCCAGGTACGTCCTCAGCACTATTGTCATTTGTTGGCCTCCAAAATTACCTGCCAGTTCTAAGGACTAAACCAATTTAGGTTTAGGATTCACTTTGGCTATATAGCCTAGAATGTAAATTCTGATCTTCATCCTTTTTCATGGTGCTGGTCTTGTCATCACTCTAGTAGAGGTAGCATTCGCATTGCTAGGAAAAGATGAAAGATTCTTATGTAGTTTCCACAGATGCAAATGGGAATGCATAAAGAGATTTGTATTTTGTCTTCTTGAGCCATGGATTGTCTTTATTTTGAGTAATTCTAGTCTTTTTTTTTTTGCGGCTGCACTGTGCAGCATGTGGGATCTTAGTTTCCCCACCAGGGATGGGACCCACACCCCCTGCATTGGAAGGTGGAGTCTTAACCACTAGACCCCCTGGGAAGTCCCTCTAGTCATCTTGCTACTGTTGACCATCTTATTTCTTTAGTTCTTCACTTTGCAAAGCTTTACAGACCTCTTTCTTGACCTTTCTTCTTTGGGAGTGACCCCATGGACTTCCTTCTCAGGTTAAGTATTCACCACATAACTTTCTCTGGTTTTTGGAATGTTAGACTCGGTTACTATAATTTGTAAGTTATTTTTGAAAATAGGGAAGTAGGAACATGCGAGCACCGAATAAAATTTTTTCAGTTGATTCCAAGCCTTCTGGAGAATTGGAGCCAGGGAATCAAGTCTCCCCTATTATCAGTGACACACAGGTTATGCTTTTTACGAGTGTGAGTACTGTTACCTTGGACCACACCTTAACTGTGATGATCTTTTGTTTTCCTTCTGTGGGTTTTTGTTTCCTGATTATAAAAGCAATGTATGTTTGTTATATTAAATTTGGAAAGTATAAAGGAAAAGGAAAAGTACTGTTAACATTTTGAGGTATTATCTCTGATTCAAATATAAACATACAAATAAATCTATATGTCCTTATTTTTTCAATTGACAGCATAACCTGAACATTTCCTCACATCCTTAAATGAAATTTCTTAAAGTAATAATTACAATGGCTGTGTAATTTTATTCCATGATTGTATGATAATTTATTTCACCAATTTGTGTTCATCTTAATTTTTTGAACTATGGTACTATGACTTTATTTTATGTTTCGCTAAACATGCCATACTGTATAATCAACTAGATTCACTGAGCATACAAAATCAGGCTTCTAGATTTGGGAGGATCTAAAGTCTAGAAGCGTTAAGGGCAAAAAAGCTTCTATTTATGTATAATTTATATATAATTATAATTCGTATATAATAAGTCTTTTAATTGATGTTGAATGCTTTTTTACACAGGATTTGGTCATTTAAGAAATATAATAGCTTCCCTCCTTTTAAGTCCCATATATTTTCTCCCATTTAAAAAGTTGTACTTCTGGTTTTTGAGATTTTAATTCTAATTTTAAACTTTAATTTTGTTCTTCTCCATATATTTCATTTAGTCTAGTTCTTAATGCTTAATTTTAACCTTCCATTATTCCCTTAGTTATTTTAAAGCAACATAGCAACAAAATAGTTTCTTTGTATTTTTATTTTTGATTTTCTTGCTTATAGATCAGCAGGAGATACAGCAATAAGCTGGATAGTTTTGGAGAGAACCAGAGGCAATAACCAAAGTTGGAAGTCTGTCTCAGGCTTCTCATGGATTACCCCTTCAGCCACCTGCATTGTATCCTGTATTTTAGGGTAGCTTCTGAAAGGGTAGCTTCTCAGACTTGGAAGACCTTGGGCTCTTAGACTGTAAATCTCTCCAGGCATATAACAGGCTTAATTTACTGAAATGACTTTTTATTGTGGATTACTATTCTTATAATTTCAAATTTTATTTGCTCTGATATTTAGGCTCTAGTAGTTACAACTCTTTCATTGAATTGCTCTTTAAATTTGGGTAATTCACATAACTCCTCTGAATCTGCTTTTTCTTACGTAGTGGTATATGCTTCCCTTAGGTAATAACTGTGATTCCTTTCATTTGATTTTAAATAGTCATTCATTTTACTTTATCCCTTAAAAGCTCAGCTAACTAAGAGTTGGAATAAAAAAAAAATCTTTGTATAGTAATAAAAATTTTAACTTAATCATTAAAAAGTAACTTACTACTGAGATATTTTCCATTTTCAGTCTTTGTAAGCTACCCTATTCCAAATTGTATGAATTTGCCATTACGTATTGCAGAAGAGCCCTGTCTTGCATAATTTTCAGACAGATTAATCTTTCTGAATAACTGTTATGTTGTAGATGTTATTAATGTGACTCCCCCTGCTCCACAGCCCAGACACCTCTAAGCAGCTAAAATACAGTCTCAATATTCAAGAGAAGCAAAAATGTGTATTTAAAAAAACTCTCACAGATAGATTGGTTGCTGATATGTTGTGGAATTATTAAAAATGGTTATGTTCATTCTTTCCAGGTTTGGGAGTTGCTTATTAGATCAATGCCAGTTAATTCTTCTCTGTTTTCCCCACTTGCTCCAGATCAGGGTATCTCTAACATGCCTATAATTTCCTATTAACTATGGGATGTTTTTCTAGGCTTTTGAACCCCATACTTATCATTGAATATTTTAGTGATTTAATTACTGTATTATGTTTATCATGACATTTACTCACAGGAATTTTATCAGATGTCACTAACAGAATGCTCATTTTATTAAATATTTCAATTTATAACCTTCTATCAATTACAACCATTTGTTATGCAGGTTCTATTTATAAGTGCATCATTTCATTTGATTTAAATATACCTATGCATCTTGGTTTATCTTTTACAGAGAAAATAGACAATATATTATGGACCCATCGTTTCTTTTTCACCTGATTAACCTGAAATTTTCTTGTCGTTTTTTTGATATGTGTTGCTGTTCTGTTTGATTTTATTCATATATATGAAATTTAGCATGTATTTATAGCAGTTTTGCCTGCACTTTCTCTAATACAGTAAGTTCGATTTCCATGTCCTATACCTACTAGTTCTGAAATGTACTGAGTGAAGTGAAATGATTGGGCTTCAAACAATTCTTCTGAGATCGTTGAGGAAGTCTCTCCTTAGGGTAGTTTGCATAAAGACCTTGGCCAATGATCGCAATAAACTCGGCTATAGATGGAAGCCTCAGTTGGTGATTTTCTAGTGTTTGGAGGTTGGTACTGTTGTGTGATATAGGTGGTTGTATCAGTATATTCTGATTATACTCACTGGGCATTTTTCTGTTACCCTCTAGAGCTGCTAGAAGTTTTGGCTTTAAATTCTTTCCCACAGAGTTGTCTAAACTTCTGTGGTAATTCTACAGTGGCAGAATGTTGTTAAATATCCTCACTATATTCTTAATCTGGTCTTTTGATGATCAGGTTAATAAATTTATAGCTCAAACAGTTATGTAATGAGTAAACCAGTTTTCCTATTTTGAGATTATCTTATGTGCTAAAAGACATGGAGACTTTTCTTTAGTAGCAGAAGAATAAAAAAATCTTTCTGTGCTAAATTATGGAGGAGGGCCCATTGAGTCTTTCTGTTTATTTCTTTCCTTCTGTGCTGTAGAAGAATTTATCATTCATTTTCCACTGTGGAATTGGTGCAGGCAGGAGAGGAATTGGGTCAGCTGGTATGCAGACTATCACATAGAAATGAGCACATGTGACAGGTCAGAGAGAGATGCATTGCTGTGGATACCAAGGATGTATTCAAACAGGCTAAGCAATGAAGATATGAAGATCCTTGAAACCACAGTTACAGTCTGGTTCATCGTGAGTGAGTGTGTGCAGGGAAACTGGGAAGCAGCTGTAGCCAGTGGGAGGGTTAAAGCCTTACAGGATTGTGTCTTTTGGAAGAATATTTCCATAGATGGTATCTGTATAATTTTTGGCATTCTACACAGTGCCTCTGCTGTTTGTCCTGAGCACATGACCTGCTGGGAAGAAGTTTGCTTTCCTCTGAAGTGGCTGGTTGGTTGGTTATTTGAACCATCCCACAATACTTAGGCCCTGAAAGATTTCTTCTTCCTGTTTATGAAAGAGTGGCTTTAAAAAAAAGAAAAAATATATGGATTTGCTTGAGGTTCTCTGAACCAGACAGGTTGGGAGATTCAAATATTTCCCTTATGTGATTTGACTCCATGGCTTAAGTTAGTTGTGCTAATGATAGTAGGCTCTTCTGCATATGGTATCAGCTGCTCTCAACTGATTCTCAAGGTACTTCTTGTTATAAAAAAAATTTTTTTATCATTATAATGAGATTTTATTAAAGTGGTTCTCAATGCACTTTCTGTTATGGCTGCAGTCTCAAAAGTATATTTTCATGGATAAACACAATATGGTGTATGCACACACTGTGTACACTCTGCCATAAAAGGAAATTAAGTACTGACATATGGAGCAACCTGGATGAACCTGAAAGCATTATATACCATGTGGAAGATGTGAGACATGAAAGACCAGCTATTGTATGTTTCCATTTAAAGGAAATGTCCAAAACAGGCAAATTGAAAGAGACAATAAGTAGATTGGTGGTGGCCAGGGGATGGGGAATGACTGCTCAATGGGTAAAGGGTGTCTTTTGGGGTGATGAAAGTATTCTGGAATTATAATGGTGGTGGTTGCACAGCATTGTGGTTATACTAAAATTTACTAAATTAGTATACTTTTGACTGTTGTTGACTGTTGGTGGAATGGCTGCTGAATGAATGACAAGCAGTACTTGGTGTTTCTTTGTTGATGTTACTGCTGGGTGGCATTTTATCCAGTGAGTTGAGTGGTGGGTGAGAGTGGGGATGGGAGTGGCAGCTGAAATGTGCGATGAGTCCCCTCATTAAGGGAAGCATATACTTGTCCAGTGATTTGCTAATTCATAGAAAGTGCTGTTGGATAATTACCTTTCTGTTCTCATTAATGGGAAAAAAGTTTGGTTCACATGCTTGATTGATTTCACAGTTGTGTGTTCACTTTCTTTTACCTAAAAAGATAATGTCAGGCTCTGAAAATCTGCTTTCCTTCCTTTTGGAAACGAGTTCCCAGTCTGTTGATTAGGTGTGGATAACAAGCGTTATATTTTGAGATTCTCTGATATATACAGACAGGAGTGCATGAGTTAGAGTTCTACTAATAGGAGCAGTGACTGTGGAGGCAGATTATTGGTACACCAAACATGGTTTACCATATTTCATTATCTTCAGATTACCTGCTGCTGTGAGACAGTGTTCCATCACCACCAGTTCTTGAACTATGATGTCATACCTTTGGCTAATCTGTGCATTATGTTAGAGCTAAAAATGGAAACCCCAGGGGTTGTCATCCGTCTTTATTGACTGTACCATGATGATTAAGGGAGACAAAACGAATTCAGTATATCAGAGTGGGAAGTCTGTGTTCCTTGTCTGTTCCACTATTGGGAAACAGGATCACAGGGCATGAATTGGGGATGGGGCACAGCCCTTCGATTAGCAGCTCTTGGACTTAGAAGTAAAGGAAGAACAACAGGGTAGTCTGCTCTAAAATGTTGGGGGCTTCCCTGGTGGCGCAGTGGTTAAGAATCCGCCTGCCAGTGCAGGGGACACGGGTTCGAGCCCTGGTGCAGGAAGATCCCACATGCCTCGGAGCAACTAAGCCCATGCACCACAACTACTGAGCCTGCGCTTTAGAGCCCGCGAGCCACAACTACTGAAGCCAGCAAGCCACAACTACTGAAGCCCGCGCACCTAGAGCCTGTGCTCCGCAACAAGAGAAGCCACCACAATGAGAAGCCTGCGCACAACAACGGAGACCCAACGCAGCCAAAAATAAATAAATAAATAAATTTATATTAAAAAAAAATTGGGGGGCTTAATCAGTAGTCAGTTGGCAAAGTAATATTTTATGTCCTGCATCCTGTGAGGCATCGTGTAGCTGCCTCGGCTATATGAAGTGCTGCAGCTAGTTATAACAAACATTGAGCAGTAGTATCAGACTTGTCAGTGATCAGCATGCCAAAATGCAGTTCCTTGTTACGTGACAAGTAGGGAAAACATATGGCAGGCAGGTGGTGGTGGCAGCATCATTATCAGTGCACAGTGAGATTGACAGTTCATTTGCAGATAGCAATGCCCACCTGCTATGGAAACAGTGCGCCACTGGGCACCTGGAAGTATCCTTCTCACAGCGTATAGCCTGCCTTGCATAATCCTTATTGGTTGGCAGACACTACTAAGTGGTGACCCTGGCCTCATCCTGGGAACTAGTCTGATGAAATAGATAGTCAACATTGAAGTCTCTGGTTGTGAGGAGGCTAGTTTTTTATTTGTTTTTTAATAAAAGTATGTGTTTCCATTGTATATTTTATTCCAGCTACCACTTGTTTATATTTTTAACTCAGTCGTATTTTTTTTCTCCTCCAAATGTAATTTTAAAATCTTAGAAATTTATGGTGAGAAAAGTTGAACGTGCCCCATAATAGTACCTTTGAAGGTAAGCCCTTCTAACAATGTTGGGTAAGTTCCACCAGATTGTTTCTATGTGTGTCCCTGAATTCCCCCAAATAAGATTATAGCTACCATTGTGCCTTTGCTTTTTAAAATTTGAACATGTTGTCATAGCAGAATATATAGATCTCCCTTGTTTTCAACAGCTACAGCGTATTTATTGAGACATGCTTGTAATATAGAGGGAAAGAATTGCCGTGGTGACTGCCAACTTGGAACTTGGGCTAGTGTCAGAGTTAGATCACAACTTGTAATTATGCATTTGTGTTAAACTACCATGAATGCAAAGGACAGAATGCTTGTACATACGTCTTTGTTTCTGTAGACTGAATTCCTAGAAGTGGAATTGTTGGGTCAAAAGACATCCACACATTAAATGTTAGTACAATTGCCAGTTTGACTGCAAAAGATGTACCAATTTAGGTTTCTGCCAACAGTAAAAATGCCACTTAGAGAAGCATATGAAAGCTGAATGTTCATTAGAGAAGAGCATGGACAACAGTGATTAAATTCCTCTGGAGAACTAGATAGAGGTAGGAAATTATGGTGGGAGGCAATAAAATGTTCCCCCAAAGGGTAGATCTACACGTGACAGATCTCCACGGAGGACTATTCCTCAGAGAGGGAACGTGTCAGAGCGCAAGACTTCCAAAATTATGTGACAATTTTATAGGAGGTCAGTGAGCTGTAGGCTACTCTATCCCATTCTACAGCTGCCTCTGAGAAATGGTGAAGTAGGTACATCTAGTTAGACTTGTGGCACCTAGACATGCAGCTTCAGCTGGCTGTTTTTAGAAAGCAAGAAAATAGATATTTCATACCCTGAGAAAGATGGAATGATTTGTCCTCCATGACTGAGACTTCTACTCCTTTATTGATGGGTTTTGGTACAGGACTTCTAATCACTACTGCCTGTGGGTAACCATCTATTTTCTTGGGAAAGTGATAGAAGTATCCTCTTGAATTCTTCAAGGAGATTCTGCAGTTGTCTGGCCTCTGCCTGGCTTACGTGGGTAGACTACCCCAAGTTAAAAAATACACACATACACACACACTTAAGTGTGGCAAGATGCACGTTACATAAAATTTACCATCTTAACCATTTTAAAGTGTACAGTTTAGTAGTGTTAAATATATTCACATTGTCCTGCAATCAGTCTCTACCTTGCAAAACTGAAAGTATACCCATTAAACAACAACTCCCCGTTTCCTCTTCCCACCAGCCCCTAGCGACCACCATCTACTTTGTTTCTTTGAGTTTGACTACTCTACGTACCTCATTTAAGTGGAATCATACAGTATTTCTTTTTTGTGACTGGCTTATAGAATTTAGCATGACATCCTCAAGACTCATTCAAGTCATAGCATATGTCAGAATTTCCTTCCTTTTTAAGGCTGAAAAATATTCCATTGTGTGTATCTACCACATTTTGTTTCTTCATCAGTGGACATTTGGGTTTCTTCTACCTTTTGATTATTGTGAGTAGTGCTGCTATGAACATGGACTACAAATATTTCTGAGACCCTGGATTGAATATACCCAGAAGTAGAATTGCTAGAGCTTACAGTAATTCTATTTTTAATTTTTTGAAGAACTAGAGAAATTTCTTTACTTTGTACCTCTATGTTAGTAATGGAAATGGAAGAACTTTGAGTCTGGGAGAGGGCTTCTTTGGCTATGCAGCTGCTGAGAGGCAATTTGCTTCATGAATTTAGGCCGTAATTGGTGCCTTTGACCTAGGTTTATAATCCAGTGCTAACCACCTAATTTCCTAATACGTATTTGTGGGCTGGGGACTTGGCTGTGTGCATAGACGTACACTGTTTTTGTTAAGAGACCTGGATTTGGAGGTGGACACAGATGCAGTCAGGATGGTCTTTGATCAGTGTCCGTGTGTAGTTTCAGACATTGACCTTAGGTGTTACTGCTCTGTGCACGCTGTGCCTTTGATCAAGGGACTTCGTTTCATTTAGTAGGCCTCTATCTTCTGTGTGAAATACAGGGAGAGGAAGGTATATCTAAAGGAAGAAAGGCCTATGATGTTAACACCTGACTCTCTTGGAATCTTTTCTTAACAACGAAACCAAGAATAATTTATACAACAGAAGAGCTGTACCTTTGGGCTATTTTACTTTGTGCCATTGGCAGGTATTCCTTAAGAATTATATTTTTTCTTCATCATTCTCCTTTGAGGTCAAGATACACTTCTACTAGTCCAATTCACCATTCTAACTTTCACCTTTAAGTTAACTTACCTGAGTGTTTGTTTATTTCCTTTGTCTGAGTGACTTCTAAATGGCAGCTCGCGGGCATGCTGGAGAAATAGGTGTGCTCTGAATTGCAGTGAACGCAGGGTGGCTTTTCTTTACTGACTTTGCAATACCTAACCCCCAGAGCAATAGGAATTGATTGGAACTCTTGGCGGGGTGACTACTTTAGCTCCCACTTTTATTGCTTTGGTTTCCCAGTTTGGCCTTTTGGTGAGTGGCCTTTTCCTTTGTAGACTGGCACATATTATGTTTGCAGAGAAAATGTAATTTAACCTTTTTGTTTTTATCCATATGTTAAAAGCATCCTTTTTCCTCCAGTAATACTTCTTAGATGCCATTAAGCAAATCCCCTTTCTTCATATCCCTGAGCCTCTCACCTTAGCTTTATTTTCAAGACTGCGTGACCTTGTGTGTATTCTACACAAAGGCATGAGTATCCGTATATTTGTGCTGCTTGTGTGGCTGGAACTCCTCCAGGAAGAGGTCTGGGCGGAGTGATTTAATTTCCCCTGACTGCTGCTGACCTGGGAAACTTTGGACACAGATGACCATGACTGACACTTGTATAGAGGAGAAAAATGACCCACACTCAGCCTTCATCCTCCAGAGGAAAGCAGTGGAGATGGTGGCTCTGAGGAGAAGTAAGAAGAGACATGCAGGGAACCTGTGGGACAGTTTCCAGTAGTGTTTTGGGGGGCCTTTGGCATTCTTTGGTACAGACACTGTGGTATTAAAATTAGGTATTGGGGTGAGTTAAACCATGATGCAGTAATGAGTAATATAGTGGTTGGAGCACTAATGCAAGCAGGTTACACTTTTTAGATATATCTGTAGGTTTATAAGGACTCAAGAATCAAGAGGATTAATGAAAATGCTTGCAGCTGCAAGGTTACTCTCACATAGTGGTTTCTATTTGTCTTTGATCCTCATCAGATTTACTTGAAATATTTTCAATGGTCAGAACTTCATTTCCCTGATGATTTTACATGTGCTCGTTATCTACCTCATACGTGAACTATGCATCTTGCTTCCAACCATTTTAATGTTATATTTTTGTCAGGGTGTTACCACTACTTCTAGAAATCTTTGCCCAGCTCTAATGGCCCTTTACATAAAATGTTTTCACATTTACTTGTGGATCTCATGCCTGTGTATGCTTCTAATTAAATATTTACCAAACTGAGTGTTTATTGGGGAGTAGTGATGTCCACTTAAATGAATGCCTAATGTCAGGTAGAGACTCTTAGCATCTCCATAGGCCCCGTATGAAGCTGGATTTTACCTTTCCTCTCAAAACAGATAAATGCATTTGTCCATCCGACAAGGGGGTGGGGAGTAATGGGTTCATTTTGTCAGAAATGCATCAAATAAGAAAGCTCCTTGACTCTGTGCTCATGGAGGTTGGGAAGCAGTAGAGGTTAACATTCCATTGATGAAAATGAAATGTGCTCAAAATAGTCCTGACTGTGCGGGGGGAGGTGGGAAGGGTGATTGTAGATCAGAGAGAGCAACGTAAACACATGTGAATAAACAGCCTTAACAACTAATTACAATGATTTTGAAGGGGGTGTTACCGAATGCATCTAGGCTGTGGCTTGGAGAGGTAGGAAAGGATCATTGGTTTGTCTCCTTCTCTTTGCAGTGTAGATATATAATTTTTTGTCAGTGTATCTGTAAAAGTTCTTCTAATTTAAGACATGCCAGAGCTAAAGGATGTCCTAATGGGACACAGAGATTTCAGCTTTTGATTGTGCTGAACGTAAACAAAAACTTTTCACATCTACCAATTGCTCATTTTCTTTCTAATAATACAATACTCAACAGAAGCATTAATCATAAATACAAAAGCAGATATTTCTTTAATGTGAGTTTCTAGTTACCATTAGAGTACATTTCAAACACTAAGGTGAATTCTAGACTTACGTCAGCAACTCAATGATTAAGTCCAACCATTGAGTTGGTAGAGAAGTCGCTGAAAAAGTATCTTCATAAATATTGAACAGAATATATTTTACAACAATAGTTACAAATTAGAGGAATTTTTTTCCCTTTGTGTGCACATTTATTCTCACCCCTGAAATTGTTTTCTGGACCTGAAAATTACATAAATAGCTTGCCTTTCTAGTCTAGTTAAGTAATAGATTTTTTAAATAAGAAAATGAATGATAAACATTTTTTATACCATGTTTCTTCATATTTGGTTTAAGAGTATTTACAAGGAATCTTAAAATAGAAGATAACAAAAGTTCCCCGTAGAAACTAGAGAAAGGTATAACCACCAAAGGTAGGATCATGTAATAGAGGATTGAGGCTAAGACTCTGGTCCCTTAATGGACAGTCTGGGCATGTACAGTGCAGTATCGCCACCACAGCTGTGTGTGGCTATTGTGCACTTGAAGTATTGCTGGTCCAGACTGAGATGTGTTGTTCCTGCACAACACACACCGGATTTCAAAGACTTTGTCAGTGAAAGAAAGAAAAGAAACCCAATACTTTAAAAATAATATTGGTTATATGTTGATATGATAATGTTTTGGATATTTTGAGTTAAATCAAAAATACTATTAAAAGTAACTTTATCTGTTTCTTTTTTTAATGTCGCTGCTAGAAAATGTCAGTGTGCATATGTTGCTCTCATTTGTGGCTCTTATTGTTGTTGCCTCCTAGACAGCACAGGGTACGTTTGACATCCTTTTATGAGAGTTTAGCTTATGTCTGAATAGATGGCTCAGCTGGGAGGTCAGTGTGCCCAGAAGCAGGACCAAGAGGCTCCTGGGCAATTTTGTTTTGAAGCTCATCCTATATCTAGATGAATGGGTGACTGAACTGTGTTTCAAATTAAAAAAAAAAAAAAAAAAGGTATCTCACATTTTTAGAATAATTACCTATGCTGCTTGTTAGCAGGGAAAAAAGGTCAAGAATGCATAAATTAAGTATTGTCCTATTATGCCCACAGCAAATGGAAACTTGGTTGCTCTCTGTTCCTTGTCTTCCTGATTTTGTAAGGCAAGGAGTATCCTCCCCAAATTCCTCTAGTTAACCTATTAGTTGAGGTGATTCCCCACACTCTACTTCAATTATCTTTGGTAAATAAAATCTCCCCAACTAGTACCTGCAAAATTAATCTGGAAAGTGTCTAAATAAGTACTAAACAGTGTATCATTCTTTAAAATAAGCCATATTTATCTGTAAGTTGGGATGAAATATGTATGAGGTACATAGTCCTGTTTGCTGTGACTCCTTAAGGGGAAAAGTGTATTTAATTGAGTGTTTCTGCCTAATGATTTAAAGTCAACATGCATCTTACTTATGCATGTATGTATGTATGTGTGTATTTATGTATTTGTCTCGCAGATACTTATCACCTACTCTGTGCCAGGCTCTCCTCCAAGAAAATCAGTATATGTTTGTCTAAAAATAACTGACACAGCTTCGTATGAGTCAGGCCCTGCTCTAAATGCCTCATGTATATTAATGCGTTTTTTCTTCTAACAGTGAGATAGGTAGAGTTATGCATGTTAAACTGAAGCACGGAAGTGAGGTAACTTTTCCAAGTTCTCACAGCTCATATGTAGAATTGCTGGTAACCAAAACCTGCAGTCTGGCAGCTCCCAGAGTCCATGCTCTTATCTAAGCTGCGTAAAATATTTTGTTCCACTTACTTTGGTCTCCCGGCTGCCTTAGCCAGACTTGCCCAGATGATGTGTTTTCTGTTTCTGTCATGAGAATGATGGGCCATACGAGAGCTTTTTTCTTAAGCCAGGGTATTTTTTTGAACAGCTCTTTGTGAATTTATGATTGGCCACATGGAATAGTGGGTGGGATTATATAGTAATTATGCAAAATAACCTCACGTAACAGCCTAAACTCAGACTGTGGCCTGGAAATCTTATGTATCTTTTATGCTTAGGCATTCAGATTTTGTCATTTCATTATCATCAGCATCATAAACTCTTTGAAGTTCTCTGGTGGTTTGTCACTTTTCTAGTGAGCGATTAGTTATGTGAAGGGTATCCATAGATTGTCAGAATTCCTTAGGTGTGGCCCAAGTGTATTCTGTTGTATTAAACTGTTTCCAGACTTTATAAGAGATTGGGATACAAATTTGGTTTTAAGTTCTCATCTTAGTTCCTCCGAAGGGTCCTTGAAATTGTTTTCAAGGAATATTCCACAATCTAATGCACCGAGGAGGAATCAGATTACCTGCTACCCTTTCTTTTCTTTGAGAACCTCTTTGAGAAATAATACAGGAAACTACATTTTTCTTAATCTAAAGCATTATCCCAATTTCAATATACGTCTTCCCTCCTTCATGCTTTAAATTAATATATGAAACAATGGTTAACAGCTTGACTAAGTGGTCCTCAAAATGCCTAACCACCTCATTTCAAAAGTATCCTCCAGAATTTCATGTCTGAAAGGGTTCCTGATTACACGTATCTGTTCATGAAACAAATATTCACTGTGTATGCTCCTACCATACAGGCCCTATCGTGGCAGTTTCCATGAATAAAAGGCATGTTTTTTCCCACTCCTGGCGCTTACACTGTCTGTACTAGTTCATAGCAGTAAACGTAAGGCAGGAATTACACCGGTCTAAGAAAACACTACATAGCACACCATGTCTGGCTAAGTTATTTTCTAGAATTCTAGAGTTCAGTGATGCTCTAAAGTTCTAGGCTGGTGCTCTCATTTACCAGGTGAATTACGTGAGAAAAGTGAGGCCCAAAGGTGTGATGTGTGACTCATTCAGTAAGAGGATGACAGGTGGAACCAGCAGGGAGCCCTGGACCCCTTGTGGTCCTTGCTGTAAAGAGGGATCAGGCCCTGCCCTGTGTCCTGTACGTGTAAATTCCTGCATACCCAGTGTTCCAGGAGTATCTTTGCTGGAAAAATGAAGGACACATTTGCATTAACCCATTACTTCTTTTCAACTCATGCCATTCCTTATGTAATTATCCCCAAGCACAAAATTCAGGTTATCCACTCTTCAGATGAAGACTTTGCTAAGATTTGCAGTTGTTTTTAATTGAAACTGCTCTTTTCCAAAAGTGATTGACAAGTCAGGGATAAGTATCTAGAGATGAAAAACTCCAAGGCAGGAGAACAGATCTCAGAACCCCCAGGAGAGGGACATAAATGCTAATTACACATTGACTTTAATTCCTGGTTTGTCATAGCTATCTGCAGGTGTGCGTCTTGGCTGTGGGCTATTCTCAGGGCCTCATTTGTATTTGAGAATTTCTTTAATAATGTTATCTCTCCAATGAGCTCTTTAATCTCTGACTTTCAGTTCTTTCTCTAGATAGAAGAAAAAACTAATTGGCAGGTGAATGTAGAATGTAGTTACTGGTTCTTTTGGTTATTGAAGATGAAAGATTTTTGGGAGGGGGGTCTTCCCATTGATTTTCTTTAAAGACAGTTTGGGGATAACATACCTTTTGGCCTGGAAGATGAGATGCTAAGGGTTCATTTTTGTTTGTTACCATTACCCCCATCACTACCGCCACCAGCGCTACTCAAGTGGCCTTCCAGATGAATAGCTGCTCTCTGGGTAGAGAGCTAATGTTACTCTGTGCCATGTACTTGCGCTGATGAACTGCTGTCCCACTCCTGTCTGCTGAGGAGGAGGCTTGTCATTGGCAGGTGCAAGGTAACTTTGAGATTCACTGAGTTTATTTTTAAGCAGGGATGAGTTTTTCTCCCCGGTAGTAGAATTGAGGGCTTGAGTTTGTTACTAGTTGGATTGGGTGAAAGCACAAAAATAGGTGAACATCTCCATAAATTTTTGACTTGCCCCCCGAATGCCCCAAATTGGACCATACCCTGTGTCTGTGCCCTTTTTTTTTTTTTTTAAAGTTATTTGAATTTATTTATTAATTTATTTATTTATGGCTGTGTTGGGTCTTCATTTCTGTGCGAGGGCTTTCTCTAGTTGCGGCAAGCGGGGGCCACTCTTCATCGCGGTGTGCGGGCCTTTCACTATCGCGGCCCCTCCCGTTGCGGAGCACAGGCTCCAGACGCGCAGGCTCAGTAGTTGTGGCTCACGGGCCTAGTTGCTCCGTGGCATGTGGGATCTTCCCAGACCAGGGCTCGAACCCGTGTCCCCTGCATTGGCAGGCAGATTCTCAACCACTGTGCCACCAGAGAAGCCCTCTGTGCCCTTTTTAAACTTGGCCCTGAGTTACTTTACATCCTATGGTACGGGCGCCCTTGAGGTTTAGCTCCTGTACAACACTGATTTCCTGTGTGATTTTTGCCATAACTTCAACAGGTGTCTACATGGTTTCCCGGCCCTCTTCTGCTTCCGTAGGTTAGTTATCAGGCCTTGCCAGAGGCGAGTTCCAGGGTGGGTCAGTACAGGCAACATACAGAGGACTCCTTCCTTCCCAGGGATCTGAGTCAGCCTTGCTTCTGTGTGTGTAGACCTCCCATTCCTTGCCCTGTCTTTGGCCTGTAATAACTCTGGCCAGATGCCTACAGGGAAACTTTGAAAACCTCTTTGTTGGAGGTACTAGTTTTTCAGCCCTACCCCCGCTCCTGGGCTGTTCACATTCCGCACACTTACCCGTCTCCTTAGCTTTAGACAGATGATAAGGCTGAGCAGTAGTGTCAGTGTAGACATCTGACCTAAGGAGTCCTCTTTATATTTTCTTCTTTCTGTGTTGTTGTATGATGATAGTACTTCTCATGAGAAAGATTTACCTTACTTTCAGCCCTTAATTGGCTTTCTCGCTGACGTGGCTCCTTGTTGCTTTTAAAACATGATTAGATGGAGCGTTCAAGTGAGTGATCTGACAGTCAGAATTTGGAGGCAGCTGTCCTTCTGGAAATTTCCATATTCATTTTTAAAATGGTTTTTTGAGCAACAGGCAGTTTGAAAGGATTTTGATGCTGCTCACCAGCAGTGTGGCTGAACTTGATGCTTGTACAACGTGCCATCTCTAAGCTGACCGGTGGGAGCTAAAGTCGTAGTTAGGAAAGGGAATTCTGGACTTTCAGACCATGGGGATGGCTTCAGGGTGCTTGACTCCTCAGTACAGGTATGTAACAGGTATGTAACCTCGGCCATGACCAAAGCCAAGCATTTGCCTTAATGCTATAATACAGACCCTGTATGTTTGCTAAGGGATACCACATACCACTTTCTTTTATGTATTTATTTTTTTTTTTAAACTTTCTTTTGACACACGCACATGGTCCTCTTGAAAGATTTCGTAAAGAAAAAGCATCGCTCAGTGTGTCCATATCCATATGTTTAGTATATTCTAGGATTAACCTAGTATTAAAGGTTCTTCCGGTCCAGTCCATCCCCCACCCCCCCACCCCCAATTTCCTAACTCCAACTCTGTTGGTATCGGGTGTAGTTAGCTGCATCATTTTGATTCACATATTGTGAAACCAGTCCCAAACATCTCTGTGACTGTCATCTTGTTTGTTCTTCTTGATAGTTCTTAACACAGGCTTGAGAACTTATGGCAGGCTGAAACTACATGCAGTTTTTCTGTAGAGGCATTCATTCATATTTTTGAGCAGATTTTCAAATGAGTCTGAAAAGGTTAGAGAACTGCTTTACCATAATGTCTGGGAGTCCTCCAGGAGTGTTCCAAACCTCTTCTCTGTCGAGTATAACTTATGTAAGGCCTTAAAGGTTCAGCCATTTTTCCTTCTCTCTTGATATCAGTCATCCTTTATTTTAGGTTCACAGCATCTTTTAGGCTCAAAGCAAAACTGAACAGAAAGTACAGAGAATTCCCGTATCTCTCCCCACTGCCCCCAACGTACTTCCTCCTCTGCCGTCAACAATCCCACTCCAGCGTGGTACATCTATTATAATTGGTGAGCCTACGTGGACACAGTATCATCTAGAGTCCGTAGTTCACTAGGGGTCACTCTTGGTGTTCTACATTGTATGGATTTTGACAAATGTGTAATGACATGTATCCATCATTATAGTTCTATACAGAATAGTTTCACTGCTGTCAAAATCCTGCCCTCACATCTGTTCATCCTGTCTCGTCCTGCTAACCCCTGGCAGTCTTTTTACTGTCTTCGTATTTTTGCCTTTTCCAGAACGTCACAGTTGGGATCATACAATATATAGCTTTTCGATTGGCTTCTTTCTCTTAGTAATATGTATTTCAGATTCCTCCATGTCTTTTCGTGGCTCGACAGCTCATTTCTTTTTAAGGGCTGAATAATATGCAGTTGTGTTCATGAACCACAGTTTATTCATTCACTTACTGAAGAGCACGTTGGTTGCTTCCAAGTTTGGGCATCTATATATAAAGCTGCCAAAGACATCCACATACAGATTTTGTGTGGACGTAAGTTTTTCACTGTTGGAATGTATGGTAAAAGTTTGTTCTATCCAAAACCATCTCTCGGAGTGGCTGTACTGTGTTGTATTCCCAGTAACAGTGAACCAGAATTCCTTTTGTTCCCTATCCTCACCTGCATTTGTTGTCAGTGTTTTGGATTTTGACTATTCTACTAGATGTGTCATGGTAGCTCATAGTTGTTTCAGTTTGCATTTCCCCAGTGCCACGTGTGGAACATCTTTTCCATATGCTTGTCATCTGTATGTCTTCCTTGGTAAGATATCCAGGTCTTTTGCCCACTTTAAAATTGGGTTTTTCATTTTCTTATGGTTGGGATTTAAGAGTTCTTCCTATATTTTGGATTACAGTCCTCTATCAGAGATGGCTTTTGCAGATATTTTCTCCCCAAGTGTGGTTCAGCTGTCTTTCAGTTGTTTTTTAAAATCTTAGACCCACAAGGTCATACTGTGAGTGAGGTCAGCTTTTACAGTTGTGCTGGCACAGGGGGCTGCTAATGAGCTGTGTTGCAAATTCTCAGCCTTAACTACCTTGATGCTTTTTTTTTTTTTTTTTTTTAACATCTTTATTGGAGTGTAATTACTTTACAGTGGTCTACCTTGATTCTTTATTTTCAGGTCAACGTGACTGTGGACTACATTAGACCGGCCAGCCCAGCCACAGAGACGGTGCCTGCCTTTTCAGAGCGTACCTGTGCCACTGTCACCATTGGAGGAATGTGAGTGTTCTGGCTGGTAGCAGCTCAGCCATAGCTGAGAGTTCTCTCCTCATTCAAGTCTCTCCTCCCTTTTGTCCTGATTTGCTTTCTGTTACTCTTAACTCAGTGGCTTATAATTGTTATGTGCCTGTGTAGCACTTTGTTTGCGAAGTACTGCATAATCGCTCATTAGTTAATCGTATACTTTCATTATTGTCATTATTTAAGACTTATTGGGCTCTGTGTGCTTGGCACTATGTAGCACTCATTATTACTATTAATAATGCCGTGTTTTGAGTGTCAATCGGGCCCTTAGGTACTATGCAAAATTAGAAAGGTTATCCGCATATTAGTTTAATTGTAGGCCAGAAAAAGAAGAGAGGTTAATTGGACCTTTTCTTTGTATAGATGTATGTAATCAGTAGATGACAGGGTCTCCCTCTTCTACTAGGCTGGCCTTACTCTGGTTACATTCCAAAGTCTTTTGGGAGCTCGGTTGAGGAACAGCCTTCCAAGGAGCTATCTGATGGGGGCAGTAGGAAGCCTGCTGGGCCATGCTTCCACAGTAAATATTAAAACAATCAGTCAGTCCCCAGGAGCGATTCTTACCCTACGTAAAATACACCAGCATGCTAATTGTCTCCTTCTCTATTTCACAATCTTAAATGGTGTTTGTTACCAAACTGGTATTTTTCTTTTCTTTTAAAAGAGGGCGTGGTGGAGGGGAAGAAAAGGATAGGTTTCTCATCATAACAGGGATTGTCTTGTTGAAAGTACAGTGAAGCCCATTGGGAGAAACACCTCTCTCTAAGCTATAGCATGCCTCTGAAAGAAAGAGGATCCGGTAGCTAACTTACTTTCCAGAAGCTCTCCTGCCAAACAGGAGCTTCTCCCATCCGTCACCCCACCCCCGCCCCACCCCCCACCCCCCACCCCCATTCGTGTTGTCACTTTTGGAAACAGGTATTTTTTAGCTACTGTTGCCACTCCTATAGGTATTAATGTTGTTGCCGTTCACACAGCAATCGGAGACTTCACTTTTGCTGAGAGGAACTGAATATCGGCTTTTGATGTCATTACCTTAATAGCATCACAGGCATCAGGTTATTTTTAGAAGCAGGTTCTTGAGAAATTAGATACTATTTTTGGAATGGGGGAAACTAGGAAATATTTTGCTCATTCTTCTATCTGTATAACTTGAAACAACGATTATTACCAATTTGTCACCAATTCTTAGGAGCTTGATGCATGCTTTCCTCCTGTGGAAAGCTGGAAAGTTAGTATTCCCCTAGATTAAGATTTTCGCTGCCACAAACAAGGAGTCCTCTCCGATAACTGCTCCTTCTATCTACTTACTGGTTAAAACAACACCACTGCTGTCAAAATGCACATCTTTTTATTTTTGGCAGATGGCTTCTATTCGTGTTTTTCTAATGACCTATTAGAGCGGATTCTTTTTTTTTTTTTTTAATTTGGTTACCATTGAGGTATATTTTTTACACTGCTTAAAATTAGATATTCTGGAAATGTTCTATGGGGCGTTAACATTGACCTTTCTATCTCCCAGTTCTTGTAATTAGATCGTAAGTATTACTTTCGCATTATTTACCAAGGTATTTACCTCGGATTAGACCGGCTTGGCAGGGTACCCGGGGTGCATTGAGTTTCCTCATAGATTTGTTTCTCCTAAACTAGACTTTATGAGTAAACTGCTGGGCGGTAACGGGGAGAAATGTGGGGATGTACTAATATTTTTGAGACCAAACCTCACCAGATAGTAAGCTCCCTGAAGACAGGGATTTTTGTCTTGTTTATTCCCTGCTGTAGTCTCAGTATTCAGCAGTTGGTAGGAGTTCGATAAAATTGTGAGTGATTGTTTACTGTATTACACAGTGTCCCTTTATGAAATAAAACTGGGAGTACTTAGATGTTTCGTTACCTGGGACAGCTGTTTCTTCTGAGCTACAGGTTTATTTTAATCTGATAAATATTAAAAAAAAAACTTGTATCTGATAGTTTTGTTTGTTATTGGAAGGTCAGTGCCAAAGATAGGGCATCTCTAGGAAGTCTTCCTGGTAGCATGCTTCTGATGTTTGAGTCTTCCTCATGGCTTCTCTTTGTTTTCCCCGTGGCCTTGATTTTTCTCTACTTAAATCATTCCAAATAATACTGTAGGAGAGTTGAGGTATTAATAATAATGTCCAAAGTACTCAGCTTATATTTAGAATTATTATACCGAAATCCTTCTATCTGCTTTTAATGGTTATTCAGAAACATTGGCTAGAGCAGGGGATTTAATTTTTTTATCCCAAATGTTTTAATTCCATTTTAAACACAAAAAGGTACTTACATCTCCAAATCTTTGATATATGGGCAGCAAGGATCCACTGTGAGCTGCATAACTTTCTCTATGGAATGATGACTTAAAAACACTAATTATGGAATCCTAGACCTTTGTGATTTACATCCCCCTCATCTGTTATAGTTTTCCTGCTCTGATTTTTGCACATTTTGCAGCCATTTAAAAGCCATTCCTCTTACTAAACCTTTTAAAACAATTTTTCATAAAGACACTTTCTTTTGGTACTCGTATTTCAATTATTGATATAAAACTTAGTGAAGTACATAATAAAAATGACCAGTATAAATCTGGGGACAGAAACAGATTGGGATAGAAGTGCACAGGTGTGTTAGAGTGGTCCTCAGTCACTAACATATCAGCCTCTGGGTTTTGGGGAGATCGTAGAACATGCGGGTCAGTTAAGGAAAGGTTGCTAGGAGAGCTTCTCTAGTAGTTCATTGCCTCTCTCGTGAGAGGCCTTAGGCTTTGTTCAGCTTATAGAGATGCTGCAGAATTAACGATCTTATCTAAACTGTGTCTAAACGACCCAATCTAAACTATGTCTGTCATTACCTGTCGGCTCCTACACCTACGTAGTGGCCTTCATAGCGTCTAGAGGCTTTCCTGTTATTCAAGAGATCAATTCTCGAATAGCTTTTCTCAAACTGCTCATTCCAGGGGAAAGGGAAGGAAGAGACAGATGAGATGGCCTCTTTCAGGATTATTTCAAAGCAGATTTTTCAGTGTATTTCACATGCCAAAGTGTGTGAATTACCCCTATCCTCCACAGGGTTCCGTCTCGTCCTCCTGTTGTTTTCTCTGCTGTATGGGTCGGCGTCCAGTCACGTGATCTTTGGGAGGCCTCTCTGGCGGAACCGTCTTCAGCTCCCCCTCTCTTGCCCTCTGGGGAATCAGTGAAAAGGAGGTTCATCATTCCTCTAATAGATTAAAATTTTTTTCTTGATTAACTTCACTATGGAGTTGGCAAGAGTTGTTACCTGTTCATCAAAACAGTTTAAATAAAAAATAAAAAGATCAAACTTTGAGTTCTTTCTCATTCTCTGGCTCCCAGGTTGGGAATTAGCTGATCCTTTTAGGCCTGGATTGTGACAGGAAACTGTGAAGATGGCGCTTCCTGTTAATTACTTTTTATTGTATTTAAGACACTTATATAACTCTTCTTGTGATTTAGTCTTCTATGTAATTAGCTTCAGTGATTAAAATCTCATTCTTCCGTTATTGCCAGAGCCTTCCTGAGGAGCAAGTTTCGTGGGGTGACCTTTACTTGTGCTGGACTTCCCAATTACTTTTGAGCTGCAGTTTGGCAAACCCATATTACCTATTAACTGATTGCCCATGTCTTTCTGCATATCACATTTTCAAAGAAAAGTGTTAAAAAAAAATTTGTTCACATTTATAAAGGGGCACCTAAAAATATGACTTGGGGTCAAGCCTCACACGTGTACACTCGTAATTACCACCACCCCGTCCCCCATCCCCGGAAAATTGTCACATATCCGGTAGATAGTGTCATTTAAGGTTTTGCCCCCTTGCTCCTCATTATGTGAAGTATTTCACAATAATGGGAGACAATAGACATGGCCCATTTTGGAAAAGTGAAAGATGGCACAGAGATGAAACTGTGCAATAGGAACAGTTGGGAAATGCCTGATTTCTGCACAAGGTCAGTTTTTTGAGAGGTGATTGGGGTTTTGTGATGGTGATTTTTGAAACATTGTTTTAACCTCTGCTCCCCGCCACATTCATGTAAAGCCAGTGCTGTCCACCTTGATGCCTGTGTGGGGTCCTTACTGCCAGAGATGTTGTGGCAGATCTCTTGGGCTTGGAACGTCTTAGTTACTCTTTGTTGTAATGGTTATCATCTAGCAGGAGCAATGCCATCTTTATGAACTTCCTTTGCGGCTCTCTGGCTTCTTCATAGATAGTTTGTCTTTATTGTTTTTATATAAATCAGACTATTACACTTACAAGGAATCAGACTTTTTTTTTTTTTGATGCGGGCCATTTTTAAAGTCTTTATTGAATTTGTCACAATATTGCTTCTGTTTTATGGTGTTTGGGTTTTTTGGCCGTGAGGCATGTGGGATCTTGGCTCCCCGACCAGGGATCGAACCCGCACCCCCTGCATTGGAAGGCAAAGTCTTAACCACTGGCCTGCCAAGGAAGTCCTAGAATCAGACTTCTTTTCCTTTTTTCATTTTCATTGGTTCTAGTTTGCAGGCGTACTTCCTCAGCTCTTCTGTTAGTGACTGAACATGAGGTTAAGGTCTTCTCCTTCTTCGAGAAGAGTTCTTTTCTAATCCTAGTTCAGTTTTTCTCAGCCATAGTAGGAAGCAGTGTCATACCATCCCTAGCTTTTCTGGCTTGAGTTCTGTAGCTGTAAGCCTTTTGCTGTCAGGTCAAATCTTAAAACACACTAATGTCTGACTTCCAAGCTAAACATAGGAAGAACGTGACCTCCTGAAACCCCATTTTCTGTCCTAGTGTTCTTACTCACCAAGTGGCCCACAATATTCTGAAGAGGTACTCTTTCAGTACCTGACATAGTATTAATGTCAGTGGCTCGGCCAGGAGGTAAAATCTGGGTTGTAGCCACCCCTTTTCTGCACAGATTTATTGTTTACACTTCATCTACTTTAGTGGGTTTCCCCCTCCAACCTTTTCCTGCTTTTAAGGGAAAAGAAGACATCAGAAGAAACATTCCTCCTCTCCCCTCACCCCCAAACACCTAAATCATAAACACCTAACCAACCTTCACCTCTAAAAAGAGCACCGTAGGTTGTTTTCTCAACCTCACAGGCTGCTGTGTTGAGTAGTAGAATTATTTATGCCTATCCACCATCCCGAAGACATTGGAAGCATCTGTGGCATTTAGCTTAGAATACTTCGGAAAGAGTCGTTAAATAACTGCACCTATCTCCTGCTAGCTTTAGCACAGTGACCATTTTAAGAGAATGGCCCCATACAGCACCGTAAGAAGGAACTTGGTTGTGGCAAAGGGTTCAGGTGGGAACACTGCTTAGTTTCAGTTAGATCTTGAACATCTTGTGGCTGTGTATATGTGGGAATCTCAGGCGGCTTAGCCTTTTTTTTCTTTGTAAAGCCCTGATGCTTTCAAATTATTGTATTACCCTCATCACTATATATGGAAGTTCAATTAAGCTTTTCATAATGGAGCACTTGGCTCTTACAAATCAGCAGAATCCTTTGCTGAGCAATGTGTGTTCTTTCTTTCACTTTTCTCTACTTTTTTTTTTTTTTTCCTCAGTATCAGTTGAGTAGAATGTCAAGTACTGGGTGACAGTCTATACTGAGCTGATCTTCAGGAAGGCCCCCTTATCAATCTCACAAAGTATACCAGGGAGAGCCTGGGGGAAAGTGAGGCTTTTCTCCAAATAAGGGGAGCTCATCCTAAGGGAGGAACATTCTGGAATGTTTAGAGATATGGATAAGTGTGTTCAAAATCATCTTAAGTTAAAGGCCCTGTTTGGAAAAAGTAGAAATGCTATCTATTCCGATTTCTGTGGGCCCTCAAAGTAACTTAGTGAGGGACTGGGCCCAGACAGGAGACCAGTTGCTCCTTCTATATTTGTCTGCTAAGAACAATAGATTTATCTGTTTATTCAACACATATTTGTTGAGCACCTACCGTGTGCCAGGCACGGGGAATATAGCCGTGAACAAAGTCTTAAGCATTTCCCTGTGCCGAGGCTCTCCCAGCTGCACTTCATTCTCAGGAACTTTCTCGACTCTGGTTGCTGAGATGTCAAGAGTCCTTAAGGGTATTCACTGGCTTTGCTGCCCCCAGAACCTTGCTTATGTAGATTTTGGCTTTAAGAAACACAAGTGACTTTATATAGACAGTACCTTAAAAGGCTCTTTTCTATTCAGATTTTGCCTGGGACTTTTAGAGAATCCACCACTCAAACAAGTTAAAATAAAAATAAGAGATAATCCCTCTTACATCTTTATTTTTAGATGAGTCAATAACTTAACCTGTCAGTAGACAAAATGAAATGCTCAAGCGACTACCCACTGAAGCCATTTGTCCTTTTCCTCTTCACATTACCATTCTTGGGTCGTTCAGTGTTGGTGAAGCTTTGCGAGTCCTGACAATTCACCGTGGTTCCCATCCTGCTCCATGTTCTCTTAGGGACCTAAAGACCTGCTTACCTTACTCCTGCCTCACCGGGCAGAGGACCCGATGCTAACTTCTAACAGAGACTGCTTCTCACTTTTTTGGATGGTTATCCTTGTAACTCTATAAATTAACACTACTAATTTTTAAAATTTTTAGCTTTAAACGGTATCTCTTTACTTCATTTTTTAGTGTTTGCACTATTATTTCTACCCTTTAGCCCCTAGTTTTCTTACATTATTGTTGTTTTACCAGTGGTAAACTTTATAATGTTCAGTTACTGTTTCTGATTAACTTTTTATAGTGTCTGTGTACTGCCCACTCTGAAAGATTAGGAAATTAGAATGCTTACACATTTTTCTTATTCTTTTAAAAAAGTTTTTTTTTTTTGCTTTTATCAAGATTTATAGCATTTATTCAGTTTCTCCTCTGTCAATGTCATTGTCTTCTAACCTTTGCTTGCAAGATGTTCCTAAATATTTAAACCTATCCCCCATCCCCTAGCAATTATAATTGTGTGTTACTGTTGGACCAAAAACATGATAGTGTGATTAGACCTACAGTAAAAGAAACCCATGCCATTCAATGTCCAGAGAACTGTTGAATTAATTCTGTGTGTGTCTATATCCCTTCTTCCTTTTTACACTTCTTCATATACAGTTGCCACTATATCTCAAGTCATTCTTTTTGTGGTTTTTCCTCTCATTTGTTGAAGAACCTTGATTTTTCTCATGTGTTGGGTGGTAAAGTTTCTGAATTTCTGAAAATGTCTAAATTTTTTTGCTTATGTTCTTGATTGTTAGTGTCATTATAAAATTCTGGCTTCAAAATTATTTTCCTGAAAACTTTGAAGACACTGTGTTCTATTGCTTCAACAACGTTTATGAGAAATCCAATTTCTGTTTCTTTAAAATGTAACATTTTTTTCTGGCTCTGGAAGAGTTTTTACAATTTACCATTAATTGTTGGTTTTCTGAAATTTTATCAAAATATTTCGATGTCCTTTTTGCTTCATACTCGATTGTCTTTTCAACACTGAACACTAAAGAGATTTTTTGTTGTTACTTCTTGAATTATTTTCTTTTTCTTTTGTAATATTGTATCTTCGTATATCTAACTTTTCTTCCAAATTTTTAAGACCACCTCTGCATTTTTGTCCTATATTCAAGGAGATGTCTTCATTGTTTTCCCACTTGCTTAGCCAGCCAGCCAGCCATGTATATTGACTCATTTACATTCATACCGTCTCTGATTCATTCATCTCACTCATTCATGTACTTACTTGTTATTTCATACACCCAGTCTTTAGAGAGTGCCTGGTGTGTACTAAGCACTGGGTTAGGCACCAGGAATATATGGCAGTTCTAAAATAGAAATGATTTGTGCCCCCATGAAGTTTACATACTAGTCTCTTGATCAAACCCATTTTACTTTTTAATCTCAGCACTCATATTTAAATTTTCTGTTCTTTAAGTGCTCTATTTTAATAGCATGCTCTTCTTAGTCTATGAATATAATATTTTCTCTATCTCTGAGAATCTTATTTAAAAATTAAGCACTTCTTCCAGCTTTCCCCCATGACTAAATGTTCTTTACTTTGTTCTTTTTCTTTCATAAGTCCTCAAGCATTTTGTGAACCTTGACCTATATTTATGAAGAAAGGACCAGGTTGGAGTTGGCACGGTTGTTCCTCTGCAGTTTTCTGTGTCTGCTTCTCCAAGACATCTGTCATAAAAAAGTCATAAGGGAGCAGCAAGTATCAGACGCAGCCTTCCTTATATGGTGCCTGAAAGTGGACCTGGAACATAGAGGAAGCAGGCAAATTTCAGACCCCACTAAAACTGTCAAGGCATGGGGGGCTTTCATCACCTGGTAGAGAGCTTTAGTGCATTTCCCTGGGATGACCTATGAGGGGGGACCAGGGATGGGGTGGGTCTGTGATGTGTTTGGCCTGCTCTCTCTAAACACTGTGCCTCTGCTTTACTTTCAGGCCACAAAATCCATCTACCAAAATCACCTGCCCTCTGTTCTATTATAACACGTGTTTTTTTGAAGTGAATTATCTCATGTGACATTGGTAATTTGGGGAAACACATTGATATAAAGTAGAAGTCGTATTGGTTTATAAGTGATGTTCCCAAATACATTGAAGTATTGAAAACAGTAAGGGATTAAACTTTCTTACATTTAAAGGGAGAACTTTAGCAAGGTATAAAGACTTAAATAAGAAAAATCTGAGTGTAAAGAGGAGTCTATAGTAGGAATTTCCTTTCATGTAAGTCATGAATACATTAGTGACTTCAAGAACCTTTATGCTTTTCGCTTTGTTAAGCCCGGTAGCAACCTGTCGGTGAGGTCACAAAAGCTGTGAAGACACTTTTTCCAGAATTAAAACAGTGGATTAGTGAAGAATGCTACACTATGCATCAGACTGCTTTGATTAAAATGGTCTCTATTGATGGCACAACATTGTAAATCAACTATACTTCAATTAAAAAAAATTTTTTTTTAAATGGTCTCTATTGAAAACAAAGCCCTGTAGTCCCTTCTCTAGACGGAAGAGAAAGAATCAGAGCCCCAGAGTTCAAGGCTACTCGAACCCTAGAGATTTTTCATTGTGCACCATTTTTATTAGGGTCGTTTTTGCTGGTGCTTAGGCTAGAAATTTCCATAGGGTTTAAGACGACTGTGTATAACCCTGTTTGTTTCGGGGTTTTGGTGGTTTTGTGGGTTGTGAACTGCTTGGGATCACACAAACCAGTACGTGCTGGAAGAAATGCCTGTGCTTGCTAGTTAGGGCACTTTTCTATTACCAAGGGTGAAAACTCTGTGCTCCTAGCAACTCTGTGGGCATCATAGGGATGGATGGGGAAGAGGCTGGCTGGCCGGCCCTGCTCTTCTGAATGCTGTTCCTGATTAATTGCTCAGATGATGTTTCCAAAGCCTACTCACTGTGTGCTTTGTATGTGTCAATAAAGGCCCTTGAGGCGCCCCTGATTTGCCACCCATCTGATCCGATCTGTTTTCTGTCTTTCAGGATTTGTGCAAACTTTCTGATATGCTGTTAACACACTTTCTTATTTTCCAGCGCTATTAGGGCTTTATTCTTGTGCATATCTGTCTTTTCTGTCATTTCAGCGGGACCTTGTAAAGAATGTCATGTGGACATAAGTTCTCAGTCTGCCATTCTGACCTCCCTCAAGCATTCTTTATTTCTTTCTTTGGAGAGTGCAATTTGATGTGATAAGGAGAGGGGACATTTGACATGATTACCAGTAAGCACAAATTGTGTCTTTTCATGCCACTTCTCAGCCCCTTTCTTTTTACAGTTCCTGTGGCCAGCACAGTACACAGTGGTAAGGGAAGTAGGAATGGAGTTTTATAGATTTTTCTATCTCCCAGTGGTGATGCCGCTTCATAGGGATTTGCTCCAGTTCATACTGAGTGATATTTTAAAGTAATCAAAATTGTAGTAGCATTTTCAAAAGTTTAGAAAATAGGGGGAATCAGCCATTATGTAATCATGCTAACATAACCGTTGTTTGAAGGGTACGCCTTTTGAGTGCTGGTTATTTTTTAAGAATTTAATTTAGGAACAGGAAAACTTTGACCGTTTGTCATAGTGTTGAGATGAAGGCTAGTTATTGTTGGATCTGAAGATTCTGTGGATATTTTCTTCAAATAGGCTTTGGAGGTAAGCACACTTGAGATTAAACCTCGGCTCTACACCTTGATAGCTGTGCAGTCTTGGGCCTTAGTTTTTTTCTTATGTGAGTTCGATACGATAATACTACACTCCGAGGGCTGTTGTGAGGATTAAATGTGCCCGTGCATTTAAAATGTCTAGCACAGTGACTAAGCCATAATAGTCAAGTAGTTAAATGAGTCCTAAGCCTGGCCTCTAAATTGGTCATTGGCCTAATTTCAGACCTAGGGGTCTCTTTTGTCCTTTCTTTGTCACCTCTCCAACATCTCTGGCCATTTCTTTTCACTCAACTTTTTTCTTTTTTAAGGATTCTTCTTGAATGTTTTTATATTCCACCCTCTTCTTCTTCGCAGTCCCCCCGCCCAAGCCCATCTACTGATAACGTTGCTACCTCACAGATGAGCTTGAATAAGATATAGAAAATGCCTAGTCGGTAGTACCTGCTCAAAGGTTAAACAACAAATCACCCCATGGGATTATGGTTAGATGTTGTTGTACTGCTCTGTTCTTATTGTTCCACGGCAGACACTTTGGTTTTGGATTTCTCTTTTCTCATTTTTTCACTTGCCACTGAATCACATCATTTTTCCTCTAAGCATCGAAGGTATACTCTGTTTACCTAAGACAGTAATGCCTGATAAGTACTCCCGTAAAAGAAGTTAGATATTCATGAGTAATTTTTAATGTTTCAAGGAGTTTAACACACGCTGACCATTGAGTAGGGACAAGATTTATTCCTTAGTAAAAGCAATTTTATTGAATAGTATCTTTCAAACCAAGAGATGTGCTAGCAAGCAGCCTCCCTGGGTATACTTGTTGTGTATACATATTTAGCTACCTGTTTACTTCCTACCTGTATATATTAGGTGTTTAAAAGGCAGAGGGCTACTGACTAAGTGTTTTAGGAAATGCTGCTATTCTCTGCCCCTACCTTAAAAGTCTTACTGAAAGTCAGATTCTCTGGATTTTTTTTGTTTTCTTCTTTGCTGCATCGTGGGATCTTAGTGCCCCAACCAGGGATTGAACCCGGGCCCATGGCAGTGAAAGTGCAGGGTCCTAACCACTGGACCGCCAGGGAATTCCCTTTGTGGATCTTTTAGACTGACCCTATCTGCTGTGATGCCTTTGTGAAGTTTTGTGCCATCGTTGTGTTCACAGCAAGTGGAACATGGAGGGATTTAACAAATATTTGGACCTTGGAAGTCAGCATGCATCATAGAATTTAGAGATGTTTAATGGCACGAGCTTCATAGGGGCCAAAGGAAACTTGGGACTGCCTTTTATCAAGTTTCCAGTGTGGGTTTTACATGGAGCCTTTTGGCTTTCTGATACATCTGTTTACATGACAGCTGTGATTCAACAAACTATTGCCTTAATGTGAGCTTCTGTTGTGTTAAAACTGTGATTTATAAACCATCACGTATCAGGTCAGCAACAAGGGGAATTAATTATATTGCAGTTCTTACACCATCCTGCCTCCTCCCAAAACAAAAATCATCTTGACATTGACTGCAAAATCACCTTTTCCTCTAAAGTAAGAAGCACCTGTGTAAATCATTTTGTCTTGTCACCACTTTCTCAGAAACCTGGCTTTGAAACTGTTTTCCTTCGTTTGTCACTTAGCACAGCCTGTGGCTATGGAGAGATAAGACCATTTGAGTGAGGGTTCACCACCAAGGCTCTGTAGTTGCTTACTGTATTTCAAAGTTGGAAACCAAAATAATCCCACGTTCCCCCCAAGGGAAGGGGAGAATAGGAAATCGCAAAACCCTTATTGTATTGCTGGGTTCATTTGTTGCTGCTACTAGAGCTGCGAATCATTCAGTTAAAAAATATTATGTCTTCTAATTCTTAGGCACACGTTGACTACCAGCAAACATTTTTGTTTTGACTTTGTTTTATAAGTGGAGACTCATTTCTAGAGCTTTGCTGCAGTTGTATACTTCGTTGAGGCGGTGGAAGCCTAAAGCTGTTCCCACATTCTAGACTTTATCCATACGTTGGGCTTGGTCCAGTTGCTAATGAATTCTGGGAAACAAAACATGACTCGCCTGTTTCCGTGGTGCCAGCTGGCTGGGTTATGGGCCATAAACCATAACGGAGCAGTTAGTAGAATTCTTACTGGGCCTGTTTTTCCTTTCTGACCCATCTGAGAGAACTTCTCTTGAGCATCCACTCTAAGAAGCAACCTGTGCCAAAACAATTTTCTTCTAACTTATGTAGAAGAAGATAGTTATTTTTCCAGGTAACAGTGGCTTGGTATTTCGCAGAGCAGAATGATGGCCTTCCAGAATCTAGAGTATTATTTTGAATGCCTTCCTCTAAACAAGGACAAAGCATTTTTCATGTATATCAGCACCTGCAAAAACCATAGAGGATTTTTTTTTAATACCATTTTCTAATGCACCTTTTTTTAAAATTTTATTTTTGGCTGCATTGGGTGTTCGTTGCTGCGTGCGGGCTTTCTCTAGTTGCGGCTAGCGGGGGCTACTCTTCGTGGCCGTGCGTGGGCTTCTCATTGCGGTGGCTTCTCTTGCTGCGGAGCATGGGCTCTAGGCGCGTGGGCTTCAGTAGTTGTGGCACACGGGCTCAGTAGTTGTGACTCGCAGGCTCTAGAGCGCAGGCTCAGTAGTTGTGGTGCAGAAGCTTAGTTGCTCCGCGGCATGTGGGATCTTCCCAGACCAGGGCTCGAACCCGTGTCTCCTGCATTGGCAGGCGGATTCTTAACCACTGCACCACCAGGGAAGTCCAACCACAGAGGATTTGAAAAAGGCTTTCCGGGGCTACCCCGTCTCCATTTTGGTCTTTACCGGACCTCTATGATTTGGCTGGTTCTCCTTGCACTGTCAGAGCCAATCATTCCAGATGCCATTATGTAATTTTCTGTCTTGGGTGCGTGTTTGTGTGGGCGGGTAGTTTTATTTTGTTTTTAAGTGGTGTTTAATGTCAGGCTAATAATAAACTGGGTACGTAGGCCTGGTTTTGTCATAATAGCCACGTGTTTGCTTATTTGTCCCTTATTCCCCTGAGAGGCAGAGAACTCCCCCTCCCCAAGTGGTGCCTACATTTTGGAGGGGGCTCTTGTCATCACAGCTGCCTAGAAGATGCAGCATGGCAACTGGCAGCTCTGTTCTGAGGAGACAAACATGAGGAATCTTCTCCCTGGTGGCTCCCATAGCCGATTGCTTATCTTCCTGCAACCTAAATAGAGCCAATAGAAATGAATTTGCTGTTCCTGAACCGGTTCCAAAGTTTGGTGTGCTCCCTACCCACAATTCTTAAGTTCTTGTTCTTTGTGGAATGCTAGATTGTTTGACACATGATTCTGGGGCCCTGAAGTTGGGTTTCATCATTCTTGGCCCCTTGAATTCTTGAAAAGAAGCCTATATTAGTTGTCTAGGCAGTTTTCCACAAAACTACATTATAGAACCACTTGGGGCTCTTAAAAATATAATGGTGCCCCATATTTTAAATCTAGGTACTGATATTTGTTGTTTTTAAAATACTGATCTTTACCCCTAGAGATTCTGGTATTAATTGGCCTGGAAAGGGTATTTTGAATGGTGGTTCTAATGTGCTGCCAGTATTAACAAGCACTAGGAAAGGAAGGCTAGAGGAAACAGGAGTTTCCAAAGCCAACATTCTCCTCTACTCTCAGATAAGTTGTAGATGTATCAGATAAGACTGATGTATCTGAAATTAATAATGTGTACTTAGGTGACTGAGGCATAATTATTTGGCAGCCTTCAATCCAGACTAATATCCTCAAGTGATTTCCTGTTTTGTGTTGATGCTCTTCTAGATATAACCCCATTTATGACCCTGGCTGTTTTCCTTCACACCTTTCTATTTATAAGCAGGGCTTGTGTTCAGCTAGCATTCACATGTATAACAAACTAGCCAGTACTATAATGTTAAGTATTTGAATATTGCCCTTGATTATAACACACAAAAGTTTGAGTCTGGTCTTTGAGAACCTTGCAAGACTTGTTTTCAGGGGGAGATGTCAGTCTTGTTTTTAGAGTGGGTTTGGTTGGCAGAGGAGGAATAGTCAATAACTAGAAGTATTCCTATTTTGGATTGGATAGTTTGAATTGGAACTATTTTCCATACCTTGTTCTGCATTGTTGAGCTTTGTGTTTGAGAGGGTGTGGTTGAGAATCATTGCCTGTAAAGGGATTCTTTCAGCCTGAGCTTGAGTAGAACTTGGTGGCATGTGTTTTTATTGTAAATGAACTGTCCCAGGATAGATCCATAAAAAAGTAAATAGGAGTCTCTGGAGGCTGTTTTTCCCATCTGGAAACTCAGGAAAATTGGAGCATATAGGTAGGTCATACCTTGCCCACTTGTGCCCGTTCTGTGTTTTTCATCTTTAGATCATTAGACCATTTTCACATTGATAGATTATGTTCAGCAGTAACACAGTGTTCATTGTGGATTAGAAGACAGTTCATTAGGGTCCGCACTCATTTCCCCTCCTCTCCCTATCCAGCCCTCTCCACAGTTTACCTTCCATTTTAATAGCTGAGTCATCTTTTTCTGGAAGGTATATTTTTTTATGGCAGCTCCAAGAAGCATGAGCTGAAGAATGAGTTTATTTAGAGTCTGGCAGGGATAGTGGGACTGTAAGCAGACTGATTGTTCTAAAACTTCTGTAGAGTAAACTTGTTTCTAGGGCACAGAGTATAATAATAACGGCTTTGCAGCTCAGAACTGTCCCCCCCCCGCCGCCGCCCACCCATAAAAACTAAAAAGATAGAGGAGGTAGAATCTGGCCAGAGTGTCAGGATTCTCTTCTCCCTCATTTTGTCTTTAGGAAGTTATTCACCCCTGATTTCTGTTCCCTGTGATTTTAGGAGATGATAATTTGCCATCCATGACATAACTTATACGTCACCCCCTCTCATTCCCCTGTGATAACAAAATTGCTGTGATAGCTATCCAACCAGTTTTTTTAAAAATCCGATAATTCATTTCTAAACTGGAACTTGTTTCTTTCTAATCAGCCTCGTAATGTATTGCAGACATCACTCTCGCCATTGGCTACAGCAGTGATTTAATGCTGGGTTTTTAATGACTCCTTTGTTAACCCTGATATTCTGGGATTTAACACCCACTGGCCTTTGACCATTGGAAATGATGAAAACTTTGATTTCATGCATATTGGATAACACTGGCCTGTTGCGGGAGCCGTGAATCTTGCCGCTGCAGCGGCACGTGAGATGCAGAGGCTGCGGCTGGGTGGGCGCTCTCCCAGGCCACGTGCTGCCGCCAAAGAGGGGAGCGCATCAACTTCATCAGCCCAGGGTGCCCTCCTCCCAGGACAGCCAGGTTCGAAGCGGGAGGCTGCACGGATGGCCTCATCTACTGGACAGGTCTCTGGACTTGTGAAGTGAGGCTCACCTTTTCAGCTGTTTCCTGAAAGATGCTTCTCTTGAACACATACCTTAACATCTGTCCTTTGAACCTTTTTTCTTCTAGTAAAGTCCTAGAATTTTGTAGGACTATCTAGGGTTCAAGACGATCTAGTCCACCTCACTCATTTTATAAACAAGATGTCTGAGTCCAGGAAGAGTGACCAAACCAGGCCGGTGTTGATGGGAACAGCAACAAGAGTGAACACCAAGAGGTGCAGTGCTCACTGTGTACCGGCACAATCTCAGCATCGTCATTTATTTACCTTTTTCCTTACAACAGCTTCGTGAGGTAACCTTGCACAGCAAGTCCAGACCCCTGCAGCTTCTCTCCTTACCTCCTGCTGCTGTTGAAAGCAGAGGTGCCCGTGTTGGTTGCTTTCCTCACTCTTAATGGAAGCATTGTGAGTGCTCTTTGGAAGAGACGGGCTAGTTTATTTATGATGGAATCTTGTGGCCAGACTGTTAGTACCATGAATAGATGCCAGGTTCTTTTCTCCTCCCCCCCAAAATTACTGCTCAGGAGAAAGGATGTGACCTTATACTTGGCATCTTCACAGAGACTCTTGTATTATTACAAAGTGCTTCCTCAGTTTATTTGGAGCACATCAGTTAGCCTGCTATAACTGCATGAAGGTCACATGGCAGCATTATTAAAAAGGAGCCAGTTTTTTTGTTTTTTTAACATGAATGAAGCAATTATTACAGTGAATATGACCCCCTAATTGTGAGAGCTGAGTGTCATAGGAATTGACCTCTTAAAGGTCACTTTACAAAGCAGTGCTCTAAGGCAGGAGAAGCAAACTTTTTCTATAAAGTACTAGATACTAATATTTCAGCTTTGAGAGCCATATGGTCTGTGTTGGAACTATTCAACTCTACCTTTGTAATGCTAAGGCCGCCAGAAACATGCAAACAATTGGGCGTGGCTGTGTTCCAATGCAACTTTAATTATAAAGGGAGGCAATGAGTTTGCATCCCCTGTTCTAGATGCTGTGGAGATATGAATAGATACCTCTAGATCAAGTACTAAACCCAGCCACCTGAATATTATGAAGATGCATCCTTGTGACTTAAGGAAAGAATTTCTGAGGGCATAGAGCATGTCTAAAAAGTTTAAGATGGGTAAGATGAGAGAGAACTATCTCAAAATTGTCTCTAACGATAACATACATTCTAATGTTAAATACCCTCGTGCAGAGCATAGTTGGAGAAAAAAAGTGGGTAGGGTTTTAATCAAAACAATACTTCTAGATTAGTAAATGTTATAAATAAATATTTGATTTCACTTATATCCAAAAAGTTATGATGAAGAAACACCCCTCCACCCCTGCCAAAAAAAAAAATAAGCACACTTGGTATCACGTGAAATGCAAGTACATTTTCTTGTAATGTTTTCTCTTGACCCTTACCAAGACTCAGATTATGTGGAAATGGCTGTATTTGAAAACTGTTTTCAATACAATCTCTTGTGTTCTCACTTCTTTCTAATTGAACTGTTGCTTTGCCAGTCACTGGTGACAGAACAGTTCTCTTCCTGCGTTGGGTACCCCAGGCAGCCATCCATCTACTCCTGGTTATTTGATCCTATAAGCACGTCCTTGTTTTTCCGGATGTCCGATTCTCATTCTTTAGATGCTACCTAAGTCTCGCTATCTGGCACACTGGAAAACAGCAGTCTTTTACTTTCTTGATTTCCACTTAATTTCTTGATTTCTTATGTCTTTCTCCTTTCTGTCACATTCACCAGATCAGCACTGACTTAACCTTTGCCTTGTCTCAGTTGAAATTTTCAACCTGGTCTCATTATGAAGGAAGGCACTGCCTGGCATGAGGAGTTTTGCTGGTCTCCTGGAGACAGTTTCTCTTTCTTTTCAGCTGCATCTGGAATAACAGCTGCATCCCCATTCCTGAATAAAATGGGTTAGTACAGCTTCTCATGGCAAAGCACCTGCACTCTTAGGCAAGATTGGGGGTAAAATCCAGACCAGATTCATCACCAGCAGGCTGGGAGGACCAATTTTTATGGGTTGGGGATAGGCCACGTGAATGAGGATGTGACCAAACTGGCGTTGTAAGAGCACCACTTGTAACTGTTAAATGTAAGGGATTAGATAATCTGTCATTATGCTAATTCTCAGTAACAGATGGTGGAGAGTTCTGCCTCTCAACAGCAGTTTTCACCCTGGGGGAAATTAGCTCGCACCCAGATCAGCAGTCAGGCAGGAATTTGATTGAGAGAGAAACACTACTGGTGATTGCATTGGTGTGTCCCTCTGAGCACATCTGCACATGTGCTGTTTTCCTGATTTCTCTACAGTTTACATATTCTTGGCCAGACCTCTTTGCTTCTTTCTATAACATAAAGAATTTGAGGTGGTTTCTTTTCCATGTGGTTAATTTGGGAAGATCAATATTGGAAGTAGCTTAGTAATGCTTTCAGACACATTTACCTATGTCGTATACTTCTTCAGAGAAAAGCTGCCATACAGATAGCAAAAACATTGTTGATCGTCAGTCTTTAGAATTGAACTTCAGAGATGAGATGCCAAGCGCTCTAAGTGCCACACCTTGCCTTGATATAATACTTAAAACAAAAAAGGTTTAATTAAGCCCTTTGGCTTCATATTGCCTAAGAGTCATCTTGATCCTGCTATTTTTTGTCTGTAAATGATTTCTCTTCAGTATTTTGTTAATTCATAGCTTCACCTGTCCTCTCCATGCTGATATTTATCAACTTTTTATTTCTCATTGCTTATTCCTACTCCCAACTTACCACATACCTGCTTCTCATTTCCATTTGTATGTCCTACTCTTATTTCAAAGCCAGCATATTTAACACTAATGCTGATTTTTAAAACTGGCTTTCAAACTGTGTAGCTTGAAATCAGAGTTGATCATCGCTCATACGGGATGTAGTTCCAGATGTGCTTTAAACAGGCATGGTCATTCAGGTTTAATGGGTCAGTAAGTTGGTTCTTGTTCAAGAAGAAGTACAACCATTTTGGACTGGGAAGTCTAATAGTCAGGAAGCAGCCAGGGACCAGCCATCCGTAGCTTTAGTTCCCACCAGGAGCTGAAATTAAGAATATTTGATCCTGCCTTGGTGACCCTTGGGGTCTTGAGAGAAAGCAGTTCAGTGATTAGGTGATGATTTAGTTGTTTATTGTTAAAGAATTCCCTTATCAGTCCTTTCCTATGTCTCTTGCCATCGCTCTGCTCTGTGCAATCAACAACTCGGATCTATATTAACTCATTAGCCTTCTAGGGGATGAAGTGAGAGAGTGGCATGGACTTATATACACTACCAAATGGAAAATAGATAGCTAGTGGGAAGCAGCCGCAGAGCACAGGGAGATCAGCTCGGTGCTTTGTGACCACCTAGAGGGGTGGGATAGGGAGGGTGGGAGGGGATATATGTATACGTATAGCTGATTCACTTTGTTATAAAGCAGAAACTAACACACCACTGTAAAGCAATTATACTCCAATAAAGATGTTAAAAAAGAAAAAAAAGAGATGCCTTTTCTAACTGCAGGTTTTCTGCTCTCCATTTCTTCCTGCATAATGCGGCTGGATTAATTTTGCATAAGTTCTGTCTTCATGCTGTTATTTCACTATGAACAGCTATTTTAGATTTTCACAACCATCTTCAGTTAAGCCCCCTACCCCGTTCTCTTGCCCCTCACTCTCAGCAGACAATCTCATCTCCTACTTTCTGGAGAAAATACGGGCTTATCAGGAAAATGCCTTTAATTTCTTAGTCTCTCAGCCCCAAACTTGTCTTCCTCCTGCTTGCTTTCTTACCTCCTCCTTTCCCATCTCTGGAAGATTTCACCCTCTTTCTTTCCGAACTCATTTTTCTACCTACGTGCCCTGAATTCTGTTGCTTTTGGTCTCCTGAGGATTTCGTGCCATCAGCTCTCCCCGCCCCCCTTTTAAAAACAATTTTTGAAAATTTCCCTTTAGTCTTCCCTTACCATATCTGCTTTTCCTATTCTTGCCTTCTCTTCCTGGCCAAGTTAATTAAGAGTTAAAAGCAATTTTAGTTCTGTGTCCATTTGCTGTGCATTCTTTACCATCTGGCTTTGGCTACTCCACATCACTGCAACAGCCTACCTAGACCAGTGCTTCCCTCAAGGACACTTTTCAATCCTTACTTTTATTTGATCTCTCTGCGGTATTTAAAACATCACAATCTTTTTTGGACATTTTTTTTTTCTCCTTTTCAGTACACCATACTTGACTGAATTTCCTTCTACGACTCTGAATACTTGTCCTCCGTCTGCTTTGCTCCTTAAATATTTGCGCTTCCTAAGCTTCTATATCCTTGACCCTCTTCTCCCCTCTGCTCACCCTCCCAAGTGGTCTCATTCATCCCCTGGCTTCAGTTTGCAGGTAGATGCTGCTGATTTACCTGAAATCTGTGTCTCTAGCCTGATTCTTCCTACCAAACTCTCCACCAATATATCCAGCCTTTGACGGGATGACCATCACCACTTAGTTACTGAAGCTCAGTATGGCTGAAACGGAGCTCATGGTCTCCCCTTGAAAAGCTGTTTCTTTAGTCAAATGATCACATCTTGATTGATGGTGCCACCTTTCACTTAGCCTTTTATTCCACAAATCAAAATGTCATCTTTATCACCTGTCTCTCCGTTCCTGATTACCTACAGGTAGATCTCAGGTTCATTTCAGCCTTTCTCTCCTCACTGCCTGCTTTATGCTATCCGTCTTCCTACTGGCCTTACTGTTTCTAGTCCGAATCTCTTCTGATCCATTTTGCACACTACTGTTGCAGTTTGCTTTTTGAAACGAATATGATTGTTCTCCTGCTTAAAGTCTTCATTAATCACAAACCCATGAGCTGACCCTTGCTTACCTCTCCATGTTTATATTTAATATTCCCTGGCTCTGATCCATTTCTGTTAAAAAATAATAATAATAAAAATAAATAATAAATAAATAAAAGCAAAAACACACCTTTTCTTTTTTTAAGTCACCTACTTTATTTATTTATTTATTTATTTTTGGCTGTGTTGGGTCTTCGTTTCTGTGCAAGGGCTTTCTCTAGTTGCGGCGAGTGGGGGCCACTCTTAATTGCGGTGCGCAGGCTTCTCACTGTCGCGGCCTCTCTTGTTGCGGAGCACAGGCTCCAGACGCGCAGGCTCAGTAGTTGTGGCTCACGGGCCTAGTTGCTCCGCGGCATATGGGATCTTCCCAGACCAGGGCTCGAACCCGTGTCCCCTGCATTGGCAGGCAGATTCTCAACCACTGCACCACCAGGGAAGCCCAAAACACACCATTCTTGAAGTAAGTTTGCTCTGTGTGCCTGGAACATAGATTTTCCTAGCCAGCTTCCACTCACCCTTTAGCTCTTGACTTCGTAGTGAAACTTTACCTTTGGGACCCAGCCAGACCGAGACCCCAGTTCAGCATCTGTGTATGTCCTTCCTCAGAACCCTGTGCTTGCTTAATTACAAGGTTCACAGCACCTCGAATACTAGGTCACAGATATCTTGCCTTTTAATTCCCAGTAGATAATCCAGGAAGGTGGGAGAGCGGGGTCGGGGCATGGAAGCAGACCATATAGGTTCTTGTGGGCCATTGCAAGTATTTGGCTTTGACTTTGAATGAGACAGGAGACACTGAAGAGTTTTGAGCAGAGGAGTGATGGCGAGATCTGTGGACTTTAATCTTAAAAGGATTATTCTGGCTGAGAATTATTATGCTAGTTGAGAATGGAGTTTAGAATCTTTGGTGCCTTCCTCTCTTATTGACATTTTTTTTAACTTTTTAAAACTTGGTTTTGAAGTGATTATAGATTCAAACAAGGGTCCATCCCATGTACCCTTTACCCGCCCCCGCGCACCGGTGGTTATGTCTTACACAATTATAGAACAATATCAAAGCCAGGAAATTTGGCATTGGAACAGTGTGTGTGTATAGGTCTGTGCCATTTTATCACATGTGTAGATTCATATAACCACCACCACAATCAAGACTGACAGCTATTCAGTCATCGCAAAGATCTCTTTTGTGCTACCCCTCCTAAGCCTTTCCCCTCCCACTGTCAGTGACAAACACTAGGCTGTTTTCCATCCGTAATTTTGAGGTCCCTCTGAGTTGCTGCATGTATCAATAGCTTTTCCAGTGTGTGTATGGAAACTGGAGGTGGGCTGACTTGGTGGAAGGGAGCCTGTTTTATGACTTGAGACCTGAGTTCTAGTTCAGTTCAGTCACTAAATGATATTTTATGTCTCTGGGTCTCAGATTAGCCACCTGTAAGATGAGGAAATTGGAGTAAAACACTAAGATCTTTTCAGCTCTAAACTCCATGATCATAACGAATGAAGTCTTTGTGATTTTTTTTTTCCTGTCATAATGAGGTCCACTTTTCTTGTTAATACTTACTCTTCAATAATCTATAGTCTTTTGTATGTTGTTAAGCTCAGAAGGACTACCCAAACATCTCATAATTGTTTTATTGACATATTGCTGCTACTTACATTTCTCAGGTATAAACTTGATAGGCCAAAGTAGTACTTGGCGAACCATGTAAATGTGAAGATGATTCTTTGATTTTTCCCTATTTTCAGTGATAAGATGCAGAAGTAGGATTCCAGCTCTCCATAACCTAGTGAGCCTCAGAGATACAAGAAACATGATAAATTGCTGTTAAGTGTCGATTCTATTCTTGAATCAGTTCCTTGAACACATTTCTACTAATGAGGTCTGTCGGTTTCTTGCTGTTGATAAAAGTTCTTAGCCAAAATAGAAGGTACTAGACAGTAAAGAACCCGCTGGACTTGAGTTTCACTGGTAGAAAATATACTGTATATTTCTTATTTGTTGATCATTCCCTCCTCTTTTTTATATTCCATAGCATTTGGGTGTAATACATTAAATCTTAAAGACATGGTGGGCATTAAAGAGTTGAAGAATCCTCTTAAGTTTGCCCAGCAGCCTGGCCTCCCAGCATTTACCACCATAGTGTGTGCAGAGGGGAGAGGGCACTTACAGCCCCTAGTGGAAGGACTGGAAGAAATTGTACCCGTGGCCACAGTGCTCCACCAACCACAACCAGAAATGTGTATAAACCCTAAGATCTGTTCAATACTTATTGAAATGATATGTAATCTAGTTGGCCTTGAATATTATAAGCTAGTGCTATATAAAGATATATAAGACTATTGATCAGTAAATCCTAGCTCCCTTTAAAAATTACATTAGAATGTATCTGAGCTGGAATGTATTGTGTAGAGCATTTAGATCTACGCTCTCATTTTATAGATACAGAAACTGGTGCAGGCTTAGCTCCTTTGCAAGAGTTTAAACGGCCAGAGCACTGGAGTAAGAACCCAGATCCTCTGCCCTGAATCACGGCTCTGTGCCGTGAGTTCTTTATGAAACGAGCTCATAATTGCTCTCTATGGAGAGAGGAAGTGTGGGAAACATTAAGTGGCTTTCACTATTGAAGAATAAATATAAATGCTGTGTGTAACTTCTCTCTTTTGTTGGATGAAGGAGAACTGGATAAACATTTATTCTTAATATTTCTGTTTTACCATATTCATCTGTTATTATTGTGTCATTCGGTCTCTTCACTCATTCTTTATAACTTAGATGAGGATTTTTTTTCCCTATTAAAGTGTTGATATTAGATGTGATAATTAGACCCTCCTTTTTAGAATTAACTCTGCCACACTGTGAATGTCTTTTTTTTAGAAAGTTGTTTATAATCACCTCTAATCCCTGTACGTGAATATAGTAGTATCTTTGTAAAAACATAGATACATATTTTCTTGACTTTTAGAAATTTACCTTTCACATATTCCACACTTTAATATGTCCATAGATATTCCTAAACCATTGTTCACTTGGAAAGGGAGAAGGTAATTGCCTCTTACATCCAGTGTTTTAACATGTGACTATTTGGCTTTCAAACACATATGTAAAGACCATATTATGCACAAAAGTACAGAGTGACTATGGTCAGCTTGTGTAGCAGGAGCTCTCATAGGTCAGTGACTTGATTCAGGAGTCAGGGTGATGGTAGGGGACTCTACAAACTGTCAGTTCATTACTCCACCATTACTGAGGGAGAGAAGTTGAAGGAGGTTTTCACCTCACACTGCTGTTCTGTAAAATGTTAGTTTCTCAAAGGAAAGAGGAGCAGAGAAAAGGGATGAAGAAAACATGCTTATGCCTACAGTCAGCATTTATACCTTGTGTTGGAACATAGAGAAGGAAAAGAAGTCCTCTGAATCCCCAGAAGGCAAGCAAATTATTATAATTAAATGTTTAATGAATATTTTAGATAGGATTATTAGTATTAGAGTGATCAAATTTATTATATGATGTGGATGGTTTATTTTTAATGTGTTGATAAATTTTTAATGTATTAAGAGTGTCTTGGATAATTCATGTGCACAATATATTTATTCCTATTTTATAGAATTTTAAAAGGACAGCAGCATAATAAAGGGAAATAGGCTGAGAATCAGAAGGCTGTCAGATGCCCATTGTGATGGTGTCTGTCTGTGTTACTTTAGACAACTCATTTAACAATTTTCAGGGTTTCTCTCTGGGTCTGTCTTCATCTATGTATGGAGGTTTTTGGATTAGTGTATCTCTCCAGACTCTTTTTGCTCAAATTCTATGACTCAGTCAGTTATTACTTTGTTTGCATCCAACTGCCCACAGGACCCCCTGGGAACTCTGAGAGTGCAATCAATCAGCTAGCCAATAAATATTTATTGAGTGCCTACTAAGTGTGTGGCTCTTTTTGGACCAATAGGGAATATGATCTGGTTAGGAAGACAAGATATGCACACAAAGGAAGATAATAATCTGCAGCAGTAAAAGATAAGTGCCAAACAAATGGCCCAGCCAGAGGAATTGAGATGGGGGACTGCCATGCTTGACTGGTTAGACTAAAGCAGGAGGTTGAAAGGCATTTAATAGAATAAGGTTAGAGAAGTATATGAGAGCTCCCTAGTAGAATGCCTCTTTAATAGTCTGTTACCTGTAGTTTATGGCATTGTAGTCAAAAGAGAACTGGATTTGAAATGTTATTTATTTATTTTTGCCAACAAAGCAAAAGACGTTGGGAAGGGGCGCCTGGGCACAGAGCTGCAGGGTAAGGGAACCCGCGAGGACTGCTCTGCCACGTGGCTTGCAGTCTCAGGGTTTATGGTAATAGGGTTAGTTTCGGGGTTGTCTCTGGCCAATCATCTTGCTTTGCCCATATTTGGTCTGACTCAGTGTCCTCCCTGGTGGCGCGCACATCCTTCAGCCAAGATGGATTGCAGCATGAGGGTTTCTGGGAGGTTAGCAGGAAATATCCTCTCCTCCCTCCTCCTTTCCACCCCTCCTGGTTAGTTTTCAATGACGGTACTGCATCCTTCATCGGGATCTCCTATTATGAGACAACTCAGGCAAGTGGTTATCATTGGGCCTGGCCAAGGCAGGCAGATTCGGTCAGCGGTTCCCTAACAGTGTCAGCATTATGTGATATAACAAATTGATTCTAAATTAAGGTTTTTTTAACCTTGGATTTGAAATTTTTAAAAATCTGGCTTCTAATTGTGACTCCGCCACTTACTAACAGGATTACTTGTAGCAAGCCTGGAACTGGTTACTTTTTTTTTTTTTTTTTTTTTAAGAAATACATGCATACTAACTCTGTATTACTATAGGAGGATTGGGTTAATGCGTGTTAAAAAGCCTGTCCTATAGTAGACACCCAGTAGATGTTCATTAAATCTGGAATCATTATCGGAAAATTTCAATCAAGGTTTCTGTGATTGTGGTAGACTGGAGAATGAAGATTAAGAGGATTCAGCTGACAGTGCTCAGGATTGGTCAGCTTTGCTAGGAGGCCAGGTAGGGGGAGGCTGCAGTCCAGGTGAGAAGTAGTGGGGGCCGCAGCTGAGTTAGAGAGAAAGAACAGATTATAAAACAGTCGTGGGAGAAGCATTGGTGACTTGAATTCAAAGTTTGGACAACTAATTTTATCTGGGAATGAGTAGAGATGTCAGGCCTAGGTGACTGGGAATATGATGGTCCCACAATTAGAGATGTTAGGAGAATGAGCTGATTTGGTGGATTTCAGAAAAGCTTAATCTGGGGAAGTGAGCTTTATTTTTGAAATGCTGAGTTTTACTTGGTGATGAGTCATGCAAATTCACATGTCCTGCAAATAGTTTGAAATGTAAATGCATGGCATATTTAGCAATGAGTGGACCAGTTTGGATTGGCAGTGCATATTTGTTAGACAGCCTACTTCAAGCTAAATACAGTATTTAATTATCTTAATTGTTTTTGAGGGATCTAGTTGTCTCCTGGGAAACAAAGATGGTTGGTTGTCCAATAGAGGGAGTGTCACTTTGGGTGTATACCCCATGTTCTGTCCTGTAGTAGAGGGAGATTCAAGTTAGTCCATGAAGTTTCTGCCTATGAAGCAGACATTTTTTTTCTTGTCTTATTTTGAGAGTTGGAGATTGGGATAAATATTTGAAGTGGCATTGTTTTATTGCTGCTTACATTTAATATGCCCCTCATACCTCAACCATGGTTCATCATTGGCCTAACCTCCTCTGATATTTTGCTGACTTGGAAGTACGGCGATACTCAGAGAGGAGCTGGCATAATAGAGTATATAATACCACGTTTTCCTTGTCTTATAAAGCCATAACCAGGATATTGCCGAATGAATGGAGTTGTCATGTAAGAGCTGGCAATAAGATTACAGTACTGCAGAAATCCTGGGGGCAGAATAAAATTTAGTATTTAGTATGCGTAACTATTTGGTGTTATGCTTCTTCCCCTTCCTTTTTAAAATTGTTTTGACCCATATTTTCAACTATTCTCTTCCCCAGCCAGAATTAGGGAATGAATTAGGTGTTCAATTCTACTGCTTCCAAGTATATTTCTATCTTATTTTCTGTCAGTTTTTTCAGGAGATCAGGGTAGGGGTGCCCTCGTGTAGGGCTTGAGTGGGAATAGGGTAATGGGGGTGACTGGGCTCAGACACAGCTTGGAGCAGAGACATAGCTGTTCTTGACAGGTCGAGTGAGAAGTCACATCTCTTCATCACCCACTTTTTTACACCCTGCTCCCTAGATATCTTTGCTTTTATTTCTTTTCTTCCCAAACTGAAGAGTGCTCTTGGTGATCGGTGGGCTGTGGCCTCTGCAGCTGGTGAGGCTTTTGTCTGTGCTCAGGGGTAAGCCTACTATTAATACCGAAGCTTGGATGGATGTTTGTGTTGGGGATTCAAGGATTTCTCTTACTACAAAGCAGTAATTTTTTTGTGGAATGATTTTTTTTTTCTTTCCCCTTTCTCTCCCCTCTCCCCTCCCTCGTTCCTCCTTTCTTTCCTTTCTTCATTTCTGCAGGTCTTGTTTATGGGTCTCCTTTGGTTTCATTTTAACCATGTATCCTGTTGGATTCTTCCGGCTGGACTTAGTCCATATCAGTCTGCATTGGTTTCTTTCCATCCCCCTCCCCATGAGGGAGAATGAGTAGGATTTATGAAAGTACAAAGACAGAGTCCTTGTTCTGAAGAGTTCTTGATTTTCATAATCTCAAATCCAGTCTCTAGAAAATGCTCTCATTGGTAGAACAGTTGTGTTTAGAACCTGTATATATTCTGAATGCTCATTAAATATGAGCTACTTATTGGAGAGTATTTTGTTTGAAAGGGTGCCTTTTTGCTTGATTAGCTTCTAAGGCTCTTCAGATCAGTCCATTCCATACTTGCCTGTTCTTGAGTCCGGCTTTCTGGGGTCATGCTTCTTTGTGGGTCATGCCGTGTTTCATGTTCCATATAACCACAGCTGGGTTGGTGGGTTGACAAAAGCAGTCACCTTTGGCTCTGTGTCTGGAGTGAGTATGTCCTGCCCTAAGACTTTTAATCACTGCTTTTTCTCCCTCATTTCACTGTAGTTTCTAAAGCCTGGGTAGGGACATGGAGGCTTTTGAATCTTCTTCGTTGTTCTTGATCTGTGTTATGAGTTCTAGGAACGTCTCTAGCCACCGTTCGGATCCTCTGGTGACTATCCTGGTGACAGGACTTGTTAAACAGAATATGGAGCCATTAAGAGTAAAAAGATCCAAAAAAATCTATTTTAGTTATTTTTAGAATTAACATTAGTTCAAGGGGTGAGTGAAAAAATAGGGAAGATGGTGGGAGAGAGATTTGGGGAATCTGTAAAGCATGTCGTGCCACCTCAGATGTTTCTAATTATTGATGCTTCTAAAACAGAATCTCCTGTCTACATATGCTGCTTGGTTATGTGGGAAGTGCCTCCTGGATGTATTTTAAGGGAAAAAAAAAAAAAAAAATGGAAAACTCATTGTTCCAGATTCTTGGGAATTCAATCTAAGGTTGGAGGATAAAAGACACTGGGTGGGAGAGGCAAAGTGCGACCCTTGGAGACGCTGTCACACTAGCTTGTGGCAGCTCCCTGTTGCTCTGTTGGGCTTTTTCCTAGTTTGGGGCCTGGGGAAAAAACAGTAGTCAGTAAAGATACTTGTTCACTGCCCATTGTCGTAGATCCCTCTCATCTAGAACTCTACTTTCACCCTTTACAGTCTTATTTTGTCAGCCTATAAAAGCCAAGTCTATGTCAAGCTTGAAATTGCCAGGTTCTTGCCTGGTGAGGGTATTAGAGGTCTGTGTGTGAACTTGTAGAGAGGATCAGAGGGGAACCTGGCCTTGGGGCCTGGTAGCCATTAATCATTTTCCCCACTTCTTTGCCCTCTTAGACTGAGAGCCCATGTTTTCTGTGTATATGAGTAAAGGTGGCCCTAATATTCTGAAGAAGATAGCTGTCCAGTCCTCCTCGCTTTCTGCCTCATTACCGAATCTTGTGGTGGTCTCTCCCTCCTTCCTTGTCTCTGACTTATTTGCAAAGAAAGACATCAGCCCCCCATAGGTTCCCTGTGGTTCAGCCCCACAGAAGCACATTCATATATAGCCGAGACATGAGATGAGCCATCTGATACGTTAGGAATTAATATGGGAACACTGTCAGCCAGAGCTCTCCATCTCAGCACTTTTGAGGAAGCCTGTCCTTGTCTTGAAGGTCCAGCCAATGTGGAAACAAAGCAGAGGCAGTTTCCCAGCATAAGATACTGGAGTCTTTGAGGGTCTTGGGTGACAGAGGCCCTGGCTACATGCCTGATGTCTTGTTGGATCACGTTCGCACAGGGAATAGCCGTGGGGTGCATTTTATGCTCAGCTTATGAAATTTGACCCACAGGGCCTTGAAGTTATTGTAGAGAAGTCTTGGGGAATGCGTGTATGTGTGTGTGCATGTATGCGCACACGTGAGATAGGTACCTCTGCTAGAGATGATGTGACCGTTATAAATGAATTGAGCTGTTACATATCTCCCAACCATTTCCTTTAGCCTTGACTCAAATATAGTGTAAAGGCATTTCTTTATGGGCTTACTTTATTCTGAATATGTGTCCACGTGTTTGTTTGCCTTAAGGAAATACTCTGCTTTGTAATCTCCATGGACATCTACTTCAGTGACTGATAAAATGTTGATGGTGTTAAAGTGGAAAATGTTTAGTTCAAATAGCTAGAGATCTATGAGCCAGAGCCATTGAGAGTTATCTGTTATCCTTACTCAGATGGAGAATGAAGTATGTGTGTGTGTGTGTGTGTGTGTGTGTGCACGCCTGTGTGTATTCCAGTGTTATGCCTTATGTCCACTCTTGAAATATTCTTATCCATTTACCCCAGGTTCTCTTGACAAGTAGCGTATACCCTTTAAATTAGCTCTACTGTTAGAACCAAACTGTGGAAGTCAAAGAATGTGTGAGACACTGTATGTGTGTATGTAGAGAAGATTATTCATGTAAGGAAAAGAATTAAGGATAATGGAAGGCAGGCTTTCCACTGTCAGAAGGGATGTATAAATATGGAAAGGAAGAAAACTACACGAGCCCTGTAGTGTTGGAATGGGGTTTTAGTACCTTTGTGAACTCATGGTGTGTTGGTTCAGGTTCTCCAAAAAGCTGATGCCAAGACAGGATTAAACGGACAAGAGGTTAATGGGAGAAAATTGAGGGAAAATGGGAAGGGAGCTGGAGGAGGCTGTGAAAGCCTAACCTCTGTGGAAAAGGGAGGGATGGAAGGTTGAATTGGAAAAACCTAAGCTGGGGCTGTGGGCAGTTGTAAGAGCTTCAACAAAGGTGATAAGGAGTCCTCAAAACCAAAGCTGCGTGTCAGAGGAGCCCCAGGTCTCTCAGCAATAGGCCTGCCTTAGTATTTCCACTGCACCTAGTCATTGGCTAGAAGCAGCTGGTGGGAAGCATAGCCTTGGCAGAAAGAGTGATGGGTTTCAGAGCATAGCAGCTGGGGCTGTCAGTCAATTATGCTTCCTGCAGTCAGAGATCCGAGAGGCACATTTTCATGACTGCCACACATGGTTTTCAATAGTTATAGATATAGAAATAAACGTATGGAGATAAAAATGTAAATGTGGACTACTTGGATAAATGGCTAATTTCGGAGCTGCAGAAAACAGTGGAAGATGAGCCTGGAACGCATTGTGCCCGAAAGCAAGGAAGTGCTCAGAGAATGACAGGACACAGGAGCCAGCTTGACTTGGCTCCCACTGGCCAAATTGGGAAAAATTTCAGCATCAGAATAAAAAATGATGGTAGTGGATTATATGACCCTTTAAATAAAATATTTCATGGCAGTATACCTATACAAATCAATAAATGAATAACTTGGGAGTTTGATGAAAATTACATAGTTCAAAGTGTCTCTTTTCAGTATCTGTTATAAAGAGGAAGAAAGTAACTTTACAGTAGAGAAGCCTGGTAGACACTACCCGAATCAAGTGATCAAAATGAACATTATCTGTAAATTACACATCGTTTCAAAGGAGGCCATGGGAACAACGCAGCATCACTTCTGTGACATTCCTGCCGAAGATTCATAACTTGCCTCTGATCATAGAGACATCAGACCGGCCAAAATTCCTGGCCTATACTCTTGAAAAGTTTCAAGGTTGTGGTAGACTAATCATGGTAGACTGTTCCAGGCGGAGGAGATAGGACAACAAAATGCAACACCTGATTCTGAGCTAGATCTGGTTTCCCCTAAGTTCTCTATTGGAACAGTTGGCAACATTTGAGTAGGGTTGTGGGTTAGATGGCAGTAATGTGTCCATACTGATATCCTGGCTCAAGTCATTATTTTCTGATTATGTCGGAAAATGTCCTGGTTTGTAGGAAATGCACACTAAAGGTTTTGGGGATGGTGGTATAACAGGTCATTTACTCTCAAACGAATCAAAGGTTGGCATGTTCTTTGTTACTGTATGTGCAATTTTTCTGTAAGATTGTTTTAAAACTACCCCCTCCCCTCCCCTCCCACACTTTTAAGTAATCTAGGTAATTTTAGTCAGTTATCTGATCTATCCATATATTGATTATTACTTCCAATCTTGGGTTTGGGGCGTAGGGATGGGGAAGGCAGGCAAGGTATGATCAGATAATTATAGCCTACTGCGACTGAAATCTACTTTAATCCTGTTCTCATATATGGGCACAGAACACCTTTTCTCCAGGTTGGCAGAATATAGTACCCCATGGTTTCAAAGGTATCTTATGAGAAAGTATGAGCTTTTTGCAACCTGCTTGCTATGGAAATGAGTGGGCGGGGAGGATGTCAACTGCATGGAGATCTTTTGAGAAAGCTTGCAAAGACCCACGTTGCTTGTGTTTTTATCAGGAACATCTGATCTTGACTAGTGGAAACGGCTCACTTCTCATATAACCTAAAATTCTCCTTGAGTTTGAAGAAGCATTTGAATCCCAGCACTAATTCTCTTTGTGTTTCTAGCTGATACAGAGAGAGATGATTTCCTGTTAGACCTCCACTCCAAGGTTGTTAGGTCGGTCCCTTTTTGTATGCTGATTGTGAATTATCCATTCAAGCCAGACATGTATAATGAGAGTAGAATTACTGATACACTCAAGAAAGCAGAACTTATAAATTTGTCTAAAGCAGCATAATGTCATGGCACATAATTTAATGTTCTCTTTTCTTACTGGGCAACTAATCAATACACTGGTGTTAAGTTCTGAGCCATCTTTGGCCGGGGGAGGTCTCCTGACCTTCCATTAGTGGCCAAAAGAAATGAATGAGAGAGTCAAGTACATGGATCTAGGCTAATTCCATTTTAGTTGTCTCCCTTTCATTCTCTCTCTCTCTCTTTTTTTTTTTAAATTTATCTATTTTATTTATTTTATTTTTGGCTGCATTGGGTCTTTGTTGCTGCACGCGGGCTTTCTCTAGTTGCAGCGAGCGGGGGCTTCTCTTGCTGCGGAGGACGGACTCTAGGCGCGCGGGCTTCAGTAGTTGTGGCACGTGGGCTCAGTAGTTGTGGCTTGCGGGCTCTAGAGTGTAGGCTCAGTAGTTGTGGCACACGGGCTTAGTTGCTCCACGACATGTGGGATCTTCCCGGACCAGGGCTTGAACCCCTGCATTGGCAGGAGGATTCTTACCCACTGTGCCACCAGGGAAGCCCCCTTTCATTCTCTTTAAATACAAGTCTTAGATAATGGAGAGGAGAATAACAAAAGCTGGGAAGGCATGTAGAAAGCTTTTGTCCTTACTTCTATGCTGGGCAAGCTTGGCTAATAAATGCTTAGGATAAGAAATAATGTTCCAGTGCTGTATTTCCAAAACGATCAGATGTTTTTCTCATACTTGGGTACAGAGCAAGAAAGACACAGCCCTTGCCCTCTCAGACCCCGTAATTTCAAATTGGAAGATAGATGATGAATTGATTGTAATATGCTGTGATGTCACAGGGGAGCACACACCAAGAAGAAAGTACATGTGGTGTGATTCTCACATGCCTGGCTCATAGGAGGGGCCCCATAATGATGTCTGTCATTGTTTCCTGTGTTTTTACTCTCCATGCTGCTGAGTACTAGCATCGCAACCATTCTTCCAGGAGAAGTCTGTATTTAGGGAAAAGAAGCTAAGGGAATATGGCTCACACTGAAGCTTTGGAGAGAAGGGAGGGAAGGTGGTGGGCAGGTTGTGGAGTTTAGAATCTGAGGCCCTAACTGGTTTGTAGACATTTGCTGGCAGGATCCGGAGGGCGAGAACCCTGCAGGAGAGGGAAGGGTTGTGCCCTTGGTTCTCTGCTGGCCACACAGGAACTCAGTTCAATACTGTGAATTGATTGGAGCAGAATTAACCAGGGTGGATCATTAAACATTTGTGCTATTTTGCTTAGTATTCTCTAGCTTATCACATAGAAGCTTATTTGTGTGAATTCTCCCTCTTCTGCCCTGTCATTCCAACTTTCTCCTCCAGACCCCACGTATTGACTGTAAAATGTCAATGCACCGTTATTCCAAATGCACTAGTACCAAACGTGTCTTTGTTCTTCTGGCATTTCCAATCACTAAGCCGTCTCAACCTGTCACAGGTGGTCTCGTCCCCATCTTCTCTCTGGCCTCTTGGTGGGCGGAGCCTCTCTCCTGCCCTTTCGGGCCTTTGGTGACACCCTTAGTTAAATTCTCCCCATACAGCATCATCTACAGCTGCTGATTTGGGGCTGCTGGCATTCTCCACACTGCCAAACCCAGCTCTGTGATAATGACAGCGTTTGCCAGCACGCTTATGCGGTGACTCAGGAGACAGGGTGGCCAGCAAAGCAGCCTCTTTGTGGGGGTGGATTTTGAGAAGTGCTAATTCCGTGGCAGTTTGGAGATATTAATATCGTGCTGGCAGTAGATAAGCAGGCAGCAGAGGGGCACATAATGAGAAGAGAATCAGCCACAGCATCTTTTCCTCCTTTATCTACCCGCACATATCCCACCGCCCCTTTTTTTAAAGTAAATCCCTGGGTTTTGATGAAGAGAACCCTTAAGTGGCTTAAACGTGCCTATAGGCTGCTTAGCCCGGCTAACTGCATCCCCACAGTCTGAGAGTCTATAAGAACCACTAGAGTTAACTGCATTCCCCAGCGACACTAAGTCGTAGCATATGGTACAGTAGCCTGTTGCTTACCGTCCCTCCTCCCTAAAGGGCAGCTCACCAGATGGTCTGAGTGGGGCCTTTGGTGTAATTACGACAGACACAAAGAAAGACATAACCGCCGGTCTCCCCCAGTGATATTATGCCTCTTGTTTTGCAGTATTTGGCTACAGGTAACTTTTGAAAATTTGTTTTCGCAGTTTCATTTCTGCCCATCACAGGTCCCTTTCCAGGTTGGGGAGGAACCATGCATATATGCTTCGTTAGTTGTCTGAGCGCCATTTCCAGTGTACTCTTCTGAGTAGATGGAAGCCACTCACAGTGGCCCCACTTTCTTATTCTAGTGAAGAAAAGATTCAGCATGTTGGAGAAATTTTTTTGAAGCAGGATCAATCTGAATATCCTGTGGTTCTAAAAGGACTGTTGGGAGTATTCCTCCAAAGCTGGTCATCACAGGGTTTATACTTTTTACTTTGTTTCCATGCAATTGTTTTAAAGATCTTTCATTCCACCCCAATGCCTCCCCCTCCCCCTCCCCCCTCCCCAATTCCTTCCTAGCCTCACCTCCTCCAAGCCCCCTTTGGGTTGAGGGGAGAGCCAGTGTTGGGAGTTCTGATGAGAAGAGACGCACTTTGAGTGTTGCGTGAAACCAGTGTTCCCAACATTGCCAAACTGGAACATGGTATTTTCTAGTTCCAGTATAGGCTAGAAAGGAGATTTTGAGAAATTTAGGTCATGCTTTTATGTGCTTTGTTTTTTTTATCTGCGTGCCTGATATTTTAGAGCAGACTTTTCTTGAGGGTAGTGGCTTGTTTATAACATTCTGTAAATAGCCCTGCGTAATGTGGGCTTTTTACAGATATTTTCTGCCAGGTTTTATGTATGGATTGATATAGCATCTGACTGTACTAACCAGAAAAATGCTGAGCCAGGGGACTTGGTTATTCCTCCTTTTTATTTGGATTTCTAGCTTAGCAACTCATTGGTCTTGAAATCCTTGGCTTCTCCCTCCCTCGGCCAGGATGCGTTAAGACCTCCAGGTGCTAACTTATTATTGCTGTTGACTGAGCCCCACATGCACCTCGAGTGCTCACTGACCTATCTTTTCTGTTGCAGAAACATTGCCGAGGCCCTTGTCAGCAAAGGTCTGGCCACGGTGATCAGATACCGGCAGGATGACGATCAGCGGTCCTCTCACTATGATGAACTGCTCGCCGCCGAGGCCAGGTGAGATGCATAATTTAAATTAAAGTGAACGCCTTGGGTCCCAGGGCCCCACTTTTTTCTTTCCCACTATCCTGCCCATCCCTGAGCAGAATGCGACAGAAAACAACATGCTGAGAAAGCTTGTATTCTTTTATTATTCCAGCTTTTCCCCATCAAAAGAAAAGGGACCTCACTTCAAACTCGCAATCTAACCTTGGTTAAACACGCTTGGGCCTCTATTTTTTTTAATCTGCAAAATTTAAGCATATATTAGATATGATCTTCCTAGTAGATGCCGTAAAATGAATGACAGATGAGAAACTTCTACGTGGAATATTTTTATCTCCACCATCCTTTCCTTCCCTGGGACAAACAGTGGAACCCTGCTTACTGTGCAGGACGTTTGCCTCGGGTTCTTCCCTCCAGAGGCCTCTGCTCCCCGGCCCCTCCCATTTGTCACCTCTAGACCTTTTGTCATGTACAAAGGAAATGAAAACATTTATTAGGAAATGAGTTTGCGTTTCACACTTCTGACAGCTGGCAGGAGAGCATTTGTGAGAAGCCCTGTGACATTTTCCTTTTGTCCTTCATCCCCGTGGCTGGTTGCCCCAAGGACATGCGTGCTGCTCAGCAATATTTCTTACCAGGAGTTCCTCAAGGCTCTTTCTCACGGGGCCTTCTGTCACTGGGCAGTGCTGGGAACGAAGCGATTCCTCCAGCCTTCCCGGGAAACAGAGCCAGAACTCGGTGATGATCGCTGTTCTGACTCGAGAGCTTAGCAGACTGCTGGGCTCAACCAAAATATATCCATTGTTTCAAAGTGATTGCAGGCGCTTGCCTCACGCAGACGTTTTTCTGTGACCTAGGACTTAGTTTGTTCTAGAAGTTTGGTAATTGCCAGCTTACGCTCCACGGTAAGAGGAGGACTGAGTTTCAGCACATGCTGTCTATACTTCAGACTTCGTCATTGAGATCACTTCTCTTGCTCTTTGGCCCAGAACATTGCCCTGATACGTGACATTTACCTCTAACATCATGTCACATCCTGATGGATAGGGCATCTGTAGAATGTCACACAGAATGTCAGCTAAGAAAGCAGTCTGTCAGGTTGCTGTGGCTTTTTGGGTTCTTTCCTGTGGGCTTTTCCCAGTAGGACCTGCCTAAGACCTAAGTCTTCAGCACAAAGTTCAGTATCTTTGTTTGCTTGAGGCTCATTCATGTCTAGTGTAAAATAATATGATGTATAGTCCAGAACTGGTGTTTGTTTCTCTTCAACCCTTTCTCACTTCCTTATTCTTCTCTCCCTGCCTATATTATCACTAAGCCAGCTGGGCTGAAAGAACCCATAGTGGGAAATGTGGCTTCACATCTCTCACTACTGTTTGATGACTTTGCTATTCTAGGAAATGGACAATGATTAGACTGTTCTTTAGGTGGGATTTGGGGGGTGGGGGGTGGGGAGGTTCGTGCTGGGCATGCTCAGTCTGATCTGGTGGCAACTTGGAGAAGCGGTTATGTATTCCCAGTGTAGCAGGAGCACTTAACAATACAGTGGGATCTAGAGTCCCATTTTCTGCCCTGGGTTCACTCTGCCACTGGTGAATGTTTAACTCTGGCAGGCAGGTAAGCATGAAAATAATTTGCCTAGCTGCTCTGGAAAGTGAGGCCACAACAGGCTCTCTTATCATGCTGTTGTGCTACAATGTTTAACGAGGATGCAGAGATAGGTGACATTTTTTAGGTTTTAAAAAGAAAACAGCCTTTTTAGTCTGGTACTCATTTTGAGCTGATAGAATGTAACAAGACGCTTGCCTGTTAAAGCAGTGAGCTGCCTGGAGATAATTGTGTCGAGCCACTGCTTTCAGACGGATGGTGGAAAAACTGGCTCCGAAATCATTGCACTGCTGCAGGTAGAGTAAACGGAGAGAAATTAAGCACTTCCCCTGGCCAGGGAGGCATTGCCATGAGGCAGTACACATCTTAGAAAGCTGTAGGAGAAGTGGCCCACATGACCTGCGAACGAGTCCTCCTTGGGAGCGGTGCTGTCCGCAAGCCCCATGCCAACCCCAGCGAGAAAGACCAGAACACCTGCCAGATAGGAATGGTGGCCTTATAGCCATTGAAGACTATTTTCAGTGCAGAATGCACCCCCCTTTTTGGGAAAATGATAGTCAACCTCACCGCAGGAGCACCTCTTCTCTGACACTGCTTTATTTTAGGTCGCCTTCGGTTTGAAGCACTCTGGCCCCTATGAGACATTCCCTGTGGGTTTTTTTTTTTAAATTATGTACGTATGTATGTATGTATGTATGGCTGCGTTGGGTCTTTGTTGCTGCGTGCAGGCTTTCTCTAGTTGTGGCAAACAGGGGCTTCTCTTGCTGCGGAGCACGGACTCTAGGCGCGCAGGCTTCAGTAGTTGTGGCACGTGGGCTCAGTAGTTGTGGCACACGGGCTTAGTTGCTCTGCAGCATGCGGGATCTTCCCGGATCAGGGATCGAACCCGTGTGTCCCCTGCATTGGCAGGCAGATTCTTAACCACTGCGCCACCAGGGAAGTCCTCCCTGTGTTTTTACATGCTGCTTCTGCCCCTTATCCTGCCTGTCTTAGTGAATATGATCTGAGTTTAGGGTTGTTTTCCTCTAGATAGATGAGCTGTATTTTTTTCCAGTTGAACTCGGCCTTGTAATTATTATGCCCCTGTCCATGTGGTCCCTCCACCTCCCAGCTGAGTGTCCTCTGCAGATCTCATTAGCGAGTTGTTTACTCCTTTCCTTGGACCTGAATAGAACCCCTAAACAAGAATGACTTTGCTGTTGACCCCAAGTCTTTCGCTGCTTGGACTGTCACTTAACTGTCTTTTGTTTATCATCCTTCAGCCACTTTTTAAACTCCAGTGATTGCGTACTGAACCAAGCCAATTTGAATTAATTTCCCAAGTAAAATTTCTTGAGGTACTGTATCTAATGCTTTAGCAAAGGCCAAATTAATAATATCTGCTGTGTTCATGGCAAGTCAACTCATCCTGGAACTCTTTTGGTCAGTAATAAGTGGGTGAAGGTAACATGGCAAGGCCAGCATTCTCTTGAGTGCCTGCCCACAGGGATGGTGATTCCAAGAGACTTCTTGTCCCTGTCCCCTGGATCCCTGTTGTTCTCTCTGGTTATCACTGGTGATCTCGGCAGTGGTGCCCAGTGCTCTGCCATTGACTTTGCTTTCCAGAGCACTGCTTGGCCATTAATCCTTTAAGAGAACGTTGTAAGCGTTGGGGAAAGGGCAGCCTGTTAAGTCTGTCTTTTCGGGTCAGCCAGCTGCCTGCGCGGGAGTTGATGAGCTTTCTCAGGGCTCTGCAGCCGCTGCTTCCTCTGCAAGGGGGTATGATCTGCCAGCCTTTCTCAGATCATCTGATGGGAGCTCAGGGAATGACGTGTTAGGCATGCATTGGGAGACCAGGTGAGACAGAAGAGGAAGAAGAATGCCAGTTTGCAGCTGCCTATGCTTTCAGGCATATCCACCTGCCCGCCAGAAACGAGCTCATCCTACCCCCTCAGGAGCTCTGTTCCGTGTGCCTGACCCTTCTCAGTGCCTTCATTCAGATGCCTGTCTGCTTCTGGGAAACGCTTTACATGCCTCAAACACATGGCTCATCTAGAGGAAGCCACATCTTTCTCGTTTAAAGGATAAATGAACCCCTAATTCCCGACAGGCGGCCTTCCTTTCTAGTTCACTTGTCTATCATCAGCTGCCTCTTCCCTCCTTACCTTGTGTCCTGGCAAAATAAAGGTTTGGCACTTTTGTGTGTATTTTTGAGCCTTGCTTCTCTGTGGGCTCCATTGAAAAGCCCTTGCTTGTGTCCCAGTCTTCTGAGAGCTCCAGTGTGTCCTCCATATTCATAGTAAAAAGAACTTAGGTACAGCTGACCCACACTTTCTGATGACACTCCTGAACTTGGTCCCTCCCTTTTAGGGGCATCATGTGGGCTCCTTTGGCAGTGTGTCACATCATTTCTTTTCTGCACCGTTCTAATTTTTCACCCCCATATTGACTTCCCAACATTTCCCATTCTTGTTTGACTTCAGTATTTCTCAGCCAGCGGGCTGGCTGCTTTGTCTGTCTTGATGAGTGTTCTAAGCTTAAGGCGGGACTTTGACTCCTACAGAGAATCTCCTATTCTTCTGAGGTATTTCCAAGATACTGAGTAATTATGGGGACCCTTCTTATTTTCTAAGGTATTACACAGTCTCTCAAACTCTGTGTATTTGATATAACACATCCTGTTTGATTTTAAACAGTACAGAATGTGAATTCCCCTAGCATTCTACAGGTTTTCCTGGTGGGCTTTTGTTGAGCTCATTATGGACACTGAAGATAAGCTGGTAATTCACGGAATCAAAGCCTGGCTGTGTGCCCTGTTTTCCTTGGACATCCCGACCTGTAGGATATCATCTGTCTGCATTCACCTAAAGCTACTTTGTATTAAAATGTAATATTTGAAGGTTTCCTAGAAACCGTTAGTCTGTGGTTCATTGCAGGAAAATACAGGAGTTGTTAGTTCAGAAGTTGGGCTTTATTCCTTTAAGGTACCCTTTAATTCTAAGATTTTGTGATTTCAAGATAGGATGTATATATTCAGAAAAGAAATTTATGCCCCAGCTTGACAGTGGGAAAGCAGTTGTATTGAACAACCTAGGGTCTGAGCAGATTTAAATGAATTCAGATTCATTCTGGACATACAGAATGAGGTTAGGGTTATCTCGGGAGAAGAGAAAAGGGCAGGCTCTCATCTTTTCCTGTGTGTTCTCTTTCTTGCCAGGCACACTGCAGATTAAGGAAACTGTGGTGGTGTCCTCCCTCTTGGAGAGGCAAGCATGAGCCTGCCCTGTCTCAGCTCTGCCTGGGCTCCGAGTCCTCCCTGACCCTGCAGGGACTCCTATTTCTGATTGAGCGAACCTTGCAACTTCCCTTTTCTTTAAAAACAAAAACAACTAGTGCTCCTGTCTTGCTGACTTCTGCATCTCCAACCTCCAAACCCTGTAAACACCAGCCCTTCCTTAAAATCCTATCAAATTTCTTTTGCTTTTACCCAGCTTGGTTGACAGCGCCCTCCCTATTGTAGAATTCTCCCTGCTTGTACCCCTAGGAAATCTGTGTTGGCATTTCCGTCACAGACTTTGATCAGAAGGCTATAAACTTGTTGGTAACTCTTCCCTAGGCCAAGACCTGTAGTCATTATTAAGAGGGAAACTGTTTCAAGTACAAACGTCTCTTGGTGTTGCAGTTGCTGGGTCTGCATTGGGCTTACTGACTTCCCTGCTCTTGTAGCAGTGAACAGTACATGTATTTTGCATTTTTATAATGCCACTGGGAGAGAAGTATGCTTGATTTCCCGCTCCTGATTGAGCCAGAGCAGCTCCACTTTTTTTTTTTCTGATTTATAGAGGAATTTTCCCACAAAATGTTAATAGGTGGAGGGAAAAAATGACTTGTGCATAAAAAAAATACAAAACTTTTTTATAAGGTCTTTCCTATCTGTGCCTTCAACTTAACTGGCATTTACAATGCTGTTTATGAATGAAACGTGAAGACTTACCAGCATTTTTTTTTTGCTCTCTGTTGCTTTAATTGGAAGAGGTCAGCATTACTGGCTTGACACAGTTCTGACTTGCGAAATGCCTTGGCATGAAGCAGGTTTCATCTTCCTACCAATCCGGTGAGAAAACTGGTGTTGAGGTTGAGTCTGTGTTTTGTAAATTTGAAACTAATATATCCTATCACAATGTATAGACCAGTTAGAGTTAACCAGTTCTCCAAGAAAACAAATCATTCCTCTAATGGGAACAGTTGTTCAAGGCTGGTTTTCTCTTGCACGTGATGGCTTTGCATTCGTTCCTTTTCATTCCAGTTCTCTTTAGTGTACCCTGGGTCCCAGGTGGTGAAGAAAAAAGATAACAGACTCAAGCCTTACAAAGCATGCAGTCTCAGGGGAACACACTCTGAATAACTTGAATAGGACCTCTGGGTGTTGCTATTTTTCCTATTCTCTTTTCTTATCCTGTTTTCTTAGCCCCTCCTCCTTTTCTCCCTCTGCATCATGAACACTGCCTGCCTTATATCTTTTTTATTCCATCTCTCACTTCTATTAAATTTTCCCATGAGGGCATCTCCCTGAAATTCATCTCTTCCGTCCAGCCTCTGTTCCTCTCAATAGTTTAATGGTACAGCTTTAATAAACCAAGATTTCTCACTTTCAATCTAATGACCTGAACCAAGTGAAAATTCTCTTTGCATAAAACTAGATCCTACTGAATACTGTTAAAAACAGAGCTTTGATTTGAAGTTTTTCTCTTTCCTTCACTGTTGAATTCCTGTAGCGCCAGAGTGTGGTTGGATTTTTGTAGGCCAGGCATTACAGAAAGCTGGAGTTGGGTGAATTATCTGCTGCCCTCTTCACCCGTCTGTGTTACATCATGCTGGTACAAATGGGAGGCCAGCGTGAGAAAGGAGGCCGGTCTTTCTCTTCAGTATCCTAATGGCTTCTTTTCTTCCTTAACCCTGGAAGTGCACTCCCCGCTAGAGTTGGGGCTTGCCCTTGCCCTGGTGGCACGGCCAGAGGTTGCTAATGAGATTCAGCACGTGTCAGTGTTGGGGGGCGTTTCACTGTTGGGGAGTAGGGTACATCAGCTCTTGCAAGTGGATGTGATAACAGGAAAATGCATTAAAAGAGCTGGTGTGGGGAAGTGATTTGACGATACAGCTGAATGTGGGGAAATTTAGCTTTTCCCTTTCTTCAGAAGAGATGATGCACTCAACATCCAAATAGCAGTAATCAATCTGCATTTAAGGCAGCACAAATGGCCACTTCTGGAGAGCTGTATAATATCTCCATTTCCAAATAGTTTTCTCCTTCAGGATATTAAGAGGATCTGTTCACTCTTCATCCTGTCTTTCCTCCCCACTCCCAGTTCCATCTGATACAACTCAAACTGTGAGACTCGTCTTGATGACTACTGTGAGGGGTTTGGGGTAAAGTCAGAACCCATTAGCTTTAGCTCCTATGTTGTACACAAGGTGTGGGTAGTTCTATAGGTCATGGTCAAATAATGAACTCACAGTAAGAAGTCCTCCTTGCCCAGTCTTTCCTGTAATTATTAATCTGCACTGGTTGTATTCTTTCAGAGGAAGTTGTTCTAGACTAACCTTCCTAATTAACTTGGTCCCCCCTCTCCACCCAGCTGTGACCGTTTGTCCACAGCACCTTGTCTGTTCTCTACCATCTCACTGTTCTCTTGGCTAAAAGGGTCTAGTTCCTCTCACACAAGCCCCAAATATTTGAGGTTTCAAAATATGTCCAACATATTTCAAAATACATTTGAAGATTATCATACTGGGAACATAATTTTAATCCCAAATAAGTTATAACAATAAAGTGATAACATTTGACCCTTGACATTTTTGAATGTCTCATAAGTTGACTCCCTAAACCACTGGTTCCCATAGGATGGTCCTCAGACCAGCAGCGTCATTTTCACCTGGGAACTTGTTAGAAATGTGAGTTCTCAGGTCTCCCCACATCTCCCTTACCCCAGACCTACCGAATCAGAAACTGGGGTTGAGTCCCAGCAATCTCTTTTCATGCGTCCTTCAGGTAGTTCTAATGCGCATGAAAATTTGAGAACCACTGCCCTAAACAATTCTTTACCACTGTTTTGTTTTGTTTTTGTTTTGTTTTTGAAACTGTTTTTTTTTTTTTTTTTTTTTTTGAGGAATGACTTGGGGGCCTAACAATGCTGGGTTGGTTTTGTTTGTTTGTTTGTTAAAATTTTTATTTATTTATTTATTTATTTTTGGCTGTGTTGGGTCTTCGTTTCTGTGCGAGGGCTTTCTCCAGTTGCGGCCAGCGGGGGCCACTCTTCATCGTGGTGTGCGGGCCTCTCACTATCGTGGCCTCTTTTGTTGCGGAGCACAGGCTCCAGATGCGCAGACTCAGTAGTTGTGGCTCACGGGCCTAGTTGCTCCACGGCATGTGGGATCCTCCCAGACCAGGGCTCGAACCCGTGTCCCCTGCATTAGCAGGCAGATTCTCAGCCACTGTGCCACCAGGGAAGCCCTGGTTTTGTTTTTTAAGAAAAAATCAAAATGTGTGTCCTTTTTACGGCACATTAATAATTTAATAGTTGGAATTGTAACCATGTGTAAAAGGTAATAGAGACTAAGGCATGGAATGGATAAGCTTTAGATCTCTTTGGATTTCCGTCCTAGTTATGCCTTCCCTGCCAGCCATACTTGTTCCTCACCAAGCCCATTGAATAGTTCTGTATTCCCTTTGACTCCTCTTTCCCCTTCCTCATACCCTGCATTCGTGGCTTTTGAACTGAATTCCTTCTGAGTAGCCTCTACCAGCTCTTGGCTAACTTAATGTGAAATCATCTTAAGGGTTGCTGTGCTTGCTTGATTTGCCCATCTGCGGTGTCAGGGGGCTGAATGGGTCGGAGAGCTGAGTGTCTATTACAGATATCCCTATCCTACTTTTGCTCTAATCCTTGGAAATCTCTCCAGAGGACTGTAGTTCAAATAATTAATCACTGATACATCAATGCACAGAATTTTATAGCTACTTGCAAAGGGGAAGTCTCCTTCGTAGCTTCCTTTCATTTGTAAGACTCTCTGCATCTAAATTTCTTGTAAACTCCCTCATGCATATGTTATCTCCTCAGCTGCCCCTGACTTCCCCTCCTCCAGCTCTGGGCCTGGAAGTTGAGAAGGCTTACTTCCCATGCCTCTTGCTTCTGCATCAAGTTCAGAGAGCCAGATCTCAAGTGGATGGCAGTGAATCTTTTCCAGCAGGTCCCTGTAAGTGTACTCACATCAGAAAAACCATTTTTCCCAGTAGTAAGCCCGTTGTGTCTTTTGACTGAGGAAAAAGCATTAAAATTTTCTCTAATTTGTTCATTTTACATAACAAACATCAGGTGCATTGGGGGAGAAAACAAAAATGTGTGGTCTAGTGGGGTTTTGGATGAGCAAGTAAATAATTGCAAATATAATTATAAGCATGGAGATACCAGTGGGTACCTGGGAAGGAGCACCTAAATCAACGGGTTTATCCACAAATAGAGTCCATGAGGCAAGGCGTGTTCTGTCTGGGTTCTGTCTGGGTTGCCTTGGGAAAGGGAGGTGGAAAACAGGAATAGTGCTTTGCTGACCTATGACACAGCCATTCCACTTCTATGAATTTATTCTAAGGAATAATTAGGGAGGTGCCTGACAGTTTAAGAGTTATTCCTTTGGCATTATTTATAGTACTGGAAGTATTATACTGGAGTATTAACATTCACATAAATATCTAGCAGTAGGCAATTGATTAAATTATGGAATGTGCATCCATATTATGGACTTATGTGCAGTTATTCAAAATGATGTAATAAAACTAATAACACAAGGAAGTGTCCATTTAGTTATTGTTTCTGGGGGAAAAAACAATCGCCAAACTTTTCCCACAATTTAAGTGGGCAGGTATGTGTATATAAACACTTAGAAATTTTGTTAATGATGCTTTTGTCTTGGAATTGAATTACGCATCGTTCTTTCTCCTATTTTTTCTCTGGCCCTGTTTTGTCTCTGTGATCAAGACATGAAAAAATTTGGGACTTCCCTGCCAGTCCAGTGGTTAAGACTCCGCGCTTCCACTGCAGGGGGTGTGGGTTTGATCCTGGTCGGGGAGCTAAGTTCCCGAATTCCGCGTGGCACAGCCAAAAAAATAAAAATAAATAAAAAGATATGAAAAAATTACAAAACCAGTGTCACTGAGGCAATTTTGAGTTGTCATTGCCTCTCATCTCACCTTTCTTCAGCCTTGTCCTCTCAAGAAGCCTTTATTTATTTATTTTTTATAAATTTATTTATTTTATTTATGGCTGCGTTGGGTCTTCGTTGCTGCACGTGGGCTTTTCTCTGGTTGCGGCAAGCGGGGGCTACTCTTCGTTGAGGTGCACGGGTTTCTCATTGCAGTGGCTTCTCGGGAGCACGGGCTCTAGGCGCATGGGCTTCAGTAGTTGTGGCACATGGGCTCAGCAGTTGTGGCTTGCGGGCTCTAGAGCACAGGCTCAGTAGTTGTGGCGCACGGGCTTAGTAGTTCCACGGCATGTGGGATCTTCCCAGACCAGGGCTCGAACCCATGTCTCCTGCAGCGGCAGGCGGATTCTTAACCACTGCGCCACCAGGGAAGCCCCTCAAGAAGACTTTAGACTGACACTGACCATTTCTACTTGCTCTCTAGTAGTCCTTTGGTCCTAATCTGGGACAGCGTGGTCTGCTTGTGTTTCCCATGAATCTAATATTGGGCTACCTCTTCTCTGGTGATTCTCTGCCACAGAGCTCAGTTTTTCCCCCCTCTCTTAACCTGAGCACAGCAGATCACATGTCACACCTGGTGCAATAGCAGTGCGTCTTCGTTTCTTCTTATATTAGTTTTCGATGAGGTGGCCCAGAGTTCCTTGTTACTTGCTCCGCTGCTTCATAATACCTCCTGACTCATTAGCTCACTGACCTCCTGTTGACCATAGGACTCAATTTCCTCCTTTCCAGTCTCTGTACTCTCCATCTTTTCTGTCTTATCAGTAATTCTGATTTCGTTGAAAATGCAGCTGCATAAGGCCCACCCACCATTGTGCACCTGTGCCTGCTCTGTGTCTCATTTTCCGAGTGTCAGGACCCGGTTGCTTCCTCCCACTGCCAAGGAGCCAGTAGAAAGGCCAAAGGAAGTGTTCCTTTTTGCTGTGTTTCACTGCTGTATTCATCAGTATGATCTGAAACACAATGAAACCTCCTTTAGAAGTTTAGCAAGTTGCTCATTCTTTGTTCTGCTTTTTATCCTGTTCCGTTGGAATTATTTTCCTTTCTCCTTAGTCATTTACCCTGTATTACCTAGTAGGTGTTTCTGACAATCCTGCCACTTGGTTCCATTTCACTGTTTATGGTGGTTGGAGCTTTGCTCCCATCACTGCCTTTCAGACTGTTGACCGTCTCCTCTAGCTGTAGGACTCTTGAAGAAGGGAATGAGAGGCTTTTGTTCTTGATGCACTTTTGCTTCTGCTCAGAGGCCAGGCTTTCAGCTCTTCTGCCTTGCCCCACTCCAAGTAGCGAAACCAAGATGTCTGCGACCTGGAGCATATATCGTGAACCTGCACCTCCAGGAGAGCCAGCAAGCCTCACTCTTCTGTGCCCTACACTCAGTTGGCATTATCCATGTCTCCAATCTGAAATACCTTCACACTCTGCATTAGTCAGCGGGCATTTGTTCAGCTTTACTAGGCACACAGTAATTGAACTAGGTGACCCTGAGTTTAAAACTATGTGACATAGCTCTGTGTTAAGTACCGTAACGAGTATTAAGGATAGAATTCTAACCCCCGAAGGGCCTGTAGTCTAGCTATAGAAATAAAGTGAACACATGATACAATTTGAAAATACTGCATTGCAGTTTAAATTGCATGCTGAACTGAGTGATACACGTGCGTGTACCCATTCACATCTATAGTTCTGCCATTTCAAAGTGGTTCATAGATACTTCCAGTGTTCAAACAGCCCCCCACCTAGGACCCCAGGTTAACAATTCCTACGTGACAATTGTTTTATGACTGTGGTGAGGTGGTGACTACTGATAAGCTGTAATTCTTTTCTTTCTCTAGTGTGGATCTATAAAGACAGTGTAATGAATAACTTGCACGTAGGGGGCCTGGGGAAGATGGACCTAATTGAATTAGAAGGAGTAATGTGGAAATGGTGGGAAGACATAAACTCTGGGGCACATGAAAGCCAAGCATTATACTTTCCACTCGATGGATGTCACAGGCTGGTGGTCTTTGTTATGGGTATAAGTAGGGGAGCAAAATGAGGAAATCAATTCTGTGGAGAAGTCATGCAGCAGTAGTGTGCACTCTCAGAGGGGCCTGAGTGGATTTAAAATATTCCTGATGTTATCTTGGAATAAATTGGTGTGGGCCTGGCCCAAGGGGGTTACAAAAGAGCCAAGTGAACACAGTTAGGAAGGAAGTTTTGGATGCAGGCAAGGAAGCAGAAGCAGAGTTAAGGGACATTGTGGTTCCTGGTTACCAAGACAGTGTTGTTAAAGGGGAATGATGAATTCAGGGCCTCCGGATCTTCCTCGTCATTTCCCTGCCACCTCTCTGTTGTATGCTTTCTGTCACTTTATTTTCTTTAGATCCCTTTATGTATGAAAGTGGTTCTTTTTGAACTGGGAAACTGTTGGAGTTCCCATGCCCCAGAAAAATTCATATATATAATTCTACTACCATTTCAGGTTAGCTAATAGGTATTCCCAGCATCCTACGTGAAGCTCACTTATGTCGCCAGGTTAAGAATTCCTCGTGTGGCAACTATTTTATGATTGGGATAAGGTTGAATCTAACCATACGGTCTTTGAACTTTTTTTGTAAACTCACAAAAATATTCAGAATAATAATCTATACATTGAAATAAAGGTCATGGCCTCTTTGTTGGCACAAGATGAACTGATGACACAAGATGTCAGTGGTGCTAAGGCTTGTGCCTTGGAGAAGGAGGTTTTCTGACTGTGCAAGGGGCCCCAGAACCGAAGAGCAAACTCTGTTTCTTTGTATAAAGAGTGCTAGGTTCTAATTCTGTTGTGCTAAGGTAGCGGGGCTAATCTCCCTTTAAAAACCTCCCTGCCTGCCTTTGCAGAGTTGATGGTTTTTATCTTCTAGTGGGAAGGCAGTAGTATCTCATACAGAAGAATTTCAGACTTCGTTGGTTAAAGGGAATAGTTTTCCAGTGATCTGAATGGGGTTCCTCTTCCACGCTATAGCTTCTAGAAGCTTCTAGAAGCAACCTAGAAAGCTGAGTTTTCATCCCTCTGCTTTACTGTTACGTCTTTGTAGGTATGTGGACGTTACTCACTTTTCCTGGCTGGTGATGATTTCTGTCCATTATTGACACTGCTGGTTGTTGCCATCTTTGTGCTGCGGCTGCTTGGAGAAGAAAGCCTCTGAGAGGAGCAGCCTGTGCTCTGCCCACCTGCTTCCTTTCTCCTGGCTGGCCTGAGCTTCAGCCTGCCTTTGTGAGAAAGCAGCTATTCAGCAGACACAGTAGGTGAAGTTTAGAAGTCAGGAGTTTCATTCCTTGCCTAATGAAAAGGGATGTTGAACGGTGGTTGCAGCCTGCAGGCAGCATGGGGAGGGGAGTTGGTGTTTGCTCTGTGGAGCAGGTATCGGTGGAAGCAAACCTGCTACCTTTATGCCCTCCCAGGTCTCAAAGACAGAGGGCCCCAAACCTATCCCAGAGAAGCTGGCTTATGTAAGATACAGGGGTAGCCGCACCAGGAAATAATGACAAGGCAGCAGAACCAGGATCTTCCTGTTTTTATTTTCCTATATACAATTGTTAGTAGGCAGGCATGTCGTATATGGATGCTTGCATCCCGGAACAAAGGTATATATTATATTCCTTTCGTTAACAGCACTGTGGTAAGCCTACCACTCTTGGTGTTTGCTCCTTACCTCTTTGAGATAAAAGCACGAATTTCTTTTTTTTTTCTACATCTTTATTGGAGTATAATTGCTTTACAATGTTGTTAGTTTCTGCTGTACAACAAAGTGAATCAGTTAAATGTATACATATATCCCCATATCACCTCCCTCCCAGCCTCCTGCACTGGGTGGTTCTCCCAGATCCCCTCCCTCCCCCTCCCCCTCCCCCTCCCCTGGCATCAGCCTTGTGTCAGGCTGAGGGAGGTTTTCTGGGGATGGCTCACCTGGTGTCGTTTCTGCAGCAGCTGGCAGACAAGAACCAAAGCAACCTCAGCACAGGGAGGGAGACCCAAGCTGGCACATGAAACCGTTTAGATACTCAGTGATCCCTCACACTTTGCTGTCTGGGTCCAGCACACCACTTATACTTTAGAGGGCTTCCTGCGCGGGCAGCATTTGTACTTAGTGTCTACAAATTATTAACTTTCAATTTTGTCTCTGTTTTGCTAAGAACTAAAATAAGAACTATTTCTCAGTTTAAATATGATGTTGCCTGAAATTTATCTAATTTAGCAATTGTATCTAAAGTATGAAAAGATGAAGTCTTTGAAGGTTTTTCCAAAATTAATGCCTGAATGTAAACAAGTATCTAATATTCTTTTTAGGAACAAGGTAAGCAGAATTTCTTCTTTTAATATTAAGACTTACTTCACTGTATGACAGTAAAATTAAGTGAGAAAGAGAAAAATAAATACCATATGCTAACACATATATATGGAATCTAAAAAAAAAAAAAATGATCCTGAAGAACCTAGGGGCAGGACAGGAATAAAGACACAGACATAGAGAATGGCCGCATAGCACAGGGAGATCAGCTTGGTGCTTGGTGACCACCTAGAGGGGTGGGATGGGAGGGGGGGTGGGATGGGAGGGAGGGTGGGAGGGAGATGCAAGAGGGAGGAGATATGGGGATATATGTATGTGTATAGCTGATTCACTTTGTTATAAAGCAGAAACTAACACACCACTGTAAAGCAATTATACTCCAATAAAGATGTTAAAAAATAAATAAAACAATGAAACAAAAAAGACTTAATTTTAAAGAATTCTGGATTGTTTCAAATGTCATATGTACACTATTATCCATATTTTCTGCTTTGGGGTATTATGTTTTTCCCCTTGGGGTGGTATGTTTAATCTTGGTTAAGTGCTGAATTTCTGCTTATGGCACAAAGCTACTTTGGGGTCACAGAGAGAAAGCAGAATTGTAGGTTACCAGCTCACCACTTTTGCCTTGAGAACCTGTTTTCTGATGTACTGCCCAGGCCCTGTTCTTTTTTCCTTGTAGTATATGAGGTGCTCTCCAGCCCCCAGGAAAGGCCAGGAGTTCAGCAGTGTTCTCCATGAACCATCTGTTTATTGAGCAGGTCCACGTATTTTGGTTGTTAGAAAAGGAGAAGGCTGTGGGCAATCTGTGCCCACACGGGACCTGCAGAAAGCTGAGCAGGCTTCGCCTAGAAGAAAGGCGACTTACCCTCAGGGTGGCAGTGAGCTTGCCTTGCCTCGCTGCGGGTTTGTTCCCAAGCCGCTTCCTTTGAGTTTATGGTAGCAAAATGGGGAAAGCCTGCCGGTGGCAGAGGAGGCTGTAGAAACAGGACACAAGCAGGATGTACACAGGGCTTTGGGAGATGGAAGAGCTGGAGCTACCATTAGTGTGCAGATCCCAAGGGACCAGGGGTTAAACCTGGTCCATGGTCATTATCAGACACCCTGAACAATAAATCACTGGACTAAAATTAAATGGAGTAATTGTGACTCATCTGCAATTTCTAAAGCTGAAGCCCTTGATTCAGATTCAGGAGGAATCATGGGAGTCAAGGAACTTGGAAATGTTTTCTTTCAGCTAACAGTTCAGATTAGAATGAGTGTATGATTTTTTTCTTAATTCTATACTTTGACTTCTTCCCCTCATCATGGAATGGAAACTGGGTGGTAAGGGAAGTGTTTTGTTTGTCGTATCTGAACAGAAGGTGATTCAGATCAGTTGAGTGAGAGACAGGTCCCCTGGGGTGGAAAAAGGGGCAAGTGGGGAGTGATAAGGGCCCGAGTATGTAAGAAATGACTGTTGCACTTTGCACTCAGCAACACCCACCCAGTTTGATTTGTGAATTGGATTTAGAAAGTTAGGACCTGAGAGTAACGCCTCTACTTCTACTCATTAGTGGAGCCCGAGTGGGAAGAAGGTTGCAGTGTGGTTCCTAGTGTGAGGGTCCGACATGTTGACCCTGGCCTGGGCAGTTTACTTTAACACTTTCTCTGGAATATGGAAACCCTAGAAAGTCTAGTTCATGGAGCAGTCACACTCCTGAATCTCTTTCTCAGTCTCTAAACACAGCAGTGTTCCCTGCGTGGGTCCGCAGGCTGGCAGTATGCGCAAAGGTCTTGACTAATGGTGTCATCGCTGAGTGATGTACCCATCACCTTTGATTCTGCGGTCCTTCGTTGTTACATGAGTGATCATGTCCCTGAAGCTACCACTCAAGGGATTAGGAGGCAAAAGGTGGGAGATTGGAGCAAACCAGCCAGTGGTCAGATGTGTGTCCCAGGGTCCCCTGCTAAACCCAGTATTATTACAACCTGAGACTGATTGAAAATGAGGCTTAATGTCAGTTATGTACCTTTGCTAATTTCTCCCCCCCCCCCCCCACCGCCCCGTTTTCTTTCTTCAGCCGTGCGGTGCAGCTTGCCATATCTTAGTTCCCTGCCCAGGGATCGAACCCAGGCCGGTGGTGAAAGCGCCGAGCTCTAAGCACTGGACTGCCAGGGGATTCCCTTCTCCCCCATTATTAAAAAGACTTTTCTGTACAGTATTGCTGCATTCAGGGCAACTTATCTTTTTACCTGGGAGGAACTTATTTCCATTAGAATTGGAACACAAGCTACATATTTTTGCATTTAAAATGTTTCATGTGATTAAACACAGAAAGAAACATTATTACTTCTGTTTTTTAGGAATGTGCTCTCCAACTGATTCTTCTTTTGTGCCTAGAACGATGCCTTTCCTTTGGAAGCAAGTCCTGGAGCTCTCTTTGATAGCCAGGCACACTGTTAGCAGTAACTAGCAGCCAGCTTGTGGTAACTGGGCTTAGGGGAAGAGCAGGAGTGTGCCCTCCCCACCTCCCAGTGCTCTGGCCGAGACCGGCTGCTCAGCAGTGTGCGCTGTGTAGTGACACATGACCATCGGACCAACCTCTCTTCCTGCCGCCTTGTCCCACCCTCCTTACCCCTTCCCAGTGTGATTTGTATTGTCATCGGGCTTCTTTTCTTCTTTCTTCTTTCTTTACAGGGCTATTAAGAATGGCAAAGGATTGCATAGCAAGAAGGAAGTGCCTATCCACCGTGTCGCAGACATATCTGGGGTGAGTTGTGTCCGTGAATGGAGCTGTGTGGCTCCGAGGCGCCAAGAGCTTGGCTGCTCATTCACCGAAGGACCTCAGTTTATGTGTTTTCTGTAGCTCATTCTTTTTCAGGCACTGAATGTGAATTTTTCCATGGCTTCTGCTAATGCATCTATAGAGATCCTGTTTTATACTCCAGGAAAGCAGAATTTCAGCAAGGGCATAAAACTGCCTATCTCTTCACCTGAATTTTTACTGAGTTGCTTTTCCCTTTTCTTATTATCATGAGTTAGGAGATATTTCTTTTGAGTTGTATTAAAATAAAATTACCTTTTAAAAAAATAAATCCCTGTTCTGTGACTGGAAAGTCTTAGTGGAGAAAGGTCAAATACAGGTTCTAGGACAGGTTTAGGAATTAATCCTAATTAATCCTGATCAACTAGGGAGAAGTATGTGAGCATCCTTTGAGCTAACAGATGTACTAGATGATACAGGAGAAGAGATGATGCAGATACTTCTGCGCTCCCTTAAGGCTGTGTCCAAACGACTATTTCATGATCAGGATGCTACCCTTGCACGTTTCGGAACTTTCATTGGCTGAACTAGACGCCTTTGTTAGTTGAGGGGGTTTATTCATTTACTCAGCAAGTGCCTACTGTGGCTGGAACTGCTCTAGGCAGAGGATATAACAATGAACAGAACTGATAAAGTCCCTACATGCAAGCGGGAAAGGGAGACAATAGCAATGCCAGGCAGCAGCGACTGCTCTGAGGAATAGGGCAGACCAAGGCAGTAGTGAGGGTTCAGGGGTTGATTTTGATCAGGTGGCCGGGGAAGGCCTTCTGGCTGTCAGTTTCACCCTCTGTTCCTGGGACACACACCATCCAGTTCAACTCCCGTAGTCACTAATGGGTAAGGAGGGGCTCCAGGTCACGTGTAGGGAGGAGCACGCAGCCCAAGGGACATGACAGAGGAAGGGTAGTCAGTCTTAGCTTGGACACTTGGGAAGCTTGCCTCGGGCACAAGAAGAAAATACTACCGTAAACAGAAGCTCAGCCGGGCGACAGCAGTGATGAATTCCGGTGTAGCTTATGGTGTGTTCCCAGGCCTGGCTCAGGCTTTGCCTGTAGTTCCTTGTGGTGGCTTCGAGCCTGTCTCGGCAGCTCTCCTTTGCCTGGGTGTGGTCGTCCCCTGTTGGCTTTAATCACTGGGATTCTGTTGAGCTTTTCCCTCTCTGTAGCAGTCATTGCAGACTACAGATTGCACAGTGTGGCAATTAATTAATTAGACTTCTGTCAAGGCGTTGTGCCACTGTTTAACGAGCAAGGTACATCACTGTGCGTTCCTCGTAGCTCAAGTCCAGAGAAGCCCAGAAAACCTGTTACTAATGGCCTTTGAGCCACAGGTGACTGCGTTGTATCTCCTGGGGCTCATGGTTCACAGGTGACTTTCCCAGCAAGCTGGTATCAGGCCAGTTTTCTCCGTGGTTTACCGTGCTGAGTTATTGTTCATGTGTATATTAATTTCTATATGTGTCTGCTGTGGCATTCTCAACAGTATTTCCTTTAATATCATTCTTTTGGTGAAGTCAAAGGGTAATTTTTTTGGTTATTCAACTGCAGGGGGACAACGCTGTAAAATACCTATTTTGGAAAACATAGTGGTGACTCCTGCACTAATGGCAGATATGCCCACCCAAAAGCTCATGTCTGGCCCATACTCCAGGGCCGTCTAGAAGCTGAATTCAGCCTTGGGGATGGTGCTCTGTTTTGGCCTGTGGAGTTTCTATTCTTGCTTAGATTTCCTATTGGCATCGAGGTGAGGCCCTCAGCAGGTTTTTGAGGTAGAGTTACAGTTGCTTTGGGGCTGTGCTCTTGGTACCCCCAGTGTAGTGTCCTAATGATCTTGAATGCTATCTTTGGATCACATGCTGCCTTCTACCTTGATGCGTTTTCTTTATGTTTGCGTGTTTGTTTTTGGTAGCAATGAATCTTAGGAAACCTGTCTTCATAATCCCCCACTAAACTGTAGTTCGGTTTCATACATACCTTTATCCTCTTTTCTGCCTAGATATTGGCGAATTGGTTTGCTCTTACATTATTCAAAAATAAATGCAGGTCAGGCTCCCCCACTTACCACATAAATAAAAGAGGAAAGCTAGATCACGTGGGAGAGTGGAAGTGAAAAAGCTATTCCATTTAATAGATGTCAGAATGACCTTGTCCACCTTCATCACACATTATTCAGCTTAGATTGCAGGTTTTTTTGGTACCCTGTATAATAGACGAGTTTTGTCTCCCCCTTCTAACCTTCGTTTCTTTCCATCACAATGTCGTGTTCAGTATGTGTGTGTTCTGGGTGCCCTTGTGCCATCTAAGTGAGATGTATGGGTCTTCAGCTTCCTGAAGCATTCTGGTTATCTTACGGAGGGACAGGTAGGCATGTGGGGTCAGATGGGCACATAGTTTACATCTGGTTGAAGAAACAAACATTGGAATAAAGACCATGTAATACAAGCATATATAATGGTTTCATTAAAGTTTCTCAATTTTTTTTTTAAATCCTTGTGTCCTTCCCTCCCACCATTGGTCCCCCTTTTAGTTGCAGGTTGTGGTAAATGGCAGTTTTTGTTGAGCTGACACTATATGCAATATGCTGCCACCATAATTGACTATGAACTGATATTTGTGCGTGACCTCTCACCACAACCGAGGACACATCCTTGGAGGAGAAGAAGACATATATGCTCTTCACATTTTGTTTTCTAAACACTCAAGAAATATGCTCTGTGGAAGAGGTTATATCATGATTGTGAGACAAATAACCCATACATTTGTTCTAGTCTTAGTGGCCTCCCACTCTTAGAGTCAGGTTTCTACCCGTTGTTCGCATCCCCTCTCTTGTATTTTGTAAAAATGATTTCAGCAGGTAAGGATCAGAGTGCATGAAAATGCCTCCTGTAGAGAGTTAGCAAGTGCAAGCCCTGCTTGGCTGACTCCCTACCGTGGGAAGTTAAGTAACCCAAGTGTAGACTGACTCTGCTTCGGCAGGTGAGATGCTCGCCTCGTCATGTGGTGCTGAAACAAGCAGGCCTTTTCATGTGCATTCGTCAGCTTTTCCCAGGACCGGACCGCTCAGGTATTGGCTGCTAAACATGCTTTCTGACTTTGTGTTCTCCTGTCCCCAATTGAGCCTCTTGCATCCCTTCCCATAGCAAGAACGCATTACAGTTCTTTGACTTTTCAAAAATGTTACGATGGCTCCCCAGTGTTTAGGTTGTGTTGCGTTTTGATTTTGTTAATATAGATGATTTTTGACATTAACGTCAGCTAAGTGTTGTGTTTTCTGTGAGCTTCATGGTGTCTGTGTGTAATGCCAACTGGATGAACCTACCTTTTGCCTGGGGCAATGCCAACTGGATGAACCTACCTTTTGCCTGGGGCAATGCCAACTGGATGCACCTACCTTTTGCCTGGGGCCTGGATAAACTTGGCTCTTCTGCATCCGTGCTCCTGTTTTTCAGGGTATCCACTAAGGGGGGAAAAAAAAATCTGGTAATTTGGGTCCTGAAGCAGTTACTGGTTTCCTTTATTTCTGACTTTTGAAGGTGAAGGAAATAGGCTATTACAAGCACCTGTCAATTGCTGTCCTTATTACCCCTGTCCGGTTACCCTTCAGGCCGGGATGTTTCTGTGAATGTGAAACCGCTAAGAATTTGATCAACTTGGTACTAGATCTGATTCCATTTGGATGGTGGTTCTGTGGTGACTGCTTCCCTTCATACAACCATGTTTTCATTATTAGTGGGTTTTGTTTTTCCCTATTCCTTTCTCCACTCCCTCCCTCGCCAGCATACAAAAAGTCGGAATGCGCGTCAGTGGAATATAAGGCTGTTGCTTATCTTCGGTTTATTATTGTTTTTGCTGTAGCCTCCTCTGTAATAAATACAATCTCCTGCAGATATAACGTGTAAAACAGGCAATAAAATGTGACTGGTGCGTGGCTTGCTGTTGTTCTGGTAAATCAGACAAATCAATTACGGTTCTGAGGTAAGAGAGGGCTCCCACTCCTCAGGTTGCAGCCGCGTTGCACCGATTTCTTCCTCTGCCTCCCTCCGCTGGTGCTTGGTGAGTCATAGTGTCTATTTGACTTTTCCTCTATTTCCTGTCATGTGTTCTTTCCTCTCAGGTGCGTGTGGAGTTATGACGTGTGTTGACGACAGCATGAGAGGCTAGAGCCTAGCCCGGCATCCTATCCACTCCAGCCATATTTCTAACAGTCCCAGAATGGGTCCGATTGCCAGGATGGGGCTGTCCATCTCCTGAACATCTTCTGCCTTTCCATGGCGTGGAATCTTGATGACTTGGAAGCAGATTTTGCTGTTGTTTATTCTGCTCTTCTCTCCTTTCTTGCCTTCTGGTTGGGCTCACTTGAAGGTTGTCTTCTTTGCTCACGTTCCATACTGGCTTCTTGGTAACCTCCTCTATCCATGAGTGGTTTTTGTTGGAGATACATACTATTACTAATATGAATGTGCTTAAACGTGGCCTAGAATGGTCCAAAGACTAGCTCTGGGGGTGGGGAGTAGGGAGAGTCAGATTTTCAGGTCCCTGCTTTCTCCTTTAAATCATGAAGACCTGCATAGTTGCCCAGTCAGAGTCTCACATGCAAATATAAAGGATGGAAGTGTTCCTTTAAAATAAATAGGCAGGGTTTTAAGCATGTCCTCCTGACCTCTTCCTTCAGGTTCTGGTTTTTCAGTGCCTTTTTGAACTTGAATAGCACTGTCCTCTTTTCCTCAGGGTGTTGGAAGCAGCCCTTTCCATGAGTCTTGGGGGCCATTATAGAAGTTATCTTTTCTTACCTCCCAATGGAGTTGGGCCTCAATGTAAGAGTTTAAAAATATTTTTGGCTGAAGAGATTTAAAAAGTGGTCTGTCCAGCAAGTCTGAGGAAGGTATAAAGCAGTACAGTCACCCAGGGGCTTTATAACTTAGGTCTGTGTTAAACTGCAGCTCCCTTGTGTGTCTTCTGGCCTACTTGTTTAGAATGCCTCCTGCTGCTTACGTGACCCTAAGGTTCCTCTCAGCTTCTAATCACCGGTGATTTGATGGTACCAACGCTCCTTTCTTGTTTGTTTTAGTAGCTCTTCCCTCTTTTACTCTCCCTTAGCCTCTGAGTAACCTCCTAACCCTCTAATGTCCCTTTTGTGCTGACTACACAAGGTCAAGGCCTAGGGTTCTGCCTGGGAGTTTGGTTGCTTAGCACTAGAGGTCCCTTCACACTGTATATTTGCTCCCCTGGGGAAATCCCAGAAGAACCTTGTCCTGCAAGAGCCAGCGCACCGGCTGCTGACCTTGCTGCTAGAAGCCTTATGTGCTCCATAAGGTTGATGGCTGCTCACGGGGAAGCCGGGCTCAGTGCTGGTGCTGGGTTCTCAGGTGCTTTCTTGCATCTCTCCTGCATTTGGCAGCTCTAGTTTTTGCCAGTTTAGGGGAAGCTGCTGCTCTCTTTGCTCCACTCGTCCTCTCCCCGCACCCGAAGGTCCTTGAACTCCAGCCACTCCAGTCGTACCGCAATGTGCAGCTCTTTGACCAGGATTCTCACAGCACAGAAACGTGCACGACAGCCCTGTGGCGAAGGCAGCTGCGACGGCAGAGGGGCAGCTACCCTGGGAGTCTCTCTCTCCCATGCTGCTGAGGCTCTTTCCTTTCTCCATCCCCTCCCCCTCTCCTCTCCTGTCCTCCCGTCCCTCCCCCCAGCTCCCTTTTCCCCTCTCCTTCTGCAAAAGAGTTGGAGTTTGTTAAGGAGACCTCGATCGATGGTGGGGGAGTTTGCTTCAGCTGGTCGCTCTCTCTAATGGCTGAGTGCGTTGCTTTATGGCCTTTTGTCCATAGTTCTTTGAGCCCTAGGAGTCACGTGTGGCCAGTTCTTGTTTTGTAAAGCTCTCCTGTTCACACTCCCCAGAACCGCAGGGGTATCCCTCTCTCCTAAAGAAATCCAAAAGCATTTATGCTTTCCACGGGAATAAGAGAGAAGTCTGTCTTTCTTAGTCTGAACATGTTTCTGAATGAAATTGCTCAGAAATGCTGGAATTTTAAAAAGATTGTATATCAGCCTCTACCACAGTTAGTGGTTGTGTTTAAGCACCTCCTTGTACAAATTTAACCCAGTTTTCAACTGAGTTCTTCTATTGTGGATTTTTTTTTTTGCACCGTAGGTCATGAAATCTAGGACAATCTCTCACCTCTTTTACTTAGTTTGGGACATCAGGAGAAATTGTTAGTAGACTTTGAAACTGGCAAGATGATTATTGGGTATCCTTTCAATGGAACACTGGGTGCTGCCTAGTAAACCCTTTGGGGTTATCTGATTCTGTAGCCCCTTTGCTTTTAACTGGCATGTTTTGCACCCCTATGGAGAGGGAATTTAACTTGTGAAGACCTAATAAAGATGCAAATGATTCCTATTTGTACAAATGTGGCCCTGTATAGACAGAGACAATTAATTTCTACTCTGTAAAAGAAATGTTTTCAAACTTTACATTTTCACTCTGTAGTTTTGCTGTACAGTTTTGCATCTTCAGCAAATTCACTTCAGCATTCCTAGTTGCTTGTATATATATCCATCCTCCAGGCTCTGCTTTGAATCACTTGTAATATCTTTCTGGTTCCCTCATTAATTAGTGAGTTAAAATAAAATTTTTGACACATCTTTATTTTATATTTGTATAGAAGTCATGGTTTTACCTGTTTGAAAATTATCCTTTAAGAGGATAGGGGAAGAAATTGCAAAAACAAGAGGGAAATACAAAACTACTTATAACATTGTTTTTATTGCCTCCTCTGTACCTGAAAATACGAAGAGTCATTTGGTTGTAGAAGTTCTTTTAAAATATAAAGTTCTAAAGTGAATATGTCTCTTTCATCTGCAGGATGCCCAATTCCATCCTGTACCTTACTGGGTCTACCGTTTTGTTCACCAACAAGCTTTTTTTTTTTTTTTTTTTTTTTTAACATCTTTATTGGAGTACAATTGCTTTACAATGTTTTGTTAGTTTCTGCTGTATAACAAAGTGAATCAGCTATACATATACATATATCCCCATATCCCCTCCCTCTTGAGCCTCCTTCCCACCCTCCCTATCCCACTCCTCTAGGTGGTCACAGTCCGACAAGCTTTTGTGTTGGAAAATTCAGGCGCCATAATAGGTTGAGGTAGAGGGATTGGACATTGAGCTGAGCACAGGGCCCTATGTCTTGACGTTTGGTGGGTGTGTTCCAGCTCTGAATTTCAGCACCTCTGAAGAAATGTTTGATCAGGTGACTTGCCCAGAGGTAGAGCACTATTAGAGACAGCATTTCTTAAAATTTGTTGCTTCTTTCAGTAAAACATCTTATTTCCAAAATAATCTGTAGACTTGGTGTGTCACTGCCATGCATTCTGTTTTCAGGAAGTTTTCTGCCACAAATTTGTCTGGTTCCCTTCTGATTCCTTGTTTAACTGACTTCATACAGGGGGATGCCTACAAATGAGCTCTGAGAAACAGGGTCCTAGCTTTTATTTAAGTGTCCTGAGCTATAATTTTTGTGTCTTTCTTCCTTTGTTCAAAGAAAGGAGAAAAGAAATTGAGGGAGTCCAGGAGCATTTTTTCCAATGAAAAAATGTCATCTCTTTCCAGAGAGAGTCGCCTCTAGCACAGATTCTGCTCGCGCTGGTTCATGCTCTTCAGTTCTCTTTTCTGTTCTCTGGGTGCATGTGGGGATTGTTCTGTGAGTCTATATCACGGGTCCAAATTGGCTGTGAATGAGCCCATTGCAGACTTGGCTAAAGGAATGCTTCGGGTATTTTGGAGGCAGTTGATAACATTCCTGATTCCCAGGTTCAGGTGTGTGATCAGGTTGTCTGATCTGTCCTGTGACTGCCGAGTGATGTGATGAAACTTGAAGTATTTCTGCCCAGCCACGGCTTCACTCTCCACTTCACCATCATAACACTACTTAGCCCTAGATTGAACTCATTTTGTCCTGTGGCTATTGCTTATGTAAACATCTCAAAGTAAGTCATTTTACTAACACAGACATTCTGCTTACTCGAGTTTTAAGGCTTTATTTAGCATGCTTCCAACATATTCCCTAAGGAATATGTTGTACAGAATTTTGGGCGCTACTTGCAGTGTTGACGTCCAGATAAATATTCTCGAATCAGACCTCAGGGTGGCTTTGGAATTACCTAGTAATTTTGTGCCTCAGTTCCTCACGAAAGGGTGTTCTCAGGAAGAAATGATAGAATTCGTAAGACAAGATTAGATTTGGGAGGGTCTGAATTTGGAGGAAGACCTGTGTTCTCTTGTAGGACATTACTGCAACACGCCTGGCTACTTCACCCACCATAGAGAATATTTTCATATTCAGTCTAGTCCTGTTTCCACTTCTCAGTCCGCTGGCTCCGACTCCATTATGTGAGCTGTCTCTGAGTAGCCATCTCTGCCCTCCTGACCGTGCCCTCCTCCTCCTTCAGGCCCTTTCTCTTCTTCCTGGCAGTTTTCCCTTTTGATCCTCACTGCCTTCTCGTCATGCCTTACTTCAGCATTTACACAATCACCTATTACCATGATTTTGTACTTGTTGATATATTGATTGGTCACCCGTCTCAGTTGACATATGTGCAATGGTTTTCCTCAATAGTTGATAAACTCCTGAGAAAATGGGATCTTTTTTGTATCTCTTCACAGAGCCTGATTTAGATTTGATCTGCCAGGGGATGACCTAAACAGTATGAAATTGTGTTTGAACGAATGTGACCCTAGATCCTAGATGTACAGTTAACTGTGCTGGTTAGTAACTAGAAGTGGGTAGACTAGTAGAAGGATACAACAGGAAGGATGCCTATTTTCTAGCATATAGCAGCAGCACGGAGTACATGATTAGTAGCATGAGTCCCAATATCAGATCAGCCAAGTTCAAGTCCTGGCTCGATTGCTTATTAATTTGTCTCCTGGAGGTTATTTAACATCTCTGTGCCATGGTTTTCTCATCTGTAACATGAATGTAATGCCCTTATTACCTCATTAGGTTGTGGTGTGCTTGAATGAGTTAATACAGCCAGAGTATTTAGAACAGTTGACATGGTTCATATGGTGGTGGTGGTGGTTATTAAATGGCTGAGCGTTCTGCCTGGCCTACAGAAAGTCCTCTAAAATGATCCGTCATCCTCATCAGTAGTGTTTGTATTGCAAACTTTTTATCCAAGTCCTGAATCATACTCCTTCTCTCCTGAGTTCTTTTACTGCCCCATTATCTCTCCTTGACATTTAACATATGCTATCTGGCTTGTGTTATAGATGCATTTGTCATGTTGAGTCATGAATGAATGATCAAACAATTAGTATTTATCGAAAGCTTATTCTATTCCAGGCACAGTGCTGGGTGTTGAGGCTATAACATTAAACAGTACAGGTGTAGTCCTTCTAGGTCATACACAATTCGGTCTCTAATTACAATTGTGATAGAAGTATAGAGACCTGTGAGGGTGTCTTCACAGCCTATCCCTTCTCCCATGTGCTCAGAGACCATCTTTTAAGTGATTTTAAAATGAGGCCTAAAGGAGGGGTTACTTGGAGGTCTTGTTCAATTGATAGGCTAGATCCTTAGAATCTCACATTTAGAACCTCGGTACAATATCCATATGCAAATACATCGTATCAAAGTTGTAAAGTCACTGGTTGGGGGCAGGGTTAAATCTGTAGTTTTCCTTAGGAAGAATTAGAATTCCCAAATATATGCCAAAAGAGGACAGTTCTAACAACTTTAAAGTTATTTTTCTTTAAGGGTAGTTTCTTTATTGTTTAGCCTATTATTGCACATTTTTCATGTATGTGTGGAATTCTGGGTACTTTTTATTAAATCTGTTTCTGAGTCCAACCATGGGGCTCTTTACATCGTGCTGCTGGCTTTACTAGGAACACGTTTTTCTTATTCTTGCATCATGCTAATGTGTGATTTTTGTTTGTTTTTCTACCTAATGTCGACACTCCTTTTGGCTCTGCACCATAATTATCTAAGTTAAACTTTTATTCCTTAGGAAAAGAGCTACTTAGTTTGCTGTCTTCAGTGCCATAAAGCTCTGTGCTTCAGATGACATTTTTGAAGGAATCACGGAGCACGTTTCACATGCAATTTCAGGTCGGGATGTTTTCCAAATCAGTTTCCAGACTTTATTACAGTGTCCATAATATTTATTTGTCTCAAAATATGTGGAACAATTATGAAGAACTAATTCACTCAAGAGAATGTTGACTCTTGGCTCAAAAAAAAAAAAAAACTGGAGAGAGTTATCTGACCTGAGTAATTTGCAAGTTTATCTGGGCAAAACTGAATCAGCCCTGAATGTTAATGTATTTTCTTCTTTTAAAAACAAAAACCTGGGGACTTCCCTGGTGATGCAGTGGATAAGACTCCGCGCTCCCAATGCAGGGGATCCTAGTTCAGTCCCTGGTCAGGGAACTAGATCCCACATGCATGCCGCAACTAAGGAGCCCACCTGCCACAACTAAGCCCGGCACAACCAAATAAATAAATAAATAAAATAAAACCAAAAACGTACACATTTCTTAGCACAAGTTTTCTGTCAAAATTTTTGTTTTTAAATGCATTGAATATAAATGCATTTATATTTATATTCTTCAAAGGAAGAAAATCATCTCTACAAGAAAATATTCAATAAGAATACATCTGTTCACCAAAATGTGGGGTTGTCTTCTTTTGTCATTTTCTCTCCTCCCCCCTCTCCTTTTTAAGTGATGAAAGGTTTTTTCAGAACAGAGACTTTCTCTCTTTTATTCTTAACTGTACAGTCAGTGCCTAGAACAGTGACATGTAATAGGTGCTTAATTCCTTTTTCCACATGAATATTCCTCTTTTACCTCACTTTTAATGTCTACCTAGTATTCTGTCTTATGTATTGTTGGATATTTAGTTTCTTTGGATTATTTTTTCCTTTCTCACACACACACACACACACACACACACACACACACACACACACAAACACACAAACATTGGTTCCTTAGCTAAATCATAGTCTGTAGTTATTTTCTTAGAACAATTTCATAAAGTAGAAACTTAGACCAAAGGGATAGCATGACATGTTTTAACATGATCATTATTTACCTATGAATCTTTATTGAGTAAAATGATTAGATTTTAGTTTTATGCATTTGTTATTCTTAAACACTGACCACCTTTTATCTTAATTAATAATTTCTACCATACTGGATATCCTTTTTCTCTGTTTCAAAAACTTGAACTTAACCTTGCAAATTTTGTAATTATTTTCATTAGCACTTTAAAAATGTAAATATTAACTCCTTCAAGATGCTTTTTACTTAATTTATTGGACCTAAATTGGTATGTCTGCAAGCAAAGCTGAATGTTCACAGTACTTTTAGGGGATGTTGAAATTATTTTAATCATGTAACCTTTATTTAACATTTGTTTTCGTTTTTTATTTTATGTCATAGGTTGCTTGGTTTTTTGTGTTTTTGTTTCTCCTCTATCCTTTTCTGAAGTTGTGTTCTTGTCTCAGGTGGGGCAGAGTTTAGCATGGCATCAATTTCCTTGCCTCTGAGTTCTTGATTTGCCCATGAAATGAAAACTTGTGCTTTGTCAGACCATCGTTTAAATTCTTTACTCTGCATGTATTATTTTAATTATATCTTTCAAGCCATTTTGTGGTTCTGTAATAAATTTTCGCCTCTTGCATATAGAGACTTTAGAAGTGATAAAAATTGATCTAAAATTTTTAAGAAAAAATTGTACTTCAGACCTGTATGTTACTTTTTAATCATAGCCTTGTAATTGATAATCCAGAGTTACAGATGCTGGTTGAGTGCTTTGTTCCATATTCTCACTGTCACATACATGTATAAGCTATGTTTTTAGACCATTCTCACGTCCTTTTTCTGGTAACGTATGAGATGTTTATTGTGGTATTCCTATAATAATTTATTATCCTTTTTTTCTTAGAAAAGTAACAGCAGACTTGTTAAAAATTTAAATGGCCTTTTTCTCACATCCCCATTGGTTGTGTTTATCTTTACCAATTTAAAATAGGAATACTATCTTTAACTATTTTCTTATCAATGTAATTGTCTGTTTGATATAAATTGGTTTTTCTACAATTTGGATAAATTACATGTTTTTTGAGAAATAATTAACCTGAAAATAATTGGAAGGTATGCCTTCCAGTGCGTTAAGTTCCCTTTTAAACTTTTTTTTGTTATAAATTGGTAATTTTAGACTACTGTCTCTTATGTCCATATTCTTGAGCAGTTATAATTAAGTTTCATAGTAAAATGTTTTCTTCATATAACTAAAGCAGCCAGTGGTATCAGAAATATAGTGTATTGCTATGCTCGTGGATAACGAAAAGAATTTGTGTTGATTCAAAGTTCTCATGAATAGGATAGTCTTTCGCCTGAATAAAATCTACAAAAGCAATCCTGTATTTACTTAACTGACCCAAGATAAGACATTTTCTCCATGAAAAAATAGTGGGTTTTTTGTTTTGTTTTGTTTTTTTAAGGAAAAGGTTGTGAGGAGGAAGGTTTTTATGGAGGAAGGCATGGATTCAGGAAATACAACCTAGGAAAGGATGTGAAGGGAATTTCCAGGGTCGGCCCAGGACATCTGCTGTGTAGCAGGCCCCACGGGTTACCATTTATGCAGAGGTCAGTAGGCAGATGGCAGCGCTCCAGGGAGGGCTGTAATTTAAAAAGTCATGATTTTAGAAACACAATATCAGTTTAACCAAGATTTGTAATAGTAATCTGTTGGAGAGCTAGAGTCTATAGAAGTGGGAGTAGGGGCAGTCTGGGATGACATAGTGGATGGGAAGAAGGTGGAGTTTATTTGTGAAACACCACAAGTCATGAGCCGTAACTTTGAGACAGTTGAGTGGAATGGCAGACCTGAGGAGGGGTGTGGCTTGGCACTGCCTTGGGCATCCACACTAAAGAAAGAAGATTGAAGAAAGGAAGAGAGCAGACTGGTAAGAGTTGATACCTTATCATAAGTAGATACAGATTTACATCTGCTCTCTATCTGAGACACAGATATACCACCATCTGCACTTTCTATACTAAACTTATAAGTAGACTTTTTTTTTCTTGTCTTAGAGAATAAACGAAGGGCATTGTATTTCCTGTTGGTGATAAAATGCAGATTTTTCCCACTCAGAGGCTGTAACTGCATTTCTAAAGGTTAAATTGAATAGTTCTCACAGCATAATTTCAGCTCGTTAAATTTGGGAAACTGAAAGTCATTTGATAAAAGAATAATCTCTGAGCCTGTATAGAATTTTCATTTGATTGGGAATTGGGTATTATTTTATTCACATTAAGCCGGATCACAGAATGATTTTATTTCAAGGTAGAAAAGAAATGTCAATAGGCATATGTACTTAGTAGTACTCTTTTCATTATTTGATGAGAATATTTCCTCTGTATAGCCAATTGAGGGATGACCTCATGCTTTCTCTTAGCCATTGCCTAAGAATTGATACTTTCTTATGGTGCTTTTGGGAAATGGCTAAGATTTTTCTTTGCTACGCTCTTCTAACCCCTTGTTTTCTCATCCAAACTATTTTCTGCTTAAATTTTTTAAAGTGCTTTAATGCACTGAATAGCTAGTTTAGTGGTTTACCTCAAACATCATTACTGAGTACTGAATTTTGAGCTTGTTATTCACTCTGAGCTACATATAAACTAGTTGACGAGGAAATTTTGAGTTAAAAATGAAATTCTTGCATAGTCTACCTACCCAAGCCATTTTTTCTTGTTTATTTTTAAATTTAGGTGTAACTTATGGAGTTTTGATAAACAGGTATACACAATGCCATCACCAAAGTCAAGAAAAGAGGCTTTCATCATCCCCCAAAATGCTTCCGTCCCCTTTGGAGTCAACCCCCAACCCTTCCCCTGGTCTGTGGCAACCACGGATCTGTTTTCTGTCCTTCCAGTTTAACTTTTGTAAGACTGTCGTAGAAATGGAGTCATGTATTTGAGGTTCATCCATGTTGTTGCCTACTTCCTCTTTATTGTAGAGTAGTATTCTGTCATGTGAGTGGACTACAGTTTGTTTATCCAGACCCCTGTTGAGGGAGATTTCAGTTCTGTCCAGCTTGGAGTGATGACAGATGAAGTCCAGGCCATATTCTGGGGATCCTCTAATCTATGTAACAGGATTTGACTTGCTTTTAGTTGGACTGCCACGATTGCTGGGATGCTGCTTTGCATGTTTTCATTCTAAACACATGATTGTGCTTCTCTTCTCCACATTTGCCAAGTCCTGCTTGCTTTTCTCAGTATTGTGCCTCATGGAACAGAGATAGATGGTGGGCAAGACCAACCAAATAAAAATACTCATAGACACCTGTCTTTTGCCGGGCTCTAGAGGGCAGGCGCATCCTCAACGTTTCAAGTCTGATGGCGGAGGAATTTTCCCCTCCATGTTGGGGGCACAAAGGACATGGTCAACAGCTTTCGTCTTCCAGTGTGGGAAGCACACCACACTGGCTCCCTCTGCCCTTTGGTCTCTGCTTTTTTAGGCTGCCCTCCCTTAATAATTGGTAAAGAAGTAGAAGCAGGGAAGAAAACTGAAGGTCATGTTCTCTTCGTGTTCTCCCGATTAGAATGCAGCCTCCCAAGTTTAGGGCTTTCTTCCAGCCTAGTGCTCCTGTAAATGTCCTCTTGCTTCACGCTCCCAGGAATGGAGCCCGGAGCCTGAAACGTGATTTCTCCTACGTTCTGACATGTTGGAGCCCGAGTGAGGTGCTGTGCCAGCTAACTAAACACTATGAGAAACTGTAAAACATAGACGACACTTGATGAAAGATTATTGATGGCCCAGCTTCAGCACCTGTTTTTTCTCATGGTTTGTTTCTTTATAATTTTTTTTTTTCCCCAGAGTGGTTTTCTCTAGGGTTCTCTCCTGTGTTCACTTCATTCCTGTTAAACTTGCACCTCACTGATGTTTACACCCTCTACCAGTCCCCTTTACAGACACTTCACCACGAAACATTGATAACCAGCCAGCGAAGGGGAGCTTCAAATGTTTGAGTGCTTTGTGGTAATGTTGGAGCTGGGCGTATTCCCAAGTATCTCCTCCCAGGGCCCCATTTATGTCAAGAGATTATCTTGCTATGCAGCTCGTTCCTCAAAGAGAATCATAAACTCATTCTGTGAATTGAAACATCACATGGGGCCAATAGAGCCCCATGGTTGGGAAGGAGGAAGAGTGTGTGTTGATGGATGACATTTTTGCCTTTCTGGTCAGGGATGTAGTTGTGATTTGTCTTCCACATAGATGCAGAGGTAATTCGCCTGGTCTGGGGAACCCTGACAAGATAGATACCTATGATGGTGAATTACCACAATACAGCTTAAAATAACAGAGTGTGTTTGCTTCAGTTTCCTTAGCCGTAAGTTCTGATTTCCATGTTCTCTTTTTCTCTCTGCATCTGTCCTCTTGCACACATAGACTTTGCTGCTTCAATATTAAGATTGGTTGGACCCAAACAGCATTGTGCTGTGGAGTCCTTGAGCCTCAGGTCAGCCCTGTGGATACAGGATTGTCAGCTCTTTTAGGGGAGAAACGCTCCTGGTTTGCTGGAGTGGGCAGTTCAGACCGCAACTATACCTGCAGGAAGCTTCATCACGTTTGATGGGCCTCTTTCGAGTTCAGTTTCTCAAGTGCTTGTGGAGTTGAATTACCCCCATGGTACCATTATAAGCTCTGCATGTATTTGGTTTTAGTTCTTTTTCCTATGATGTTAATCAAAGAGTGATTGTGATGATGGGAACTAATTAGTGAGCTTCATTATTAACAGTTCCCATCTGAGACTTGCACACGATGATCCTGAGTGGTTAATTGTTAACTAATAAGTTTACTGATTCCCATTTCCCTGTGCTGTTTTGTGTGCCATGAGGTTTGCCTCTCACCAGTCCTAACCACGTTAATGCCTACTGTATGGCTACTTTCAATGGAAAAATCATAGAATTCACTTTGCTAACATCTAGTGTAAACGGACAGCCGAAATCCCCGTTCCAGAATTTAGAGAACTTTGATTTATGTAAGTTCTGCTCTTCAAGGATGCAGGGGACCTAGCTGTGTAAGTAGTGTTCTTGTGGACCTCTGTCCTGTGCCTGCCATATAAGGATTCTGCTTTCCTTGTTCTCTTTCCCACCCCACTCCCATTCACAACTTTCCCACTCTCCCAAACTTGGTAATTCATTGTACTCAATTATTTCAAACATGTGTGTTTGCTTACACAGGAGGGTGCTTTGTAGAGGTAAGTTGCAGTCTCACTGCTGTAGGGATTTTTTTTATAGGCATTGACACATGCACCCACATTTACAAGAAATTTAGCCTGACCATCCAGAAGTGAGGGCAGAGTAGGAGTGTATGATTAAGGTGTCTTTATAACCTTTCCCACTCCCTAAGGATCATCCTGCTTTTCTTCAGCGTCCTTCAAAACCCTGCTCCTGTAAGTTTGAAGTATAGATATTCACATTCTTTGAAATGAAGTCACCCCAGGCATGTTTGTTACATCGTTACTTTCTCAATTTCAAGGTGCAGTGAGGAGGCAGAAACATTCCTTAAAGAGATGCCATCCACAATAGCAGGTTAAATGTAGCTAATACAACCTTAAATTAGCTTTTCTAGGAGTACAGGAAAATACTTACCGTTTGGTTTGTTTTGGAGCACAGGTAATGTGAAAACTGCCAGTGCAACAAAGAAGATTTATCCGCTCAGCACTGCAGTTACTTCTTGATTATTTACACCAGTGGAGGGGAATGTTAGTACAGAAAACAGAAAACTATAGCTAATTTATCTACGTGGATTCTCAAAGCCTTGAGACTGTGTAACTCAACTATGACAACTATGGCAAATAGATTCCCAGACCTCATGTAAACCAGCCACAACATAGAAAACCTGAGGATGAGGGACTTTGCAACTAGACTTCTAAGCAGAAATATTTGATATTTAACAGTCTTACCTTGAAGTGAGCATCCTAAGTCTCAGTGTTGTTCTCTCTTTAAATTTGAGGCCTTTAATCTTTATTTTTAAAAATGTTTCGAGTTATAAGGAAATCTGTCACTTCACTAAGTCTTAGAAGGTCCTGCTTTGCATTATTGGAAGAAAATTTTAAATGTCGTGTTAATGACATCCTTTGAACTTGATCACTTGGCTGCCCTTGAGAACCACCTGGCATCTTCAACCCCTCAGTAGGGCCTAAACTGGACTCTCTTATACTGGTTCTCATAGTCATGCTTTCTCTTATTTACCTATAGCTGTAACCTTAGAAATGAGTATTGGAATCTAGCACGTTGCTGTACTTTCACAGGCTCTTTGGAAGGCAAGTCATTTAGCCATAGCATTTAGTCCATTTTCTAATAATCAAAATTCCTAAAAAAAAAAAAAAATTTCTATAGCTAAATTAGCAGAGAATGACTTACGGCTACATCACCTTAGGAAACTTATCAATCTGCCTTGCCCGTCTTTTCATTTGAGCCACTGAAACAAATATTAAAGGTTTCAAGAATTTTTGTATTGAAAAGGAATTTGCCAAGCAAAGGAACAGCTTGAGATGACAAGGAAAGACGGACACCGTTGTCTGCCTGTGACTGAGATTTGAAAGAGTTGACATCTTTTGGTGATTACATTCAATTTAATTGGCTTTATAAGAATTTTTTATTTCTAAAACTCTACCACCTTGGACAAGATTTCCATCTTTTCCTTTAACGGGTGGTCCACGGGCATATCACCTGCTCCATGCCTTTGGAGCATTTGCCTCAAGAGGATGGGGAGCTCCATGTCTTATCTTACGGTTTTGCCTCTGGAAAGAGACATGGCCAATTGTGGTGGGCTTTTAAAATTTGTTTTCATGCCTTCGATTGTCACCGTTGGCTTTCACTTCTAATCTTTGTCATAATCGATGGCATGTCACGTTCTCTTTGCTGTCCTCCCATGTATTTCTGGAATAGGACTAAGTTGTAGGTTGAGACTTAGGAAGAGTGAGGAACATCCATTGGTTTATTTTTATCTGTCTGTCTGTCTGTCTGTCTGTCTGTCTGTCTGTCTGTCTGTCTTACATAGCTAATAGTAGGGCCCCTTCGTTTCTCCTTGATTCTCTGAGTAAGTATGTCTCTTGATAAACTAAGTAATCATTTAGCAAAATAGGAGAATCTGCTGCAACTTCCTTTTTTAGTATTAACATTAAAGGTGTACCTGTGCGTGTGCTGTTTTATTCCTGTAAGCATCTTTTTCTCAGGTAAATACGTCCAAGAGACAGTGATGAGCAAATGTCTATTTCTGAAAAATATAGATTACTGCGGTCTTGAGGGAAGGCCTTCTCTTTAGAGACCTTAAGTTGCCTAATGATTTGTGATAATCAATTTGATAATTGTTGACTTATTGGCTCAGCTCAGGAGTAATGTCCCAGATTTATTCTAGTATGGCAAGAGGATTTTAATCAGGTAGTGCCTTCTTTCCCATGGAGCATTTGTCTTGCTTGGCTGTTCTGGACTTCAGCCAACTGCCAGAAAGGCTTTTTCCCACTGTGTGTGGATAGTAGAATGCATATTTGCTTAAGTGTTCATTGGGGGAGTTTCCAACCCACTAAAGCTCATTGTTACCTTACCTTTTACCAATGTGCCCTTAGAAACACTGAGAATGGATGACTGTCTCTCCTTTTCTCTGGGAATCTGTTTGAAGGGAAGGATGAATCTCATTACTATAAATATTGTTTTCATCCCAGCCTACCTCACTGCTTCTGAAGGAGAGGAGCCCCTTTGGCTGCTGTGAAGACTCTCAGATGCTTGATGGCTTGTTAAATTTTCATTATCTAATGTGCATTAATTTAGGTACAATAGCTCTGCTGCTCTGAGTTAGGAAGGAAGAGCTTGGCGAGTGCAGACAGCGTATGTCATCCGAGTCAGGAAAGTGTGCAGAGCTTGCTGTCCTCAGAGGGAGTTTGCCAGTGGGCCGGCTGCGCTGAAAACCTCCGAAATTCATCCAGTGACTGTTCCCCCAGCACGTGCCGTGTGATACTTTGATGCTTGCTTACTCTATCATCTGTTTAATTAGCTTGAGAGACTGAAAGGACTTGATGGCTCTTAGCTCCTCCAAAGCTGAGAGCTCTGAGGTTCAGAAGGTCCACGATTTGGTACTCTTGAGGGTAGAATGCATGCAGTTTGAGTTGATGCGTGAAAAAAGTTTAAAAAGCCCTGTGCAGTTTCATGTGTCTTTATTGTTTCTATAATTATTTGCGCTGACATGATGCAGTACTTACTGGTCCCTGTGGTTCACATCCTGCTGTTGCAGATTTCCCAGGCTGGGAGCGGGAGCAGTGTGCCCCAGGTCCTGGCTCATCCCTCAAAAGCATGGAGAGCAGGGCTTGCAGAATTGGTGCCCAAAGAAGGGGCTGCGCTCTCCTCCTTGTTAGGAAAACATAGCCTATTAAAGTTTGAAGATGAACTGTTTTGGGTTTCCTGGGAAAGGCCTTTAGGGGCTGTATCAGGAGCCAGGTGTCACAGGGTTTTTTTTTGTTCGTTTGTTTGGGGTTTTTTTAATGAAAATTAAAGGTTAGATTAATCTCCAAAGAAGGTGAGTATTGGTCTTCTCCCCTCAATTTTATGTAGAAGGAAGAAGAGCTCTTTTTCCCATTCCAGAGAAGGAGTGAAATTCTCATTGCAGGGCACCGTCCTAACTTTTATATCCACTTTAGTAATTGAACAGAGGGGAGAAGAGAGTCAGAATGTTCTGGAAGCTTTCGATTATATTTCTCCTATGAAAGTCACATGGGTATCTTGTTTTTGTCCTGGTTTCAGAAATGTCTGATATGCTAGGGATTTTCTCCCAGCTTCCTGTGGTCTGCCAGACTTTTTGCCCTAGACCAGAGAGAAAGAAACATTTACCTAGATTCCATTACTTTTCTAACGATTCTTATTTTCTCCCCCAGGACACCCAAAAAGCAAAGCAGTTTCTGCCCTTCCTTCAGCGGGCAGGTCGTTCTGAAGCCGTGGTGGAGTACGTGTTCAGTGGGTCTCGTCTCAAGCTGTATTTGCCAAAGGAAACTTGCCTTATCACCTTCTTGCTTGCAGGTAAGTCTTCTGTGTTATGTGTTGTTCTGAAAATTCTTCTTGGGGCTCGGAAGTCATCCCTGGAGGTCACATGCCCTCCTTTCTACAGGACTTGGAGCCCATGTAGGTGCTTCAACCTCTAATTGAGACGTGAACACAGAGTTCCTAGGTTTGATCCCGCTGTTACTGCAGACCCAGCACTGGTCCTGTCCTGCTTCTCATTCCCGCCAACCACCAGGACGTAGGAGTGAGTGCAGGACAGCTAACAAGACAGCCCGTATCCTCACACAGCCTGAGTGAAGGGAATTCCAGACATAGGAAAGCGTTAATGATGGAGTGCTCACGGTTGGTGTCGCCCATTTGGGATGGACCACCCTGCTGTGTTAGTCACGGGCAAGACCACAGAGGCGCCGAGACACTCTGCCCTTGTAGCGCCACAGGCAGTGCCACTTGTGCTCTTTTATTCTTTTCAAGTGTCATCAGGATCCAAACCCTTTATGAAACCCCAGATTTGCCATTACCGTCACAGACCCCTGCATCCCTGGGATTTCCCTCTTGCACTAAGGGTGCCAGGCCAGGGCGAGCCTTCCTCCTTGCCTTTGCTGACTGACTGTCCATCTTTCTTACCCTGTCTTATCTAGTAACATTTCACAAGCCAGCAAGTCTATGTGTGAACTGTGCCCTTTGAGAAATTCACATGTGTGCATTCAAGGAGCAGACAGTTTCATTTCTTCCCTGCCGGCAGACAAGAGAGTTACTTATTTCCATCAGTACTTCGCAGCTGTGGTCTTTGAGGGAGAGGGTCACCCCACCCCGATATACACTCCCAAAGATTGTATTCCATTGTGTTTACCCACTGTACGCCACCTCCTCTGAGGCCAGCCTGTTGCCTCAGCACTACTTCTGTTGAATCCTGGGGTAGAATTTACCATGGGGGAAGAGAACTGGGGGCCGTGTTTGCCATCCCCTGCCAGATCGCCTCAGCCTTGCTCTCCTCGAAGGCACTGATGGTTTCTTCCCCATAAGGGTCTCCCTCAGGCCCCAACTACATGGATTGTTAAGTGCGATTGGTCACTCACCGAGCACAAGGCCGTGAAGCTCACTGTTGCTGCCTGGCCCTCGCTGCTCCGTGAGGCTCCTGAGCTCCCTTAAGAGGTTACTGATCACTGCCCAGCTCTGCAGGCTTTCTGCAGCTCAGGGGCAGCTCTAGAGAAGAAAGGCCGCAAGAAGTCCATACCTCACCGGAGGGCTGTGCTTTCGTGTCTGCGAGTATGAGTTGTAAGTAAACTGAGGGGCAGAGTGGCAGTGTGTGTGAGTCCTTTCATGGAGCCATTTGTGCCCTTTTTCTTAAGATTTCTGTAGCAGAGGAGTTTCTTAGCAGTGAATTCTTGTTACAGGGTTTGAGGTATATATTCAACTCATTCTTTGCTCTCTGCCTGCAAAACAAAAGCATCCTTTTGGCAGAGCTTTATCCCAGAGGTGTGAAAGAGAAACAGTATTATTCTTTCCTGGAAACTTGGCTGCAGATCTATAGGGGAAAGAAAACATTGAAGTTCTGGCTTCCAAACTTAAAACCACCTGAATGGAGCCGGCTCAGAGCTTTAAACCTGTCTTGCCTGGAGTTTTCCTGCAGAACCCTTCTGGTGGTACCTTCTGAAACACAAGCAGCCTGACCACTCAGCTCGGCATCAGCCGGTTCCTCTGTGTACTTGGCATTATTCTAAGCTTAGCAATTCAAAAGGCATTGCTTGAGTTAACTTACACGGTGAAAGATAGATTACAGAAGCAAATTCCTGATAAAAATATAAGCTTTTACATTTTTCTCCTGCCGTACCCTATGCAGTTGTATTATGCATCTTCTGATTTCTTTAGAAACCTGGCAGGGATACAGGACATTGAAAAGTTGGAAAAGAAAGCTGGCCTCGGTTTCAGTCATGGCTCTGCTCTGTACAAGCAGGGGACTTTAGGGACGTTTGTTTTTTGGGTTTTTTTGTTTTTTGTTTTGACTCTTCAAACGTTAGTTTACACATCAGTTAACTGGAGAAAGTTTCTTGCCTTTCAGGATGTATAAAGGTTTAGAGCAAGCCTGCCATAAAGTAGATCATCAATAAATGTTTCCTTCCTGTTCTTCTCACAAAGACTTAGTGAATTCATAACTAGAGCTTTCACTGAACTGTATGGAATGGCACAGTTGTGCAGTATGTGTGCACGTACCTGTGGCTCTACCACGGAGACTTTGACCTCCCCATTAATTCAAATAAATCAAGAGAAGGAGCTAGGAGCTGTCCTAGCCTCCTCCTGACTAAGCAAAATGCTCACTAAAAGAAAAGCTACTGGCTTTCCTCTTTGAGTCTGGAGCAAGGAACTCTGCATCCCGGTAAGACACAGTCCTAGGTCTTAAGCTCTAGAGGGAAGACAGATACATGAACAATCTGTAGTGTTGGGTGTTAGGTGAGAAAATAGAATTATTTACAATGCACAGAAGTAGCACAGAGGAGAGAATGGTTGGTTAGGTGGAGATCAGGGATTGTGTATCTGAGCTGTGTTTTAAAGGACAAATAGGAGTTTGCAATGTTGTAAGGACAGGATGGGAGGGGAGGAAGAGAGGAATATTCTAGATAGAGGTACCAGCAGGTACAAAGATGTAGAGGTATGATACATTCTGATGTGTCCAGGAAACCATGAATCCTTTGGTATTGGTGGGGTATAAAGAGTGAAGAGTGGGGTGAGGCTGGAAACACAGATGGAAGCTAGTCTTCTGTGGAATATACTGTGGACCCTCAGAGGCGCTCAAGGTATCAGGGGCGTGCCATGCTCACACTTGTGTTAAGAAAGTTTATTTTGGTAGATACATTGGCATACGTGAGGCTGGAGGCTGGGAGAGTGGTTAAGAAGCAAGAGGGATAGAGGCCCGAAATCTGGTGATGGAGGAGAGGAGAGGTTGGAAGAGTATTTAAGAGGAAGACTTCCTAATTCAGGGAATGACTGAGGTTTTTTGGTCAAGGATGGGGGATGACATTGAGTATGGGAAAGAAAGTAAACAGGTCCAAGGCTTGAGTTATTGGGAAGATTTTGATGTCCACCAGCAAGGGCGACACTCAGAGTAGGTTCTTGGAACGGGTAGTTGGTGGTCAGAGGATTAGATGGAGAATCCTCAGAGAGCGTCTTCAGGAAGCCAAGAGAGAGGAGAATTCCAAGGAGTCAGCAGTGTCGGGTTTTACCTTAAAAGATCAAGTAGTTAAAAACTATGGAGTGATTTTATACTATTGATTAGTTGCTAAGTCACAGATGATCTTTGTCAGTATGATTGGGGAGTAAATGTGGGCAGTAAGGAACAGAATTTAAAATAGACTGCTCTTCACAGCAATCTTAATAGAATGGAAAAAGGAGTACAGAAAAGTGAATGCTAAAGGGTCAAGGGAACATTCTGAGGATGTCAGCATCTTGAGTACTTTTATAACTAATTCTTAGGATTGGCGCAGAACGTGGCATGGATACTTGGAAAAGCTGTTCAGTATACCTATTGTCTTCAGAGTGCCAGTTATAGACTGTAAAACTCAAAAAAGTCTCCTTGGCTAATGAGGATATAAAAGAGATGAAGTGAGAAGTTATCAGGAACTTGAGAAGCACTGGTCTGAACAGGAACTCAGAAAGGATACAAGTAAATGATTGCTAGGGCAGTGACCCTGCGGAGACAGAGTGAATGCGATGGAGAACATGGCTGGAGGATCCTAGAGAGAAGGGTCCCTCGGTCATCCGGGACCAACCACAAAGCTGAACGTCAGCGTAGACAGACACGATGCTTACACCGTGCAGCTGCTCACCTGGAAGGTGGTCCTCATGGCACAGCTTGGCAGCTCTCCGTGGAATGTGCCCTGCACCCTGTAAAATTGATGTCTGCTGGAAATGACGTTAGGGTTGTGATTCTCAAGGGGAAAGTCAAGATAATTGTTCAGCAATCCCGTATGTGCTGGTACCATTGCTCCCAGCCTTTTGGAGAGCCCTCTGGATTTCAAGGTGGGGTGGACACTTTCCGTTTTTACGTGGCCTTTTTTGGGCAGACGGCCCCGCAGCTTGATAGGGAGTGGCATTTGGCCCGAGCCAGCTGGCCTCTCCGTCATGGTTCCTGCACCCCTGCATGTGGAATGATTGCTTGGTCAGATGGGATAGCAGGTGGGGCTGGGCAAAGTCAGCTGTAGCTAACAGGCCAGCACCTCCTGAGAGCTCTTGCCCTTCAGTCCTCTGAGCACCTGGCTTAGGTTCAGCCGGTGAGCAGGTGACCTTACCGCCTCAGAACTGAGACGGTTCAAGGTCCCCCCCCGCCTGCTGCTGTGGCCTCCTCCTGTGTGCACTTATTTCAGTATCGGAGGCAGTCACAGGCAGTTCTTGTCCTGAGTTAACAGAAAGGTCAACATTCCTCAGGCCCCCCACACTTGTTTAAAAGCATCCTTTTTCCTCATCTGGCATTTAGTGAGCTCCATACATTTCCTTCTCTTAGAACAAAAGCAGTTTACCTTCAGTCTTTATTTTTAGTTCATTTTCACATGTCCTGTGTGTCACCTTTTACTTAGTATCTCGTCTAAAGGGATATGGAGGCACATATTTGCAGATTGCTTGGCCCATGATTCACATTTTTATTTCAAAGCACAAGTGGGCCTGGAGTGTGTGCCTTATTGCTGTGACCTCTATATTATGTTGCCTTATTTTGCATTACTTTCTTAGCTCTGGGCTACTTGGGTCATGCTGAGGGCACAGTTCAGGAAGTTGTCCTGTTGGCTGAGCATAGCAGGTATCAAGTTAGTGCCTGTAAACCAAATGCCTGAATGAGAAGAGGGTAATAATTTGAGGTTTCAGTGGAAAGTAATCTAAGGAGTCTTGTGTCAGATATTTGGAGTCCTCTAACTCACTGAGCCTACCCCATTTACATATATCCGTGTTTGTTCTTACCAGTGGGACAGCAATAAGCGCGAGGAATTGTGGACCGAGACAGGTTTGGCATGGTGGGGAGTGGATGTCGGTCACGTGGGGTGGAACTCACGGTACAAACCACCTAGAATGCAGCAGTCACCTGGCAGGGGGTTTCCGTGTGGATCGCAGCAGGTGACTTATAATTAACCAGTTACCTAGTCATATGAAACAAGACTAGAAAATGAGACTTTTCTTTGCCTGCCCTTCGGCATTTTTCAATTTTTTTTCTCTTTGATTACAAGTCCCCTCTTGAAGCTGCCTTATGACAAGGGAGGCAATGAGGAGAGGTCCTAGATGTCTGGGGTTTGATAAATGGTGGCGGGTGTGTGCATGATGAGCTAAAGGGTTGGCTGTGTGTCCTTCCACCCTGAATGCCTTTGAACAAAGTACCTCATTTCCTTCTGTCTCTGTAATGTCTCTTCTCCAGCCAATCCTAATAGGAATATCAACTGCCTGTTCCAGTAGACCAAGAACTTTAATGAGAGAGGAGAGGGAAGGTGAACAGGAATATCGTCCTCATCTCCTGGCCCCAGGAATGGTGGATCCCCATTGATTACCAGTGCCTAACCAAATTAACACAATTAACGCCAATGTATGTTTAAGTGAGAAATCCCATTCTGCTATCACAGAGGTGCTAATGAATCAGGCTGCTATTGTAGTTGTGTTTGCTGGGCTTCTATCCTTAATTAAGCAGTTACAGGGTCTGCTGATACTTATGAATTCTTTTCAGATACTTTAATTGAATTGCAACGTAATGGATATTTGTAAAGTGGAGTATTCTTTCTCTTGGGACTTGCCCATTTGGTTCTGTCTCTGCCTCCTACTTGCTTCCAGTTGGGTCCTATTACTGGAAATGGGCAGCTTGACATGAAACTTTTCTAGGGCTGCTCTAGTTGTTCACTTTTAAAGGTATCATTGTGAATTATACGAATTATATTCATGTCAGAAGGTCTCTAGGGTCACTTGTCAGAAAATATTAGCACAATAAGCAGGTTTGGGGAGACTTTTTTAATGAGGCCAAGATTTTTATAAGCCCACTAAAAGAAACACAGTCTCTGATAGCTTGTGGATGATGCTTCAACTAATCAGATAATTTCTGCTTTCTTGACTGTCTTTTAGTCTAATAGTTGAGACAGCCATATGAAAAACTTTAACAGGGAAAAACAAAATGGAGCTATGAAAAGTATAGGCATCATACCATGAGAATGCAGAGGAAAGAACAATCATTTGAGGAATAGAAAAGACTTCCCAAGGGAGATGGTATTTGAGCATTCAAGAAGATCTGGAACATTTTCTTCTGGCAAGCTGGGTGCAATTCATTTAGGCAAAACAACTTTGCCTATATTATTAGCTCTCAGAAAGAGTCGCGTAAAGAAATGGATGGGCTCATCAATCATTTTTCCCTCTGCTTTTGTCTGGTCGTGTAAATCTCCTTCTTGCTCTCCCACCATGGAACATTCAGCGCTCTGCCCTTAGCTCCCCGTCTCTGCAGGCAGACCATCACCCATGGTCACGTGGATGGAAGTGCAAGCCTACGATTGCAGCCTGATTATCTTCCATCTTTAGATCGTGAATCATCCCCGGAATGAGCCTCCTCATGTTTGTGGGTCACTCAGTCACATGGCTATTTAATAATTTTTTTATATCCACTGGGCACTTTGCTAAGAATATTGAAATGCGTAAGATACGGTGCCAGCCTTCAAGCAAAGTACTTGTATCTACCAAAGTACAGGATATATAGACATGAAGAAAAAAAATATTTGTAAGAAGTATAAGGGGAGGAGAAACAATTCCTAGCCTTTTATAAAATTATTCTTCTGCGATACTGTCAAAAAGGCTAAGGCAATCCTGATTCATAACCCAGAAGTACAATATCCAGAGAGGGACAGAGCCAAGTGCTGACTCAGCCGCGTCAGTTCAGGCCTGGAGTGTGGTGTTCCATCTGAGGACCACGCTTTTAGGGAGGACATCAGCAAACTGCAGAAGGATCAGAAGACAGTGATGTGGGTGGTAAGAGACCTAGGAAGGCCGGTACCCAAGGACTAGTAGAGGCATCAAAGGAGACGTACAGGACACAGTCGAGTGTCTCAGGGTAAAAGAGGCAAGGATTCAATTTTTTTCAGTAGTCATTTTAATTTTTTTTTTTTTTTTTGATTGAGACAGAGTAATAAAGACATCAATACAAATAAGATTTGTTCAGCATGGTTTAATGGCAGCCACAGACCTTGGAGCTAGAACACTTAAAGATGCGTTCTTGCTCTCCCGCTTCCTAGTTAGTTATTTCCATTAGACTGGCCTGCTTATCTTGGTGTGATGCTGGGACCTAGAGGTGAGGGAAGCAGCAAGGCCCATATGACAGTTCCCAGCCAGTCAGTCCAGAGACTCCAGCAACTGAGGAGGAGAGAGTCCTAGTGGTGGCCCTACGTTCTGCGGAGTCAGCCTGAGGGGTGGCACAGCCTCCCATTTGGGATGTTCTGCCCTCACCATCTCAGTTGGGCTTCCCGTGCCAAGAAACGAAAGATGTTGATTTATCCTCAGTTTCTGGATAGGCCCATTGGTTGCCTCTGTGTGGATAGGTCAAAGGTAAGTGAAAAGCACCCTTGCATCCTAAGTCCTCTGACTTCTGCCTTTTACTCTTGCTGCTCCCGAGTTCTGATATCAATGAGATAAGGGGGAAATATCCTGCAGAGGTATCAGGCCTGTTCTCTGCAGCGCTTATGAGAGCCAGTAGAGTGGTACAAGAGGGTCAGACCTGTGAGTTTTTCCCCAAGGCTTCCTTTTTCCATTCCTTCTCCTCCCCTTCTACTCTAAGGTTCTTTCTGAGTCTGTTAAAGGTTATTTAGGCTGCCTTCCACCTGGTGGGCATGGGGGAAAGGAATGGAAAGCTTACAGAGCTCTGATGGCTGTTCTTTGCTGCAGTCTTTCCAATACCAGCACCTGTCTCTGGTTGTGCCCTGATGCCTCGGTTCTAATCCCATTCTTGTGGCGTCCCCAGAAAAATAAATCTCAGTGTGACTATTTCAGTGCCATCTTGTCAGCCTACTGGCATTTTCCACCAGCCGTTTAGTAGGAATGGTGGCAAGCAGCAGCATCCACGATTGGGCTACTCACCACTTCCCCACCCTGAGGGGGTGTCTATTTGGCCAGCCTAAGAGTAGGAAATGGCATGTCCTGGATGCAGGAGAGGGAGTGTAAATGGTGTGGTAATTTGAAATTAAAGGGAAATGCTTAGAAATCTGGTAATGGGCAGCCCTGGGGTGAACAGTGTGCACTGTGCCCATAAGACTTAATCTTGGTTGCTATGGGAACCACCTCTCACATTCCCCTTTCAAACAGAGATAAGACTGGATTTTATTTTTTTTAATAGATTTATTTATTTTTGGCTGTGTTGGGTCTTCGTTGCTGTGCGTGGGCTTCTCATTGCGGTGGCTTCTCTTATTGCAGAGCATGGGCTCTAGGTGCACAGGCTTCAGTAGTTGTGGCTCGCAGGCTCAGTAGTTGTGGCTTGGGAGCTCTAGAGCGCAGGCTCAGTGGTTGTGGCCCATGGGCTTAGTTGCTCCACGGCATGTGGGATCTTCCTGGACCGGGGCTCGAACCCGTGTCCCCTGCATTGGCAGGCAGATTCTTAACCACTGCGCCACCAGGGAAGCCCATGACTGGATTTTAAAAAGCAAAAAAGTTCTTCATCATTGAAAAGTGTCTTTGCCCCTAAGCCCCGGGTCTTTGCACACCTTGGGTTCCTTTCAGAAAGTTTTCCTGAGGCTTCCCCAAACTAATGGAATGGATTTGCCAGAGTCTCTTCCTGGCCCTTTATATAACAGCACTGACATGGGCATTAGAACACGTGGTGTCCAGTATGGGCAGCTAGCCCAAGCACACTCTCCTGTTGCCCCTGAGGGGGTGCCATGGGTTTCCACTTAAGGAACTGGATAGGACCACTGGTCACATCATGATGGGCTCTGAGGAAGCCCAAGGAGCTGTGCTCGGTCTCAGTGCCATGGGATCGGTCCCAGATCCTGATGTAGGGCTGCCAAGCACAGACCTTGTAGGAGCAAGAACAATTCACGGAAGTTACTTTCATATTTGGAAGGCGTCTGAGACACAACCGCATTCTCAGTCGTGGTTTTTCATCATTAGAGCTTTTCCCCATTTATTTAAATTACCCACTTAATCCAGGCCTTGTATGTTTTCAGGGTTTTTTTCCTTTTTTTTTAATAGATTTATTTATTTAATTATTTATTTATTGGCTGCGTTGGGTCTTCCATGGCTGCACATGGGCTTTCTCTAGTTGCGGTGAGCGGGGGCTACTCTTCGTTGCGGTGCGCGGGCTTCTCATTGCAGTGGCTTCTCTTGTTGCGGAGCACGGGCTCTAGGCGCGTGGGCTTCAGTAGTTGTGGCTCGTGGGCTCTAGAGCGCAGGCTCAGTGGTTGTGGTGCATGGGCTTAGTTGCTCCGCGGCATATGGGGTCTTCCCGGACCAGGGCTCGAACCCGTGTCCCCTGCATTGGCAGGCGGATTCTTAACCACTGCGCCACCAGGGAAGCCCCTGTTTTCAGGGTTTTTTTAAACCGTCCTTTGCCTATGATAAAATAAATGAGAATCTATGTCTCTATTCAGCGGCCTTTGATTTCTGGGCATACAGCTCCCTGCAAAGTTGACTTACAGGCTTCTAAATGGGCTTTGGAGAAGCTTTCTGTCTAAGCTTTTTGGATTCCCTGTAATTTTCCTTATTATGCTCATGCTTTACAATTAGCAGTCCTGAATAAACCCTAGTAACTCCCATGCTTACCTTCACTATATGAAGGAAGATATTTAAATGGACCAGTTAGTTAGTCTACGGCGGGTGGAGAAGTTCCCATTTCCCTGCCCTGGTGTGCCTCCTCTTCCTGAGCTTGTACATCTGCTAGTGATTTTTCTAGGGTTAATTTGGGTGTTTTTATTTTTAAATTGGAACATGGTGTCTGTCTCTTCCCTGTGTGTGTTTTGGATGCAGCCCCTGTGCTAGGCATGCGGTTATTAACTCTACTGATATACCAGTTCGCTCATTAGCATTTGCATTTTAAATTACAAGCTAGAGCAGACGACATTTATGCTATATTTGTACCACTGCCTTCTTCATGAATGATGTCGTATGTGCAGGGACTGCAGAAATAACTCCTCTAGGGCCCTGAGGTATTTTAGTCTCTTCTTCAACAAATTATTTCTTTTTTACTCTTGATTCTCACTGTTTGATGGAAAAGAATTTAAAAATTCCCTAAGTTTAGCCTTATTTGTGAGTACTGCTGATTAGGATGTGCTGATGACAGACCAACCCTTCATATCAAAAGAGGCCTAGTGCATGGAGTGGCCTCTTTCCCTCTCACGTGATTTGCCTGATGAGCAGTCTGCTTTGACTAGAGAGGAGGGAATTTCTTCCCCACAGCTTGGTGGGTGGGGAGACGTGGTAACAGATACTTGTTTTCGCTTCTATTCAGGCTCACACCCCTCTCTTCTATAGTTGAATAGTCAGAGGTTATTTTTTAACACCTGTTATTGCTTGGCGCTGCAAGGGGAAAGAGAGGGAGATAGTATGTGCCTTTAAGGAGCTTCTTTTCGACAAGAAACATTTAGATTACACCACAGTACAGCACATACTTAAATAAATGCCGGTAGTTAAGTTCTCTTCGGGGAACTCTTCCTCTTGGCACATGGACACTCCACCGCCTAGATCATAAGAACCGAGTCAGAAGTGCCCAGTCATGGACTGTGGACCTGGGAATGGAGCCTCCTAGGCTGAGGCGTGCCCAGCTCTGCCTCAGCCAGGGTTTGGCTGGTTTCCGGCCGCAGGTTGAGGGCCGGAAGTAAAGCTCTGGTAGATAGCTGTGCATTCACATCATTGTGCTCTTTCTTTGTGGTAACAGATGGTGGTTCTCTGAGGTCTGTCACAGGGACCCTTCCTCTTGGTGAATTCTGGCTTTTAAAACACATCATGAAAAATCCAGGGAAGTCACACTGGAAAATAGATGTGCATTCTAGGTAATAAATACAGAGGTAGGTAACAATTCTTTATCCACTCTGTCTTGTCCATCAGCTTTTCAGAAGAAGTTTAAAAGTTTGAAAGGTCAATGGGCACGACAGACTTCATGAAGAATTGTTACCTACCTCTGTATTTCTTTTCTTCCATGAGGATGGTTTGTGTTTCATGTCTGGTGTACTCTTGTTAGACGTGTCCTTTAGTGGCTTCCATGAGATCTGGCCTCCAAACACGGGAGCCTCAGTGTTTATGTGTTTGTTTACTTTTTTTCCCCTAGTCTCTAGTTTCTTTTGATCTCTGTTCCTGTTACCTGGCAAAATTGTTCTCCAGAAACTGAGTCTAACAAGGCAAGTATAGATGGCATGGAGGAGATGAGCGGGTCCCTGGAGTGTTTGGAGTAATGAGCAAAGCATGAGATCCAGTGGCTGGCGTCACAGTGAAAGTACGGGGCAGATGAAGGTTCCTTGGGGTTGTGGTTGTATGGTGGCGGGCATCTAGATGGTACTCAGAGTGTTCAGAGTCTCATTTGTAAATGCTACATGAGGATGCTGGTGGAAACAGTTGAGACAAACAGCTCACTAAAGACCCAAGGAATCCCACAGACTCTTTCATGTTTTCATGACATCTGTTATCAGGTGAAGGACTGCTTGCTGCCCATCACTTCCCAGCCTGCTGGGGCTCCAGAGGAGGGGGATGGGGTTGACCGCCTGAGCTCCCCCAGCTGCCCAGCCATCCAGCACCCTCGCAGTTCCCTGCACCTTCCTCCGCTCTGTCCACGGGTTCTGACAGAGACCTTGAACTAAGTGGGTTAGGAATAAACTGCTTGAATGCGTTTGTGCAGATAGCTTCTCTCACCAGCTCTCTGAAGTGCTTTTTGAAATACACGGGAGCCCTTTGTGTGAGCTGCTTTATAAGCTGTGAAGTCCATTGTCACCGCTCTCTGCAGCCAGCATGTCTCTAACCTAAGTAATGTGGACTCGGCTCCTGGACAGGGCTGGGGATTGGCACCGGCGGCAGCAGCGCTGCCCTCCAGAGTCGCCAGCAGCTGTTGCAGGTTGGAGGATCTGCAGGAATGGAGATGGCTGTTCCCAGATATTGGCGCTTGCCTGGTGATGACACTTGCCTGGTGATGAATGACGCGTCTGTGCGCGCGGACTCTGGATGCTTTCCTTCGGCCTTTTCTTCTCAGCCCCTGATTGTGGCGCCCGCTCAATGGCCCCGTTGTGGAGGAGGGTGCTGAATGGAGGGGTGAGTGGCCTGCCTCTACCGCCATTCCCTCCCTCCATTGGCCTGAACTGAGACAGTAAGAATAGCTCTTTGATCCCCTGAACTGGTTCTTGGGGCAGGAATTTCGTGGCACATTGCGCAGATGCCAAGGAGCTAAGAATCCAACCTCCCGAGGCCAGAAAAATGAACTTCACCTGAAAGAGAGCCACGTGATCCCCACTTCCATTACTCTGGTGTCCTTTTGCCTTAACCCACGCATCTGTACCAGAGTGGCCAGAAAAGGTCTATTTTGATAAAGTCATTGATGGGTGGTATGTTTATTTCTGATGTGATTGTCCAAGAGTGAAATTTTTAGGGGTTTGTGCCACTTTTATGATTCCTTCGTATCACACACAGTCATGCATATTCACGTATGCATATGCTGAAACTGGTGTTACAGTGCCATCTCCTTAGAGATTAAACTGCAAAGAAACTGTCATGAATGACCTCTTTTAAGAGACTTGCACCCTCGCAACTCTAACCTCTGCCGTGGTTCTCGCGTGTCACCTTTTAATTTTGTCTACTTGCCACTGTCTGAAATTTTCTAGTTATTTGTTTGTTTTCGTGACTCTTTGTATCACCAGAGTGTAAGATGCTTGAAGGCAGGGACCTTGTCTTGTGGCTGCAGAACCCCTGTACTAGTGCCTAGAACAGCGCCTAATCCGGAGTCAGCATTCACTGGACAGTTCTTGGATGAATGAATGGATGCACACTGGTTCTGGGCTAACACTTGTTAGCTTATTTGGAAATTCTGAAAACAAAATAACAACACTATTACCATGGAGAATGAGTGCTAGAGCCACAGCAGCCCTAAATTGGAAAACAGAGTACCAAACTGGGTCCCTGTCTAGAGAACTGGACTGAGGCTTAAAACTGCCCCTCAAAGTCACATAACCTCTCTGGGCCTTGGACTTTTTCAAAGAGTGAGGGGATCGGATTAGGTTTCTCTCGAGATTTGAATCTCTAATAATAATAATAACCTTAATGAGTATTATATGCTGTGAATTAACTCATTTAATCCTTACCACGGCTGTTAGGTGGATACCATTACAATCCCCATTTCATAGATGAGAAAACTGAGGCCTAGGAAAGTTAACTTCCTAAATAAAGAGCAGAGCACATTTTCTTGATCTTATCCTTTGTGCTGTCGTTTAGAACGTGTTGCGCAACTTGACATTGAATGTACTTGAAGGTCTTACCTCTTCTGTTATTCCAGTCTTCCGTCCATTCATTTCATCTGCCTGTGCTCTCTTGTTGGCTAGGAATCAACCAGATGCCACCTTTCTTCTGGGATGACCAAAAGCAAAGCTTAAGAAGGGGATGGTGGTGGCCCTCTTTAGGAAATGCAGTAATGTGGATATGAGATTTTAGTTGTTGTTTTAGAGTTTGGATTTGTTTCTTGGCCCCAATAGGAACACACCTAAGCTGAGAGCATGGCTAGGACATGTGACTGGGGAGGAGAGAGAGAGCAGGTCAGACCTGTGGGATGGGTTTATGAGCAGGGGCGTTTATGGACAAATTAAACTTTAGCCCTGAGTAAGCAAAGTCCTAAGCCAGTTATTACTGCTCTGGCACTTCTAATGGGCCCTATGCAACCCTTATAAATTATTCAGCTGCTTTACTAATAAAAGGCCGAGCTACTTGCCTAGTCCTGGTGATTCTTCAGTAGAGCTCAGAGAGAACAGGTTAGAGGGGCAGCAGTACTTACTGACCTCCAAGGAACCCTCCTTTCTCATATGGAGATGAAAGGGTTAAACTGACTACCTCAAGTAGGAGAGTTTTGACAGATAATGCATAAAACTGTTAATACTGGAGATAGACAAAGGGCTTTCCCCTGAGGAGATGCCTGCCAAGGTTCCCTGGACTGTTAGATCTGATGCATATTTCACAGTGTCTTCTTGATCATGGTGATTAAATGTCCCAGGATATCTAGCACTTAAGCATCAGAAGTTGTTGGGTTTTTTAAAATAATACTCATAACATTTTATTTTGTTATAATTTTAAATTTACAGAAATGTTACAAGAACTGTGCAAAAATCTTTCCGTTACCTTTGTTGAATTGCTAACATATTGCCTCATTTGCTGTCAGTGTAGTTTTAGAATCAGAAGACTGTTGCCAAATTGCCCCTCACATCTATAAGCAGTGAAAAATAATTTTTTCCATCTCCTACAGAATATACTTTAAAAACGTTTTTCTTATGTGGTCACTGAACTTGTTCCCTGGCAACAACCATGACACGGCCGCAACTTGGAGGACGGGCTGCTACGGCCGTACCTCCCGGCTTTCCTGGGCGATCTCCTGCTTTCCAGCGCTCTGTTCCAAGTTCAGGCCAGGTGTCAAGCTGGTGGGCCTTTTTAGTTCAGAAGATACCATTATAGTAGCTCTGGGGGCCCTGTCAGCCCCAGATGTTTCCAGAGGTGAGGGACCCTGGAAGTAGCACTTAGGGCGGTGGTCTCTAGCCCCGCCTGGACGCCCCTGGGAAGGTGCTCATCCCAGCAGATCAGCACGTTTGCTCTCTGAGCCCCTGGAAATGATCCCGGCTTTCTAATCTTACTTCCTTTCAGATTTCAGTGAACAGTGGATCTGATTAAAGCAAAGTGACTCATTCATACACACATCCAAGCGTGTTTGAGTTCTGTTTTTTAAAGGTGCTCAGAGAATATCAGTGGTTTCTCGAGGAGCTCTACATTTATCTGGACTCTAATCTGCGGCAAGCTGAGGGGGCACCACGGAAAGGAGACTCAAGGCTGCGATTTCCCAGCGCGCCCTGGAAAAAGCCTGGCACTCCTGTTCAAGGACCCGACTGCTTGTCTCACAGTTCATGGCACAGAATTTCCGAAGAGAGACTCTTTTCTTTTTTCTTTCAACTTTGCACATTCTTGTCATCCTGTTTGCTCTTCTGCACCCTCTCCCAGTATTATGTCTTCGTGACTTTTCACAGAAACAATACCGTGTTGGTATTTGTGCTTGTTCTCATTGATTGTCTCTTTCTCCTTCACTAGACTGTTTTTTCATTCGTTGGTGAATGGCCTTGATTTTGTAACAGTAAGAATTGTCACAGTAATGTTTACCACCAATAATTAGCATTTGTACTTAGTCAAGCATTTTGTCCCCATTGCTTTCCATGATCCTATAGAGGACTTGACGAGACTGTTACCTTTTAGTACGGCTGGAAATATTCAGCTTAGTAGAGTTGGACTTGGAGGCCTAATTTTAGGGGAATAAAATTAGTGAAAGGTGAGTTTGAGATACTTTAAAGGACAGTTGATGATAGAAAGTTCACTGGACAAGAAATGGGAAGACCTTGTTCTCATCCAGACCCTACTGCTGACTCTGGCCTTTAACAAGGCTCACACGGGTACCTGTCCTCACTCCTGGCTCCCCTTGGCTGTACGCTTATAGGCGCTACCCCAGCGATTGTTAATTCCGGGATAGGGTCCCAGTTTACGTGGCCTTGGATTATGTTAAATGCGAGCTGACGTTCTTTCTAGCCCTAAAATGCCATGACCTTATGGACTCTTCCCATTGCTCAGGAAATTGAGTTGATTGGATTTTTGCCCTGACATAAATGTGATCTGTATGAGGAGGTGAAGACAGCTTAGAAGACAGCTGGTGTCTTCCCTCAGTTCATCAGATAAACATTCTAATTGGATGGCAGGGCTCAGTTTTGAAGTATCCTGAGCTTAAAGGTAAGCTAGCCAAGGGCTAATGCTAATCGATCCAGTTCTCAGAAGAGTAATTAGGGCCCTAAGGAAACGAGGACCACGTGCTTCTAGGATGGCTCCAAAGAAGCAGAGAAGCTTCCTTGGGCTTCTTTGGAGCAAGCTGCTTCTTTAGAGCGCAGCCTTTGCTCAAATTTCTCCCATGTGTTCATGTAGGACCTGGGCCCCTCCGTGGCCCAACTGTCTTATGTTCCTAGGTCTCTTCTCGGTGGGGTTATAGATTGATTGTGCTAAGCATTGGTTTATCCTGGGTTTGTTTTTCTTCACGTGCCCACTTTTTAAAGCTACAGATTTAAACACATAAGCTGGGAAATACGTAAGTTTCAAATTCTGTTAGAACGCTGGTTCACACACTTCACACATGAGGTATATTGAGGGTTTACCTTTAGCAGCAGCCCAACTAGTAATTGCCAATACTGCTTATGTACGATGGTGTGGAATTGCCAGCCGTTACTATGAGAACCTTCACTTTTGCATTTCCTGACTCATTTTACACTGAACAATGCGGATGTGCAGAGATTTGAAGGGGAGGGATGATAAGACCAGGGAGCTGGCAAGTAAATGAAACTCTTCTCTTGAATCCCTTTGAATGGCAAGTTCTCGGTACTCATTCAGCTCCTGCCCTTGTGGAAGCTTGTTTTCCCTAAATCTTTAAGAAAGAAGGAAAATAGTTTGACCTTTATTTGCAGCAAGCTTCAAAGTAGTTCAAGTTCAATACTTAGCAGGAAGATTGCCTTTAATGAGCCAAGTTTAGAGGAGGTGGATTTTAATCTCGATGCTCAGCAGGAGAGGAGATGCGCATACACAGTGAGGAAAGTATGTTTGTAGCTTTAACTCTTACATTTGAAACAGAACCAGTCCCCCAGCAGCATTTAGGAACCACAAAACCTGCGTGCGTTTTTTTTTTGTTGTTTTTTTGAGCAAAAAAGCATCTCATCTGTAGCATGTGCCTGTGTGTAGGGTCTTGAATTTAAAAAAAAAAAAGAAAACAAAACACCCTTTACTCAAGTCACTCAGAAGTCACCTTTACTTACTTGGAACTTCATCTGAGAAATTCCTGTTCCAAAGCAAGCTCTTTCCCCTTCTTCCTGAGCTCCCTCCCTGCTCAGGATTTGGCCCCAGCCTGGGGTGAAGTGTGGGTTAGATTCTCTACAGAAGGAAAAGGTGCTTCCCTCAGCCTTTGTCAGCGCTAATCGCCAGCTGTGTTTAGCGCTCTCACTTTGTTTTTCTTTCCCTGGTTGTTTGGTGAGCCTGGTTTTATGCTGAATAGAAGATAAGCCTGCTTACTGATCCCTCCCCTTCCCTCTCATCCCTCCTCCTCTCACTGCACTGGGAAGAAATTCTTGATTTGCAGTTTAGAACTGAGACTTTAGAGGGGGCCTGTCGTCACCAGGACCCGGATGGGAACCGGCTGGCACTGACCACTGGCTGCTGCGGGTGGTCATATTTACTTAGAGACACAGGATGGTTCCTGGGCACTTCCACGTGGTGCTGACACTCACTCCCGATGAGTTCTAGCATCATGCTTCTCAAACTCAGCAGGTCTGGAGGAAGGTCAGAGATCTTGCATTTCTAACAGGTTTCCCGGTGATGTCAGTGCTGCCTGTTTACAGACCAGTCTTGATGGGAAATGATCTAAATCTCTTTTCCTTTTTTGTTCTTTCCCTCCTAGACTTGGAAGTTATGAAATCTCCATTGCACACACAAATCCTTAGTGGCTGTGAGAACAGGTTTTGGAACCAGTTCCCGTCTCGTCTGTGCTTAGGCTCTCCCACTTGCTAGATACGTGTAGTTTCCCCATTAAAAAGTGGGGCTGGAAGGGTGTTACTGTGTAATGAGCAAATCATTCCTGTGAAGTGCTGCTTATCCAATGACCAGCAAAAACCCAAAGTGGCCATTTGGAGCCCAGACTTGCTTGCATGATTTGAATTCTGTTCACGTAGATGCTGTCATCTGGGGAGGCCTCAGCCTTGAGGCATTTTAGGGCAGTGCCTTCTTTCCCATCCCTGAGACTAGAACTGTGGTCTTATTGTGATGTTCCCTTCCTCCTGCTCACATTAGCCCTTGCTTTTTTTTTTTTTTTTTAATAAATTTATTTTTATTTATTTATGGCTGCATTGGGTCTTTGTTGGTGAGTGCGGGCTTTCTCTAGTTGCGGCGAGCGGAAGCTACTCTTCGTTTTGGTGCGTGGGCTTCTCATTGCGGTGGCTTCTCTTGTTGCAGAGCATGGGCTCTAGGCATGCAGGCTTCAGTAGTTGTGGCATGCAGGCTCAGTAGCTGCGGCTCGTGGGCTCTAGTGCGCAGGCTCAGTAGTTGTGGCACACAGGCTTAGTTGCTCCACGGCATGTGGGATCTTCCCAGACCAGGGCTCGAACCCATGTCCCCTGCATTGGCAGGCGGATTCTTAACCACTGTGCCACCAGGGAAGTCCCAGCCCTTGCTTTTTGAGGGGTGTGGAGCATCCTCGTTTGGTCTGTCCTCATGGCCGCATCTTGTGGAGCTGGAACAGATCTTTTCTGCCATGATACATATATTCAGATCCTCTGTGTGGTATAGCACAGTGGGACAGTTAGCCCTCAGTGAAGGATAACCAAGCAATGTGTCCAGTAGCAATGGAAGTTGCCAGTTAAATCTCAGCTGTATGTTAGGTTGCAGACTCTTTTTTTTTTTTAATACATCTTTACTGAAGTATAATTGCTTCACAATACTGTTAGTTTCTGTTGTACAACAAAGTAAATCAGCCATATGCATACATATATCCCCATATCCCCTCCCTCATGCGTCTCCCTCCCACCATCTCTATCCCACCCCTCTAGGTCGTCGCAAAGCACCGAGCTGATCTCCCTGTGCTATGTGGCTGCTTCCCACTAGCTATCTGCTTTACATTTGGTCGTGTATATATGTCCATGCCACTCTCTCACTTCGTCCCAGTGTCTTACCCTTCCCCCTCCCCGTGTCCTCTCTCACTTCGTCCCAGTGTCTTACCCTTCCCCCTCCCCGTGTCCTTTCTCACTTCGTCCCAGTGTCTTACCCTTCCCCCTCCCCGTGTCCTCAGGTCCTTCTCTTATGTCTACCTCTTTATTCCTGCCCTGCCACTAGGTTCATCAGACTCTTAACACAGAGAGATACTGTGTCTGAAAAGGAATTCCTTCTAGTGAGTAAAGCTGCATTGTTGGGACAGAATGTGATGGTGAAAATTGGAAGGTGGAAATGTGGGGTCTGCTTGGTTGAAGAATGTGCCTGAGTTCACAGGGCCTTTCACCAATCCTGGTCCCTTCCTTAGTAGTGAGTGTGGGAACAGTTCTCATTCACGATTCCTACTCCAGTCTTTTGTAGTTTCAATCCCATTTCCTCTTTATTTATGCAAGATACTTTTATTTTTTCCTGCCCCTAATTTTTTTTTTTTTTCTTCTTTTCTCTCCCTCTTCCCTCTGATAGGAAAGGGGGGGCGGGCAGGAAGCTTTCTGTGGTGGGACTTGTGAACCAGCGCCTGTGCTCAGTGCGTTTACATGGATTCCTCATTGAATCTCCCTTAACCCTCTCAATCTGCCCTTTATTTAATTTATCATCATAATGTTCGTTTGGGGGACAGTAAAAGAAATACCAAGGAAAAGTTCTAAATGCTTTGAATCAAATGAAATTTTTTCCTCATCCTATCAGTGAATTCTTTTCACTTAGATTTCAAGCTGTTGCAAAACAAGTCTTGTTAATTTTCATTTATTCAGAGGCTGCTTATCCCATTTGGCAATTACCACTTCCTTCCCCGCTCTCTCCTGCTGCTGCTCTTATCTTAGCCTTTTTACTGTTCCTCCTCCACCAGAGGGATGGAGAGGGGAATGGATAGAAAATTTAAACAGTAAATGTTGCTACTTTTTTTTTTTAATGAGATCATTGTGAGGCAAAAACTGACAACAGTTATGTTTGGAAAATTGGATTGACTTTTAAACATTCACTGTCTTACAAGTACTTCTTGGTATTGTGGGCAAAGATAGATGGGCTGATTGATGCAGAGAGTACAGAGGGCAACTAGATGAGTGCCTCTCGATGGAATGAGTCTGGCACAACCTGTCTTCCTTCCTTCTCTCCTTTCAGCAAATATTTACTGAATGTACACTGTGTTCTGGGGACAGAATGGTGAACAAGACAAAGGCCCACCTTTCAGGAGCTAGCCGTGGGTTTCTGTCTAGGGGTGCCGTGCTCAAGATCTTACTTGTGAAAATATTTCTCTCCACTCCCCCCAGGACGCAGCCCGTGGGCCTCTTAAGAGCAGGAGCCTTTGTTACCTATGCAGGTAGGATCGTCGGTCCTTCCCTCACTGCTGCTTGATTTCTTCTCCGTGATGAAGCAGTGGGTCTGCTGGTCTGACGAAGCAAGGCTTGGGAGAGACTCTGGGGAGATTCCTCTCATCCTTTAGTCTCTTATGTCTTCGGCTTTGTCTCTCTTGCCCTGGAAACTCAGTCTCCAGCCGTGTGACCGCTCTCCGAGAGCTTTGTATTTGTGTTGGCAGAAGTTCGAATCTGGAGAGCAATACTTCTTATGGATTAATTGCCAAAGTAATTATATTGTAAAATAATACGCATGATTGATACTTAATATATCCCTCTCCGGGGAGCTGGAGAGCTTCACTGATTTGGAGAGGTGAGCCGGTTGCTGGTTTAGGAGCAGAGCTTTGTATGAAAAGCCAAATGGATGGCCTGGGCTTAAAGGCAGGAGCAGAAGATGGGAGGTGGTTACAGGACAGCCACCGTAATCAGGAGGTGTGCTGCTCCACGAAGGTGCCCGCCGGTTACACTCAAGACGTGGTAAATCTCCAGGAGATGATGGGCAGCGGGGCGAGAGGAGAGGAATCTTTCTTTTTTTTTTTTAATTGTATTTAGTTATTTAGTTATTTATTTATGGCTGTGTTGGGTCTTCGTTTCTGTGCGAGGGCTTTCTCCAGTTGCGGCGAGCGGGGGCCACTCTTCATCGCGGTGCGCGGGCCTCTCACTATCGCGGCCTCTCTTGTTGCGCAGCACAGGCTCCAGACGCGCAGGCTCAGTAATTGTGGCTCACAGGCCTAGTTGCTCCGCGGCATGTGGGATCCTCCCAGACCAGGGCTCGCACCCGTGTCCCCTGCATTGGCAGGCAGATTCCCAACCACTGCGCCACCAGGGAAGCCCGGGAGAGGAATCGTGTTCTCCTGTTCAAGCTTGTTGAGAACGAGCCTCCCCGTGTCTGCAGTGGGGTCCTGCGGATGAAGACTCCTCCCCTGCCGCCCAGGCTGCCGAGCAGGCGCTCTGTAAAGCTTCTCCCTCCCCTTCCCTGCCGAGCAGGGCACACGCAGCCTCGCCGCACAGCTAGAACGCCTTATTTATTGATTCGGGTGATCCTAATGTGCCTATTTAATACCCTTCTAAAAGCGCTTTTTAGCACATGAGCAAGTAAGGAAACCCACTAAATCCTAGGCACAGAGGGCTGTTTAAGGATGTTCCTGCCGCTGCATACTTATGGACAGGGGCTGGAGTTATGACATTTATCTCTGTTCGCTAGGGCACTGATGTATATCTGCTGCATCTCCCATGGAGAGCTGCGCCTTATCTTGAGAGAGAGCAGTGAGAGCACAGCCATCACTCGTGCTGCCCGGGCGGGTGGGGACTCCTTGCGGGAAGCCATGTCGCCCCCTACCGGCGGGGGTGGGGTGAGCGTGGTGGCACATGCCATGGAGACTTGGGCGGAAAATCAAGGATTTAAAACAGGAGCGAGAACAATACAGTTCCTAATAGCTCTCCTCAGGGAGGAATGTTTTAACCTGCTTCCTTTTTTTTTTTTTTCTTTTAAACTGTATAGATTTTTTTTTTTTTCAGTAAATTTATTTATTTATTTATTTGGCTGCGTTGGGTCTCTCTTGCTGCATGCGGGCTTTTCTCTAGCTGCGGCGAGTGTCATTGCGGTGCGTGGGCTTCTCATTGCAGTGGCTTCTCGTTGTGGAGCACAGGCTCTAGGCGCGCGGGCTTCAGTAGTTGTGGCACGTGGGCTCAGTAGTTGTGGCTCGCAGGCTCTGGAGCACAGGCTCAGTAGTTGTGGTGCACAGGTTTAGTTGCTCCGCGACATGTGGGATCTTCCCGGACCAGGGCTCGAACCCGTGTCCCCTGCATTGACAGGCAGATTCTTAACCACTGTGCCACCAGGGAAGTCCCTATAGATTTGTTTTTAAAAGAGGTGGTCAAGTGGTTTCTTTTTCTGTTTTTTTTTGTGTGTGTTAAAGAAATAACATGGTTATTGACGATTTTGTGAAAATAGAAAAATTAGAAATGAGTAAGCACTTCCATCATCCAAACAGTAGCCAACATTTGCGCGTAACTCCTTTCCTCTTGTGTTCCTAACCTATTCCCTGCTGGCTCTGAGAGCCAGGAAAGACCTGGTTTGATCTCCATGTCTTATGCAAGGGCCCTTACTAACTTGGATTAACTTGTCTGTTTCTCTGTCCTTAAAATATAGGACTGGTAAATTTAAAGGAGATTAAAAATAGAAAAGTAAATGGAGAGCGAGCTGGAGGGAAGACAGGCTGAGTTCTGTTGTTAGATTGTCCTTGGTACTGGCCCTTGGGAATTTGTGGTTGAGCAGAAATTTAGGGCTCTTTTTGAGCTTCTGAGACCCAGCCTTTTAGGGACCAACACCCACCCCATTTCTTGGGCATATTATCAGGAATCCGTAGAGTTTATAGAATTAGTTTCTTCTAATCTTCTTTCCAGGCAGGATCCCAGTCTCCTAATGAATCTTCCTTCATGTGTTCTAGTGATCCTTCTGGTCTGTATTCTCTATAACAGAGATGTTTCTAGAATGCACATCTGCTCACGTTGTCCCCCTGCTTATAATATCTCAGTGGTTCTTTTGCCTTCACAATAAGGCTTTGAAGGTTCTTCATGGTCTGAGCCCCATTCATCTTTGTAGCTTTCGCCTCCCTGCACCTCTACCAAGCCCTCTTCCTGAGCAGAGGCACTTGACGTGTCCAGAACCAGCCATGCTGGCCTCAGGGATTTAACACATTTTGTTCTCTCAGCTTAGAGTGTCTGGCCCCTTTTCTCCTTTCATCATCAACCCTTCACCCCCAGGAGTCCAGCTCTAGGTATGTGCTCTCAAGGAAACCTCGGTTTAGCATCCTGATTATCTGTGTACATGTCCGTATGTTCCTTGCCCACCTCTATGCCCACTCCTTAGCCCAGCGCCTGGCATGGAGCGGGTGTGCAGTCCATGTATGCCGAACGAACAGAGCAATGCACAAAGATTTTCATACGGTCATCACCTGCCAGGTCTCTGCTCCCATCTCCTTCCTCCGGGACTGCGCAGGTTCCCTGAAATGCAGAGTCAAGGTACCCCACCTGCTCTGATTGCCCCACTGTGTGCAGTAGAGGTCTGGAGGATACATCAGATGGCATCGGAGTGACCAGTCCATTTGGGGAGGATGGTGTGCTTGTTAAAACAGACTAAAATTGTCAAAGCAGTGAAGTGAGGATGCAGTTAGAAAACATATGTGGAAGTTCATGGGGCAAAGAGTGATTGGGAGGAGCTCCCTGGAGGGCGTGGAGCTTCAGCCAAGTCCTGAGGGCTGTTTCCTGGTCTGCCAATGATTATTACTGGTCTGCTGCTGAGTTCCAAGGACGGGAGCAAGCCTCAACAAGCAAGTCATCTCCTCATCCTAGCCCTGGACACTCCACTCCATGCACTTTGATGCATGTGTGCGTGCATTTGGGGCAACTTCTCCCTGGTACTTTCTCCGTTACTTTTACCACTCATCCCCTTCTGTCACACTGTACGATTTACTTGTTTAATATCTTTTCCCTCTACTTACAAGTTCCATGAAGGCAGGGAATTCTCTCTGCTTCATTTGCTACCATGGAGTGAAACCTAGCACCTGGAATATTGCCTACTTCATAGTGGGCCTCTCATCAATAGGGAGCATTTCCCAGAACAAGGAAATCCTGTATGAGAGGCCATATAGAAACTGAGCATTTACCCATCTGCTCTTCACTATCTGTGTCCCGGGGAACTGGAAATACATAATTAAAATGCATGATCCCATAGTTCTATCCCCAGCTCTCCAAAAAAGCAAGTCCAAGTGTGGTTTTTCATCAAAGCTATCTTACCATGTTGTCCCTGCTGCTTCTGAGCTAATGGAGTAGAGACATGACAGTGTTAGGACCACACTGGCATCGTGTTTGGAACCAGTGGTAATACACTAACTAGCAACTTCTACTGCCGAGGTTCTCAGCATCCTGATTGGAACCCGCCCCATCCTTCTGAGCACTGGTCCTATGTAGGTGGCGGTCGATTCGATGGCCATATCACTGTGAAAATGCCTTTGATGAATCGAAACTCATTCCCTTATCTTGTTCTTCTGATGCCACAGCTGCTGTCTTGTTGATTTAAAACTGAGACTGAGGATATATAATCTACTAAGTTTCTGTTTCTGACCGTCGTGTTCCATAGAAGGCTGTTGTTTCTATTCCACTTGGTGTGTACCTTTTAAACAGCAACAGGATTGTGGGCTTGTCCTCGTCAGTCTTGACGTATAGTAGAGGATTGTCCAGAGAAGGGTTGCTCAGGATTCTTAGACTAAGAATTGTGTGATGAGGATAATGCTGTAGCTGATTAAGTCATGATCAGCAAGTGTTTGGCTGCTTCTTAGCTCGTGTGTCGAAGGCTGGGGGTGGACATGAGGATATTTGGTGAACCCACAGGCCCCGGTAGAATCTGCTGGAAGGCCAGTAGTGCAAGGCCAGTCTAGTCTGAAGGGTCAGTTCGCCTATGGGAAGCTTCCTCCCTATCCATCACACTGGTCCTTGCCACCCAGGGGTTGAGGTTGAAATGGTTAACCCTTCTGAATTACTTGAGTAGGCACTTACTGTTTACCAACACTGCTAGAAGCATCTAAATGGTAAATTACCTGATTTAACATGTATAATAATCCTAGAATGCATTTAAATTGTTATCCGTGTTTCTCAGGTGAGGATACTGATCCCAGTTGTCTGTGCAGATGGCATCCTCAGAATGAATCAGGGCAGGTAGGACATAGCCATGCGTGGTAGCCCTGAGAGGCAGAACTAGGACTAACCCTGCAGCACTTAACTCTCCCTGTGAGGGTCAGGGTTGGCCGGCATGGTAATAAGAGTCCTATAAGACTGGGGTTCCAGTTCCCTGTGGAGATTCAGGCCTCTATGTGAAGCCCCTGGATAAATGTAACACATTGTCTTAGACTGACTACTCTACGTCTTTTTCGTCCATCGCTAAGTATCCAGAGCACGTGCGCCTGCTCTCCGACCTCTGTCTGCTCCACTGAGAAAGAGGTACGCGGGCCTTCCCGCACAGGAGCAGCAGTCGCCTCTCCCGCCTTCCCCTAGCCTTTGCCGAGTGCGTGGACGCGGCGATTCGGAGGCATCGGGCACAAGTACCAGCCTAGAACCGGTGACTTCTCAGCCATCTGGGTTCTCTGCACACACAGGAAATAGGACCAGAGGTGCGAGTGGAGGATACGGGGATGGAGAGGGAGACGGCATGCCGCACGCTGGCATGTTTGCTGCTATGGCTCTTATTACAGTTCTAAGGCAGTGTTAAATTAGCCAGTTAATAAAAATGAATATACCATTGGAAGCTACATTTGTGTGGGCCTTGTTGTTGGTGGTGTTAAATGGGCTAATTTAACACCATCCTAGAATGGTGGTGATTGTGATAGCAACAGCCCACAAGTTCAGGAGAAGGTGGGGGTGGTTCCCTCCACAGCTTCCCCGGGCAGTGCCGTGTGCCCTGTGTCTTTGTTTGGTGAGGAGATGGGATAAACAATATCTAGACATCAGCTGTTCAGTGGCCCTTGGGACTCTGCTTCATGGTCAGGGGGATGTCTTAGGAGTCTCTCCCTGGCAGACTACATTGCAATCATTTTTGTGTACCCATTTCTTCGCATGTAGCTGTCTATATACTTATTCACCCCTGGATGCCATTCTAACAATGGCTTTCCATTTCACTCAAAACTGGAGTTCTTATTGTGGCCTACAAGTGTGTCCTTTCTACCCCTCCACAATATGTGTATTTCTAACATGTGCAACAGTGCTTGGCATACAGTAGGTGCTTGGTAAATATTTGTTGATGAATGAACTCCAACTAATAGCCACAGTATTCTCCTGTGATACAGAGATCTAGACAGGTGTGTTGGCAGTCATGTTGTGAGTATAGATTTTCATTTTATCTCAGCACTGGCCAACATCAATCAACAGAAGAATTTGTTCGTGTTCTCCATTGAGTTCTTGTGCCCCCTCCAATCTACTGTCTGTTCCCACTCAGGTAGAGATAAAAGTAGAAATAGATCTGCTCTTCTAGCTGCTGCCCATTCGTCTTCTGGAGCCAGCTGGGTCGGAAGAGAAGGGCCAACAGTGCCTTTGCTCCTGTGGCTTTCCCCTTTCCCAGTTCCACATGACAGGATCTGGGCCAGTATCACAATTGTTGGCACAGACGCCCTGTTTTCCTCCACTTTCTAGAATGGATCCTCATTATTGATTCACAGTAAGTTCATGGTGTGGGGCTGCCCAGATGACCATGACTAAATGCCCTTAGCAGCTCCCCTCCTTCCAGCCACTGCAGCAACCGGAAGCGTTCCCCACATATTTCAGACCCCCTTTGGGGTTGATCCTGCTCCTGATTAAAACCACTAATCTCTAATAGAAGAACAAAGAAAACATCCTATTACAGTTATCTAGAAAATGGGGTGGAGTGCAGAAGTTCTGTTGAGCAACATAACTTATTTTTCTTTTTTTGAGGCCCCAGCTGAGGTTAAGTAAAGATGAATTAATAATGAAGTGAAATCAGCCTGGTTATATGACTTAACTCCATTTAGCTATGTCCTACAGCCCCAGGGGCATCAGTTGCTGAGAAAACAGACATTAAATCTGTATTCACCATGATCCTTCTGTGTTGATCTGTGCAGGAAAATGGACCACGTTGCCGTCTATATTCACATCTTCTCTGAGTTATATTTTAGGAGGGAGATTAGGGCCAGACTCTGAGAGCCTTTAAGGAATTATATCAGATGCTGCAGTGTTAACAGTGAAATTGGAATGAAAGCTCAACTTCTGAGAGGTTCAGTACCAGCCTGCCAGCTGCCCAGGAACATCCTGGGATGAAGCTTAGGGGAATCCAAGGGAAGTTAGGTCTTGGAGAAGAGTTTTCTAGAGCCAAATGTGTCCTTTCCTTCTCAGATGGACTTGGGAGGTGTAGGCAGAGGTGCCTTAAACCATAAGAAAATCACTTTTACTTCTTCCTGGCAAGATAGGGCATTCACTAAATGCGTCCCTATCCTTCGGACCACGTAACCCCCTCACATGTGGACCTCTCTAGGTTTTCCTGTGGCCATAGCATTCTATCCAGATAGTTACTGAATTTGTCATTAATGTAGATGCATACCTGCTTTGCAGAATTAAATTACCTACTTGGGTAATTAGGGAGCATGAAATTTTAACATATCGCCCAAGTATCTAGGTATATTTCTAAAATCTTGCTGTAGTCGATCAGTGGCCTTTTTTTTTCATACAGTATCTACAAATGGTATTTATTTAACGTTTTTTCCTTCTTTCTTTTTCTTTCTTTCTTTTCTTTCTTTCCTTTTTCCTTTTTTTTTTTTTTTTTTTTTTTTTAAACGGAGCTACATGATGGTGAGGTCTGGATTCAGACATGCTCATTTTGAGCTACTTGAACAGCAAGCTGAAACATGAAACTAGAAGAAACCTTAGGATGATAGCAAAACAAATAAAAATTAAATTCTTTGATTGTTTGCCACTGTACCAAACACGTGCAAAGAGCACTCCTTTTCAAGAAAGAAAGACCTAAAACCAACACAACCAAAATTTAAATACTACTTTTGCCATTTGAAATTGTCTAATCAGCCTCATTTTCCTCTATTGACATCATCATCTTCTGTTTGTTCTGATGCTTCATTTTTAGTATCTCTATGGGCTTATGAAAGCAGAAAGATTGCCTGGGTTGGAACAAGCTTCTCTACCATTTCCTATGTGTCCGTTCTCAACCAAAATAAATCAGCACAAATACCAGTGTCTGCTCCTTACCAGGCCTTTGAGACCTGCTTGGAAGAAAAAGGAGGGTATATCTTATCAGGCTAGCTGAAATCAACAAGCAGGACACCCTTCAGCAATAATAGTGTTGCCCTTTGGAGTCAGAAGGGCGTCTTTCTTAGCATTACCTTTGACAGCTGATTGGCCAGACCATTCTCAGCACGTAACCTGTGAGTTCCAGTGATTTGATCCTATCAGCACATTAAGATCATTGTGCATAACTCTTAGAATTTGTTAAGAGAGTATCAAGGTAGGATAACCACATTGGTGTATATTATTTATGCCTTTTCTCGTTATTAAAAAGAAAAAGTAATTTCAGAGTTCTAATGTAAAGCTGAAGTACACTTTGCATAAAGAGTATGATGGATTTTCTCACTACTTGGAATTGCTGTGCTTGAAGGAAAATGGGGAATGAGAATGAATATAGTCCTATAAATTAAGCCTTGAAACCCAAACAGTGCTGTGTAAGCAAGCTGACTACAAATCAAACACAAGTGTTTGCTAAAGAATACGTGATCTCAGTTGAGGCTGAACAGAACCAGCATCTTTGTACATATGTGTATATTTCTCTTGACATGTGCAAAGACTTGTTGCATTTCCATTCCTGTGGCCTCAGATCTCTCTGGCAAAAAGTATCATCCATTCATGAAGAAGAAAACTGCAGAGCAGATTTCCCCAAATGGCAAAGAATAATCTTCCTCAAATGTTGACAAATAGCAGGGGGGACTTGGGTGGGTTTTCTAGCTTTAAGGATCCCCAGATTTCCTATGTTTGTTTTTTAATATGTGATTTTCATTTCTTCACATTGTTCTGGCTAGCATATACAAGTCGTGGAAGGCTAGGTCATTGTGTGGATCACAGCGATCAAGCCCAGTGTGTTCATTCTTTTCAGCCCCATCCTCCAGGCAGCTGCTGATAGCCTTCCTGGAGCAAGTGCTGGAAACCGTCCAACTCCTCATTTTACAGATGAGGAAACAGAGGCACAAAGAAATGGAGCAGCCTCGTCATGGTCACAAGCTGTATTAGTCGTAAGGCAGGGGCTTCTTCCCATGGACTTTCATCTCTATACCTTGTGCTCTGGCATAGCATGTTCTTAACTCACCTTTTTTGAACAGATTGCTCCCAACTCAGAGCCAAAGCTACTTGAAGCATGAGTTCAGATGACACTGTGATCTCTTGGAGTCGATAGTAAAGTTTGGAGTAGAGCGTATTTTCCTTCTTAGAACCTCATGTCAAATCTCCAGTTACTCTTTAGCTTATTCTGATGACTGCATTCCATTTGATCTATTTTTCTCTAAGTTGTTCAGCAGCCGTGGGCCAAAATCATTATGTTCTGACTGAACCAGGAGATGGTGGCAGCTAGATTTGAAACTGAAATGCAAAGCATGTGCAGGGTGCAGCAAGTTGTTCGCTTTGGGTGATTGAGGATTATGGGTGAGGGAGTCTGGGAAGGTGGGGCTGAATTGCATCTTTCCCAACTGGGAGGCAGTTGTGGCATTTGGGGTGGAACTTTTCTGGACTTCCCATGAATTGCAGGATGTTTAGCGTCTTAGCTCCCCCTCCAGGGTGCCATAGCACCGTCTCCCAGGGGAAACATTGGGCGCATCAGTAAACCACTCCTGCAGTTTTCCAAACACTCCCAGGTGGTGTTTGCACAGCCCCGGAGTGAGAGATCTATTGGTTGGTAGCAGTATTGGAGAAGGAAGATGGAAACATGGAAAAATGGTTCTCCTGCTTTAGGAGTTGGCAATCTCTTTTTCAGTGGATCAGTATTTAACAATGGCATCCAGAAAGAGAACTCCCATGCCACCCTGATGCCTTATGCACAAGTTAGTGGCAGGGATGGGGGTGGTGGAGAAAAATTTGCTAAAATCACAGTGGAAAAAATCAGTAAAGGATGTAATTTCTGCTTTCATGGAACTGTCACTTGTTGCCATCCATGCTGTTTCTTTCTGGGAGCATGAATAACAGCAGCTTGATTTACTCCCTTCCTAAATTCCCAGCTGTTGTCTGTTCTTCATGCTTCACAAACGTCAGTGAGAAATAAGTCCTGGCATCTGAGAGATGCAGACCATTTCTTCCTAATCAGCACCCTATCCCTCCTGGCTGCTCCTTACTCCTGCCATGTTCTTTATAATCAAAAGTGTTAGCATTGTGTTGTATTTTTCTTGTAGTATCTTTTTACATAAGGGTATGGTAACTCTGCATTCGCCTGGAAACTAAAGTTCCTAAAAATATTTTCAAAAGATTCAACAGCATTTTGGGGGTCATTGGATCTCCCATCAAGCAGTGGTTTAGACCATGGTTAAATATACTAAAACTTACCAGGACGATTATCCTCTAAAAGTATTAGCTTGTATAGTAATACATACTTTTCAGTGTTTTCACATATTTTTCCCCTCTGGGTGCCTATTACAATGCTGTGAGGTAGGAAGGGCTATTGTTATCACCAAAGAGACTCAGAAAAGTTGTTACTTGGCCAAGGTCACATAGTTTCATTAAGGACGGAACTGGCACTTAGTACCCCGCCATTTCCTCCTCTTCCTTTTCAGGGACTGAGGGAGGAGACCAATTTGATTTGTCCTCTTTGGATGTCAGAACAATGTTTCTTTTTTTAAAGGAATATTTTAAGCTTTTCAATTCCGATCTTCCATTGAGACAAGTTCTTTATTCTTCTGCCAACGAAATGTGACCTCCTGTCAATCAAATATCTGTGTCCCCCTTTAACTCTTAGTTTTGAAACTTGTCTCAGTAACACAGACCTGCAGTCCCTGTTGCCTGGTGTATATATGTAATGTGGGGAAAAGCCATTTCCATGGTAGTAGGAAGTTAAAGATTTTTGTGACGTGCTGATGAGTTATGAGTCCACTTTTTACTTTCAGTCCCCTTTGAATTCCTCTGCAGAGGTTTGATGATTAGCCAATGACAGAGGGAAGAAGAAAGCTATGATAATGGTTTTCAAATAGATCGTAATTTTAATTGAAAAGAAATCTGACTGATAACATGAAATCTGACTGATAAAACATGTTTAGATAATAGGTATGCACACAGTGTTAGAATAATTATTACCTTTTTTGATTCTGTGAAATTATAATAAAATTTGTTGGGAGAAAGAATGCATAGGAAGCAGTTTGTTTTGTTAATAAGCCAGTTCCTTTTCTGCCTTAGAAGTGAGTGTAGTAGGAAGATTTGGCATTGTGCTTTCGCAAGCACAACACATCAGCTCTCAAATATCCTGACCTGGGCTGTGGTTCTCAGAAGGAACTCGAGAGTCCTGCCAGGCACATCCGTAGAGTCCTTTGCGCCTGCGCCCCTCCTGATTGCCTTGCGTAGCACCCTTCTGCCATTGTAAACATTGGGAGCATCAGTAAGCAGCCCCCCGCTTGTGCTAGATGCGTGTTCCTCTGGCCAGTTGTTGTTCACTCTTTCAGAGTGAACTTCAGGGTTGACTCCTGTCCAGATCCTTTACCTCCTCTGTGTTCTCAGGGCATCCCGTGCTGCCTCTATCGTTGCATCATCCTTGTAACCACGTTGTCGTTGCATTGGCTTGTGACTGTTTCTTTGTCTGGAGTTTTGACACTGGGGACATGGTAGAAACTCTGTAAAGGGTGGGTGGGCGGGTGGTGATCTACTGTTCGGCCTCCCCAACCCCTGCATCCTGAGGAAGAGCATCACTGTGGCGTGTCCCTTTCTCTAGCCTGTCGTTGTGAGTGCCTTACACCGGGAGAGCGAAGGGGTGTGCCGACGGGGTCTCCTGCCACGCATCTAGGCAGAACCTGCAGTCTCGCGCAGCAAGGCGGAGTGTAGGGAAAGTAAATGATTTAGGAGACAGAACGCTTGGGGTGTGATGCTGGCGCCACTCCCTCGTGTATAAAATGACAGAGGTGGACAAGGATACTCCCAAGGATCTCTTAATCACTCTGACTTCGGGAATTCTGTGAAATACCCCTTCTTTAGGGAGACACTTTAGTGAATTCATTACAAATATGAATTTCTGACTCACAGGAGCAGACTCAAATTCTGGATCTGCCATTTATAAACCTGTTATGTAGGGCAAGTTATTTAACCTGTCTTTGCCTCAGTTATCTCATCTGTAAATTAGGGGTGCTCTAAGTATTAAATAGCATGATGCATGTTTTTTTAAAAGTACTTAATGCGGTGCTTAACCACAACGGAAGATACCACTCAGATTACAGTAGCTGTTATTTGTTAGACTAATTTCTTTGTGATCAGTCTATATTCTCTTGATATATGTCAAAAAAAGAACACAAACAAACAAAAAAAAAACCCTTTCGGTGATATGTAAACCTCGCTGTGATAATACCAACTACTTCCTAATGTGTTTTTTAAAAGCCAGCATAGCCTATCAGATTATCTGTCTGCTCAGGATAAGACATCCAAAAACAGAATTCCATAGGCTAAACCAGGATCCTGGGCAGCCTGAGTTAAGATGAAGTGCATTCAGCCCAACTGATAGGATTCAATGGCAAGAACAACTGCCTGTCAAAAGATATGGCTTATAATCTGTGCCTCATAACCAAGTTGGCATGTGACTTTGTGTAGGTCATTTAATTTCTCTGATTTCCTGTTTCCTCCTCTGTGAAAATACAGTGTTTGGGCTGAACGATTTCTAAGGTTCTTTCCAGCTGTAAAATGTGATTCTGTAAATGTTTAGGTGATACGTGTAGATGTCCTTACAGTCATTTCCTTTTGTGTTTTAGGCTGGAAACCTAGGAAAGATAGGCAGTGTGGTTTTCTTCTCCAAGTTTTCCTTTAGGTTCTGTGTGTTATAGAATTGTTGTCAGTGTATGTGTTTTCTAGGTCCTTTATACATGAACTTGTATTAAAGCATGTCCCCCAACCCCTTTCTTCTGTTGAACACTGGGTGTTAATCCCTTTTCCATGTTATCTTGTTAACTTTGACCCGTGATTCTTGCCTCATCGAATCTTTGTTCTCATCTGATATATATTAAATAAGCAGATCCTCAATGTCTTTACCACAAAAGCACTGAATTCAAGTGCTGTGATTCATTCATTCCTTTAACGATCTTTTTACTGCACTTTCACCCAGCTTCAGGCCACCCTTTGCAGCCAGATTATTTTGCTGGACTTCAGCTCTGAGTTGTTTAGATGTCCGCCTACCCTGTAGCTCAATTTCTTTGCTCTTGAGGGTGATCACCAACCTTTTTATCCATCTTAGAAAGCTTGTAGGCTTTCTCTCCAGAAAATGCAACATACGGGAGAAAAAGGGTGTAACCAGCCAAGGAAAGAGAGGGAGCTTGAAACAGCATTGTTACTCAAAATGGCAAATAGTTTAATACGGCTGGCATGTCTCCTGTAAGAGGGACAATGGTTAAAGATGAGTTTGGGAAGTCAGATTCCCCATCTTTGAAGGGCCCTGTGTCCATGCTGCTTAGATTGTACCTCATAGAGAAGTCGTCGATGACTTCGAGTCGTGGACATTCTTAGTGAATGATGAGTCTGAAGAAGGCTATCAGTCTTCTCTTCAGAAAATACATGACCACACAAAGATTTTCATACAGTTTCATTGGATTGGCAAACACTAGCCCAAGCCCATCCTTGACCCACCCCCGTCCCTGACCCCCACTCCCAGGTTAGGAATCCCTAAGGTGAGTAATAGGAAGCAGTAAATGGTGGGTAATGCGTTATGTCTTTTTTTTCTTTTTCTTTTTAGTTTTAGAAATGATTATTACGTAGTAAAGCACACAAATCTTAAGTATACAGCTTGATTCATTTTATATATATAAAAGTACACATATAACTGCAAGTAACCAAGTAAACCACTACCCATGTAGAGGTATAGAATATTTCTAGCATCCCAGCAGGCTCTTTCATGGCCTTCCCCTCAAAGATAACCAGTATTTTGACTTCTGTTGCCATAGATGAGTTTTGCCTGTCTTGGACATCATACCTGGAATCATAATCTTATTTTACGAACTTTATTTTACCCAGCTTTTGTCTGAGATTCATCCATGTTATTAGATATAGTGGAAGTCCCTCCTTTTTCACTGCATTGTCTATTTTTAAAAGATTACTTTTACCGCAATACGAAGACTAGATTGGGAGAATCCAAACTGCAGTCAGGAAGTTTGGGTAAGATGAAGAGGAAAGAACAGATCTGGTTAGGAGGGTTCTGATCTAGAATTCTGCTGGTTGTTTGATAATAGAGGATGGGAAAAGAGAGGTCGCTTTTCTGGCTTGTAAATAATAGCATGTTTGCAAGGAGAAGGTTATTAGGTCACCTTTGAGACCTTGAACATTCGATGCCTGTGGATTTTGGCAGGTCCAGATGAATTTGGTAGAAAGGTCAGAACTAAAGATGAAAACTTAGAGCATCATCAGCTTATAATGGAACCTGAAGCACAGGGAGCGAATGTGATTGCCTGGGACTGGGGGTTAGAGGAGGATGCAGCTGTGAAGGTGCAGGTTCTGACCGCGGAGACTTAGAGAAATAGGAGGGGCACCGGGAGGAAGGGTTAGCAAGGAAGCCGAGCCAAGGGCAGCGTGTGCGTCACAAAGGCCTGAAAGTTGGGAGGAGGCTTTGTGAGGTGTTCTGTAGCACCTCTCCTCTCCCACTCCTCCTGTATGTTTGTGTTCTGTCCGTACATGTGCCTGTCGTCCACACTGAACTGTGAGTTCTCAGAGGAAAGGCGCTGTGTTCCTTCCCCTACTCATTACTTTCCAAAATCTAGCAGAGTCAGTCTTTTACCTGGAAGTGCTCATGGAATGTCCAGGTTGCACTTACTTCTAAGGCAGCCCTGAATGGATGCCCTTCCCTGATGAGCACCTGGGGGGTCTCTTGATGAGGGAGCTTGGGCCCAGGAACAGAGCTGGGTTCAAAGCCCGGGCTCTGCAGAGCCCGAGGGGCAACGAGCAGCGGCGCTCTGGGAACGGCCTCCTTCAGCGAGCTGGGCGGCTCCTTCAGTTACATAAGATGCGTGTGTTCTGGCCGGGAAGAGCTGCCTGAGTGAGTGGTTAGCAAAAATGATTTGTGTGGAGTTATTTTGAGACCCCACAGGAGGGAATGGCAGCCAAACCCTGCAGTATTTTAAACCGCATCACTCATCTACAGAGATTAATCCATTACAGAGTCTCAGCCAGAACGCTGGTAACAGGGAAAGAAGAATCTTTAGGGTCCTAGCAGATTATAAACACCACTTCTCCCAGTCCACACAAGGTGAATTCAGTGGCTTAGACCGAACTCAGTGCCTCCAGATTCTCCCACACATACTCCTCTGTCCTGTCTGCCCTGAGGGCTGGAAGTGGCCCTGCAGGTTTCCTTCTGTGGGGTTGGCCTGGGTCACTGTGCAGCAGCAGTTTGATTATGCTCTCATTCGCTGTATAGGATGCAAATTGGCTTTCTAATAGAGGAGGGAGCCCCCTTTCTATGGTCGCCAAACACATCATTTAGCGATTGAGCTCCTTGTGGTTCCAGGCTGGCCAGGAGAAATCCCTCCTTCCCCTTCCAAAGCATTCACCTTTCTCCTGACTTAAGCGTGAACAGCTGTCGAAGGGTGGATGAATTACAGAATATAGAATTTTCCAGTTTAGCGACATTAGCAGAGAGAGGCTCCATATGAAACACTTCTCTTGTTTTTGTTTTCCTCTTGGCTGTTATGCTGTGAAATTTGCCTCCTCGCTCCCACACCCTCTTGCTGACAGCTGTCCTCTTTGCCATTCAGGAGCCAGCACCTCCCTAGATGGCTGCCTGAGATGGAAAAGGCCTTCTCCCTTTTCCTCCCCAGGTCCACAGTTGTGTAGCCGGAGAGTTCCATGTGCTGGGACATCTGATTGCCTTCTGACCCCGAGGGATCCATCTGGGCTAGATGTGTTTTAGACACTTGCTAGACTGTGGAGGGAGGGTTGAGAAAGAAAGAACCTTATCCACGACTGTCCATCTTGTTTTGTTATATATATTTTAGAGAATAATTATTTAATGACACAAACTGTGGAAACTGAAAAATAGTTACATAAAACAGGCAACCACGTGGGTATACAGCTTTTCAGAGCCCCTCAGATTCCTTACAAGAACGTGCCCTCTGGCATTTATTTTAAACGTAGATGCCTTGTAACAAGCTTCTTATACCCCAGCACTGGTCCTACTAGGCAGACGTGGAAGGGGGCACACTTGAGGAGGAGCACTGCTCACGCTTGTGCGCGTGGGAGAGAGAGATGGCTTCCCCGCCACGTGCACCCCAGAGGAGCCGCTGTCCATGGTCTAAAAGGCTTCAGCTGATGGCATTTCTCTCTGGTTGTGATACTGGACAAGTCTGGCCTGATGGGGAGTGGGGCTGGGATACGGTAAAGCGTGACCTTGGAGCAGAAGGAAGTGAGAAGACACAAACAAGCCAGCATCGAAAGTTTTCAGGATGATGAAAGGGAACCTACAGGCAGCCTAGGACTTGGGAAGAGATGTGCAGGGCGTGAGGCGGCAGAAGCGCGGCTCATTGCTCCTTTTTCCCTGGAATGAAGCTTGATTCTCATGTACGCTCTGCCAGGGAATCCACCCGTTCCTGTCTCTGGCCTCTGCCCCTTCAGACACTCTCGCTGCATGTCCATGCCCGTCAGTAGGTGGGTGCAGCCCCGGTGTCACTTCCCCACAAATAGCAGTTTCTGATTTGCGTCATTACGGCCACTGCGGTCCCCTGAGCGCCTCCTCCCTCTGCTCTTCAGTCCGCCTCCCCCACTCCCCTCCTCCCGCCCTCTTTCCTTGAATGTGTGAGCACATGCGAGCGTGCGCACGTGCACACACCCCGCCTTGGTTGTCACAGCACCCGGAATCGCCATCAGGCAACGCGCTTGATTGCGAGCTGTGTTTGGGGAGTTGATGGTCCCCACCGTCCCTCAACACACCACTGCCACTTCCTCACCAGTCGCACCCTTATCAGAAATCACGATTTGGGGCAAGCTTCTCGTCCGGGGACTTATGCCTCGTGCTGTCCTTCAACCGTGAGTAATGAGCCCACTGGAGCAGCTTTCCTGGCCCTTGAAGACGGGCCCAGCCTGAAGAGACTGGTTAATATCTCCCATTGGCTGCAAAAAATCAGGCAGCTTGTCTGTCAGGTCCCTGATTTTCTCCCTCCCTCTCCTCCCTTCTCTCCTGCTTTTCAAATGAAGCTTTGTACCCGGCGTCACAGTTCAAATCCTGGTGCTCTGGTGCCCTGTTGCCACACTGTGACAGGAGCTAAAAAGCCTCAATTAAGTGCGAGCCGTGCTTTCACTGTCCCACTGGCCACAGTGACGACTGAAATCATCGTTTCTTCAGGGCTGCATCAATGGAAGGCAAAGGACGCAGAAATCCTTTTCTTTCCCTCAGGTCTCCCAAACAGGGAAGATAATCACTTCAGTAGAACAGTCTTTCCCTGAATTCTGCAAAGTGGCTTCTAGGCAGTGGTTTGGATTTGCTGTTCCTTTTTATCCCCGATAGCCCTGTGAATGAGAGAAGGAAATGAATAGACTGCTTATCACCGCACCACCAGGGTCTCCAAGACAGAGTGGAAGCTGGCTGGAATGGAGGCCGCGACGGCCTCCACCTTCCTCAGGATGGGCTCCACCTCTCCCCACAGTCCCTCGAGGGCTCCCACATACCGGGGGTTCCTCCTGCACGGGTGCAGCTGTCTCTTGCTGCAGCCTCCTGCCTGGAGGGAAAGTCTAGCTCTGCCTGGTCACCGGGAGACGGGGCTGGTACACAGCCTCTGCGCACTCCTCCCTGATCAGTCCGACTCAGGCAGCAGATTTCCCCTCCAAAGGTGCCTCTCTCCTCAGCATGTAAGAAGGGTTGCTACCTAGTGAACGAGCCCCGCCACCCCACCAGACGTTTAATTCAGTCGACTAGAAAGGTGTTTCCTATTGGAAGACGCCCTTCATACTATCTAGGCTTAAGGAAGAAAAGCAGGAGGATGGTAGGAAATCAAAACCCACGTCTTGTGCGGGTGTTTAGTCTGGAGAACATAAGTCATGAGGATGAGCGGAAAGAGATGTTGTACTGTCTTCAGATACTTGAAGGGCTGTCAAGTGGGTGATGGATGTTTTATGTGGCCCCAAGGAACTGGACCAGATTTTAGAAGGCCTAGAGGGTCAGGTTGTGGATTTCTGATTTTATGTGGTAAACTCTTGGAAGCCACTGAAGGGTTTTGAGCAGAATACTGTGCTTTAGGAAAATTAATCAGGCAGGAAGAATCAGGACAGGGGAGAATGGAGGGCAGGCAGGTAGATCAGAGGGTTCTTGGCCAGAAGTGACAGGAGCTTGAACAAGCGGAGTTAGGTTGAGGATTGAGAGGATTCCATGGATCATATAAACAGCTATGGAGGTGGAATTAATGGAATCGATAAGACGTAGCAGTCATTAGGTTATGTGGATAAAGTAGGGACAAATCAAAGATAAGGGAGATTCTTAGACTGAGGGCTTGCTAGTGCTGCAATCAGAATAGGGGACAAGGAAAGGAGCAGAGGCGATTTAGCAAGAAGATAAGTTTGTTGAGTCTGAGGTATTGGCAGGACGGTCAAGGGGGAGATACCTGTCAGACACTGGGGGATTGGGTCTAGAGCTTAGAGGACAGTTCAGGCTTACATGTCTGTAGGTTCTGTGTGATCACAGTGATGGAGAACATGAAAATGGATGGGCTTTCCAAGGGAGGGTGCAGAGAGTGAAAAGAAAGAGGCCCAAGACATAACTGAGGGCAACAGCGGGAGACAAGACGAACAGCCCAGAGAGAGGACCCCAGTAGAGGGGAGGAAAGAATTTCACGACAGGGGTGGGGCACAGTGTCGCGCGCCATATAGAGATGGAGTAGGACTCCTGCTGAGAAGAGGTGATGAGATTTGTCAGTGAGGAGGTTACTTTTCCAAGTAGAGTAGAAAGATAAAGTCTGAGTAGCAGCAAGAAGTATGATAGTGAAAGTCTGTTGTCACGGAGTGGAAGGAAGCAGTTGTGGTGAGAAACAGAGAAGGGCAACTCCAGAAATTTCAAAGTTTTGAATAGGGTCTGGGGGAGTAGAGTGGGAATAAAGGGGGCAGATGGCAAGTACAGGAGAGAAGACGTTCCTATAACGGGGTGCGGGAGAGCCAGCGTGCGGGCACACACCTGTGCTTGGCGTTGGCTGCCTCAGCTTCCCTTGAGCCACATTTGCTTGCTTTTCACCTTCTCAGCTACACGACCGTGGGCTTTTTTTTAGTATCTTTATTATTATTATGCTATTACCTGTACTTATCTTCTGGTTCTGGGAAGTTAAACTCTGTCTTGCCTGAACTTTTTTTTTTTTATAACTTTTTTTAGGGGGTTTGTTTTGTCTTTTTTAGTTTATTTTTGGCTGCATTGGGTCTTCGTTGCTGCACGCGGGCTTTCTCTAGTTGTGGCGAGTGGCAGCTGCTCTTCATGGCGGTGCGCGGGCTTCTCATTGTGGTGGCTTCTCTTGTTGCGGAGCACGGGCTCTAGGCACGTGGGCATCAGTAGTTGTGGCACACAGGCTCAGTAGTTGTGGCTCACGGGCTTAGCTGCTCCGCGGCATGTGGGAACTTCCCAGACCAGGGCTCGAACCTGTGTCCCCTGCATTGGCAGGCGGATTCTTAACCACTGTGCCACCAGGGAAGGCCTGGACTTTTTTTTTAACCCAGCTTACAACGTGCTTTAGAGCAAGAGTCGGCAAACTTCTTCTCTAAAGGGCCAGAGAGTAAATAGACACTGAAATTTGAATTTCATACAGTTTTTCACAGGTCACAAAATATTTCTTTTTCAACCATTCAGAAATGTAAAAGCTGTTCTTAACTCATAGGTTGTACAAAAACAGGCAGTGGGTTAGATTTAGTCCTCAGGAAGTTGTCTGCTGACCCCTTTTTTATGATGCTAACCAAAAAAAAAGTGAAGGCCAATCTTCATCCACAGCCCAGAATTCAAGCTACTTATCAGGATAGGATGTATTTCTATATCCAAGATCAGCCTGTGGTCTTGAAGAACCTTGGCTTTTCAGAATTCCTCTCCTTTTTGGCTTGTTTTCATTTATTTCTTGAAGCATAAAGGTAGTGAGGTAGAAGGCTCTTCCTAAGAGCTTCTCAGCTCTCAGATTTTTATTCATTGTCCTTGCTTTGGGGGGTGTTAGTATTCCTGGCAGTAGCTGGGTTTTTTCTTCTGCAGTTCCACTGGCTGAGCATACTAATCTCTAGACACTGGGATTTCACTTGCCTCAGGAGAAGAAGCTCAGAGAAATTATCTACGAGTGGAAAGCTCAGTAAAGGCAATGGTTTGGAAGTGTACTCCACACATCTCAGAACCATTTTGTTCAAATAACAACACAGCTTGGTTTAGAAAAAGTCACTCTAAATTTATGCGAGTAAGCACCTTTTACATTTGCCTGCCAGGTGTGTGGCAGGATACCTTCTGGAAGCTGGTAGTCGCAGGATCCACGTGCAGGTTTCCTGTGGCTTTCTCCGTACCCCCGGAGCTGTTCTCTACCAGCCTGGACAGGAGATTCAAATCGCTCTCTTTATCCATGAACATGGAATTTAAAAGACCAAGATTGGGGTTTGGGGGGTACCAAAAATGACATTTATTTTTATAAATCTAAGTTTCATTTGATTCAGAGATAAAGTTACGTGTTTAAAATAAGTCAGAAAAAGCAAAAGTTGAGGTTCTCATAGAAACCAACTCCCCCTCGCTGCTCAGACATGGGTTTGCGCTTGTTAGGTGCTGTCTCCATGGTGCCACAGTGTTACGTAAGAGTGTGAGCCGTGTAGCTCTCTTGTCGCTGGAAAGACCACTGTGGGCCTAGCTCTTGACCTCAGACGCTTTGTTTTCTATGTAATGAGGCTATGAGGTGGCTGTTTTGATATGGATAATTAGGAGAAACTCAATGGAAAACATTTTTAAAGGGCACAGTTGTTTCATTCTGCTCCTAGTTGGTGGTGATATTATTGCAGCTGCTGCTTACAGCAAACCCCCAAATGAACATGTGTATCGGGAAGCCGACAGCCTGCCATCTCCAACCTCCCCTTCACAAACACACCCCCAGAGAAAGCCTGGCTGGCTTATCCATCCCTTCCTCGTCTCCTCCTCAGACAGTGGTCAGTGATTTAGCATCTAACACTCACTCTCCTTAAAGTCCCAGAAGTAAGAGATAGTAGAGTTCCTTATAAACTCACCAAGCATTAACTAGTATGCATACGGGAACTCAAAAGAGGACACTGTTATCACAGGTTTGTTGCATCTATTTTTGGTAGGTTTTTCTCCTCTCTGGCGTTCGTTTAGCACACAATTATTGAGTATCTCCTTACTGTGGCTCCAGAGAGAACTAGCATACCCCTCACCTCCAATAACTGCAGAATGGGATCCACCATTGACAGGCTGATAACTGGAGATGAGACTCGAGACGTCACCCCTCTCCTAGTGGTCACACTATAGTGACTTGTGCCGGAGAAACTTGTCCCTCCCTTCCGTAGATGCCTCCCTCCATCCCTCCCTTTCCTCAAAGGGAGCTGAAATTCCCGTCACATTGTGGAGAATGGATCTCATTGCTCCTGTCCCCAATTAACTTCGGTTTCTGGTCTTTCAACAAATGCATCAAACATTACCAAATCAGGGCAACCTAATAAAAGTCTCCCCCAAACAACTGGAACTATGAAGTAAAAACAGCTTCAGTCTCGGCTTTTGCCCAGTTCCGACTCCCCTGACTACCATTACCTGAGGAGTTTGATCCCTTTAATTAGGATTCCTTCATTCTTCTTTTATCCCTTTATTCTCGTCACTGAAAGAGCCTTAGCAGTGACACGTTCCAGAATTGGCCCAGAAGATGCTGCCTCCCCCGAGGTGGTAACAAAATAGCGGCTTAGAGAACAAGGGCAAGAATGAAGAGTCTGAGACAATGCAAAATCCTGGTTTCGTTTCTGACCCTTTCAGTACAAACTGAGGCCTTGTGTCGTGTGGAACTAACTCTTGGGAACCCACTGGTCTACCGTTTGCCTTGCTGTTTGGGCCATCTTGGGAACGTGAAAATATAGGACCAGCTGGTCCTAAGTGGGACGGTTTGCCGTTCTCAATTGTTAACTGACTCACTGACGACATTTGCAACTTGAGGCCTCCAAATGATTTCTGCTTTAAAGCTTACGAGAGAGGACTGAGAGCAAGCTTTTTTGGTACACGAGGTGCATTACATTTCTGAGCTCCAGCAATGTACAGCGGTTTGGCCTTGCATTGTAGGTTCAGGTGGTAACCACATTGCTTAAGGTTAGGCGGGTGACCTATCTGCCTCTGCCTTCTGTGCCGATGGCTTAAGAGTTCTGGATTCTGTTCTTGATGCTTAGGGAAAGAGTAGAAAAGTAAGACTGTGTCACTTTTCTTGGACTACATACGGAGTTCAATGTCTAACTGTCTGTGTGAAGTGGGGTTTTTTTAATTTTGTTTTTCATTGGGGGGGAAGGATGGCAGGGGAAAGTATAGAAATGGAACTCATTGAATGCAGGGGTAGAAATCTCTGCTGAGAGTCTGTGAGGTATAAGTTGGCCAGCCGTAGCAGCAGGAACTCAGGCAGAGGTATTGGAGTGCAGTCAGTGTGACAGGAAGCTTATTTTGGTGTTCTTTCTGTGCCTTGCCTTGTCCTTGACGTTTACTCCAGGGGACTGTGTTTATATAGAAAGAAGGGAGAGGTGCCCGTGGTTTCCTATCTGGGAAACTTACAGCATTTCATAGCATGCTTACCCGGGGTCCTAGAGACCAGGGGTGAAGATGCCCCGTGACATGAGAGCGTCTGGTCCTCTGTCCCTTTCCCAGCTGTCTGTCCCCCAGCTCTGCTTAGCTCCGCTTTATCTGCTAGCCAGGCATGTGCCACGTGCTAGCCGATGAAGCCTGTGTTTGTTCTGAAAGCCCCACCAGAACGGCCATTTTGTCTCCGCTATGGTTTGATCAACAAAATTTGTTAAAATTTCAGGGAGCAGTATTTAAAGCAGAGGTATTTTGACTTGAATATTACTTAAGAAGTCTCTCCCTAAATATAGGAAGTAAAACCATAGCTCCCTGGTCTGGGCTGCTTTCGCAGAAGCAGAGGGATGGGCTTTGTGGCCACCTCTCGGCTTTAGGATCAAATAATTGCCTTTTCATTTCCATTGGAAAACTTACTGATGACCCCGTGGTCATCCCCACACTAAGGTTTTCCGATATTTCATCCAGATTTTCTTTCCCCTAATAATTACACCCCCTGTTGTTAGGCTAAGCATTTTCCCTCCTTTTTGTGTTTACACCTTTCAAATATTTGCAGTTTGTTATCGTGTCACCCTCTTAGTCACCGCTCAGCCGAGCTGTACAGATTTAAGCACCTTTAATCTGGCCTTTCCAGGCAGGCCTGCCCACCCCTGAGTCATCTTGCACTGCTCTCTGAGTGCGCTCCAGGCACGGCCGCCTGGAGCCGAACGCGGGGCCACGGGTGGGAATTGTTCTCCTCCTTTGTCGAGTTGGAAACTGAACACAGCTGCGGTGCAGCAGCCTCAGGTCTCGCTCACACTGCTGGTCGGTGCTGCCCACGTCCCCTGTGTATGTGAGTTGCGTTTCCCAAATGTGCTGATTCAAAGACCCGTGGGGCAAAGGGTGTAGCTGTGCTTTCTTTTTCGTCCTTGAAGTGTTGTGTCACCATGGGGAAGTGGGATGTGTGTAATTAGGAATTCTGTCAGCCCCTCTCCTGGTATTTGCATAAGGTCTATGACCCTGACTGTTCATGAGCCGTTTCCTTCTCTGTGTATGGACTTCTGTCCCAGGAGTATTTTTCACGAATGTTCACTCAACATTGCTTGAGGATCTACAGTGCCACTGGGTGCTAGGCAGTGTGTCAGATGCTAGAAAGATCTGAATAAGATACAGTACCCACCCTAAGAAGCAATTTAGTTTTAGTTTAATTTGGGTTGGAAATGCCAGGTTCTCACATAGGCTTGCTCATGGTAGCAGCGAGAGGAGAGAGCAGATTTATGGGAACATCCATGAAATTCTTAAACAGCATCCAAGGTGAGGTCAGATCTCCCAGATCCCGGAACACAGAGGGCGGTCGTGGGGCTGAGGTTCCGGGACCTCGCTGCAGGTCTCTGGTGTTAGTGCTCCGGTGTTGATGCAGCGCCCTCCGCTCCTTCCTCCTGCTCCTGACGGGCTGATGTTCTGCACGCTGCCCGGTTCAAATTCCAGAAAGAATCTTTCTCACCTGTTACCTTTCATTTCTCTTTAGACAGAGCTTTTTTTTTCCCTCTGCCAGCCTGCTATAAATTGACTATCCTTGAATCAAGTGCAGTAGCGACTCTCCCCTCCCTCCCTCCCTCCCTCCCTCCCTCCCTCCCTCATTTCTCACCTTCTGCTCTGCCCTCCATCCCCAACTTCTGGTCGGGGGAGAGGACAGAAGCCAGGGTCATGTGCTGGAAAACAGCTGCCTGAGGCTGACCCTTAGCAAGGGACATGGCAGTGGCGAGCCCACGATTGACTTGTCTGGTGCATCCTCCCAATGCATCCACCTGCCGTAATCCAGTTATGTGTTATTTCTTAACATTCTTCACCCTACAGACTGAATGGTAAATTCCGTCACCAATAGCATACTTCATACAATGGCAGGGGAAAATAATATTGTCATGCTGCTAATTAAGCTTCACTAGGACAAAGCCAGTCTTTTTCATCACTGAGTTTTCACCTCCCAACCCACTGCCTAGCCCAGAGTAGGCACTGATTTGTGAAACGGGGGGAGGGAAGGTCTGCCGAGGGAACTCGCCAAGTATCTGAAGTAGGCAGAGGGCGAAGGTGAGGTCTGCGTGTGTCCTCTGCCCTCGCCTCCGTAATGTCTGATGTAGTGACGAGCACACAGTGGACAAGCAATAATCACCCTCAACTAATCCTTCCAGTTGGTTACTGTTTCCACTAGAGTTCTGCTTCCTGCTGTGAGTGCCTGGTCTCTTGTTTGCTGGACTAAGTGCCACTGGGAAGCTGTCGCTTCTACCGGAGGCAGATTTGCCATACTCGCCATACTTCCCTTTCACTCCCAGTAAAGAAAAAGCCACCATGCTTTGAGCCCAGCTTGATTATCATAAAACTCAACATATAGTGTAAAATATTCAGAGCGATGCACGACTCTCTCACATAGCCATCAATAGACTCTTATATAGCCATTATCGTATCATTAACAAGAATTTGTCCTTTCATTCCACAGCTGACTGACCAAAGTGTTTGTGTTAATTGACCTAGTTAGTCAATGTCTCTAAATGTATAATTTCTTTTTAACAGAATGCTCTTATAGCCCAGCATTTTACATTTGAGAGGAGGCACCCTGTACTCAGGGAGTCAAGCCTTGGGTGGGAAATCTCAAAAGGGCATAACCCAGATTGTAGGATTTTCTGGCTAGGGAAGAATTTGGAGTTTCCTCATTTTACAGACAGAGACCTTGGGGCTTGGAGAGAGGTTTTATACTTCATCAGTGGCAGAGTAGAAACCAGAAATGATATGCTGATAGCTAGTGATGAATTTTCTCTTTCTAAACTGTACAAGATCAGGCAAATCCTCTTTCTGTTTTGTTTTTAAGTAGTCTTGGTCAGCCATCATATCCCAGAAAGCATAGAAAAGGAGTGAGGAATGATGGGTTTATTCCCTACAGGCAGGTCTGTCTGTCAGGCTTTAAAGAGGTCAGGGAGCCCCCAGAGCAGGGGCGGGTGTGGCTGGCCTGCCTCTCCGGCATCTGCCCTTGGCGGAAGTCAGCTGCACCTGCCCCGGGGGGGTCTCTCTCTCCATTCTGCCCCCCCACCCCGACCCCATCATAGGGAAGGAAATGTTCAAGAATGTTGGGGAATTTTTTTTTTTTAAACAAAATGTTTGTGGTATATGAATGGCTTGCCCGAGTCAGGGGTGAGCTTGGCAGTAGACCTGCACCTGTGGTGTTGGGAGCATAGCAGACTTAATGTGCCCTTGTCAGGGCCTTATCGGGAAAGACAGCGGTTGGTGGTGACGTGCACAATTCAGAACCGTGGGCTCTTCCTGGCCTGGCTGTGGAGGGCTTCTGGAACCCAGTGACACCTCGCTTCCTCCTCACCGTCTCGGGCGCTCACCTTTGCCGCCGGTGAACCTGCCCAGCTTGGCCTCTGCAGTTGCTTTCAGAGACCCCAGCTTTCTTTCCCGTGATGTGCTTTCTTTAACCTTTTCTAAGTCTGTTGTATCGGTAACAAAGCGGCCCAGCCGGCCCAGCACTGCAGTGGCCTTTGAGTCGAGGTGCAGCGTGAACGGTGTTTCCTTACTGGCCAGGCTCTTGGGAAGGGAGGGCTCGGTGGGCCTCTTCTTGCTGATGGCACGTGGCCTTCCCCTGCTTTCAGCAGCCGTGTCTGTCTTTCCAGCCTTACGATGTTACCTTGTTTGGCTTGCTCCCTGTTAGTGGACAGCATATTTCTCGCCCTGTTCCTTGATCCCTTGGGACACAAAAGCCAAGTCCCAAAGCTGGTAAGTAAGCACTCGGTGTAGACTTTGACCTCTCCAGGAGGGCCGTCAGGGCGCCCAGTGTTCTGTCTTCACACCCCAGTCTTCTCCCGGGGTTCACCAAGCCGTGGGCCTTGCCCCACTAGAGGTCTTCAGTTAATTCAGTGTCATAACCGAATTTTTTTTCATTAATGAAATAGAGAAGACAGCGTGTCACATGTAGTCACGATTGACCACTGCTCTGTGGAAACTTTGCCGTATATGTGTACATACCCGTATTTAAGTGTGGGGTGGGGTCATAATCAACGTTAAAAGTTTGAAAAACGCTCGTCTACACAGTCCGTCTACAGAAGTAGCTTGGCTCATAGGTTTCTAACACTCAGATATTCAATATTATAAAAACCCTTCCCGCTATCCTGGCCCCAGCTGTGAGCCCTGGTCTGGTAATAGATTCCACCTCGCCCACCCACTCCCTGTTTTGGGGTCCCGCCTAGGGCCGGAACCTAGGGGTTCCCTTGCCTCTGTGCTCCAGTCCGACGGTGCCTGCACCTCTGCTATGGTGACGACCCGGTGCCGAGGGCCCGTCCGCCATTACGTGTAAACCCCAGCTGTGTCTCCACTCGCCTGCCCGACAAGAAATCGCGTCCCCAGGCCCTGCACTCCTGCCTTGTCTGACACCCTCTGGGGACAGCAGTGCTCGACTCCAAAACGGGGCATTTGCTCAGTGGCTTTAGCATCTGACAGTCTAGGGTTCAGATTGGCCCCTTAGTAGCGCGGTGATTTGGGTACTTGGGTCAATTCATAGATAGTCAAGGATGCTCAGTAAGTACTCATTTTTCCTGCTCTTTGTCCTCCTAGCGCTTACACCTGGGTTTAGCTGGGTTTCACTGTTTGCTACCTGCTCCCACTGGATCTATTGTTAAGATACAACCTCTCTCTATCCTAGTAAGTAGTGTCGACTCAGCCATCCCTGACCCTGAGCTGAGATGTGACATTGAGACAGGTTTTGACTGGGAAGGGGTTACTTCAGAGGAGACAAGTCCAAGAGAGGGAAGAGTCAGCCCAGCAGAAAGGGAAGTAAATGATAAAAGCAGAGATGGTATTCTTGTTCTCAAGCAAATTTTCTGTTCACTTTCCTTTCTCTTACCTGCCTGCCTGACAGGAATTGATGTGCTTGGATGTGTTTACTTTTTCCACTTCAAGGGCAGGGAAACATCCTGGTTCAGCTTTCTCCTCTTGAAGAGCTGGAGCCCAGCTCCTGGCAAGTAGAGGGACAGTGGAACGTAGGCCCTCCTTCGCCTCTGGGTCCACATGCAGTGGTTGGTGTTTGGTCACCACGGGCCCATGGGTTTCTCTCCAGGAAGGTGATCTGAATCCATTTCAGCGTGATGTGTTCAGCTCCCTGGGCTCACGGGGCCATCTTGCTTCTCAGTTTAATCAGTTGGTGGTCTCCCAGGATTCAGAGAGGGCTGCTGGGGTCTCTTGCTCTCTTGAGACTTCACAATACCAAGGCAGCTACAGGAATAGAGTGGGGACATCTGCTCAGCTAGGGAGACTCTTTGGGTCCTTTAAGTGACACAACAGTCCACCAACAGCACCCCAGTTCTGCCCCATCCAAGAGTCAGAAACAAACTGAACACTTGTTTTCGCGTTACTCTTGTCTCCTCAGCAGTGCTTTACCTATGGTTATGTGACCAGAAGTTTCAGTAGAATTGTTTATTTTTCTTTCTGACAATTATAATTTTTGCTTAGTTCACAGATGCAGAATGAAAAATGTTTTTGGCTATTATTAATGTTGTAAGAATCATGGCTATCTTTCATTTTACTTGTTCCCCCATCTCTCCTTTCAAGGTTAATCTCAGGCTTTTTGCAAGGTTAATCTCAGGCTTTTTGGTTCTATGAGTTTATTGATGTCTTTCTCAAAAATCAGTTCCACTTCTCCCTCACAGCCTGGCACTGAAGTGCCGGGAGAGAGTGAGGCAGCCCTGGTGCTCTTTGCCCAGGTGACGCTTGGGTAGGGCTTTCACCGTCCCCTTCTTCGTGTGAGGAGGAGAGTGGTCCTGGCACCAGCTCCAGCCGCTCTCCTGCTGCGGGTTCTCTCCTTGTGCCGTGCTCCCCGTCCAGCGTTCTGTTTGATGTCATGTGTTCCTTTTTTGAGGCTTGGAGAGAAAGCTCTGTTCTTGAGCTTCTGAAAGACCAGGGTATAAACTATTACCTTTCCTCTGAGCTCCATGACCTTGAATCTGTGCTGTGGCCAGAAACATGAGCAGCCACCTGGCTTCATCCGTAAGGAATGTGCCTTCAGTCCCGGCAGTGGCGGCCCCTCTTCTCCCAAAGGCGCCCAGCAGGTGTCTGCAGTAGCCTAGCTGCCCTGCGGCCGCCCCTCCCTGTGCCAGATCTTTTGTAACTTCACCCGAGGCTGTTTGTAAATAAGAGCTAACACCTTCCAGTCCTGCCTTATCGAAGCAGGAGAGGCCGGCAGTTACTTAGCCACACGGGCACTAAGTGCATATTCCTCCTCACCACCCCCATATTTTGATTATTTTCTTTTCCTATGTCTCTAGCCTAGTTCAAGTCTTGGCTTCGTAATTACAGCTGCAGTTTGAATATTTTGGAAATATTTATAAGTCTAATCCAGACATTAAAATGTGACATAGTTCATGGCCTCTCACAGGTGACCACTGTTGGTGATAAATATTTGCAAAATGAATGATTGGATCAAAGAGAAAGAAAAGGCAGTCTACATTGGTTAGGAGCACCTGTATTGTATAAAATACTGCCCTTGAATACGTAGGAGTGTGAAGGGTAAGATTTTTGCCCTCAGGAATCTTATAGTCTAGTTTGCAGATTGAAAGATGACTGAGATTCTGAGAGTGGGTAATTGTGTCAGTGATAATAATGGTAAAATAAAAAGAGCTAAAATGTATTGAACCTTTCCATATGTCAGGCATGGTACTAAATATTTTACCTAATAACCTCCCCTAGTTCACCCAACAGCCATGTGAAGTAGGTTTTTACAAATAGGACAGCTGAGGCTTTGAAAGGGTTCAGTAACTTGGCCAAGGTCACAGATCCTAGTAAGTGACAGTTAGGGTGTGAATCCAGGCCTGTCTGGCTCCAGACACATGATACTTCATCAGGATTCTGTTTTTTCTCTCTCTCCTTCTAAATGAAATACTGATGGTACTGTCGTCCCAAATATAGCCAGAGGACAGAGGGGGAAGCTTATTTGAAGAGGAAAATGACACCAAGTTAACACTTTTGAATTGGATGTGAAAGTCAGATAGTAAAGAGAAAATGGCTGGAATGGCTCTCAGGAGGCAGAATGGCTGGGGGTATCAGTGTAATTTAGGTGAGAGAGCCATTTATGTAAGTGATGGTTAAAGCAGTGAGACTATAGGCCTGTAAGGAGCGAGGAGTCCAAGATGAGGATTCATGCCACATGTTGGGGTATGTGTGTTTCCTGCATATCTTATTTAGAACTCCCTGGATGGTCTTAATAATTCCCAGATTCTGTGACTGGGATCTCCTCTTCGCTGTTGCTGCTGTGATAGTGTTAGTTTTTCCCACCTCCAGAGAACTAAACGCCTCCCCTTCTACCACTGCCTCTGCCCTACCTCGTGTCATGGCATTCTGATCAAATGCCTGTCTCGTTACAAGGGTCAGGGGACCATCCTTGCTGGATACCAGGCCTAGTGGACCCCTTTTCATCACAAATTCTTCTTTTCTCCTGGCACAGGCATCGAATGCCCCCGAGGAGCCCGAAACCTCCCAGGCTTGGTGCAGGAGGGAGAGCCGTTCAGTGAGGAAGCAACGCTTTTCACCAAGGAGCTGGTGCTGCAGCGAGAGGTAGTGCATCTTCCAGGGGCTTCTTGGATGAGGAGGGGGAGAAAGTGGGGCTCACTCGGTCTGATGGCAGAGATCAGTCTGTCCCTTTTTCCGGTGCTCGGCCTTCCACGGCCATGATCCATTCTGTGTCTGCCCACATCCTGTTCCTTGAGCCCTGCTTCACTGGCCAGCTGCCCTCCAATTGCTCCTCACCGTGGGCGTCCTGAGATGTGGGATGAACACCAGGCCGGCCCAGCCAGGATCCTAAGGCAGAGAGCTTACGGCCTTGCAGTCTCCTCCTTGGCGAATTAGCTGAGCTGCCTGCCTCCAGCTGGATTTAGAAGCTTGACTAACCCTGTCAGGGGCCAATTTTCTTTGAACGTTTATTTGTATCTTTTGAGTAATTGCATTTTCTGTAGCGGGTTTTCTGACTTAATTTAATTGTATTTTTGTTTCTGCCTGTTGGGCTGGCTCTCGCAGGCAGGAGTTAGGCTGCTCAGCTGCCATGGTGCCCATCTACCTGCTAATTTTTATCAAGTCATAGTCAACAGATCCATCTTCTTTCCAGGAGTATGCCAGTCACTCATCCTGCTAGGTGGGCACAAAAAAGGAACAGTGGGGAGTGTGCTGGGCTCAGGCTTAGGATTTTAGATCTGCCTTTTTTCCTTTTTTTTTTTTTTTAACAAACCCATAGGATACCTCCTGCTTTAATGCAATATCATAATACCCATAGAGTGAAAAAGATTATGGGGGTTCTAGAGGTTATCTTGCTCATGAGTCTTTGTAGGTTTTTGGGAGCAGATGTGTGGTCTTCTTTGGGTTGCTGAGTGATACAGATACCTGTTTATAAGCTTCCGCATCTCTCATTTTGATTTGAAACGCCAGTGAATATATTAGGGGGGGTGCTTAATGCCCTTAATTGTCTCGTCAGTCTCACATTCCGCTCTGTTTTGTTTGTGGTCAGATGCATTTGTTTGTGAAGAAGCCATCCTTACGTTGGCATGCAAGGTGTCTTTCCCCTCCCCCCTATTTTGTAACTCCGAGACATAGGTTGAATTGTTATCAGTTAAAGAGAGCTTCCCACTAGAGAAGTATTTCAAGAATCCAAACACTCCTGTTGTCTGTCAGTAGCTGTTGAAATTTTTTGACGTTGCACAGGAATTAGGTCGAAGGGCCAGATATTTTAGAATTTCCCTCTGTAATATCCCCTTTGGATAATGAACTACAGAGCTGTTTCATGTTGGAATAAGCAGGTGAGTGCCCTCAACGTCATGACTTAAAGACTTTACAGAGGGAGCAGGACCAGACGTTGGTTGGTTGGCTGTGCTTTGGATGGGGGAGGCAGTCCCCTCACTGGACCGCCGAAGACGTTTGTTAGTAACACCCTCAGCACTTACTCTCTAAGCCACATTTCTGTTCTTTGTCACCAGCGTCCTCTTCCTGTTGTTGCCCATCTCCTAAAGCTTCTTTCCCTTTCTTTTTCAACTCTTGTTTCCCCAGCCACTTTTCTTCCTGATCATGTTTCTGGCCCGCTGGTGATATCCAAAAGCACAAGGGGGTCAAAGAGAATACTGACCACTGAAAGGAGTGAGTGGCCCAAAACTCTTTTACTCTCTCATGGTTATTATGACCTTACCTTTGTCTGTGTATTTGCTGATATTTGATTGTTGAAAAAGATAAAAAGTTTTCCCCATTTTCGTTGGTGCCTCTGACATGTAAGTTTGCAGATCCTTAGTCTAATCCAAAGTTGATATTGATCTTTCTTGGTTGTAATGTCCCAATCTTTCATAGCCGTGGGTTGGGGCCTCTTGATCGAGAACATTTCTACATTTTCTTAGCTGTTTGTATGATTACTTGGGCTGACTGTTTTGAAAGGTCTTTATCCAGAGGAAAGATGGGTATGGCCTAGACAAAGGATAACTTGAGATTCTGACTAAAGGAACCAGTTACAGCCTACTCTCCTGGGCCATTTCCCTTTATATAACATATGAAAACTCTTTTCTGAACGGTGTAGGAATGAAGAGAGGGTTTTGTTTTGTTATAGGTTTATTCACTTACTTCTACCTGTATAGTACCTTCATTTTTATTCGAGGGGTTGTCCTGGGGAGCGTTTCTCTTTGCCATCTTCCCCCCACCCCCCAAGGATCTAGAAAAGCCTGATGGATTGGTCGGTCCTTGGATGTAGAGGTCCTTCCCACCGTTAGGAGAAGGGCCGCGGGGCCGCCTGGATGGCTGAGCAGGGCTCCGCAGCCTCTCAGCGCACACGGCTCTCACCTTCAGGGCGGCCTCCACTCCAGGAACTCCTCTGGGGCCGAGCTGCTGTCCTGTGGGCCGAAGTTGAATGGGTTTTCTTACCTTGTGCCTGTTCCCTTGATAATCACGTTTAGCTCAGGTAATCAGGTGTTGTGAAGATGTGATTGGCCTTGACCCTGCCCCACCCCTCCCCTAAATTCTTTTTTATTATCTTATTTTTGGGCCAGGATTTCTCTACCCCCTGCCTGCTTTTGCCAGTCACTATAAATCTCTCTCGTGTAGGAAAGGAGTAAGTAGCCCATGGATCTCGTGATTTCACAGCACCTCCTGGGCCCCATGTGTGATCCCACAGAGAGATGGCCATTAAGTTGGACTCCAGAACCCGTAGACTGAATTGAGAAGGATTCAGTGAAGTAGGGGAGAGACTGTGTAATGACCACCGCCCCTAGGTCAGCCCCTGCCGGGGAGCAGACAGAAAGCTGGGGTGTGGGGTGCCTGGCCCTGAAAAGCGACTCCTTGTTTATGAGGTGGGTTGTCTTAGCTTTGGGCAGACAGAGCAGGAATTGCTGCCTGTCTCCTTCTCAGTTTTGGGTGGAGACAGACTTGTAGTCTTTCCATCCCATATCCTCATGTGGAGCCTGTACCGTCTCACACAAGACTCCTCTCATTTCAGCTGGCCCCCGTTATCTTGAGACCTGAGAGCCTGCTTTCCTGAAATGTGTTTTTACGATGACACTAGTCAGGACGGAGTGCCTGACATTTCTGGCCATCACTCAGCTCATTTTCCTGAGTGTCTCCCCTGCCACCTTTCATCACCTTTCTTCTTTTTCTCCGTTTTTCTACATGGTCCTTCTCCTCAGCCATTGGTTCCTCTTGGCTTTTGTTCCTTTCCCTGAGTCGGGAGTCTGGGAGGACTGTTCCAGGTCAGTGGTCTGGGTGTTCCGGTGGTGCTGCCAGCTTCAGGTCATTAACAGTAAGCTAGACACCATGTCATTACCTGATTCTCTTTGTGACCTTGAAGGCCAAAGCAGCCAAGAAACTCTGAAAGGCCTTCAACAGTTCTTCTCAGCCTCACTCAGCTGGTGTATAGCAGGGATGGGCAGACCCGGCCCACTGCCAGTTTTGTAAATAAAGCTTTATTGAAACACAGCCACACTAACCTTTTTATGTACTGTCTATGGCTCCTTTCATGTTATAACAGCAGAGTTGAGCAGTTACAACAGGATATGTGGTCTGCAATGGCTAAAAATATTTACTGTCTTTTTATCAGAAATGTTTGCTGACGGTGCTGTACAGGTTTTGTCAAGTTGGGTTTAAATGGCTTGGTACAGCCCTGAAAATGAGTTTGTTCTCATGTCCCCGGGCTTTGAGGGTGGGCTACTTCTGGACCACACAACATGAGATCATTGTGTCCCATTGGACGGCATGTGCTTGGTGACACCCCCTTTGCCAGGCACCCCCCCTCCCCCAATACAGCTGCCTCTTTCAGGCAATTCCCTGCCACATTGCCAAGGACAGGAAGATCTGGTGTAATTTCCCAAATGGGGAATTGTGCCCGTTGCTAGCGTCTTCCCAGAAGTAGTGGTGAGAAAGAGCATTAGATAACCGGCTTAAAAGTGCAGACTCCGAGGTTTTCACACTCCAGTTATCACGTGGTCCTGGGTAAGTGATTCTTTTCTGCCTTGGCATTCCTATCTAAAACATTGATCCAGCAATCCCAAGCCATCCTCTTCCTTTTGAGGCCCTTCCTGTGAATAAAACAGTCCTTTGGGATCTCTCCACACCTTCGTTTCGGAAGGCCAGCTAGCCAGCCCTCGCTCACTGACCCGCTGCTGCCTCTGCAGCTCTGTTGGGAAAACCTGCGCTTTTAGAGAGGGGGGCGTAAAGTATTATTAAAAGAGATCAGTGCCGCTGTTGAACCCTCTTCACAGTTCCAGGCTGTAGGAGGTGCAGCTCCCGGGGAGGGGCTGGGGGCTCATTTCCAAGGCCTTTCTCCGTGACCCCTTTGTCCTGAGATCTCCGAAACGGCCCTTTGCTGATGCCTGGAAAATGACGTCCTCGTGCTGGACAGCGAGCCGAAAGCTCTGGCTGCTGCCCTGACCTATTTCCCTTCTTCCTGCTGGCATCAAAAGGGAGGATGTCCCCCCCCGGGGAGCTCATTCTGCAGGCTGCAGCGGCCAGGGCTCAGTCCTGGATGCCCTCCCTCCCACTACCCGTGCTCTTAAAAACAAAAATGCGTGAAAGCATTACAGGCAACTGTTGCCGTTTGAAGAGCAAGTATTTATGTTTCAGAGAAATATGGACTCAGCAGTGAATATTGGTATATATTTATGGAGGGGTTTGTCTGGGAAAGAATACTTAAATAAAAGGAAAGTGGTTCCTTCTCCTTTGTTTCAGCACCAAGTGTGCTGCATCTTGTCTGAAAAAGATAAACCGGTCTAAGCAGTTCACCACTGATGTAAATAGTGTTTTCCCCACGCCCTGTCTTTGCCCAAAGCACTGTGGTATGTGCCCTGTCGCCCTTCCTGCTCCTGTCTGTCTGTGTGGGCCCCTTCCCTGTCCAGGAGACGCGTGGGAGGCGGAACAGTAGCCACATTACTTCTCCAGATCAAGGCAATGAGGATGGTTCCAACCACGGGGAAATCCACCAGGGTGGAGGACACCCACTGCTCTCCGACTCTTGTCAGTGCCGTGCCCCTTGGCAGCCCTTGCTGAGCCGGGAATAACAACCTACTGGAAAAGCAAGCCAGCCGTCCAGCAATGTTGCACTTACTTGTACAAAGACACCCTATTCTAGATTATCTCTACCACTTCCCAGGAAAGAGGGAAGGCAGTAAGGACAGCTTTCTAAACAGCTCTCTTATCGCAGGAGGCGTTAAAGGCTATTTGGGGGCTAAGGCTTTTCTCACTTCCCCGCACATTCTTGACAGTTCATCACCCACCAGGGGTCTTTCAGTCTGTTTTTTCAATTAATTTAAGACTATTTTCTTTGACAGGGTTGGGAGGGGGTCAGGTAAAGACTCTCTGTCTTAATAGTGATCAATTTTGTATAGCATTTTCTAGTGCAAAAGTTCTTTCATATATAATATTTTGTTTTAATCTCACAGCAAACTTATAAGAAAAATATTATCCCAAGATTTACAGTTCTGGAAACTAAGATGCAGAGTGAACTGCCTCTATTCACAGAGCTTATTGTAGGACAAATACCAAAACCCAAATGTCTGTATTCCCAATCGAGTGCTTTTTCTCCCCCAATCTTGCCAGTTTTGCTATTAGAAGTTGGTCATTCTTTTTAGCCATACTGTATATTTCTCAACCCTCAAATGTCTAGAACTAATAAATTAGTAAAGGATCTCCCTAGAGGTCCAGCACTGACTGAGTGGTCAGTGCCACTGGGTCTGATTCAGGGGGCTCTCAAGACTGCAGAGGGATCTGAGGAATTTGCTGTGGCCCTGCCTCCCAAAATATCGACTCTCCTCTTGTCACAGTTCTTGTATCTTTTGAGTGCCTGATTCCTGCTTCATCTGTTGCTTGGCCTTTGTGGGCCTTAATTTTTGTATGATTCCTTGCTAACCTGTCTTCGTATCAGTTTGATCATGTATATCCATATTTCTATTTCTAACCTTTCTTAAAAGAGAAATCTTGACTTAAGTGCATTGTTTATAAATACGTAACTCCCCGTTGCGTCTGGGATGAAGTTTAATCTCCTTAGTTTACGTATATCCTTGATAACCTCTCAACTTCATGTATCACCACTACTCATTCCACAATCTGCACCTCATCAGAACTGACTTTATTATACTCAGGATTCCCCATACATAACATTCCATTCCATCTCTCCCACCCCTTGGGTCTGCTTGAGCTCTCCACCCAGTATACCAACCACCCCCCTTCTTTGCTCTCTTATTCCCACCTGTCCTTCAAGATATGCCTCCTCCTCTCAGAAGCCCTCCCTGGATCTCTCAGGCTGGGTGAGATGGCCTTCTGTCAGTCCCCAAAGCACCTTGTCCATACAGACATCTGTCATGTACTGGCCAATGATGTTGAAGGCATCTGTCTGTATTGGTTTCCCCACTACATTGTTAGCTCCTCAAGGTCAAGAAGCATGCTTTTGTCTTTGTTCTTCGTATCTTGCCTCATGTGTAAGAGATACTCAATAGATAAATGTTCATTAAATCGACTAATTGATTCCCTGTGACCTAATTCTGGAGACTGGGAAGAAGGCCTGTTCTTGTCTGTTACTGTTCTTCGGGAAAGCTCTCTAAGCTTAGCATTTGCGGGGCAGAGAGGGAGTCTCTGGAGTATAGAGGTTGGACACACAGCTGCTAATTTAGGAACTTCTCATTGAAAAATTCCATTACTCAGACCTGACTGTGTGCTTCCTATGGGACCCTGACCTCCCTGGGTCTCCTCATCTTACAGATGGGGTAATAAGATAATGGTATTTGAATGCTTTGTTTTGTTTTTTTTAATTCTGGTGTTCACAAAGAAAGTGTTAGTGTCCCTTCCCCACTCTCCTAATATGGGCTACTTGTCTCTTTCCCTCCCTGGTTGTTTTCCATCCTCTGCTTTTGTTGATCTAACTATTAAATGAGGTGAAGCGTTTATTTTGAAGTTCAGATTCCTGTTCACTGATAGGTTGTAAGCCCCACATGAATACCAGGCTGTTATCTGCTCACTTACAGCCCCTTCAATTCTGGGCTCCTGCCCCTTGCCAAGTATCTCTAAAAGCTCTAGAAGGAGGGCCTTCAATTCCCATTTTAGTCCCATTCAGTGAAAGTGGCATCAGAGTGAGAATAGGTGAGGCTAAAATGAAGACTGTCACATTGTCCTTTCTTCCCCCTTCCCCTGGCTGCTGGTCCCCCTTATCGGCTTTTAAGCTCCTTGGGAGCCAGTCACCGGTCTCTTCCCAAGCAAGCTCAGCAGTGTGCGCTGATGGGTGCCAGCAGCGTGCTGGCTCCAGTGGGATTCCTCTCTGCGAAGCTGCTGGCTCAGCTGGCTGTTGTCTGTTCCCCTGTTCTTCAGCTTGGAACTTTCAGAGCTAGTCAAGCATAGAATTGCATCCATTCTTCTGAAATAGCTGCTGGGCCTAATCCTTCTTTGGCTTGGCCAAGATCCTATTACCTGTAATTATGTCATACAGCCTGACTGGTATAGGTTTGATAGGCCTCACTGCCCTCCAGAGGCTAGTGTTTGCATCCCGGGCTGGCTGTTGGGATTGTGGGCAGAATAAGGTTTAGGCCCACAAGAGATTTGGCCTCCTTAGGATATATAGGAAGGTCTCAAGAAAGTAATTCTATCTCAGGGAAGAAAATCCTTTTCAGCAGAGGTATTCTTCCTTTCCCTGGACAATGGGTCCCTACTATTGTAAACTCTTCCTTGACAGACTTCTGTATTTTTTCTGCCAGTTCAGTTTGGTTTTTCTTAATATTCTTTCCAGCACAAGGAAATTAGAGGTATAGTCTTTAGACCTGCCGCATTCTGTTTCCTCCACAAGTAGAAGCCTTGGCAATGCTAAGGCAGTCCCTGGCACTGGTTTTTCCTTTCCACCTTTAGTTCTAACCCACATCAGTCCCAGAGTAAAGCTGTAAAAGGCTCAAACATGACTTCCTCTTGCATCTTTCTGCTATAATAGTCCATAGTACTTACTTTGAACTTCATCTAAATTGAGGCCTGGAAGCGAGTATAGTGGACAGTGATTGCCGCTGGAGAATGCATTTACTGGTTTGCTAACAGATTATCACTACAAACGTAAGGTCGTAAAAATCCTTCAAACAGAACCTTGCTAAGCAGAACCCCTGCCACCTATGGTATTCGATACTATCTGCCTGTCTGACATAAAACGATGTTCTTTATGAGTCATCCCTGTGGAAGATGGCTATTGCCAGGCACATTCAGCCTCCTGGTCTACCTTCTGTAGAACTATGGAGAGCCTCTGACCTGGAACAAATGGAGAATTGCAATCAGGAGGTAAGAGACTGCTGGACTCCTCAGAGGTAAAGGTGCCTGCCGGGTGAGCTGGGTGCCATTTATTTTAATTTAGATATCTCTTACCTCTTCAGTCACCCTGGATGTTCACTGCTTCTTAAGCTTTGGTTAGGGTTCTCTTTTAAAAAAAAAAAAAAGGCGGGGGGAGCTAACATTCTTAATATAATGACAGAGGGCTGAAGAAAAGGGACTCAGAATTTGTGTTTTTTCACATGAAATCCCTTATTATGAAGTCTGTCCACTTCTTTCTGGAAGCCTAATCTGGAAATTAGTTCTGTTTCATTAATACCTTCTGACTAGCAGATAATATTTACTTTTCACACGCAAGACGGCCTCATATAGACTGCCCACTCTGTTTCCAGAAGAGCTTCACCTCAGACCCCAACACGTTGGCCCACGCCCATGTAGACTTGAGTGTGAGCTTTCATGCTGGCATGTTCAGGGGTTTTCAGGCCCCATGCCTCCCTGTTCTGTTTGTCCTAACTATTCCCAGACATGCCCACTGCCTGAATGTTAATAATCCCCTTGGAATTATATAATTCAACTGATATCATTTTAGAACACGGCTCTTAATAGACAATAGCAGGGCCACCTGAGCTGCCCGCAAAGAAAAGCGGACTGTAGATTGCATTTGCTCTCCAGGTAATACTAACATTCTGGTTTTTCACGTGTGACTCCCCCAGGGACGCAAGCCTGACTGCTCTGGTGGATGAGCCAACCTTAACCCTGCCCTCCTCTTGCCATTAGCACGCCCACTGCTTGTGTCTGTTGCCACGGACTGGACGAGATCCTCTGGGTTCCAAACCTGGCTTATAGATGAACTTCCCACTTGCCGCTCTACCCATGACAGTTTCTGGTCAGCTGAACTTAAATGGATTTTGGAAATGAAAGTGACCAATGGTCTGTTATGAAAAGCAGTGGTGCATGAAATAAGATTATGAGCAAGCTTGAGAATTAACAGCAGAGATCCCCTAACCTGGTCTGAACAGCATGTCTGCCCATTTAAGGACATCTTTCCCTTCCTGGCCACTTAACAAAGACTCTGTTAGTAATGTGTGCAGAGTCAGACCTGGGTTCTCATTCCAGGTTCACCATGTACTGTGTGACGTTGGACATGATCCTTACCCTCTCTAAAACCAGGGCAATCTCAGTGCGTAATAGAATTCAGTATGAGTGGTGCCCCTGGGGTTATGCAGTGCAGTCGACCTGCTAAACCTAAGTGCCTCACTTATAATGAGGGCACTTGCTCTATAGGGTTACTGTGGAAATAATGTATATATGTAATGTGCCCAGCACTGGTGCCCTCGTAGATAGTAAACACTCAGTGAGCAAGAGCTCACAGCATCATTTTTATTATGAATGAAAATTCTCTTGGAGGTTAGCTAAAATCTAGGATTGGAACTTCACCGAGGACAAACCACCATAGCCAGAGCAGGCAGGGTGGGCTGGGCACAGGCCTGTGTGTTGGGAGCATTTAAGTAGAATCAGGGGTCAGCCAGTCTTTTTCCTACAAAGAAGATAAAAGTTGGGGTCTCTTTGCCGCTGCTTCTGCACCTTCCTGCACATTAGAACAGCTTCTTTCTAGGCAGGGTCACATTCAGTGGAAACACTAATGCTGAGAGGTCCTGAACCTACACACAGAGCCTCTTCTAGACTTGACTGTGGACCATAGATAAGCCACCCGTCACCAAAGAGGGGGAAGCCAGGACTCCATACATACCACGTGGACATCTAAGAAGGAGTGGCTTGAGTATCTGTGCCATTCACTCCGACTGCCATGGGGTATTTGGAGGATGATCTGCCAACACCAAGGGCTCTCCCATGCTTTCTCTATACTGGACTCTGACCTTACTTATTTCCCAGTGTCACTGGGACTTGAAAATGGGGGATACAGGGATGACTTATTTAGAGCCTGGCTGGTCCACGCTTCCTTGTCCTCTGATGGTGTAGTGGTGGTCTTTTTTGTCTCCATACCACCTTACCATGACCACATCAGTCTGATTGCCATTGAGTTTATCTTTGATCTGTGTTCAGTTGGAGGGCTGGAGGAAAGTGGAGTGCCAGGCAGGAGCTCTAAAGAAAGATCTAGATGTTAGCCAGTATTAAAATGGATAAAAAAAGAACCCACGACAATCCCTTTGGGACACTCATTGCAGCAAGAACAAAAGCTATCCATTGAACCAGGAATGAAAGGTCGAATTGGAAGCTGCTTCACCGTGCCATTTTTCTTTCCAGGTTAGCATAATGCCTTCCTCTTCTCCCTTTCCCTTCTCTTGGTACACTGGAATTCTGTGTAATGGTCACCAGAAAAGGATCTTGGCATTGACTGTATATACCCAGAGGTGGAAGGTCATGCACATAAGACCAACAGGTCCGTCCTTCCCCAGCCAGAGCCCTGCATTCGCCACTGCACTTCAGGAGTCTCTCCAGCGCTTGCAGTGCTGGGATGCCGTTACCTCTCCAGTTAAATAAATCTACAACTACTGACCCAGGATTTTTATAGCAACACTGCAACCTTATATGAGGAGATGCAACAAATAGTGCATTACCACTGATTGGATATGGATTTTTGGCCTGGCCACTTGCCACTTGGTAATTTTAGAATAGGGTCACTTTCGGAATTGGAAGATTCCTTGTAAGAGGATACTGGTATTTGCTAAGTAGTTGTTGCTTATCTTCACGCCCTCTTTTAGCTGCACTCTCGCTCCTGAGCGTGGGGCCGGCCTCTCTGTTTGCCTGGCAGAGGCGGCCAGAGCTCATCCTTCATCGGTTTGCAGGGCTGCAGACGTGGCCGTTTCCAAACGCCCAGGGTGCACTTAACCACTTCCTCCTTCTAATCTCAGCACTTCCACTCTAAACACATCAGCAGCTTTGTAACTTGCATTTTATTTTGCTCTGTGTTTTGGCCCTTCAGGTATTTGTGGGAGGAAGGTGGGGAGACTGGCGAACTGTGTTGTCATTGATTTCAGAATTACACAATCACGCCCTGAGTCACCGTCCCTGGAGAATCATGCCAGGGCTCTCACTGCTTTCACACATGGCTTTTTATGCTTGGGTTCTGTTTTATATTTGACATGTGACTGCCTACCTTGGTTTCACCATCTGCAAAATGGGAGCACTCAGCCCTGTTCCACCTGGAGAATGCTGAAAGGCGTGGTGGCGAGATCCCTGAGGAGCCCCTTGTCATTCCCACATATGCAGTAAAGGGTTGCCAGGCCCCAGATGACAAATAACCACCCACAAGCTGAGGGCACTGTGTGGCCTGGAGAGGAAGCTCCGGTCAGACAGTTTTTTTCCTCATCTGCATCTGAATAGTTAGACCCAGTTGATGAAACAAGAGAACTGTCGTTCCTGGACCCTGAGATCGGACCATTCTTTACCTCATTGAGCTAACCTTGGGTCATATTTCCCCTTTCCCTCTGCCATGCCATCTGTCTGTTACATTGCCTCTCACTTGACATGACTTTGGTTCTAATAAGCAGTACTTCGTAAACAGCAGCTGTCCTCGAGCACTGAAGAATTCTGTCTTCCTTAAAGCCAACTGGTTGGGCCAGGTCCTGAGAATCAGACACTACACGTATGTCTTTCTGTTATGGGTTGATATGCCCGTCTGTGGTAACAGTGTGCCCTGTTTCCTGCTTCACTGGGGAACACTGTATTTACATATAACATCATCAAGCCTGTCTGCACGTGATCCCTGGATTCAGGTCCAACCTCTCACCTTTTGATCTTTTTGACATGTCTTTCAGCCCAGAGTGTTTCAAGGGTCATGCTTGAACCCCGGAAGCCAATGTCTTTGTCAGTAGCAAGTATGATTCAAGATAGGTAGCAGATAAAGGTGAAACTATCTAGTTTTTCTGGGTTTTTTTTGCCAGTTGACTCAGGGGGTGGGGTTAGTACAGCGAAGCTAGAGATTACGCTCGAAGCATTTGGTTCTTGCTTCCCCATACAGAATTTTAGGCAGTTGTTGAGATAACCTAGCCAAACACCCCTGAAGAATGGCAAAGTCAGCAATTCACGAAGCCTTGGGATCAGCAGCGCCTCTCGGTGTACAGGAGGAGGAGCCACGTGGCTTGTATCAAGCCCATGAGGTGCGGAGGGAGCCCCAAGGCTGCTCTCCATGGCAGCCCTGCCAGGGGTGAGGAGGGGCTCCAGCTGACACGTTCACACGTCCCCTGAGCATCCTTAACACCCAGTGACAGGAAGACCACCTCCAGGGAGGCCCCGCGTTCTCCCACTGCCCAGACTTCTTCTATCTGCCCTTCCTCTCTCACTTCTTCACCCTCCCTCTTGTGTTTCTGTAATTTGTACAGTATCATTGAGAGGTGTTGAAGAGATCAATAGCAGTTCACCTTTTCCCTTATTGATTAAAGCGGCGGCAAGGACAGATGGCAGGCAGTCCCCATTCATTCAGCATGAGCGATCCATTTCCTACCAAGCCATCAGTGACCTCTCCCTCTGCCTGTTACTTTGCTGGTCTGCAACTTGGGCTACTCTTGTTTCTGGGCTGCTGTAACAGGAATGAGAGGACCACTGGGTTCGGCTTGTATAACCAAAGCTGGGTGGGGAAGGAGACTGCGGGAAGAGGCTGGGAAGCCTGTTCTTTGACTTGTGGCTTTATTTGAGGGGCTGGCCACATGGGCTGTACTCTCAGGAAGAGGCGGCGTGGCGTGGCTGCCTCCCCCAGCACTTCCCTCCCCCTGTCCTCCTGAAGTGCACAGCCTGCCTTTAGTATACATTTTTCTACAGAATGTAAACTGAGTACGCTCAGTGAAAAGCCCATGACCCCTGTGAGCTGGCTGTTTTTGCAGTCCGGGAGCCTTAACTTTGGCTCAGCCCGAGGGAATAAGTGGGGTGGGGAGCGGGGGAGGAAGGGTTCTTACGTTAGGAGGACTCAGTTTCCACCAGGGGTGAAGAATGGAGACAGTTCTTATCAGCTGCTTTCTTTCTCACCTTTAGAAACAAGCCCCAGAAGGGTGGGTGCGTGTGTGTGCGCGTGTGTTGTTCTGTTCTCCCTCAGTGGAAACACCCTCTGGCTCTCACCTGGGGAAGGTGATGGAGACCACCCCCCCCAAGGCCCAGCCCCTTCATGACATTTCAGGCGCCAAGCACTAAAGAGTTGGTTTTTAAAACCTGCGTCTCGAATGGCAAATATTATAACATCACTCACCTGGTGGGACGCCAAGGATCTTTGAATCCCAGGGCACTTAAGAGGGAGGTTGGCCCTGACTGCAGAGGCAGCGCTTGGCTCACCCAGCCTCTTTTCCCCTTCTGTGTGGTGGTTTGAATTTTGTTGGTTCTCTAGCACGTACCTTTACACAGAAGCACCTGTTGTCCACCATGCCCCGCAGGGTCGTTAAGCCCTCTCAGTCCCTCCACAGCATGAGCCAGTTCCAGAAACTCCAGTCAGTAGAGTTCTGACTGCGGAGCAGCGAATGTTTGGAGGGCCGCCCGGAAGCTGCCCCTGCTCCGTGACCTGCGCCACCCGGCAGAGGGAGCCACTTACCTGAGCGGGCACTTCATGGGAGTCGCGTTCCCGGAGCTGTGGTTGCCGTCAGGCAGCTTGCAGTCTTCCGTGTCAGCCCGAGCACAGGGCCAGGCTTCTGCGGAGGAGCACTGCCATCGCAGTCACGTATCCTGAGTGAGTGCCCAGTGGGTCAAGGTCACTATTTTGGATGCCCCTCTCCCAGCAGGGAGATTTCGCTAGAAACCCAGTGCCACTATGTCAGGTAGCTCTGCGGTCTGCAGGTGCCAGACCCGGAGAAGGCAGCCAGCTCTCTGTGAAGCTGGTTAATTACATGTGAAGCTGCCAGCAGGACGATTGTTCTTTCCCTATGGATCATTAGTAAACCGTCCTGGCCTGCATAGATGGGGCGAGGGAAGTCTCTGACAATTCCATCACCTTCCTCGGCTTCATCAGACAGGTCTTCCTTTCCTCCCTTTCAGTCTAAAGCTTTCAAAATGGCTGGGGAGGAGGAGAGGAGGGAAAAGAAGTTTCCACTTAATGCACGTGTTTCTCTCCTGAGCTGGAAAGTGGCCCCCTGCTTTCAGATCGTCTTGGCAGCCAGAGTACGGAGGGTTCGAGGCTTGCCATGGGTGGGAAGTGCTAGTGGCTCAGCTCCTAATATATTTGCAGCAAACTACAGAACGGGCCCTATTTGGAGACGAGGCAGCGAGTGCAGCAGGTGGCAAACAGTCCTGCTCCACTAGGGCCCTGGATGGGCACCATCTTCTTCCTTCAGCCAAGGCAGCCTCAGTTCCTGCTATGCCTGAGTGCAGAAAGCATTTCTGGTTTTTTAGAAGCTTTTAGGCAAAGATGGGAGAAGGCAAAGCCTTCTAAAATATGGGAAATATGGGAAACTCAGTCTAGTTAAAAACACTGCCCCGTCAAACAACCTAAAATAGAGCTTTTCCTTTGTCAGAAGAATTTAGAATAGAAATCTACATTTCTCCATAGAGCACTGAGTGCAAAAATAAAAAGGATTATAAATAGAAATAAGCATGACCCATTCAGCTTCCAAGGACTTGAGCGTACAGCCTTCTGAATACTGCCTTAGAGCATTTTATAGCTATGAGGCCTCTAGGCGTTATACTGTCCAGTCCAGACGGTTCACAGTGGTTGGGAGCTGAGGCCGGAAGAAGGTAATCACTAGGGCACGTTCACGCGGTGATTCACAGACCTGCCGTCTCCACGCTCCCGTTGTATTGCTCCCCTCTGCGCCTCCCAGGCAAGAGCCACCGCCACCTGTCCATCCACTTGCAGCACAGGTGGCAATAACTGGAGACTGTGACATCGGTGGCGTGTAAAAGGGAGTCAGGTGAATGTGACAGGTGGACAGAAGCGGTGAGCACGTGTGTTCTCTACGCTCCGTTGTGAGAAAAGAACAAGAAGCTAAGTCAGGAGGAAGTCCTCCGGGGCCTCTGCGTTCTGTAAGGAAGACTCGCTGGACAAGGGTGCCGAGAGAACGGCAAAGAGGACGGGAAGGCCTGCCAGAGCGGGAGGAGGACAAGTGTCTGACCCACCTGGAATCGTCCACTGCTTTTCCTGACATGTGAATCGTAGAAGAGCTGCTGTCTTTCTTGCCAAAAACTAAGCTTCACGAGAGCCCAGAAGAAACAACCACGGAGTGCCAAGTCGAGGGTTTTTTCTTTTTCCTCTGTGTGCGTGTGTTGGGGGTGAGGAGGGCAGTTTACAGAATTGCTTTGCTTCGCTTTTCTCACTGAGAGAGGGGGGTAGGGGTCAGATTTCCTAGCTGGATTGCCCTCGAGCTCCTTGGGGAGCTGGGATTGCCCCCCAGGCTCGAGCTCTGTGTTCTGGTCACGTTCAGCCCAGGCACAGGGTGGCCCCCCGGCCGCCCTCCCAGCACCCTGTGCTCTTAGACCTGCTCCCTCTACTGTCACAGGAGGCTGATCCAAAAGCCATGCCGTGGTATCAGGGTCTGGGCTTCACCTCCACCCTATAGCTGAGGCAGGTTACCCATCTTGTTAGCGGTGATGTCTGTCTGTTTTTCATGGGGTTGTCAAGTGGGGGAGGAACAAATTACATTTTCCGGCAATTTAATTTTATTAACTCTGACTTTTTCCCCCTTTTTCCAAAGCACAACTAAATGGAGCTAAACACACACACAAGGGCTATATTTGGTCCTGATGGTGCGGTAGAGTAGGGAAGGCACAAACATAGAGGATTGTCTGCTACCTAGTAAACACAGGGAGGTGTCAGGGCTGGAGAATTCAATAGTAATAATAAGCATTTATACGGTGCAATGACAACTTTGATACAGGGCATAATTTTCTGGGGATTGCTATTAATTGTGCTTCTGCCTGTGAATGGCCCCCTGGTGAGGGGCTGTGAACACCACGCAGAGTTAAGCTATATTAAACGTCAATTAAAACAGCGTAAAATAGAAATGGAATAAAATATGCAAAGGTCAGAGTGGCTGTGAACACGCAGACGAGAGAGGGGAGAGAGGGACTAGGGCCTGGTGAGCCTAGTACACTGGCGGATTCATGCTCCTAGTGGCTCTAAGCTTTTGAGTTTTCAGGTTTAGAAGGTTTGCCGGAGAGTGAATAACAGTACCCTCCAGCTTCCCCCAGTTCAGTTCTTCCCCAAAAGGGTTTCAGAAACTACTCATTGTGGCCAGTAAGAAATGAGCAGAGACAACCAGGCAATCTGCCAGCACTGTCCAATAGAACTTTCTGTGAGGATAGAAGTGTTCTTTACGTGTGCTGTCCAGTATTGTAGCGTCTAGCCACTTCTGGGTACTGTGTACTTGAAATGTGGTTAGTGCAACCGAGGCACAGAATCTTTAATGAAATTTAAATAGCCACGTGTGGCTACTGGCTACCATATTGGACAACACGAGACATTCGCCCACGCTGAGCACTCAGGAGATGTTCGATTGGCACTCTTCTTCCTGAACCAATTTGTTCCTTCTCCCACACCTCACACTGTTTTTTTCAATACTTTTTTTTTTTTTTTTGACCCAGTCTTCTCATGCTTTTGACTTAAGCTTCCAAATTCTTTCATAAGGGTCACACGCAAGGCCAAGAAATGAGAAAGGAGAACAACACCTGCATCAAACCAGTCAGCCGTGGCCTTGTCCTTGCCCCCTTTTCTTCTGACAGCCCAGAGTCAAGCTAATACCAGATGTTTCCCACTCTCCCAGGCAGAAAAGAAGGGAATGGCTTTGGATCTCTGGCTGAAGATCAGATCTACGGCGCTGTCACTGTCCCCACTGAACATCTGATTCAGTTGCCGAATCTGACCCTTGAGTTCCCCAGAACCTGCAGGGATTGCAAAATTCCCAGGTCATCCAGGGAACACTCACCTGAGGTCCCTGTGGCACCTGAACTGTGAAAATACCTTTTCCCATAGCTCTTTCAATACCTGTTGAATGCTTAGAATGAGTCCACTCATTGCAGTGCCATAGTATAGTGGAACAAAGCACTGGACTTGTAATCAAAACCCCATGTTTAAGTCCTGGCTCCTCCATTTACTAAATCTATGACCTTGACAAGAATCACTGTACCTCCCTGGGGTTTCATCTTCCCCGATAAAAATGACTCGGCTAGAGTGAATGACCTCTAGGTGTTGAGAGGATCTAGAAAAGAGGTCCAGAGAAAAGACCCCCTCACTGCCGTGAAGCCCTACGCCTCCACTCCGTTACCCCTTCAGGTGTCAAGCCTGCATTTAAAGCACCCCTTTCCTGAGGCCACCGAGAGGCCTCACCTGTGTCTCATTACCACTGACTCACACTTGGAAGTTGTCCAGCAGCACAGACACGCCCTGAGCCAGAACGGGTGGCATGCCCCCTCCCCCCGCCAATTACTGTCATACTCCTGTGCGTCTTGGGGAGTCGACAACAGTCCCCGATGACTGTGGGTCATCCTCAGAGATGGTGTTTTAGCAGAAGGCAGCAGGAGTTTCTTGGCTTAGGCAGTAGGTCCGTAAAGAAAAGAAGGGTTTGGGAGGTGCCCGATGCGTGCCGACCGTCCTGGCTGGCTACTTGTTCGCCAGCCCCCTCCTCCCAGGACTCACTGTTCGCTGCTTCAGGGACTGTCCGCAGCTGCCCAGAGCCCCCGTGGAGCTGCCGGCGCCGCACAGCTCACAGGGGGCCCTGTAGCGTCTCTAACTGAGGAGCCGGTGAGCAGACGCCCTCAAGAGGGGTATTTTTAGCTGCAGCGACACAGCCTCATCTTTCTGCAGGATGTCTAGGGGTTTTTTTAATGAAATAAGTAAGACTGAAGACTGGGGTCCCAAACCCCAGCGCCCACACCCAAGAAGTTTTGGTGCACCCCACTCACCAGAGGCCTCATTAATCCTGCCTACAGCCGGGCGCTGAGGCTCAGGCTTGGCCCAGAATACCAGGCCAGAGAGACAGTGTGCAGAGGGAGGAGAGCCAGAAATAGAGCAGGCCTAATGCAGGCTGGCCTGCTGTGAGGTGCTGAGGGCCCTCTGGGCAGCTGCGAACAACTCTCCTTCCAAGCCTTTCAGACCTTTGATGGGTCTGGGGGACCGAGTGAGTGGGCCTCACAGTTAGGACAGCCTTGCCTTGAATGAGGGATTCCGTTCTGTGGCTTGCTGACTTCCTAATGCTTTTGTTTTCCTTCCCTTCATCCTGGTCTGTGACTCACCTTTTCCTTGACTTTTTTTTATTGTATACCATGTGATGGGGGGCTGTAGGACATCCGTGGAGCTCGTGTCAGACCCCATAGAAGAGCCCTGGGGTGATGAGGCAGTGGTTCTCAGCCCCGGCTGCACACTGGGATTGGGAGCTGCGGGAGGCTTAGGAAAGATACTAATACCCGGGCCTCCCTGGCGTCATCGAGCACCGGATTTTTATTTTAAGTTCTCCAGGCATATTAGGTGATACCAAGGAATAATTTTATTAATCGTGTTAGGTGTGATAGTGGCATTGCGGTTATGTAAGAAAATGGCTGTGTTTTTTAGACATGCATTGCTGAAGTATGGAAGGGCTAAATGACATCATGTCTGGGCTATGCTTTAAAATACTTCAGCAGAGAGAAGGGGGGATAGATGAACCAAATATGACAAGTTCAATAATTGTTGAGCCTGGATGGTTGGTGTATGGGAGTTCATGGCAATTCTCTATTTTCCGTGTTTCTCATTTTTCAAATTGAAAGTTTTTTTTAGTAATGAAAAAAATTTTTTCAATTAAAAAGCTCCCCAGGTGACTCTGACGCTCATCTCAGGTTGAGAACCAGTGGTTTAAGAGATTAAATTTGGATCCCCACACCGCAGATCAGCTCTGATCTTGGATAACCTAAGACCTTTCAGGATGAGTTCCTACGAGTATCTGGACCCCAAACTCTTGGGTAGGTGAGGAGCAGGGTGGGCACAGAGACCAAACCAGACCTGTGTCTGTAGTCAGAGTTCACAGGGGACAGCTGGACTGCTTTGCCTCTTGCGCCCAGTGACCTCAGTGTCACCCAGCCCCGAGCGCTGTTGTGCCGTGTAGTTTGCCTGCCAGCGCTCCCACACTCCAGCCTGAGGACCTTGCTCGCCACACAGGAGATAGAAGACAGCTGCATTGTGACACATGCCACTGGGGGGGGGGTCCTGATTTCCTCTGTGTTCAACACTATCCCTAATGGGGTTCTGCTGAATCCTGCCCCTCCCCCTGCTCCCGGGAGTCCCCGTGTTCTCAGCTCTGCCTGCAGGTCTGTGATGGCTCTTTTGTGTCCTCAGTGCCTCTTCCAACTCCCAAGCAGGATTTTGCTCCGGCTGCTCAGCAGTGGGGCAAATAGCAGCTTGCTGCAGCCACACTAAATGGAGCTCGAGCTAGAAGCTTCCATGCTACATTTATACAGCACAGCCTTGCTTAGGACCCTGGCTTAGCAGCTCTTCGTTCGGGGGGCTTTGCGATTTACACCTCAACGTTCAGTGAGTCTGTGTGTCGCTAAGGGAAGCTGAAGCAGAGAGTGGGCTACAGACTGCCAAGGTCAACCGGCCCGGAGCTTCACTACCCGTAGTATTTACCGAGAGCCTGGGTGCCCTCCTTCCCACTCCCAGGGGAAGCCTTGACATAGTCCTTTCAGCAAATGGCAGCTTGAGAGAAGTGCGAAGTCACCTCCTGCGCCTCTAGGAGGGCCTGGAGCAGGTCATCCCCCCAGGGTCTGAGTCAGTATTGGTCCTGCCGCTGTCCCGTGCCTACATCCAGAATTCCAACGGGGGGAGTTGCTTCCCCATAAGAACGAGCAGCCTGGGAGGCACTGTTTGGATGGGAGGGGGCAGAAGCTGTCCCTGACTCTGTGCTGCTCCCCGGCACGTACCTCCCATCGCCACGCTCAGACCATCCGTCGTAACTGTTTCCCCCACTGTGCTGAGCTCCTCAAGGGCGAGGCCCAAGCCTTTCATCTCCGCTGTTCCCCAGTGCCTGGCACAGTGCTGGTCGGCAGACGGGCTCTAAATAAGCGTACACATGAATAAGTGAGCCACAGAAGGGCTACAGCCGGGAGTGCCAGTCAGCTAAGGGTCAGAAACCTAACAGTGAAGAAAGTCGTTTCTCATTCATTTAGGCTTCTGAACCTAAACTGGGTGCTGATCTGGAGTCCTGCCCGAATCAGTTTGTAGAGCAGCCTATGACGAGGGAAGGTTGCTGTTCTTTTCCCACCTTCCTTAGGAATAAATGGTATTCTCTCTGTGCCTCGATTTCTCCCATTTGATATTCACGGGCCTCTGAACATCTGTCCTCTCTCCCTCCTTGCCGGGGGCTCTGAGCAGGCTGCCGTGTTTGTAGGAGGGTTTCCCTGTGTTTTTTCAGGGCCGTCAGTCGAGTGGCACCTGGCTAGTTTTCTTGGAAGTTACTCTCCTGAACCTGAATGAAACCTCAGGACCCCTGGCTCAGCTTAAGCAAAACCATGTACAAGAGGCGCTTCTGGAGTTAGTGACAGGACTGTCCTGTCTGAGCACTGAGCCTTCTCCCTGCTCTCTCAAGTCCACAGCAGAGGCTGTCATCCTGGGCGTGCCCTCGGATCACCTGGTTACATTTTGAAAATATCAAAGTGCTGTCTCCTCCATATGTGATCTGGAGTCAGGACGCTGGTATTTTTTAACAGCTCCCTCAGCGTGGGGAATGTGTACTTGGGACTGACAACCACTGTCTTTTCAAAGCATCTTCACCAGGAGAAGCTGTAAGGGCGCTGAGCACCCCACTGCTGGCCTCCCCCCTCCCCCACCCCCCCCACCCCCCCCACCACAGGAAGGTGGAAGAGCAGAACGAGTGTCTGTGGCTTCCGGCGCCCCGGGTCGCCTCCCTTAGCCAGCTCTGAGACGCAGCTGCCATCCCAGACCGTGTGATGGACCGTGCAGGCCTACCCACACGCGCACACAGAGCCCAGGGCTGCTTAACCTCGGGCAGGTGACTGGAGGGGGAACCGTGGACAGCGGTTCGATTTAGTTTCGGAGGGCATTAGTGAGGGAGAACAATCCAGAGCTGTCTTTGCAATTTGTTGAAATGAAGGTTTTTTTTTTAAAAAATCTAGCTCAAGGGATTCTCACCTGGGTTACGCCCACCAGCTCCCAGGCGTCACATCCCACCCCGCGGTGGCAGAAGCGTCTGCCTCAGCAGTGAGAGGCAAGGCCAGACACCAGTTGAAATCCCAGACGGCGTCCTCCCCTCCCTCCATCTCTTGTCAGATATTTCAAGCTTTAAGTCCTTATTCGTGCTCTGCCTACTTGGCTGGCTGTTCTTGCACTTGAGCGGCTTGTTGGCCTGGACAGGTCCAAGCTGTCGGAGCCGTCAGGAGCTGCACCTCCCCCCTCGCGTCTCCTATCTGAGCCAACCTTGACTCACAGTAGTGCAGATGGCCCCGGCCTTATCCAGTGACGCCCGCCACTGCCCTCCTCCTCCTGTCCTGCTTTCCCAGCGATGGAGGGGCTGGGCCAGGCCTGGCCTGCAGGTCAACCTGGGGCTGCCACGGAGACCACTCTTAGTTCATGCTCTGGCATATTCACCCAGACAACACGCTAACAAAAAAATGGGGTTTTTTTGTTTTTTTTTTTTTTAAATCTGAACCACATAGGACAAGGGTACAGCAAGGTCTAAGTTCAGATTATGCAGGAAACACTTTCCGGCCTGCATGAGAGCTAATCTGTTTTTGCAAATAGCCTTAGTTTTACCCACTCTGCTTCCTAACTATTCCTGGGAGCTGAGAGAGAATGAGGCGAGAGCAGGTGTCAGAAATAAGCGTTCCTTCTTTTCCTCCCCTACTCTCCCTTTAATGTAGACTGGGCAACTTCTCTACAGCGCCTTGGTCTCTCAGACCGGCTCCAGGTGCCGAAAGGTGGTGCCCTGTAACATACCACTGTAATCAGTTCATTTCCTTTCTCCTTGTCCCTCTCCAAGAGAGATGAAGTGGCAGATGACGAACGTGAGAGGGGTCGTGGGTGACCTTGTACACGAAAAAGACATGCCGCACCAGGGCCGGCCTCACTCTGCCTTTCCCGGTGCTAGGTCCCTGCCGAGCTGCAGACGAGGCACAGGATAAGGGTCCCATTTAGCAGGCTCGGCCTGAGTGGGACCCGCAGCCATGCCCTCTGGCAGCAGCCTGCAGCAGGGAGGGATGCTGTGCCAGCAGGCTCCTCAGCCACTGGTACAGCTTTGGGTGGGGCAATCAGCGCAGATACATTGGCTCATTCGGGTCATCTGTAAACCTAAGGGACCCCAGCAGCTATTGGCATGCCATTGCTCCAGCAATACCAATATTCACGTGATTTACCCTGAGGCTTAGCTGCTACCCACATTATTTCCAAGCATTCTTCTCCGTTGGAGAAAACAGTCTGAGGCTGCTTCAACACAGCCCCTAAAGCCACCCCTTTTCATGGGGCAATATCAGGACTGAGATATACGGTATCTTTATTGGCACCCAAGGACCAATAACATAGTTGACTAAAGACAAAGGCTGCCTGCAGAGCCTCTATCCCCCCAGTTAGAACCAGTCATTTGATGAGCATTCTCATGTCCTAGTGAACGTGAGACGGTGGATGGGATGGAATTAAGGGGCCTGATTCCACTCCAAATATCGTGGTTACCTACAGCCTAGGGTTGGGGTCTACTCTCTTCCATCCGATTTGCTAAGTAAGGAAGAAAGATCTTTTACCCTAGTCCAGTACCTAGGAACCTTTTTGTGTCTCTAAAGCCACATGATTAGGTATCACCAAACTGGTCGATTTCCTGTCCTTCAGGACTGGCCCTGTTCTCCGGGGCTTCTGTCCAGCACGGTATGTTGCTTTCTCTTCCTGCTACAGTTGCTGCTTAGCCTGTTAGCCCCAGGAAACTTATTCTCTTGGATCCATTTTCTTCTCTTCAAGTATCACCACGTTTTATCGACCTGCCTGCTTTCGTTTTTGATCCACACGTCCTCGTCATTTAGAACCACTTAGACTAAGAGTGACCTGCAGGCACAGTCCAGGTTCTTGAGTTGGGTCCCAAGGGTCCGAAATTGACAGGATTTGTCTAAACCCTTAAAGTAACCTTTTTGTAGCCAGAAACCTTAGCAGATACACTACCCCCTCACCCCACCCCGTACCCCCAGTGACAAAGGAGCCTTGGAGCCGCTGAGCGCAGTGTCTAGAGGGCAGCAGAGCTCCAGCGGGGGATGCAGGGATGCTGCCATCTCCTTCCGGCCCAGCCTCTCGTCCTGTAACAGCGGCTCAGAGGCTTGGAGGTTGGGGTAGGGAGGTTCCGCCCTCTCAACTCACTGGAGCACTGCCTGTAAACCTGCCGAGCTAGGGACCTAGAGAGCTGCCTGCACCGCCCCCATCATCTGGGTGTCTGCTTGACGCCAGGATGCCCTGGGCCCGAGGGGGCTGCCTAAGTACAGCTGCAAGCTGCCCAGCTAGATTGTTCTTGTTGTCCCAGCCCAAGGCGACCTCTCAGGCTCCGTGTGTGGCATTCACTGTAACTTGAGGCATGAGAGATGGCACTGCTCTCTCTGGGGGCAGGTAGGGAAAAGATTCCCTATTTGAGTCTTCCTGGGTCTCAGTTCCATATGGAAAAGCACCACCCTTCCCCGCCCCAACCCGTCAGTGTCTCCCACTCCGCACACCCGATTCTCCCTCAGGCCATTTCCCAGCCGCAGCTCTACTGGGGGCAAACTCTTTACCCTCGTGGTACTTTGTAAGCTGGAGCTGTGAGGCCCAAACTTCCAGAAGGGAGATGAAATGATCTCTTGGGGCTGACAGGTATAGCACAGCCAGCATTTGTTTTGGGTGTTGATTTCCACATATTAAATGATTCTCGTTGCCACTGCCACTGAACTTCCTTGCCCCTGTGTGTGATGGTCAGGTTCTATATCAACCATGAAGTCCGTGCAGGGACGGAGCGGGAGACGGCTTTGCTGCTGTGCTCTGGCACCTGAAAACGGTTCTGTCTCCAGCACGGAGCTGCCAGTGGGGAACTGCTGACACTCTAGAGAATTGCCAGGGAGACCCCTCCATCTCCTGCCAAGCTAAACAAACGCTGCCCTGCACGGTTCTGAATCACACCTCCCTGCGGATTCATTCCTCCTTCCCTGGCTCGGCTAGGGTACCGCCTTATGGGAAAGTCCTGGGTGTCAGCAAGAGAGGCGTTTGAGGAGAAAGGAACTGATGGAGGAAGGGGGAGTGCCACTCAGTCATCTTTTAAGTAGAAAGGAAAAGGTCAGCGGAGCCACACGGGGCCTGGGCTACATCAGTGTTGACTCTGCCTTGCTGCGGCAAAGGGACCGGCTCACCGGGGCCAGCAGTGGGCACTGCCAACCCCATCCAGCTGCCAAGCACAAAGAAACGCGTGCTCTGTATACACAGATGGGTCTGCATGTCAGCATGAGCCCATTTTTAGCCCTTGCCCAGGAAGGGCAGCCCACGATACAGTAATTTAATTAAATTTGCTTCTCTCCATGGCCCGCATATTTGAAGAGGTTTGGGGGGGAAATGAATCTGGCTGAGGAACATTACCCTGCTGCTCTGGCACTGCCCCAGAGCTGAGCCGCAGTACCATAAAGGGTCTCGCCGTCCTGAACACGGCCCAGGGCATCTGTCTGCACGGCAGGCTCTCTGGCCGGGCTGCCTGCTGGCACATCTGGCAAGGCAGCCTCTGGAAGCAGTGCATCTCCATCACAGGGAAGCCACCGGGGGCAAAATAAGGAGTCTCCCCACCCCCTACTCAAGACTTGCTGGCAGCAACCTCAGCAGTACTTAGAGCCACGGTATTAGCTTTTTTCCCCACCATCTTCAGTGTATGAGAAGGGAGAGGGCAGGATGAGAGGACCCCACCCCTCAACTGACACTGCAGCTTCAGTTATCCCCCCAGTTTCGGTGTTAGCCCACACACCTGTGCTTCTGCCCGGAACGTGATCAGTATTTAGGGACCTGAAATTGACTCAGCTTTCATATTACCATGTTGCGTATCTCAAGTGCGATCAGTTTTTGTTCATTATGCCTGAGCTTAACTCATTCCCACACACCCCACACCCCTGTGACCTCCTCCAGCCTCCCAGCCAGTGCCCACTAGTCTTGCGTTAAGTTTATCAACTCCTCAGGAGGTGCCTAAGCTTTTACTTTATCGTGTCTTCTCCCTCCTGTCCAGAGTGTCTGCCCTTTCATCTTATCACTAACCTCTAGCCTATCTCTCAGCCTTTTTTTGTCCCAGGTCAGCAGTACCATGCCTTGGAGAGGTACATTCTCTGGTTATCTTTCTGTCCCCCCAACAACAGCACATCCTCCTGGCTGGTAATCTCTCCTGTGTAATGATAATAGCAGCACCTCCGAGAGAAAGGGAATTTCTCTGGCACTGTTCATCTCAACACCAGCAGAACACAGGCTGTTGCTTAGGAGTGGGAATCATTAGAGTCAGGCCATTATTGGAGGGGACCAGTCTCTAAGGGAGCTAGCAGAAATTACTGCTCCTTAATAGACAGAAACTCATTTGCTCAAAGCCCCCGCCCTCCTCTTTATTTCTCTGCATTCCCCACCTCCCCTCTCTTCCCAGCTTTGAAGTTGAGAAGAGAGGTAACTCCACCCCATCCAAGATGGCAAATTTCTGCTAAATTAACTTGGTTAAAAGAGATCCTTGGCTGAAAGCAGCTGTTTTTTAGAATGTTTCTGTTGGGACTTCACTTGAAACCATCATGAAGGAGACAGATTCTAATTAAATATATGTGATAAAATTCTAGCCAGGGCCACTCCGTTTCCCAAGAGGGGATTTGTTGAGATGGGGGAAGAGGAGACGTTTACTAGCTGCAGGCCCCGAGTCAGCCTGGGCTGTCTGAGCTTTCCCTGTGAGAGTCTCCTTGCTTACAGTAGCAGGGAAGGTAGAAGCAGAACTCTAGACGTCCCTGCTTCTCCAGTGGTCCACTTGACCTTGAACGGACCTCTGACATGATTGAGCTTCTGCAAAACTTCCTTTCATGGGATACCTGTTCTTTACAGCTCTTCACTTTTACAGGGATGGGGAGGGCGGCCTCAGCCACAAGTGCTCCTTCTAATTTGTTAGCTGTTTGGGCAGCCATCAGAACTCCCATGCCCTGGAACACTCATGGTTGAAGAGAAAGGAAGAGTTGCCTGATTTCTCAGCTCTAGCTGTTTGAGGGAAGTCAGGAATGGGCACCATCTGGCTGACAGCATTAAGCACAGATAAAGTACTGGCCTGGAAGGCCTTTCCCTTCTTTCCCTCCCTCCCTGGAAGCAAAGGGTAAGGGACTGCACCAAATTGCAAACTCCAGGGGGCACTAATCACTTTGTAGCTTCTGTCAGTGGCGCCCCCTGGAGTTGTAAGTCACAGTGGCCCTGCCGGTGCTAGGCTGAGAACCCAGAGACCTGGTCTCCACATCACCAGCTAGCGGGTACTGGCAGTCACATCCCCCTGGGCTTCGTTTTCCTCACAAATAAAATGAGAGGGTTCAACTAGATTTTCTGAATTAACTTGGAAACTCCCTTCACTGTCTCCACATTCCTGAAGTTAGAAGCTGTAAACCATCATTCTGTCCTCAGTGACCATTGCCATTCCAAGGTCGACCAGCAGTGAGAACACACTGTGGAGCTGCCCTCAGCTGACATGATACCACTCACTGGTCAGAGCAGAGGTGGACTTAAAACAGGAAGGTGGAAGAGGAATTAAGGAAAGGGAAAGCTACTCTGCAGGCCAATGAGCTGAAACCAGAGGCACATGGAATAGGCCAATTCCTTATTCTCTTGTGTTTGTACTTCTCTGCGGCTTCAGAACCTTTTTTCCTCATACACAAGCATACGCCACATCCAGTAGTTGCAGTCGCTTCCCTCACAAGGGAAACAAAATGAAATGCAAACGTATTTTGAGCTATCTCAGTCTTGGCATATCCCTCTAAGTCTCCTCTCCCCATTCCTAATTTAAAGATTGTCTTCCCTTCCCCTGGTTCCTTTGAGTAGTCTCTTCCTTGGCCCTCCCTCCTATCTTACTCCAGACTTCCTCAATTCATCCCCTTAAGAGATGAATTGGAAGAATATGCTGTCATGTCAGAAGGAAGCCATTGTCAATTCACACAGGCAGACGCTAATAGGATAAAGTATTATCCGACTTCCTTTAAGTCCAAAAATTAAGTCGTCTTGCAGTGGTAATAGATTATAACTGTATCCACTGCAGCTGGTGGGCTGCAGGAATAGGCTGTTAGTATGAGGCCTGGGCTCCATTTCTGGGACTGTGACGGGCCTGTTGTGAGGGGTGCGCTGTGTGTTCCTACAAACACAGCGACACTATCCAGGGAACTGCCTACAGCTCGTTCAGTTCACCTCCAGGGTGGAACCTGAGTGGGAGGACCTGTATTAATGTTCTTAATGAACCTGGGTGAGTGGGTAGGGCCTTGAAGCCTGGGAAGAAGTAGCCCGAGGCCAGGAAACCAAACTTTGCACAGCGAACAGTTAGTGTGTGAAAGCGCCTCTCCCTCATCCTTGCTGACTCATTGAGCGGGTAGAGTGGCTTATCTGGTGACTAAGTGAGCACCTGCACAGACAGGGAAACCAGGGTTGAGACCTTATTAAAGAAATGTTAAGAGACTACAGATTAAGGACTTGCCTTGGGAGAGGAAGCAGAACCGTTAGAAGGAAGAAAGAGCCATCAAGCTTCTAGAATGGAAGGATCTTGCGGGATATCCTAGGTCCTATCATGGCAGATGGTTGTACGCAAATGGGAATTATGGGGGGGGGGGGGAATCTGATAGGAGAGTTAACGGGGGTGTGTGCTTTTTATTAATGGGAGATATAAGAAGGTGGGTGGATATTAAAGAAGCAAGTAGATCAAGGGCTGTTCCTTTGGTATTTAGTAATTAATCTAAACTTCAGTAATTGCTCTAGTATTGTTCCTAGGCACACAGAATGGATGAACCCGCAAGGCCAAGTACTACTTTGGTCCATCCAATCCCCACACCTGGCATTAGCGTAGCCTCTCATCTCAGTGCCTCCCTGCTGTAGGTTTAAGAGTCTTTACCAGGATAAGCTAGAGAAGACAGCGCCATCCTCTCAAATGCTAACTTCCTTTGCCAGGAGAGCCTCTCCCAGGGCTCTCCCCCATGGGCCCAGGCCTGACCTTTCTGACTCACTGCCAGGGTCCATGTGCCCTGAACTCAACAGTCATTATCTTTATGGGAAAACACGATTTATATAACACTCTCCCTCGGGAATAACACTCTTTTCGTGGATAAACAGTGAGCTGCACCCTCTCCTCTCCTCTCCTCTCCCCCCATGACTGTGCCTTCACAGAAATGCGGGAGGCCCTGAGGGAGCCCATCAGGATCAGAATTTGATTACAGCCCTGAGGGCGGGGTGGCCCCCCCCCCCTCGCCAAGCAGTGGACAGCCTCCAGCATCGGGAACAGGACTGTCGTGGGCAGGTGGTTTGGCCCAAGTACTGACAGCAAAGCTGGCATGTTCCAGAGGATGAAACCTGTGATCATCCTAAAATCTAATTCTAGCCTCTCATTAGGAAATCAAATGCATTCTTTCTTAGGCTTCTCTTGGAAAGTTGATCTCCCTGCTTTTCTTCTGCTCTGTTCTGTGCCATGAATATCACACTACCGGCCCTCCCCCCGTCCAGGGTCCAGCCAGCCTCCTGCTTGCTAGGGCAGAGGAATCTCCCTGGCTTTCCTCCCTAACTGCATTGCAGCCCCTTAGCCTGTGCATCTGCCATATAGCTCTATCCTGCCCTCACTTGCTCAAATTATGGTGCTTTTTCCTGCCTTTCTTTCCTCCAAGCCCTCCAATACTGCTTTGAAGCCCCAGCAGCCCTCTCTGTGCTCCTTTCTCCTTCCTGGTGTCTCCGTGGGCCCACCTCCCTTGGTGAAGCATCCTGATAAGGAAACAGGGCGAGGTGACGAGACACTGGGAAGCTCACCCTCCTGGTAAAGGACCAGGACTTTTAGTAGGTGCTTCCTGTTCCAGCCCTCCGCTTGTGCACCTCCAGCAGCAGCACCTTTCCTTTCTCCTGACCCGCCATAAGAAAAGGTAATCCGTTCCTGGGCTAAGACAGTGCCTTGGGCCATCTAAAGAGCTAGATTAAAGAACAGAGCACAAGGCAGTGTTTTCCTGGGAAGAAAAGTGCACCCCATCTTTCCCACAGTGTTTGGGCTTGTAGATGGTGCTGTCGTGCTGCCCAGGACTTCTGGATAATTATCCTTCCTCTTTAGGGTAGCTCAGTAGGCATGTTCTCTCTTTGGACATGGATGAGATTCAAGAATAGAGGTGGTGATGGGGACTAGTCAGTTGGTCTGTCCCCTTATCGTCAAATTTCAATTCCTACAACAACTATGGAGTAGTGAGGTAGATACCAATATTATGCCCATTTTACAGATGAGGAAAACGAGTATTTGTCCAAAGTCACATAACTAGTAAGTGACAGAGCTGGGATTCAACCCAGGAAGACTGGCTTCAGAGTCCATACTTGTAAGCACTATGCTATATTGCTTTGCAGATATGTATATTTCACTGAAGGTTCCTGAAGCCTTTATCCCTGCTCCAAGAAGCAATTTACTTCATCTCAATTTAAAGCAAAGATGAAAACAACCTTAATCCACTACCCAAACCATTCTTCCCCCCTCCGGGGAAAAGGGTGCTTTCTGAATGGACAGAAACCAAGAGAGGTGCTTTGAGCCAAAAGCTGCCTTGCAGTTTAGCTGAGGCAGGATTTAGAAATGGTGTGAACAGTGCCTGCATTAGCCGATGGCACGGAGTGCTGAGTGCCAGCAGAGGAGATAAAATCAGACATATGTTTGGATATAAATGTTCTCTCTCTTTTTCTTCTCTAATTTTAAGCCCCTGCTGCTTTGTTGCAGTAAAATGTTGAAGCCTTAATTGTGGGCTCTGGCCCCCTAAGGAAGTAGCCTGGGCTGAGTAAGGCCCACTTAGCCTTCTCTTAATCTCTACCCATCTCCACCGTTAACGGCATGGACTCTGGATCTCTTCCCCATTAATAGGCATTGTCTTCAAGGGACTCTTTACTAGGCTGCTGCCCTCCCCCCACCAGCCCCCCGTCCCAACAAGTTGCTAGCTACGGTACATGCTAACAGCCATGATGGAGCTGATGTCCCTAGGCCTTAGAAACTAGCCTGTCTGCTCTACCTTCACTGACAGTAGAATGCAGCTTTACACCAAAGAGTGATAAAAGGCCCTAGAACAAATTATGGGAGTGGCAACCAGATCATGATTTTAGAGCTGGGGCTAGGGTAGATGCAATGGAGGAGAGGAATTAAAGAGCCCCCCGCCTCCCCAAATAGTCTCATTGTTCAGCCAAATAAGCAGAAACCACTCGCTGTGGAGAAGTTGCTGTTGAGAGGTGCTCTAAGACCTCTGTCAGTCCTTTACTCTGCAAAGCTTCCAAGGCTAAGGTTGGGAGAAGGCCAAGCCATCGTTCCCACTGTGAGCACCCTGCCTTGTCTGCTTCACCTTTTCCCTAGCAGCCGTTGCCCTCTGTGGGATCCCGTGGTTTCTGCCTGCCATTGAACCTAAGAATCAGGAAGCTGTTATGTATAGTCCTGAGAATCCAACTCCTTAGTCAGCACACGTGGCCCTTGGGCCACCTCTGGGGCCCCTGTGGTCCGAATTCTGCTCAGGCGCCAGAGGGCAGTAGAGCTGCTTCTGAAGTAGATTGGACAGCTCTAAGGGGAGGGAGAAGAGAACACAGCAATAGCTATAGGCAGGCCCCGTTTTCACTGCATATTGGCCAGGAAAGAGAGATGTTCTTGAGAGCCAGTAAGAGCCTTAATGAGAAAGCACATTGGTTTGGGTAGTCAAGAGACCTGCGTTTCAGTCCCACCTCTTCCACTAATTAGCAGTGTGACCTTGGACTGTATCTTTCAGTTTCTCTGGGGCTCCGTTTCCTTGACTGTAAAATGTGAAGGGATTAGACTACATGGTTTTTCACGGCCTTTAAAGTATTCTGTAATGAAAACTCTCTAACTCCATATAATCAGCAGCAGTCTTTTCCCTGTAACGTGTTGCTATGACTCCCCTCCCGAAGAGCTGCCAACCCATGTTCCATTCTCAGGTAACAAACCCTAGAGCTTGGCCAGGTCGAGGATGAGTCACCCGCCCAGCATTAAAGGCTGCACTTTCGGTGCTCATGGGACTCCTCTCTGAAAAGTTGTCCCAAGTGCCTGCTACAAAGGAGGGTGTACCCAACATCACGGCAGAGGAGAGCTGCCGCTCTAAATGCTGAACCAGTGCCCAGGTCAGGGAGTAGGCCCAGTGGGGAAAGGAACTCCCCTTCAGCTCTAAGGACACTCATACCCAGGGACCATATTCTGTCTCCCCCAGCTCCTTTGAGGTTCCTTCTGGAAAGCACTTCTCCCTCAGATTCCAAGACTTGAATATGCCCCACCCCCAGGACAAGTGCATTTGTTCTTAGGACTCTTCCCCAGGAATGTTTTAGGCCCATTTCTTCACCTCTCCCCTCAGATCTTTGTTCAGCCCCAGAGCCTTTGTCATTCCACAGCTACTGCATAGTTCCCTGGCCGCCCAGATAGCTGTCAAAAAGAGGAGGGGTGTAAGGAAATGGGCTCCACATCCTCTATTTCTGAAGCAGCTCCTTCCTTCACAGTTGCCTCTGAATGTGTACCCAGGAAGCTGTTCTAAACAGCCTGAGCTGTGTCTTATGGCACTAGGAAAGGGGGTGACTTCTTGCATTTTTCAACTGGTCCTCGCCAAGTCCCACCCTTTTCTCGGCTGCAGTTTTCTCTCTTTTTATTGGGGGTAGGGTACTAAAGGACAGGCAGAGGGAACATATCATTGTAGCCTAGAGACATGAATGGCAGTTTCTAAAAGTGTGAGCCCATGCATACACACTGCCACAAACACTGACACCCAGAAATTTTGTGTATGTAAAATACACACACACACAGACACACACACAGAGGAGGATTAAGAATTGGCCCTTTCTTAGCCAACTGCTGCAAAGTGCTGCCTGCCTCTCTCTGTGTTCAGTGCCAGGGAGATCACACCCACTCAGTCCCGATTCCCTGCACTCGTATAAATACTAGTGCTGAAGAGACGAGGGTCCCAGTTCAGTCAGCCTGCCTGGACCACGTCCCTCGGCTGCACGTCAGGAGACCAACACCCACCACCACCAAGACACGTTTGACTATTCAGCACCCAGAGAACAGAAGCAACACTGCCTGCGGGATCTTTAAGCACAACAACATTATTGCAATCCTCTTAAATCCAGGTCCCCCGGGGTCCCCGTGTAGAGCTGGTGCTGCCTGACCAGCAGCTTCTGCTGAGGTGGCATTTAACTCCTGGCCGGGTCCCAGGAGCTGAGGCTGACCCATTCCTCTCGCTTTTCCAGGGCACAGGGAATTCGGTTCTACCCCCCCCAACAGAGCCAGGCAGGGACTAACACACTTAGCTTGTGAACGGTGCACTAGTATTGGGGTGCTTTTATTTAAGCTAAGGAAAAGTGGTTGACAGCTTTAGCGTGTTCCCATACTTTAAAGAAATGGAATATTGTCCTCCCCGCCCCTTTTTTTCTTTAAATAGAACTTATTTGGTCAGTGCTCATAAGAAGCTATAGGTTCAGGGTCTTACTCAATTTAACCCTTTGGGGACACTGAATTAAAAATTGAACAGTATTTATTAAAATACAAAAATACACTTTTCTCACGTTACAATCAGTGGCATTTCCCCCCACATCCCACCCCCTTTCAAATCTGAACCCTTTATTTCCTTTTAAAGCTAAAATAATAAATGAAAGGAGTTACATCATTAAATGGACCAGAATAACAGAGATCTCTGCTTTCCCCACCCACACCCGCCCTTTCTCTTCCCCCTCCTCCTGAGGTAGCCCTGGGAGAGGGAAGCATTTCCCCCCATTGTGCTACATTCAACAGGACTCCATGCCACACTCATTCTGTGTGTATCACTTTGTTTTAACTGTGGATTTCACATCTTTTTTGTGAACCATCCTGGTGAGGAAAGGCTTCATCACTTTAAACGAGCCTGTGCCCTTTTTGTCTCTCCTCTTTCTTCTCTACTCATGTTCTGCCCCCTCCCCGTCACCACAACCAGTTGACATCAGCCGTAATAATCCCTAATGAATCAGCATTTAGAATAGTCACCAAATCACAAGCATGAGAAAAGCTTCCCACTCCCAGCCTCTCCCCCCTTCTCCACCTTAAAACAAACCAACCCTTAAAAAAAAAAAAAATCATCAAATGCATCACTGTCTACAATCATTTGTCAGATACCGGGAACAACAGGTGGACATGGCACAATGCTGAGTTATGGCCTCCCGCGAATACCTTCTCTCTGCGTCTGCTCTCCCTTCCCATCCCCCTTTGGTACCACGCCCCCCCCCCCACCCCGCCAGGGGCCACCTCCTTCTCCTGGGAAGCCCTGATAGACACATGCCTTGCACAGAGTGGGTTAAGCCCAGCTGCAGGAATCTGGTGCAATGTGAAAGCGTTTGACTGACAGCTACGCCAGTTCCCTTCCTTCTCTGCTCCTTCCCGAAGCCCTCTGTCAGGCGGGGCACGCTGTGTCCCACTGAACAAACCAAGAAGACTTGTGCACAGGAATGCACATACTCAGTCCCTTTAAGGTTTCCGTTGAATTTTGGTGGTTTTCCTGTTTAAAATACACTTTACAGATCTGTCCTTCCCTTGGCCTCTGAAGAAAAAATTATTGCCTCTCAACATTTTACGCACAGTACAGATTCTTAGTGCTGTTTTTTGTTTGTTTGTATTTTTTGTTTAAATACGATAAATCTGCAAAGACAGCTCTCAGCCTAAGAAAGATGTCTAGAGAAATGGGTAGTCCTGTGTCCTATGAAGTATCTTCTAAACAGTGACAGTTCAGCCTGTCCCCCCACCCCTCAGCAGCCCACACCTTAACTCTTTCGGGATATTGGTTGGTGTTTTAGTTTGTTTTATCTTAGCAGTTTCAACGCTATACCAGAAATCCCTCCTGGCAGCACAGCAGACTGACTTGTGGCTTCTATCCCACAACATTCCCAAGGTCCCCCACCCCCTTTAAATAGAACTTACAAGTTAGAAAATAGTTTTGTTTTGATTTTTCTTTTTAAATTTTAATATAATCTGTTTCTTTTACCAGCCCATAGATTTAATATATAAGCATATACAAGAAAAAGTCTCTCCCCACTCTGTACAAAAGTTGCTGTCTTGTGTGTGTGTGCATTCTATTGCATTTTATAAGTTTGGGGCGGGGGAGTCATATTTGAGTTTCCTGTACCTTGTCCTTGGTATGGGTCTGAATGATATAAGGTTCAGAGATAGTGGTGACTGTGGGGTGCAGAGAGTTCCCCAGACTGTTTTCTGTCCAGTGGGCCCCATGTGCTGGTTTGTAGGTGTTGTAGTTAATATGGTCATGAATTGTGGGCAGCACGACCGCCCCCTCACCTGATACACCGGATGGAGCTGCTGTTGCTGCTGCAGATGCCGCCGCTGGGATGTCTTCATCCACCTGGATAATCTCAACAGTCCGGGCAGCTGTGACTGTACTCCTCTGCTGGTGCCGCTTGCGAAGTTTATAGAAGACAATCAACATGGCAGCAGCTAGCAGAGTCACTGCCACAAAGCAGCCAATGATGATCTTGGTGGTCTTCATGACTTCATCCAGGCTGGTCTGCATCTTATCATTGGTGTCCGTCGCGGTTACCGCCACCTGCTTGGGCACACGGGTGGTCTGAATGAGCACCGTGGTAGAGGTGGTATATGCCGGCTGGTAACCAGTGGACGTAGTAGGAACGGGCTTGTACTTTCGTGTTGTATCCTCAGGCGAGATCTCAGTGGTCTCCACTGTGACAGTGGTGAAGAAGCTGTAGTTGGAGGTGTTGAGCTCGGCCGTGCTCACGTTGAGGTAGGCCGAGGCATTGGAGTTGCCCGCCACGTTGGTCACCATGCATGTGTATACCCCAGTGTCTGAGAGCAGCACATGGGAGAAGTTCAGGGTGCCGTCGTTGAGGACAGAGATCCGTGGGTGGCGGGAGGCGTGGCTGAGCACTGTCCCATTGGGCAGCAGCCACTTCACGGAGGACATGGGGGGAGTCCGACACTTAAGTTCTGCCATCCGACCCTCAGAGATATTGAGGTCCCGAGGTGCATCCATGATGAAGGGGGCAGAGCACTGGAAGGAGGCCTGGTCCACCTCCACCAGGTAGCGGCCTCGCATGTGCAAGGGAGCATGACAGCGGCCACAGCAGGTGGAATTGGTGGGTATGTACTCTCGAAGCCACCAGGCTAGCCACAGAATGTCACAATCACAGTTCCAAGGATTGTGGTGTAGGTGCAACTCCACCAGGTACCTCAGTGGGGTGAAGAGGTCATGGGGCAAAGAAGAGAGGTTATTGTGGGCCAAGTTGAGTTCCACCAGGGAGGCCAGCCCATCAAAAGCATTCCGCTCAATCAGGCTGACCTGTGAGTTCATGACCCATAGCTTCTTGAGGGAGCTCAGGCCATGGAAGGAGCCAGGCCTGATCTCAGGGAAGTGGTTTCCTGACATCTCCAGCTCCTCCAGCCCCACCAGGGGGGTGAGGTTGGGCATATCTTTAATGTTGCACATGCCCAAGTTCAGGTACTTGAGGTTGAACAGTCCCTCAAAAGCCCCCTCAGAGATGTACTCTAGCTTCTTGAGCTCCCCCAAGTCCAGGCGCATGAGGGAGGGCACCCGGTTGAAGGCATAAGAGGGGATGCTTTCTATGGGGTTGTTGCGCAGCCAGAGCTCCCGCAGCTTGGACAGGTATTCAAAGGCCCCGCTCGGGATGACTGTCAGCCAGTTGTCAAACAGCTCCAGGGTGTTGAGGCTGGCCAGGCCGTTGAAGGCCCCCACCTCGATCTGCCGGATGGAGTTCCTGCCCAGCTGCAGGACCTCCAGGTGGTGGAGGTGGCGGAAGGTGTCGGCCTGGATCATCTGGATGTTGTTTTCCATGAGGTTGAGGTACCGGGTGTTGGAAGGAATACCCTGAGGGACCTCGGAGAGGCCCCGGCGGGTGCACACCACCTTGCTGAACTGGTTACTGCACGAGCAGACAGACGGGCAGTTCTGGGGCCCGGCGGAGGCGGCAGCAGCGATGGCTGCACACAGAATCCACACTTGCGCCGTGAGGTAGACGACGGGGAGCAGGACGGCATTCCAGGTGTGGTGCACAGTTACCTGCCACAAGAGCTTCATGGTGTGGCACGTTCATAATTCACCATCGCCTGGGATTTTGGCTCGGAAAGGAGAACCAGCCCTACCCCGGCTTAAGTGAGCTAGGAGCTCCTCTTTCCATCTGGAGAAGGAGGTGGGGAGGGGGCGATTAGAGAGACGGAGCAGATCGGCCGGAAAAAAATCATGCCAAACTAAAGAGTGGCCCCTCGTCTACCAGCCCCCCCTCGAGGCCAGCCCTCGGAAAGCTGGGACTTTATCTCCCCCCGTTGCGACCATCCCCACCCAATCATTCGCTCTCACCTACCTCGGAAGGAAGGAAGGGAAGAACTGGCGCGGTGTCCTTAAGCGTTTGCCGCCGGAGCTGGCCACCTCGTTCCCATTCTCACTTCTTAGTTTTAATTAACAAAAGGGGAAAGTAGAGGGGGCGGGGAGGGCAGAGGGGAGGGGAGGGGAGGGGAGGGGTGGGGGAGACAAAATGGCTTCTAGTAAATCCGGAGCCGGCTAGCGGAGCCGCGGAGTTGAGGCGCGCCGGGAGAGCCGAAGCCCGGCGGGCTATGCAGGTGCATGCCCCCCCCTCAGCCCGAGGCGGGGCGCCACCAGCGCTTCCCGGCTTTGTCCTTGGACCCTGGCCCCGGCTCGCACCAGCCGAGGGGGAAGCGGCTTCATCGCCGGAGTGTGCCTCCGGCGCCCCCCGCCCGCTCCGGGGCTGCCACCCGGCGGGGAGTGAGGGGGCGCCTCGCAGCCTCCCAGGCCGCGCTCGCTGCCGAAGCTGCCGCCGCTCTGCCCCCTCTCCTTGTGTCGGCCGCTCCCGGCCCGAGGCAGCTGATGCAGTCGTTCGCTCGCGGTGCTGCGAGAGTTAAGAGGAGGTGTTCGCCGGTCCTTCGCCCCCCACCCCCCGCCCTCCGACACACACCCCCTTCTCTCCTCGTCTCTTCTCTTAAGGGTTAAAAAGACCAGAACTGGGCTCAGTTTCCCAGTCCGCCGGCTGCTGGTGCGAAGAGCAGTAATCCGTCCAGCCCCCCGAGGGGCAGCGGCGTGGAAGCAGCGCCGGGACCTGGTCCGCCGGCCAGAGGAGCGCGCGGCGGCCGGGTCGCCCCGCACCGCAGGCCCCTTCCGGGAGTCCGGGGGTGGCTGCAGCCGCCCCCGGAGGCGCGGAATCGCCCGCCGCAGCCGGGCCCCCGGCGCGCCGCCGGATCTGGCTTTGTGCGGAGGGAGCGAGTTCAGGGCTCCGGCCCCCGGCGCCTTCAGCGGCTGCGCTGCCCGCGGACTGCTGCAGCGGCCCCGGCGCTGGCGGCGGCGTGAGCAGCGGGGGTCGCGGCTGCGGGGAACGCTCCGGAGCCCGGGAACATGGTCCCCACTCGCTAGCGGCGGCGGCGGCGGCAGCAGCAGCAGCAGCAGCAGCAGCAGCGGGGCCCCTGTGCGCGGCGCCCACCGTCTCCTCCTCGCGCCGGGCTCGCGGTGTTGCAGGCAGCAGCCACGCAGACTGCTCTCTCATCCTTTTGTCCTTCAGTCAGAACGTGAATGTACTGCTGACGCATACTGTTCTGAGGAGAAGATTAGCGTGATGCAGGGCTCTTATGTATTAACACCGCTCCCCCTCCGCTGCCTGCCCTCGAGGGGTTAACGCCGGCGCCTTCCAGCGCCGCGCCGCCGGCCCGCGCCGCGCAGCCCCGAGCTCTGCGCCTCCGTGCGACTTCCTCCCTCCCTCCCTCCTTCCCTCCCTCCCTCCCTCCTTTCCTCCCTCCCTCTCTTCCTTCCTTCCTCCCTTCCTTCCTCTCTCCCCCAGCCCCACCCCCCCTCCCCGGCCGCTTCCTCCCCGCCCCCTCTAGACGCTGGGAGCGGGCCGGGCGAGGGAGCAGGAGTGAGCGTCAAGTGGGGGGCCGCGCGCAAGTCGCAGGCGTGCGCAGCTATTTTGGTCCGATCGCAGGGAGCCGCCGAGTGGCCGCTGATAGGCTGGAGTGGCTCGGGGCTGCTGCTGCGGAGGGACCGCGCCGGCCCCCGCCCCCGCCCCCTCCCCGCACCGGGCGCCCGGCACCCTCGGGCTCTGGGCGCGCTGGGCTCAGGGCCTGGGGAGCCGGAGGCGCGGCGGCCCTCGGCGGGGCTGCTGCAGTTGGCGGGCCTCCAGCCTGGACCGCGTCATCCTCACCCCCGGCGACTGCGGACGGGGCGACCGGCCGCTCGGCCCGGGCTGCACGCTCGGGAGTTATGAGCTGCATTGGGGGACGCGGGGGTGGCCGGGGCGCTGCTGCTGCACATGTGCCTGTTCGTCCTGCCCCTTCCCTCGCAAATTTCCTCACCCGTCGTCGGCTTTAACTAGGGCTTTCACTGATAGTTTTCTTAATGAGGGTTGCGGGTGAGGCAAACAGTGGAAGGAAAGACCAAGTGCGGGGAGCTAGGGGAGTGACAACTTGGGACAGCGCGACAACCAGTTGGAAGGATTGAGGTGAACTCCCAGCAGCCAGGGCACAACCCGTTCATTCAGCAGCCAGCCGGAGCCGCGGCTTCTCGCTCTTCGCAGCCCCGCGCCCTTTCCCCTCCGTGCGCCCAGAGATTGGAGGGAGTGGGTCTTAAAGCTTCTGCCCCATGAGCTCCACCAGCTCTTCTTTGTTTCTGGGAGTCCCTGAGAAGAACTGCGTAGCAACCTGCCCCTACTTCCGGTGAGAGGCGACCCCGGGGCGTTTGATGGACCAGTCAGTGTAGGAGCGAAAACAGGACTTGTTCAGAGTTTTCCCACCGGAGAAAATGACTCCTCTTTCTCTGCCTGGTGCGGCGGGGGCCAACTGTGGCTAAGCCCTGGGAAGCCAGCTGGTAGAATATGGCACTAGTTTAGTGTTGCTTCTTTTCAAGGGCTACCTCCAGGCTCCTTTCCTTGTGCCCCGTCCACCTCTGCCTTGGCAAGCTTGCTTGCCCATCGCCTGCACGTGGGCTATTGCTTAAGAAGAGGAGGTCCTGGCCTGGATCTCTCAGCTCTCTGGATTCTGCCACACTCTTATCTCAATATTGTCTGCTGCCCAGTAATCTGAAACCTCCTTAAACATGCCAGGGAATTTTTGAAGTCCGTGGATGGAATGGACACAGCTCCATTGTAGGCAATTTGGATTCCCTGTCATTTACCAACTTTTTTATTATGCATTTGCGGTCAAATAATAGCAACATTAATAGTTAATATGTTACCTAAGATCACATAGTAAGCGGTAGAGCCAGGCCTTGAACCCTGGTAGAGCTCAGATGTCTAGGAACTTGGACAGTAGAAGTGATTCTCCAGAGTTTTCTACCAGTCAATAAGAACTCAGGTTTCATTCATTTACTTCAACAGTCATTTACTGGGATGTTTGTCTACTGTATGCTCTCCACTATACCAAGGATGGATGGATGGATGGATACATCTGTTCTTGTTTAATCTGCCTTTGCCCAGTGACACAGTTGCCATAGTTGTCTCCATTTTATGGATGGAGGTACTGAGCTCTGGCAGGCGAATAACATGCTCAAGGTCATACACCCAGAAAGCAACAGAGGCAGCATCTCAATCCAGTCTTCAAACCCTGAGTCCAGTGTTTTCATCACTGCCACAAAGATGTCCAGTATGTTCACTCTGCATAGAGCAAATGGCGGAGGCAAGGTGGGGGGACAGCCTGCATAAAACACTTCAGGGAAGGGTATATGGAATATACTAGAATGAAGGGTGGGCGAGGAGGGGCTGAGAAAATAGATCCTTTATTTAACTTGTTTGACTCACAATTACTAATCAAAGAAAGAGAGAAATGGAGGTTGAGTTCCACCTGGGCTCTTTAGTGGCTCTTTTTCCCTTCTTGACTAAGCCCCATTTGCACATCATCAGCTTCAAGCAGGACACACCCATCTTATACCCATGTGTGAGTCTAGCCTAACAGGGATCTGTGGAGGAGAATTGAAAACCCGCTGTTGAGAAGTTCTCTCCTTGCCACAGCTGGCATTGAGCTGGTAGGGTTCCAGAGAGACCCTGGCCAGGGTCTGGATGGCGCCCTGGAATATGGCTGCCCCTCCCCCCTCAGGCAGAAGAGGGGCCTGCCTGGCTGGTGTGGGCAAACTCAGAACCCATCTGTTCAGCTCCAGGCCCAGCAAATGTTGTGTAGGTGGATGGAAGGGTAGGATCAAACCAGTATTTAGTAATGGGGTGGTCTCGTGGTAAATATTTGTGAGTGATATCACCCAAGCTTCATGCAGCTCATGGAGTTCTAGATAGGGCTACTTTGCCCTCTGTAGGCCAGCTAGGCTAAGGGAGCATCATAGAAACCATCAACTGGACCAAGGAGGCTGTGGGACCATGGCAGCACCCACAGCCCTTTTGAACTGAAAGTGGCACTGAAGCCTTTAATCCTGTCACTCGAGTATCATCTAGCCATCTGTCTGTTGCTCCTCACAGCCCCTGGTTCTGACTGCTTCCTTGATTTGGAGTGGTGCCACCAGGGAATAATAAGAAGAGGAAGGCTTAAACTTGGAGAGGAGAGAAGGAAGAAACCCTGGGTTGAGAGTGTTTTCACTTGTGGTTTCCCACAGAGAGACTGCTGCGATAAAGCAGAGTTGAAGACGCCAGCCAGTGATCCGGCAAGGCTGTGTCAGCCGCTTGTTACCTGCACTAAGATTGGGATACCTGAGTTCTCGTCCCTTTTCTGCCGCTGATTAGACGTGTGACAAATCTTAAATTAAGACAGCTCTAAACCTAGGTTTCTTCATTTCTAAAATTAAGGGAATGGACTAGAAAGTTCCTTCCAGCTCTCATCGTCCACGATTCCCACCCCTCCTCAGATGTGAAGCTTTGCGAAGAAGGTTGATCCTTTGGGGTTGTAGCCAAGTCTTGGTAACGCGCCACAAAGCTGAGAAGCGATGATTCCTTCAGTTGAAATCGAGAAATCCACAGAGCCAGAGCAGAGCAGACTGTTTTCCCAGCTACTAAAAAGGCCTGCAGATCGCAGAGTGCTAAAGCTAAAAGGGACCTTGGAGATCATCTGGACTTAACCTCTCATTTCACAGATGTCATTAATGAAGTTCAGAGAGGCATAGTGACTTACCTAGAGCCACATGACTAATTAACGTCAGAGTCTCTGTCCCATCTGAGCTCAGCCCCTCAGTCAAGGTGACAGTATGTGGCTAATTGGCATTTAAACCTGGGGCTTGAAGATATTTCCAAACGCCTGCCTTCTGTGCTCTTGTATGAAGGTAATATCATTATATTTTGCTGGGCTGGGTTAACGATGGGTCTTTGATAGAGCCATTCTGAGTGACTTTGGACCCCTAATAAGAAGTGGAGGGAATTCCCTGGTGGTCCAGTGGTGAGGGCTCCGTGCTCTCACTGCCGAGGGCCCAGGTTCAATCCCTGGTTGGGGAGCTAAAATCCCTCAAGCTGTGCAGCGTGGCCCCCCCAAAAAAGAAAGTGTTAAAAAATTTTTTTTGAGAAGAAGTGAAAGAAATGGTCATCCAGGGGACTGGCTAGGGGGACCCAGGATAACTGGGCGCCTAGTACAGCCCATGGTAGACCATTCCTCAGCCTGAGATGCATTGCTGAGGCAGTATCCTCAGCAGCCACTAGATGTCCATAATGCCTCGCAGGGTTTGCCAGCAGTGAGCAGGGTGCTACCTTGCCTCCAGTAGGCTTTTGGCCCCCTCAAGGTGGGTCCATCCGTGGCAGGAAGATCACATATGTACCCCCTGAAACTCTAGTTCCTATTTGCAATACTTTTCGGCTGCCAAACCCTACTCAAGCACCTTATCTGTTTTTATATTCTTTACGCCGCCGTTTTTTTTTTTTGTTTTTTTTTTTAAATGGGAATTATTTATTTATTTTTGGCTGTGTTGGGTCTCTGTTTCTGTGCGAGGGCTTTCTCTAGTTGCGGCAAGTGGGGGCCACTCTTCATCGCGGTGCGCGGGCCTCTCACTGTCGCGGCCTCTCCTGTTGCGGAGCACAGGCTCCAGACGCACAGGCTCAGTAGTTGTGGCTCACGGGCCTAGTTGCTCCGCGGCATGTGGGATCTTCCCAGACCAGGGCTCGAACCCGTGTCCCCTGCATTGGCAGGCAGATTCTCAACCACTGTGCCACCAGGGAAGCCCCAACGCTGCCGTTTTAACTAAGAAAAGAACGAGAGCCAAGGAGGAAAAGCGATTTGGAAAATAAGAAAGAAAAAGAAAAATAGTATGGAAATTGACCTCCACAAAGGGAAAGACATCAGTTGATTGGTGAATTAGTAGTGACAAAACATAAGAAATGGTCTGTATGGAAAAAGTCACCTTCTCCTACCTAAGGCAATGAACACATTGTGTGTGTGTGTGTGTGTGTGTGTGTGTGTGTATTTGCATCTCTCACTCACTTCCACCCACATGTACAGATACCTTTCCAAGGTCAACTGGTCATGAGGTTTCTGTTTAATGGATAAAGTCACCATTGCAAAAAAGTAAGGTTATTTTTCTTGCCTATGATCCTGAAGTGAGCCTGTGACCATGCCATTACTACCCACAGTCATAAAGGGAATGGATTTTATTCCTTGAGCCTGATGATTCAAGGCGACGCAGCTGTTCTAGACTTACCCACTCTTCCTAGTGCCTCAAAACCCACTGTCCTTTTCCCCTTAGAACTCTGCTGTCTAAGGAAGTCAGAAGGAAGTGGACAAAAAAGCACTCTCCCTCTGGGTCCCATCCAGAGCAATTTGTAGAAAACCTCAGAAAAGAAAAGATGCTTAATAAGAATGGCAAGGGGCTATAGAATGGAAGGGCCTCTTCCTCTTCTCTGAGGCTGGTTTCTTGGGGCTTACCGTTTCTTATCGGGCTGCCAGGCCTGAGTGAAGGGAGAAACCTCCCAACGCCCCAACTGCTGCCTCTTTTGGAATAGACAGTTTGTGCCCATTCTAGACACAATCATCTGTATGGTCAAACAGCCCAGAGAGGTCCAGCCAAAAGCCTTGGAAATGTACTCTTCAGGTGCACTAGCCCATTACAGGCCCTGTGGTTTATCCTTCCCTTTAACTGCCTTTGTATAGCAGTAACAATAATGATGTTAACAGCAACATTTCCTGGGGCATTGATCGGTACCCATATTAATCATCACAACAGCTCTGTGAGGTGGGTACCATTAGATTCCCCATTTTGCAGATGAATTTAAGACGCTTTCTCAGGATCACAGAACTAGTAAGTGGCTATATCAGTTTCCTAAGGCTGTCATAACAAATTACCACATATTTGGTGGTTTAAAACATCAGAAATTTATTCTCTCGCAGTTCTGGAGGCGAAAAGTGCAAAATCTGGTAGGGCCGTCCTCCCTCCAGGGGCCCTAGGGGAGAATTTGTGCCTGGCCTTTTTTGCCTGTTCCAGCTCCTGGTGACTGTCCCATTCCTTGATTTGTGGCCGCGTCACATCAATCTCCTTGGTCATGTTGACTCCTCCTTTTCTGTCTGTCTCCTCTTTGACTTTTAAGGACACTTGCCATTGGATATAGGGCCCACCTGGTCAATCAAGGGTGATGTCATTGCAAGATCCTTAGTTGCATCTGCAAAGACCCTTTTTCCAAATTGGGTAACATTTACAGGTTTGGGGATTGGGACGTGGGCATTGTCTGTCTGGGGCTCATTCAGCTCACTGCAGTGACAGAGCTCAAATCTATTCAGCATTCAAATTTTAAACCACTGTGATGCTGCGATGTGCCACTTAAGATGGACCCTCCCCCTTCTCTTCCTCTTACCTCTAGCAGGTACATCCTCTGTATACCTATGCTTGTGAGGGGGAGAGGAGAGGAGCCAGGTGTCAGCGGTATGGCCATTGGGTCTTCCCGTTGGAAAGGGAGAGAGGGTTCCCTCAGTCAGTGCAACAGTTAGGAAACATCACATGAGCTGAGGGAAGGGGGCCCGTGGACTAGAGAAGCTCAAGAAATCTGCCTTGATTCCTTTTCTTGATAATTTTCTCACTCTTTACATGGCCTGTTGATTTTATCCCAAAGATCTTGGAACATCTAAGCATTTACCAGTAATATTAGAGGTACCTCTTGGCATTGCTACAAAATTTGGCTCAACTGTAGTAACTAAGTCACAGAAATGTTGAGCTTCCCACTCATTGGAGATTAAGAAAGGCCTGAAGATCAGAGCGCAGCAGATACAAAGGCAGATGCGGGAGTGAGAGCTATGAGTAAGTGGCTTTTCGAGTATCTCCAGCACAAATCTCATCCTTAACCAAGAGTCCATGCCTGCAGGGACACACACATACACAGTGGTTTTATAAATTTATTCATGTTTTGGTTAGTGAAAACCCAAACACTTTTTTCCCCCAAACTGAGTCCTACGTGAAAGAGGGAGGGGGAGAGAGAAGGAATGACATGCATTCATTCATACATGTTAGTGGGCATTATACCGTAGTGGAGGTTATGAAAGTATTCTGGAATCAGAGAAACCTGGGTTCAAATCACGGTTCTCTCTCTTGCCTACTGTGTATAATATATGCTGTGTATATAAGTTGCTTCTTTAAGCTTCAGATTCTTCATGTGTAAAGTGGGATTAATAACTGTATTTATTTTGTGGTGTTAGACTAGAAGCAAGTAAGGAAAATCAGTCAGTCTTAGCTAATAGTAATATGTAGTAGTAGCAGCTGTTACTTTCTAATAAGGAAACTAGTATAGAAGGGAAATATTTTTATCCAAAGTCAATTACTGAGAGAATCCTTTTTTTTCTTTTATTTTTCCCTCTGCTCTTGGTATTGCACCTAATTTAGACCTTTCAGTTCTTCATTTAAGATATAAGGTGTTTCTCACTGTTTTTAAGTTAGTTTTGAGATGATTTTAGACTCAGAGACAGGTTGAACATACTCAGACTATAGGATATGGTCTTCACCCAGCTTACTATTATGTTAACATCTTATATCACAGAACATTTACTCAAAACTAGAAATTAAAGGATTCGAGACATAGGTGTTTACTCTTTCCCTCTAAATCTATTCTCCACAGCCACCGAAGCCATCTTTGTGACACTATATCAGATCATGTTATTGATTTGCTTAGAATGCTCCAGTGTTCTTCCCCCTCATAATTCAAATAACGACCAAATGGTGTACCATGGACCACAGGCCCTGAGCCATCATGCCTTGCCTGCTCCTATGCCCTCGTGTTTTATCACCTTCCTGCTTAACCCCTACCCTTCAGCTATGCTGCTCTTCTTTCTTTTGGAATACTCTAAGCCGGTTCTCCCCATTAGGGCCTCTGCTCTCTGCTCTGTCTGGAATGTTCTTCCCCCACATCTTCAGGTGGTTGGCTCCTTCTTGAGCAGGTCTCTTGGGACTTTCCATGACTACCCTGTCCTTTAGACTACTTTAGTAGCCCCACCAATCATAGTCATATCCCTGGGTTTTATTTTCTTATTTGATTTACCATCATCTGAAATTCTCATTTACTTGCACACCCCATGAAAGCAGAGGCCCTTCCCATCTTGTGCCCAACACCTAGATCATAGTGGTGAATTAATTATTTCAGAGGAAAGAGGACTATTCTTTGACCCAAATGAACAGGAGTTCAGGCCTCCCTAATGGTGTATCAATAGCCCTAGCCCTACTCCATAAACCTTTGAAAAGATAGGTGAAAAATGACCAGCTTTTGGGACTTCCCTGGTGGCACAGTGGATAAGACTCCATGCTCCCAATGTAGGGGGCCCAGGTTCGATCCCTGGTCAGGGAACTAGATCCCACATGCATGCCGCTACTAAGAGTTTGCATGCCACAGCTAAGGAGCCCATGAGCCACAACTAAGGAGCCCATGTGCCGCAACTAAGGAGCCCGCCTGCTGCAACTAAGACCTGGTGCAACCAAATAAAAAATAAATAAAATTTAAAAAAAAAAAAAGAATACCCAGAACCTTGTAATTTAAAAAAAAAAAAAAAAATCAGCTTTTTTTTTTTTTAATACTGGGAAATTTAAGGAGGATCCTAGGGATCATAAGGTTTCGCCAGTCCTCAGTTTTTAAAATTCCTAGCCCCTTGCTGACAGATTTATGAGCAAGAGTTTTATGGAGGTATCATCAAAGCTCACGGGTTCTTGGCAGTTGTGGATATGTGAAGAGTGAGCAGAAGAGCGAGTATAGGTACACAGATACGATTATCTGTGCTCATGGATACACGTGCCTGTCATTTTCAAATTTGCTAAAGTGCATTTTCTCCAAAGGGAGTGAGGGCTGTTGAGCCTGAAATAGGGAACACCAGGACTGTAAGAGGAAATGCTTTGGAAGTGGCTATGCCAACGCTAATTAAAGAATGTTAGGACAATCACCACTAGCAGTAGTAAAGGGCGCCCCATTACCTCGCTTTATGGAGAGCTGGGTAAATTTAAAAGCAGCTATAATTATCCCACTGAGTGCCCGAGCTATAGCGCAGTCGGTGGGCACCTGGCTGGGCGGTGAGAGGAGCCCAGAGCTTCTGTCCAGGGTCCTTATCTCTATTAGCTGTAGTCCCTAAATTTTGCATGACTAAAGAACAAACAGTTCCATCAACAGACTCTTAATTTAAAACACTCAGGGGGGAGATTGAAGCAAACAGCTGTGTGGAGAGTCTGACTGGGAGCCTGGCCACCTGGGTCCTTCCCCAGCTTTGCTATTGACTTTCCCTTTTGCCTTGAGGGAAGATGATTCTTCCTGTTGTGACTCCATTTTCCTTGACCATGGATGTATCACAGATTTTGTTAAAAAAATAGTCGCATGGGGCTTCCCTGGTGGCACAGTGGTTAAGAATCCCCCTGCCAATGCAGGGGACACGGGTTCGAGCCCTGGTCCGGGAAGATCCCACATGCCGCGGAGCAACTAAGCCCGTGCGCCACAACTGCTGAGCCTGTGCTCTAGAGCCCGTGAGCCACAACTACTGAGCCCGTGTGCCACAACTGCTGAAGCCCGCGCACTCTAGGGCCCCCGTGCGGCAACTACGGCGCCTGCGTGCTGCAACTACTGGAGCCCATGCGCCTAGGGCCTATGCTCCGCAACGAGAGAAGCCACCGCAATGAGAAACCCATGCACCGCAACGAAGAGTAGCCCCTGCTCGCCCCAACTAGAGAAGGCCTGCGTGCAGCAACAAAGACCCAATGCAGCCAAAAATAAATAAATTAAATAAATAAATTTTTTTAAAAAATAGTCACATGGCTTAGGGCTATTCTCCTGGGAATATTCTAGGACCCCTTATGGAGCAGGTCACTGCTTCAGAGAAGACCTTATAGTTTAGAGAGAGTGAACAAGATGGGAACACACTTTCTATACTTACCCTAGGGATTTCTGACTGAATTTAAGAAACATGCTCAGCTTGGAACTTTTTCTGTGTTTTTAATCTGTTCAATTTGGCTTGAAACCTGTTGTGCCCTTTTCTGCTGTTTCTTCTTGTAGCTTTTCCATGGCCTATACAGCAGTGCCATGTTGGCACTGCCTTCTCTTTCCCAGGCTTCTTTATCTGTTGTTCAGTCTCTTTGTGGATCAGCATCTGTGGCCATCAAGCTGCCTCGCACAACTTGGTAATTGTTTTCAATTTTATGCTGCCAGTTTCAGCTGTAGCTCGGGTTTTCTTACTTCCAGTTGGTATGGCCTCAGTTCATCATCCAGTACTGGCCTGATAAGGTGGGTTCATTTGTCTGATCTAAGGAGTTTCTGAGGGAGACTTGGAGGACCCCTAATGAAAATGTGGGCTTGAATTTTGTCTCTTAGTTGCTGTTGTGACCATCCTCAACCCACCCCATCCTTGAGCAAAAGGCCAGGCTCTTACCCTTAGAAGTGGAGGGGCGTGCAGCATTGGGGACAACAGGAGCCTAGCCTGGAGCTCACACCACTGGCTTCTCCATGAGTCATCAAACGACCGAAGGGTGGGTTGGCTGACACCCAGGTTCCTGGGTGCTGCGTTCCTTTTGTGTTACGTGCGCCTCTTCAGGAGTGAGATCTCCCCAGCCTCCAGCCTGCTCTTGATCCATGGTTTTAGATGCAGTTCTATCTGCACATGCTTCCAGTGGGAATCACCTTTATATCTAGAGGAATTTGGGGTGGGTGAACGTGAAATAAGGGAGCTAGGACCCTCAGCTCCTCTAGCAGCTGTAGAGAGAATTAGAATTCCCCAGCTGGTTGGTTCGTCAGTCTGTCATATTCCTATTCTCTCTATGTCTTTCACTTACTGTCTCTCTCACATGCAGTTCAGAATTTGGCCAGAGCTGATAGGTAGATTTGTTTGTTTTTACACAAGGGTAACACGACTATCTCATTCTTCTTTACCCCAGAACACTACCCGTGGCCGTGACACCCTGCCTTTTCAATTTTTCCTCGCTACCAGCCAGGAATGCTAAGCAGCAGGCTCTCGGGAACCTGTCGTGTTGGTCTACTTGAAACTGTTTCTCTGATGGACGCCAGACTGAAATGGCTCTGCTTCTGATAAGGGGTGCTGGAGCCCCACTTTTGTGGGGCCCCCAGTTGGGGATCTGGGAGTCTACTACCATGATGCCTGGACACTGACAGCCTGGCTAGAGGAGCCCTTATTCTGTATCACTTTCTTGGTGACGGGGGCCAGTTTGTGTGACAGCCCAGTGAGGCTGCTTGATTTGTATTCAGTGCACAAGCCCTAAAGAAAAAAGTCTGAGAGGTGCCTTGCCAGCCAATAACTCTGAAAGGATTCTTTGTGTAAGTGAGCAGTCTCTGGGCTGGACGCCCTCCCTCCCCGCAAGCTGGCCTCGCTGGCCCAGTAACTCGGTGGTGCTTTGGAGCTGGCACCGAGCCCTTGGGGATCACTCCCGAAGGGGAGAGCATCTTGGGATCCCAGGCACACAGAGCAGCTTCAGCTCTGTCCTTCCTGCCCTGGCATCTGACAGTCTGCCTCCAAATGCCAGTCCGTGGGATCTATTCAAGGCCCTGTGTGCACACGAGACAGTAAGTGAAAAAGAGAGAGAGGAATATGAAAAGACCAACTGACCAACAGACTGAGGGCATTCTAATTCTTCCTTCTAGTGGAAGCCTCCAGAGAAAGATGGAGCCTGTGTCCAACACTCCAGGGGGGCTGCTCCATCTCTCTTTCGGCCAGCAGGACCCTGTGTTGGCCTGAGCCTTTTGATTTCCTAACCAATTAAAGCAGTCTTTTGCTCCCGTTGTCTGAAAAGCGACAGACCTTCTGCTCCTGTACACCTGAGAGCTGCAGGGTAAATGTCTTTATCAAACTGAGACTAAGAGGAGCTCCCGCTCTGACCGGAGGCCGGGCCTGCCTCTGGCCTCCAGCACCACCATCAACAGCCCTGCCCCTTTTCAGCGCAGCTTAAGGGGTGGGCTTCCTGCCAGCTCCTGTCTCGGTCTGAGTCTATCTCTTTAAGAGTGTTATTTGTTATTGAGCTTTCTGAACACATAACCTTGACTTGCTTGCTTAGGTGAATAAGACCATTCTTGTTAAATACTGTTTTCTAGGATGGAGAAGAATTAAGCAGGTGTTGAAGGATTTTCCTAAAGACTCATGTGTGAGCCTGGAGGACAATAGCACTGGGAAGCAGCGGGGTAGGGGTCTGGCATCTCTGTGTTAAGCTGCATTTGTTGTGAGAGAAGCCGAGAGGTTGGCGGAATTTTGTCCCATCACGTGGTCCGTCTCAGAGGTGAGGCTGGCTGTCCCCTCGTATTTCAGTGCTGCTGGGTTTCTCATTCTGGTTTCACCTTTGCCAGGGTTAAAACCCCCTTTGTGTCTCATTTTTAAGATATTGATCAAGGGCCTGATATCCAACTCTCTGGACAAAAATACCAAAAAATAGGGTTCCCCATATTTAGTCCATCGAAATAATGTACTAAACATTGCAGCACTTTTATAGGGTGCCCATTAAATAGGACAGTGTAACCCGACCACTTTTTTTAATCTTTTTCTTCTGGAAGCCTCTAGGAAGGGCTGTGGGCCTGAGAGAGAGGCTGTGTCAGGGGCCAAAGCTAGCAGAGTAGGGTCTCCTGCACTGGCCCAAACTCAGCTTCTCCTGAGGAACGTTTGGTCCCCCGAAAGAAATAGGGATGTGGTCCCACACAGCGACCCAGCCACAGACTCAGTGCTGTCACATCGGGATTCGTGGAGAAGAAAACCAAGGAACTATTTCCATTCGGCTGAAGGAAAGTGTCTCCCAGGCCCACTCCCATCTCCAGTGCCCCTCTGCCTCTCTTGGGCCTGTGGCACTTTTGGTTGGTGTGTTAATCACTTCTCCATGCAGCACCGTCAAGGAGCTTTGCAGCCCTGATGCGAAGTGCAGAAAGATTTTTTCAGACCCCATCCACAAAGGGACAGGCAGGCTCCTGACAAAACAGGCTTTGGAGGCAAATATAGCCCTGCCTGTTTCACAGAGACCTTTGTCCCCTGGAGCAGGTCAGGTGTGAACAGAAATTCTGAAACCAGTGACTTGAAAGCTGGTTACCAAGGAATTTTCTGCATGGGCCCTGTGCATGTACAACATGCTTATTTTTAAAAGCCTTCCTTGTTCTCGCCTTGCTGGAATCATTCATTGTTTTTCTCCCAGAGAAGATAATAAAACGGGGTTTGGAATAAGGAATGGGCTGGTCTTCCCTTGCTCCTAACCTCTCCCATCTTTTATTCCTCCTGTCGCTCCTACTCCCAAACTTATAATTTAAGATATCCTTCTAGAAGGGACTAGGGATGGCCTTGCTCTCATCCTCAGGTATAATAGCCTTTTCCCATTCAGTTCTTTCTTTTTCCCCATAACTCACATGGAGTGGAAGGAATGAATCTGTTTCTGGATTGATGAGTCTCATTCAGTCATTGTCTACATTGGTCTCTCTGACCTGCTAATGCCATTTGAGTTTCTAAAGTCCTTACTTTGCAAATGCACTTGTGTCCTGGGTTTAACTTCTGATTACAGGATTAGCAGAGATTATACAGTCTGTCTGATGTCTTCTCCAGGCTTTCTATCAGATTTGTGGCTATGAATTGAGAGAGATTTGTACATCGACAGAATAGGAGCTATAGGCAGAGATGGACCGATGAGGGAAAAAGAAAAAGGATCTCGTGTAAAGAACTGGCGTGGTATCAGTCCTGATATTTGAATCAAAACCAGTTAAGAATCTGGGAACCTAGACTTTCTACCTCTTGATGTCATGATTCTGCTGCACCTGTGCCCTCTTTCCTAGACCAGCTTTTCGTGAACCCTGACTCCTCCCCCTCCCCACCCCAGTTGTTTCACCGGAATAGAACTCGCCGATGCTCTGGGTGGCACCCTTTGCTAAGAGCTCTCCTGGCATCAGCCATCCCTCTTGCCTCCATCTTGTCAGTTCTCATTAGACAGCAACTCTTCAGTTGTACATTGAGGACCCTGAGAGGCCGGAAAAAAATGACAGATGGGCTTGGGACACAGAGCAGCTCCTGTGACTCAGAAACATTAGGGGATGCAGCCACCTAGTTTTGTCGTGGAGGTTAAAAAAGACACAGATAACTATGGAAAAGGCTCCTGGGTCACTGTAGGCTATAGGTGCTTCGTGCTGCAATAGACCATCTATGCAGGAGACTGACCTCTCATAGAAAGTCAGTCCCAAAGGAAGGCAGCTCCAGGGTGGGTTAGTTTAACTGAGATGAGGCCCCAGGTCAGAATCAGGTACCTTAGTTTTTTTCCTCTTCTGTGTTTGAACCATTCCCTCAGCGTGACCACAGTTCTTTCTTGGCTGCAAGATGGTTGCCATAGCACCAGGCATTGCATGCCCACACACCAATCTCCACAGGCAGGAGAAGCAGTGTGTTTCTGCATCTCTTTTTAAAAGCAAAGAAATCCTTCCCCATATGCCTCTCACCTTACTTCCTCTTATATCTCACTGTCCAGATTTGGATGACACTACTAAACTGTGATGTGGCACCAGGAAAGAGAACTCTGCTCCCCAGTGATGGACTGAGTGAGACCAGGGTTTCATAGGGTCCATGAATTTGGATGGGGAGAAAATTACGTCTTTATTAGCCTCTAACTCAAATTTAGCATGTCCTTTGAATGTGAATGTAAGCCAAAAATCATAGTGAAACTAGTGTATCTGTGATTTTGTCACCAGTGGAAATCACAGGTATTTTTATATCACATTATAATAGTTGCAGGAATTTCAACATTGTGTTTACTCTTATCACTGCCTTGAGATTATAGATGTCAGACCTACTGCTAGATCTTGTTATTTGGTGTGTTAATAAAGAAGTACATATATTTACTATATCCTGATTTGGGTGGGTTTTAAAAAATATTTTAATAACTGTTTCAGTGTAAATGGTTTCCTTTGCAATCCTATGTATTTTAATTAATGTATCCAAAAATATTATTATTCTATGACGGGGTCCATAGGTTTCCCTCGACTGCCAGCGAGTCCCATGGCACAAAAAAATAACTTAGATCGTCACATTTTCCTGAGTCACACATAGATATCACAAGGAAAAAGGACAGAGACTTGCCAGCAGGGAGAAGGGGAAATGGCTATTGAGTGGCAACCATCGGGCCTTTCCACAGCAAGTGCCCATAGACTCAGGCAGCCAAAGTGCCACCAAGTGGTTCCGGCCCTGCTGTTGCCCAACTGCGTTTAATTTACAGCTGGGTCTCCTGAACTTGAGGCATTGATTATACTGTCTATGTGCTATTGCCAAGTCCAAGTACCCTCTATACTATTATCTCCTTAATATTTTTCTTTAAATCACTCTGTTCTTTCTGAAACTATCTTGGAACTTTTAAAAATGGAAACACATCACTTATCATAAATGAAAGGAAATTTAAAAAATAAATACGGAGAATGCAGAACAGTGTTACTGAATTCTGGCTAAATCCTGTTTGCCTGCGAGGCTCTGAGCCTGAGGTCTGCCCGGTTTTTGTTAAAGAGATGCTAAAGACAGATTAGCAGTAAACCAAGACTTTCTCCTTAATTTATTCAGAGTCACTGAGAAATAATTAAAAAGGGAATAACTCAGTTTGTGGTTGTCATTCAGTGCCCTGTCATTGCCCCATCTAAAATAATTCACTCCCTTGGAAAAAGCAGGGTGATGCCAAGTGACCCTACCTACAAAGGGAATGAGGTTAGTCGGACTTAGTTTTCATGAACATGTCATCTCTTAATGATCACTGCTTTCTAAGAACTCACAAACTACATTTCAACAACTGCTTCTGGGATTTGGTCCAGGACAGACTTTAAGCTTTCTTACCTGTGGTTCATGGACTTCACCATCTTTCCGTTTCTTTTGCTCCATTCTTTTTTCCCTTTTTAAAGGTCAGACTAGCGTTTGCCTGTCTCCATTCTGACAGCATCTCTTCTGTTCTCGCAGATCCAGCAGCTATCAGAGAACTGATGAGGCTTGATGTTACTCAGTGGGACTTTAGGGGGGAGGCATCAGTTCTGGAACCCAGTGGCGGAAGAGGCAACCCCTCTTGGCATAGTCCCAAAGCTCAAAGAGAGACAAACTAGGTGAGCAGAGGCCCTAAAAGTCAGAAGACAGGGACCTGCACCAGAGTAGTTTTGGCCCTGCTCGCAGCAGGAGAGAAACACACAGAGGGGATTGAACTGGGCATGCAACTTCGGGGTGCAGAGCCAAGAGTTGGAATCGGAGTATTTGAGAGCTGGAAGGAAGCTCAGAAGTCTAATCCCATCCCCCATCTAGAGATAAGAAATAACAAACCCAGAGAAGTTAAGCCATAAAGTCACACTGGCACACGGTAGTGGCAGAGCTGAGATGAGAACCCCTACCCTGCGCTACTTTCACTCTTAAGGTACTAAAAGTACTTTCTCCTCCTTCCGTTCACAGTGTTAAAACAGGGCTGGGGGTCACTCTCCCACCCTCCCCTCCTCCGCTCTCCTTTCCCTTTCCTCACGGGTCATTGTTTCACCCCTTCTTCCCGTTGCACCTCCAGGCCCTCGTCCTTGCCTGCAGCTCTGCTTCTCCGGAGCCCTCTCTCATTCCTGGGGCCTTTTAGCACTGGTGTTGAAGCTGAAGGAGAGAATGTTCTTTCGGGTCATGTCAGACCTTTGTGCCCCATGCACCTCTTCGTGATGTAATGCTGTTGCTGGTGGGCATCTTTATGATGGGAGATGAGGAGAACTCAGAGAGTACTTCTTCCATCTCCCTTCTCTCATCTCCCTTCTCTCATCTCCCCCACAAAGATTCTAGTTGCCAAGTGCGGGGAGGCCTGGGGTCTACATTTCTCTTCTTTCCTGTTCATCTCTGGACCTCCGAGAACACAAGAGGTTAGAAGCTCTGGATGGAAGGGGGTGAGACCACAGCTGCAATTTCCAGGCGCTGACTTAGAACTGGTAGTGATTTTTTTTTTTTTTTTTTAAATAATTCAGGCAACCCCATTGTGAAGGACAGGCTGACACTTGCTGACCATGCTTGTGCAAAATTTCTCCTGGAGCTGTTAGTTGTGTGCATGTTTACACGCTGAGCATGCCTTGTGGGCATGTTTGTATGTGAGCGGGTGCTGCCATTCCCAGAGCAGGCCTCCTGCAGAACTGAGACGCTTTTCTTAATGGTTTGAAACGACAAATGTTATTGTCTTTGAGTTAAGTGGTTCAATTAGCACTGATTGGAAAGAGTGGGATGAACTGGGGAAACGCGCAGGCTGTTTGGTAACAGCCTCAAGAACAGAGGGAGGGAGGGAGGGAGAGAAGGTGTCACCGACTAAAACAGCTCCCAGGGGTGGCCTGTCCCTCTGTGTGGATGGGGGAGAGAGCTGCCGGGACCGATTTTTGTTTGGGGGGCAAGAGCAGGAAGCTGTTAGAGAGGTGACGTCGGTGTGTCTGTGTAATTTCCCTGCTGCTGTAAGAGATCTTCCATTCTCCACATAAAATATTAATCACCCCGCGACGTGTCCCCTCTGCCCACTGGTTTAACCCAGTGTCAGGATGCGCTCTGGTTTGCAGTCCTTCCAGCTGTTCACGCGGGTGCTTTGTACGTCCATCTTTCTGTCCGCCAGAGACCTTTCGGGGAAGGTTAGCAGCATTGCAAAGCCTTTCATATCTTCTGAGCAGCCTCAGGTATTTTCACCCTGCAGTTCTTCCTGGGGATAGAGGTGGGGTCAGCACCTTTATTTGTGAGTCTGTGCCCTCCCCAGTCTTTTCTCTTTACCCCTTTTTCTCTGCTACCCTAACATGAGCAGCTCCAGGATCATTTCAAGCCCCAGAGCTTTTCATTCCACCCTTCCCCTCCAGGTCTGAGTTTCCCAGCACTGTGGAGGGCTCAGTGATTGATCTGTCGCTGTGCCTCGTCTCCCAGAAGGTTTTCTCTTTCCACTCTGGATAAAAGAAACAAGGCCCGGCTGCTCCAGGCTTTCATCTCCCAGCCCTCGTTCTTCCTGGCCCCTCCTCTCACAGCTGCTCACTTCCCCAAGCTTCCCCTGTTCCTCCAAGGCCTCCCAAGGAGGACAGGTTTCTCTTCTGTTGCCATCCCGACACAGGGTCCACCTCTTCCTTCCCTTTCCTCTTGGGTCCACCATGGTTCCAACCACCCTCTGCCTCTCAACTCATTGCTAAGACCAGAAGACTGGAAGAGCTTCCCGCCTGCTGCCACGTTCGTGCAGCAGGATGGTGTGATTGTTGGCAATGTGGACTTAGGAATCAGAGACCCGCTTTTGAATTCTGGCCCTTTCACATACTGGCTGCATGGCCTTACACATGAGACACTTAACTCATTAACCTTTACTATCTTCATCCATAAAACATTAAGTAAGCAGAGTTGTGGGAAGAAAGTCACCTGAGAGCCCTGGAGTGCAGTAAGGGAGAGAATAAGTCAGGGGAACAGTGCATCTCTGCAGGTGATGTGAAGGTGAAAGAGATTCTGAGCTGATGTCTTAGGGTCATCAAATGAAAGCTTGGCTAAAACCAAGGAGGCCGGGGTAAACACACACATAGGAAAGGCTTACCAGAGAGCACTGCATTCTGTATCAAGAAGAATTAACTTCAGGGACACCCTCTATCCCAAGCAGATAGCCTCGGGTACCACATAATTGGTCCCATCCAGTCTTCATGAGAAGGCTGAATCAGGAGCTAGTTGCATGTGCGTGTGTGTGCTTGTGTGTATGCGTGTGTAAGAGAGACATGAACAGAAAGAGTTGTTTATTCAGTTTTCACCCTTTTCTTTCTCTCCTTCCTCTTTTTTGTACGTGGAGGGTTCTTCTGTATGAATGTCCCTAAGGAGACAAAGAAGTTTTACAGAAACCACTGTTTTCTAGCCATCTTTATATCATAGATTGAGTCAGCGTGACCCAGCAGATCCTGAAGAGAAAAGTAGGATGAGATTCCCCACACCTCACCGTTTCCCCCCTTCCCCCAGGTAGCTCACACTCACAGCCCCCACTCTCACACGGAGAAAAGACCTCCGCAAGTTTCTCCTTCCCTGACTTGAGCAATGCAGTTATTGCGCCATAGTGAGGAGGTCATTGCTGCTGAACCATCCAGAAAGAGGCTCTCATAGCCATATAAAACCCAGGGAATTGGACCCCAGGAGAGTCCCACATGCCCCTCAGATGCCATTGGAACAATCTTTGAACAAAAACTTGTTTCATCTTCCAGTTCCTGGCTAATTTTTTTTTTTTTTTTTTTGGTCCTCCATCACACTGTTTTCCCCTGGTCTTTGGGCCCAAATCCCGCTTCCATTTATCATGTCGCCTGCAAATCCATTTTCTGTGCTGCTGCCAAGTTCCTTTTCTGCATTCCTGCAGCCATCTACCTATGACCCAGCCAGCCTCCCCCCCCCCCACCCCGAGAGTTCCTGTAAGTATTTGCGAGAACCATTGTTCCGAGAAGATAGGCAGAGCCGCTGATGTGAGGGCCCTGAGAGGGGCAGAGCCAGGTCAGCCCTCCCGAGCTGAAGAAGAGCATCATTGCCGAGATGTTTCTAAGCTCTTCTCTGCTTCGTCTCCATTTTTAATGTAGACTCGCACCCCAAATCCACCTCTGGGTCCATGTAAGAGGCAGCACCTTCATGTATCTGAAAGCTAAATTACGAAGACAAGCTTCTGGAAGGAAGAATTCAGACCTGGTCCTTCCCTGGTTTTGCCTGGTGTGCTGGGCCTCCAGGACCTCCCACAGGCTCCCACCATAGGGTTTTCCTTCTCAACAGGATTCACCAAGTCCTTACTTATGGAGCATCTTGGAGCCACAGTACAAGTTTAAGTTACTGACCCTGGGTTTGTCTGCCCTTCCTAAGATTTAGGTGGAAGCCCAGAAGGCATACTTAATCACATTTGAGATGTACAAGATTGTGTTCTGCTAGGACAGAAAATCAAGGTTCAAAATTTCTTGCAAGTGTGGAGAGAGATGGGTTGTAACTTACAAGGTGAAATGTAATCTACCAGTTGTAACAAATGCAGAGTCCTGTGTTTAAGTTCAAAAAATCAGTTACACAATTACAAGATGAAAGTGACCTATCTTGATGGCAGTTCATTTGAAAATTACCCCAGGGCATTTTGTTTACTACAAACTGTGTACTAACAACAGTGTGAAATGACGGATAAAAATTGCTTTAAAAGAAAATAGTATAGTTCAAAGGATGTAGTTATTCTGCTGTGCTTAAGCAACATCTGGGATACTGTGTTCAGTTCTGACTGTTTTTAGAGAGTTCTTGATAAATGGAGGCGCATTCCTAGGAAGGGACCAGGTGGTATAGAGGGTGGCTGGGATCCAGGACCAGGGAGTAATAGAAATCACTAGGGATGGAAAGAAAAAGCAGAATAAACATTAATAGTATGAATGGCTGCCATGTGGAAGGAGGCAGGGGACGGATGCTTTTTGTGGACTTGCTAAACCCCGTGCTAGTCACTCACACCTGACTCTTTTCTCATCTAATTCTCAAAGCTGCCCTCAGAGAGGTATTTGGGCTCAGAGTACCTTCCCAAAATTACCCACAGGTAAATAAGAAAAAGGGATTAGATTTGTTCTGAATTGCTCCAGACTACAAAACTTAGACCAGTAAGAGGAAGTACAGGTTGAACTTGAAAGATGACTTTTCTAAATAGTGGAATGGACTCGTCTTCGAGAACTCCCTGTTAGGGAATATTTTGCTAGAAGCTGACCATCTCCCAGAAGTATGAGGAAGACATCTGGATTGGGGAGGAGACCAAGATGACCTTTGGTTCAGATGGGGTGTTGTGTAATTCCCGCGGGCTGCCCGAGGGCAGCATCAGGTACAGACGAGCTGCTGGGCAGGGGAAGTGGAGGAGGCTAGGAATGCCAGCTCGCCCTTTCTTCTGCTTTTGCTTTACTGGGCCGTTTACACCAGCCTTCGCCCAGTGCCCCTTTTTGCTTGTCTTCCCAACCAAGAATGGGCATTTTGAGGAGGCCCCATCCTGCCTCCTTCCCCCCCATCAGTACGGTCTGCTCTGCAGCAGCCTCCCCCGTAGCGGGTGTGGCCAGCCCAGCTCCGGACAGAACCGTCTTCCAGGCCAAGACGTTGGCAAGGTCTGGGTATGTGCCCGCACGCTCACACTGCAGCTGATCGATGCCTGTCAGAGCTCGGCATCAGAGTGACAGCCACAGGCCGGGCTGTTTGCTGAACACAACTCGTCCGTCGAGGGAAATCAGACGAAATCCATCTCCTTGTCCAAAGCCTGGCCCGATGGGCTGTGCCTGGAATGCCAGTCTTATATCCCACCCTACTTTGTGCCTTGAAAATCATTCCCTCTGGGACTTCATTGTTACAGTGATGGGTCCCCTGGGGCAGGAGAATTATAGTCAGGAAAGTGATGTGAAGAGACCAGTCCCAGCCCCTACCCTTTAGGAACTTCCAGTTTAGAGCTGGTGGCTGCTGTAATGGGCAATGTGGGTCTAATGCGTACAGAATTGACCCATAGTTATCTTGAATTGATTGGCATAAAATAGAGCATAAATCAAATGGATTGAATTAAAAATTTTGCAGATGTGTTTTGAGCAGGGTGTGACCAGATTAGTAGGTTGTAGACAATTGGTGGGGAAGGGTCTTTTTAAAAGCTCTCATTAGAGAGGCAATTATAGGGTTTTAAGGCTTTCAAATTGTTAAGGACAAGTTTTGGCAAAGGTTCTGTGTTTGTAAACCATTTCGGGCTGTGAGAGCTGTCACCCTGTGTCTTGGCACTAAGCCAGCTAGCAGCTTCTCTTTCCTCTCCCTAAAGCTTCCTTTATCCCATACAAGCCTGTACCTGAAACTTCAAGAAGACCCTCTCTAACCCTCTGCCACTCCAGCACTTCCATTTCCCAAGGCTGCTGGCTCTTAAGTGAAGAACTCTACCCTGCTCCCCACCTCTGTCCGAGGCCGTGCCTAGTAATTCTCCCCCCCTTGCCTGCCCTCCCATGAGGGGTCTGAATGACTCACAGGTGTCAAAGAAAATTGTTGCAGGAGGCCAGTCACTTTGGAAGGCAATATTTTTTTTTTCCCAGTAGCTAGAAGATTGTGGAACAGAAAATCGTTCAAAAGATAGAAGTGGGATGTCTGGATGGCAGTGGAAGGAGGTTGGCCCAGGAGCAAGAGGATGGAGCGTAGCAGCTGAGAAAAATGAGGTGTTTGGGGAGGGGGAGGGTTGCAAAACCGGCAAGCAGAGGAGGGGGATCCTGGATGAGGAGCCGAGGGGTGAGCCAGAGTTCGAGTGGCTCCTTCTGCTGCTGGCCCTCAGAGGGCCTTTCACGCCCAGGGAGGAAGCTCTGGTATTGCTCTCCTAGGGATGTGCCGGAGGGATCAGCCCCTTCTTGGGCCTCCTCACCCCGCGCTGCCCTACTTCAGCAAGCCGAGCGCTCCCCCACCCCGGGCCTGTGGAGTACAGCAGTCAGACCTTCACTGCCCACACACAGGAGCCGCTCTGCAATAAAAGAAAATAAACCAAGGTAGTGGGAATGGCCGGTGCAGGGGGCGGGCTCCCAGAGAGCTGGGCCAGCTGCTGCCCGTCTTCCCCGCACCACTGAGCACCATTAAGGCCGCTGTCAGTAAGTCATCTGCGGTCCCCTGGGCCTCCTTTCTGGGGCTGAGTGAGTGACCCACGCGGTGGTCAGTTGTAGCAGCAACAACAGCAGCAGATATACACGGGCATCCTGGTTCAGGCTCCGTAGACCACTCCAGGGGCAGTAAGACAGGGGAGAGAGAGGCGATTTCACCTCCTAATGCAAACCGACCTCAAGACAAGCCTTGATGGTACCACCTCTGCTGTCCCATACCCAGAACTAGCTGGAAGAGGTGGAGTCGTGGGACCCACAAATGCCCAAAGGGAAGCAGAGGGAGGCACCAGCACCTGGCCGACTGTCCTCCCGGGGTCCCCCCCTTGCACATACATCGTTCTGCACAGCAGATACTTATGCCTTGCACGGAGGTTAGCATTAACAGTGGTTCAGTCTCCAGTAGTTTTCATTCTGTCATGCCGCGTGTCTGGCCCTTTGACCAGAGAGCTTTTAAACTCCTCCTCCCTGCCCTCTTTCCTTGCCCCCTCTCCCTGGCTCCCCCGTCCCCGGCTGGATCCAGACTTGTTGATGAGCCTCAGCTTTCCCCCCGCACACGAAGCACTAAATCTTGCCCGCCTGCCTCTCAACCCACCATCATTTCCCGAGCTCACCTACACCCGTGAATGCTTAACTTAAAACTTCTGCTGCCGCTCGGCAGTTTGTAATTCTGAGACCGATTTCAGCAGAGGAAACAAAATGGGCTGATGAATGTACTCAGAGAGGTGAGCAGAAAACCACACACACAGCATCTCTGTGGTGTGGGGACAGGCTTTCTTCACCATTTAGCTGAATAAGATGGATATCTGCAGTGAAGAGTTATTCTAATAGGATGGATATCTGCCTGATCTATTGGCCTGCAGGAAGGTTATGAGTTTTACATTTCCTCATCTCCACGGCAATAAATTCTCTGGGCTTTTCAATTACAAACTGAGTTTTCAGTTGGGGAAGCCAGAAGGAGTTTGTTTTGGTCAAAGGACTGAAAGGGCAGATCCAATCAGGGGGTTGGGAGGCAGGCGGAAAGGTGTGCCAGGCTCACCTCGTCCTTCATCTTTACCTTCTCCACTGCCTGTGGCCCTCCCCCCGCAGCTCTCCCAGACCAGTTTCCCGTGTCCTTGGCTTCTCAGTGTGGCTGATGTTCCCACCACAGGGATTTAAAGGAGCCCCTGTAGCTTCAGAGGTGAGAACCCGTCTCTGGATGTCTGCTCTAACGTTCCTCTGTGGAGTCCAGGGCAGCAGGGGTGGAATGAAATGGGAACAGTGGAACCTACAGGACACACGGCCAGGGGGTGCTCTAGCCTGACCACCCCCTGATGCAGGCCCAAGAGCATGGGTTGCAGCCCGTGGCTCTCCCAGGCAGTGGGAGAGGTGGTGATTTCCCCAAGGCTGGGCTCATGCTGAGCAACCAACAGAGAAGAGGTGCAGCGAGTCCCAGAGGGTAATGAGCCCAGACCACCACTAACCCGAGTGCTCAGCGTGGGATCACTGGGGAAACGAGCTCGGGCAGATCTGTGCGGAGGGGAATCTCGGCTTTCTTAATGACTTTCTGCCTCTCTGCTGACATACCACCCCCGGCCCAAGAGCAGGGCAGACAGTGCCAGCAGGAAGGCAGGTGCGTCTCCCAAGGTCCACTTCCTGGCCTTTCTCAGCGTGCCTTCATCCCCCTCCCGGCCCCTAATGGGCCTACCACTCCCTGGGTCAGGGTTCCAGAAAACTCTTAGACATCTGGGAGTGCCATTCTCCTGGATGTCAGCGACCATTCTGCCTACTGGTTAGTGACAAGAGCCAGGCTCTGCAGTTACGCAGGACTGTGTTCAAATTCTGGCTTCTGTACTTACCAAATAACCTTGGATAATTTCTTTAACCTCTCTGAGCATTCATTTCCTTATCAGAAAAATGAGACTAAAAATAACCACTGCATAAAAAGGTTGTGAGGATTAACAAGGCAACATGCATGACTGTGAACCTAATTCAGTGTGTGGCACACAGCAGGTACCCAATAAATGTTAATTCCCTTCCCTCTTCCCTCTGATACAGAGCTATTGGTCTTTCCTTCAGATGTGGAAGTGGAAATTGTGGCACCTTCTCGCCTGGGGCATTTGTGATCTACCCCCTGCCTAGCCCGGCTGTCGGACAGAACCTGTGTTCAAGGCAGTAACTAGAAGGGTACGGCTGTAATGTGGTGGGTCCTCAGAGCAGGCCTTTTCCCCAGATACTATATGCAGGGACTATGTTTGGATCAGTAATAAAAAGAAAGAAAGGTCTTATTTCTCTGTGATAATCTTCCTCTTATGTTCTTTGAATCAAACATTCTTAAAGGCCAAGATAAATCAATAGTTGAGTGCCAGTGATTGGCATCTGGATTTGCTTTTCATTTAATTCATTTACTAAGCATGTACTGACTTTCTACTGTGTCAAGTGCCATGCTAGGAATTGGGACCACAAAGTCAGGTAAGCTATGTTTTTTGCCATCAAGGAGTTGGCAGGCTCAAGAGCTCATCAGAGTGCAGGGTGATACGTGCTCTGCAACTCACAGGATTCTCTCCTGTACAGAGTACAACTGGGGATTCAGAAAAGACTTCCTGAAGGAAGTACGGCTGAGGCCAATTTTTTAAGGATGAGTAGACATCAGCCAAGCCAAGGGTAGAAGGAGGACATGGATTCCAAAGAGAGGTACCAGTGCATCAGTTAGGAATTGCATTCAATTGCTGATATGGACCAGAAACCACATTTGCTTAAACAAGATTAAAGTTTACTTCTTTTCTTGGTTAAAAAAAAAAAAAGTCCAAACGCAGGCAGTGTTGAACAGGTACAGTGACTCCCAGTGTCAACAGGGATCTGAGCCCCTTCAAACTCCTGCTCACCTCTCCTCAGCACGTGAATTCCGTTCTCGAGATCCAAGGTGGCTGTGGAGCTCCAGCCATTCACATCTTCCTTCTTGACAGGATGCCAAGGGAAAGAGAGAAAGCCCAGCAAGAGCAAATACTTTCTTAGAAGTCCCACTTAAAAGTCTCAGCTGAGGGCTTCCCTGGTGGCGCAGTGGTTAAGAATCCGCCTGCCAATGCAGGGGACATGGGTTCAATCCCTGGTCCAGGAAGATCCCACATGCAGCGGAGCAACTAAGCCCGTGTGCCACAACTACTGAGCCTGCGCTCTAGAGCCCGCGCGCCACAACTACTGAGCCCACGCGCCACAACTGCTGAAGCCCGCGCACTCTAGGACCCGTGTGTGGCAACTACTGAGCCCGTGTGCTGCAACTGCTGAAGCCTGCTTGCCTAGAGCCCATGCTCCACGACAAGAGAAGCCACCGCAGTGAGAAGCCTGCGCACCGCAAGGAAGAGTAGCCCCCGCTCTCCGCAGCTAGAGAAAGCCCACGTACAGCAACGAAGACCCAACGCAGCCAAAAAAATAAAATAAATAAATTTTTTAAAATGTCTCAGCTGAATCTCAGTGGTGTGAGCAATGAGAGAGGGGACAGTCCTTAAGCTGGCCACACTGATGTCTGGACTAAAAGGATGCCTGTTACTAAGGAAGAAAGAAAGAGTGGAAATTGAGAAATGGAAATTGTGCCCCAGACAGCATGTGCCAAGGCACAGAGAGGTGACATTTCCGTGTCTGTTTAGGGAACACATAGCATTGTGTGCCCAGATCAAAGAGTCCAAGTAGTAAGTGGAAGAGGGATAGGAGGTGGTAGGAAACAAGACTACAGAAGCAAATCCACATTTTCCACTAGTTTTGGAAAGCTCTGCTGGTTCAGCTGAACGGGGCAATCGCCAGGGTTCAGACTGGGCTGGTCAGGTGGCATCCACCGGGGCGCCAGGCTGGACTCAGCACCTCTAGTTCAGACCCCCTCCTCTTTCAAAGGAAAGCTCCCATGTGGCTCTATGAGTCACATAGGCCCTGCCAAGGCTTGGACCAAGTAAGCTAGAATGTATATTGGCCAAAGGCCCCTAATTTTTCCCTTAGAGAACCAGAGGTTAGTCACTCTGTGACCTGGGTACACTCAAAATGTGTTTCTGTTCTCACTCTATGTGCTTGACCCAATAGGAAGAGCCCGCATTTATTGAGTACCTTCTGTGTACAAGACATTGTTCTGAGGGCCTCATTCTGCCTCATTTAAACCTCACATTTTCCTTAGGAGGGAGGTGTTCAGTTTTATTACTCCCGTGTTACAGTTTGAAGAAACTGAAACAGAGGCTTAAAATAACTCACCTAGGGTTACTAAATGGCAGAAGCCGAATTCAAACCCAGATAGTCTGGCTCCAGAGCTCTCACTGGTAACCACGGCACAGTTCTGCCGGTGGATGAGGTCCCCCACATCAGGAGAAAACGTTGGGATGGAGGCAGATGGGTGGAGGTAGGACTGAGCACAAAGCGTTTTGCTGTCTGTCTTGCAAGAAAGGAGTAAAAACTCATGCTAACAGACCAAGCCTGGTCCAGGCTGGGACATCTGCCTTTGTGCCCTCCTCCTGCCTCCTGTCTGCCCCCAGTGCGATCTGACTCTAGCCCGCACAGTCCACTGAAGAGCTGCCACTATGCCTTTTCATCTCTCTCATCTGCCTCCCAACCGTCATGAGTGTAACAGGGATTTTGTGCATCTTGTTCAGGTTCCAACCCTTCCTTCTTTCCTTTCTGCCTCCCTAAGAATGTACAGGATCCACCCCCAGTTCATCCGTCCCAGACCTGTGTCAGGAGGGATGACTTGTCCCATCCCCCCGTCCCTCCAGGTCGTCCTCTTGAGCTCTTCTTCTGGGCTGCACGCACCGCCTCGTGGCCTCTGCTCTCTCTGTCATCCCTTCTCTCTCTTCCCTCTGACATCTGCTTGCACCTCCACTGACTTCAGCCTCCCTTTCTATCCCGAAATTCTACCCTCCTTCCTGCTCCTCCCCTACCAGTCATGCATTATTTCCAAAGTGTGGCCCGAGTCATTCTGCACACTAGCATGTGTTTGCCTTGCCCCCGCCTGTGATGTCCCGCCCAGCCTGTAATGCCCAGCCCCTCCCCTCCCTAGAGAGTGTCCCGACTCTCCAGCCCTCAGAGCTGGCTCTCTTCTTTGAGCCCCTCCAGTATTTGCTGTCTGTGCTACCACTCGGTGGTCGTGTGGCATTCTGTCACTGGTTGCCATGATGTGGCTTCACTGTATCTTCTTAAGTTCTTTGAAGACAGAAGTTATTTTTTTCATCCATTTGGATCTACTGCAGTGCCTGATGCATTGCTTTTCTATTTAGTAGATGCCAAATAACTCTTGATTGGTTGATGACAATAATTCCTAGGTCTCTTTACATATGCTTAATGTTTGGTTTTTTAAAAATAAATTTATTTATTTATGGCTGCATTGGATCTTCGCTGCCGTGCGCAGGCTTTCTCTAGTTGCGGCGAGCGGGGGCTACTCTTTGTCGCGTTGCGCAGGCTTCTCATTACGGTGGCTTCTCTTGTTGCGGAGCACATGCTCTAGGCGCGCGGGCTTCAGTAGTTGTGGCTCACAGGCTCTAGAGCACAGGCTCAGTAGTTGTGGCACACAGGCTTAGTTGCTCCGCGGCATGTGGGATCTTCCCAGACCAGGGCTCGAACCCGTGTCCCCCTGCATTGGCAGGCAGATTCTTAACCACTGCGCCACCAAGGAAGTCCAATATCCTTCATGTTTGTTATCCATTTCAGTTCCTTCCGCATTTGTCTTCCCATTTTGAAGAATCCTAATCACTTTTGGACATTCTCATCTCTTTTAATCAGCTCAACTCAACATTCCTGGTCCTTCTCCAGCCCTGCTGGGTCTTTCCAGAGATGCAAGGCTGAACCACAGAGATCTCTCCTCGCAGGGTACATTGTACCCCATTATAGCTTTAACCTGTGTTTTCTGCTGCCTTCCTGGCCTTGGAAGCTGTCTTTGTTAGGGAAGCTAACAGGAAAATAGCCATGTAGAAGATGCTGCGCGGAAACGACAGAGCCCTGCCAGGCACATCCTCTCCCAGGAGGCCAGGATCCTCCTCCGTCATGCACTTTCCAGCACTGCCTAGAATCCTGCTGCTCAGGACAGGCTGTAGGGACTGGGGGTACGTTGACAGGAAATAGGCCTACAGCCTCTTTCAGAGGCCGTAACATAAAAGCTCATGGGTTGACAAGGCAGAGCAGTTGATTCGGGACATGGGCAGTAAGATCGAGTTCTTTGTTAGGAAGAGTGAATCAGGGAAGGCTTCCTGGAGGACAGAAGTGGTGTGAGGTCGCCCCTTACAAACAGCTTCACACGTTTTCATTCTCCACTCCTGGGCAGAAACTTCCTGAAAGGGGTTGCCTTAGCATTTCTTTTGTTGTTGTTGTTTTTGTTTTTGTTTTTGGCCACACCACAGGTCTTGTGGGATTTTAGTTCCCCAGCTAGGGGTCGAACCTGGGCCCTCGGCAGTGAAAGCGTGGAGTCCTAACCACCGGACCGCCAGGGAATTCCTGCCTTAGCATTTCTTCACTGGTAAACGAGCAGACATCTCTGGGTGGGCTCCGCCACCTCTGCACCTCCCCTGGCAGTGCAGGGGCTGCTGCTCATCTGGCTTTTACAGCTGTGATGCAGGGTCGTGGCCTCAAGGACAGGCGGGGTTACGGGAGTCCAGGCGGGGTTGGGCAGCTTACACAGCAAGCAGATCAGCAGGGCCAGGGTGGAGGGTCCTTGACGGGGAGTAAGAGGAAATGAGGTTGGGGAGATGGGGAGGTGTGAGCCCTGGATTGTATATTCTCTCTTTGAGAAGGTACAAGATGCTAAGAATCTCCTCTTAGCCCTTCTTTTTCTCTCTGTCCTCCCTGAGGCATCCCTGTGAGGACCTGCTTAAGTTAGAGGACAGGGCTGGCCTTTCACTTCCTTTTTGTTGCTCCTGACCTTCCCTCTGTGTGTTTTCTTGCCCACTGGCTCTAGGCAGCCCCTCAGGAGCAGCGATCAACTGAGAGCACCTCCGAATAGCATTAAAAGAAATCAAATTCTTGAATGGTATTTGCACTGAGTGGCGGAGTCTCAAAGCTTTTTTCCGAGGGCACTGTGGCAGGAAGTCCATCCATGGTGGGAGGAGCCGCATTGGCAGCAGTAGCTGTATCAGAACAGCCTTTGGCAGGCAGTTAGGCTCAGGCAAAGGTCAGGCTCGCTGGGCTCCTCCGAGTCAAAGAGATTCGCTTTAAAACCTTAATTGTGACTTCTGGGCGATCTTAGCCGGAGATAGTGAACGTTTTCATTTCCTGTCTCCGCTGTAGAACATACCTGTCTTGGAGGAGTGCTCCCCACGTGGAGCAGAGAGCAGTTGTCAGTGGAAGTCTGCTTAGTGCGGCCAAATTGGGAGGTGGAGCAGGGCAAATGAGGCTGCCTTGGCCCCGTCGGGGTGGGGGGGACCCAGGACAGCTACTCCCTGCCTGGGAACAGGGCACAGTCAGCCTGCGCAAAGGGTAGCACTGAGGGGCTACCCACTAGCTCCTGGGACCTCATTAAGCTGAATTGTATTGGGGACGTTTGGTTGAAATGGGAGCAAGAGAAATAATTGTGATTAATGGGACCCTGGCTCCCGTCAAGAGGATGGACGGACAGTCACGTCAAGAGCAAGCTGCTGACCCATCCTACATATTGTCCTTTCCTACCACTAACGTTCCACCCTCTCTCGCTCTGATCTCCCTCCTGTGGCTTTGGGAGCTTTCAGGAGGTGACTACAAGGCCCACAGCAGCATCAGGAGCCTTTGCCAGTGGAGGAGGAAGTGGGAATGTGGTCCCAGCATGGAGAAGCAGAGGGGTCAGGATACTCACGCCAACCCCTGCCCGTCAGTCGCAGCCTTTCTTTGGGCAGAGACAGCTGGGGCCAGGGAGCAAACTCCAGCCCTGCCCGGGAAGTTTGGGGAGGCTTCATGGCATATGAGAGCTCAACTCTGGTGTAAGCAGTGCCATTTTAATATCATCATTAGCAGTGAGGAAGCCCAGCCTCAACCCATAGAAGAGGGCGGGGACCAGGGTCATTAACCCGGCGGATCTAGCCTCTGGCAGGCTGCATTTATCCCAATCTCAGCTGTATACACTCAGACCTTATAATGGGTGGCTTTTACCCACGGGCTTTTCTCTGCATTACTGACAGTCCAGAGAGATCGCGCGGGCCCTCCAGGTCATACAGAGTAAGACCCCAGTTTTCCCACGTGACAGGAGGGTGAACACACGGCAGCCCTAGCCCGCTGGCTCTGCCAGGACCCAGAGACTACAGTTGCAGGGGCTCCGTAGCATCTCAAAAGGTGTTTTATTTTCCTTACTGTGTTACAGTAGGTTTGAAACAGAGCTTGGGAACGTGCATCAGGCATGGGCAGAGTCCCCCCAAATGCTCAGATCTCCTCTCTATTGGGCCTGAGGGAGCAGCTCCTTAGTGGGGTGAGAGGACAGGACTCTCTCTGTGGCCCGTCCAGGGATGTAGATCAGCAGGGCTGCTGTCCCCTTACCGCATGGCCTTCGTGTGCATCAGAAAAGGGTGCCCTACCTGGGTAGTCGCACACAGCGCACACGATGTACAGCCTGCTGGGGACGGATTTAAGGAAGGATACAGGTGACTACAGGAGTGGGGGGCTGCATGAGAGGAGCCCAGAGGAGATGGTACCTTCTTAGCTGGCCGGATGATGAGGGAGACACGAGGAGGGAAGGAAAGGGGGGGGTGGCGGGGGTCCCCCCCTGGGTACAGTGCTCCTTGATCCTCTCAGTGCCTTCAGCTGTGCTTTCATGCCGTTGATCTGACGTTAGTCAGGGATGAGCATTCTGTGTTTTTGTGTTGACATTGTTTGCCATTTCCTATATTCAGTTCAACGGAACGAGTAAACTGCCTGGTCCCTAGCTGCCAGTGTGGAATTTCTCTCTGTTCAGTGCTTCTCTCTGGTGCCTTTTTCTGGCCTGCAAGAGGGGTTGGTGTCTATGGCCCTGTTGCCAAGAGACCAGGTGATGGTGAAAGAGAAGGAGCCCCGTGTCCCCTTCCCTCAGCATCGGACCCTCTTGCCCCAGCCTGACCGCCTTTGGGTGGCCTCCCCAGCCACAGCCCAATTCTGACGATTCTGAAGAGTCTGAGCCGGGAGTTGGCTTCCCAGTCCACACCCCAGATGCCTCCATTCCAGCCGCAGTTGCCTTTCCTCGGTGGGGTCTGTGTTCTTCTGGAAGGGCCTGAGACCTTGAGGCTTTCTCAGCCCTGTGCTCAGATGTTCCCTCAGGTGACCGTGGCCTGACCGGCACACCCACCGCCTGGCTTGGAGGATTTAGCGCTGACGGTGGTCAGGGCCCTGTCCTGTCCTCGTGGCTCTTCCTCTAGCTTTCGCTCCTCACGCCTGCCTTGCTGAGGGGTGGTGGCCAGGAGTGGTGGGGGGTGTAGGAGACCAGGGGAGGCCCACGCAGCTGCTGCTGCGCGCCTGCCTGGATAAAGAGAAGAACCCAGGCTCGCTGCAGTTATATTCGGTACAGGCAAAGCCAAGTGCGAAGCAGCCCCTTCTGCTCGTGACGTCTGGGTGCCTCTGAGTCATCACTGCTGGCTGCACTGACCGAAGCCAGTTTCTGCCCCTCTGTCTCCTACGAGCAGACCTGCTGTGACGCGGCAGCTGTGGGACAGCCTTGTCACCTTAGAGGGGTTCTCGAAACAGGCCTTTTGCAGTCAGGTGGGTGCCACTGGACTTCCCCAAAGACAGTTTTCTGTCCCAGGAACTTTCCTTCTGCCAGTGGTCTGGAGAAGCTAGGACCTTTTACCTTTCATCATCCATCTGTTGTGTGCCTACCATGTGCCATTAATAAGGTGTACCATTAATAAATGCCCATCATATAATACTATAGTTAATATTGGTATGAACAAAGTGCTGTGAGGAAAAGCATTAAGTATATAAAGGAGTGGTTCAAGTGTGCAGAATCTTAATGGTGGGTAGAGTAGGAGTTCACGGGTGTAGTAATAGGAAGAAGCATTCTCGCCAAAGGGAGTATAGCCTTGTACGGAGGCCTGGGACGATGCATCTGTGTGAAGCTGGAGGTGGATTGGCGTGACTAAAGCAAAATAATGAGGGCCAAAATGGTAGAAGATGAGACCAGTAAGAACCCAGTTTTATCAGGAGCTTATCCTCTACTGTGCTAAGGAATTTGAACTTTAGTAGAGAACAAGAAAAGGATTTCAGCGAAGGAAAAATTGATCCAATTTGGGTTTTTTTTGCAAAGTAACAACATTTATTGAGAAGTTACTATGTGCCAGACTCTTCTTAAGTGTTTAATTTGGGTCAGTTCATTTATTCTTTAATAAAACCCTTTGAGGGCTTCCCTGGTGGCGCAGTGGTTGGGAATCCGCCTGCCAATGCAGGGGACACAGGTTCTATCCCTGGTCCGGGAAGATCCCACATGCCGCGGAGCATCTAAGCCTGTGCACCACAACTACTCAGCCTGCGCTCTAGAGCCCGCGAGCCACAACTACTGAGCCCTCGTGCCTAGAGCCCGTGCTCCACAACAAGAGAAGCCACCGCAATGAGAAGCCCACGCACCGCAACAAAGAGTAGCCCCCGCTCGCAGCAACTAGAGAAAGCCCTCGCGCAGCAATGAAGACCCAACGCAGCCAAAAAAAAAAACAAAACAAAAAACCCTTTGAGGTAGGTGCCATTATTATGCCCATGTGACAAATAGGAAAAAACTCAGACCCAGAGAGGTTAAATAACCCACTCAGGACCACACAGCTGGTAAGTAGTAGAGCAAGATGTGAACCCAGATGGTCTGGCTACAGAGCCCACATCTAACCACTGCACTGCACAGCCTGTGATAAGCCACACACTGCAGCATCATCCAGGGGCCATTAGGGAGTGGCGAGGCTGGTGGCAGGGATGCCAGTGAGGGGACTGTCACCCAAAGCCAGGACCTGAACTCGGGGAGTGGCGATAAGGATAAAGAAGAGGGGGAGAATTCAAGAGACGTTTATGAAGTAGGACCACTGTGACCTGGAGATTGACTGTGAATATAAAAGGAGTCGAGGATGATTTCTAAGCTGCTCGTGCTACCGAGTGAGATAAGAAATGCAGGTGAAAGTGCAGCTTTTATAGTGAAGATAGTAGATTCAGGATTGGACTCATTGCTATTTATCTGGTGGAGGTGAATCCTGCAGAGAGGTCCGGGCTGGAAATAGGAGTGGTGGTGTCATGTAACTCTGAGCCATGCAGGACGGAAATTGTCTACAGCTTCAGGTGGCCCCCTGGGGAATATCCATGTTCAAGGGGCGTGTTGGTGGGAAAGAATTCACAACTGAAACCAAGAAATCACGGAGAAGACGCCAAGATTGGGAATCACAGAGGCCTTAAAAAAGAGTTTCGAAATAGAAGGGGGAGTGCTTAGCCTTGTCAGATACCTAAAAAGAAATTAATAAAATGGCAATTAAGAGGTCTTGAGTGACCTTTGAAGTGGTAGTCACATTGGAATGTCGACAGTGATGACCAGCCGTGTTGGATGGGGAACCTGTGGGAAAGGATGTCAGTGGTGGTGCCCTGGACAAGGGTAGGGGCAGAACGAGGGCCCCCAGTTCAGCCACATTCCCTGCATGAACCTCAGGGAAGAGAGAGTTAAATTTCCCTCCAGCTTCCAGCCCCGGTTTTTCCTGGGAAGATGAACAGTCTGCTCTCCTTATTGTCTGCACCAAAGGAGCAGATTGCGTCAGTTTGTAAACTGTGTTACCGCTTGCAAAGGCCTGGAGTCAGCAGGTTTGCATTTCCCAGCAGACTCAGACGATGCTGATCGCCTCGGCTCCTGCCTCTCCACCTCAGGCAGGACCAGGAGCTGCCCCCCGACCCCCCACCTCTGTCATCCCGCCCCTCATCCCTGAGGTATTCAAGGAGAGAGAGCAGGAAGCCCTGAGCTTCTAGCGGAGCCATCGCGCCCAGTGCTCTGGCCGTCCCTCAATTTCCGGGAGCCTCTTGGCCTCTCTTGCCAACCCGGGCCTGATTTCTAGGCATTCCTAGGGCTTTGACTTAGACGAGCGCACAAATGTCAGAAAAGAGGTTTTCTGGGAACAACTGGCGCTGTGGGCTGGGCTTGAAAGCATCTTTTGGTCTGGAGGTGATGAGGGATTAGGAGCAGCGGCGCTGGTGAGGACTGGGGCCCTGCTATTGCAGGAGCACAGGGAAGCTCGGTACCGCTTCTGCCCCTCACCTGCCCACTCCCCACCGGCGGGTGACCGTAGTGAGACCCAGGAGGCATTTCATAGGCACTGCCTCTGCGGCTTCCGGAGCGTTACATTATTAATTGCATTGTGTTAATGCTCATCGTCTCTGAAAGACCACCGTGTGTCTGCGCGTGGCCGAGAGTGGAGGGGACGAGTTGGCTGTGTTAAGCTGCTACTACATGAAGGTGAGGTGTCTCTTCGAGTTCATGGCTCCGGCTGTGGCAGCGCGTTACAGCCTTCATGCAGCATCAGTGATGGTGGAAAGCCCAGCTCTCCGGCGGCGTGGCTACCTCTGCGTGGCAGGAAAAGGAGGCTCCGTTGCACTCTGGTCGCTCTGGATCTCTACTCACATCCTTGCGGAAAGCTCTGGATGGGACGTGCGGGTTGGGAAGAGCTGGAGTGCCTTTCTTCCTCTCTGCAGGCTCTCCCACAGAGCTTGCCGGTGCGCCTGTGGGCCTCCCCCCTTGCCCTTCTCTCCCACATAACCCCTTGTCTGTCTTCTCTCTCATCGACTCTCAGTCATACTGGTGCGCCACCAGGGCCACCACCCCAAACCCCAACTCATACCTTAGGACGTTGTGAGCAGAGAGAACCTTAAAAACCGGGTTCAACTCTCACTAACGTGGAGAAACTGAGCCCGGAGGAGGCTGTGACACCCCAGCCCAGAAGAGCTGGTCCCTGGATCGCTGTTTTAGTCCAAGGTTTTTGCTGTGCTTCTCAATGCCTTCTCCCCATCCAAGCCTCATTCCTATCTTGTTCCCAGTTCCAGGCTTGTTACTGATGGCTTTGGGGTTATTTAAAGCAGGGCTAGCACCAGACAGTATATGGAAAGGACGGAGGCTTCTGCCTGTCATTGGGGCCGATGATGTCACCTCCCCAGAGGTATCCGCGCTCCTGCTCCACCTTCTGGAGGAACCTGCAGCCAGCACCTCTCCCCTCCCCCCTCTGCCACCCCTTGTGCAGGAAGTCTTCCTTTCCAGATGCCCCGGGGCAGGCGTGTCCTGAGCTGCCGCTCCTGCCCAGCTGGCACCACCTGTCCTACCCGAGGCAGCCGCCTCCCTTGGGGGAGGGAGCGTCCCCTCAGCTGTTTTCCAGGCAGTCCACAGCCTCCCAGCCTCTGGGGCCCAGGCTCAGTAATTTCCTATGTTGCCTCAGGCACTGCACAAGAGAGAGCCCAAGACGCGCTCTCTCGGGGGAGATTGTACCTCTTTTCCATCCTCCCGACGCGTAAAAAGGGGAAGGTGGGTTATATGGGAGGGGAGACTCCCCACCCTCCCGCATTGCCAAAAACCCCCTCTGTGCTGTGCCCCCTTTGGCTGCCCTGAGTCACCACGTGGAGCATGCCGCCCCCCGCTGTATGTCCTACCTGGTCCAACAATTTAAAATTCCTTTGCCCTAAGTGCCCCTGGCTGCCTCATTTCGGCTGCCTTTCCGTGGAGGCGGCCTCCAGCGCACTTCCCCCCGACCCTACCGGGAAGAAGGCTACAGGAGGGGACCTGCGTGTTTCCGGCTTTGCCCCAGACTTAGAGCCCTGGGCATCCAGCTTGGCTCCTGGAGCAGGAGAGGGACAGCTGAACGAACCCCCCAAGGTGGTTGAAATTTCCTCTGTGGTCTTACAGCTGAGCTATCTGATCTTCTTCCCCACCGCGCACAGTACTCTTTCAGAAGGCTGATTGGCTGGGGGGGCCAGGAGACGTTAGCGTCCTCGTCTCTGTAAGAACATCAGCCCCTGTCTGCCTTTCGTTTCTCCTGCTTCCTGCACACCCCCTCAGCTGGCTGGCCCGGCATTGCACCCCGGCAGACTGTGCCTCGCTGCCTGGAGTGGGAGAATGACTCCGCCCCCATCGCCTGTTTGATCGAAGTAGTTGCTGTGTTAAGAGGCTGGACAGAATCCAGAAGGGGACCAGTGGCGGGCGGGGGGCGGGGAAGGGGGGAGAGCAGGACGCTCCAGCCGCTGAGAAGAGGGCTGTGGGAAACAAAACGTTCACGGCCACCGCCGCCTTCCCTCCCCGGGTTGCTTCCAGCCATGGAGGGCGGGAACTGCTCAGGGTCTCCTCTTTCCTCCTCCCCTTCTGCCCTTCCCTGCGCACCCGCAGCTGCAAAGGGTGAGACCACAGCCTGTTCGGGTGGGCACCGAGGTGTGTGTGCTGCCTGGGACGGGAGTGCTTCCTCAGTAATTAGGAGACGTGCAAATTAACAGCCTGTGCCGTTTGTATTAATTTGGTAAATAAGCCAGAACAATTTCATTAGTGGCACCTTAATGTGCTTGGGAGCAGGAGGACGTGTCCCACTGTGAGGCAATGGGGCCTGCTGGCTGCCCCGGCCCACAGACAGGCAGCCCGGGTCCAGTGGGTCTAGCTGCTCTCCCTCTGGGCATGGCTGGCTGGGCCACACCCCCAATCGGCCCTGTGGTGGAGAAAGATCCCTCCCCGCTCCACTGATTAGAAAGGCATCTGTTTGTTCACCTGGGTTTGGGGACGGTCACTCATTAGGTTTTCCCATCAGCCCGCACTTCCCTCACCTCCCACTCTGGGTGTAAGAACCAAGGGAATTGAGCTCAGCCACACAGGGCTGCCGCTGGTTGTAACAAGCCTGGCCGCTGCCAGCTGGCCCTTAGTTGAAGGAAGAGGAAGCAGTTTTACGTCACCAAAACTTCACAGCTAGATTTAGGATTTGAACCCAGGTCTGTCTGACTGCAAGATTCATGCTCTTTCTACCACCTCATGGCTCAGTCAGTACACCCAGCTCTGGAGCAGATTCAGAGAACAGGCTTCGCTCGCCTTGGAGCTGACAGTCTAGGTGGAGAATAAAGACATTTTGAAATGAAATAACTGCCCTTCCCCAGAAGTAAATAATTGATGATGATGAAGAAGCAGCATTTGTGTGTCAAGCACTCTTCTAAGTGTTTAGCATACTTATATTAGTTCATTTATCGTCAAAACAGACCCTTTGAAGTAGGTACTATTGCAGTTCCAAGGTAATTGATTCACCAGAGCTCATGCAGGTGGTGGGTGGATTTGTTTGGCTCCAGAGTTTGTGCTCTTAACCTCTGTGCTGTACATTGGCCCCTACGTGTCAAAGGGAGAGTAAGCCCATAGATGTTCAGGCCAGGTGTTCAGTTCACTGCAGGCTAAGGTTTAGGGAAGCCTTCACAGGAGGGTGGTGTGGAAGCTGGAAGAGCTCACCTCACGGGACCTAGTTCAGAGCCATAAAATCCCCACCCACTCTGCCAGTATCAAGAGCACAGGACAAGAGATGTTGGCAGGTGACCAGTCCAGCAGGGGTGCACAGTGAGGCAGCACCTCGGTGTCCTTCAACGCCTGAGGGTCAGGTCTGACCTTTAGACATCTAGGCTCTTGCTCTGTCTTAACCAGAGTTATCACCAAGCCGCCGCCTCCACGTGGCACCACCCCTTCTCAAAGTCTCTCCGGAGGCAGTCTCCTCCCCCCAGCTCCGTGTGTTGCTAGGTCTCAGCATTCGGCTTCTGTATGAGCTTTGAGGAGGGGGAGTGAGGAGAAGAGCCATCATTTGTCCCTTGCTGACATTGCTTGTGTCCACGTGTACACATACTCCGTGGTCCCCTCAAGGCCATTATCAGCCCACCTGTGTACACACCAAATGCCCACGTGCTTATGAAGTGTTCTGGCAGCCTGTAGTAGTCACCCAAGGCCTGACCTACCTGAGGTCACGTGCCGCTGTAGGAGGCCTCCCAAGGAAGACGGTGAGTCCAGATCTCTTCCTGAAACATTCCAAGATGCCAAAGAGACAGGTAGCCATGCTGTATAGCGCTTCGCACTCTACACCACACTCCATGAATAGTTATCTCATTAATGCTGCGGTAGCAGAAAGAAACCAGAAGAGGTTTCTTGTGTGTTTGACAAGAATGAGCCTCCCCTAACTCCTGTCTACAGTTTGAGGCAGCTTGTAGGCAATTGCTGTCTATGTATCTGTGTATAGTCAATCCTCATTATATATGAGTCCATATTTGCGAATTCACTTAATTACTAAAATTTATTTGTCACCTCAATCAGTACTCCTGGTGCTTTTTGGACCATTTGTAGATGCGCACAGAGTCTCCTGGTGAGCACGTTCCCAGCTAAGGCTGCACAGGCAGTGGCTCTGCCTTCTTGTTTCAGCTCTCATTCTGCAAACAAGTGCCCTCCTCATGGTCTATTTAGTGCCACGGTTTTCCAGTTTTTGCACTTTTTGTTGTAGTTAAAAATGGCCTCCAAGCATAGCGCTGAAGTGCTGTCTAGTGTTCCTGAGTACAAGAGGCTATGATGCGCCTTGAGAAAATCCATGTGTTAGACAAGCTTTATTCAGGCATGAGTTACAGTGTTGTTGGCTGTGAGTTCAGTGTTAATGAATCATCAATATGTATTAAATGCAGTGTCTTTAAACAGAAACACTCATAGAAGGAGGTTATGTTTTGATAAGTTGATCAAAATGTGACTAGAGTCATGAAGGAACCTAACCCTGTGTTTCCCCTGGGGGCAGTGGTTCAGGATTCCCTAATTCCTTGTTCATGGTGACTTTATAGAGATAAGTACCCCCAAATAACTGTATATAAGCCTATGCGTGTGTATATGTATATATTTTTTTAATTAGGAGAAAATATGAGAAATTTGAGTCTTAAGGCTGAGTCTTAAAGTTGAACACAGAAACAGAGATTTTACAGATATGGACCCACATAATGTTATAGTCAGGTCACAAATTCCTGGCAGTCAGTATGAAAGAGAGACATGATGAAGGATGAACGCATATACCCACTTGGGAGCGCCCTGTGGTTCCCATGCAACTTGCCCAGAGCTAAAGAGTCAAGACTTTGATCTTCAGACTAAACCCCTGTGCCCGTCCAGGCTGGGGCGTGGCCAGAAGGATAGCCATAGCACGGGGTGAGGGCAGAGAGGCCGCGGAAGCCGAGAGTCTCGGTAGCAGCGGGAACACTGGCCCAGCCCTATCCCTCCACTGAGCCCCGCCCACCTTCCCCTGAGCCCCGTTGTTTGATTGAGAAATTACTGTGGTGGCAGCAGCTGTAATTAAAGGGGAAGCAGAGACCCACGGGCGACAGCTTTATCTCCCTCTACAACCCAGGATGGATTGGGCGGCAGCACAGTGCCCCGGGCCAGAGATTTCTTTCCTCTGCAGCCGGCTGGGCCCAGGGGCTTGTCAAGCCCAAGTTAACATATCGATTGCAGGCAGGGAGCGGCTGGGTAAGTGTAAAGCCAGGGCTCACCTGCCAAGAGAGCCTGGCTGCTCCCCAGCAGTTTTGGCCCCAGGTGTGGCTGCTAGTCGCCGGGGTCGCCCTCTAGTGGGAGCCCTGGGAGCCTGGCATCTGGTTTGTGGCCTCAGAGGGTGAGAAGTGAATTCGACATTGGCCTTGTAGAGTGGGGTCTGAGCGTGGGCACCTTATAGGAGAGAAGGGTTGTACCTGGCCAGTTGCCTCTGCAAATCATCTCTCTGAGGTTCTTGCCTCCATCCCAGGAATCTGGTGCCAAGAGAAGCCATCAAGCTTCGTGTCACACCGGCCCACCACAAGCCCTCGGGCTGGAGGGAGGCCTTGTGCTCGAGCAGGGCAGCCATCCTCAGTTTTAGGAAAAGGACACCTGGCAGTGGACACATGGAAGACAAGAGGTCGTGAATGGGGGTGCTGGCATGGGCCTGGGCTCGGTGTTGGTCCGGGAGCTGTTCCAGTTTGATTTGCTTTCAGCTACTCGTGAGCAAGTGTCTCCTGAGCCCCCAGATGCGAAGGAGCCCAGTGGTTTGGTGGTGGGAGCCCAGTGGTTTGGTGGTGGGAGCCTGCGTCAGCACCCCGTACTCTACCCCTTGTCTCATGAGCCCCCAAGCACAAGGCAGGCAGCGCTCTGCTCTTCCCAGAATTCTCCTGGGACCTGCTGCTGCTTGGCCTTAGCACGTCTGATAAAGCTCGGCAAATGAAGGAGATGGTCTTCCCAGGTATCATCTGCCCATCCCTGTTCTTGTCTGACCACTGCAGTCCCGACAGCCTCTTCCTCCATCCTTAGCCCTCACACTGTAGGGGCGCCCAGCGCTTCAGCGCCCCGGGCATTTAAAAGGTGGCCAAGGGCTCCTCAAGCAGTCTGTCACTCACCTCAAGTGAATTTAGGTGCCTTATTGGCTGGTCGGCTCTTGGGGCCCCTGTTTTTTTATCGAGTACCATTTTGCCCACCTGACCTCTCCCACAAATGCAGGTCCTCCAGTAAATTAATTACCAGAATTCGAGAAAGGAGAAACACGTTTTGCCACCTACAGATGCAGGACGCTGGTTCTCCCTGCTCCAGCCCTCAGCGGTGTGAGGCCCGCGTGGGGTAGACCCAGCCCAGCAGAGCCCAACGCTTCCGCCCCCGGCTGTACCAGGGAAGTGCAGGGTGGTGGAGGGAGCCGGCCTCAACCCCGTGGAAAGCGAAGAAGGGGCGTCAGAGGTGTGCCTGGAGGAAGGAAGGACTGCTCCTGAGACAGAGGCTGTGGGGAAAGAGGAGGGGAGGGTCTTTTCTGCTCCCAAGTCAAGGAGGCGGTAGGGAAAGAAGGCAGCAGGGCAACCTGGCTTCTGCTCTCAGCTCTGACCCTTGCGAGCTCCACTTCCCTTGTCTGTGCCTCAGTTTCCCTGCCGACAAAATCAAGTTGGACTGGATGGGTATAACGTCTTTGTTTTCTAGCTCTCATAAACTCTGCGTATTCCCTTCTGTGCCACACCCCCGCTTCAGGTGTCGTTGAACTTGCATTCCACCTGAAGGGGTAACGGGGGGCCTCAAGTAGGAAGAAGGGTGCTCAAGAATAGGAAGAAGTCAGGGTCCCACCTCCCTGGTCCCGCTCCTTGTCCCACCCCCACTGCCTTCCCTCCGAACGCCCAAGCCGCCTCTGTCTGCTCACAGGGGGTCGTGTCCCGGGCATCTCTCCCTGCTGAGTCAGGACTCCGCCAGCTGGGCGGGCTGCTCTCCTCCCCCCTCGCCCCTCGAACCTAGCCCTCTGCCCTTGGCTGCTGCCACTGGCTCCAGCCCAGGCTTCAGAGAATTCCCAGGTATTTAGACATTCATTTTATTGCTTAATCGAGCTTGAAGCCGTTTAAATTAATACAAGTTTTTACGTTTGGCAGCAAAGGCTTTTACAGGCCCCTTTAGCAGGCGAAGAAAGAGGTTGGGAGAGGATCAAAGAAGGAATTCCTCCTGGGCCATTGCCTTCACGAGGCGGGAGCAGAGTCCATGCCGGGTCTGGGGCCCTGGGTCTTGGGGAGGTCCTCAGGGGAGGAGGCCCGGGAGCCCCTGGGCTCTGCAGGGATCCTGCAGGGTCTGGGGATCAGCCATAGCACTCGGCCCCGAGGCCTGGGCTGATTGGTGGTGAGCACACCCTTCCAGTTACGCTTTTTTAGGGATAACTTCCTGCTGGAATCACCCCCGAGCTGCCCCTGTGTGGTAGTGTTACTTCCTGCCCACATCTCTCTGCTCACCTCTCCCCTTCCCTCCTCTCCTCACCTGGCTTTCATCCCACCTCTTTCATTACCTTCATTAAGCATTACTTCATTCAGCTCTTCCGGGAAGAACACGAGTTCCCCTCTCCTCGGGGATTGCCTTGCTCCCCCAGGGCTTGTCTTCAGGGCAGAGCTGGGGTTCAGGGGGTGCTGAAGAAGAATGGGATGTTCCCACAGCTACGGCCGCCGCCTGTCTCACCCCTGACCTTTATCTATATGCTTGCGCACATGCGCGTGCACACACACACACACACACGCACACTCACACACAGAGCTTACTTAAGCTAAGGAGAGTCAAGTTTATCCTAGTAGCTCTCTGCCAAGAGGAAGGGGAGGGGATTTGAGAGGAGAGGGGAGTTTTGAAGTTGCTTTGTCAGTGACGTATCTGTCAACGATGGTTCGGGGTGCGAGAGGCTGAAAAGTATAGACCAGCTCACAGCACTCAGGTGAAGGGTTCTAAGAGGCTCCCACAAGCTCCTACTCTGCCTGACTCATCCTTCCAGCGACTCCTGTGCCGTGGAGTGACGGTGGTGGCAGTGGCCCAGGGCCGCTCTCCTCCCCTGCCCACCCTGGGCCCCTGCTGCAGGCTGACGCCCCCTGTCTCTGCTCCCCAGGTGGAGGTGGAGGTGGAGGGCATGGACAAGGCTGGCAACTTCATCGGCTGGCTGCACATCGACGGCGCCAACCTATCCGTCCTGCTGGTGGAGCACGCGCTCTCCAAGGTCCACTTCACCGCCGAGCGCAGCTCCTACTACAAATCCCTGCTGTCTGCCGAGGAGGCCGCCAAGCAGAAGAAAGAGAAGGTAGGCTGTGGAATGGGCCTGGCGGGGGAGGAGGCGGCTGCCCTCTCTCCCCGTCCCCTGCACCCCCACGCACCAGCACCGCTGTCTCCATACGACAGACAGAAGCGGTTCTGTCACCCCTCAACTGAGTGACCCCCGTTGGCGTTGGTCTCAGACCCCATGTCAGGAACCCCACGCTGAGATGGCCCCGGACCTGCTCTGAGCACTCCCTGTTGGGCCAGCTCTGGTGGCCCTGGAGCAGGAAGCTGCCTGGAAGGTGACCTTGGAGCCCCTGGGCCGCAGGAGACCGGGAAGCCTGCCCTCCGGTGCTCTCAGAGAGGCCGGTTGGCCTGCAGCCCACGTCTGAATTTCCTTCACATTGACCTGCAGGGAAGCCCATTTTGGAAGCTGCCCCAGGAGATGCATAAAGCTGTTAGGACAGCAGATTTACAGCCCATCCATCTCTGCAGACACTGCATTGAGGAGACAAGGGGGGTGGGTCGGAAAGCAGCTTTTGGAAACAAATGGACGATTAAAGAACCCAGTGGTTTGGGTGATGGGAGCCGGGCTCGGCACCCCCCGCCCCCAGCCTGTCGCCACTGACTTACAGCCCAGCACTGATAATGGGGATAAATCAGCTGGCCACCAATTTGTCAGGGCTTCTCTGAGTTTGAGGAGGATTTCATGGGACAGCCGTGCTGAGCCATAAATTGGTTGCAGGAATAAACGTTTCTTCCCCCACGGGGCAGCCGTCTGGCTTACAACTCGCCTCTCAGAGCCAAGGCCCAGACACCTGCCAAAAGGCGTAGGGGGCTTTGGGGCCCGGAAGGCTCCTCCTCCTCCTTCTCACTCCGGCTCTTCCCACCTGTCCTCTAAGAGAGGGTACATCACTTCCCCCAGGGGCCAGGTCCGGGACACCTTCTTGGATCTCTGTGTATGTCTTATTCCCATCCCCTAGAGATTAGGGTAGGGGACCGATCCTACTGGAGGCTGAAGGACCCCAGGGAGAGGTGGCCCCCAAAGCCAAGACCGGTGAAAGGGACTGTCCATGCCTTGGAGGAGTGAGCAGGCCACCATGGGGCCCCCAAGGAGACTCCCACTCTTCCTTGTCCCAGCTCTTCCTCCTAGAGTGACGGGGAGGCAGACAGCCTCGGCTCCCGCAACAGAGGAGCTTCCTCTCGGAGTTCCTGTTTGTGGCAGCTGAACTTAAGACTGCCACCTGCATGTCCTCTGCTCGCTGCAGGGAAATGGAGGAGGCGTGGTGCTGGGCCTCACGTGCAAAGGCTGAATGAGTTAGCAGCTGGGTGTCAGTGTGGCAAGCGCCAGCCTCTAAGGCCCAGATTCTGAAAGCATCTTTGCCCCCTGGCCCTGCACCTGAGCTGAGAAGCTGTCTCTTCAGATCTGAGTGATCTTCTACCCTCTGAGAGTAGAGACCCCAGAGGGACCAAGGAGAGGACAGAGAAGGGAATCTGGCCAAAGATGGAGGGTGGTCCCTTGCTTAGGTGCTGAACTGGGCATCACTGTTTACTTCACAGTGGATTTGTCTGAAAGAACCCAAGTCGTCATTTCGCTGGTGCCACGTGATGGTGCTGAGGAGTAATTGCCAGTGATTAATTACTTACCCAGGCTGCGTGGTTTTATTCCAGTCCAATTAAAATGCGGCGCACCACCCTCAGGGTGGGGGCCTGCCTGCCTCCTGGGCCCCTCTCCTGCACATCTCAGCCTCTTCGAGGATCCCGGGGGGACCTCACATGACTTGCCTCCTCCTGGTGGGGCCGGGACCCAAGAGTAGTGTGGGCAGAGCCTTGCAGCGGCCCTCGGAGTTGGCTGCACTCAGAGAAGTTGGTGGTCCGCTGGGGGACAGTAAACTGTATATCTGACGTGTCCCCAGGATCCCCAGCCTTGCCCCATTGGTGACCCCATGAGAGCTGCGTTAGCTGTCGAGAGACAGGTACATCTGGGGTTAAAAGATGATCGTGGTACCTATGAGCTGACTGAGGAAAGTAATACTAAGAGATTTTGTGAGACCAGGAGCAAGCAGAAGTCGTAGGTGGGTGTGATTATGTCATGTACACTTCTGAGCAGGTCTGTCTGGGGAAACCCCGCAGTGCTGTATTCCCAGCTCTGAGAATTTAGCTGCCTCCCTGCCAGGCCTAATTCCTCCCTGTGCCTTGCAGACACCTCTCCTCACGAAGAGGCTAGTCAGGCCCTCCCCTTCCTCTGTAGGAGGCTGATGCAGGGCTCCCCCCTCCTCCTCCTTTAGGGATCCTGGGCAGGTCTGAGGACCAAAGAGGGAGCCGCAGATGGCAGCTGTCTGGACTGTTCCCCCATCGCCCCTCCCCGTTTTTGCCCCAGCAGGGCCCTTGACAGGGCTGGATTGGCCATTGATTGGCTTTTACTGAGCTTGACTTCCCCGATGCGGGCTTGAAGGCCTCCACCACCCTGGCCCCATGCCAGCCCCACCTCCGGAGCCTCCTGAGCAGCGATATTAAATAGGATTTAGAAAGGAGAGGCTCCAGCCAGTGGAGCCTTGGTCCACACTGCCCATCGCTTGCCAGGAGGCGCACCCGGGGCTCCCCAGGGAGGAGGGAGGGCCAGGAGCAGGGTGAGGACAGGAGGGGAGACAGCCTCTACTCCTGACCTGGCCCCGGAATGCAAAAGCGATCTGAGCAGGACAGGAAATGGCGTGACAGAGCAGCATGTAGCAGAGGAGGGAGGGGCTTCCCTTGCCCACTGCCCACTTGTGTCTGTAGCCAGGGCGGCCATGGAGGGGTCACAGAGAGGGTCTTGCCGATGTGTCTGTCCCCTCCCTGCCCAGGTTCTGCAGGGGGCAACAGAAGCCAGTGTGGGCAAAGCAGGCCCTTGTTCTAAGGGTGGGGACCTGGGCGGCCAAGCCCATCCAGTTGACGGACTGCTTCCCACCAGGAAGCCGCACTGACCAGCTTGGGAAGGGACCCCGCACGGCTCCACGACTGAAGGGCCAAGCCCGTCCTCTCTTACAAGTGGAGCTCCTCCATCTGAGGAGGAGCTCTCCCTCTTCTGCCCTTTAGCAGCCTCGTGCTTCCCGTGTCTTCTCACCTCAGGAGGCAGCAGTATACACCCCTCTGCTCCCCTCCTGCTGCCCCGGGAGCTGTGGGACCGCGACAGGACTGGCCCGTTGCCACCTCCTTGTAGGAGAGGGGCCTGAGGGCCAAGCCGTTGCCACCTCCTTGTAGGAGAGGGGCCTGAGGGCCAAGCCGTTGCCACCTCCTTGTAGGAGAGGGGCCTGAGGGCCAAGCCGAGGCTTTGTTTGCATCATCCCTGACCTCCGGCCCGCTGCCCCCCCTGCACCTGCCGGGGAAGACGCTCCACCTCCTCTCTCAGAGGAGGAAACCTGATGCTGTCGCCTGAGGCACCTTTACTTGAGGAGTCGTTAGCAGTTTCTGTTCTCACCCTGTCAGTCTGTTCCCAATTCATCCACATGGAAGACGAGCCTCCCTCCGTACAGCGGAGGGAAGCCAGGTGGGGTTAGGATGGGGGCCCACTCAGGAGGCAGTACAGGGGCCCTGTCTCTCCAACCTGCTGTGTGCTGGGAAAGGAGGGAGCAGGATGGGAGAGGGGAGGGCCGCTGGCTTGGTCTGGAGCAGGTAGGGGCACCGAGTGCAGACAGATTGGAGGGTGGTGTTGGTGGGAAAAGGGGGCAGAGGACAGACTGCTGGGTCAGGAGGGCCACTGCTGGGGAGGGGGCAGAAGTTTGGGCCCAGGTGATGTCTCTCCCATCCCTCTCCGCCACCCTCTGGCAGCCTCCCCCGGGCTCAGAAAGTCCCTGTTGCTCATTCCAGTTCTCGGGGCCCTTGCCTCTCCTTCTATTGGAAGGACACACACTCGTGCCACATTAAAGGCAGGAGCATGGCCTCTGCATGTGTGGCCCAAAGTGGTTCAGTAATTCCAGCCTTCCTGCCCTTCAGCTTCTTCCTGATGCCCCCCAGGAGTCCGTGTGTCAGCTGCGTGATCATGTGGTCATACTCTACCACCTCTTGCAAGGGAAGAAAAGGAGACTCAGAGAAGGCATGTGACTTGACAAAAGTCACACAGCAAAGTAAAGGGCAAAATGAAAAGACCAGAGTCCACATCTCCCCACCTACAGCTTTCCCCGTTGCTCAGTGCTGCCTTCTGTGTCCAGAGGCCCAGTCACTGCCAAAATTCCCCTTGAAGAGCTCTAGGGCCAGGCCGCCTGTGTTCAAATCCTGGTTCTGCTACATCTAGCAAGCCTGTGTGCCTCAGTTTCTTCATTTGTAAAAACAGGGGTAATGTTTATACCTTTTCAAACGGTTGTCGTGAGGATTAAATGAGCTAGTACTTGGATAACGTTTAGTGTGGCACCTAGTAAGCATATAAGGTTTGGGCTAATATTTTATCACCACCCCACTCATTCCTGTGTGTGTGTCTGGGACCCCGTGTGTGGTCCAGTCCCCCGGACTCCCCCACCCCCTTTGCACTGCTCAGCTGGAGAGCCACCTCCCTCCCCTGCTATGACAGGCCTCACTACTGGGATAATCTCCTGGCCGCAGGATCGGATTTGACGTGCTGTCACCCCGAATCAGCTTCTGAGCCGCCACAGCCCTGACAGTGCGGGGCTAGGGGAGGAAGGGAGAGGGAAGGGTGGAGGGGAGCGGCCCAGCTTCTGAGCCGGGGTCAGAGCAGCCTGCTGGCGGTGAGAACAGAGGCGTGCTCGCACAGTGGCAGCCCTCGCCTCCACGGCCCAGGGCTGTCACTTGGAGAGTCTCAGGAGCGCCTGTGGCCCTGTGACAGTGGGAGGGCCTGGAGAGTTCAGAGTGACCCCCAAAGGGTGGTGTGAGGGAGGGAGATGGGGACCCAGCACCACTCCAGCACCGAGGTTCTCACACGCTGGTATGCGTGGGAATGGGAATCTCGGGGAGACTTTGGTTTTGACTTACTTTCCCTGGGACCCTGAGAGCACATCCTGATTTGGCAGGCTGGGGTGGGACCCAGGCACCTACGTTTTCAGTAAGCTCCCCAGTTGCTTCTGATGCCTGCCAGAGCCGCTGGATGGGAAGTGCTCTCCCCACCCCCGCCCAGAGGTAGGAGGCTTCCAGGGGCTCGTCCTGTGCTGGCATCACCTCCACACTCACTCGCCAGGGCAGTGATTCCCTCTGCCCAGAGCCCCTTTCCTGGCATCCTTTCTGACTTCACTTCCTAATCTCTTCCTCCCCTGTGCTGACCACACATGCAGGTCTGGGCCCACTATGAGGAGCAGCCCGTGGAGGAGGTGACGCCCGTGCTGGAGGAGAAGGAGCGCTCGGCCAGCTACAAGCCAGTGTTTGTGACTGAGATCACCGACGACCTGCACTTCTACGTGCAGGATGTGGAGACGGGTGAGCACACAGGCGCGGCCCCGGGCTCCGCTGCTTCACGGCTGCTGGCATGATCTGGCCCGCCTCAGGGCCCCTCTGTTCAGTGGGAGGCAGGGACACAGCCCAGGGCTTCCGGGGGCCTCCCCGAATAGCTTGTGGCTGCTGCCCACCTCCGGGCCCCTGCGCCGCACTCAGGGCCCGAGGTCGTTTTATCGGCTGCAAGGGAGCCCCGGAGCGGGCGAGGCTGAGCAGGTCCTCTGAGGACTGGTGAGGTAACCAGCTTTGTCTGGGTGGTGCTCGGAGACTCTTAGGTAATTGTTTTAGTCCCAGACACCCCTGGCAGGGCTGGGCAGGAGGATTTGTAGCCCTCAGAGTGTATCAGGAAGCAACGGACAGATTGTCTCTATGTGGTCAGGAAGCACAAGCCAGCTCTGCTCAGTGCCTCTCCCCGTCAGCTTCCTTGGGAGGGGAGGAGGGGGAGCCTGGGCTTGTCTCTGCTGGGGCTTCTCCTTCTCCAGAGGTTGCCATAGCCCTGAGTGGTAGCCAGTTGCCATGGTAACTGGCGGCACTCTAGGGGAAGTCATCCCCAGAAAGTCTTTTCTGAAGGACCCTCTCTCTCCATCCTCTTCCTTCCTTCTGCCCTCAAGTGCAGTGCGCTGTGGCCAGGGTCCCCTCGGCAGAGACCTCAGGCTTCTGGAGGAGAGAGGGCAGTAGAGCCGGCTCTCACAGCAGCTGCGCTGGGGCCCCTCCAGCCCAGCTTCCCCCCTTCACTCCCTTCACTCTCTCCATCCTGACCTCCCTCCTCTCATTGCCACCCTCTGCAGGGAAACATTTTAGCTGAGGTCAGAGGAAGAAGCTCTTAGAGCCAGCTCTCGGTCCACGAGGCAGATCCTTACAAGGCGGAGGGGGCTGAAGGTGTCGGTGGCACTCGAGGCAGCCCCGTAGGTGGCAGGGTGCGGCTCTGCCCGCCCTCCCCGGCCCCCACCCCCAGGCCCGCTCCAGATTGTCAGCAGCCTCACCTCAGCCGCCTCCCCTCTAATGATATCTCCCAGGCAGGCACCTGCTTTTGTGGCAATGTCATTTCACCGGGAAAAACTGACCATCTCGAGCCCTGGGCTGGCTGTACTTGGGAGGGGAGCAAAGCCAGGGAGGGGCGGAGATGGAAATGATGAGCCTGAAGGATTCGGCTCTCTCGTGGCCAGCTGTAATCCTGGTGAGAGGGGGCCCAGCCATTGCCCTGGGACAAGCCGAGAGGGGGCCTCCAGGCTGGGTGGTGTGGAGTGCGGGGAGTCTGGGAGGTGGCCCAGGTAGGAAGGAGAGCTATTCCTAAGCACGGGAGCCAGCGAGAACGGCCCTTGGGGAGCTCGGGGAAAGGGGCTCAGAGAAGACCCTGCCCAGGGTACCCCGGCTGCCAGACAGGCTCCACCTGGCCTCTGGGTCCTGCTGGGTAGGACCTGCCTTGAGTAAGAACAGGCCCGGAGTCTCCAGGAGACAGAGCTTGAGGGTTCAAGGCCTTTGCCCACATACTCTCTGTGATCTCAGAGGCTTCCTGTGCCAGCTCTGTACCCCGCCTGGCTGTCTCTGACTGCTCTCGGAAGCCAGGACGCTGCACTGAGTGGTAGCCAAGGCAGATAATAGGGGGAGAAAGAGAACTTGGGGGGAACCGTGTATTGTTGGAAGATTGGAGTAGCGAGTGAGGTGCTGTGTGGCATGCCACCTGGATAGCTGTAGGCTCCAGAGAAAACCCTGCCTTCCATCAGATGCGTGAAAACGAACCTCAGCGTACCCAGCCTCCCTCTCCTGAAACCTGTTACCCCTCTTGGAGGCAGGGACATCCTCTGGCCCTGTTTCCCTTCTCTTAATTAAAGCCTGCCTTCGGGAAGGATCTGGTGAAATGATGAACACATTGCCATTGGCTCTAAATGACCAACCGGGCTCTGTGTAAGGGCTTCCCAGAGGGCTTTGCCTGTTCGCAGAACTGTTGCCTTGGAGCATAATAATAATAATAATAATAAAAATAGACCAAGTATAGCAGGACCTTGTCTGTGTAGAGGTAGCTTCTTAGTCCCTGAAATTTTACTGTCTGGGCAAGGAACGCAGGTGCAGGAGAACGGAGGGTTTATTGCCGGGCGGGGGGAGGGCAGCGCCTTCCGAAAAGTCCCTGAAACCGTCCTGTGAACACCGGCATGGGGGCCCGAGAGTGTAGACAGGGCGCGCGCCTGCGGGCCCCTCTTCAACACTGCAGTCATCAAGCACCCTGCACAGCCAGGGCTTTACTGGGTCACTTGAGAGTAAGCAGAACCGAGTGAGCTATGGTCTGTGCCGTGAAGGCGCTCCCGGCGTAGTGGCAGAAACGTAAACCAGACAGGGAATGGATAAGGCCCACTGTGACAAGCGTACCAACGGCCGTCATGTGTCAGGCCCCTGTAACAGAGTGGCCGGGGTCCCTGAGGATGGGGGCGAGTCCTTCACCACCACCAGCCACCCTCGCCTCAGAGAGCGAAGGGGGAGCAAAGGGCCTGCTGAGAGCTTGAGTCCGGCCCAGAGGGACGCAGAGGAGAAGCCACTGGGGGCTGATGCTCAGCAGAGTAGGGGTGAGGGGCTGTGGCAGGAAGGAGCCAGGGGAGGGCACTGAGAAGACCTCGGGGGCTGCCACACCCAGTGAAGACCAGACCAGCAGCAGGGACCGATGACCCTGGTTCGGGAAAGACAAGGCAGGGAAGGGGTCTCCCTCCCCGCAAACGAGGAGGGCAGTGAGCTGGCGTGGGAGGGTAGGACCCCAGCCTGGCAGCACTTGGAGGTTCAGTTCAGCATGTGTCTCACGGGGCGCGTCAGGTCGGAGTGTCCACGTTTGAATAGGCTGAGACCGGGCCCTGCTGCCAGAATTGTTCCCCACCTTGCATGGCGCAGATTCTGAGGCCCTTTCCTTGTCCAGGGTCATATGGGGCCCATCCTTCAGCTCCACTTTTGCCCCCAGGAGACGTTGCAGAGAGTGGCTGCTGTCCGTCACCGCCTCTGTGGCCCAGGCCGGGGCCCGCCCTGGTAGGACTGGAGAAGGCTGGTTGGCCTTGGCCTTGCTTAGTGTCCACTCATTTTCTCTACCTCCTAAACCAAGGCCCAGGAACATTCCCTAGGGCGTCTCTGGCCATGGCCAGTAGATTGGAGAGCCGAGACTGGAAGACTGGGTGCCTCTAAGGCCTGAAGTGTCAGCAAGATACTGTGAAACCTCCTCGACCAGGGACCAAAGAGGGATTTCCCTGTGGGACGGGGGCAAGCCAGTGCCGCGGGCACCCTACAGCATTCCACATCCTGCCCACTCCCCAGGCTCATCTGCCTCCCCAGCCCCATCTACAGATGATACTCCAAGGCACATGGCACCCAGGTCTCACTCCCTCTTCCTCCCCACAGGCACCCAGTTGGAGAAGCTGATGGAGAACATGCGCAATGATATCGCCAGCCACCCTCCCGTCGAGGGCTCCTATGCCCCCCGCCGGGGCGAATTCTGCATTGCCAAATTTGTAGACGGAGAATGGTAGGCCACCTGGACCCGAGCAAGGGAAAGAGTCTAAAGTAGGAGCCTTCTGTCCCCAGGGCCCAGGCCTGCAGAGCCACTAGCCAGACTTCAGGCATCTGCCGTAGTGGCCGGCTTTCCACTGGGTGCTTGTTCTTGACCTTGGCCAGCTCTCCAGAGTGGCCCTCTTTGTTGCCCACAGCCCGTTTGCGGCCTGCGCTTTAACCCGTGGTTTTTCTGCAGTCAGCCTCTGGCGTAAAGAAGTGTCCCTCCTTCTCTCTCCTGGGCTACTCCTTTGCGGGAGCCCTGGCTGGCTGGAGCTCTCCAACACCCGCCTCACCCCACGCAGGAAAAGTGACGTCAGGGCGGGGGTAGGGGGTGGGGTGAGGGTGGAGGCTGGTGCTCAGTGAGCCCGGACCAGCCGCCACCCTCCACCCCAGCTGTCTGGGGCGTGAGCCGCAGCGCTCGCAGGCTGCAAGAAGGTCACTTATGTCGAATCTACCAAGCGTAGGGCCCGTGGCCTTCCCAGGGTGACGAAGTGATGTGGATGGGTTCCCTGCTGTGGCCTCCCAGGCAGATCTGCCGGCTAATTACAGCTGCTGTCTAGTGCGCTGGGTTTAAACAGCAGACATCAATCTAGTCATTAGTCTTGTTGCTTTTATGCCCCAAGGACACGTTTATCCGCTCCACACGCTCCCCTCCCGCCCTCTGCTCCCAGCTATGCTCTGACTCCATTAAATGGTGGCCACAGCACCCCGGGCTGTGCAGTCCGAGAACTGCCCTTTGTGACACCCATGGGTGTTCTCTCTGAGCCCTGGGCAGGGAAATGCTGTAGCCCCTGCCCTGCCATCACTGACGCTCCAGGGAGACCGGCCTCCTCAGGGCTGTCCCTTGAGTTCTGCCCATGATGCCATTGCAGGTACCGCGCCCGAGTGGAGAAAGTCGAGTCTCCTGCCAAAGTACACGTCTTCTACATCGACTACGGCAACGTGAGTGCGGGGGCCAGGAGGTGGACGAGTACGCAAGGGAGGGGCCCCGAGTGCCGCCAGGGACCCTTCAACACAGTAGGCCCCTAGGTCAAGTCCATCTGCCCTCTCCAGGGTCCCTCTGAGCTTTAGACTCCCTCCCTCCCTCCCTGACGGAATGGTGAGCGTGTGGGCCTCTCTACTGTTCCTCTAACAGGCGCGTGACCCCTGAGTGACTGGGCAAAACTGGCATCTCTGGTCCGAGGCCTGTGAGCACTGAGTGGTCCTCTGTCCAGGCCCCAGCCACAGCCCCGGTTCCTCTTCTGCCCAACGTCTCTGAAGAGTGGGTCCCTGAAGGCCCCTGGTCCACATGCTCAACTGGGTCCTTGTGTGCTGATCCCCAGCACATCCCAAACCCAGGCTTGCTGGGAAGGGGCTGGTACCCCTGGGAGAAATGCCCCTTGGGCTGGGCCTGGGAGTCTCCCAGCAGTAAGCAGGAGAGAACGCTGTCGTTCAGAGCCGTGCCGCTCCTGAGGACTAGTGTGGAAGGGCCGTTAATAGAAAGCCCAGAGCTGGGCCATGCTCCCAACTTACCACCCGGGAATACACAGAGGAAGGGGTCTTGCCAGGCTGGGGTTGCCCCACACACCTGAGCCAGAACCACTAGCAGGCGGGGGGCTGCCTGGACCCTCGTCTTGGAGCGCTCTTCCAGCCAGGGCCCCCCCAGCCTGCGGGAAAGGGGTCAGGGAGCCCATGTCACAGAGGGAAGGTATTGGGGAAAAGTGGAGACAGTGATCAGAGTTGAGCTACCAGGTTGGGTATGCAGCAGGAGCCACCAGGTGTGCCACCACCGGGCCCGGCTTCCCACCTCCCAGGCTTCGCTGACTGGGCGAGTCCGTGCATGTGGCTACTCAGAAACGAGCCCTGGGGGGTGGGGTGGGGGATGGAGGCGCTGAGTTAGAATCCCTAGGGGCCTGGCCGTGCGAGTTGTCCCCTGAGAGCAAGGGAGCTCCGAGTGTGTGATGCTGTTGGCCTGGTGTGTCCTCTGCAGAGAGAGATCCTGCCGTCCTCCCGCCTGGGCACCCTGCCACCTGCCTTCAGCACTCGCGTGCTGCCAGCTCAAGCCACGGAGTATGCCTTCGCCTTCATCCAGGTGCCCCAAGACGTGAGTCTCCACGCCTTCCTTCCTCTCAGCGGGACTGTCCCATGACACTCAGACACTGCTGCAGTCCCAGCACGTATCTGCACGAAGGAAACCCAGCCCCGTCCCGGATCCCACCCCTCCCTCACCCTGGCCCCCTCTCACGGGTCTGAGCCCCCGGCGCGGCCCTGGTTAGTGGCCACTGTCTCTAGCCTCTTGGGCTCTCGGCTGCAGTGGTCTCCCAGCACCCCTTCCAGGCTCAGACGATGCCGCCAGCAGTAACTGCCCCCAAACAGCTCTGACTGTGTCACACCTCTGCTGAAAATCCTCCACTGGGGTCCCACTGTCTGATGGGAGGAGTAGAAACAACGATGATGGTCTGTTAGTCACGGGAGAGAGGGGTGTGGCCAAGGTTGAGGGAAGGTGGCATCAGAGCCTCTGAGCTGGCTCTTGAGAAACGGGGGGCCTGGTGGGCCAGGGCACGTTGGGCAAAAAGACTGGTCCAGCAACCGCAGCCGGGTGTCGGGGGCCCTGCGGGCAGCAGCAGGAGATGTCAGGCCCTGTCTGCCCTGGCAGGGAGGTTATTCTTCGTGTTGTAGGCGGGAGGGGCTGTGGGCAAGGGGGCCCTTCATGTCCAGAGCCTGTTTGCTCCCTCGCTGGGGTCTAAGCGGGGAGCGAGGTGATGCCGGCACGTGCTGTGCAGACTCCCTTCAAGTCCGTGAACAGGACCTGGGGCCCCCACGGCTCGTGGCTGGCGCTCGCCTCTCACGCCGACCGGGGGGCGTCCCTGCTGCAGGAGGATGCTCGAACAGACGCCGTGGACAGCGTGGTGCGGGACATCCAGAACACGCAGTGCCTGCTCAACGTGGAGCACCTGAGCGCCGGCTGTCCCCACGTCACCTTGCAGTTTGCCGACTCCAAGGGGGACGTGGGGCTGGGCTTGGTGAAGGAGGGATTGGTCATGGTGGAGGTGCGCAAGGAGAAACAGTTCCAGAAGGTGGTACGTGCTGTGGATGCGGGGTGTCCCTCGCGCCTCCCACCGCCGTCACGGGGGAACTGGGAGGGGACTGCGCCGGGAGCCAGAGAGGGAGCGGGGAACCCACCGTCTTGCTGCTCCTGTTGGGGAAAGATAATGGATTTGGGTTTGTTGGGGTTTAAAATTTAAAAAGCTAATTACATCCCAAATTAATTGACTGCCGGTTTGGCTGAAAACACAGCTGCAAACTGGAGCGGAAAGTTTGCCTTTGCCCGTACCCCCGGTGACAGGCTAGGAAGCTCTGCCAGGGGTGGCGTGGCGAAGGTCACAGCCTGTTGTGCTGTCTCTCCCGTCCTCACTTGCTCCTCTCCCAGTCCATAACCAGCTCCCAGCACTCAGCGCCACTCTGCCACGACACCCCTCCAGCCTGTTTGGAGAGGCGCAGGGCTTAGAGCTGGGCCTGAGCCCCGCCTCCCTCGTTCATGAGACATCTGGCCCTAGAGCTCAGCCTTTGGAAGCCTGAGTCTCCCACTGATGACGTGAGGAGAGCACAGCCGGCCCGGCTGCTCGGTAGGGTGGACCACGAGGATCGGGGGCCAACACCTGGGAAACCTCCTTGCGCTGCTCATTTGTTGATCACGAGGCCCAGGCCTCCCGCTCAGCCCCGTTCCCATCCCAGTTTCCCCCAGCCTCTCCCCACGACACGCCAGCCTCGAGGGACGCGCCAGGCCAGTGGGAAGCTCGTGCCCTTCTGCAGCGCCCAGCTCCCCCGCACTCCTGAGTGGAGGGACACGAGCGGCAGGGTTGAAACCAGTGTTCTCCTCTCTCCACTGTGCCCTTGCTTCCCCTTCTCCCCCGTCTTTTGCCTTTCCTCTCTCCCGCATAATGATTGGTGGTTTGTGGATCCATGGCTCTGGTTAAGCAAGTTGATTAACTCATTTGGAACAAGACCTCAGTGTGAGTCACTTCTGTGCCTCATCTGGACAGGAGGGGCCCGACCCCTAGTCTTCCCCCCAGTTTCCTAGATCACTCCTAGGAGTTAGCTTAAGTTTCCCTGTAAAATTGGAGCTCTTAGTGTCCGCCATATGAAGCTACCTATAAAGTCTCTGGTGTCTAGAAACACCTAATGTGTTCATTCATTCACCTACTTATTCTTTCAGTAAATGTTTACTGAGGACCTACAAATCTCAGTGAACAAGAGACAACGTTCCATGGAGCTTACATTCAAGCATGAGGAGACAAAGAAGAAAATAAATATAATAAGTCAACAAAATTAAATGTTAGACAATAAGTACAATGGAAAAAGGGAAAGTAGAAGTAAAGAAAGGGACTCAGGAGTATGTCGGAGGGAGTGGTGGTGATTTTAAATGGGGTCATTTGAGGCCTCGTTAAGAAGGTGATACTTGACCAAAGACGTGAAGGGGCAGGATAGGTAGCCAGGTAGACAGGAGCAGGAAGCGTGTTTCAGGCGGGTGAAGCAGCCAGCATGGAGAGTCGAGAAACAGCTAGGAGACTGTGACTCTGCACTTGGATTTTACTTGGAGGGAGCTGGGGACCCGCTGAGCAGGGGAATGACGTGACCTGGGCCTCACCCTGACCATCCCTTTGTCCTCGTCCCGCTAGATCACAGAATACCTGAACGCCCAGGAGTCAGCCAAGAGCGCCAGGGTGAGTTTTTGCCTCAGGAGCCCCAGAGGGTGCTGAGAGAGGGGCTTGGCCGTTTGGGTCCCAGCAGGTCCCGCCTCCCTGAAGAGCCATTTTCTGTTTTCTCGCAGCTGAACCTGTGGCGCTACGGAGACTTCCGAGCCGATGACGCAGATGAGTTTGGCTACAGCCGCTAAGGAGGGAATCGGGTCTGGCCCCCAGCACCGCTCACGCCAGTACCTCTTCCTCTGCCGGGAGGGGGTTTTCAGCTCCAGACCTCAAATCGGGGGCATAGATTGGGTCCAGCTTTGCTTCAGTGTATGGGAATGTCTTGTAGGGTGGCATCTGGGCTGGGGACGGGGGGTGGGGGGAGCCCAAGGCTTTCAGGGGACAGGCCGCTGTCTTCTGCGAGCACAGGCACTGCCATCCGCTGTCCCAGCTGATTTTGTTTCTCTTTGGGGGTTTGTTTTTTAAAAATTGTCCTCAGCTCAGAAAGAAACATGAAAGACTTTGTTCTATGGAGGGCATGATCCTGGCACCCAAGGCCAGCTGGCACCCCACTTCTATCCCAGACTCCCCTTTTCCCCAGCTCTCTGTCCAGCTGTTGATTATGTGGTTTCTCTGATACGTCCATTCTCAAATGCCAGCGTGTCCACGTCTGCCCCTTTGCCAGCCCTCCCCATTTCTGTATTTAAAGCTTTTGAGGCCCAATAAAATAGTACATGCTGTCTGCAGCCCTTATTGATCATGGTGGAGGCCAGAGCCCAGGGTTTCGGCAGCCCCAGCCATGAGGAGACCTGGGCGCTTGAATGACCCCCAAGGTCTAATCCATATGCCTGGGCGCTTGAATGACCCCCAAGGTCTAATCCATATGCCTGGCCACACCCCCTAGAAACATAGCCAGTCATGGGAAGCAGGGCAGGCCTTCAGAGTTCCAAGCAACTCCTGGGGCCTGGTGGGCATACCTGGCACCATGGCCATCATGCAGAAGGCTGGCGATCTTCTCTTTTGACTCATCTGCACGTGGCTGCCCTCAAGAACCTTAGCAGCTCGGCAAGCAGTGCCCAGGACACTCCCTGCAGGAAAGGCCAGGCTCGGTCCTGCCAGGCCCAGGCGGGAGGTTGCTGGGCCTGTCCTTTGGCAGGACCCACCAGAGCCCCAACAAGGGGCCAGAAGGGACTTGCCGAGGGAGATGAGGTGATTTCCCTCTTCCTGCTGTAACAGAAGGAAAGGCTGATGCCAGATAGGCTGGCACAGCATGTGTTAAGGTCAGTGGCCCCTGGTCCCTGCCCATCTCCCTCCAGTGTGTGTCCACTGGAGAAGGGAGCTGGAGGATGGGGGCTCCGAGAGGGGTCTGGGCAGCAGGCTGAGGAGAGCTCGTCTCCCCGGACTCTGTTTGACTTGACAAGGTGTCCCCCAAGTCCTCCAGGTGGAGCTGGCCACGGAGCTCAGAAACCCCAGGCTACTCCTAGCCCCCGAGGGGGGGGCGCTGAGAGCGGCCACCGTGGCGTGTGCAGTGAGGGGCCTGCGTGCTTCTCGGGGCACGAAAGCAGGTGTATGCGTGTTGGGCGCTCACCACTCCAGCAGCTGCAGTGTCTAGGGGACCTGCCTGTTCTCCCAAACCCCAGGGCCCCACCCTTGTGGCTCTGACCTTCCCAGGCACATACTCTGGTGTCACACGGTGGCCCATCTTCTTGGCAGCCCCACTTTTCCCCCCACATTCTGATCTGGGGTGATTCTCTAAGCTGCTATTTAAGATTGGTCCTTTGGTCAAGTCTTTGGGGAAAGTCAGTGGAGGTGATGGGGCCTGGCTGGCCAGCTCTCATTCCTAAACGAGGTCCTGGGCCCCAGAAAATTCTGGCTTCTGGCAGTTTTGCCCCACACCCACTCATTCAGGCCCAGGGGTCACGTGGGGTTCTATCCAGGACTCCTGTCTTCCTGTACTCCTGTCTTCCTATACTCCTATACTCCTGAAGCAGGGCAGGCCTTCAGAGCTCCAAGCAACTCCTGGGGCCTGGTGGGTGTACCTGGCACCATGGCCATCATGCAGAAGGCTGGCGATCTTCTCTTTTGACTCATCTGCACGTGGCTGCCCTCAGGAACCTCTGGGTTGGTCAGAACGAGTGTTTATGCTCCTCGAATCAGAACCTCTTTATGGTCCAGTAAACTGTTTTCCATGATCCGTACAGCCCCTATGGGGCCCGAGAAGTCCGCAGGAATGGGTGTGAGTCTCTGCATCTGTCTCCACTCCCGGAGAAGCTGTTCTGCCCCCGCAGGCAGGCTCACTCCCACCATGATCTCTCATTTTATTTTTCTCCATCGTGGAGGCTGGTCATGGAAAAGAAAATGCCCATTTCACCCATTTCTCTACCTCCTGGTAGGGCCCAGAGGTAGGTCGGTGTATTCACTTGAATGAAATTGGCAGAGGGGCAAGATGCCAGCTCACTCTTTTCTAAAAGGGTCTGAAGTCATCTCACTGTCTTAACAGTTGCCTTGGTTACATCTGTGCCCAAGGATAAACCCTTCATGGTTCTCCAATTGAAATGATGCCTGAACCTTCCCACTTCTTACTTTCTTTCTCCAAGGCTGATTTAGACGAAGGTCAGAATATTCACCAGGCCAGAAGGCCCTGCTGCTGCTGGTTTTGGCCCCAGCTCAGTGTTCCTCTGTTTGCCACATCGGTTGAGTTCCTGAGGTCTGTCCTGGGCAGGGCTGGGACTAGGATGAGACGAGCCAGGCGCCTAGGGTGCAGAATTTAAGGAGGCACTCAAGAGTGTGCAGGTGCATTGGCATATTTTCTTTTCATCCCCAGTTGAGGCCAGTCAGCATCAGCACTTGCACAAGTAGCATCAGCACTTGCACAAATAGCACCAAAAAAAAAAAAAACCTCCCCAAAGGTCCTTCTCCCGCTAGAGTTGCAAAACATGGCTCTTGGTGTCAGGATCATAAGCTCTGCCTTCCCATCCAGCTTTCCAGTTGAACAACAGAATCTTTTGAGCACCTGTCATTCATTCATCCATCCACCAAACACGGATTAAGACCCAGCAGCACCGGCACAGCGATGGGTCTAGTGAGTGCCAAGAGGACCTCCACAGGCTCTCGGGGACGTGGCGATCTAGGTGCGGAGGAGGAAGCAGATGCTGAAACACCCAAAACAAGCCACAGCAGTGGCAGCGCAGGAGGATGAGGGACTGAGGCCATCGCCTGGTGGCTGGGGAGGCATCACAGAGGAGGAGGACCGAGTTGGGCTAATGGATGGCAGGAGAGCAGCATTGCTAATCTGGGCAGGCTCTGGAAGTTTCCCAGTCTCTGAGGGCTGGTGCTGCAGACTCTAGGGTTTAGACTAGCCACTAGGGAGAAGTACTGATGCCCGAGACCCCTCCCCAGTGACTCATCTCCCTCCTCCCGGCCAGTGGGCAGGACCAGTAGGGAAGGCAGGCGGTGGAGGGAAGGGCTCGCACGGCTGCCTCCACTTTATTTATTGGTTTGATTATTTCTCCGTCCCAGGGAGAGAGTCAGTGGACCCCTTTTCTTGCTTTAGCCCATGTTGGGAAGCAGGGAGGGGCTGGAGAACTGGTGCCTCAAGAGTGGTTATTGATGTCCTAATTACAAGAGGATGCTAATTTAATTTGAACCTAATTACAGTGCACTACCCCGGGTGGCATGTGTTTTAATAATTAACGCCCTTCAGTTGCGTAGGAGTGTAATAATATTTACAGTGGGTTGGCCAGCAGCCTGGGGAGGCGGGCCGGGGGCCCATACGCCACCCTCCCCCCGGACAGCTTGGCTGCTAGCAGGTGGGGAAGGTGGCACATGAGTCTTGGTTGGCTAGCATCTCGTCAGCCCTCCCAGGGAACATGCGTGGGCCTCATTTCCAGCCACTTCCTTGACCCAGCAGGCCGCTCCGCTCTATGGGGCTGGAAGTCTGAGATACGTCGCAGCCTGCCCCTCCCCTGCCCCTCACTGCGCCACCTCTGCCTGCCCGGGCCCATCCTAGGGAGGGGATTGTTCAGGGGGAAGGAAGGAGAGTTGCTTGGTTTTTCTTCTCTTTTTATCGGTAACACTTGTAAGGAAATATACATTCAGAAAGGTGCACAGATTGTAACTGTGCAGCTCAGGTTTTCACAAAGTGAACATAGCCGTGTAAACACACAAATCAAGACCCAGAACAGCACCAGCCCGTCATAAGCTTGCCCCTCAGTCACTGTCACCTCCAAAGGCAACTCCTGTTTTATCCCAGTGGATGAATTTTGCCTGTTTTGTTGCATTTTTGGTTTTGCCTGGGTTTGAATTTTACATAAGTGGAGTCGTGCAGTACGTATCCTTACGTGCCCGCCTTCTCTCGCTCAGCTTGTCTGGGATGTTCATCCTGTTTACATTAGCCTTAGTGTGTGCATTCTCATTTCTGTGTGCTCCGCTGTCTGAAGATACTACTCTTTGGTGGTTGTAAAGAACTAAGATGCTCAGCAATCTGCCAGAGCTATGCCAGTCCCTAAAGGGGAAATCTGCTCATCCTAATTATACAGCTGGGGGACCCGAGGTGACACATTATGAGAAGGGGTAGCAAGATGACAGGGCAGGGCAGTTCCACCCACCACAAACCCAGAACAGTGTGGCTGCCAGCGTGCCTCCCACGCCCGGCCTTTCAGAGCTCTCAGCGGTGGGGAAAGGGTCTATTAGCAAGTTCTAGAAGCCAAGCAGAAAAACCAGGGGTTTAAGAGATGGTCAGAGGGAACTTCAGTGTCTCTACCCAGACGTCTCGCTAAGCCAGTGCTTCTCTAAGTGTGGCTGGCAGACCAGCTACCTCAGAATCACCTGGGGTGCTTGTTAAAATGCAGCTTCCAAGAATAGTGCCAGGACTATATTGGGAATGGGGGTGGGGTGAGTGAGCTCAAGCCTCATCTATCATCACAGGAAGACAATGGGTAATGTTTGAAGTTGATAAAACAAGAACTGGCCTATTTAGCAATAAGATGGTAACCACCAAAAGATCTAAAATAGATGATTAAAAGCGGTTGCCTGTAGGTAGCACAACTGGGGGTGGGGAGTGTATCTTCTTATAAATCCCTGTGTACTGTTTTTTCACCACAGACAAGCACTTCTCATTATCTTTTTTTAATTCACTCTCAGGTAATTATACATGTATCACTTCCCACTCCAAGACCTCAGTTCCTGTGGGCCAGGGTCTGGGAGTCTGCACTTTTGACAAGCTTCCTAGGTGATTCTGATGACTTCTCAAGTTCAAGAATTGACTATCACTGTCCAAAGTCATTTTGCAACATGAGGAAGGAGACACAGTAACTCGCCCAAGGTCACCCAGTTTATTAATGGCAGGCCCAGAAATAGAAAACAGGTCCCCAGGCCTGTGATTTTTCTCTACATCATTGGCATTCACCTTGGTGGGTGCCCGACTCAGTGGGCCTGGCCGTCAGAGACCCGGAGGCGAGCTGGGGACCTGGCTCAGTTGAGGGAGGCCAGGGGACCCCTCCTGCCACGGGCCCAGAGCACTTGTAACTGCAGCGGGCTTACAACACCCACGGTTTGTGCAAAGCCGCTGCTCGTGCTGCCCTGCCAGCAGCAGTGTCTGAGTTGTTTTCTCAGGAGGGGAGCCACCTAGAGCCCCCGGAACATTCAGGCCTTCAGCATCTACTGAGCGCCTACCAGTTGCAGGCACTGTTCTGAGGGCTGGGATACAAAGAGGACCAAGCCCTAGCCTCGTGGGGTTTACAGTCTATGAGGACAGTAGGTACTGGTGATAGAGAAACCTAGTTAACTGATGGAAGTAGAGGTCTATACAGACGCTGTGGTGGTCGCTTGTCAAGTTGACAGAGTGCACGCCCCATACGCTAGCAGTTCCTGCCTGGCCTGTGGCCAAGGGCCGCCTGCGCCGTAAGAACCCGCACCAGGAGTCACGTGCAAGAGCGGTCATTGCAGTTTTGTTCCTACTTCAAATCACTGGCACAACAGACACCACAAGCATATCCACACAATGAAAATGAATGAATTGTGGTAACAGAACAACACGGGTAAATTTTGGAAACAGTAAAGCAAGCGCATCTCAGAGGACTTCATACCATATGATGCCATTATTCTAAAGTTCAAAATCAAGTAATACATTGCTTACATGTATGTGTATGTTGAGTGATCATAAGATTTATGGGATGTTTTTGAGAATGTAAAGGGACACTTAACTCCTTACATTTGGACGACAAATGTAAACTGGCACTTTTTTGAGCAAACTGGGACACGTTGGCACCTTTGATGTATGTAATAAAATACAAAACCAAAACAAAGGGGTGATAAACACAGAAGTCTGGATGGTGGTCACCTCCAGAGGGAGCAGGAAACCCTTTGGGGGTGGGATAGGGAAGGATGTCAGTTACTGGGAATGTCCCAGGACTCAGTCTGGGAGGTGGGTATTAGTAAGGTGGCATGGGAGCTCAGAGGAGAGAAAGTGAATTTTTCCTGGGAGTTAAGTGGAGTTATGGTCAGAGAAACCTAAAAAAGGAGCACTTCACTCTGCCAGGGAAGGTTTCAAGGACAAAGTGACAGCTTCTGCAGTTTACCAGGTAGAGACTGGGTCTAGTTAAGGGAACACACTGAGTGAAACCCTCCCCTGGCTGGGGAGGCTGCCTGCCTGATTCCAGGGTTGTGTGCGGCCACAGGACTAAAGACCAAAGCTCAGGCCTGCCCTCGTCAGCCCTGGGCACTGACCAGTAAGGCCCCACCACCCACTAGGAAAAAGCATAAGACATCTGACTTCACAGTCCCCGGATAACTTCAAGGTGAGGTAAAACTTAGAGTAAGGTGCACAGATTGTAAGTGTACAGCTCCTGGATGTTTACACGTCTATACATCCCTGAAACCATCACTCAAACTAGAAGGTCAGCATACCAGAACGTTCCCTAGGCCCCTGCCACCCAAGGTAATGACAGTTTTTACCTCTGTCACCATAGCTTTGGCTATTCTTGGTGCCAGGGTCTTTTAAAAGACTTTTTTTGGCACATAGTCTTTGCCAGAGCACCGAAGCTCGGGGCTTGAATCGACACTGGGCAGAATCCGGGCCTCAGAGCCCAACCACGGCTGCTTCAGGACCTTGGACAAGGCCAGCGGGAGGTCCCTGTTCGCACTGCACGAGGGCTTTGCTGCCAGGCTGGCAGCACAGATTCATCATCCCAGCTTGACGGAGTCATTATTCTAGGCCCTGGGCCCAGCTGCTGTGCCATGGGAGCGAGTGACATTGAGGCGGTTCAGTATGCAGGCACCCTCAATCCATAGAGTCATCTGGGTGCCCGGGGCCTAGGAAGCCACCACCCCCTCTACCCTGGGGCAGGTCTCCTGTATCCACCTGAGTGCTGGTCCAGGCCAGGTGAGTGCCCGGGGACAGAGCCCGTGTTCTCAGTTGTCTGCATGGAAGGAGAGGCCAGAGCTGTGGCGAATCTAAGCGGTACCCCGCTGGGCTCTGGGGTGTAGTCACAGGCACGGCTCACCTGTGGTCAGGAGTGTCTCTGAGCTTCAGAGGCTTCACAGCAGAGGAAACGGCAGGCTGCACAGTGGCCCTCCCTCCCGTCCGCTGCAGGCACCCGCCCTGCCCGTGTCAGCCCCTCACGCTGCCCTCTCTCCAGCCTGTCCTGCAGCGGGTGTTTCAGAGTTTGGGTTTCAAACTTCTTGCGGAGCCTTAGGCTCAGCAAGCTAATTAACCTCTCTGATGCTGTTTCCTCATCTGTAAACTGAAGGTAAAAACGTGAAAGTTCCTGCATTTATAGTTGCTGTCAGATTTCAGTGAGAGAGATGCGCAGCCCTTTGTGCAGGCCCCGACACAGAGCAGCGTTCAGTGATGCCGCCGACACAGGGAGGCACGGCGCCGGCAGCCTGCCTGTGCCTGGGTAGCCAGTGCCCGACGAAGGTGGGAGTCTGGGCAGAACTGTTCGGGTGAAAGGAATTCGTGATGACGCTACAAAATCCAGGCACATAAAGGCCGCCTGCTCGTGAGAGCACTGTGGGGTTCAGGCCAGATGGGAGCCAGAGGTGTCAGAGGAGGGGTAGGGAGCTGAGGTCACTTGGCTGAGTCCCTGACTCTCCAGTTTGCAGAGTGGTGGGAGGTGGGAGTCATGTACACTCGGGACAGTTGCCTGTGTGGGCAAGACAGGTCTGGGGCTGGCTTTCACCCCCCAGCTATGAACATCTGGGGAGGGTGGTTTACAGAGGGGTCTCCCCAGGGGCAGCAGTGCACCCACTCTGGGCAGTTCAGTGGGAGGGCGGGAGCAGTGGGCGTCGCTAGGAACTGGCCTGGCCTCCTTGTCCCATCTGGCCGGATCTGTAGAGGGCAGCTCCTGAGGAGAGGCCCGAGGCAGAGATCTCAAATGGTGCCGCATCTGATCAATTGATATTGGCTCCCTGGGGCGCTATGTAGAAAAGGATTCTGAGGTCATGCCAGAAAGTCAACTGCAATCAGTTATTGATGTCTACCAAGAGTGTAAGAAGGGGGGGTGGTCATATGTGTCCCACATATTTGCTATCTTTGTCTTGGTGCTTTATGGGGAGGGGGTTCAGGAATCCTCTGACTCCATCAAAGCAGGAGTCATTTCCGTAGCATCCTTGGCAGCAGGCATCGGCTTCTTCTAGAACAGAAGCCTGGAAACTCCCTCTCAAGGCAGTGGTGCCCAACCTAGCCAGTTCTTACCCTATTACTGTACTGCGTTCCAGTCGCAAAGAATGTGTTGCAATTTAATAAACAAGAGTTAAGCACCCAGGGACTTCCCTGGTGGTCCAGTGGTAAAGAATCTGCCTTCCAATGCAGGGGATGCAGGTTCGATCCCTGGTTGGGGAACTAAGATCCCACATGCTGCGGGGCAACTAAGCCCGCGTGCCACAGCTACTGAGCCCGCACGCCTCAACTAGAGAGCCCACGTGCTCTGGAACCCGCGAGCCACAACTAGAGAGAGAAAACCTGCATGCCACAACTAGAGAGAAGCCCGAGTGCCACAACGAAGAGCCTGTGCGCCCCAACAAATATCCCGCGTGCCACAACTAAGACCCAGCGCAACCAAAAAAAAAATAAAAGCACCTACTCTGTGCTGAACACTAAAGACCCGTAGCTGAGCCCATCAAGTCCCCTGCCCCGCCAGGTGGGTGTCATCTGCAGATCTTTGAATCTGGTCAACTACAGTAAGACCAGTTTTCTTGGGGCGGGAGAGGACCCTAAAGGCAGAGATGGGGAGCTAGGCCCCAAACCTGGAAGGATCTGGTCCTTGAGCCGTGGGCATCTCCTGAAGACCAATCTTCCATTTTCCTCTGGCGGGGGCAGGCCTTTCAGGTCAGCAGGCCTAAAATAGTGCTTCTCAAACTTTATCATGCTTGTAATCTTATTAAAATGCAGGTTCTGGTCCAGTAGGTCTGGGGCAAGGCCAAGAGTCTGCATTTTTTTTTTTTTTTTGGCTGTGTTGGGTCTTAGTTGCTGCAAGCAGGCTTTCTCTAGTTGCGGCAAGCGGGGGCTACTCTTGGTTGCGGTGCGCGGGCTTCTCATTGCAGTGGCTTCTCTTGTTGCGGAGCATGGGCTGTAGGTGCGCGGGCTTCAGTAGTTCTGGCTCACAGGCTCTAGAGCGCAGGCTCAGTAGTTGTGGCACATGGGCTTAGTTGCTCTGCGGCATGTGGGATCTTCCCGGACCAGGGCTCGAACCCATGTCCCCTGCATTGGCAGGCGGATTCTCAACCACTGCGCCACCAAGGAAGCCCCAAGTCTGCATTTCTAACAAGCTCGCAGGAGATTCTTAGGCGGTAGGATCTGTGGGGAGCAAGCCCTCCCCCATACCCAGAGCCTACCAGGAGGAGGGAGGTAGAGAAGACACCTGGCCGCCACAGAGGGCACCAGTGAGGTGACCAAGGCCTGAGTTTGGAGACAGGGCGAGAACATGATTCATGCTACCTAGAGCCAGAAATCTGAGGGAAAGAGCCACGCTCCAGCATGGCTCTGCAGGACGACCTGACCTAGGGGAGACTCTCTCTGCCCTACGAGTGCCAGGGATAATGCTGAGAGTGCTGGCAGGCTCTCTCTAGACTATACGGCCCCATTATGATCATGACGTGAGCGACAGCCAACCATCCACGTGCCCGGCACTGGGCTAAGCACTAAGGGTAGCCCTATGAAGGAAGGACTTTTGGCCTCCATGTCACAGAAACCCTCTAGAAGACAGGCCGTGCGTTATTCATCTATGTCTCCCTATCCCCAGCACAGTGTCTACCGGTAGCAGGTATTTGATAAATGATTTATGAATGAATGAAGAGCTAAAGTGCAGCTCAACCCAGGCAGAGGGTATTGTATGGGACCAGGCCCAGAGGGAAGAGAGGAAAGATGGTCAGAGCCCCCAGGATGCCATATCAACTTACCCCCCGGCCCCTTTACCTTCTCACCAGGCCCCAGCAAGACTCGTGCTGAACAGGGCAGCCTGGGAGTCAGTGGCCAGCCTTTACTTGTTGGAAAAAAGGGAAATCCTTAAGCTCTATATTGCTCCAGGTTGATGATTACCTAGTTCTTTTTGGAAAATTCTGGATCCAGGTCCACTGTGCTGAGGGGGCAGAGCAGGGCCTGACAAAGCTTAGGGCTGGTCAGGATCCCATTATCCAAACGGTCTTATACGTGAACCTCTTCCCTTGTGCCGGGCTCTGTGCCAAGCACATCACATGCTTGCATCCCACGGCCACCTTGCTGTGATCCGAGATCGTACCCTGGTCCAAGGCCGCAGACTGGTAAGACTCAACCCCGGTGACCACGCCCAGACTCGGTAGACAGCGCCCCCTCGGGGCCAAGGCGAGGCGGCCAGGAGACCAGACCTGGAGGAAGGCAGGCAGATGCAGCTGGGTGCTGCTAGTCCGTGCCTTGTCAGTGAGAAGCAGCCAGAGGGAGGCCATGAGTGACGGTTCTTCTGAGGACACCCGCTGCTGGCTTGCAAGCAAAGGTTAGGGCATCACAGGTCTGGTTTGTGCGGGAGCTTCTCTGGGCCTTCCACATCACAATTCCGTGGAGCCAGAACCGGAAATCATTATCGCCCCATCTTACAGATGAAGAAACTGAGAACAAGGAGAGGAAGTGACTTGGCCAGGGTAGCAGAACTAGTTAGCTGCAGGGCCGGAGTTGGGACCTGGCATCTGGCATCCCGCATGTGCGCCCATGGCCCACCGCCTTCTCCCCGCTAGCCGCCATCTCTCCCACTTCCCGCCTTCCACCCTGAGTCCGGGGGGCCTCGGCCGCCCCCCATCCCCATCTGCAGATGGGTGCTCCACCTGGGCCCATGCACCTAACGATGGACACCTGGCTGATCGCTCACAGGTGTTCGCGCGCGCCAGACGGAGACGCGGCCCAGGGGCGCAGTGGCCCGCGAGACTGGCCAGGACGCCTCTCCCCGCGCCGACTCCTCGGGACCCACCTCAAGTTGGGCGGCGGCAGAAGAGGGTAGCAGGTGCGGGCAGGGAGGGGTTGCCGCGCCCTCGATCCGCTCAGCCGGGTGTGTCCAGGATGCCGTCCCCGCACAGTGGGGCCTGAGCCGCCCGACCCTGGCAAGGTGCTGGAGGCTGGGCCCTCTGCTGCTTCTGCCCCCGGGCCGCTCTCAGAATGCAGTCTCCACCAGGCGCCGGAAGCCCTCGACCCCAGCCCCAGAGAGGCCCACCGTCTCCTAGTTCAGATCCTCTCCCTGTTCCCCTTCCCCCTCCCCCTCCGCTCCTCCCCCCCCAGTCTCTGTGCACTGCCGGTAATTGATCTTCCTCTCCCCTCTCCCCGCATGTTCTCCACATCTATCCCAGGAACTGTGATGCAGGCTCCCCGTTTCTCTCCATCTCCCGCTCCCAGCTCTCAGTAACCCCTCCCGTCCATCAGCGTGACAGAGACACAAATGATCTGAGTGGTTCTAAAAATGTGGTTCCCGGATTCGCAGCAACAGCAGCATTTGGGAACTTGTTAAGAATGCCAACTCTCAGGTCCCACCTCAGACCAAATGAAACAGAAACGGTGGAGCCCAGCAGGTGACTGTGATGCATGCCAAAGTTTGAGAGCCTCTGATCTAAACGTTCTTTCATTTACTCATTCATCCCCGACAAACGCGGCAGTTCTACCGATGGAGGAGAGGCGCCCAGAAGCACCAAGATGCTCCACTAGCTGACCATCTGCAAGATACTGTCCAGTAGCTTCTGGATGGCAGATGGAGGCATTCCTCCTTGGTCTAGTGCAGACCAGGGAATCAGGAGGTGGAAAGGAGGCCCCAGGTTCAGGCCAGGAGGGAAGTGAATGGCTGCCAAGGGTCCCCTGGGGTGCAGTGTGGGAGAAGCTGCCCGGGTTTGCCTTGGTGCTGTACTCACAGCACCCACCATCAAAGCTGCAAGGACAGGGAAGTGACCTCCTCTGCCCTTGGCAAACAAGGGAGTCTCTGGAGGGTCAGTAGTCTTTTGCCCTTTGCAGAGAGGAGGTAGCCTGACTGGGTGGGCAACCAGGGTTTTCTGCAGGGGAGGACAGTCATTCATCTCCCAAAGTAAGCTCTCCTGTGGGCTGTCCACCTGGGAGGGAACCCAGGCCAAAGGATTCAATGCGGAAGAGCTCAAAGTTCTGAGGGGAAGCTTTATGGGGAGATGGGTTCCCCACGCAACGAGAGAACAAGGAGGGCACAGACCCATAAGACACATGGATCAGGTGACCAGGGCTGAAACATAGCCAGAGCCAGTTTTCCTTGGCTGCATTCCCACAAGCAAGGGGCCAGAGAGGTGGGGATACACTGCACCCTGCCTCTGCTCAGGTGGGAGGGATGCAGTCCCTCCCCATTTCCTGCCTTCCTGGAGGGCTTCAGATGAATATGAACCTGCACCCCGCCACACTCCAAATTGTGGCATCACATGGAGCCTGATGTTGTTTGATGGCATTTTTGGGTGCCCCAGAACCTTGCCTGCCATGAGGTGCTGGCAGTTATTTATGCCCAGGCCTTGCTCTGATCTCAGGGAGAATATCTCATCATAAATTGGCATGCCATGGCAAACAATTAAAAGAGAAAAATAAACCTCAGCGCAATCTCAGGATGCTCGGAAATGAGGAATTACAAGGTGGTGGCATGAAAAAATTATATAAAAATCTATTTTTACATCACAATAATGTGCTTTTATGCGGGTAGTAATTTCTGGATGGGCAATAAAGTAGCTTTTACATCAGGCCAAATCAGAGTTTATAGGCAATCGGTGCTTTTATCTGGGAAAATATAACTCACCCATCCCCACACCATCCATCCTGCAGGCAGCAGGCCTCATCTTCCACAGCACCATCAGTACTGAGGAAATAATTATGCAATTAAAGTGTCAGCCCTCCACACCCCCCTGCCATGATCTCCCAACAACATCTTCCAGCTTCTGTCATTGACTCCTTCCCAAAGATGGGACAAGCCATGGGTCCAGGACAAGGTAGTGGAGGGGCCAGACAGATGCTGACCACTGTCTCCACTGGGCCAGAAAGGAGCCCAGTGCTTAGAGAAAACACCACAGGACCAGCAAGCCCTCCACAGACACTGAGGGTCTGCTATGGCCCAGACCCTGTGCTAAGAACCTGGGACCCCGTAACTGACTTGGAGAGCTCACAGTCTTGTGACAGTCATGATGCAGGCAGGGGGTGAAAGCTATGGCAGTAAACCCAGGGAGCCGAAGGGGCACAAGGGAAGAGTTGGGGGTGGGATGGAGTGGTGTGGGGCGTGGCACTGACCAGAGGCCTCCACTTGGGAGAGGGGCAAGTGAGAGAGCTGAAGGTATGAAGGTAAGTGTGTCCTAGAGGGCAGGTCACAGCCCAGGCAATGTCTCTAACTGGGGCATTGAGACAGGCATGTGAGAGGACCTGGTAGCTGTCCATAAATGCAAAGTGCTGAAACTGTCCTTCAATATCATCTAGTCTAACCCAACACTCTACAGACCCTGGAAATAGGTGACACATTCTGTTCAGTAAAGGCGTATACACAAAGTGTATGGGCAGAGTTTAGGGAAATCAACAAGAGATGGTGCAAGACCCCAGGGCTGGCGAGAGAGAGGAGCTATTACCCGAAACCTGGAGGGCAAGGAGCGGGGGCAGTTAACGGAACCCTGAGAGAGCCACTGGATGATGAAGGCCATCAGATAGGGGACCAGACTCTCTATCACCTGAAAAGCTGAGGAAAGTAGGAAGGTCGAAGGGAATGAGAAAGGTTTTAATGGGGCACAGAAGCCTACTTCACTTTCCTCCCACCCTCCAGTCTCCAGCCAGTGCCTCCCAGTGGCCACCCCAAACCAGGAGCCAGAGACCAAGGGAGCCTGTTGGTACTGCCCAGATGGGTCAGCCTCAGGGCAGACAGCAGAGTGGAGAAGGGTGGAGAGTAGATCTGGACATGCAAACAGAAGACGTCCAGCACTGGCACATATTGGGAATTATTGGACAGGCTGGTAATTTGGCCAAAATGTAGCAGGATATCAATGACTATGATTACTATTTCCATGCAGTAAATGTTTGTAGTTTTTCTCTTCTCACGTTTTTGGTTCACCAGAACCTATATTCAGCATCAGCCTTGACACTCTGACCTGACACCACACACTATTTCATGGCCAGAGAGTCTATACGATATGGTGGAAGAGAATCCATGCAGTAGTATAGGTGGGGTGTAGACCAAAATGGCCATTCTGGAGAGGGCAATGGCAGTCCTCAGGCAAATGCAGGCTCCAGCATTTCTTCTCCTGGCATGTCCCCCCAAGAAGTCCTCACACACAGCCTCATAAGGGGACGGATGTGAGGACGCCCATGGCAGCATTCCTTGTGGTGGGAGATGGAGAGCCCATCCCTGGGAGGCTGGATGGGCAAAATGCATTGGAAGCAAACCACGGGCCCTCTGCAGTAGCAAGGAAATCGCTGTTCACAAAAACTTTCAAGAGTCTTAAAAGCAGTGCTGAGTAGAAAAAGCGAGAAGGGGAATGAGATCCATAATTCTGAAGCACTCAAATAAGATTAAAAACACATGCACACCCACCAAGGGGGGAAAGCGGGGTGGGGGGTGTGGAGGTGGGATGAATTGGGAGATTGGGATTGACATATATACACTAATATGTATAAAATAGTTAACTAATATGAACCTGCTGTATAAAAAACATAAAATTCAAAAAACAAAACAAAACAAAAAACAAACAAAAAAAACCACACGCACACCAAAAAAAAAAAAATTTTGCCAGCGCTTTTACATTTTAGAATGGTTGGCTTCGGGGAGAAGAGGCAGTGGCATTGACAGGGGATATAAATAAACAACACCCTAAATCAGAGAAGATGGCAGGGACTCCGGAGTCAGAACACCTGGGCTGGAATCAAGGCAGTTTTGCTGTGTGACCTGGCATGTTACTTAGATGCTTCATCTTTTAAATCGGAGGAAACAGTAATAACTAGATCCTGATGCGTGTTTATGGGACCAGATACTGATCCAACAAGACCTGTTCTGGGGCAGGAGGGTCCACAAAGTGGCCGGAATGTGCAGGGCAGGGGAGCCACTCTGGCTGCTTGAAGCCTGCCCCGCAGCAGCTGTGCGTGTATGGCCAACTCACAGGGGACAGTGTCCAGAGCGCTGATAGAGTCCCTCAGTGAAAAGCTATGCCTCACCACCTATGGCAGGACAGAAAGCCACCATTAGGGATTCCTTGATTCCTTTCTCTGCCTCTTCTCCACTAAAATGCAAAATATGCCCCCCGCCCCATTCTGTTGTTCGCAGGCATTAACAGTTTCTGTCGTTAACTCCCAAGTTGGTTTGAATTTGTTTATAGGATTAGCTCCCTATCATCTGAAAGGCTGAAAAAAGAAGGCCTAAGGGAATGAGCCATGTGGTGGATACATTCTGATGGGAGAAAGCAGAATGAGCTCCTGGGGGGAACCACTCAAAGCAGGTAGGATGTTAGAGGGGGAGGTCCTAGACTCTCCAGGGAAGGTATCTCAGTTTAAAAGGTCTATGATGGAGGCATCTGAGTTTTGCCAGGAGCTGCCCAGGGGTCCCAAGGTGTCAGTTCATACTTGACCCCTCCTTGCCCAGTAGGGGTGGGCCCAGGGGCTTCAGCATCTCAGTGGGTTTATGCCTGGAGGTCTCCCCACTTGCCCCTTTCTCTATTCTCCCCCTTCTCCTCCAGGAGGCCACACATTCTGTAAGGCTTGGATTTCTTCTTCTTCTTCTTCTTTTCCACACCCTGCACCTTCTGGGATCTTAGTTCCCTGACCAGGGATTGAACCCGGGCCTTTGGCAGTGAGAGTGCAGAGTCCTAAATACTGGACCGCCAGGGGATGACCTCGTATTTCTTTAATTCAATCCCCTTTCTTCCTATCTCTTCATTTTTTCTGGCTTTTCTGCCAGTAGGGAGGAGAAGGGCTTGCTGTAAGCACTTCCTCTGAGCTCGTGGCTCAAGACACTGGCCCTACTTCTCATTTGCACTAGTACTAGGAGGTAAGTGAGCAGCCCAGCATAGAAGCAGCTCTCGGGCAAACAGCTTCATCTAGCAGCCTTGTGCCCTCTGACCTTGTCACACTGCAGCTAGGGGAGAGAACTAAGAAGCATCTCCACAAGGACCTGGCCGTAGTGGATTGAATAGTGTCCCCCAGAGGATATGTCCAAGTCCAACCCCCTCCCCACACCCAACCTGTGAATGTGACCTTATTTGGAAATAGTCCTTGCAGATATAATAAAGTTTGTACTTGAGTTAAGGAGGGATCGCAGGATGCGATCACCTGGATTCAGGGTGGGCCCTAAATCCACTGACTGGTGTCCTTATAGAAGGAGAGGGAGATTTGAGACAGAGACACAGGGAGAAGGCCACATGAAGGAGACAGTGTGGGAGGGGAAAATCACCTTCCCTCTACCCTTCTGAGTTCTTAGCTGAGGCCCCGCAGTCAAAGACAGATTAACAAGAGAAAAGCAAACGGAAGTTTATGAACATGTGCAACTCATGTATAAGTGGGAGATACCCAGGGGGAAATGAGTAACTCCCCAAGGTGGCTTTAGAATTCAGGATTAAATACCATATAATAGGGAAGGGCAGGGGGGAGGTCGGTCTTTTAGGGGAGAGCAAATAATATTTAGGAAAGATGAATGGGCCCTGAGAATAGGAAAGATGAATGGGCCCTGTCAGGGTGTAGTGTCACTTCTAGTTTCCTCTCCTGTGATAAGAGTCAATTCCCCTTGATTGATGAAACCCCTGGGGAGGGGATTGATGATAACGGAGGTCCTTTGGGAGGCCCTGTCTTTGGCAGGTAAGGGGGAGTTCGGGGAAAGCCTCTTCCTGCATTTGCTGTTTTTCAGTTGCCTACAGTTTAAAATAATCAATACAGCGGAGTGGCATATTTAGAGTGGCACGTCCCGAACCCTTCCAGTCATCTTTTGGGGCTGCCCTTCAGCAAGCAGAGACTGGAGTTATTCTAGCACAAGCCAGGGAACTACAGAAGCCACCAGAGACTAGAAGAGGCAAGGAATTTCCCCTAGAGCTTTCCCTAAGAGGGAGCACGGCCCTGCGGACTTGGCAGAAACGTGAAACTGAGGCCCCAAGACACCTCGGGGGCGGGGTGTGGGGGGCATGAAGGGCTGGGCGCACACAGGACCAGCCAGGCGCCCTGCCTCCCAGCTGACGCCGGCCCCTTGCTGCGCGGTGCCTGCCTTTCAGGTGCCCCCTCCGGGTCAGAGGGCGTGAAGCAGCGGGAGCCCCCGTGAGCCCGGGACCCCTGAGTGGCACCACCCTGCTGCCGCCCCTCGGCCTCGGCCAGGGGAGACGAGGGCAGCCCGAAGCCCGCGTACCCCTGCGGTGATTTCATGCCCCGTGAGACAGGCAATCATAAATAATAGACACACGGCCGCCTGCCCCAGGCCTGCCGCTGCAGCGGGCCGTGCTGAGGTGGCTGCCTGGGAAATCAACCACTTCCCAGGCCTGGTGGGGAGAGAGAACAGCATCGGAGAGAGGCAGGAGCCCGGCGGCTCGGCCTGCAGAGCCCCAGCCAATAAACGGGCTGAAAATCAGCAGCCTCTCCCCGCGGCGGCCACACCCTCCTTTCCCCGCAGCTGCCGCTGTGGGTTTGGGTTTCGCATCTCCAAGCAGGTGTCTGTCCCCATCACAGCCAGTCTGAGGCTCAGCGGCGGCGGCCAAGTGGAGGATGAGAAGGGGAAGGTGGGAGGTTCCCGGCTCGGGGCGGGGGGGCGGGGTGTCGTGCTCGCGGGGGCTCCCTAGGGACCCTTGGCTGGCTCAGCCGGCCCCAGCTGGCTTCCCGGCAGCTCTGAGCATCCAGCCGTCACTTGCAAAGGGTGCTTTCTGAGCACCCGTGTTGGAGCTGGGCACCTAAGCAGCCCAAAGATAAAGGTCCTGGGATCCATCTGTCTGCACTTGGTGGGGAGACACGCGCAGACCCCTCGCCTCGCTGGCTCTCTTTGAACGGGGGCTATGACCCACGGAGAAGAGACCCCACGGTGGGCACTGGGCCCCAGGCTCTAGAAGGGTGCAGCCTGTACACCTGTGCCTCTAAAGAATGAGTTGCTGTTTTACTTTCAAGCAAAGAATGAACATTCTAGTAAGGAATTGGGTGAGCGAGGGTTCTGCAAATCATCGCCCCCTGGGATCAGGGGTTGGAACATGAATTTATCTCAATTATGTTGCCATTGATGAAACATTTCAATAATGCATCTTTTGAAACAGAATGTGAGCCCCACAGAAATATTCCTTATGTCGCTTTTTCATCACTCGCTACGTGGAGCCCCTCTGTCCCCTCCCACCTTGGAATCACGCACACCCAGCTCCCATCTGCCCAGCGCTGGGTCTAGCTGGCCCCAGGTTCCCAACAGATCTTACCTGGAGAACTGCCAAACTCTTCTAGCATATTCCTGCCTTCTCTCCTCTTTAAGTCCACTCTACAGGTTAAAAAAATCTCATGGAAGGGGCTTCCCTGGTGGCGCAGTGGTTGGGAGTCTGCCTGCCAATGCAGGGGACACGGGTTCGAGCCCTGGTCTGGGAAGATCCCACATGCCGCGGAGCGACTGGGCCCGTGAGCCACAATTGCTGAGCCTGCGCGTCTGGAGCCTGTGCTCCGCAACGGGAGAGGCCGCGATAGTGAGAGGCCGCGATAGTGAGAGGCCCCGCGCACCGCGATGAGGAGTGGCCCCCGCTTGCCACGGCTAGAGAGAGCCCTCGCACAGAAGCGAGGACCCAACACAGCCATAAATAAATAAAATAGTGTTTAAACAAAGGCCTTTAAAAAAAAAAAAAAATCTCAGGGGCTTCTCAAACTGCTCGGCCTGACCCTTCCCTATCTGTGGCTGACCTAGTCCTTCACCCATGCCTGCCCACGCTTCCTGCTCCTCAGGAAACTAAACACCCCGGTCTCTTTGTCCCCCTGTGCCTTTGCTAAAGGCAATTCCCTCTTTCTAGAACACTCTTTTCCACTTTCACTGTCTTGAAATCCTTGTGACTTTCCAAAGACCAGCTCACATGTTACCCTTTTTTTTTTAATTAATTAATTTATTTATTTTTGGCTGTGTTGGGTCTTCGTTTCTGCGCGAGGGCTTTCTCTAATTGCGGCAAGCAGGGGCCACTCTTCATCGCGGTGCGTGGGCCTCTCACTATTGCGGCCTCTCTTGTTGCAGAGCACAGGCTCCAGACGCGCAGGCTCAGTAGTTGTGACTCACGGGCCCAGTTGCTCCGCGGCATGTGGGATCCTCCCAGACCAGGGCTCGAACCCGTGTCCCCTGCATTGGCAGGCAGACTCTCAACGACTGCACCACCAGGGAAGCCCCACATGTTACCCTTTATCCTCAATTCATCCCCAACAAAAATTGGTCACTTCTCTTTGTGTCACTTTGGACAACTTCTATCACAGTGCCGACATTTCTCATTATAATGACTGTCTTGTGTATCTTCCCTGCTGAATGGCTAGATCCTAAGGTCCCGACTGAGAACAGTGTCTGGCATGTAATAGGCATCTAATAAATGCAGCCAAACTGCAGTAACATGTAGATTCATGATATAAATGATTTTTGTTACAAGCCACTCAGATTTTTTTTTAAGTGCTTTGTTACACAGCATTATTATGTCAAGAGCTGATTGAGACAAATGGGTCCAGGGAGACTGGAGCAGTACGGGACTGAGCATGCAGCCTTGGCAGGGAGCTATTCCATAGGCAGGGTGAGTGACTGAGTACTGATGTTGGGTGTGGGGTAAGGTTGCTCTTAATGTGGTGATAAAGAGTCAGACCTCCCAGGTTCAAGTCCTTGTCCTGCCACTTGCTGCCATGTGTGTGTCTCTGGGCAAGTGACTCATTTTCCTCATCTATAAAATAGGGATGATAAATCGTCTCTGTCTCATGGGGCTGTTGTGAGGAGCAAGTGAATAGATACCAAGCCCAGTGCCTGGCAGGTGGTGAGGGTTCCACAAGTGTTTGTGGTTGACGACTATGACTAATTATAAACAGTCATCATCTGCCCCTCGTCCCTGGTCCAGCTTGCTGGCCCTCTGCCTGGTTCTACACAGCATGAGCTGTATCTGTCGAGAGGAGCTCCACGGGAGGGAGGCAGCTTTCCTCTGCCATTTTCCATCAAGGTTCCTCTTGATCTTTGATGTGTCACGAGGGGCTGGTAGCAGCCTGTGGCCTGCCTTCCCTCAGAAGAACCGAGCGGGTCTCTGGCTACTGTCACGGGCCTCTCACCATGGAGAGAGACAGTAAGTCACAGCTCAGAAAGGCAGGGCTTGACAAAAGCAAGGGATGGAGGTGGCACTGCTGGTGATGACTCCATCTTCCCAGCTCTTGTGAGTCATGTAGACCCGCTACCAAGACCCCCAGCTTCTAGACATGGACAAGAGTCTTGAAGTCTCCAGGTCACCTCCTTTTTGGTCACATCAGCCGACAGTCATTGTACCACATCCCCAGGAAGAAGAGACTGTGGGGATTCAGAGTTGGGGGTGGCTCAGGCCCTGCATTCCAGCCTGGCTGGGGTCAGAGGGACACTGGAAATAGCCGAGCAAATCACCGCATCACGTATCAGCAGGACCCTCAAAGCTGCCCAGCCGAAGATCCCATGAAGAAGGGAGGTCAGCATCTTCCAGGGAACACCCTAAAGGGGCTGGAAGGATGGCAAGGGCTTGGATAAATGGAGGCGAGGGCGGACTGAGGCATCCCGGGCACCCCTCTCCAAAAGGCCCGCCCTGGGTGGAAAACTGTGACTGTCTCATTGCCACCACAGCAGCTGTTCCCTCACCAACTCATCCCAGGAGGGGCCAGGCCTCATCAGCGGCCTCCTTCCAGCCTCGGCTGGAAATGGTCCCCTAACGGAGAGACTCCCTCCTGGGCTGCCATTTCCCAGGGCTCCCAGCACCCCAAAGCCAGAAATAGGGGACGGGGGAGGAATCAAGTCCTGCAGACAGCTGGTGTCTCTAGGCTCTGGGGCTGGCGTGAACAGAGAACTCAGAGCTCCCGGGAATCCTGCCCCCACTGTGGCCACAGCAGGAGACGGGGCGATGGCAGAAAGAATGGTGGGCGGGGAGGGTGGAGTGTGGAGGCCTGAGCTGACGTAACTGGTTGACCTGGAGCAGGCCACCGCCCCATCGCTGCATGGCCTCTTCACTCGCCTGAGACCACCAGCCGGGCCAGAGCAATGAAAGAGAGACACTTGGGCGCAGTGGAGGTGAAGGTGTGGGAGGAGGGTTGCTTATGGTGAATATTAAGGTAGGGTACTTCTGTCCTCTTCTAGAAAGAATTCCAGGCACATGGACCCCTCCAGAAGAAGCAAAAGCCTCCAGCCCCATCTGTACCCTCCACCACTGGCAGCACAGGGACCAGCATAATAATAATAGCACTTACACAGCATTCTCTGTGTGCTGAGCCCTGCTCCAAATGCTTCACATGCATTCACTCATTTTCCCTGTGCAATAGTTTCACTACACCCCTTTTTTCAGATGAGGAGGCTGAAGCACAGAGAGGTTGAGTAACTAGCCCAAGGTCACACAGCTGGTGAGCCGTGAGGTTGGATCTGGACCTGGCCATGTTTGTAACCCCTCTCTTTTGCTGCCTCTCCTCCTCAGAGGTCCTCGGTGAATCCTCTGAGCAACTCTTTAGCCGAGAACTGGGAAGATCGAGATGGGGCGAGGCCCCAAGGTGCGCCACGAAGCAGTTTTCTCTGTGTGGTGCTCAGCAGGATCCCTCAGAGTGACTTGGGGCAGGGCCGGGGATGGGGAACCGGGACAAGAGAGACACCTCGAGGTAAATTAAATGGGCTGAAACCAAGAGATGCACACGGAGCTGAGAGCAAATGAGAGGCCAAAGATGGGGCTGGAAGCCACTGTTTTTAAGATTATTTTGAAGGGAAAGAAAGAGAAGGGCCTGGAGAGATGGATGGATAGGAAACAGCACATGCACTCCAAGCAGAGCCCAGCGCCCCGCAGAGGCCTCGGCCCTCCTTGGTTCACTCATCAGGTCTCCGCTCTCACCTAGTGCCACCAACCTTGAGAGGAGGCATGCAGGCTGGGGGACTCGTGGGGTCAGAGATGGGTCCCAAAAAGCCACTTCCTGACCAGAACTGGCTATGCTCCCAGTGAGGGCCACTGAGTGCCACAGAGGAGCTGGCCGGGCAGGGCCTGTGGTGGAGGCATCGGCTGCCCCTCAGGAAGGGCCATTGCCAAGGGTGTGAGCGCTCCTCTCCCGCCTGCAGCGTTGGGCTGGCAGGGAGGAGGCCTGGGCAGGGGCACGCAGGGCAGCTCCAGGGACAAACCTCTTCGCAGTCGGTGGGTCCTGGCCTCCCCCGACCAGGACGCCGGGGGCCGGGGGCGCTGAGGCTCACTGGCTCCCGTGTCAGGCAGCTGATGCTGGCAGAGGCTGGAATCTCCGTCAACACCCACACATGGCCTTTCTCTGTGGCCTTTCTGCTTGTGAGTCAGTTTGGTCTTTTTTACAGCACGGCAGCCTCAGGGCAGTCAGACTGCTTATGTGGCAACTGAAGACTTCCAGAGTGAGAACTCACTCCAGCCAGTGAAGCAGAAGCTTTATGGCTCTTTCTGACCGAGCCTTGGAAGCCGCGTGATGCCGCTTCCACCGTCCTCGCCCAACACTCCCTGCGGCCTCACCGCAAAGGTGCGCTGGGAGTCAAGGTCAGGGGACACGGATTCCCCACCCTATCTGGGATGGGAGATACCATCCTGGAAAGGGCAGTCTGCCACACTTGTAGACTATGCCCACAAAAGGAGGTAGCCCTTCCTTTCAAATCCAAATTATCATGCCCTGAGTTCCCCAAAGCCCTCCCTCCCGCAGGTTTATCGGGGAGTGTCCCAAAGGCACTCCATGTCACATTGTCACACAGGAAATTACCTCCGTGCACGGTCAGACTAGCTGTCCCAGAGCTCACGGGACAGAAAGGCTCACAGACCAGATAAAGATTCTCGAATTACATGGCTTATTAAATCAATTAAAAATGCACCGTGAGAAGCATGGGGAAAGAGATGGGTAAGTCAGCACACTTAGGCTGGGGTGCCCGCGGGTAGAAGGAGCACAGCACTGAATCCTGGGTGCTAGTGTTCGCATGTCCCGCCTCTCCCTGCTGCATCAGCCTTGTCACTGATGGTCAGGGGAGCAAAGGGGCTCAGTGGATGGCGGTGCCTGGAGCCAACACTTGCTCTATCAGAGATGTGCAGAGGCAAGCCTGGCTCACCAATTAGCCTGTAGAGCAGCTATTCATTTTTTTAAAGATTCAAACCCACTTGGTGCTTTATTTAGATTATTAAAGGTATTTTCCACAGTAGGTGTTAATAGAAGTTAGCATCTGGGATGTTTGAACTTAATAATTTTCTTGGGCATAGAACACATGGAGCCAGAATGAGTGTCACCGGTGGGTAGCCAGTTGAAGACCTTGTGAATATTGAGCATGTTGGGAGCATCATGTATATTTAGTGTATCACGGATATTTGATGCCTGTTTTTTTAATCTTTCTTATCTATCAGTAATACTCTTATTTGTTCCATTCTTTGTCTCTCTGTTCACATACATAGATTCTCTATACTTCAAAATGTTTCACCAGCTATTTGCCTTGATAGTCTCTCTTATGATGTTTTGTTTGTTTGCTTGTTTGTTTTAATTTATTTTATTTTATTTTTTATTATTTATGGCTGTGTTGGGTCTTCGTTTCTGTGCAAGGGCTTTCTCTAGTTGTGGCAAGCGGGGGCCACTCTTCGTCGCGGTGCGCGGGCCTCTCACTATCGCGGCCCCTCCTGTTACAGGGCACAGGCTCCAGACGCGCAGGCTCAGTAATTATGGCTCACGGGCCCAGTTGCTCCGTGGCATGTGGGATCTTCCCAGACCAGAGCTGGAACCTGTGTCCCCTGCATTGGCAGGCAGACTCTCAACTACTGCGCCACCAGGGAGGCCCCATGTTGTTTTTTTTAATCAGAATTGGATATTCTTAAACAATCCAGCCAACACACATTATACACATTCACTCTGGAAAAGGCCCCTCTGGGTGTCTTGGCTCTGTTTTCATCTTCTGATGCACTGCTGCCTCTCCTTCCAGTCACCACTCTTCTGCCTCCCTAGGTCTCTGCTGGTGACTATGGCTGAGGCCCTCACTCCAGCCTTAGGAAGGGGTCACTCTTCTCTCCTGTGGCTCTTCCTCTGAAACCTGGACAGACTTGCCAACTGCCATTAGAAGTGGCTGTCCTTGGAGCCCACAGACCCTAACCTGCTCTGGGTGGGCTGGCTCTCTGACTAGCACAGTTTGCGCTGCATGGCAGAGACCAGCTCTCTGCCACCCTAAGAATGTTCCAGTAGAGCTAGGTTTGACTCACCAGAAACCTCCCCACTCTCAGACCTGCCTTGTTTCCTATGGGACCAGCCGTACCTTTTACAGGCAACCCAAAAAGGCTGTGGTTGACCTTGTCCTGACAGGACCATCCTGAGAGTCCAGCCACGTCCTTCCAGAGCCGGGTCTATGCGGTTACATCCCTGCATGTGGTCCCAGGTGTGCTGGCGAAGCCCATCCCGGTCTGGTCTAGGTCTTTCCTCCAATGTGAGGTGAAGTGAATGTTGGTCTTGCCCGCCTCCTCCCCCAACCATATTCCAATTTCTGCTCCTCATCTCTAATGAGCAAAACTTCTGTTTAATCCAGTTGCATATTTGTTGAACATCTGCTATGTAGCGCCAGGCACTATTTTAGGCACTGCCAATTCAGCAGTAAACCAAACAGGCAAAATCCCTGCCTTCATGGCCCTAATATTCTAGTGGAGGAGACACACGAGACACCACATCAATACATAATACAGTGTATTAGAAGGTGCCAAGTGCCAAGGTCAGGGGCTGAGCGCTAAACCAGGGAAAAGGTGGAGATTATGGGAGGAGGGGAGTGGGGCTACCATTTTAAAGACAGTGGTCAGGGAAGGCCTCACTGAGAAGGTGACATTTAAATAAAATCTTGAAGTACAGGAGAGAGCCTACCATGTGAATAGCTGGGGAAGGGAGTTCTGGGCAGAGGGAGAAGCTCGTGCAAAGGCTCTGAGGCTTTGGACAAAAACAAAGATATCTTCTAGGTTTTAGATTAAAAAAAAAAAATCTCCTGGAACTTCCTTGGTGGTCCAGTGGCTAAGACTCTGCGCTCCCAGTGCAGGGGGCCCGGGTTCGATCTCTGATCAGGGAACTAGATCCCACGTGCTGCAACTAAGAGTTCTCATGCTGTAACTGAAGGATCCCATGTGGCACAACGAAGATCCCGTGTACCGCAACTAAGACCTGGCACAGCCAAATAAATAAGTAAAATAAATAAATATTTTTTTAAAAAATCTTAAAAAAAAAAAAATCTTGGGCTTCCCTGGTGACGCAGTGGTTGAGAATCTGCCTGCCAATGCAGGGGACACGGGTTCGAGCCCTGGTCTGGGAGGATCCCACATGCCGCGGAGCAACTAGGCCCGTGAGCCACAACTACTGAGCCTGCGCGTCTGGAACCTGTGCTCCGCAACAATAGAGAGGCCGCAATAATGAGAGGCCCGTGCACCGCGATGAAGAGTGGCCCCCACTTGCGGCAACTAGAGAAAGCCCTCGCACAGAAACGAAGACCCAACACAGCCATAAATTAATTAATTAATTAATTTTAAAATTTAAAAAAAAAAATCTCTTTACCTCTGCAAGGGCAGGTTCTTCCAAAGATGAGATGAGGGAGGGCCAAGCCACAGACCAAGCCTCCGCTTTGGGTTAGGCCTTTAGGTCAGCAAGTGTCTGCACACCTGGTCCTCCAACAGGGAGCGGGTCCTTGTCTCACCCACACAGCTACATGGCTTCCTGAAGGGCTCATTTCAGAGCAAAGGGAAGTCTGGTCCCAAAGACAAAGCCAGGTTTCCACCCTCCAAGGCAGAAGTTGCTTGCTTTTCTTTTTCTCTTTTTTTTTTTAAGATTTTTTTTTTTTTTTTGATGTGGACCATTTTTAAAGTCTTTATTGAATTTGTTACAATATGGCTTCTGTTTTATGTTTTGGTTATTTTGGCCCCAAGGCATGTGGGATCTTAGCTCCCTGACGAGGGACCGAACCCACACCCCTCACATTGTAAGGCTAAGTCTTAACCACTGGACCGCCAGGGAAGTCCCCAGAAGTTGCTTTTAATCCTAGAAGAAAAATCTTCCTAACATTCCACATTTTAAGTCCAGTCTTTCTGATAACTTCTTTGCACTTACTGAATTTTTTGAGGCCAGTATACCTGTGAAACCCTTTTAGGAATGATTATTATCACCTCAATTTTGCAATTTGGGAACTGAGGTTCAGAGAGGGCAATTCCTGTGTCCAAGGACACACAGCCAGTCCCTCCTCCCTGTCCTCTTTTAGAGGCTGTGTGTCTTTGGCCAAACAACTCAGCCTCAAAGCCTCAGGTGGCTCATCTGAAAGATGGGAATGATGCCTGCTTCCCAGCGGGGTGTAGTAAGAACTAAATGAGGTAAGGTAGGGTGGCACATAGCAGAGGCTCGATGAATTGTTTGTAGTATTACTGCTTTCACTCTGGGGTAGAAAATGGGGCTCTGGGTCTGTCAGAGGTGCTGGTTCCCCCCCCCCCCAGTCTGGCCTAGAGGGTCCCGCGGGGACACGAGGGGCACTTTGTGGGGCGCAGGAAGGGGAGGGGCTCTCAGGATAGGGGCTGGGCTCCTCTGGGCTCTCTGACCATTTCCATCTTCCTTTTCTTCACGAGCTGCAATAATTTAACAACCCTGGAAGTGAAAAAGATAGCTGGGGAAGCAAAGGCGGACTAGCTTAAATTAAAATTAAATTGAAATAAATTAAATTAAATGGGCAACTTTCCGGTGCTCATGTCTCAGGCCAAATTATCGTGGAGCGCTGGGGCTGCAGAGGAGACATCCTTGGGCCGGATTCTAGCACTTCCTAGTGGTGGTGCAGGGGGGAGGCGGGGGGGGGGCGGGGGTGTGGCCCTCGGCTGCCCACCTGCTCTCTGCGACTCCTCCTGGTTGAGGAAGGTGCTGGCGGGGAGCACAGGAAGCCAGAGGCTCCAAGCTGGCCGCACCCACCCCTACCTCCTTCATCCTGTCTGCTTCCACCATTAGCTACCAGGTAGCTACCATACTGACTCCAGTATGGATGATCTCCACTTCCTGGTCCCTTGGCTGGAGGAGGTACATCTCTGAGTAGCAGCAGTGGGGCTAGAGCGCCACCAGGTCTGCAATCATCTTGACCCCTTGGGATTCTAAGGCCTAACGTGGACTGGGGTGTGGTGGAGCCCAGCTACCCTGCAGGGCACAGGCCCTTCAGCTGTCCCTTCCCTCCCGGGCCACCCCGGGCACTTCAGACCCAAACAAACCAGATTCCACAGGCTGCAAGGAGGATGATTAATTAATTAACTTTCCTTAAGGGCTCAGGCACAGGCTAATGGGCAATAGGCATTCTCATTATTATTTTTATCAGACTTTGCAATTTTATAGCTCCCATCACCCAGGGCTATCAGTGTCTCTGGAAGTTAATTAAGCCTGCCAGGGATGGACTCAGAGGGAGGAGGAGGCGAGGGCAGGGTTTCGGGGAGAGCCGGGGGATCCTGATTCCCCTCAGGGCTTGGGCGCAGGGTGCAGGGCTCCCCCACTTTAGGGGGAGACACAAGAGGGTGGGTGAGGACCCACCTCTGCTGTGCTCCGTGGTCATATGACTGAGCCTGGGGGGAAGCAGGGAATGGTTGGGATTGAAGGTAGCCAGAGGGCACCAGGCTCCAGTCTCTGACTCTCACACAGGGACAGACCCCCTGCTCTCAGTTTACCTCGCTGAGCAGTGGGGAGAATTAGGAGCTAGAGACGGATAACGGAGCTTCTCTTGTTCTCTGTGACTTTCATTCTGCCAGCGGCACCAATGTGTGCAGCACTCCTTCCTTTTATGCCCCTTTTCCTCATTTCATCAGGCAACAAATACCTCTTGGGTGTGTCATGCGTATCCCTGGAGCTGGAGACAAACGGGTGATCCAAGTGTGGTCTGCCCCTCGACGAGAGGACAGTGGTCCTTGGGTGACCTGTGCTCCTGGCTGGGAAGAACAGCAGTAAAAGTTCTGGGGATAATGGAGACTCTGGGAGTGGGGACAGTGCAACCATCAAGTGGGCCTCCAGGGCCCCCAGGCAGCCCACGAGCCCCTGAGGCCTGCAGCTTCGGTGCCCAACCCTCCAAGCTGGCACCAGAGCAGGCCCAGCACGTGTGGCAGAGATGGGGCAACCCACCCCCAAGCCCAGCCTGGAGCCCCCCTCTATGGAAGCAGCAGCAGGAAAGAGCTGCTACAGACTTAGGGTGTTTGGTACAGAACAGACAACCAGGGCACTGTGGATATCAGTCTGACCATCCAGGCAGGGCCTCCAGCCTTCACACTTACAAACCGAGCCCCATCGTCTCAGCCGCCAGACACAGCAGGTAACCCTGGAGATCACTGGCAGAGAGAATCCAGGGAAGTGAGCTGTGGAAATCAGGACAGTTTAGGAAAGCAAGATCCCTCAGGGCACCCAGAGGCTGTGTAGCCTCTTAAAGCAGGCCTTGTCACATCAAGATGTCCAAGGATCCTGCTTCCCAGCTCTATCTACTCTGGGATCTGATTAGGCCCAGCCCTTGTGTGGAGGGAGAGCTGGAAGGAGCCTTTTGGGAAGACAGCAGAAGGATTCATTGGAAACTACTGGCCTGAGAGCCATACAGAACCCTGTATGCTATCAGCTGAACACAATTATGCACAAAAACCTATGGCCAATATGCAAACCGTTCTGATACACATTTATATTTTTTATTATTTGGAGTTTGAATTCATTTCAGTTACAAATCAATACATGAATCTATTCGCCTTAAAAATTATCAAAATAAATCTAAAGTCTCTATGGACCCAACCCTTCTGCTCCTCCCCATCTCCAGAGGAAACCACTATCATGATTTGGGTGTGGGTTCTTCAGATTCAAAAGAATTTTTTTTTACTCCGTTAGAGAGACCCACAAAAAAATATATAGTATTATTTTGGGAGAGTGCTTTTAAAAATATATAAATGATATCATATGTATTCTACGTAGGGAAGAAAAAATAATTTTCCCTCTACCCTTCTAGGTTCTTGGCTGAGACCCCTTCCCCCTTCCCCCTTCCCCTGGTAATAGAACACAGATTAACAGGAGAAAACAATTTAATTATATACATATATATAGGAGCCCCACAAAGATATGATACTCAAAGGAATGACCAGAGCAGGAAGCGTTTATACCTTTTAGACAAAGAAACAATATATTTGTGAAGAATTGACAAGACAAAGAGGCTTGCACTTGGGGTAATAAAGTGCTGAAGAAGTAACAAGGTTTGTTTTTACAATCTTCTCAGCCCTAAATTCCCTGTCTCTGGTGATAAGGGTACCTCCTGCCCTCCCAGTACGGAGAAGGTACCTTTCAAATGGGAGATTTATCTCCTGCTTTTCAGGGAGATAAAGAAGGGTCAGAGTGTCCTTCTTACACCAGCTGTTTCTCAAGTTCCTTTAATTCAAAATAATCAATATGCCAAAATGGCATATTTTGGGGATGACTTTCTGAAACCCTACATCTGCAACTGACTTTTTCCCTCAGTGATATTTTTCACGCTGATATGTTTAAATCTGGTTCATTCCTTTTGGCTGAAGTGTAGTCTTCTATCCTAAGAAGGTATCACATTTTACTGCTCTTTTTTTTAAATTACTACCACTCTTTTTAAAAAAATACTACCATTCTTTTTTTTTTAATTAATTAATTTATTTGGCTACATCGGGTCTTAGTTGCAGCACACGGGATCTTCGTTGCAGCATGCGGGATCTTTCGTTGCGGTGTGCGGGCTCTTCCTTACGGCATGTGGACTTCTCTAGTTGTGGTGCCCAGGCTCCAGAGTGCATGGACTCTGTAGTCTGCCACACGCGGGCTCTCTAGTTGCTGCGCGTGGGCTTAGTTGCCCCGCGGCATGTGGGATCTCAGTTCCCTGACCAGGGATCGAACCCACATCCCCTGAATTGGCAGGCAGATCCTTAACCACTGCGCCACCAGGGAAGTCCCTATACCACTCTTTTGATATTTCAAAAATTCCTCAATGATCATTCTTGTGCATGCCTGTGTGCACATGTGTATTTCCACATGTGTCTGTCTCTCTAGTGTTGACACGGAAGCATAATCACTAGGTTATACGATATGAACATTTTCCATTTTAAATAGATACTATCAAATCACTCTCCAAAGTGGCTGTACCAATTAACACCCCTCCCCCAGCCGCTATATGAGCATGCCCATTTCCACACACCCTCACTAGCACTTGATATTATAAAGAAAATTTTTTTCCAAGTTGGTGATTAAAAATAGTGGAGTTTTGAGTCACATTTCCTTGATTATTCCTGGGATGAACATCATTTGTTTATCAGCATTTATATTTTCTCTTTTGTGAATTGGGTACTTATACCCGTTGTTCATTTTTTTCTATTGGATGTTTTTTCCTTTTTCCTATTGATTTAAAGATATTCTATAAATGCTAGATTTTAGTTCCTTTTCTATATATTTAAAATGTTTGCCATCAGTGTGTCGATTGCCTTTTAAATGTGTCTGTGGTATCTTGTACCCGGTATGAATCTTAAATTTTGAGTTGTAAAGTTTCCTTTATGTAGAAATCTCCTTTATGATTTGGTGTGTAGACTTTCTGTCATGTTTAAATAAGCTTTCCCTGCTATAAAGTAAAAAAGATAGTCTTCTATAATTTATTCTAATAATTTCAAAACATTTCTTTTTACATTTAGGTCTTTAACTCATTTGGAGCATATTTTTATGGCAATAATATAACCAGATAAAACTATATTTCCCTGTCTCCTCTTCAGATAGGGACTCCATGGGACTTAGTTCTGGTCTAGGGAAAGCAAGCAGAAGTCTACGGGGGAATTTAGGGGAAAGTTTTACTTTCCTGCTATAGGCACTGCCCTTTCCTCTTTCTCACTTCTTTCACTGCCCAGAATTCGAGTGTGTTACCCTTTCACAAGAATTTCAGAATTAGTTTGTCAAGTTGCACAAAAAAATCTTGTTGGAAGTTTAACTGGGATTTCTATCAACTTTGAGTAACAGAGGCAACAGGCACTTAATATAATAGAAATTTTAGTTTTGCATAAGTAAATTCACAAGAATGCAGACCAAAGCTGGTGCAAAGACCCCATGATGTCAACAAAAAACTGAGCTTCTTCTCTACTTTTGTTAGCATGTGGCTTTTATATTCTTGGACTCAGGATGTGCTGTACTCCCAGGGATGGCATCTTAATAGCAATGTGAACTCTAAAGTATCTAGCATAAACCTAGTAAAAAATGTCCAAGTCCCATGTAGACCCTTCCCACCCATGAACATAGTATAGCTTTTATTTATTCAACTCTTTGCTTGCAAATTCTTCTGGAACAACCCTACTTTGTCATTGATTGAATCCTATTTGTATATATCTCTCTCTCTACACAAATTTTCATCTATACTTATTTCCATATCTATGTTGAAAGCCATTAGTTCATACCAATGTGTCTAATTACAGTCCAACATCATAGTGTTCTTTCTAATTTTCTCTTTTTTGTATTTGAACTTTTTCGACCTGTGAGAACTCTGAATCCCATCATCCTCAATATATTTGCTTATTTGATCAATTCTCATATATAACCAATCTCCTATTGATGCTGACATATTGGAGAGAGAGAGAGATTTTCTAACTCTGTCTACTGAGAGGGCCTGGAAGTAACGCAATCCAAAATCAAAAAGCACACTGACTGCCCAGATCTTGGTTTCTAAATACCACTGTCCCCTAAAAGGAACCAGAGTTCCTTGGAGATAATGGCTGATTCCAAGACAGAAGCATGAAAAGTACAAGATAAGCCTGGAACATCTTGTACCAGAAAGTAAGGACATGCTCAAAACATGTCAAAGGGACCCAGAGGCCAGCCTGAATGAGTGCTCACTGGTCAAATCTGGGACTATTTGGTTATTAAATAAAATAATAACAACAGATTATAACTCAGTGAATAAAGTAGGAATCCATGAGCTTATACTGAGAAAGCGAGAGAGAGAGAGACAGAGACAGAGAGAGAGGGAGAGACACAGAGACACAGAAAGACGGAGACAGAGAAAGGGGGAGAGACAGGGCGGGGGGGCAGGGAAGAATAGAGATGACAAAGCTTTTCTTTAATAATAGGATGCCACCTAATAAATACAGAAGGAATGACGGAATTAGAAAATTTGGCAACCCTCATAGTAATAACGACCTCAGCCAAGAAACATCAATGGGTGCTAAAACTCGTGAGTGAAAGTTTGAAAAGTAACAGGATATTACAGAGCTTCAAAGTACTTATGGATTACCAAAAGGGAAAGAGTGGCTTTCAGTGGAGAAACCTGGCAGTCACTACCTCAGTCAACTAACAAGGTTAACATCATCAGTAATGAAACTAACTGAAATCATGTACCACCTGCCAGGACTCAGTGAGAAGAAAGTAGCATCACTTCTGTGATACTTCTGCCAAAGATGCATAACGTGAATCTAATCATAAGAAAACATCAGACAAATCCGAGCTGAGGTACCTCTACAAAATAACTGGCTGTGCTCTTCAAAACTCACAAGGTCCTGTAGGTTAAGGAAAGACCGGGGAACTATTCTAGACTGGAGGAGACATGACAACTAAGTGAAACACATGATCTTGGATTAGATCCTTTCGATGGAAAAGACATTATTGAGACGATCAGTGAAGCTTGAATGGAGTGTGCAAATTAGGTGGCAGTGATGCATCCATGTTAACGTTCTCATTTTGCTGGTGTGTTGTAGGAGAATGTTCTTATTTGTAGGAAATGTACATTAAAGGAAAGTTGCATGATACCAGCAACTTTCATTCAAACAGTTCAATAAAAAGTTTTTTATAGTATTTTTGCACCTTTTCTTTAAGTTTGAAATATTTTTGAAAACAAAAAGAAAACAACAAACAAAAACACAAGAAAGAATACACAGATGAGAAAGCCAACAGTCAAATGCAGAATATGGGCCACTGTAAAGGACAACTGACTAGGTTTTTTCAATGTCAGTGAGATGAGAAATAAAAGGGCAGGATTCAGGGGGAGGGGTTAATCTAGTCAAAAGAGATTTAAGACACACAATAAACCAGTGTGGATCCTGATTTCAACAAAACAGCTCTGAAAAGACATTTTAAAGACAATCAGGGAAATCTGAGTAAAGACTGAGTGTCAGATATTACCAAGTAATTCTTGCTAATATTCTAAGTGTGAAGAAGCCATTGTGATTATATAAGAAAATGTGCTTTTTCTCCCCAAATACACATGGAAATAAAATAACTTGAAGTCTGGTGTTGGCTTTAAAATACTTCAGAAAAAGGGGATAAACCAATCAAGTAGAGAAAAACCTTTGATAATTACTGAATCTGGGTGATGGGTGTTGTAGTAGATAGCTCAGGCTGCCATAACAGAATACCACAGGCTTAAACAACATAAATTAATTTTCTCACAGTTGTAGAGGCTAGACATCCAAGATCAAAGTGTCAGCAGGTTTGGTTTCTTCTGAGGCTGCCTTCTCACTGTGTCCACACCTGGTTGTCCCTTGGTCTGTGTTGTTTGTGTCCTAATCTTCTCTTCTTATAAGGGCACCAGTCATGTTGAACTGGGGCCACCCGTATGACCTCATTTTGCCTTAATTACCTCTTTAAAGGCCTTATCTCCAAATATGTCACATTCTGAGGTCCTGAGAGTTAGGACTTCAACGTACAAATTTGGGGGGAATACAATTCAATCTCTTAAAAGGTACACGGGAGTTTATTATACCATTCTCTCACTCTTCTGAGTATTTAATTTTTTCATGATAAAATTTTTTCATCATAAAAACAAATGCTGAAAAATTAAGTGAAGAGAGCCACTACAGATGTATCTTTTTTTTTTGGCTGCGTTGGGTCTTCGTTGCTGCACACGGGCTTTCTCTAGTTGCTGCGAGTGGGAGCTACTCTTCATTGCGGTGCGCGTGCTTCTCCTTGTGGTGGCTTCTCTTGTTGCAGAGCACAGGCTCTAGGCACGTGGGCTTCAGTAGTTGTGGCTCATAGGCTCTAGAGTGCAGGCTCAGTAGTTGTGGCGCACGGGCTTAGTTGCTCCGCGGCATGTGGGATCTTCCCGGACCAGGGCTCGAACCCGTGTCCCCCTGTATTGGCAGGTGGATTCTTAACCACTGTGCCACCAGGGAAGTCCCAGATGTATCTTTTGAGGAATTTTGCTGCAGAAGACATCAGAGAAACGAGATCATGCCTGGAGGTGGGATACGAGGTCAAGGGAGTAATTTTGTTCTTTTAAAATGACTCTTTTATTATGGCATATTTGTCTGCTAATAGGAAGGATCCAATAGAAAAATTTGTTGTACCATGGAGGAGACAGGTGACAATTGCAGACGAAAGTCTCTGAGTTGGCAAAGGGGTTGGAATATGCTGATAGGAATGGAGGTCCTGCCCACCGGAAGGGCAGGCTGCAGGGGGGCAGTTGCTGCTGGGGAACCTGGAAATCCTCTTCCAGCTGATTACGCTCCCTCAGTGAAATAAGAAGCAAGGGCATCCATCAGTTAAGAGTGAGACTTGTGGTTGCCAAGGGGGAGGGGAGTAGGGGAGGGAAGGGTTTGGAGTCTGGGGTTAGCAGATGCAAACTATTACATATAGGATGGATAAACAACAAGGTCCTATGGCATAGTACAGGGAACTATATTCAATAACCTGTGATAAACCATAATGGAAAAGAATATGAAAAAGAATATATATATGCATAACTGAGTAACTTTGCTGTATAGCAGAAATTAACACAACATTGTAAAACAACTACACTTCAATAAAATTAAAAAACTTTAATCAGCAAAAAATAAATAAATAAAAGCTATCAGAAAATTATTTTTTAAAAAAAGAGTGAGGAAGTGTTGGAAATTTGAGGAGAGGAGAGAAGATATGAACTGTTCAGCTGGAGAGTGGAGAGTGAATTGAACACGGAAATGGAGAAGGAATGCCAGGGATTAGGGAGACCCCTTTTGCAGGTCAGGAATATGGTTTGCAAATATTTTCCCCCAATCTGTAGCTTGTCTGTTCATCCTTTTAATAAGGTCTTTCTCACAGGAACAGTTTTTAATTTCAGTGAAGTCCAATTGGTCAATTGTTCCATTTATGGAGCCTGCCTTTGGCGTCAAGCCTAAGAATTTTTTGCCGAGCCCTAAATCCTGAAGATTTTCTCCTACTTTTTTTCTAAACCTTTTATAAGTTTTACATTTTACAATTCAGTCTGTGATCCGTTTTGAGTTAATTTTTGTATAAGGTGTGAGACAGCTCAAAGTTCATTTTTTGGTCTATGCACCAGCACCAATTGTTGAAAAGGCAATCTTTCCTTCATTGAATTGTTTTTGCAGTTTTGTAAAAAATCAGTCCAGTATCTTTGTGTTGGGTCTATTTTTGGATTCTCTATTCTGTTCCATTGATCTACGTGTCTATCCCTTTGGCAATAACACACAGTATTGATTACTTTAGTACCTTAATGTCAGGTAGGGTGATCCCTCCCAATTTATTATTCTTTTTCAAGATTGTTTTAGCTATTCTAGGGCTTGTGTGCTTCCAGATAAACTTTAGAATAAGCTTGTCTATTTCTGCAAAAGAGCAGTTTGGGGAGAACTGACATCTTCCCTATGTTGAGTCTTCCAATCTTTGAACACAATATCCCTCCCCAAGTATTTAGGTCTTCTTTGATTTCTTTCCTCAGCATTTCATCATATTAATGGGATCTAGGTGGGGCAGAAATAAGTGTGTGTCTGATGCCTTGAACTGGAAGCCTGGTGTCAATGTTCAAGTCTCACTACTAAAAAAAATTGAAGACCTTGAACAAGTTTGACTAAGACAATTGTCTTATTCTGGTTCAGACTGGATTGTTCTTCTGGGCTCACTCAGTTTCTGCTGATATTTTTTTCTGTGTGCTCTTATATTCTATTCTGGGATGATGTCTCCCTGTATCCAGCCCCTCGGACTATGAGCTGCTTAAAGTTCACTGCAGAGTCTTTGCCATTTCGGTTGCTATGGAGACTTCCCTTCCTTCCAGTGTGCTCTGCCACCTCTGCCATTGCTTATTAATTCTTGGGTTAATCACTACTTCCCAACTGTTGGCCCTACAGCTTTCTAATGCTCTCTCATGCTAGTGCACATTTCAGTGACAGTTAGTACATTCACAATATTGTGCAACCATCATCACCATCTAGTTCCAGAATATTTTTATTACCCCGAAAGGAAACCCCCAAACCATGAAGCATTCACTCCCCATTTCCCCTTCCCCTCAGCTCCTGGTAGCCACTAAGGTGCTTTCTGTCTCTATGGATTTACCTTTTCTAATTATTTCATATAAGTGGACTCATACAACATGTGGCCTTTTGTGTCTGGCTTCTTTCACTTAGCATGTTTTTAGGCTCATGCATGTTGTAGCCGGTATCAGTACTTCATTCCTTTTAATGGATGAAAAATATTCCATTGTATGGACATACCACATTTTGTTTACCCATTCATCAAATGAGGGACATTTTGGTTGTTTCTACTTTGGGATATTATAAATAATGTTGCTATGAACATTCACATACAAGTTTTCGTGTGGACACATGTTTTTAATTTTCTTAAGTATATACCTAGGAGTAGAATCACTGAGTCATACAGTAATCCTATGTTTAACTATTTGAGCAACCACCAAGTTGTTTTCCATAGTGACTGTAACCATTTTACATTCCCACCAGCAATGTATAATGGTTCTCCAAATCCTCATCAACACTTGTTATTTTCCTTTTTCTTTCTTTCTTTCTTTCTTTTTTTTTTTTTTTTATTGGCATCCTAGTGGATGTGAAGTGGTTTCCCATTGTGGTATTGATTGTATTTCCCTAATGACTAATGATGATGAGCTTCATTTTATGTGCTTGTTGGCCATTTGTATATCTTCTTTTCAGAAATGTCTATTCAACTCCTTTGCCCATTTTATTTATTTATTTTTTAAATTTTATTTATTCTTGGCTGCATCAGGTCTTCATTGCTGTGCGTGGGCTTTCTCTAGTCACGGTGAGCGGGGGCTACTCTTCTTTCCAGTGCGCGGGCTTCTCATTGCGGTGGCTTCTCTTGTTGCGAAGCACAGGCTTAGGCCTGCGGGCTTCAGTAGTTGTGGCACGTGGGCTCAGTAGTTGTGGTGCACGGGCTTAGTTGCTCCATGGCATGTGGGATCTTCCCAGACCAGGGCTCGAACCCGTGTCCCCTGCATTGGCAGGCAGATTCTTAACCACTGTGCCACCAGGGAAGTCCTTGCCCATTTTAAAATTGGGTTCTTTGTCTTTCTGTTGTTGAGTTGTAAGAGTTTTTAATATATTTTGTATATTAGACCATTTTCAGATTAATGATTTGCAAACATTTTCTTCCATTCTAAGAGTCTTTTTGCTTCCTTGATTGTGTCCTTTGATGCACAAAAGTTTTAATTTTGATGAAGTCCAATTTGTCTATCTTTGTTGTTAACTGCTTGTATTTTTGGTGTCATATCTAAGAAATTATTGCCAAGCCCAGTCATGAAGATTTACCTTCATATTTTCTTCTAAGAGTTTTATAGTTTTAGCTTTTACCTTTAGTTCTTTGCTCCATTTTTGGTTAATTTTTGTATATAGTGTGAGGTAAGGATACATTTCTTTCTTTCTTTCTTTCTTCCTTTTTTTTTTTTTGCTTGTGGATTTTCAGTTCTCCCAGTGCCATCTGCTGAAGAGATGACTATTATTTCCCCATTGAATGGCCTTGGTACCCTTGTCAAAATCAATTGACCATAGATGTATGGGTTTATTTCTGGACTCTCAATTCTATTCCATTGGTCTATATGTCTATCCTTATGCCAGCAACACACTGTTTTGATTATTGTAACTTTGTTGTAAGTTTTGAAACCAGAAGTCTGAATCTTCCAACATATTTTGTTCTTTTTCAAGATTGTTTTGGCTTCTGGGGGTCTCTTGCAATCCTACATGAATTTTAGGATCAGCTTTCCCATTTCTGTAAAAAAAGGCCATTGGGATTTTGATATGGATTTTATTCAATCTGAAGACCACTTGAGGAGTATTGTCATCTTAACAATATTCAATATTAAGTCTTCTGACCCATGAATACAGATGTTTTTCCATTTATTTAGGTCTTTAATTATTCAACTCAGGGCTTCCCTGTTCTCATCCTTTTTACACTCCGTCTTCTGGGCGGCATCTGCTTTCCTTTCCCATATGCTATCAAAGATCTTTTCTTTTAACTGCGTGAATTTTCACTTCACTTTTACACTCTTTTTGAAATTCTACTAATTGTATTAGAAATTTGTTTGAGTTAATAAGATTTGGTCTGCTTAAAATTTTTTTAACTGTAAAAGGAAAAGGGTTTGTTAGTTATTACAGTGTAATGTGAAATTGTTTAACCTCCTAGTCAAAGTTTCCCACCCTGAGGAATAAGAGTCAGATTGATGGAGTGGAAGGGAAACATGTTGGAAAACAGAGTGTCCCAGGTGGGCATTTGGGGTGAATAAGGACACTGGGATGGCTACCTCTATCTCTTCCCTCTGCACGCTTCTCTCCCCTGGGGCAGAGCTTAAGTTGGTACTAAAAGTCTATTCCTTTATAGGTTCAACAGGCTTTTCAAGGTCATATGTAAAACAGTTCATATGGAGAAAATACATTCTGGATTCCAAAAAAGGACCAACCAACATATAAAACAGTGTGAAGTCTATCCCTATTACTACAGGGAACACTCATCCACGCTCCTGGGTGTGTAAGGAAGGCTCCATTGGTGTAACTGCTAGCTTTTCAACACCCTTTACTCACTTTTCCTCCTGGGCATGAGCTCATCCCAGCCCGGGGAATGAGTAAGCGAGTCTGCCTCCCTCTGGGGTTCAGTTAGTGAGTCTTTTTCTTCTCAGACTGAGTCCTGCAATTTAGGCCTGGTCATCAGGAAAGGTGACATTTTATTTCTCCACCTCCTTGTTCCTGTCGTATTTTTCAATTTCTCTAGAACCTAGTCAGAGAAGAGAGATGTTATTTATTGGACTCTCTCAACATCTTGTTGAACATTGCTGGTTTTCAGTGTCCCACTAAATCCTGGACCAGATTTAACTAGTCAGGGAGTCTTAAAAATTAAAACTTTTTTCTGCTTCTGAAAAATATGGCCTTTCAAGGACCCAGACATTCATTAAGGTGAGTCTGAAATGTGTTCACATAATCATTTATTCATAAATCTCATCAGTGCAAGATTGGATGTTTCCACCTGTTCACATAGGAATTTTTATTATTTGCAAAGATCCTTTCCGCAGGCATTTCTGGACTCACCAAGGGGTGTCCTGGTCTGATTATGCATCTGTCTTCGCCATCACTTGTCCTTGCTCTGAATCCTGCCGCAGCCCTCCCCAGCCTCTGCCTTTGCCATTTCTGTTTCAGCCGGACAACTGCCCCTGTCTCCACTGTCCCTGCTGGTGGCGCCACGGTTCTATGGCTGCTGGCCTGACCGCTGAGCAAAGCTGCCCCTGGGCTGGGCTGTAGCAATTGGTGCAAGGGAGCCTCTGTCATAGACTCAGGGAGGCTCTTTGGGTGGGAGGAGAGCGCCCCTTCAGCGGTGCATTGAGTCAGGTCAAGGTGGCTTGGGTTCTGAGGAGTCAGAGTCAGTGAACAACTCACCCCAAAGCCCTAGTTCTCTCCAGGGCGCACTCACACTCCCGGGGTGGATGAAGCAAGATAAGTTCCAGGGCAAGCAGCCACCCGGCCCCTCCTGGTGCTGACACCCATGGCTGATCTGGCTGGCTGGTCCAAACTCCCTTCTCTCTTAGAGAGACCTGTGTACAAGACCCCCGTGGTCTCTGCCTAAAGTGCGGTCCCATCCAGCAGCCCCCTCTGCCAAAGCCCACAGATCGTGGCAGTGTGTCCTAGCCTCAGCACCTCAGTTCGGACAAGGTCAAGTTGATTTGCTTTAGAAGGTGTCTCAGCCCTCCTGTAAATGTGGACACAAACAGATACCGGGGGCAGGGTGGGGTGGGGAATGCCTACCCAGGGGATCCTTACTAGCTGAACAACCATCCTCCTAACTAGAGCTTTACCAGCATCCCTGACTATCCTTAGTGTGAGTCGTAAAAGGCCAGATGAGAGCGAATACGGATGAGCGAGTGATGCCCTCAAAGCAGGAGCCTCATTTTGGGGTCGTGTTTGGAAAAGCCCGTCTTCAGAGGCGACACAAGCTCCTTCTGAACCTCCTCAAGTCAAAAGCTGACAGTGAGATGTTTACTCTGGAATGGGGGTGGGGGGTCTGGGTGGGCCGTGGACCGTGGGTCCCCTCGTTCCACCTCCCGCCTGGAGCCCGGGAGGGTGAGCTGGAGGCTGGGTTTGAAGGAGGAAGAAGTCCATTCACAGCAGCTATGGGGTTTGCCACCCCCTTCCCGGGTGGGTTGCGGGGACGAGGCGTCTGCAGCGTGGGAAAGAACCTTGGGGACCCAAGGGGGCCGGAGGATTTGGCCAGGCTGTCGCCCCCAGCGCTCTCCTGGCTTGGAGGGAGCCTCACTTCTGCCCCGGGTGAGCCGCCGCCGGTCCCAGGTCGTCGGGGCCGCGGCGGCGCCGCGCAGTGTCTCAAGGCTCCACGAGGGGGCGCGCGAGCTCAGAGTCTGCGGCACGGCAGGCACGCAAGGCGGCGGGAGGACCGCAGCGGCGACCGGGTTCCCCGGCCTGGTGGGTGCCCTGCAAACCACGCACCTCGGGAGGATGGGCTTTACCTCGGAAGCGCAGCAGGTCCTTAACAAGGTTTTGTTGATTGAGTCATAAACCGAACTACACTGAGAATTTCGAGCTTTAACTTGTTCTATCTTACTTATTCCATCCCCCGACGGGGATAATTCTTTTTACGTATTAAAAGAAGCCTGCTGGAAGAGGGCGATGCAAGCCCAGACGGCCTTATGCGGTCTATCTGGGGAAGAAATGACTGAAGAGGTGGGGTGGGATGTGATGGCCGGGGGCGGGGAGCGCGGGGAGCAGCTGTCCCACCGGCCCTGTGTTACCTCTTTCTGCTCAAAGTCTCAGCTAGGTTGGCCCCAGGCCTCGGGGAATTTCCTTGCCCTGGTCGGTTTCCTGGTTTCAGGTTAAGGACAGCACCCAAGGGCCAGAGGCAAGGTGAGCTAGCGCCAGGGTAGGGCATCTTTCTTCCAGCCTTCCCAGGGACTCTCTTCCCCCGGGACACCCCCACACACACCCCCTTGCTCAGACGTGGGCCTTTTCTGGCTTCTCATCCCTCTATGGGGCTTGGGCATCACTTCTGCAGGAGAGTCCTTAACCAGCTCCCCCTGACGCCCAGTCTGGGTTAGGGCCCCTTTTCTGTTGTGTTGACAACAGGGGATGGGCAGTTCTACAGACCCAAGTTCAAATCCCTGTTAACAGCTGGGTGATTTGGAGCAAGTTAGTAAATCCTCTTTTTCTTCCCAGTTATACCAAGAAATGGGACCTACCTACCAAAGAGTAGCCATGAGACACTCTAAGACTTTAGAACAGGAACTGGCATATCTTGACTAACCTCAGCTGAGAATGCTATGGTACCTTTTCTTTGTGGTGGAGACAGGTCTCCATCCACTGTCTCATTGTCAGTGGATGTAAGCCCTTCAAGGGCAGTGGCTGTTTTACTCATCTGGAGCAGTGCCCTGCACCCAGCGCCAGGCTCAGTACCTGCTTACTGCAGACAGTATGTCCTACCTGGGACCAGGCTGACCCGGGCAGGACCTCTCACAGCTCCTGCCCGCCCCCTCCCCCAGAGGTTCTCTGGGTCCCTGCTGAGGTCCTAGAATGACCCCCTGCTTCTGCCCTCTCTCTTCCCCAAGCCAGCTGCACAGCCTACAGCCCAGCAGCTCCTCATCTCCACAGGCTCTCGTGACCCATCCTTGCTAGCAGCTCCCGGTCTCTGCATGAGATGGTCCCAGCAGGGGACCCACACCCAGGAGGGCTGCTCCCTTGTCACCCGCCTCACCTCACCCAGGCTCCGCCACTGACCCCTTGCTCCACTTTAGAGTGAAGAATCCTGTGGAGGCCCCCGGTCCTCTGCTCCCTGCACACTCTGAAGTGCGTGACCCAGTTCTCTGCTCCTTGCACGCTCTGAAGTGCATGGCTCTCAACTGCAGTCTGAACACAGGTGTTGACAGAGGTTTAGCAACAGTGGGAGAGGGCTGCATGATGGCGTGGGGCGGAGAGCTGAGCCCGGCCCGGAATGAATGGTGCTCTCCAGCGCTCTTGCAGTCTGGCTTCAGCCTGCTTCCTGGAAGCGTGATGGTCTCTGCTCCAATGAACCCCCATCTCTGTGATTCTTGTCCCCTATCCTGCTGTATTTTTTCCATAGCGCTTATTGCCACCTGACATATTATAGATTTATTTATTGTCCATTCTTTCCCATTAACATCCCCCACAAAGGCAGGGGCAATGATTTGTTCAAAGATTTAGTTCTGAGCCGGGGTTTCCAGACATGCCAGGTAGAGACTCTAACAACAAAAAATGCCAAAGAGGGAGAGGGGGAAAAACCCCAAACCAATGAAACCTTCTACTGAAAATTATGAAACATATGAGGAATTCTAATGCTAAGAAAGACAACAAAATCAATGAAGCAAGACAAAGTCACTGAAGATTGCATTCATTTATAGAATAGTTTGACAAGTTTTTAAAATAAATATGTTGAAGGGGCTCAAGGAGATGACTGAAAGAATAACTTCTATTAAATAAAAATTTTTAAAAAGACAAGACATTCTAATAGGGAAAAGTGAACCAAGAAGTAGACATCTTGGAAATGAGAAAAATTAGCCATTAAAAAATGTCATAGGATAGATTCCACAACTGAAACAAAGGGTGTATTAGTGAATTTGAAGATAGTACAAAAGAATTAGCCTAAAATGCAGCAGAGAATGAAGAGATTTAAATAAGGGCTAATTAAGATACATGCATGATAGGAAAAGGCTCCAACGTATGAAAATAGGAGTCTCAGAAGACAAGGGGGGAGAAGTAATATCTGGAGAGATAAAGCTGAGAATTTCCTAGATTGAAGAGGACATGAATCCTTTGATCATAAGTGCACTCAAGGTGCCAAACAACGTTAAAAAAATGCATCTACACCTAGACACACTGTACTGAAACTTAGAACAGGAACAATAACAAGACAATCATAAAAGCTATTGTCTTAGTCCTTTGGGGCTGCTAGAACACAATACCACAGACTGAACAGAGATTTATTTCTCACAGTTCTGGGCCCATTTGGAAGTCTGAGATCAGGGTGCCAGAATGGTTAGGTGAGGGCCCTTTTCTGGGTCACAGACCTCATCGAATACTCACATGGTGGAAGGGGCAAGAGCTCTCTCTGAAGTGTCTTTTATAAGACCCTAATCCCATTCATGAGGGCTCCACCCTCATGACTTAAGTACCTCTTAAAGGCCCAACCTCCAAATACCATCACCTTTGGGGGTTAGAATTTCAACATATGATTTTCAACATTCAGACCACAGCAGCTATTATAAATAAAAGATAAAATACAACTGAAGGCATGTCCATTAGACTGTCAGCTGACTTACCATCAACAGCAATATCTTCCAGAAGACAATGGAGTAATATATTTAACGCCCTGAGTTTACATGCAGCTCCATTATCATGCAGGAGCAAAGATAAAATAAAGACATTTCCAGACACACAAATACAAAAAGAATTTTCCTCCCACAGATGTTCACCACAAGAAAAAGTAATTCAGCGAGAAAAGAAATGAACCCAGAAGGAAGATGTGCAATGCAATAAACAATGGTGAGCCCAGACATTGATAAAACGTGTTAGTAAAGTTATTAAACTTTAAAAAGATAGTTTTTGTGACTTAAAAAGGGTGAAACAAATTTTAAAAAGACAATAAAGTCATAAGGAGGTGTGGTGTTCATTGGTGGTTAAAATAAGCTAATGGGCTCATGTTTAGGAGAGTAGAAATACTAAATTTTTGACATTGCTAGAATAATTTATAATTAAAATGCATATTAAAAATATAAAGGTAATTATTAAAAGAAAAGAAATACAATCCTTATTGTGTTAGTCTGCTCAGGCTGCTGTAACAAAATACCATAGACTAAGTGCGTGAAACGACAGAAATGTATTTTCTGACAGTTCTGGAAGCTGATAGTCCAAGATCAAAGTGCCAGCATGGTTGGGTTCTGCTGAGACCTCTCTCCTCAGCTTTCAGACAACCGTTTTCTTGCTGTGTCCTCACATGGCCTTTCCTCTGTGTTAAGGCAGAGAGAGAAAATAGAAAACAAAACTAAGAGGTATGGAAGTCAAAAAGTAAGCCCATATTCAAGGGAAGGGGAATTAGTCTTCACCGTTTGAAGGGTGAAGTGTTGAAGAATGCATGGATGCTCCATCCAACACGTTAGGGGTGGATTTTTCTTTTCGATGCATCTTGCTCAGGAAACATAAAGATCGATGTCTTTCACCAATTTTAGAAAATTCTCAGCCATTATCTCTTCAATTCTCCTCTATTCTCTCTATTATCTCCTCTTGGACTCTCGTCAGACATATACCAGATTATTTCATATCTCTTAAATCTTTTTCATAGTTTCTATGTCCTAGTCTGTGCTGAATTATTGGTATTATCTTTATATTTCTCTTCCAGTTCACTAATTCTCTCTTCAACTAAGTCTTCAATTGGGTCTAATCTGCTATTTACCCCACTCCGACTTTTTAATTTTAAAATCTTATTTTTCATTTCTAAAGGTACTATATGTTTATCAGTAATTGCAACTCTTCACAGTCAGTTTTGATGGTCTTTCATTGCTAGCCTATTTTCATGACTCAGTCTCTCATATCTTTATACACTTGCTACAGTTACTTTATCTAAAGATTCCAATATCCAATATCCTTAAGGACCTAACTCTATTGTTGGTTTTTCTCTTGACTCTCACTAATGGGAGCTCTTCCTTGTGTCTTTGGAGATCTTTTACTGTGAGTTCACATTGAAGGATATTAATCTGTGGAAATCTTTGGGTCTTAATTGAAGATGACTTTCTCTAGAGAAGATTTGCATTTGTTTTTTCTGGATGCCAAGGGATGTACCAACCCAGGGCTGTAGCCACTTTAGCCATCTATCAGTGTTCGAGCTTATTGCAAGGGTCTTGGGTTCAGCTCCTCCTTGCTGCTGGATGAAAGTTTAGTCTTGCAAAGTTTATCTTGTTGCACTTATGCATGGACATTGGCACTCAAGGCAATCCCATCATTCCTGTATGCTTATAATTTCACACTTTGGTTTCAGCTCACTTGGTCCCTTAGAGGTTTCCCTTACTTGCTGCAATCCCAGCTGTGCAATAAGAACTGTTTTGAGAAAGATAATCATGGTTGTGACCACGAGTCTTGTCACAGTATCTAGGCTGCCTCTTCTAGAAATAGAAGTCCCAGGAATTCTTTACCGTGAAAATATCCAGAAAAACAAATGGAACTAATAAGGGAACTCAGAAAATTGCTGAAAGAGGTCAACATAGAAAAATCCATACTATTTCCATACATAGGTAATAACTAATTAGAAAATACAATAAAGAAGTAATTCGCAATGCAATAAACTTTGCGATACTTAGGGATAAATCTAACAAAAGATACGTAAGACCTTTACAGAGAAAAATGACAAAATATTATTGAAGGACATAAAAGAAGATCTGAACAAATGGAGATTTTTAAATGTTCATGGAAAATATTCATGGGTTGGAAGATAATATCATAAAGGTGTCATCTCTTCTGAACTTAATCTATAAATCCAATGCAGTACAAATGAAAATTCCTGTGAATTTTTTTTTTGTGGAACTTGACAAGCTTATTCAAATATTATTGTGGAAGATCAAAAAAAAAAAAAAAAAACCACACAAAAAAACAAACAGAAGAAGAAGAGCTAAGACAATTGTGAAGAGGCATAACAAGGCGCAAGGTGTGGAGGGGAATTTCCATAGTAGATATGAAGATTTACTATAAAGTTATATAGTGAGACAGTGAGGTATTAGCACAGAGACAGAAAAGTAACTCCATGGCTTAGAATAGGCTAGAGTCCAGAAAATAAACCCACTCATATTTGGAAACTTGATAAATGAGAGAGGTTGTTACATTAGTGGGGAAAGAAGGACTATTTAATAAATGATGCTGGGACAAATTATTATCTTTATGGGATAATCAATCTTCATAGATACCGTACAAAAATTCTATGTGGACTTTAATGTGAAAAGCAAAACTTCATAATACTTGGAAGAAAATATAGTAGAGTATCTTCATGATCTCCAGTTAGGAGGGGAAGGCTTTCATTTTTTTTTGTTTGTTTTTTAGGAGGATTTCTTAAACAAGGCACAAAACCTCTCATTTACAAAAAATGATTGATAAATTTGACCTCATTAAAATTTAGAACTTTTGTACAACAAAAGATACTATGAACACAACTAAAGACAAGACACAGATGTTTTTGCAATGCAAATAACCAACAATGAGTTAGCATCTAGAATATATTAAAAAGTCCTACAAATCATTTTTTTAAAAGACGTAATTTAAAAACGGCAAATGATGCAAACAGGCATTTCACAGAAGTGGAAGCCCAAGTGGTCACTATGCCAATCTGAAAAACTGCTTGATGTCAAAATTAATCAGGAATTTGCACATTAATTGCACATCACAACATTGTCAGTTATTAAACGTTTAGTATTAATACATGTTTACAGTTTTAAGTGTGTAAACTGGTATAATCTCTTTCAAGAGCAATTGGCAAAATCTAGCAGAGCTTAGGGGTGTATCCTTACAGCCAACAATTCTACTCACAGGCACATTCCCTAGGGAAATCATTATGCATATGCATAAGGAGACTGTAAACAGGAACTCTCACCCCAGCATCGTCTGTAATAATGAAAAGCCAGAATCGCAGGAGAATGGATAAATCGTGATGTGTCCTGGGACTTCCCTGGTGGTGCAGTGGCTAAGAATCCACCTGCCAATTCAGGGGACACGGGTTTGAGCCCTGGTCCGGGAAGAGATCCCACATGCCGCGGAGCAACTAAGCCTGTGCACCACAACTACTGAGCCTGCACTCTAGAGCCCGCGAGCCACAACTACTGAAGCCCACGTGTGTAGAGCCCGTGCTCCACAACAAGGGAAGCCACCGCAATGAGAAGCCCATGCACCGCAACGAAGAGTAGAGAAAAGCCTACGCGCAGCAACGAAGACCCAACGCATCCAAAAAATAAAGAAATTTATTTTTAAAAAATTATTTTAAAAAACGTGATGTATCCTTGTAACAGAGTACAGTGCAGCAGTTAGAGTAAATGAACAAGAGCTACATATAGCAATGAGGATGCCTCTAAAACCAGTGTCTACATCACTCAAGTTGCAGAAGGGTGCATGCTGTCTGATGCCTTTTGCGAAAATTTCAAAATATGCAAAACGATTCTCTATATTGTTTATGGTTATGGTTACTCCATAAATTTGTAGGAAAAGTATAAAAACTCGGATGGGAAGCAAATACAATAAAATGTCAAAAATTGAAAAAGTGAGCATTTGATGAAGTGGGCACAGGGCTGTCTCATTTTTTGAAATTTTTGAAAAAAGCACTCTGCAGCTGTGTGTGGGATGGATTAGAAGGGAGCAAGACCCGTTGGTGGCTTTTGCAGTGGCAGGAGTGAGAGGTAGTGGGTGGCTGCATGAGGGGGTGTGGAGAGAGGATGGTTTTAGATTTGTCCTTGTGGATATGGGTTTGTGCTTGCTTTGTTTTGTCTTGCCCTGAACAACTATGTGGCTAAGTAAAAATTGAAAAGTCTTGACAATTTCAAGAGTTGTCAGTGAAGTGAGGAAATAGCACCCTGGCACAGTGCTGGCCTGGATGTAAATTTGTTCAGTGGCTTTATTGGCAATCCGGTGGTAGCTCCACTGCGGTCAAACCTATGTGCAGGGAGGCTTGTGCAAGGATATTCAGTGTGGCAACAATCCTGGTGTCCCACCAAAGAAGGATGTGGTAAAGATAATGGCTGGGAATACTGAGGTCTTTGCCAGACTGATGCTTAAAATCTTGAGAAGCTTTTTAGTTAGAAAGCTTCTGCACAGCAAAGGAAACCATCAACACAATGAAAAGGTAACCTACGAAACAGGAGAAAAATATCTGCAAATCATAACTGATAAGGGGTTTATATCCAAAATATATAAAGAACTCATACAACTCAATAGCAAAAAAACAAAAATTTCAATTAAAAAATGGGCAGAGGAGGGACTTTCCTGGTGGCGCAGTAGATAAGAATCCACCTGTCAATGCAGGGGACACAGGTTCGATCCCTGGTCCAGGAAGATCCCACATGCTGCAGAGCAACTAAGCCTGTGCGCCACAACTACTGAGCCTGCGCTCTAGAGCCTGCCAGCCACAACTACTGAGCCCGCGTGCTGCAACTGCTGAAGCCCATGTGCCTAGAATCCGTGCTCCACAACAAGAGAAACCACCGAAAGGAGAAGCCCATGCACCGCAACGAAGAGTAGCCCCCGCTCGCCACAACTAGAGAAAGCCCGTGCACAACAACGAAGACCCAACACAGCCAAAAAAGAAAAAAAAAAAGGGGAGCAGAGGAACTGAATATACATTTTTTCCAAAGAAGACATACAAATGGCCAACAGGTACATGAAAAGGTACTCAACATCACCAGTTATCAGGGAATGCAAATCAAAACTACAATGAGATATCATCTCACACCTGTTAGAATGGCTGACATCAAAAGACAAGAGAAGTGTTGGCAGGATATGGAGAAAAGGGATGCCTTGTGCCCTGTCTATGAGAATGTAAATTGATGCAGCTACTATGGAAAACAGTACAGAGCTTCCTCAAAAATTAAAAATAGGACAACCATATGATGCAGCAAACCCACTTCCGGGTATATGTCCAAAGGAAATAAAGGCAGGATGTCAAAGAGATATCTGCACTCCCATGTTCACAACAGCCAAGACACAGAAACAGCCTAAATGTCTAAGTATATACTGGAGTATTATCCAGCCATTTGGGACAACATGGATGGACCTTGAGGACATTATGCTAAGTGAAATAAGTCAGACAGAGAAAGACAAGTACTGCATGGTATCACTTATATGTGGAATCTAAAAAAAAACAAAAAAAGTCAAACTCATAGAAACAAAGAGTAGAAAAAGTGGTTGCCAGGGGCTGGTGGGTGGGGGAAATAGGGAGAGATTGGTAAAAGGGTACAAACTTTCAGCTATAAGATGAATAAGGTCTGAGGATGTAATGTATAACATGGGAATATAGTTGATAACACTGTATTGTATAATTGAAATTTTCTGAGAGAGTAGAACTTAAATGTTCTCACCAAAGACAAAGGATAAATATGTCAGGTGATGGATGTGTTCATTAACTTGACGGGCGGAATCCTTTCACAATATATACATATATCAAACCATCATGATGTGCACTTTAAATATCTTACAATTTTATTTGTCAATTATACCTCAATAAAGCTGAAAAAAAAGAGAAATATAATCCATTTTCCTATGATTTGAAATGCAAATACATGTGTATAGTCATTTGTCATCTGACTCTTCTTATGGTGGCTTTTGCCTTACAGACATTTTTTTATTTCTACATAGTTGAATTTACCAATCTTTTATGGCATCTAGGTTTTGTTTTGTACTTCAAAAGACCTTCTTCACTTTGAGATTATAAAAACTCCTTCCATGGTTAAAAAAAAAAGAAAAGTTAGATCAACATGTATCAACATGGTAAATCTCAATAATATTGAGTGAAAAAAGCAAGATGTTGAATGAAATGTGCAGCATAACGATGATTTATGTAAATAAAAACTGCAAAACAAAGTTATATATTTTCTGTGGACACAGTTATGTACATAAAATACATTTTTAACAATTAGAAAGAACTCACCAAATTCATCATAGTATTTCTCCTAGTGGTGAGAGAGGATTAGGATAGGGTGTTGGTAGAGGTAAGGTGAGACATTAGTTTATTCATTATGCCTAAATTTTTTTGGTAAGGGACACTGTATTTATTTATTTATTTATTATTTAGTTTTAAATTAAATTTATTTATTTATTTATTTTTGGCTGCCTTGGGTCTTCCTTGCTGCGCACAGACTTTCTCTAGTTGTGGAGAGCGGGGGTTACTCTTCCGTGTGGTGCGCAGGCTTCTCATTGCGGTGGCTTCTCTTGTTGTGGAGCATGGGCTCTAGGCACGTGGGCTTCAGTAGTTATGGCACATGGACTCAGTAGTTGTGGCAAACAGGCTCAGTAGTTGTGGCTCGCGGGCTCTAGAGTGCAGGCTCAGTAGTTGTGGCACACGGGCTTAGTTGCTCCACGGCATGTGGGATCTTCCCGGACCAGGGCTCAAACCCATGTCCCCTGCATTGGCAGGCGGATTCTTAACCACTGTGCCACCAGGGAAGTCCCGGGACACTGTATTTATATATTACTTATATACTTAAAAAATATATAAACCTAAAATATAAGGCAGAAAAGCAAAAATGCCAAAATGTTATACTGAGGTTATTTCTTGGAGGTGAGAATATAGATAATGGCATCTTTATCCCTGTATTTTTTCTGGTATTATTTGAATTTAAAACTTTAACTGTTTGCCATTCAGGGAGGTTATGAAGAGCAAGTAAAGTCTTACATATAAACTGTCCTGTGGACTGAAAAGTGCATTATAATAATAGAGTCCCAGGACATATTTGCTGATTTGGAGGTAGAGAAGCAGTGACAACTGCTTTAGAGAAGGCTTACCGTTACATGGAGCAGATACTGACTGGTCTTTGACCATGCAGGGGCAGTGGGCGTGGGTATTTGGGTGAGTGTGGGTGCTGGCAGCTCAGCAGGGTGGGAATGGGGTCGACTGCTGTCAAGAGCCCAAACTTTTGAGTAAGACCCACTTGAGTTCAATTTCTTACTCTGCCTTCAAGTAGTTATATACATTTCAGACATGTCAATGAAGCTGCCTGAGCCTCAGTTTTCTCATCTGTAAAATGGGGGCAATAGTACTTACCTTGCAGAGGTGCTAGTGATCACTGACCTAGTTCTGCAGATCTTGAACTGGTTTGATCCTCCAAATACCTACCCCTCCCTACCTCTACCCCAGTCAGAGCTCAGGAGCCCACCCCTCTTTTCTGGGGCTTGAGGAGTATGGAAAGGTTGGAGGGTTGGCAGGGGCTGTGTTTCCACACATGGAAAGCCAAAAGGTGGATTGGGCAAAGGACTGCCTCTGCTGGCAGTCACTAGGCCAGGCTGAACGCTGGCAGAAATGGCAGTGACTGACTGCCTGCGTGTAGGTGGTGGCAATACTGTTAGAATGGAGGGGAGGCGCTCCCAGGCAATGACTTGGCTTCCATCGGGTGCTGGGGTTTCAAATAATCCTCCTTGCAGTGGTCGTTGGCCAAGTCTGCCCACTGAGCTCTTTTCAGGCAAGGGCCCTCCTCTTCTTAGGAAACTGCCCTCTCAGGAAACCCCTTCTCCCTCCTCAGTTATTTCATAAAAACACTTGATGGCTCATTAACCTAGAGCATGAGTCGTTCCCTCTCTGGGAAGGCTGAAGCCTCCTAGCCTTCCAGAGCAGCAAAGAACCAGAAGGCAAAGGGGAAATGGTCTGAACTCTCATACCTGCGGCAAAAGGAACTGAGACCTTGCCATGCCTGGCACAAAGCAGGTGCTTGTAGATGATAGCAAACATGCTTTCCCCTCCAAACATTGGATAAGCAATTGATATTAGTAGGTAGTTAACAAATTGGGGAATTGCTGACTTAAAGTTAAGCAGGTTTATTGTGGGATTTGTCTGAGCCTTTATTATTTTTAAAATAAATTTATTTATTTATTTTTAGCTGCGTTGGGTCTTCGTTGTTGCGGGTGGGCTTTCTCTAGTTGCGGAGAGCGGGGGCTACTCTTCATTGCGGTGTGCAGGCTTCTCATTGCAGTGGCTTCTCTTGCTGCGGAGCATGGGCTCTAGGCGCGCAGGCTTCAGTAGTTGTGGCACGTGGGCTCAGTAGTTGTGGCTCGTGGGCTCTAGAGCACAGGCTCAGTAGTTGTGGTGCACAGGCTTAGTTGCTCCGTGGCATATGGGATCTTCCTGGACCAGGGCTCAAACCCGTGTCCCCTGCATTGGCAGGTGGATTCTTAACCACTGCACCACCAGGGAAGTCCCTTGTCTGAGTCTTTAAATTCTACTGCCCCTGTGACTTTCCAGGGAGAAATTTACACAGGAGGACTGTTCACAGTTCCCTAAACTTCCTGCACTGCGAGGCTCTTGGTCAAGGAATACGTGTAAGTGTCCTGTGGGGCCAGAGTCTGAGAACACTGTTTCGGAAATACATTATGTAATTGGACTACAGTAATTTTGAATAATGATGATCATTCATCATCAAAAGAGTGATGATCACTCTTTGACTTATGAAGACTTGGGCTTAGACAGTGGCTGTGGTGGGAGGGTCCCCCAAGCCCAAAGCACCCGATTTCATGCTCTTAGGATAGATTGTTAGTCACGGGGGATGGTACGGGGCAGGGGTCCCATATTTTAATCAGCTGGGGAACTTCAGCCGGCACCACCTCTCTCTCCACACCTGTCTGACGTCTGAGTTCTCTGTACACCCTCCCCTGCATCTCGAGCTTTTAAACACAGGGTTTGGTGCTCAATACACATGTGCTATTTTAACAATAATACAACTTCTCACCTGGGCATAGTTTTAAAAGCATTTTCTTATTTCTAGGGTGAGGTAGATTAAACTTCCTCAGATTTGAAGCAGGGTGATTGTGCTTGGCTAGTGAGGGGATATGTGTGTTAACTTCTACTTAATGAAAAACTTCAGCTATAGATAAAAGTAGAGAAAACTGTTTCATGAACCCCATGAGGGGCTTTTGCGCGAAAAGTTAGCTTCTAACTTGTTGATCGGGACTACAACCTAGGATTTTTTAAATTAAAATTTTAATTTTGAGATAACTGTAGATTCACAGGCACTTGTAAGAAGTGATACAGAGAGATACAATGTGGCCTTTACCTCACAGAACAGGAACGTGACATTGGTACAATCTACCGATCTTATTGTGATTTCCCCCATTTCACATGTGTGTGTGTGTGTGTGTGTGTGTGTGTGTGTGTGTGGTTATTTCTACACAACCTCATCACATGTGCAGGTTTGTGTATCCACTCCCACAGTCAAGATACAGAGCAGTTCTAACACCCCGAGGATCCCCTCCTCCCTCAAGGCCACTCAGGGTGCTTCAGTCTGGGAGTGTGAAATGACAGAGACTAAGGAGAGGGCGGGTTCAGGAAAAAAAGAAGTAAGACCCTGTGTGGCAAAATAAGAAATGCATATTTGATCTCTGCCCCATTTCCTGGGGCAGATTTCCTAAACCCCTGAGAATTTCCTGGGTGATAGGAGGGTTTTTCGTTGTAATGAGGCAACTCTTGGTGGGTTCTTGGATGGGGGCTGGTCGTAAGAAAAAACAAGGGAGAATTAGAAGCTTAGATCTTTCAGCCCCACCTCCCATCCTCCGGGGAGGGGAGGGGGCTGGAGACCGAGTTAATAATGGATCATGCCGCGGGGATGAAACCTTCATAAAAATCCCTAAAGTATGGGGTTCAGAGAGCTTCCAGTTTGGTGAGCACATCCACGTGCTAGGAGGATGGTGCACCCCAAATCCACGGGGACAGAAGCTCCTTTGCTTGGGAACCTTCCACATCTCACCCTATGGACCTCTTCATCTGGCTGTTCATCTGTATTGTTTGTAACAAACCAGTGAACATAAGTGTTTCCCTGAGTTCTATGAGCCATCATAACAAAGTATCGAACCTGAGGAAGGGGCATGACAACCCCGTATTTGTAGCCAAGGCGGACAGAAGTGTGAGTAACCTGGGGCCCCACTACGTGTGCTTGGTGTCTGAAGTGGGGACAGTCTTGCTCACCTGTGGGAGCTGCGTTAACTCCAGGTAGTTAGTGTCGGAATTGAGTTGTAGAGCACCCAGCTGGTGTCCAGAGAGTTGGAGAACTGGTCATAGTGGGGGAAAACCCATATATCAGGTGTTAGAAGTGTTGAGTGTCAAGAAGAAACTGTTTTCCTTCATCTTAGAAGACTGAGGCGGCTGCAGTGGGAGAGGGACTTCATGGAAAGAACAGAGAAGTTTAAAGGGGATTTTCAGCAAGTTCTGATGTGCAGTGAGTGATTCAACGCCTCCATTTCCCCACAAAAAAACAAAGAATCTTCCATCAATTCCTTCAGAGTTGGATTTGCTTGGGGAGGGAGTGCTGAGGTGCTGAATCAGGTAGGGATTCCTAATCAGGGTCAAGTGAAATCACAGCTGATCCTCACCACCATCCAGACAGGGATGGGCAGGAAATATTATCTCCATATTTGAGAGAAGAAAAAAGATTGGATAGAAGTGAATTGCCCCAGGTCACAGAGCTTGTAAGCAACAGGCTCTGGAAAAATCCAGGTGTGGAGGCACCCTGCTCCCTGGGCTCCAAATCACATCTGGTTGAGTCCATTAAGGCTCAAAATCATGAATTCCCTGGCGGTCCAGTGGTTAGGGCTCAGCGCTGTCACTGCCAAAGGCACAGGTTTGATCCCTGGTCGGGGAACTAAGATCCCACAAGCCACGTGGCCAAAGGAAAAAGAAGAAGACTCAGACTTAAAGTGGCCCAGTTGGAACCGCTGCTTCCCCCAGATCTGCTCCTTCCCCGTGGTCCCCTCAGTGAATGGTGCCACTACCCAGTCAACCGTGACTGCTCTCCTCTCTCACGCCTGCATCCTGCTCGTCAGCACATCCTGGGCCCCAAGCCCCAGCACACATCTCACCCCAGAATCCTCATCACCTCCACCGCAACCACCCAAGTCCATCCTTCTTCACCTCCTGATGGATTATTTTGCAAAAGCCTCCAAAACAGTTTTTCTGCTTCAATAGCGGTCCAGCCCAAGTGATATAAATCAAGAGCTGGCCAATGACAGCCCACAGGCCAAATCTGGTTCGTGAGCTAAAAATGATTTTTGCATTATTAAATGGTCAGAAAGAACCCAAAGAATAATACTTTGTGACACGTGAAAATATGAAATTCAGGTTTTATTGCCCGTAAGTAAAGTTTTATTGGAATACAGCCATGCTCATTCCTTTATGTTTTCACTGTGGCTGCTCTCACAGAGTGAGTCGTTGCACCAGAGATCATACAGCCTACACAGCCTAAAACCTTCACTGAAAAAGTGTGCTGACATCACCCCCCTCCCAACCTCCTTCATGGGCTTCCTCTGCCTCTCAGAGTGAAACCTGAAGTCCCAGAGGCCCCTGCCCACCTCTTCGACTCCTCACTGCTCTTCTTTCCCTCGTGTCCACCATCGTCACACTCCGGTCACGCTGGCTTTGGGTCCCCCCCACCAAAACCACCACCGCCCATTTACTGTATATGCTAAGCTCTTTCCCTCTCAAGCCTCTGAACCTCTGTTTCTCTGTCTGTAATCCTCTTCTGCTCTTTGCATGACTGACTCCTTTTCTCCAGGTCTCTCCTTAAGTGTCATCTCTTTCAAGAGGCCTTTCTTGTCTGCTCTGTCGCCTCATTACTCCATTTCATTGTGTGCTTTTTCCTTCATTGCGTGTTTTTTTCCTTCATTGCACTTTTGTCGGTCACCCCCACCAGGACACAGGCTCCATCTGGGTAGAGCACATATTAGATGCTCAATGATTGTTTGCAAATGAATGAATGAATGAGTGAGTGGCCTTTCTTGGCCCAGGAGCTGTGTGTCCATTTCCCAAGCAGAGTGATTTCCGTCTCAGAGATTGAGATAATTCCCATCAACTCCTCCCCAGTATTTTATTCTCCTCTTGGATCCATTGTTGCTATTAACCACTGAGTTCCTTTTCCAAAAATGTTATCCTTAGGTCATTCTGCAAGAAACCAAGGAGACAGCTGGTACTTAACCAGTTTAGGGAAGAAATGTGTCCCCTTCTCAGCAGGTAAAGAGGCTCCTTGTTCTACTATCAAGAGACCCAATCCATAAAATATATTCATCTTGTAAACATCCAACTTTGGTGAGTGGTACAAATATAAAAAGTTCCAACTCACTTTTTTTTTTTTTTGGCTGCCTTGGGTCTTCGAGGTTGCTGTGCACGGCTTTCTTTAGTTGCGGCAAGCGGGGCCTACTCTTCGTTGCGGTGCGTGGGCTTCTCATTGCGGTGGCCTCTCTTGTTGCGGAGCACGGGCTCTAGGCGCACGGGCTCACTTGTTGTGTCTTGCAGGCTCTAGAGCGCAGGCTCAGTAGCTGTGGCACACAGGCTTAGTTGCTCCGCGGCATGTGGGATCTTCCCGGACCAGGGCTCGAACCCATGTCCCCCGCATTGGCGGGCGGATTCTTAACCACTGTGCCACCAGGGAAGCCCCAACCAACTCACTTCTTTTTCTAAGTAACAGGAAACAACCTAGGCTAATGAACACAGTAAATTGCTGGGGGCGTGACTGTGAAAAGTACAGTGAATGGGCTGGATTGCCTAGATTATGGCACACACCAAAAAAAAAAAAAAAAAAAAAAAAATTTCCCAAATCTTAGTGTCTGAAAACAACACAGGTTTATTTCCTGCTCACTTTACACCTCCATCATGGTTTTGGCAGGGACCATTCGACGTGGCGGTCATCAGGAATCCAGGTTGGTGGAGCACTTCACCCACCAGCCAGGGCTGGTCTCAGGGGCTCAGTCCCCAACCACAGGGGACAGGAAGGGCAGTCTATCCTGTGCCTGAAAGGGGTGGGGTTACTAGATGAACAGCAGTAATGACAACATAGGGGGGTGAAGAGAATGTGTTCTCTTTAGAGGCGAAATAAGACCAGGGAAAAGGAGGGCAAGAAAGATGGGAGCCAAGCAAGAAGGGCCTCAGAGGCTCCTAAAGGCATGTCAGTGAGACTAACAACCCTGGTCACACTCCTATGTTCACCTGAGCTGTAAATTTCTATGTGTCATCTATTGTCATGGTGTTTGAAAAGCTGATTATGAACTCTTGCAGAGCACTTCAAAGACTCTTTACTCTTAAACATTTATAGCACCCTTCCAAATGGGTGAGTTACAGCAATCCTCCTCAAGTAAAATTATTCTCCAAGCTCCTGCTTCCTTGAGAAGAGGCATGTCAACCCCAGGGGACACACAAACCAAGGCATGAACTCTGGCCAGGCTCAGCTGCTCACACCTCGCAGTAAGGACAGAATCAATACAAGACAACTCATCTTTCTCTTTAGGGCTGACCCTAAAATGTGCTTTCCATTTATAGCCAACCCTTCCTGTTCGGTCGGTATCTTCCTTTGGAGCGGTGTTGTCCAACAGAACTTTCTGCAATAATGGAGATGTTCTATATCTGCGCTGTCCGATAAGGTAGCCACTGGCCACATGTGGCTCTTGAGCACTTGAAATGAGGTAAATGTGACTAAGGCATTGAATTTTTAATTGTATTTAATTAAAAAAAATTTAAATTAGAATAGCCACACGTGGTTAGTGGCTACTGTATTGAACAGCACTGCTTTGGAGTAAAAAGAAAAACCGTAGCTTTGTATTCAGCTCCTATCTTTGCTACACCAAGAAAAAGATAGCAGTGGGCCAGAAAGACCAATACAAATGCTGGTCATGGTGCGTTCGATTCTATTATCTCTTTCTGACTCATACTGCCCTGCACACGGTCACCTATCCAGGGAATATGTCTAGACTGTTCCTTGTATAAGAGTGACCTCTAATTGGAAGGGGGGTTTGTGGTGGACCATTGACCAAAGGGTATGTCATCCATCCATATGCTGGCCAGAGCCCAGGAAGGTGGCCTGTCTGGAGCCTCTGAAGGAGCACTGGTGATTGACTAAGCCAATCAGGCTGCCTTCCTTAGCATTTTAAAAGGTTTGGCCAATCAGCAGAGAGAGGAGGCGGGAGCAGGCAAACCAGGAAAGGCAAAGACCTTAAAGTTGAGAGAGCTGGGTTCCCTCTTGGCAGCTGTCCTGTTCTAACCCCAGTTGCCAGCCATATATATCCTTAAACAAGCAAGCAAATAAAGTACCCTTTCCTTTAAGGTGGACTGAGTGACTATTTTTTCTTTACTTCGAGAGAAATTAACTAAAATTCCTCTAACTCAGGGTTTCTCAACCTGGGTACTCTTGACATTTGGAGCCAGAGAATTCTTTGTTCTGGGGAGCTGTCTTGTGCATTGTAGGATGTAGAACAGCATCCCTGGCCTCTATTCACTAGATGCCTGTAGCACTGCCCACCCACCCCCACCAGTCATGATAACCAAAAATGTCTTCAGACGTTGCCAAATGTCTCCTGGTGGGTGGGGGGACAGGGGAGGGGGCAAAAATCTCCATTCTCCACCCCCTTGAGAATCAACTCTCCAAATGCATCCCGAGTCCACCTCCTCTGGTCTCCTTGAGGACAGAAAGATAAAAACAGCAGTTTATTCCTAGCAACTCACGGCTCTCCCTCCCTCTCTTCTCCAGGCTAAATAAAGATAGCTTTTTTAGTCTTTTTCCTAGAGTCTGTTTCACAGATATTGATGGCGACATCTAAAGATGAGACTGAAAGCATTTGGTTGAGAGGAACTTAACGCTTAACGCTCCCTATTTATAGAGACTGTGGGCAGACACATCTGTGCAACCCTGGGGCAGTGACAGCTCCCTGGTCCAGGAAGGGGCACCTCCAAGCTCAGCGCTGGGTCCTTTCTTCCCATGAGCTGATTAAGATCTGCTGAGCCAACAAACAGCTGATTTACAGAAAAAGAGGAAATGATCTTTCAAGGCCATCGACATTTGTCTCTTCCCCTCCCTTTGAATATTCCAACTGTTTTGGAGATCTCTCCACTTGGTATTCTCACGGACACCTCAAACTCAGTCAAACGAAACTCCTTGTCTTCTTCCGCAAATCCATGCTTTTGCCAGTGTTTTCTATTGCGTCCACCTGGTTTCTTGAATCAGAAGCCTGAGAGTCATCCTCTGAAGCGATGTGAAAGGAAGAGATTGGTAGAAGAATCTGGAGAGGGAGATAGTAGCTAACTCCTGGAGGATTTTGTGTGCTGTGCTAAGGCTTTTCAGTGGTGATGGCTGCTTCCCCTTTCTCATTAGCCATCTCCTCATTCAGCTCCCACAGTTTGACTTGCATCCCCATCATGCCACCCTAGATGCCCTCTTGAAATCTCCCATCATATTCACAAGTCCAATCCACGAGGAGGGGTTTATCCAGGGTGTGTATGCCAGAGGGGTCAGAAATCTTGGGGCCACCGTAGAATCCTGCCTACCATAGCCCATAACTCTGTACTCTACTGTCCCCTGTTTCAAACTCAACATATTCGAAAACAGTTATTTTCCCCAACTGACTCCATTTTCAACTTCACCATTTAAGAAAATGAGGCAATGGCAGAAACTGTTAGCTCTCTCCCAGTGTCCGAATTCTTCTTCTTTCATAGAAACAAAATTCACTTCTACCACAAGGGGTATCACAGAATTTTTTAACCAGGTACAAGGCTACTTAGAAAATAAAGACCACTTTTCTTAGCTTCCCTTGCAGCTAGGTGTGGCCATAGACTACTTTCCAGACAATAGAATGTAAGTGGAAGTGATGAGTGACAGCTACAAGAATCCTCCCTCACAGAGACCCTGGCTCTTGCCTTTTGCCAGTTCTTCATTCCTTTCCCCATATGGATGCTAGAACCCAAGTGCCACCAGCTGGCACCATGAGGACAAAGACCACACCCCAGGATGGCAGATGGGCGAGCTGTCAGGAGTCTGGTTCTCCGGACCTTGTAGAACACAGCTGCCTTCCAGCTTTGAACTGAACACCACTGGACTTTCATCTGGTAGGGAAATAAACTTCTCTTTTGTTTCAGCCATTGTTGATTTGAGTTGTCTGTTACTCAGAGTTAAATAGAATCCTAACCAACACAGGGGTCATTTCCTTAGTCCCGCTAGACTTGAAAACTTAAATTTATTTTTCTTCCTTCAATCCCTTTAAACTCTTACGTCCATGAAGGTCCTAAATCCTGTTGATTCTTCCTTTGTGCTTCACCTCACACTCATCCCTTCTTTTCGATGTCTACTGCCTGTTCTGGTCCCAGACTATTCTCTAGGCTCCATCTCCCTCCCTCCAATCAAGGCTGCACAAGCCCTAGATTCCTGAGATATCATGTTCATCATGTCACTTCTCATCCTCAAACCCCCAAACCTGGGCTCCTGTTGTGCTTATTAGGATGAAGCCCCAACATGTCACCCTGTCATGAAACCGTTCCTCCGTAGAGTCCCAACCATTTTAATTTCTCCTCCCTCTGATACGGATCTGCCCCAACATCCAGGAGAGCTCCTCAAACAACCCAGTTTGTCTTTTGCTTTGTGCTGGAGATCTTCAGCCCTGGCTCCACATTAAATCATCTGGAGCCATTAAACATAACCAGTGCCCAGTGTGTTAGTGTTCAACATGTGAAAGCATTATCTCATGTGAGCCACAAAGCAGCCCCGTGTACCGTAGGGACTGTCATTGTCACCATTCTACAGATGAGGAAACAAGAAACTTAGGAAGTTCAGGACATCATTCCTGGACAGATGGCCATTGAGTGTGGAGGCAGGACCCCAACAGACAGGACTGCCCTCTAAACCACTACTGTGTAGTCCCTAGAACTATATTACAGAGTATTACAAATGAAAAATAACTGATAGCATGGCACATAATTAATGGTCCATAAATCACAAAGTACAAATGAAAATTTTAAAAATGTGAATGCTGGGGAATACTCTGGCGGTCCAATGGTTAGCACTCCAAGCTTTCACTGCCGAGGGCGCAGGTTCAATCCCTGGTCGGGGAACTAAGATCCCACAAGCCAGGAGGTGAGGCTAATAATAGTAATAATAATGGTAATAAATACAAATGCCAAACCTCCACCCTAGACCAATGGAATCTGAGTTTCTTGGGAGGAGGGCCTGAGCATCTTTGTATCATCTTTGGGTTGAGCCCAGGTTTATCCCAGGATGATTCTAAGGTGAGCTGGGGTTGAGACCCGCTGCTTTACACAGTTGCTCCCGCCTATCTGTCTTCCTCTCATTTCCTCTCCCCACCCCAGGTTCTACTTATCTTTTGAAGTTCAGTCCAAGTGTCATCTCCCTTTGTGGGTCTGGCCGGCTTTCTCAGGCCCGAGTGCTCCTTCTTCTGAATGTTGGTTGCCAAACTTGTCTACACCAGCTGAGCTGGCACCTCTTCCACCTCTTGGTTTGAACCCAGCTCTTGGCTTTATACCACTGGATCCTTGGCCAGTTTTTCCACATTTAATCATTTGCTGCTCATCTTCCTCCACCTTTGCCCGAAAGAGCAGCAAGCATAATTGCCCCTCTATCAGAAGCAAGACCCGAACTTAGGGTCCTGCAGAGTTGTAACTTTGGCTCAGCACTCCCCTCGCAGGGATTGAAAGCTAGGAGGATGTGGGGAAAGATTGTGGTTAAGGAGATGGGGGACCAGTGCAACAGAAGAAAGGGATGTGGGTGGGGGCTTTCTAGGACTCTCAGATGCAGAGCTGGAGGTTCGTAAGATGATGAGGGGGTGCTGGTGCCTCTAGGGGAGACACTGGACCCATGGACTGAGAAATTTTAAGAGCAAAGCCTGGGCAGGACCTGGGATGAAATCTGGTGGTCAAGGAACAGGAACTGAGAGAAGAACAATTTGAGCAAAAATGGCATTGGACCAACTGAGGTTGTTGAATGACTGAATGAATGGATCTTCACGTATGTTTTGGGAAAGAACTTAAAGCACTGTGGCATCCTTGCTTGGTGCAGGAACCTGCCAGACAAGAGAGGCTAAGAAGGCATCAGATGAGGGGCTTACTGGGAAAGAGAGGCCCAGCCAGCCATAGGCCATATCCCAAGAGTGCAGCTCACTCTGCCATCTGCCCACCACAGCCCCCAGGTTCAAGGGGCTCCTGTTGGCTGGGTCAATTTCCACTGAAGTCAAGGGTGTGACCAGGTCTCCACATCCATGCTGATAGCCTTGCTTGATTATCTCCTTCCAACAGTAGGTGAAGCAGGTGGTGAAAAGAGTCCCAGGGAACAGACATCAGTTTTCTTGAGTTACATGGTGACTTAACGGCAGTGCTGGGATTAGAAGCCAGTTCTAATTCTCAGCCCAGGTGTCTTTATTCCTGACTCTGTTGCCTAGTTGGTCACTTCACCTTTTGGGGGCTCAGAACAAGGCCTCTAGTGGGGCGTGGGGGGACTTCTTCTCCTGGCCAATCTGTGTTCCGCAGGAGTCCCAGGTCCTCTCTGACTGAACCTGTTCCTGCAAACTAAGTGGGGGCTGAGTGGGACACAGAGCAGTCTCTGGGGAGACAGTCTGGCAGGCTCCTGCTGTCCTGTCTGTCATGAAACCTGCTGTCCACGTGATGAACAACATCCTGATCTTTCCAGGCTAGGGGAGGAGGGAGAGGTCAATGTCTATTCCAGAGGATGACTGTATTGGACAGGCCAGCCAAAGCATTCAACACATCAAAGGAATCTTTCCAAGAGAGTCACCATTCCTACAGCTCTGCTGAAGGCAGCCTCCACCCCTACTGGGTCCTGCTCCAGCCCTGTGGGGTAGTCTGAACTCAAGGTCCTACAAGCCAAGGGTTGTAGATCTCTGGACATCCCAGGAGCTTCAAGGTGGCCTGGGGCAGACGCTCTGGCTGACCAGGGACCCAGGTTAACCTACCTGCATCATTTGGATGCTCCCCTTCTTAGCAATTTGAACTACAGCTGCAGAGAGAGGGCCAGGAAGCGAGGACAAATGAGCTTCTGAGCAGCCTTGGAGGCAACACTCCAACCTGGCATCTTGCAGCTCCTGCTGCCTCGGGGCTACAAGACACCCCAAGCAGTCAGAGAGGCCCCCAGATCCAAAGAGCCCTCCAGGCCCCGCTGTGTTCCAGTATCCACCATGTATGAACATACACAGAATATCCCAGCTGCCTTATTCCCAGGCATCGCCTCACAACACAGCCGGTCACCTGAGGCAGCCTGAGTGAATCTCTGTCACTAAGTGGCCCAGAGACACGCTTGAGGGGAGGTGCATCTTGGAGGCCAAGTGGGGTACCGCTGCACCTCCCTGCACAGAGAACTCCTCCACTCCCCACCTTGAAGGGCAGGGAAGTGTTCCATTAGGAGACCCCGGAAGTGCTGACTGGGATTCAGAGCTGAGAGTCTAGGGAAGCGCTGCAGCCAGGATGGGGCTGGGCCACAGATAGAGCCAGTCACAGGACTGCATGTGCGTGGAGGGGGCTGGCGGCTGCCACATTTTCACTGGCTGGGGCAGAGCCCCTTCCTCACTCACAGCCCCTGGCTTATTTTTGTTTGCTGAGTAGCAGATGCTGCCATGGACCCAGATGAGACTGGGGTCCATGCTGTGAATGCAAGACCCTGGTTTTTCTTTCCAACAGCAGATTGGGCAGATTGTGACTTTGACCCAGGTGGGTTTCTTCCTTCCATCACCTCCCCCCCCCCATACTCCCAGGTTGCCAGACAGACTCTGCACTTTCCTCCAGGGTAGAAGAAAAGCAGGAAGGATGCTCTGCCAGGGCCTCCCTCCTCGGAGCTGGGTGGAGTGGGGCATCCGCAGACTGACACTGCCCAGGTTTCTCGCAGCCCAGGTCTGCAGAGACATCACCATCAGCATCGCTGTCCATCTCAAGGCAGGCCCTCGGCTGAGAGATGGTGAGCAGACCTGCAGCGTTCCGTTCAGCAAGCATCTCCTGAGCTGGGCTATGTGGGGCACGTGGAGATTGGCAAGACCCAGCCCTGGCTCTGAGAAGTTACAACCCGGCAGGGAGATGTAGAATTTACACAGAGAACGGTAACTCAGGGCAGAATACGATCAAAGCCATGAGAGCCCTTCCAAGTGATCCAGAGACTAAGGACAAGTGAGCTCATATCCCTGGGGACAGAGAGGCCTGCATGGAGGAGTCAGCATTTGACCCTGGCCTTGGGGACCGGGTGGACTTTGACATGGAGAGAGAGATGGAAATGGTGGGGCCGGGGCAGGAGATTCCCAAAAGAAGAACTGTCAGTCATTGCGTTACCAGCGATTAATGTCAGCTGCTGTGCCAGGCACTGTACCAGGAGTTGCTGGGGGAACAGAGTGCCACATGTCCCTGCCATGGTCCAGGGGGGAGCCAGACAAGTAGATGATGGCTGAAGCTCAGTGGGACAGGAGCTGTGGGTGAGAAGCACAAGGGTGAGGGGATTCCAGATCATGTAGCCTTGGTGCAAGTCCTGCTGGAAATTAAGCCTCGAGAAAGGGAAGCAGAGACACACCATGTTCACCCCCACCCTCTCTCTAGCCACCACCACTCGACTGAACTTGAATCTGAAGGCTTTAGAAACCTACTTTTCGGCTTTGGTCAGAGCCTGATGATGTGGAGAAAAAGAGCACACATGCCAACCTTTTGGGGGCTGGTGCACTCGATGTCACTGTTTCCCCGCTGTCCTTTGACTGGCTTCCCCCAAAGATGTCACCAGGGAGTGTATATATATTGAGGAGTGTGGGTTCACTCACTGTTGCAAAAAAAACCACCCACAGGAGGGTCAGGACCAGAAATAGAGCATGTCATTTGTCCAGCACATTCTAGGTATCATCTCTTGTCATCTTCACAACAGCCTATGGAGTGAGCTTTATGACCTGGTTTTGCAGATGAGGCCCTGCAGCTCAGGGAGTGAAAGGCATATGCAGAGGAAGGACACACGGCTCACAAGGGGTAAGGCCAGGCCTGTTCTCTCCAAAGCTTGCTCTTTGGTCTGGTTCCTATTTGATAGGTACAACTGGGTGTGTCCACCAAGGTCAGTGCATGGTTGCCTGTTTATCACCTTTGTGGTCAACAGGAACAAAGGCCAAGTGTGGATACCTCGGGTCAGGGTGTTATGTGAGAGGCAGCCCTCCCCCCGTGCTGCGGGAGAGTGTGCTGTGTGAGCCAAGTCACTGCCCTGAGGTCTGCGCACAGCACAAAGAGACAGAGTCCTTGGGGGACATGAGTCCAAATCCCAGGGACACCCCCCTTCCAAGCCAGAGAGAGCAAAGGTGAGAGAAGCCCAGGGTGCAATGAAGCAGAGAAAGGACCTCTCTGCGACCTCTGGGAAGAAGGGGAAGGCTGAGCCGTCTCAAAAGACCCTCCTCCCTGCTCCCCGCCACCTACACCTAGGTACACTCGGAGCCCGCCAAGCCCGCTCCGCCCAGCGGTCTCAGCGTTTGCGCTCGGAGTTCCCAGGCCCCGCGCGCAGCCTCCCAGCCTCCGCCCCAAGGCTAAGCCCTTGCTATTTTGATCCGGAGGAGCGATCTCCTCGCCCTCGCAGAGGCTGAGTCAACGGCCCAGTCACGGGAGGACGGAGAGCTTAGAGAAGAGCCCCTGAAGCTGGGTGCTCACGTTTCTGTGTGCCGGGCCCCGCCGAGAGCGGGAACGAGGTGACGCTCAGAAAAGTCGGTCGCTCCCCAGCACAAAAGATTCCAGAGCCTGTGACAACCACCCCGGCCCCCAGTCCTTCCGTCCGAAATCAGTTCTCTCCCGATGCCAGAGGGTACGGGGGCGCCGACCTGTGGCTTGGCGGCGGGCTGGATCCCTGCAGGGTTTCTCCTGCCCGCGGGGTCCGGGCGCGGCCGGGGGAGAAAAAGCAGGGATGCGCCTGCTGCCTGAGAGATGAGCCCCTCCCGCTCGGGTCTGCATAGGTGGGTGGGGATGGGCGTGTGGAGGGAGGTTCCCCGCCGGCCGGCCGCGCGGGGTCGCAAGGTGTGTGGGGGGGGAGGGAGTTCGTCCTTCAAACCCCGCAGGGCAGGAGGCCCTGGCCAGGACCTATCCTTCTGCCCCGGGGCTCTGGCCGCACACCCCAGCAAGTCCCTGAAAGAGCCCGAATGCGGGGAGCGCCTGCCCGAGATAGACAGACCCAGGTGTGTTGTGCACTCGTGTGTGTGTGTGTGTGTGTGTGTGTGCGTGCGCGCGCGCGTGCAAAGCGAGAGGGTCTCGGCGTCCCCCGCACCCTCTCCGGGATTCTAAATTTTGCCATCCTTTGTTCTCAAAATAGTCGGCGAGCGCGCTCGGCGCTGCCCTCGGAACGGGTGGGGACTGCAGCGCACTCGCTCGCGCGCGCGGAGTTAGCTGCAGGGTTACAAACAGTCTCTCCCTGCTCCCCCGGCCTGAATTAATGTGTTACTATTTTGGGCGCGCCAGTGTTTCCAGGGGAAACCTAATGACGCAATGACGTCAATGCAGGTCAGCAGCGGACTCTCCGGGAGGGCGGGCGGGCTCCCGGCTTTCAGGCTCCGAGCAGTCTACGGGCGGCAGGTCGCCGACGAGGTGGCGCAGGCGGCGGGCGCGGGGGCGAGGGAACCCCGGCCAGGACCAGGGACCAGAGGGCGCTCGCTCCTGGCGCCCGGACCCGGGTAACTTCCCGCCGCCCGGGACGGAGTTTCTTTGCTGCCCACGGACAGGAGGAGGCTTGGAGGGCAAGCGGGCTAACCCGCACTCCCACCCCACCTGTATCCAGGGGGAGCCAGAGGAGCCAGAAGGTCCGGACTCGCTGAGGGGGCTCCACGCGGGGCCTCCCACGCAAGGTACGCGCAGGTCCTCAGGGTGTCCCCAGCATGGGGGAGGGAGACACTCGCGCTCACTCCCGTCCACACTCCTCTGGTCCATAACTGGGAGTCTGGGGAAAGGAGAAGCGGTGTCGGAGACCTAGCCCCTCCTCCTGTCTCCCCCACCTTTCTGAGCGCAGGAGCCGCCTCTCTGCTCCTCTCCAGAACCTTATCGGGTCTCAAGCTAGAAGTGGGGCTTCCCAGTGGCTGTGCCTCCCTTGGAGGCGCATCTGAGGCCGGGAAGCTAGGTGGGGAGGGACATCCAGGCCAGACTTGGGGATGTGAGACTGGAGTGGGAGCCTCAGCAGCCTGGAGGGGGAGCCGGTGCCCGTGTGCAGGGCGCGTGTATGGGACTGCTTGAGTGTGCTTGGTGTGTGCGTGTTCTGGAGCACGCCGTGTGTCCATGGGGTGTGTACATCTGCTCTCACGGAAGTCTGCTGTGCAAGTATGTCAGTGCCATAGGTGTGAGAACGCCTCATCCACCCATCCTTGACCTGTAGCTGGGGTACCTTCCAGGAGTGTAGGGGGGCAGCGAGGGACCAGCCCAGGTCCAGGGTCTTTTCCCTGCTCATCTGCCACAGCTGGCCCAGATTGCACCCTACCTCCAGCCAGGCCATGACCCGCTTTCACCAGAGCTGGCTGTAGCTTCGGCTAGAAGCACACTTCTCAAAGCTCAACCTGCCTTCTCTCTCGAACTCATTTGTGCCCTTCTCTCCTTGGAGCGTGAGTAGAAGGGGGAATTCATTTCCATCCACCCCTTCTCACTGGGGCAAGGCTCAGGCTCGCTAACTGCTCTCCACCGGCTCCGCTGCAGCCCTAGTTTTCAGCACCAGAGTGCGGACAGCTCCACGCCCGCCCTTGCGCCGCCTCTTTCCTCCCAGCACTGAGTGCCCGGCCTGGGAGCGAGCACCCCGCGCCCGGGCCTCTGTGGCTTCTAACTAACTCCTGAACCCGGCCCTAAACCCTCCCACCCCACCGCCCTCAACACACACAGAAGTCTGGCCCTTGCCTCCCTATCCCAGATCTCTATCCGGAAGCTTGAAGGGGTAAAACCGACCTGCGAAATCTCCGAAGCTGACTGCCAGGCATCACTGCTTTGTGGCCTGGCTTCCTCCAAGGGGTGGTGACTCTGAACAGAGGCTGCTAAGGCCCTGCCACAAGTTCCCCTTTCCCACCTCAGTTTATTAAAAGTAAATAAAGCCAGATTCCTTCCCCCGAAAGGCGAGCCAGCCTTCAGAAGGCACTGGCAGGGTCCAGGGCTTTCTGGATTCTCAAAACACAATTCGTGGCCCCTATTATCCCTTTCCAGACATCCTTACAGCCCCGTCCGTTCCTCCTTTCCTAAATCTAGGCCTCACCTAGCGGAGGGGCAGTGGGGATGAATACTGCCCACCTCTCTACCTCCCCCAGCAGTCAGAGAGGGTTCAGCTGAATGTCATGGCTTTGGGGCTCTGGATGGAGTGAAGTCTGTGGGAGTTCTCACCAGAGCTGTGCTCCAGACTGCCCAAGAGGCCCCCAAAGTAATTTTTGTGGTGGCAGAGCTCTGTGTAGACCACACTCGTTGGACTGTGGCCACACAGAGACCTCTGAGATAGCCCCCAGCCCTCCCCACCCTCCACGTGGAATCCAGGACACAGCAAATCTACCTGTGGCTCTCTCCACTCGTGGTTTCCTTTGGCTGATGAAAGCACCAGAGATGGTGCTGGAATATTGTCTCAGACACCTCTCTCCACCTTGCTCATGTGTCTCCTTACTGTCATCCCAACTCCTCAGAGCAGATTCAGCAATGGAGGAAGGAAGCCAAGGAGAACTCACCTCTCTCCATCCTGCCCCGCCCTCTTTCAGAGACCTTTGGCAAGCTGGGGACCATGAACCTCTTTCTCTACCTGGAAATCAGAACATTTTTCCTCCTCAGATATTCTCCTCTCTCAGGTAGCAGAGATTAGGCCAACCTTGTCATATCTGACCCAGGGGCAGATCCAGGCGTTGTCTTTGTCCTACTGAGCCTATAGCACTAGAGGGGGTCTGGGCTTAGAGAGGAGAGTGCCTCTTTACAGAAGCTCTGGGACCTGGAGTGAGGTGTGCACACTGTCAGCAGGAAATGGCCTTTTCTCTGAAGAAGCCATTGTTCTGCTTGCTTCTGAGCTATCAGAGTGAGGAGAGAAAAATCCCCAGGCTAAGGACAAGGGAAGGAGAGACAGTCACGCCAGTCCAGTGGCACTTCCTTCTCACAAGGTGGAAACCTAAGCCCAGCTCCGATGGCATCCTGAGTTTCCACGGGTCACAAGGGGAGTCAGGAAAAGGCTGTTCTTCCAGAGGGATTAATTTTTATGACAGAGCTGTGTGTGGTTAGGGAGGTGGCAGTGTGGGCAAAACATGCAAACAGCAAGGGGATGTGGCTTCCATGAAAGGACAGTTACCCCTACCCTGAACCCCAGGACTTTTGCAGCTAAAATTTGGTCCTCTGGGAGTAGCAAATTGACCACCATCTGCCTGGCCCCACTCCTGGCTACTTTCCATGCTGCCCCGGCTCCCTGGCTGCCTTCTGTGCTCAGTTAGGGAACATCTGGCTGTGGCCTCAGGGGAAGGCTGGCCAAGGTCAGGCAGATAAGGGGATGTTTGCCCCATGGGTCTGAGCCGGGCTTGTCCTCTTATGTGCACAGTAGGGACCTGGAGAGGAGAGCCAGGGAAGGTGAGGGGCCCTACCCTGCAGGAAGCCTGCATGTGAGATTGCACTGGGTGTGGGGGACAGCCCAGTTCTCTGATACTGTCCTCGCCTGACCACAGGCATGATGGGCCAGAGGGGCTTCTGGTTCCACTCCCTCGGGTCAGGTGCTCTGCAGGGAGCTGGACTGACTCAGCACCATTCCCCATACAAGGGGCCAAATTCTCCTTTTGGCCCCATGCTGATTGTTTAAGCAAGTCTTTATGATGAGCCTCATTTTCTCCATCTGCATGATGGGGATTAGCTGAAGCAGGGATGGTCCCCACAGCTTGAGGGTCGACTTGTTCTGAGGGTGACTTGTTCTGCGGTGCAGTAGCATCTGAAATCAGAGCTAGCCAGCTCCTAAAATATCTGGGTTCCTGAGAGGCTCAGGGTGCCTTGGGGCATGGGAAAAGCTGCCCCACATCCACTGGTAACTTTCCTGCCTCCTGGCCAGGGTCAGCCTCTCCCTATGGATGGACGCCCAGGTCCCATCATAGCAGCGAGAAATCAGGGACTCACTGCTATTAGAGAGGTACCCACGGGAAGGATGTGTGAGGAAATGGCTGGCCAAAGTCACACAGCTCTAACCCTCAGCTCAGAGCTCTAGCTGGCAACCCCCAAACCAAAGACAGAAGAGCTAAATGGAAATAGTCCTAAAGTTTAGTCTTAGGGCCAAGAAGCTCGGAGTATTCCCATCCCTAAGGAATCATGTAGAAGCCTTCCGATGACCTCACTCTCCATCAGTGGGACCTCTGGGCCCAGTAGGAACCGAGACAAGGTCCAAGTGAGCTGGGACAAAGTCACTGTGTTCTCCTCTCTATGCGGAGCTTCCCAGGAAACATGGATCTCATGCCCAAGGCCAACCTTTGGATTCTGCAGCCCTCAGAAGCGAGACTGGGAGGGTGTCTCCTCAGCAAAGGGGAGCAACCCTCAGGCACAGTGCTTCGGCTTCGCCAGAGGCTGCGGGTCACAAGGTTGGCACTGACAGTGGGTTGGGGGCCAGGGATTAAACCCCATCTCTCCTGTCTGTGTGACCTTGAACTAGTAATTTCTCTACACAGCGAGAAAACAGAGATAAAGCGTCTGCCCCAGCCCCTCACAGGCACTAGTTAGTCTGATGAGTACAGTGAAGACGAGTGTGTCGGGGGGGTGGAGGGCTATTGACCCTAAGAGCCTGAGAAGACCCCAAAGTGCTGTCTCCCCACATGCTGTCTGGCCAAGTTCTGTCGTCAGGCTCTCAGCCTCTCTCTGTGCCTGGAAGCCAAGTACCGCATTCAGGAAGACAAGGAAATATAAATGCGCTAAATATCATGAGATGGTCAGACATACAACACCTGACGGCGGACCGATGAGACTGGCAGCAGTTTGTTAGGCACATACACTCAGCCTGGGGACGGGTGCGGGGGGGGGAGGACACCACATGCCTTGCAGGGTCACATGGCAGCCACACCAGGGTTGCACTCAGGAGCTGCCCTTGGGAGCAGAGCAAACCAGCAGGGGCTGCATAGTACAGGCTTTGCAGTGATAAGAGGGTGGGTGCCCCCTGATTCTTGTGGGAGGTTGTGATTGGCTCATTTGAATAATTTCTTGGGCTGCCAGGGAAGTGAAACCCGTTAGCTGAAGACTGGGGAGGGTGCAACTGGGGGAACTAGCTGGGTGGGGAGCCTTTCCAGCTGGATAGGGGGCATATCTAGAAGGAGCAGGGAAGTCACAGTTAGGCTTTGCGGACGCAAAGATGTCAGGGCAGCACTTGAAATTTTAGGCCTTATAATACAACGACTGAGGTCCTGTGCCCCTTCTCACTTCATCTGCACGACACCCAGTAAGAGAGTTACATTTCACAGATGAGGAAACTGAGGCTGGGTAACAAGCCAAGACCATCAGATCAAGCTTTGTGCCCTGGTCTCCTGACTCCATAGCTTATGCTCTCCTTGTGCTGTCCATCAGTGAGAACATCTACAAACTACAGCTACCTCTCACACACAGTTTGTGGGGCTGGCCCAGGCAGCCCCGCCATCTCCAGATGCCCCAAGAAAACCCTTTATGTTTTCAGGACAGGGTTCTCTGCAGCTTTGCTTCTGGTTGGGTTGTAACCAGGGAGAACCAAAAGCCCTCTTTGGCTCCTGTTGATCCTAGACTGTGGAGCTGGGGAGGGGATTTGCACATTAAGTCACTGGCATTTCTATTCTGATGGTCAGGCTGGGGACAAGGTGTGGGGTTGAGCTGACTACACTGAGGGGGACACCTGGCTGTCAGCCCAGCTCCTCACCCACTGTGTGGCTTTCGTCAAACTTGTCCTTCTCTGGGCTCAGACTTCTCAGCAGGAACCAAAGGGGGCTGGGTGAACTTGGAGGCTCTTTCAGTTTTGTTGTGCTACGAACCTCAAAGACTCTAACTGTGGAATGCAAAGCTCCATCCTTGCAGGTAGAGACATTTTTTTTTAATGTTATCTTTTCTAATTAAATTTACTTATTTAGTTAGTTATTTTTTGGCTGCATTGGGTCTTCGTTGCTGCACGCAGGGGCTACTCCTCATTGCAGTGCGCTGGCTTCTCTTGTTGCAGAGCACAGGCTCTAGGCACTTGGGCTCAGTAGCTGTGGCTCGCGGGCTCTAGTGTGCAGGCCCAGGAGTTGTGGCACACAGGCTTAGTTGCTCCACGGCATGTGAGATCTTCCCAGACCAGGGCTCGAACCTGTGTCCCCTACATTGGCAGGAGAATTCTTAACCTCTGTGCCACCAGGGAAGTCCCAGGTAGAAGCATTTGAAGGTAGGTGACAGGAGGGCATTTTTGTTCCCTTAGAGTTGGGGAGAGTGATGGTGACTTAGTTCCTTTGGGTGAAAAGATGCTGGGATGCTGGGAGTCAAGACCCTCCCCCAGTCCTTAGCCCAGCCAGGGTCTCATGTGCCTCAGGGAATTGGCTGGGCTTTTTCCAGAAGAGGCCTATTTCCAGAAGATGCTCTAAGGACAGAAGAGTTTGTGTAATTTAGTTTTTGAGAAAACCAAAAAAGTAAGCTGTCTGGTTTTCAGAAACCGGAAGCCTCCAGCCCAGACCCAGCTCAGCCAGACAGGCCTTCCCATCCAGGCCTGTCTCACAGGAGCACTTGCTGTTCCTTTTAACACCTCCTTCCTTTCCCGGATGGTTGCTGGGCTTATCAGATAAGAATGCAGGATGCCCAGTTAATTTCAGATGAACACAGGCAATTTCAAGACTCCCTGGAACCGAGGACCCAGAACGTGTACCTAGCCCTTCTTCACACCTTGAGGCTCTGGGTTTTCTGCTGCTTCCAGAGACAGGAGTGCACCAGCTCGGTCCAGGGCCTTTGTATATGTATATATGATGCTGATAAAATAGAAAGTAGTAATAACAGCAGCCAAGGAAGCTGAGGCCAAGCTCAGGCAGCCAGAGGTGGGGCGTGCCGGTAGGCTGCCAGTCTTGAACCTACTTTTTCTGTTCCTTTTGCACCCTTCTTGCAGCAGCTGCACAGATTTGCAGAGACAGGTCATCAGAGAGGAGCTCGGTGCAAACCCGCAGGCTCCTTGCTGTGGGTCAGGTGGCAGCGCCGCGGTGTGCGCAGAGAGCAGCGGGTGTCACTGCGCAGGGCCGACCAGCCCACCGTGCGGCATCCGGGCTGCAGGCCAGAGCGCTTTGCAGGGGTTGCGTTTGATTCCGCCTCGCAGTCTGCCTACGAGTGCAGGTCCTTGTGGCATCCCCTCTGGTGGCCTGGGCTGCTACCAAACCATCTGCTTCCTAGCTGGGCCTGACAGAGCCTCCCCTCGGCGATGGGCCTCAGAAGCCAAGCTGATAGGTGGGGACGCAAGTGCTGACCACATATTAGAGGCGTGCAGACAGGCTCCTGCGTGGGCAGCTTTCCCAATTCCATTCCCCATTCTATTCCAGAAGACTTAAAATGAAAAATTGGGGTAAGGAGGTCGTGTATTTTTAATCGCATTTCAGTGATGAGGCTAAATTAACCTCTCCAAAATTATACATAACTGGAGAGCCAAGACTGGGGTCTGATTTCACACCTATTCTGTATCCTGGACACTTTATCCCTCAAACCTGCAGCCGTTCCTCGGAGCCAGAGCCTGAAAACAATGAATTGCAACACTGGCTGCATACTAGAATCGCCCGGGGGCTTTAAAAACATTCAGGTCCAAACCCCAGAGATTCTGATTTAATTGATCTGGGTGGGGCCCAGGCTTCAGTAGGTGATTAAAAGCTCCCCAGATGATTCTAATGAGCACTCAGGGCTGTGATTCATCACAGGCAAAGTCAGAGGTGGCACAGGGTAGGAGTTCCCCAACTTTTCTGTACATAGAATCACCTGGGAATCTTTAATAATACTGCTACCTGGCTCTCTTTCCCAGGCATTCTGATCTAGTGTGGCATGCACCCTGGGCATCAGGATTTTTTAAAGCTCTCCAGGTGATTCTAATGTTCAACAAGTTTGGAAACCGTTGGCATAGGATAGGGCCTGGCTCCTCTGAGTGTGGTCTGTCGACAGCAGCATCAGGATCACCTAGGAGCTTGTTAGAAATGCAGAGTTGGACTTCCCAGGTGGTGCAGTGGTTAAGAATCTGCCTGCCAATGCAGGGGACAAAGGTTCGAGCCCTGATCCAGGAAGATCCCACACGCTGCAGAGCAACTAAGCCCACGCACCACAACTACTGAGCCTGCGCTCTAGAGCCCATGAGCCACAACTACTGAAACCCGCAAGTCACAACTACTGAAGCCCGCGAGCCACAACTACTGAAGCCCATGCGCCTAGAGCCTGTGCTCCGCAACAAGAAAAGCCACTGCAATGAGAAGTCTGCACACCTCAACGAAGAGTAGCCCCTGCTCACTGCAACTAGAGAAAGCCCGCGAGCAGCAACAAAGAACCAACACAGCCAAAAATAAATAAATAAATAGATAGATAGATAGATAAATAAATTTATTTAAAAAAAAAAAAAGAAATGCAGGATTTCAGGCCCCACTCTGGACCTGCTGAATCAGAATCTGCATTTAACAAGATTCCCAGGTAATTTGTAGGCACGTTCAAATTTGCCTAGGGAATGATGAAGAGGCAGACGAGGGCATAATTTTTTTAATCAACCCATCTGCTCATTCATTTATTCGGTCATTATACTGATAATCACAGAGTGCTGGCTGTGTGTTAGCACTGTACCAGGCGCTGCTTATTCAAAGATGAATAAGGCTAGGGGTGCAGTGAGAACAAAACTGTCAGAACACGAGGGTGATGCCAACATCTGTAGTAGCGGAAAGGACATACTGTGTGAGAGAGAACAAGGACTGGTGCCCTTTACTCTCTGGAGAGCAAAGCGTTTGTCTTACAGGGCAGGTGTGTTCAAGGGTTGTGGAGGCTCAGGATGGCTGCTGTAAAGGTGGGTGGGCAGGATGGAGAAGGGGTTGTGTGCCCTCCAAGGAACCTCAGCTTTAGCTGTGGACAATGAGGTCCCTATGGAGGCCGTAGGTAAGACAGAGGAGAATGTCCTGACTCAGATGGGTCTTCGAAAGAGAGCTGTGAAAGATTAAGTGGAAGGACTGGAATGGAAGGAATCTGGTGGCCATGGAGACCAACTGGGACACTTAGAAAGAGGTCCAATGATGAGGGGGTGGCCGAAGGGATGGAGAAGAGGGCCAGGCTTGGGAGAGGGTTCTGAGGGAGGATCGGTAGGACTTAGGGACATATTGCATGTTGGTTGGAAGGGAGAGAAGTTGAACATGACTCCTGGGTGTGCAGTTTAGGCAACCAGGTGGAGGTGGCACCATTCATTGGGGTGAAGATCCCAGGAAGCTGAGCAAGTTTAGACAGGTCGAGAGGCAGCTGTGTGTTTGGGACTGGAGCTAAGGAGAGAGGTTGAGGCTGGCTGGAGATCAGGGAGTCAACAGCATCCAAGGGTTGTTGAAGCCATAGGAGTGGGTGAGATAATTTCAAGATGGAAAGGAAGGGGAGAGGGATAGACAGAATAGTGGAGCCTTACCATTTAAGGGCAGATGGGAGGAGGAGAAAAGGAGGGGGACGGGAAAGAGGGTGGAGAAGTGGGAAGGAGCCAGTAAAGACAGTCTGGCAAGAATGGGTCAGAAAAGGAAAAAGAGCATTAAGATAGAGGATGCCTGAAAATCACAAGACATTCAGAAAAGGAGTCTAGTTCATGGAGTAAAATACTGCAGAGAATTTTGGAGATGAAGATTGAAAGCTGGATTTGGTAATTAGATCATTAGTGACCCAGTGGTCGCAGTGGGGTGTGGGTAGAGGGACCAGATTGTAGTGGGCCTGGGGTATTGAGAAAGAAGACACAGAAAGTGTAGATTCATCTCCAACGTTGGTGGGAAGAGAGATGGGGAGACAGAACGGTAGTTTAAAAAAGAAGTAGGACAAAAGGGTTTCTGTATCCTGTTTAAGTTGGAGAAGATGAGCCCATTTCTGAGCTAAGAGGAAAGAGTTAAAATTGGTTAAAGATACAGGGGGAGAGAAGATAACTATCATCCAGCTGGGAGGAGGAGAGGAGATTCAGAACAGAGAGAGAGGAATTCATCTTGAAGAGGAGCGGGATGTTAAAGTAGTCCCCATCAATGGGCTCTGTGTTCTCTGGCCGGAGCAAGTCATCTGCGGACAGCCAGGTCCTCCAGCCGCAGGAGCCGTGAGAGGCTCCGGGAGCAGGAGAGCAGAGGTAGAGCCAGCCAGGTGGGAGATCCCCAGCTGCAGTGGCCCCAGCAGCCTGCACTGCATTGCATTTTTTTTTCCAGCCACAGTGGCCCAGGAGGTGAGGGGCATAACACACACATAAAACACAAACCTGTTTTCCTTCAGGTTTGGGGATTGGCTAACCTGAGGGGCAAGTAAGCAAGGGCACCCAGGGTTCTGTGAAGAACACCATCGATGCCATCATTTTAGGTCAAATTTTCCTGCCCTTCTCATGAAGGTCAAATGCAGGGGAAACACGCATTCAGTGAGCCTCCTTCATGGGGCTGGGGGCTAATGGGACTGCCAGTACCTTGGCTGAGCCAGATATGTTTGGAAAGAGGAAGCCCTTACAGATGCATGAGGCAGAGGCAACTCTGTGTCACCCAGCCCCAGTGGCTCTAGAGATGGGAATACCAGACTCATCTGCCCTCCTGCTGACTCTCCAGCTCCTAAGGGAATCAGAGAGTCCTAAAAGGGCTGGAAGGAACCTTAGCAATCACCCAGTCCAATGGTTTGGCAGCAGTGACCCCTGGGGATATTTTGGAAATACGGGGAGGGGGGAGATTTTTGATTGTCACAATGATTAGAGGAATGCTACTGACACTTAGCATTAATGTACGAGACAGTCCTGCACGGGAAAGACAAGAAAAGGTTTGTCCCACTGTCCATGGCTTTCAAATACCTTGCCAAGCAGCAGAAAGCTGTCCACAATTATCTTTGAACTCTGGTCTACATATAAACATAGTTGAGTTTGCTAGGAACGTTTCTGTATATAAATCAAGGAAGGTTGTACTTCAGAACGTCGCTAAGAGCTGTGTATTAGTTTGGAAAATCACCTGTCTGAGAGCAAAGATCCCACAGTCACTGAGCCACTGAAATAACATACCTGTGTCTATCAGCATTTGCACCTGTCACATTCATGTTGCTTCTACACATAGATGCAAGCATCTCACAGTTTCATCCTATTACGCATTACCATGCTTGAGCCTTTACATGCTGAACACATATTCCTATATTATAATTGTGTCGTTTTAATTTTTATATGTCAGTTAGGGAATTGTATGGATTTTTTATTGAATGAAAGATTCTTTAAATTCTATAGTGCTTTACAATTTTCAAAAGTTTCACACACATGATTTCATGTAATCCCATAATAACCCTTTTTTCCCCACCCCAATATTGCCCCTCCCCCTTTTCCCTCTCCCCACTGGTAACCACTAGTTTGTTCTCTATATATGAATCTGCTTCTTTTTTTGTTATATTCACTAGTTTGTTGTATTTTTTTAGATTCCACATATAAGTGATACCATACAATATTTGTCTTTCATTGTCTGACTTACTGCACTTAACATAATGCCCTCCAAGTCCATCCACATCACTGCAAATTTTATTCTTTTTTATGGCTGAGTAATATTCCAGTGTGTGTATGTGTGTGTGTGTGTGTGTGTGTGTGTGTGTGTGTATGTACACCACATCTTCTTTATCCATTCATATGTTGATGGACAGTTAGTTTGCTTCCATACCTTGGCAATTGTAAATAATGCTGCTATGAACGTTGGTGTGCATGTATCCTTTTGAATTAGTGTTTTTGTTTTTTTCAGATGTATACCCATGAGTGGAATTGCTGGGTCATATGGTAGTTCCATTTTTAGTTTTTTGAGAAACCTCCATACTGCTTTCCACAGTGGCTGCAACAATTTACATTGTACTGATTTTTTAAAAATATTTTTAAAGTAGGTTTTAATCTCTATTATTTTATTTCAGCATAATAAAGAGGATACGATCAACCATTTGCTATAAAAGAGGATGCTTTAACTCCAGTAGAGTTAGAAAAGAGTCGAGTCTAATCTCTCAGTGAGTGAATTCTCTCTACAGCTACTCTAATGGCTAGTTGTCCAGATCTGCTTGACCATTTCCAGGGCAGGGAATTCATCCCCTCGCCAGTAGTCTGTTCCATCATCAGGCAGCTGGCTGAGCTGAGAAATGAAGAGATGGCTTGCATATAAGGAGCTGAACCTGTCATTGAATAACTTCCCCCTTCACTAGTTCTACTTCTGTCCTATGAGGCCACGTCGAAAGTGTCAATCCTTCTGCATGAGATCTCTCTGATATTTGTATATGGCCAGAAACCCCATGTATATCCCCTCTGCCCCCTACTCACTGTCTTCTCTTCTCCAGACAGAATGTCTGCAGGCCCCTCATCATTCTGTACATGACATGATTTTTGTGCCCCTTTGTTATCTTGGCCAAGCAGACACTGTATTAAGCATGAGGGCTTCAGAGAGCCCAGCAGGTTCCATTCTGTTCAGCGGATACTTTACAGACTGCTGACCTATGCCATTCACTGTGCTCAGCTCTGGGCACACAAAGATGATTGAGAAACAGCTATTGTCCCTGGGAGCTCAGCCAATGGTGAAATAGTCACATGAAATGGCACACAGAACATACTCTTATCTCCCTTCTCTCCCAAGACCCCTCTAGACTTATAGGAAGGGGATATTCTCTTTTAAAAAAAATACTATGATGAGGAGAGGCCATCAGCAGATAAGAGGTTTCCACAACATTTTAGAAGACTAAGAGCGGGTGGAGGTATGGAACAGTCACGTAGAAGAGTGGAGAAAGAATTGGCTTAGAGAGCTCAAAGAAGGGGATGTGGAAGAGAAGGGACTTATTTACTCCTGAGAACTGGTCCCCGCAGGGCCGGGAGTGGCAGAAGGCAAGAGTGAGATCTGGTATTGGAGTAGGGAGATTATTTGAAAGTCCACTTATGTAACTGTCAACCTGCACCACCAAACAAATATTTACAGCCAGGGCTCTAACCCTCAACCACATGATTGGAGGTTTCTTCTCAGGAAAATGGAGTGGCCCCAGAAAACAGACATGTGAGGGTCCCCACATAATAGCTGGCTCCCACTGAGGACCCAAAAGCCAAACTCAGCTACTGAGGAAACCCCACCCAAGCACACAGAACTCCCAAATGACATTTCAGTGTCTTATTTTTCAACATGTGAATAGATACAGCCAAAGATAATCCACCCCCAAGGAGAGTCTCTGACATAATGAGACTGAGGGAAACACAGAGAAAGAAGACCCCTGAGAAAATCGGAATAACGTAAGGAACAGAAAAGAATTCAAACAAAACAAACACAGCCTCTAATTAATGTCCACAGAGACAGTACCAAAAGGGAAAACTCAGAGGACAAGAAAGCGCTTATGGAAATTAAAACATTTTAAGAGTGCTGCCAAAATAAAATATTCAGTTGAATTAAAGATAAGATTAAGGAAATTTCCTGGGAAGCAGAAGATAAAAATTCAATAGTGTTGGAAGACGAAGTTGAGGAAATAACCCAGAAAGCAGAATAATAACAAGACAGATGAAAAAGATAATAGAAATGAAAAGAGAATCAATTTGGTAGGTTCACATGGGACTAATAGGAGTTCTAGAAAGAGAGAACAAAGAACATTGAGGGGAGGAAACAATCAAATCAATAATACAAGAAAATTATCAGCTCTGAAGTTTAGAGGTCTTGACAGAGTTCCCAAGTCCATGCAGGACAAAGAGTAAAATCAGCAGTGTATGTCGACCTAAAATTTCAGTATATCAGGGACAAAGAGAATAACCCAAAAACGTCCAGAGAGAAAATACCAATATAAAATCCCTGTGAACATTACAGAGGCATGAGAATTCTTAATGGCAACACCAGACTCTAAAATGCAGAGAAACCAGACCTTCAAAATTCAGAAGGAAGGGAATTTCAACCCAGAATTCAATACACGACAAATTATCATCATCTAGTATAGAATAAAGACTTTTTTTAGATTATATAAGAACTCAACACACCATTTAAGGAAGTTATTAATAACGTACTCCATAAAATAAAGGCGGAAACCAAGAAAGGTAGAGAGGAAGTTCCAGAAGCAGTGGCTCCCATCTGGAGAGCAGCTGGGAGATGTCCCAGGCCGACAGCTGAGCCCAGGGAGCTGCCATCTAGCTGGGAGCCCGAGGAGAAAGGGCTCATGACAGGGGGTTTCCCAAAGGTAAAAAGTACCTGAGGTGCCAGAGCTTCTGAATAAAGCATGGAGAATTGTTTGAAGGAGATCATGGCAAAAATAAAATAGAGACAATTAGAAAGTCCTGGTAAAGCAAAAACCTACACTCACAATACTTAAACCTTGTACCCTAATTGATTCTGCAGTAGCCATGTTTACATTGTCACAATAATATAAACACTAATTAACCAAAGATGGTGATACAACAGGAGAGGCAAGGCGTGGGCAGTGTAATATAAGTGAACCCTCATCTGTTATATAAGAAGTATAGATGAGGGTGAGCATATTTTCATACACTCATGAGCCATTTTTATTTCCTCTTCTGTTTTGTGTTTTGGTTATTTTTCTATTTCTATTTATTTCAAACAAAATTCATCATATAGCTTACTGATAAAACCAAAGAAGGATTCCCATTAGGGTAAGGAGCAGTTAGATGAAGTATTAACTAAAGCAGTTAAGTAAGAGACAGAAATGAAGAACCAAATTAGAAAACAGGAAGTAAAACTGTATCATTAATGTAAAATGATGTGATTGCACAACTTGAAAACCCAAGAGAATCAATGGAAAAAATTGCAGATAGTAAGAATTCTGTAGGATTGATGATGTAAAAGTAACATGGCAAATTAACAGCATTCTTATATAAAATGACCAGAAGTTTAAAAATACAATGGAGGGGAAAACCAATTGTAATAGCAATAAAGGGTAAGGTCCATTATGAAGAATTCTGAAGCATTGTTGAGGAACGCAACAGATGAACTCATCAAATGGAGATGAAAAACTTCTTGCATTGGAAGATGTTGATCCTAAGTATAATATTGTTAATTCTTCCTAAATTATGCTTTACACTTAAATATCTAGATAATACCTAGATAATTTTTTTTCTTGAAACCAGACAAGCTTATTCTCAAGTTCATATGGAAAAATAAACATGCATGAATAGCCAGGAAATTCTTATAAAGAGGAGTCATGAGAAGAGAGCAGCTCTACCCTATGCGAAAACATAATTAAAATAGAGAGGTACTGGAGAATATTTGGTCAGATCAATACAACAGAATAAAGAGCTCAGAAATAGATACAAATTTATATGGGCACTAAAATAAATAGGTCTGGGCACAGCTGGAGACGTATCTGGGGAAAAAGTTGACTCCTACTTCTTTACTTCAAAATAATGGAACAAATATATAAAAGTTAAAACTGAAGCCATAAAAGTACTAGAAGAAAATATGGAGCATTAAAATATATATGTTTATAAATATATATATAATATGTATATGATCTTGGAACAGGGGAGGACTGTGTGCTCATGAAGCAATTCAACAAAAGACTGGCTAAATCAACTATTTAAAAATATACATCTGGGGACTTCCCTGGTGGTGCAGTGGTTAAGACTCCGTGCTCCCGATGCAGGGGGCCCAGGTTCGATACCTGGTCAGGGAACTAGATCCCACATGCATGCCACAACTAAGAGTTCACATGCCACAACTAAGGAGCCAGTGAGCTGCAACTAAGGAGCCCATGAGCCGCAACTAAGGAGCCCCCCACCACAACTAAGGAGCCTGCCTGCCGCAACTAAAACCCAACACAACCAAATAAATAAATAAATATTAAAAACAAAAAACCCCACTCTTCCCCTTCCCCTTCCTCAAAAAAAAATATATATTTATATATACATCTGCATTGGAAAAAAGCACATATAAACAAGATCAAATAACAGATGATAAATTGCTAAAAGATACTTGCAGACATATATGACAGACAAATGCCTACTTTTTTCTATAGAAAGAATCACTACAAATCCATATAAAAAATGAAAAATCCAATTGAAAAATGGGCAAAGGATGTGAATAAAGTTCAGAGACAAAGAAAAATTTGTTGCTCTTGCACAGATAAAAAGATGCTCAACCTTACTTATAATGAGGGAACTGCAAGTGAAGATTGCAATGAGAAGTCATTTTTCATCCATCAAAACTCAACAAAGATCAAAAATAGAAGAGTGTATTGGCAAGGATGGGGGGTATTCACGCATCATTGGTGGGAGCCTAAATTGGTATAAACCAAGATCTACTGTCAAGTGGAAAAGGCAAGGTTAGAACAGTGTGTACAGCATGCTACCTACCATTTCCATTTTAAAAGTAAACACATATACTTTGTATAGATATAGAGGAGCTCTGGAAGAAAGCACAAGACACGGGTCTCCTTTCTTCCTTCCTTCCTTCCTTCCCTCCCTCCCTCCCTCTCTCCCTTCCTTCTTTCCTTCCTTCCTTCCTCCTTTTCTTTCTTCCCTTTTAAAAAAATAGAAATAATTTTATTTTTTCTAATTATAAAAGTAATATTTGCTTCTCATAATAAAAGAATCTGAAAAATACAGAAAAATGTTAAAAACAAAGCAAAACCATCTTCAGTCTTATCACTCAGAAAAAGCACAGTTGACATTTTGGCGTATATTCTTTCAGATATTTTTCCTGATATATATTTTTTGAAATGGCATCCTAGCTTGCACAGTATTTTCAATCTGATTTTTTTCTCATTCAACAGCATCTCTGTCTTCCTATTTGAATGGTCAAAATTTATACTGCTTTCTAAGAGAAATGTGTGTATTAAGGACATTTATCTTTGTGTGTCATATCACAAATATTTTCCTAGTTTGGATTTTTAATTCATATGAGGTTGAAAACTTTTTATTTGGGGGAATTTTCAAACATATATAAAAGAAGGGAGAATAGTGCAATTAGCCTCTGCATATCCATCACCCAGCTTCAACCATTATCAAAATATAGCCAATTTTGTTTCATCTATATCCCTCCCACTTCCCTCCTATTATTTTGAAGCAAATCCCGTATATCATAACATTTTATCTGTAAATATTTTGGCAATATAGTGTCTTTGACATATGGAAAATTTCATTGTTTCAGTAAATCAAATCAAATCAGAAGAAGATAGTCTTCGTAAAATCCCAGCACGATTTCTTTTTTTTTTTTTTCAGTTTCTAATAGTATTTTATTTATTTATTTTTAACATCTTTATTGGAGCATAACTGCTTTACAGTGGTGTGTTAGTTTCTGTTTTATAACAAAGTGAATCAGCTATACGTATACATATACCCCATATCCCCTCCCTCTTGCGTCTCCCTCCCACCTTCCCTATCCCACCCCTCTAGGGGGACACAAAGCACCGAGCTGATCTCCCTGTGCTATGCAGCTGCTTCCCACTAGCTATCTGTTTTACATTTGGTAGCGTATATATGTCCATGCCACTCTCTCACTTCGTCCCAGCTTACCCTTCCCCCTCCCTGTGTCCTCAAGTCCATTCTCTACGTCTGCATCTTTATTCCTGTCTTGCCCCTAGGTTCTTCAGAACGATTTTTTTTTTTTTTGTAGATTCCATATATATGTGTTAGCATACGGTATTTGTTTTTCTCTTTCTGACCTACTTCACTCTGTATGACAGTCTCTAGGTCCATCCACCTCACTGCAAATAACTCAATTTCGTTTCTCTTTATGGCTGAGTAATATTCCATTGTATATATGCCAGCACGATTTCTTGAACAGCATATTGTTTCCCCCACTGTCTCGAAATGCCAGTTGGATTTTCTGTTCTGTTCCTTTGATCCATCTGTTGACTCTGACACCAATACTTTACTGCTGCAATTACTATAGGTTTAAAATATATTTGTTCATATTTGATATGACAAGCATCAGGGGATGCTCTAATTCAGTCTTTTTTTCCCAAAAAATTTCTTATGTATTTCTTCACATTTATTCATCCAGATTAATGTCAGATTTATTTTATCAACTTCAACTCAAAAACTCAATTGAGGTTTTGATTGCACTTATGGGAAATTCATGATGAATTTGGGGAAGATTGACATTTTTACAATATCAAGACTTCTTATCTTAAAACCGAGTATGGCCCTCTATTCATTTGAATTGTTCAGTAAAATGTGAGAGCTTTTCTTTACAAGGTCCTGCACTCTTCCTGTTAAGATTTTTTCCCTGATATTTTATATTTTGGTTGCTATTGTGAATGCAACCCTTTTTCCCATTATATTTTCTAACTGGTTGTTACCATTATGTAGAAAATCTAATATATTTTTCTATATTTCTTTTGTAACTACCTTAATCAACTTATTAATTATAATAATTTTCACTTGATCCTTGGATTTTCTGTGAAGTTCATCAGGTTTTTGACTCTCCCTTTCCAATAATTATATCACTTTTTCTTTTTCTTTTATGATGGCATTGACTAGAACTTATTTCCGTACAATCTTTCATGACAGCTTGAATCAAGGACATCTTTGCATAGTTACAGGACAATGTTTTATCTTTAAGCAAGACATTAGTTCCTGGTTTAGACTTGTACTTTATCCCTCTTTGGAATTATCACTCTATTCCAAGTTTACTCTGGGGATTTTTTTTTTAATGTATACTATATTTTTTCAAATGCCTTTTGGGCATCTATCAAATGGCCGTATGATTTTTCTCCTTTAATCTCTATTCCTGAGACAAGTTGCATTGATAGATTTGTTAAGGTTGACAGTCTTCGAATTCCTGCAATAAACTTCACTTTCTCATTTATACTATTATATTTATTACTCTTCTGCTGGATTCAGTTTATAATATTTTATTTTTTCCCATTAATGTTGGTGTATGAGACTACAAATTACTCTTTCAGAAGCTTAGCTGAGAAGGGGAAGAAAGAGAGAACCAAAGCTATAGAGACTCAGAATGAAGGAAGTATGTATTTTGAGCATACTTCCTCAAAGTATGAATAGGTTTGTGGGGACATGTCCAGGGGAGAGGAAACACTTGAGGACGTAAGAGAAAGAGGACATAACTGATGGAACAGGAGCCTGTGGCGAGAGCAGACAGTGGAACCAGCACACCAGAGGTCGGGGGGTCATGAGCAGGACGAGGGGCAGCCCACGATGAGACTGGAGGCGAAGAGTCCAGGACAGGTGAGAGCGGCCGCATCAGTTGGGGCCAGTCATGGTTGGAGGCCTCAGTTGCCATGGCGTCAAGGAAGCTCGGTTATCCCCCCGGGTTAGTGGGTGAGGGCTGGAGGCATGTAGTGGAAGTTGAGAACAGCTGCCGAGAGAAATGGGGCAAATCAAAGGATTGTCATGGAGGCCAGGCCGCACTGAGGTTGAATACCTTGGCTTTGGGGGGGCTTCAGTTTGCAAGATGATGTAATTATTTTTTCTAGGGGCGCTGTGGGAGTGGAAGGGGACTGTGGGCCCGACGCGGTGTTGGCGTTCTGATGGGTGAATGTGGAAGGCAGCCGGTGGAGCTGTGGACCTGGCAGGTCCCACACGTTGGCAACGGAGATCGTGAGGAACTGAGAGGATACACACGACACAGCAGGCCTCTCGGAGAGCACAGGTTGTCTTTTTTAAAACATCCACCTTGAGGCAAAATTTTCCATTTTTGCCCTGTCACAAAACAAACAGAATGCACCATGGCTTAAGCCAGATAACTTATGTAACAGATTTCATGCTCTGTCACGTTTCTGACAGTTACAAAATGTCTGTGCTTGTGTTGGGACCACAGGAAGTGTGTTCTACTGCGGGGGAAATGCTGAGAGGAGGGAGTGGTTCAGGTGATCTGGCCAGCAGATGCAGCTGGCCTGGTCCACTGGGAGAAAGGGGGCTGGTGGAGACAGGGCGGCTGGGAGCTGGCCAAGGGTGTGAGTGCCTGAAGGGAGCTAGAGGTGACCGACCTGGAGAGCAGGAGGCCCAAGGCCCCGAGGCTGGCCTGTTGAGTGGGCCTCCTACCTGGATCTTGAGGTCACCCCCAAATGATGCTGGGGAGAGACAGGGAGACAGTAAGCTGGACACAGGTTTCAGTGAGTGTGGAGGAGTGTCCAGGGAGCTGGGAGGATAGCACTGAGGAGGGGAGGTGGGTGTGGCTGGAAGGTAGGCCCTGCAGAAGAGGAGCAGGTATGTTTGGAAAGTTGCAGTGGGGAGCGAGAAGAACGCTGACTCGCCCTGGGCCCCGCGATGGAGCCTGGGAGGCCCAGAGAGGGGAATGACCCACTGGAGACCATCCCTCACCCCCACCCCCGCCCACCCAGCTAACAAGCAGCAGGGCTGGGATACACACCCGGGTCCGTGGCTCCCTGAGGGACAGCAGGCAGCCTTCTGGGTGAGGGTGTGACCTGTAGGCACTGCCGTCCCCATCCTGCAAGACCCCGTCAGAGCTGGCACTCCCTGCTGAAGGTGGCCTCTGGGTGGCTTGGTTAAAAGTGCCCAACCCCACTAATAAAGATGCAGATGTAGAGAATGGACTTGAGGACACAGGGAGGGGGAAGGGGAAGCTGGGGCGAAGTGAGAGAGTGGCATGGACACATATACACTACCAAATGTAAAACAGATAGCTAGTGGGAAGCAGCCGCATGGCACAGGGAGATCAGCTGGGTGCTTTGTGACCACCTAGAGGGGTGGGGTAGGGAGGGTGGGAGGGAGGCGCAAGAGGGAGGAGATATGGGGACATACGTATATGTATAGCTGATTCACTTGGTTATAAAGCACAAACTAACACACCATTGTAAAGCAATTATACTCCAATAAAGATGGTAAAAACAAAAAAGAAAAGTGCCCAACCCTGAATGTGCCCAGGCAGCCAGGGAGCACAAGGATGGAGCACCCTCCTAGGGCCCCGCGGCTCTGCCTCCACATCAGAGTGGCCCAACCGGCCTCCCCTCCCTGGTGCGTTCTTTTGGGGCTGCCCCCTCCTGGGTGAAAGAGGATGTAGTGCGTATGGGATTTGGCCCTGGATGGAGAGGGTTTACATCTGACTGTAGCTATTGCGGGCTCTGGAACCTTGGGCAGGCGGCCATCTAAGTTTCAGACTTATTACCTGCCAAAAGGGGATGCAGGACTTAATCTAGCATGTATGTTTCCCTTCTAGTTGCTGTTATGATGAAAGGAAAGAGTCCACGTGTCACCGGTTGAGTTCTCCGGGTTCTCCCAGAAGCTGACTCTGGGAGGGCGAGTAACGGACTGGAAGGTTATTAGGGAGCACTCTCAAGATCAGCACCCACTGGGGAGGGGAGGAGCCCTTCAGAACCGCCGAGTCAGTTAACTCCTGTGGTTTGCCTTGGGAAGGAGAGCGCACTGGGCAAGGTGCCCTCCTCAGTCAAGGACGGTTCCAGAAGAGGGATGGAGACTGTCAGGGTGGCAGCACTCCCTGCAGCTGGGAAAATAAGTCCTTCAGTTGTAAAGCCGGTCCTGGGCTCAGCCCCTGCATGGATTGGTTGATCTGGGGGAGGCATGAACCCCCTAATATCATGAGAAAAGTTGATATCCTTTCTAAGGTGAGAGTCTACTTTTTATCAGCTCCCCAAAAGGGTCTCTGACCCCAGTTTTTAGGAACGATTACTTTAGGGTCACATTCTAAAGTGGAGAAGGGGGTCTCCTTGACCTTCTCACTCTACAGTCTGCCTCTGCCCACCTGGTCATGTCTGGGAAGCCCCTTCTAGAATCCCTTTCCCTCAGCCCACTCCTCCAATCCAGTAACCACCACGCCAGTCCTAATCTTGGAGGCCAAGTGCTAGCCTGCAGAGGGTGTGGGCTTTGGTGTTGAACAACTGGATTTAAATCCTACCCCTGCCACTCACCATCTGTGTGGCCTTGAGCAAGCTTCTTGACCTCTGTGACCCTTAGTTTCCTCACCTGTGATGTGGGAATAAGTGTACCTATGCAACAGCTACATTTTGAAGATTGATTAGATGAGATGCTTTAGGGAAAGTGCCCTACACAGTGCATAGAACAGAGTAGGTGATTCAATAAAAAAATCATTTTCCGAGATTCAGTCATACTTTCCCCTTTCTTGTCTGCTTCTCCCAGCACATCTGAGCGTAACTGGCTGATGCCTCAAAACCTGGGTGGTTCAAATCACAGCTGGATATCTTCCTCTGTCCTTCCCATTCGCAGTCCCCACGTAGGGGCTGGAGCCCCAGCAGGTGCCCTTTCTCCTGGGCTCCTGAGAAAATGCCTGTCAGTAGGAGCCCCAAGTTACGTCTGATGAGCCCTTAAGCATTCACAAAGGGCGTTCCCACCCTGCTCTCAGAAGCGCTGGGCAGCGGGCAGATCAGTGATGACATCTGCATTTCCCAGAGGTAGAACGGCCTTCCTCACGTCAAACCCGACTCCCCAAGGTCACAGAGCTTGTGAGCGGCCAAGCTAAGTTCTTTCCTGGATGCCATGGTGTAGTGGTTAATAGGGAGATGTTGGTGCCAGACTCACTGCCTGGGTTCAAAACCTGGCTCTGCCCCTTGCTGGCTGCGGCACCTTGGGGGATTTTCTTCTGTAACAGTGGGGGAAAAAATAGCCCCTATCTCACAGATAGCCGTGTGGACAAACGTCGGTGCCTAGAGCAGCGCCTGCTCTTGTCTAAGTGTGAGCTACTGTGTGAAGGGATCATGATTTGCACCACACTTTCTGGGATTTGAGCTCCGTCAACCTCCTTTCTCGCCACGTTGAAACATCATTTACCATATCCTCTGTTTCTCTTCAGAATGTGTTGGTACTTTTGAGGGGCTTCCAAGGGGCTCCACCTGAGTCCTTGGCTCCATACCTGCTTGACTCCTTCAAAAATGTTACTTGCTTTTTCTTCTGTCTTCCATCATTTCCCCTAAGCCATCTGCCCCTTCCCCGTGACCTGTAAACGGCAACAGGTCCCCTCACCCAGCACCCTCCTCAGCTGCTTCCTCTTTCGGCTTCCTTTCCCTTGACCAGTAAACTTCTAAGAAATAAAATAAAATACCTCGGGTTATTGCCTTCCCACTTTCCCCTTCCCCACCCACTCCTCAAGTGCCGACTGTGGGCTCTACCCGGTTTATTTCTCCGAAGCTGCTCTCTGAGGTCATATGGCTGCTGAGAGCAAGGACTGGCTCTGCAGATGCTCTCCCTCCTCTCCCCCTCCCTTCCCCAGCCCCTCCCTCCCTCCTTTCTCCCCTGGTACTTGCTCAGCCCAGGTCACTCTCCCAGACTGACTCCCAAATTACCAGCCTTCTCCAGCTCTCTGGTGCCTGTCCAGCCCCCTCTTCCTCCTCAGCCTCAAGTCAGGGAACCGCTCTTAGATCTGTAGTTTCTTATATCTGTAGGTGGATGTTTTTCACCAAATTAGGGGAATTTTCAGCTTTTATTCCTGAAAATATTCCTTTCTGCTCAATTCTCTCTCTCTCCTTTCCTTCTGATTCCTTTTATGTTAAATTACCTGATGTCGTCCCATGGGTCAGTGAGTCTCTGTTCCTTTTTTAAATCATTTTTCTGTGTTCTTCAGATGGGATAATTTCTATTGATCTATTTTCAAGTTCAATGACCCTTTCTTCTGAGACTCCAATCTGATGTTTTAAGTTTATTCAGTGAATTTTTTATTTTAGATCTTGTAGCTTTGAGTCCTGGAATTTCCATTTAGATCTTTTTTATAGTTTCCATTTTCTGCTGAAATTTCTACATCTGTTCACTCATCATGAATATCTTTTCCTTTTAAATGTCTAAACATATTTATGGTAGTTGTTTACAAATTCCTTTCTATTAATCATAACATCTCTATTACTTGGGCACCTGCTTGTATTGGATCTATTTTTCTTGATAATGGGTCTCATTTTCCTGTTTCTTCTCATGTCTAAAATGTTTTCTTACTGTGTTGTTGGCCATTATGGATGAGATGTTGTAAGGAGTCTAGTTCGTGTTTTCTTCCTTTAAAAGGTGTTGATTTGGTTCTGGTAGACGTTAATTGCAGGTGGATCATCTTGATCCTGGCAGGCTAATGGTTTTTTCTTCACTGTTTTTTATTTTTTTTCCTTGGTCTTAGGGTATGGCACTGACTCTAAGTCATGGTTGTTAGCCCAAAGTGTTGACTTTCCGGGATCACTCCTGAATGCTCCAAGTACTTACTGAGGTCTTGCTACTTCTGGTTGGACTGGAATTTGGTCTCTGAGCCCTGAATGACCAGTAGTAACGCTGTACAGCAGCTGCTCTGTGCTGGGCTTTGTGGAGTCTTGCCCTGTGCAGAACAGCCCAGCCCTCAGCCAAGCACCCTTGTAGATGCCACAGTCTCCTTCAGCACAACTCCCCTCTCTGCACTATTGTGTTTGTTTGCTAGGGCTGCTGTAACAAAGTACCACAGACTGAGTGGCTTAACCAGCCTATATTCCTCACAGTTATGGAGGCTGGAAGTACAAGATCAAGGTGTCCCTCTGTGTATTCAGATTTCCTCTTCTTATAAGGACGCCAGTCATATTAGATTAGGGCTCACCGTAACAGCCTCATTTTAACTTACTCATGTCTCTATTTTTTTATTTTATTTTTTAAAATATTTATTTATTTATTTATCTTTGGCTGCACTGGGTCTTCATTGCTGTGCGCGGGCTTTCTCTAGTTGCAGCGAGCGGGGGCTACTCTTCGTTGCAGTGGCTTCTCTTGTTGTGGAGCACGGGCTCTAGGCGTGCGGGCTTCAGTAGTTGTGGCACGCGGGCTCAGTAATTGTGGTTCTCGCGGCTCTAGAGCGCAGACTCAGTAGTTGTGGCGCACGGGCTTAGTTGCTCCGCGGCATGTGGGATCTTCCCGGATCAGGGATCGAACCCGTGTCCCTGCATCGGCAGGCGGATTCTTAACCCCTGGGCCACGAGGGAAGCCCTACTCATGTCTTTAAAAGCCCTGTCTCCAAACACAGTCACATTCTGAGGCATGGGGGTTACAGCTTCAACATGTGAATTGCTGGGGGTGGAGGCACAGTTCAGCCCATACCAGCTATCCGGCCCCTCAAACTCTGGCCTCTTCAGCAGCCCTGAACTCTGATCTCTGCCATGTGGAAAGCGCCTGGGTAGAAATCTGAGGCAAACGGGGGCCTCATCTCCTGCCTCTCCCTTCTCAGTAATTGCAGTCTTGTGCTGCCTGTGACCCGATGGTTGAAAAGAGTTGCTTTACACATTTTGTGCTTCGAATCAGGAGGGCAGGTCCAGTCCTAGCAGCTCTATTGGGGCTGGAGTCAAAGTCCAACAGCTGCTTTTATCTTCTCTGCCCCAGTTCAGGCGTCAGAATTACTCATGATGCCAAACAGACTTTCCTTGCCCACACCACCGTGAGGGTCACAGTCACGCTGCGACACTTGGCAGGTGCCCGGTGTGTGCTGGCCTGCTTTGCCCGAGCGTCCCTCCCGGCGCTGCCCTGGTCTCCATGGGGACCTTGGATGGGGACTGCGTGGCAAACACCCTCCCCTTCACTTTTCTCTCTGCCTTTGCTCCCTTGGCTTTATTTATTGCCCCAGGAAGAAGAAAGCCACATTTCCACCGGAGGCAGTTTTGGTGGGGAGACAGGCAGAGCGGTCGGGGCAGAAGGAGGAAGACAGAGATCTAGAGAAAGGCTCTTCCAAGGGCAGATGAGCAAGGCAGGGGGAAGCAGGGGAGTAGGAGGGCAGTGCTGGCTTCTCTTCAGGGCTCCACACGGGCCTGTGCTTTGGGCCCAGAATCTGGATATGACCTTTGCAGCGTCAGAATGGTGAGTTTCCATTCATTCTCCCAGAGCAGTGCCAGGGCCAGGGGCCTGACTCATGAATAGCAGAGAAGGCCTGAAGGCAGGTTTATCCCTTGACTGTGGGTGGGAGGGGTCAGGGGTAATTTTCCAGGGCCGACACACTCCCGTCTGGCAGCTGCCCACAGCTTAGGGATCTGTACGGTCACCAGAGGACGTCAGGGCAGCCTGGGATGAGTCTGGGATGAGGAGCGTGAGTGCAGCCATGGGCCCTTCCTCCTCGAGCCCCAGGCTGCCTCCTTCCCCCACAGGGTGGAAAACCAGCCCCAAGCCTCCACTCCCATCTCCCTGTCCCCAGGCTCCCTCCAGACCAGCTCCTCTGCTTGCATTTGTTGAGAACCATCTCCCTGCTGCTTGGATGTGCCCTTGGCCACAGCTCTGAGCCCCAGACCCTCTCCAAGGGCACTTCGATGTAGGTCCAGCAGCACAACTCCCCAAACCACTCCTCCTCGGGTGCCCGCCTGCTGTGCCATTTACAGGGCTTCTTGATCCCCTAAATCCAGAGGGTGATGCTTCCAGGCCTGGCCTCCACTTTAAGTGGGAAGGAGGGTTTTCTCTGCACATGTGACTATCTGACCTTTGGGAAAAGTTCTTTCTCCTGGAGGTCAGATCCTGGAGACCCCCAGCGAATTATGGCAGCTTTCAGATTTTGAGGCCCTCTTTTCAGAGTCCAACTTCCCAGATCCAGTGAGTTCAGATGGCGGAGTGGGGGTGGGAAGTTGGGTTTCTATTAGCATCAGAAAGAAACAAATCAGGAAACTCTGAGATTATTAATAGAATGCAACTCTATAAACTGCAGTACCTCAATTCACCCACCATTCAGAATATACAATAGTTATTTTTATCTAAATTATTTCCTGAACAAGAATAAGATTCAGATGTTAAATTAAACAACTGTTACTCTATTTAGTTTCATTTTATGGTTAATAAAGCTATGAGGACAATAAGAACTTACAATAGATCCAGAAAATATTATTACTGAGCATTTAAAAAGAATGGTCTATAAATTAATGAGTAAAACTTGAATAAGGAGTGTTTCGACTTTAACACGAAGAAAGGAAAATGTAAATATGAAATTGAGAAAATGACAAGGGCCAATGTGTTACCAAGGGTACTGAATCGAAAAATATGAAGCTAAAATGAAGAAAGATACAGGAAAGGTGATTTAGCAAGTGATGAAATCACAATGTAAAAAAGGCCTAATTTTAGCAGGAGTTCTATTACACAGGAATAGACTGGATGCACGTATGAAGAGGCCACATCCTGCAGCTCTGTGGGGAGGGCCAGCTGAGGTAGCAGCAGTTATAACATGAAAACATGGCCCCTTCCCCCTCCCCCTCTCTTCTCTCCCTCCCTCTTTATCTTCCTTCTTTCATTTCTCACTTCGTTCATCCCATCAACACTAACTGCGGGTGCTAGGTATACATCAGCTAACAAGACAGACAAGATTTCTGTCCTCACGGATTTACAGTCCAGCGGGATAGGCAGACATTAAACAAATAAACAAACAAATCACACTAATAAATACACATTTGCAAAAGGAGATTAAGTGTTGGGAAGACGTACAGGGTGCTATGCAACGGACTAACCGAGTGGATTTCATCTGGGTGCTCAGGGAAGGTTTCTTAGAGGGAGTGCAGAGAAAGCAGGAGTTATCCAACTGGAGAGGGCAAAGGCCCCAAGGCAAGTCTGGTGTGTTCAAAGAGCTGGAAGAATGCCAGTGTGGCTGGAGCATCCGGAGAGAGGGGAAGACTGACTGACGCAGGAGGAGCCCCGAGTGTTGGGCAGGGCAGGTGATCATGCATGGATTTAATGTCAAGGGTGATAAGAGACCGTTTAGAGATTTGTTTAAGGAGGAGAAGGACATGAGCATATTTGCACTAAAAAAATAATAATAATTGCAGAGGGGTGAGTGGACGTGGAGTGACCAGGTAGGAGGCTGCTCTGGTCAACAGGGTCGCCAGCGGAGGCAGTCTTCTACAGGGCAGGGGCAGTGGGGCGGAGGGAGCAAACGGGTGGATTCAAAATGCATTCAGGAGTTTGAATTTGAGACATATTAGAAATAAGGGGGGAGGAAGTGGAGGTGCCCGTGGTGGCCTCTCCACTTGGGGCAGAACAGCCAGGAGGTGGAGGCACCCTCTCTTTGTGTGTCTGAAACTCTCTTGTTTTACGATTAAGAGGCATTGAGAGGGAGCACGGGAGGCCCCCAAGGTCACCCAGCCGGCTGACAGAGCTGGGACTGGATGCCAGGGCTCTACCTGTGTGCAGCAGCTGCCACTCAGTGGTGCTGGGAGCAGATCTCCACTGAGTTCCCTGCTCCGAGCTGCGGGGGGGATTCCACGGTGTCAGGAGACCCCGGCCCACCCGGCACCCTGTGCGGCCCCGCCTCCCTCCCAGGCTGGGCATCCCCCCAGGTCCAGCAGCCTGCTGGGTGGCCCTCCTGCAGGCATGCCCTGCGGCCCCCCTCCGCCCAGCCAGGCTGCAGGGACGGTGCCAGGGAGGCCTCCACACACCAGCCTGGAGCACAGTGGCCACATCCACGTGCCCGCCTCCCTTCCTTCTGCTGTTTCTCCTCTCTGGGCAGCCTCCAGCTTCTATTTCTGCCTCCCTCTGTCCCTTCTGCCCTTCACATATCATGGTCATCATCAAGTCCTGCACCTTGATTGCTGAAAGTGGCCCTCTACACAGTGGGTCTTCAACTTCTGTTTATTAAATTGGACTGCAGGTCACTTTCCCCCTGAGTTTGCCCCTCTGTCCTCATTGCTCTGACCCCGCTCCCCGCCTCCCAGATGACCTGTACATTGTCCGCTCCTGACTCTGACATCCTCATAAATTTGCTGTATCCATCCTGCCTGCCATCTTTCTGGGTCAGGCCCGCCCTGCTACCTCTCATCAGAATTGTTGCAAAGCCTTTAACTTCTCCCCCGCCTGCAGTCTCTCCCTCCTCCAATCAATTTCCTTTCTTTTTTTTTTTTTTAATAAATCTTTATTGGAGTATAATTGCTTCACAATACTGTGTTAGTTTCTGTTGCACAACAAAGCGAATCAGCCACATGCATACACGTCCCCATATCCCCTCCCTCTTGAGCCTCCCTCCCACCCTCCCTATCCCACCCCTCTAGGTCATCGCAAAGCACTGAGCTGATCTCCCTGTGCTATGCGGCTGCTTCCCACCAGCCAACTATTTTACATTCGGTAGTGTATGTATGTCGATGCTTCGCCCCAGCTTCGCCCTCCCACCCCATGTCATCAAGTCCATTCTCTATGTCTACCTCTTTATTCCTGCCCTGCAACTAGGTTCATAGCTCTGACCTTAGACAATGCCATCGCCCTCTCTGGGCCTCAGTTTCTCCATCTTTAAAGAGAAATATTAGACTACGGGTATCGATAACTCTAAGAATCTGTCTTTAAATATTCATGTTAATTGGCTCTTATGATCTGTTCACGGATGCGCTAGGTCAGCGACTCTCAGTGGGGAGTAGGGGCTGCATCCCCCGAGGTGAGGGGTGTCAGAATCAGCCTCCTCCAACCAATTTCATACATTTTTCCTGCTCAAAAACCTTCAGAATTCTTTTCCCATTTAGGTTGTTACATAATATTGAGCAAGGTTCCCTGTGCTAGACAGTAGGTCCTTGTTGGTTATCCATTTTAAATATAGCATATCTATAACTGAATCACTTTGCTGTACACCTGAAACTAACACAACATTGTTAATCAACTATACTCCAATATAAAATAAAAGGTTAAAAAAAAAACAAAACCATCCTTCAGAAGCGGCCCATGGCCCGCTGGAGGAAATGCCTAACGCTGCGGCTGAGCTCGGCCATGGCCTTGCACCCTTTCTCACTTCTCCCCATCCCTCCCCGACAAACCACCCCCCCCACCCCCAGCCCGTTTCCACCTAGAGCTTTTGCTTCAGTCTCTCTCTCCATCCCCCAGTGCTAGAAGTCCAAACCCCACCTCCTCCCCCCAGCACAGCTCCCGCGAGGCTCCTTGGTGAAGCCCCCCAGTCTCCTCTCGTGCTCCCCCCACCCCGCCTGGAGGAGTCCCCCTTCCCGGGCACCCGAAGCACTGCCACCTCCTCAGGCGCCCATCGCTGCCTACCTGGCCCGTCACTGTTTGTGCTGGCGCCTTGGCACAGGGGCCCCGAGGGAGATCGGCTCCTGGAGAGGCTGAGGAGCTCACTGGGGGGGTGAGTTTTGTCTGAGGGGCTCAGGGCATCCAGGGGGCCGTGTCTACACTTCGCTTCTAAGCTGGGAGCGCCTGGCGGGTAGGGACGGTGGTGGGCTCATCTCTGGATCCCCAGCACCCCGCACAGGTATGGCATCTGGCAGGCACGCAGCTGACCTCTGCCAGGTGAACAACCAGGGGGCTAATGGGTGGCCCTGAAGCACGTGCGGCAGGAATTCAGGACAGGGATTAGGGAGCCCAGGGAAGCGCCAGGAAGGAGGTGGAACTGATGGACTGAGCAGGGAGGAGTTCAGTAGGGAAAGGGAGGAGGAGGAGGATGGAGACAGCCTGGGGGCAGAGGGGGAGAGAGAGCCTCCTTGGGGACGAGCAGAGGGGCTGGGTTTGGGCTCGGACAGGGGACAGTGTCTGGACCTGGTGAGGTTGGTCCTGTCTGGGCAGATGGTGTGCCAGGCGGAAGAGCTGGGGAAACAGAGGGAGCCCTGGCCTCCCCATCCCACAACGCACTGGACAGGTCCCTCTCCCCTCCCATCAGCAGGGACGTGGCCTGAGGAAAGCACTTCTGAGAAGCCGGTCCAGCCTGTGTGGGAAGAGCTGGAGCAGGAGGGCAGCCTGAGGCCCTCTTCCCGTGCACCATCCCACGTTTTACACTTTCCAGATCCCAAGAGGCACATTGGGAAGGTGGGGATCTCAGCAACTGTACACAGGTATTGCCAGAGGAGGGAGGCACCAGGCTCAGAGCAGCTCGGCCAGTCCTGGGGCATTAGGGGGGATGCATAGCGCCTCAGAATCAGAGAGGCCTTTGGAAGCAGAACCTGGAGCTGACTGGAAGTGCGGGTGCGGAGGGGGAGTCACAGGTGACCTGGATGAGATCACTAAGGGCTGAGCGTGGAGGGAGAGGAGGGGCGGTGCATGGACTGCACCCTGGTGATTCTGGCACTGGGGGCCGGGGTGTGGGGGGCGTCAGGGAGGTGAGGCGGTGACTCTCAGGATGCTGTCAGCAGAGGAGCAGCCAGTGGGGTAGGTGGACAGGCGGGGGAGGGGCATTCCTGGAGCCAAGGGAAGAAGACGTTTCCGGGAGGACCAGGCGACCACCTGTGTCCAAGGCTATTGACAGGTCAGGTGAGACAAATTTGGAGAATCAACCACTGGACTTCCAGCATGGACATGATGGTGACCTTGACAGGCGTGGTCTCAGGGACAACATGACTACAGGGGATTGTAGAGAGAGTGGGACCAGGGCAAGAAGAGTAGCAAATAGTTTTGCCTGCAAGATGGGCAGTAGCTAAGAGGGACACGTGGCCAGGGGAGAGCTTTTATTCTGGTGGAAATGACCCAGGAAGGGAGCACTGGCCAGTCGGTGTCCGTGAGGTGGCCGGGACGGGGGAGGGGGTGGTGCTCCAGGCACAGGGGAGGGCTGGGCCTTAGGTTGGAGCAGGATGGCTCACCGGAGGTCAGAAGAGGAAGAGGTCAAGGGCACAGGTGTGTGCAGGTGGGGAGACTTGGTAGCAGGAGCATGAGGTGTTTCTGTCTGAGCCACGCACGGGGTTATTACACCCACTTTAGAGATGAGGAAGCCGAGGTACAGAGAGGCCAAGTACCCACTATTAGACAGTGGAAGTAGACTTGACCTAAGATTCAAAGGCAGCAGAAACTCCCCAGATAGGGAGTGGGAGAAGGAAAGAGTCAGGGAAGGGGCAGGGAGGGGCCGTCGGCAACAGTCTAGGTCCTGTCTGTCCTGGAGGCCAAGGGCCAAGGGCGGAGGGAGCTGCATGGGCTTTAGGGTCAGACAGACACCCGGCTGGGTTCCAGCTGGCTCTCAGCCACTTGCTAGCGGTGATTAGACAGGTCAGCTTCCTCCCCTGTGAGGGGTGTTGAGAGTACCCACTCAGCGGGGTGTCTGTGAGATTAAGTGGGCAGCATGTGCTGGCCTGCAGCGAGCCTCCACAGGGGAACACGTTGGACTGCAGACATCAGAGGGAGGACCCTTGGAGAGGAGGCTTCAGGTGATGCCCGAGACAGCACCCTGTGGGGGGCGAGGGGGCCTGTGCAAGCAGAGAGGGCCTGGCTTACTCCCTGGTGGCCCTCAGCAGCCCTGCCTCACGGTCCAGCACAAAGGCCTGCCTGGCTTGGCTCAACCCCCTCCCGGCAGTGTGCCTCCCCCAAGCCACTAACGCCAGGTCCACGCTGGCTCTGGCACAGGCTGCAGCCGTGGAAGCGGGGCAGGAGGGGCAGGAGGGAACCATGGGATCCCCAGGGAAACATGCTGGTGGGGATGGAACAGGGTGGGGGGACGGGACCCGGGAGCAGCCAGAGCTCAGACGGGCCGAGGGTGGTTCTCCACTCCTGTGAAGACTCTGAAGCAGCCGCAGGCCCCAGTCCTCGTGATGCAGCTGAGTCACCATCAGGTATGGATTCCCGGGGTCGGGGCGGGGGGAGGGCTGAGCAAGCAGGCTCAGGTCCTGGGCTGCCGTGAGTGAGGTCCAGGGCCCCCACGTGGAGGCATACTCTCTCCTCCGTGGCTACGGGTCCCACATTCTTGTCTCTTCCCTGGACCACCCCACAGAGCAGGGCCAGGGTCTCTAGGCAGCCTCTGCTAACAAGCCCATGTTGGGAGTCTGGGAGGCATGAGGGCCCACTCTCTCTGGCAGGATGCAGATGCGTCCTCGACTCATTCGGGAAAAGCAAGGGCCAAATCATCCCATCCTGAGCTCTGCGATGGACCGCAGGATGAAGCCATCTGTTCTGCAGACCTGTGATGTTGACCGGGCTAGGACTCCCTCCACCCCTCAGCACCTGTGGCCTCTGGGGGTCAGGGGGCGTCCTCCAGGTAAGGCAGGTAAGAGCCAGGCCAGGCCAGCTCAGGGACTTCTGCTGACTCCCCTCATTAGCGAAGCAGAAGGACACTGAGATGCAGGGGCTTAGCTGCCACCTTTGTGAAGCAGCTCACTTGACACGAGCAGGGGAGGTTTATCGGGCTAAGCCAGCTGGCACTTGACCCCTGACTTCACCATAATAGTCTCATCTGCTGAAACAGAGGGCATTGTCAGAGCAGACCAGCAGCAGACGCCTGCAAGTTCAAAGGTGTCTGGCCTCAGAGGTCTCATCCAACAACATCCCCTTCTTGGGGCTCTTGGCGTTTTGTGACTCTGGGAGAGTTCCCAGCAGGACCTGGGTACACTGATGCTGCAGTGACCACCCCTACACCAGCCAGACTATCTAACTGAACCCCAATCACAGCAGGAGACTAAAATCCTCCAAGGTCAAAGAGAGTACAGGGGGCCCCTTTGCCTGGGGGTGCAGTACCGTCCTCCCAGCCCTGCCGGCCTCCCCACCAAGTAGACCAGGTAAGAATTAGGTTGTGACATTGGGTGGGTGGAGGGAGGGGTTACTGGGATTCCAGCTGCTTGCCTGCTTCCTGGGGCTCTCAGCTCTCTCCTCCCCACTCCTCTCCTCTCCCCAGGTCCTGGCTCCATCTCCCTAGCAGAAGGCCTCCTGCAAGCCAAGCCCTGGAGGGATGTGCCTTCTCCTCCTGCCCTTCTGCCCAAGCAGGGCTGCCGGCTCCTTTGGATCTTTTTGCGGTCTGGGCTTGCTGTTCCTCTCTACAGTAGTCAGGAAGCCCTTACCCCAAAAAGTATCTGCGGGAGGCCTTGTCTACAGAGGGGACGCCCCCGAGGGCTCCAGGTGGGTCACACACCAAACCCACAACATGGAGTGGAGCCATCAACCTGGCCGTCCCTTAGAGCTGCTGGTGACCTCAGCGCAAGTGCTGAACTTCTCTGTGCCTCGGTGCTCCACCACGCCTTCAATCATTTACCTGTGTGCGAAGTCTATGGGAGATTCCACAAGGTAAGAAAAAACAGGAGTGGCTCAGTTGAAGGTGGCAGAAGTTGTGTGGCGGTTTGGCTCCGGCCTTCTGTCCTGTCTAGAGACCACCTCCGTCTAGGCTCCTTTTGGGGAATTGCCTCTCCCACCCTGTGGGCACTCCTGGTGGGACTGTCACTCGAGACATCTTGCCTTTCCCTGCCCACTTGGATAAGAGACCCAAGACAGGCCTGGGAATTGGAATCCTGTGGGGAGGGTACAAGATTGGGAACGAAACAATCGATGCTGATTGAGTAGCAGCGGTGCCAAGGGGAAGGCTGTGAGCTCGTGCCACCGGCGTCCCCTGAATTGCCTGGCACCTGCCTTCCGCTAGCCTGGACCTTCAACTGCCCCCTTCACCTTATGAACCACTCCCAAATCCTTCCAATAAAATCCTTTATTGTTTTAGTTAAGCAGTCAATAGAGCTGCTTGCTTCGGGATACAGAGACCTCTAGAGACAGGAGGTGGGATTGCTCACTCTGGAGAGGAGGAGGGGCAGGGCCTCAGGGAGCTGAGGGACCACCCTTGGGGGAGGCCCACGTGGTGTCAGCCCCCAGGGGACAGGAGACAGAACAGAAGACAGAGGTCACATACAAGGCTTGGTTTAAGGCCCGAGGAAACATTACCAAAGGTGCGAACAATGTCGGGGTGAAGGACAGAGGAGGACGTATATGATATGGAGAAATGTGAAATAAAGATAAACAGGGTCTTCATTTTCTAAATGGGGGAGAGGATGGGTTGTGACAACCGCAGGTGGCTGTGGATCGCTGTCCCTCCTGCCAGCTGCCGGGTGTCTGGAGACCACTGCGGCGGCTGCAGTGAGCCCTGTCTCGTGTTCCACCGCTAAGGGAGGTCCCGACCTTGACACTCTCCATCCAGGAAAGGCTCGCTCCCCTGCGGCTCCTTATCTGGAATCCTCCCACCTGGCCCTGGCTGGCTGCTGTGCCCGGGCAGCCCACGGTGAGGGGCACAGTGTCAGGCCTCCCCAGGTCCATTACCCATTAGAGGCCACACCAGAGCCACAGCCTGCAAGAAACAAGGCAGCGGGAAGTTTCCTTCCCCATGCAGAAGCCGCAAGAGGCAAGTCGAAGCCGACACATGAGCTGGTGTGTGGCCCACGCTGAGTTCAGAGGTGCTGAAGGATCCCGAATGAAGCTGGTGTTCACTGGGGGGTGGGGCGGGGGTGGTGTCAGGAATGAGGGCTGGGTGTGTGGGTCCCGGAGCAATTACTGTAGCTGTGTGAGGTTAACGGAGCCCCCGCCCGGACACAGACATCAGTGGGCGATGATAGGGTGGTGACAAAGGCTGTGAGGCTGACTAGTGCCTGTGACTGCCAGACCTCCTACCCCTGGTGCCACCCTGACCTCCCAACCCCACCCAGTGCAAAGGAGGTCATGCCCTGCCACCTGCCCGCCGGCCCGCGAGTGGGGAATGCATCTGCAGCTCAAGGGTGGCATCGTGTGGTCAGAATGGGTAGTGCGCCCCACAGCCTCCAAAGAGCTCCACTCCGCTGCTGAGTCCAACTCCGTTCTAGGAGGGCAAGGCCTGCAGATCTTGCGCACAGAATTGGAGTTTCTTTGAGGCACAGTCCTGAGGGGCTCAGGGCCTGAGAGGGATGGAGAGGAAAGAGAGAGATGGAGGGCAGGAGGGAGGGGAGGAGGGAGGGAAAGGTTGCTGGAGGGAAGAAGCCTCTCAGTGAGGGGGTCTGCACCACAGGCCACTCTCCTGGGTCTAGGCCACCTTTCAAAGGGAGTTTCTGGGTCCACATTCCAGGCATTTGACTGTCCCTGGCCCTTCACTTGAGCCCCTCAGGCTGCAAGTCAGAGCCCTGCACCCCAGGGAAGCTGTTCCCAGGAAAGAGAGTGGCGCTCAGGGAGAGGGAGGGTTCAGAAAAGGCTCCTGTTTCCAATGTTAATGGAAACAACCTGAATTTCAGAATCAATCAGATCTGGATTCAAATCTCAGGTCCGCCCCCTGTGAGCTGTGTCACCTTGGGAAAGTCCTTTACCCTCCCTGTGGGTACCTCCGTGTCCTCATCAGTAATACGGGGACAATGACGGCCTCCTTGCAGGGGCGTGGAGGGGAGTCACTGTCGGTCATGACCATGGAGAAGAAGGCCCCCCACTCTGAGTCTAGGGGTGTCAGCTCTGGGGACTATCTGCCCGGCTGCCTGCGCATTGCTGTCTTTCTGCTTTCGTGTGTATGTGTTCATTTGGCAGTGAGTTGTCTGATTGAAATCAGCCATGGTTGCATGCCCCCTACCTAACGCACCCAAACAGACCGGAGGTGTGCAGGGGGAGGGGAGGTGGCACAGAAAAAGCGAAAGAAAATCTAGAAAGAGAGGGAAGAAAGGAGGAGAGTTGGCGGCAAAATGGGAAGTCTCTCCAGGTGGCCGGTTTCCCCCTCTGCGGCTGTTCAAGGTGTCCCAGTCCCCCCTTTGCGGCTGTTCAAGGCGTCCCAAGCTGAGGGAGTGTCCCTGCACCAGTCCCCTTCTTTCTCTGGGCCTCAGCTTCTGCCTCCAGAAAATCAGAGGAAGCTGGATTCCTTCTCTCAGCTACCATCCCTCCCCTCCCAGGCCCACTGGCTGTCCTGGAGGGTGGGAGCTGTGAGGGTGCAGAGGAGCTTGTGGGCGCGCCAGCCAAGGGATGCGGGGGGGTGGGGTATGGGGGTGGGCAGGCTGAGACAGAACACTGAGCCTCTGGGGGGAAGGAGTCAGAGAAATTACCAGCAATGAAACCTATAGGTTTCCCCAAAGTACAGTTTGAGCAGAAATGTCAAATGCACCTGGAGTTATTATACCCTGTAATCCTAATGACATATAATCCTATATACCAACTTGATAATATCACGAGTGTGTATGGCAATACTGCCGCATGTTAATCCTGCCTTTCTCCCGGGGATGAGCTTTCTCCTCCCAGCAGAGCCTACAAAGCCTTCTTTGTTCTCCCCAGAGGTGGCCTCATCCAGGCTGAGCCTGGGGAAGTGACAGTGGAAGGACCAAAGAGCTCCCAGAAGAGAGCTGTCATTTCACTAGGAAGGGAATAGACAGTTGTCATTTGATGCTTTCATTTGTGCCTAATCTGGTTGTAACCTGAGTCCCCTGGGAGTTGCTGAGCCCTCCCCGCCCCCCCATCATCAGACTCTCTGTTCTGGACTCTGTCTCCTCTCCCACCCTCCCTCTCTATCCCTTTCCTATCCTCTTATTCCTCCTTTCCCACTTCCCTCCCTTCTTTCTTTCCCAGCATCTATGGCTTGTACTGCCAAGGACACCTTCAGACACGGTTCTTTCCTTCGAGAGCCCCCAGGGACTAGTGTACACTAATCCTGTGGGACGGTGTTCCCTAGCTGCAGGGCCTGGGTGGGGGCAGGGAGAGCAGACCATTGCATGAGGTAGGAGCAGCATGGCTAGTGGCCTGTGGGCAGGGGACTTTCAGGACAGGGGACAGAACATCAGGCCAGCGCACCCCCTCAAGATGCACCCTGGGCTTGTCTTGCCAGCAGTGCAGCCCATGCCTGTCCCCAGGACATAAAGCTGCCTTCGCTTTCAGAGCAGGAAATCTCCTTTTGGGCTCCGTTTAAGGAGGTGGGATCTTTAAGGTCCAAGTTGCAGAGTCATCCACACAATCCAGGAATCCCATCCCAAACCCCACGCTCCTGGTGCTCAGCCTTCCAGGGCTGTGGTTCTGGAAGCGTGGTCCCTGGGCCAGCAGCTTCAGTGCCACCTGAGATCTTATTAGAAACGCACATTCTCAGGTCCCAGCACCAAGGGCGTGCTGAGATGGTTTGCGTCACCTTGGGAGAACGAAAATGTGCGCATCCCCTCCCCAACTCCACCTTTAGTGACAGTCGCATTGGGGTCTTGCAATCAGCTGCGGAGGGAATATTACACCATGGAAAGTGGCAAACACTACAAATCAGTGCCTATTTTCTTTTCAGAGAGCAGCTTCCAGCACACCACTGGGCCCCATCCAGACCTATTGAATCAGAAACTCTGGAGGTGGGGTCCAGCAATCTGGGTTTAAGTCAGCTTTCCAGGTGATTCTGATGCACACTCCAGTTTGAGAAGCACTTAGTGGGTCAGCGCTGGTGGAATCATGAATCTCAGGGCTGGGATAGAGAAGGGAGATGGGGTGGCCAAGGAGTAGGGAGAGTTTCACGAGGAAACTTTGGGAAAGGTAAAGAAAAGACAGAGAAAGTAAACCAGACCCTGGGCCTCCCCTCCAGGCAGAGGGGCAGCGGGCATCTGGCAGGAAGCCCTCCTGGGCAGAGGTGACACTCCGGCCCAGGGACTGGTCTAAGGTGCCAAGGAGGTTGGGTGCAGCCTGCTTGGATTGTTCTGGTTTCTCCAGGTATCTGGGTGAGGGAGCCAGGCGTGAGATCAGGAGGGCACAGAATAAGTGGCTGGAAAAATGTCCCTTTTGATGATATTTCCAAAACAACAACAACAAAAGCACATTTACAAGCATTTTGTTAGAGATATAAAGAAGGGAAATCTCGAAAGTTTTCTTTCAAGGACAAGATGAAAATGGAAAATCACAGTACCATACCCATTACTGCTCATGTAAATGGGTGCAAAATGCCATGGGAATTTTCTTTGTCCAATTTTGAAATATTTCAAACATACAGAAAAGTACAAGGGGGTAATATAACAAAAGTCTTGCACCCACTCCCAGAAATAGCAAATTTTAACATTTTGCCACATTCATATCAGATCAGTTAAAAATAAATAAATGAATAAACAAACCAGCAAACAAAAACCTTACAGACATGGCAAAGTCCCTTTTGCACCCTTTTTCCTCCTTCAAAAACATGGCAACTGTCCTGAAATTGATGGATTCTCTTTTCATACATGTGTTCCTACTTTACTACATATGAATAACTCATAAATTACACCTTGCAATGCTTTGCGTGCTTCTTAATTTACAGATGTGGTGTCACACTGAACCTATCATTCTGGAACTTGCTTTTTTTTCACCTAACATTATGTTTTCAAGAGCTACTCATGTTCATGGGTGGAGACCTAGCTCATTCATTTTAATTGATGAATAACATTAAACTGTACAAATAGACCACAATTCATCTGCTCACCTACTTATGGACATTTAAGTTGTTTCCAATTTTTCACTGTCACAAGTGATTCTGCAGTGAACATCCTTGAACTTGTTTCTCTAGGGTATATCCCTAGAAGTGGTGCTGCCGCCCTTGGGAGATTGCATTCCCAGTGGTACTCACGTTGCTGAATTGCTCACTAGCTTGGCTGAACCGGTTCACACTTCCACAGGTGTGGATATGATATGTCCTAAAATACTCTTTATTCAGTATGCTCTTAGATTGGGTTCTTTTCTGAACATAAAAACCATTATAAGGGTTTTCTCTAGTTCATTCCTGACTTTTCTTCTCCTAACTCTCTTCTCCCTGAAAGTCTTAAATTCTTCAGCCATCAATTCCTTTACAAGTAAGGTTTTCCAGAATCTGAACCTAGTGGCCCAGAAGGGATGACCAGTATGTGTGTTATAAGGTGGAGTGGTGCATTTGTGTATGTCTGTGTTTGCAGCTTTGTACCAAAGCCGGCAAGAAGGACTGGAAAGAGCAAGACTTTCTGCAACGGCTTTCCAACAATCCATCAAAACCAGGAGAGAGGGGGGTACCCGCTGTGACCCAGAATCGCTCTCATGCTCCTCTTCCTCCACCTCTCTTACTTGGTGTGGGTTAGGGGGCGAATTGTCCCAGGATGTCACCCTACTGTCCCATCTTCCCTGCTCTCCTACCCCCACCCAACTCCAAATACTCTCTGAGCCATACAAACCCACGGGAGGTGCGATGTCCAGGGGAGGGGCAGGGCAGTCCCACGCTCCATCTAGGGGAAAGGGCTGACTTTTTGGCCCTGAGCCTAAGAGCTCTCTGTCCACGCCAAAGGCTGCCTCCTGCATCTGGGCCTGTGGGGCTGGGAGAGCTGCCAAAATCCTAGACTGGGCAGTGACAGTGGACAGCCTAGATCCTGGCCACTGACTCTGGGGCCATTCAGAACTGCTCTGGAGTTCCCTCCCAGACCATGAAGCGCGGAGCCTTAAAGGCCTCTGAAGCAGACTTGAGAAAGGGGTTAAAGGGACACCACAAAATCGCCTGTCTCAAACTAAAGGCGTTTCAAGGGGCAGAAACCCAAAGTGAGTGAAAAAATATAATTCACAGTTAAGTGGGAGTGTGGAGGCCCCTGATCCGAGGACTATTTCTGGATGAGACATTTTCCCCCCAACACTTTAAGTGCGGCCAGCAGGAGTTGTTTGCTTGTAGGGGGTATTTGTCCTTTTTCAAAAGATGAAGCCTGAAATTCTTTTTGGCCCTAAACATCCTGCTCTCGTGGGCAACAGGTGGCTTGCTTCATGTTGGAGGATTCATGCTGGAGGACAGGAGGCCTACCCCTGCGCCAAGCAGGTCCCACCGGAGTCCTCACCTTTGAGCCCCGCCCACCAGCCAATGAGGACTCCCGGAGGTGACATCACTACATCCCGTTTCCCAGCCCTGCCGGGAGGATGGGACCAGCTGGGGAAAAGAGCCAATGTAAGTGACGGACGCCACGACCATGTTGGTAAAGAAGTGGAAGGCAAATGAGTCAGCAGCAAGTTTAAGCAATGAACAATTGCACCACGAGGTGTTTCTCAAATTCTTGTCTACTTTTAGAAAGTATGCAATGCCATTGGGTTGAGCGTCTTGGTTCTGAAATAGCTACAGAAAATGTTAAAAATGCTGTGGGTGAAGATGTGCCCACATTTACCTCTTCTGAAACAATAGTTAACAATTGCGCCGCGTGTCCCTCAGCAAATGTTTTACTGCTGGTTGTTCCTTAGTTTCCTTATCTGTGAATGAGGGGAATGTATGAAAATTGTCTCTGACGATTCCTTTCAGTCCGACAGTCCATAATTTGATATTATGCTCACATTCTTAATACTCAGGCTGGGTCTACGCAATGCCAAGACCACTAGCCAATTCAGTTAGTGTGGACAAGATATTCTTTCCAATCAATTCCTTGGCACCATGTAGATAAAACAACCAGTTAATTGACACAGTTTTTCATTTTCACAATGGATTGGTCTGGCATCATCTTGACCAGCAGTTCCTTCATGGTGATGTCCTGACACGCTGCATGTCTGTTATGAGGTGTGTCATAGAAAATTTGTTATTAATAATGAACTATTCAGATTTTCAAATGATTGATGCATTTTTTATCAATTAGAACAGATTCAACATATTCCTATGATGACTCCTCTGTCACTCACTTGCATTCTGATACGCCTCCCTGTCTGGAAGAAGAAGGGGTGGAGTCAGAGCTGCCAGCCAGGGATTGCCTGCAGCCCTGAGCCAATGGGCAGTGTGTCATGGACATGTGAGTGTCATCCATCACCTGCAACATGGCATTTGACCTTGACTGATGGAGACCCTTGACACATGGTCAGACATCAAGTCACTGGAGACCCAGGCCCTGGGACAATCTGATCCAGATTGTGGACTGCTGCCAGCATCCTATGATCCAGCTGAAAGCCAATTAAAAAAAAAAATAGTGTTGAAGAAAGCGGAAAATGAAGGGCCTGTTCATTATGCCAGTCTCTTAATCCAAAGAAGCATTATTTCACCATAATCTGTTCATAGCCGGGGAAGGGGAGGGGACATACAGTAGTGTTTACTGAGCATTTAGGTGCCAAGTCCTGTGCCAGACACTCATGGCAGGTTTGAATGCTACTTGCCATACTTTCTGTTCTCTGCTGTCCAGTCAGACAGCACTTCCTCCCCCTTGTGGCTTGGAATCTTCATGTAATATTCTGGCCAGTGTATTTAATTGCTAGTTTTAGACCCTTCAGAGCTCCCGCTTCCTCTACCATGGGGACTGGCAACAGTTCAGTGGCTGTTCCATCTTCAGCCTGAGTCCTGGGGGATGATGGGGCAGAGCTCCCAGCCAACTGTGATGCATGTGAATAAGGCATCACGTGCGAGGATAAAGCAACACTTGGTTGTTAGAAGCCACTAAGATCTGGGGGTCGCTCATTACTGCAGCACCACCTAATTTTGTGCTGGTCGGTGCAATGTTTTATATAACATAGTACCATGTGGGAAAATGTGAGCTTTAGAGTCAAAAAGACCTAGGCTGGAATCTTAACACTTACTGACCTTGAGCAAATTCATAATTTCTCTGGGTTTCTTCATCTATTAAATGGTAGTTATGATTCCTATCTCATGATCTTGTCGTTAGGTTTGGAAATCATGTTTCAAATACTTAGTAAAGGAGTTGGCATGTAGTAGATGTTCGACTATAATTATTTTAATTTCATTTATTCCTCAAAATAGGCCTATGAGTAAGTAGGGTTAGGGAGTATAAGAGAAAAGACCAATTCATTATTTTTTAGATCTTTTTTTTTTTTAATTTTTATTTATTTATTTATTTATTTTTGGCTGTGTTGGGTCTTCGTTTCTGTGCGAGGGCTTTCTCTAGTTGCGGCGAGCGGGGGCCACTCTTCATCGCGGTGCGCGGGCCTCTCACTGTCGCGGCCTCTCTTGTTGCGGAGCACAAGCTCCAGACGCACAGGCTCAGTAATTGTGGCTCACGGGCCTAGTTGCTCCGCGGCATGTGGGATCTTCCCAGACCAGGGCCCAAACCCGCGTCCCCTGCATTGGCAGGCAGATTCTCAACCACTGCGCCACCAGGGAGGCCCCCAATTCATTATTGATGTTCCAAATGGCATCATATGTTATGGACAACACTGACCAGGGACCCCAAGGGTAAGTGGACATGTGAAGTCATCTGTGCCTACCCTCCCCTGAGCTCAGAGAAGCTCTAGAAAGGAGAGGAGACCCCAAGGATACCATCTACAATTCCATCTATTGCCAGAGGAAAGGTGGATTCCACTTACAGAAGTCATTATGGATACAGTCAGCTTATAAAATGAGAACATGAGGGTGGAGTGGGCTAGTATTCCTGTTAGTTTCACTGAAACTTACCTTACCAAGCAGAGTGTCAGCTGAGGTCTTTCCCAAAGGCCCGATGAGCTAAGCTCCTCTCTTAAATCAGCTTATTAGTATCATGCCCACTTCAACTGGCTCACCCAGGACCCAGGAACAGTCTGGAGATCAGACTACAGAGGAAGCGAGAGGAAGAGACCACGCATGGGGAAGGGGGGATTGCGGGGCCCTTTGCCTCCTCCTGTTCCCTACGAATCTTCTTTCCTCCCCACCAAGCCTGGACTGATAGAGCAGCAGGGGCACAGCCAGGGAAGGAGGTGGGGGAACCATCCCTTCCTCCCCACTTAAGTCACTCTGGAAACCATCATGTTCCAGGGCTAACACTTGCTGCAATTCCCACTTATATAATTTGGTGGTGTACATTATCTCCAAGCCTAGTTGTCTCCAAGGTCTGCTCCCAGATCTCTGTTTTCCTCTGAAATGCCACGTAGTGGCCATGAACTTAGAATTACAAACATTCAGTGGTCTGCCTCATAGAGCTCCTCAATTCTGCCTCTGGGATGGAAGCTCCCTAGACATATTCACACACACAGAGTGCAGACAGTCACTCAGGGCCCAAGGAGAACTTGACCACCACTCTGTGACCCCCCCGGTCATCAGCAGTAGGTCAGGTAGGAAACACTGGTTGAGGCCCCCAAACACAGCCTTGGTTGAATGAAAAATAAAGAGATGTCCAGTTTCAGACAAAGCACCACATACTGGGACAGCTTTTTTTTTTCCCCCTAAATTTCTTTATTTATTTTTGGCTGTGTTGGGTCTTCGTTGCTGCACACTGGCTTTTCTCTAGTTGCGGCGAGCAGGGGCTACTCTTCGTTGCGGTGTGCGGGCTTCTCATTGCTGTGACTTCCCTTGCTGTGGAGCACGGGCTCTAGGCGTGTGGGCTTCAGTAGTTGTGGCTCGTGGGCTCTAGAGCGCAGGCTCAGTAGTGGTGGCTCACGGGCTTAGTTGCTCCACGGCACGTGGAATCTTCCTGGACCAGGGCCTGAACCCGTGTCCCCCTGCATTGGCAGGCGGACTCTTAACCACTGCGCCACCAGGGAAGTCCCTGGGGCAGCTTTTACACCTGCCATCAGTCTTACCCTGACTTGTTCTTGGTGAACTTTTGACTTTTCCCAGGCAGATCAAGGCCTCATGAGAATTCCCACAGCCAGAGGGGTGACTGATCTCCAGCAAATAGGTGATTCTTCTAAGTTAGGAAGGTTTAGAAGAAGCACGCATTAGAGGTACATGGATCTGTGCTCAGGGGTTTACAGCATGGTGAGAATGGAAGATTGTGGGATTGCATCCTGGAGGGGCCTGGCAACCTCATTTTAATCAAGATTTCGGGTCGTATCCCTGACTCCAGGTTAAAGTCTACAAAAGAGCTTTTGTAACCAGGAACAGAGCAAGCTGCGGTGTGCTGGAGCAGACTCACACTGGCTCATGAGAGCCAAGTGTAAAATATTCAGGAACTTTGTGAACTGCTTTTTAAACCACTGGTAGCTTGAAATCTATTACACTGGAGTATTTACACCATGGAAATTGGCACACTCTACAAATCAGGGTGCTTTTTTAAGAGCTAGTTTACCAAGGTATGCATGGCTTCTTGCAAAGCCATTCCTTTCATTGGAAAAACTATTCCAGGGGTAGGACCAGAGAAACCAGTTTCATATATGGAAAGATCATAGCCCTCTGGATCCCTAGACAGCTATGAGGTCTCAAAAAAAAATGTAATGTTGATAGAAACTTTGACCAGATAAGGGGCTGTGGCTTCAGTCTCTGTGCCAAGATGGTAAATGTAAAAGCTTTAGCTGAAGTGAAAATTACATGTAAACATTGGGTTTTATAGAGCTGCAGGAGTCTGTAGTAATAGTCTGTGAAAAAAAAACACACATACACACAAAAAAACCTTTATTGAATTCTCAGCAGGGCAGTGGCCTCTCAGGGATGTGGCTTCCAGAGAGCAGTCTCTGGCCCCCAAGTCTTGCAGAGAGGGGCTGACACCTGGGATTGAGCTGACTGTGCCCCACGCTATAGGGGTTGCTGTAGGAGGGACACAGAGCTTTGAATAGTCTATGTAGGAGCTTGAATTGTGTCCCCTCAAAATGCATATGTTAAAGCCCCAACCCCTAATGTGACTATATTTGGAGACAGGACTTTAAGGAGGTAACTAAAGTTAAATCAGGTCATAAGGGTGGGGCCCTAAGCCAACAGAACCAGTGTCCTTATATGAGGAAGAGACACCATGATGTGTGCACAGAGAGAAAAGGCCATGTGAGGACACAGCCAGAAGGCAGCCATCTGCAATTCTTGCTGGACATCTACCTTGCCAGCACCTTGATCTTAGACTTCCAGCCTCCAGAATTGTGGGAATATAAGTTTCTGTATTTAAGCCTCTCAGTCTGTGGCATTCTATTTTGGCAGGTCTTGCTGACTAATACAATCTACAATGCAGATTGTTTGTTTTCTGTTTTTGTCTGTTTAGTGATTTTGCAGAATAAGACACCTTTCCATAATTCTTCAGACCCTCTTAGTCTTGCCTGTGATTCTCAATGGTCCCAGTCACCCAGCTGGGAAGCCAAAGGGTGGAACTCTATAGACTGAGTCAGAACCATGGCAGGTGACTATATTAGGGAGACTGAGATTGAACATGGGGAGAACTTGCCAGTCAGCCTCTAGTTGTGAGATCGTGGGCAAATCCTCATCTTTTCTGTGTTTCAGTGTTCTCGTCTGTAAAATGGGAGCAAAAATACTATCCTCCCTCCATAAGGTTATGATGAGGATGAAACGAGATAACGTAATGATAAGCACATAGCACCATGCTCAGCGAGGAATCCCTCCCAAAGCACAGGCAGCCTGGGTGCAGCCTGGGTGAGACACAGGTCGGCTGGCGCTGGCACTGGTGGGTGGAGGAGCCCAAGGGGATGGGGGTAGGGGGGGCCTGAGAGAGGAGGGTCTTGGCACCGCAGGAGACTTGTACTGTCGAGGAAGAAGTCATCTTACTAGGACAGCTCCTCTTGACACCAAGACCCGTCCCCAGTCAAATTCTTCTGTTTCCTGATTGTTCCCAAAGGGGCTGAGACCTTCCTCCTCTGGAGAACCTTGTGCATCTTAATAAATAAGGTAAGAAGTAAACGCTTCACCAAAAACCTGGCTTTCAGCAAACACTCAATAAACGTTAACTATTTCTATCCACACACCACCCACAAGCAGTTTCCACCTCACCCGTCCGTGCAGCTGTGGCCTCAGGCTTGAGGCATAACATGGACCCTTTTGATCAGACTGGCATTGGGTAACTTTATTAACCAACTTGGTTCAGCTTTTCTAAGGGAAGAAGCTCTGTTGGTGTCAAAGGCTTCTCCAGGCCCTTCCCAAATACCCCTGCTTAAACAGGCTGAACTCCCCAAGAGCGACCCCCGCCAGGACGCAGCAAAACCCGGCAGTGGTCCTTCCTGACGTGCTGGTCCTCCTCACCCTGCCTGCTGGTGGGCAACTCGACTCTGTGACTTTACTGAACTCCAACCCGCTCGCCTCTCCATGCTCGTGTCCTCCCCTATAAGCGAGAGCTCTTGTGACCTGGGAAAGAACCAAAACCATCACCCACCCTGACCCCGGACATTAGCCTTGCAGCAGGATCGGGAGCTACAGGGAACAGCTCCCCTTACAGGTGGTCTGAACCCAGGGGAGTTCGCCTCACTGAGTCAGACTCGATGGGCTGTGACACTCGGGCCATGGTGCTTTGTATCTGACTCCCAAGGGGCTCTCCCTAAAGTGACTGCAAGCTCCTTCAGCACTTTTCCATTTTTGCATCGGGCTGAGCACCAGGGATGCTCGGGTAGAAATCACTTTGTGTCTCTGAGTCACCTTCTGGTTAAAGGGACTTTAAAAGTCAGGTTCTAGGATGGCCTGCTTTGTACCTACAAGAGAGCAGGCTTTGCAGAGTCAGGCAACATTAGGGGTCAGTTTACAATCTAACCTTATCAGGGACCTGGTTGCTAACGGATCTTTCAATAGAGATTAGTGATAACAAACTCAGCAAAGAGCTGATTCCTTTTTCTTTTTTTTTTTTCTTTATAGCACAATGGTAAATAACATGGGCTTTTTTTTTTTTTTTGGCTGCGTTGGATCTTCGTTGTTGCACGCGGGCTTTCTCTAGCTGCAGCAAGCGCGGGCTACTCTTCACTGCGGTGCGCGAGCTTCTCATTGTGGTGGTTTCTTTTGTTGCAGAGCACAGGATCTAGGCACGTGGGCTTCAGTAGTTGTGGCACACGGGCTCAGTAGTTGTGGCACACGGGCTTAGTTGCTCCACGGCATGTGGGATCTTCCCGGACCAGGGCTCGAACCGGCGTCTCCTGCATTGGCAGGCAGATTCTTAACCACTGTGCCACCAGGGAAGTCCAAAAGCTGATTCCTGAGAAAGGAATTCAGGTGAGGAAAATTCTCCTGCTGATTCAGAGAAAGGCAGTCACAAGTTTCGAATATTCTGGAAACATCACATCTTTGTATAATTTACTCTTTCTCTCAGCAAGGAAGCAGGGATGAGGCAAAGAAACCTAGAAGAAACTGAATCCTCCTTCTGAGAAGTTGTAAGAGGTCAGGAGGGGGGTCCTTAATTAAACATCAGAGATCAAGGCTGGAGAAAAACTGCAGACCAGGGCTCTTGAAAAATCTGGCCAGATGTGGCAAACACCTAAGACGGTTAAAAGATTCAGAGTCAATGAATGTTACTCCATCCTAAGGAGGACCAAGATTAAACTAAATAAAGGATGGCAGCACTAGTAATGAAGATACTGTTTTATGCCTAGGTGCTTGCGTTTCTTTGGATCTAACTCCAACTACAGATCCTATTTTTAATTAATACTTTTTATTCTTTGTTCTTGGTTATTTTCATAAAAAGCTCCATTTTAGTTTGTTTAAAGAACACCAATGCCACTAGGAAAGCATACTTCAGTTACAAATACCTTTGGGGAACTAAGCAATTCAAACCCAGCTAACTATCTGGTGGCAGTTTGTTCTAAGCATAGACAAGGAACCTCAAAGGACATAAATAATCTGTGGGGTACTAGTGATGTGAATCTATAAAGTTATTATAATTGTCATAATGAAAAACCGCACCCTGGAAGGGACAAGATTTAAAAGCCTGAAAATAATGATAGCCAATGTCTTAACAATGAATGAATAACAGTGAAGGGGAATCCCACACGGCATTTTCCTGGGGCGACGCTCCCATGCTTTAGGCAACAATGGCTATAAATGGTTCAGGCAGTATGGCCAGGGGGAGGCCCAGGGCTTCTGCCAGACCCTGCTTCTCTGGCTTCATCCCTTTGTTTAGGTGAAAGGGATGAAAAGAATGTTCCCTAAAAACCTTACAGACACAAAGAGCACGGCAAGTTCTGCAATAGTGAAGGCGGACGTATCTGTAAAACATAAAGTCAGAACCCTTGGAGGTTCCAGGAGCCCAGGGAAGATCCCTGGGGTTCTGAGATATCCTGGGGCAACCCCTTTGGCTCAGACATGTAGAAAAGGAAACACTGGGATCCCAATAAAGAGATGGCAAAGTTCCCTGTGGCAGAAACACTTATTCCTCGCCAAAACTCCATGTGCTCACCCACCGTCCGAGCCCTCTGATCAGTTAGGGACCACGTGGCTGACAGCAGAAGTGACAGGTGTTGCTTCCGGGCTGAAATATGGAATCTGGCAGCAACACAGCAACTCTCTCTCTGTCCTCAGGGGCCGCAGAGGCCGCATGTTGAGATGTCAGGGCAGGATGTAGAGTAGAACTCTTCCACCAACCTGAGTTGGCCATTTTGCAAGAGCACACGGTAAGCCTTGGAGGTGTAAACCCTGAGAATCAGAGTCGATTGCTCCTCAGTTTAGCCTAGCTGGATCCAGTGTACACACTATGCATACCTCGTTCCGGTGTCAACCCAGCAATCAGACTAGCAGGCCATAGAATCTCTCCCAATAACTCAGGTGTGACCTTGAGAAAGTCACTTTTCTTCTCTGGGTATCGTTTTCCTCTGTGGCAACTTAGAGCTGGATAAGTTGACCTTTCTGCTCTGTTACTCTCTCGTTTTGCATTTTTGAAAATTTCAGTCTAATATCAACTCAAAAGTTACTAGTTACCAGTACTAGTGTCTGTCTATCCCTGTCTATGTATCTACCTATCTGCCTCTCCATCTACCCATCTATCTACCTGTCAATCCATCCTTCCTCCCGCTTCACTCCTGTTTTGTTATAAAGGGAGCTGCGACAGTTGACATAGTGTTTGGGACTCCCCAGTTAACCTCTCTTCCCTGCATCCTGAAGAGACTTCCAAGTATCCCAGCTATCATTTGCTGTGACGGTTAATTTTATGTGTCAGCTGGGCTGGGCCACGGTGCCCAGACAGTTTGTCAACTGTGAGCGTGTTTTTTTGATGAGACTAACTTTTTTTTTTTTTTTTTTTTTTTGCTGCGCCACACAGCTTGCAGGATCCTAGTTCCCCGACCAGGGATTGAACCCAGGCCATGGCAGTGAAAGCGCTGAGTCCTAACCTGGACTGTCAGGGAATTCCTGAGACTAACATTTAAATCAGTGGACTTTAAGTAAAACAGATTGCTCTCCATAATGTGGGTGGGCCTCGTCTAATCAGTTGAAGGCCTGAATAGCACAAAAAGACCAAACCCCCCTCCCCCCCGGGGCTTCCCCAAGCAAGAGAGATTTTTCCAGCAGGCAGCCTTTGCACTTAAACTGGAACATCTGCCCTTCTGAGTCTCCAGACTGCCAGCCCACCCCACAGAGTTGGGGCTGGTTGGCCTCCATAACTACCTGAGCCAATTCCTTATTATATGTATATCCCATTAGTTCTGTTTCTCTGGAGAACCCAGACTTATACTCTTGCCCAGGGAAAAGTAGAGTGGATCCCTGGGCCTGAGTGTGGAGAGGGGATGGGAGCCGAGCCAGGAGCAAATCGAAGGGACCAGGAACCCAGATCCCTGTGCTGCCCCCTCCATCCACTTCCACAACATTATCCCCGCCTCCCTGGCACACACACCTTCTAGCAACCAGAGAGTTAGGGGCTTAGGGCTTTAGGGCAAAGCTCCCCCAAGCCTGCTTGCCCAAGGTCACAGCCACCTTCGCTCTGTAGGCACTGCTCCCAAGGTGGCAATTGCTCCTGGTCTGGAAAGCAGGGACTTATGCAGTCAGGAGACACCTGAGCGAGTTGTTAACCAGTCCAACCTCAGGATCTTCCACAGTTGAATGGGAGTAACGTCTGCCTCTCCCTGCCCTCTGGCCTGTGGGAGGATGAGCGGAGAACAGTGTACGAAGAGTGCCTCGTGAGTGCTATGCAAATATGAGTGTTCGTGTTGAGATTCGTTGGTTTCACCGGCTCACTTTCTGCTAAGAACTGTGCTGGGTGGTGGGAAGCCAGGGATGAAAGACACATTCTGTCCTCAAGGAGCTCCCCATCTAGTGGGTGAGGCAAAGAAATGAGGGATTCTAGAAGTGAGTGGAGAGTGCTCTAATAGAGACGCATCCAAGGTGAGACGGGAGCACAGGAGAGGTACTCCCTCCTCATCCCAGAGGGGCGGGTGAGGCTTCCTGCAGGAGGGGACGTCACTGAACGATGAGCAGGATTTATCTAGATGAAGAAAGAAGGGGAGGGTGTTCCAGGCAGACGGACCTGCAAGTGCAAAAGCTTGGGGGCATGAGAGAGTTTACATGTTTGGAGCCAGGGCTCGCAGCCCCCAGCAGCCAAGGGTTGGACCAGGAGAATGAAGAATAGTGGACCAGGTACAGCCCAGAGCATGTGGGGAGGCAGGTGGTACCCACTACCCGGTTCCATGAGGACTGGGCCCTGTCAACACATCATCCCAGCCTCAGGGACCCTCCCTCTCTGCTGACACTGCCTAGGACCAAGAAACTGCCAGACTTGTCCCCAGCCACGGCTTGAAAGGTGGGATCCCTGGAAATTCCTCCCCTCTGCACCGCGAACAAGAACGTGTACACACATGCGACAGACACAGATACGCAGCAATACTTGCTCAGAGACACACAGGGGTGCAGAAATTTAGGATCCTGCTCCGAATGTTCTAACGTAAATATAAAAGGCCACAGGCTCACAAACACACCCTAAAGGTCCTGCTCAGAATTTGCCAACACAGGACAAGCACTGTCCTACCACCTGCACCTCAGAACTATCCCGCCTCCCCCCACCTGTACCCCTAACCTGCCCAGAGCCACCCAGTGCCCCCTCAGCCGGTCAGCTCTCCCCACATCCACCCCCTCGGCCCCATAGCCCCCTTCCTGGGATGGTTCTGCCGAATTGTTTTCAACACGAACACTCAGAGCTTGGGAAGACTCAGCAGCTACTGTGCTGTGCTTTGCAACTCGCCCCTCACTCCTCAATTCTTTTTTTTCTGGAGAACACTTAGCAGGAAAGGCTAATCTATGAAATCCCTAAAGATCTGAACTTTCCGCAGAATTGGCTGCAGCTGCTAGTGGGTTAGAGTCTAATTGGAGTGGAGCAGAAGCCAGGAGCTGTGCTGGGAGGAGGGAGGGATGGAGCCACCGCCCAGGAGCCATGCCTGGCCGGGGTTCCCAACCTGCCTTCCCGCCGGGGCAGGGAGCTGAGAGAAAGCAGAATGTCCGGGGCGGGGAGGAGACACACAGGCTGAGTCCAGGAAGGCGGAGGGGTCAGGGGAGCCGGGGTTTGGGTGACACCTATCACTGCTAGCATCCTAGCCAAATCTGAAACTCCCAAGAGCTGGAGGCAATGTTCACCCTTGCTCCCCACCCAGCTCGCAAGACCAAATCCAGCTACTGTCTACACTACCCCTCAGATTGCCTCAGGTTGTGAGCCGATGTTGCCCGGAGGTCAAACAATCACAACCCTCCCCAGCAGGAACTAGAGGAAGGCCAAAGCGGAGCTCTGTAAGGGCAGAGAGAAATTCAAAATAAGAAGCTTAACTCTCCCTGGTGAAAATAACAGAAGAGACTTGCCCACCCCACCTCACTCCCTTTTCTTAGAGCGTTTACTTTAGAAAACTTGTAACTGGAAGTGCTTTCTCGGCCTCTTTGAAATGTATGTAAATCTTTTCAAAAGTCAGATAAGCCTCTTGCCAGCTTTATGACCCAGGCATGTCTTTCTCAAGGACCCAGGAACCATTTCTTTGAACTGTAATCATCCAGGAAGACAGCGCCTCATCTCCTAGTTTCTGCGGGAGGGTAGGACTCTAACTTCGCCTTCCAGTAGCCAAATTAGCTCTTGTCATAAAGAGATGAGTTTATTTTTCTTTTGGATAAAGGCAGTAAGCCAACACAGAGGGCCACACCAATAATCAGGTGAATCTAGGATGAACTACGCATGACCAATGGTGCTATCAAGTTCTCTTGCTTGATGGCTGGTAGCTGCTTGTCTAGAGAAAAGGTGGTGATTTCTTTCCGTCTTTGCACTCTCTGAGCAGGTGGCCTCACATTCTGGTTTAATGCTGATTCAATAATGAAATTGTTTTCTTTGTCTGCTACCTCCACGGAGAGGTTTGCTGGGCTGGGAGGAGAGTTTGTTTTAAATTCCATTTCCCCAGTAATTCCCATACTCTCCTAAAGGGAGTTTATGTCAGTGTTCTGCCCAGGCCCTTCAGAAGGAGGGAGGGCCCAGAGTGGAGCGGGGAGAAGCACGTGGGCCCTGCCAAGGTCATATCCAGCACGGATGACGGAGCCTGGGCGTCACCTAGAAGAGGCGGGCTCAACTCCACCCTGGACTGGCCCTCGTTTCCCAGCTCCCAGCCTGCCCTCCTTACAAGGCTCCTGGCCCTGGCTTCACCTTGCTCTTTCATGCATTGATTGTTAAACTTCTTTTGTTTTCCCCTTCAGCATAGTAATCCTATTCAGCAGTTCTTTTCCACTTTGCATACAAAGCCAGCATATAATAGATGCACAGATTCCATTTCTGTCTCTCTGCTGAGTCCCCTTTGTTCCCAAAGTCAACCTCATTCATCTGGACCCCATTCATGACAATTTTTTTTTATCACTTTTCTAGACAAAGACTAAATTACACTTGGCTTTTTCTGTGAAGAAAGATTATGTCAAGTAAATATGTCAAAGAACTTGCTGGGCAGCATTTAATTGATTTGAGAGTAGGAATTCTTTTCGAGCATTTAACGACGTCTTTGCATACTGGATTGTTGGATGTTGATTCTTTTTTCTCCTTCTTCCTCCCTCCCCACAGCTAGCTGGGAAGCCAGCAAAGGGCAGGCCCCTTGTCACCTTATCTCTGCCCTGGTCAGGTTGGAGCTGGTCAGCTGCCTCTCCAGGCCATTTGGTTCAAGCCTTTGGCGTCGAATTCTCAACACTGGCTGCACTTTTACCACCTGGGGAGCTTTAAAAATATATGTGCTGATGCGTGTTTCCCACCCCATCATCTCTGCCTTAATTGATCTGTAGTGGTGCCAGGGCAGCATCCGTCATAAAGGTTCCCCAGTGATTCTAAGGTGAATGGAGTGGGAGCTCTGTCACTTGGGTCAGGTCCCTCCCTGTGAGTTAAGAAGCCACCGGGTGACAGCTGAGAGGCAGCTCAGCACAGGTCCCACCTTCCCTACCCTGGCTGCTCATTTAAGCACCTGAGGAGCTTTTAAAAAATACAGATGCCTGGCACCAAGCTTAGTGACTCTGATTTTATCCGGCTGGGGTGGAGACTTGGGCACCAAGAGCCTCTGGTGTGCACCCGGGATGAGAACCACCCAGATGGGGGAGGGAGCCCTGACTCCTGAGTCAGACTGACCAGAACTAGAATTGTGGCTCTGCTGGGTGACTTTGAGCAAGTTAATTAACTTCTCTGAGCCTCAACCTTCTCATTCCCAACACTGGAATGGGTACCCACGTTGAAGGGTTGACTGCAGCCGACACACGTAGGGGCTTCCTCCACCCTCCCGGTACAGCAGGGGTTAAATGTCTCCATAGCTCTCCCTTGGGCAAATTTACTATCAGTAATTAACTGTGCTACCCATACAAATTCAATTTTTATCAATAAAAGGGTGCTGCTTTGGGGATGAGAAAAAGAGGATGTCTGTCTGTCCTCCCAGTCTTTGGTAAGTGTCACGACAGCGGCTCCTTATCTCATAAAACCCCATTCAGGGAGCTGGCACTTTTAAATCAAATTTTAGTTCATTAAACCCTGCCTGGAGCTCCCTAGGGGAACTCTCTGCATATATTTAAAGTCTTGCATGCTAGATCTCATTGTAAAGAAATGAATGCTTTTCTGTTAGAAATAATCACATTTGTATCACAATATAAATATGAAGTGATTTGGCTCAGGAAGTGAGCGTCAACCTTGAAATCAGATCAGACGGGTTCTAGACTGTTTGTGTGCCTTTGGCCAATGCCCTTCACTTCTCGTGGCCTCCATTTGCTCAACTAAATTTTAGACTGAGATTCTAAAAACTGGGGTTGAAAATAGTGCTGCTGCTACAAAGGCTGTGTGGTCCTGCATCTCGTCCCTGATGCCAATATCTGTAGGCAGAAGATGTGGTGTCACAGCGCTGCAGGGAGTGACTGCGACACTTTAAAAGAACCTCCTTCCCCAAAGCGCACCCTTCCATCCAGCTTTCTGAACCTGCTCTTGGTACCACACTCCGCCAGATGTAGAGCAGGATGAAGACAAAATAGCTGCGGATACTGCCTGCCAGCCCTCAAATAGATTGTGGTTTGGAGGTTCAGATAAATCATGCATGTAACTGACTCTAATGCACAATAGAAAAGATGTCCAGCTGGGGGTCAGGGCAGGCTTGCTAGAGAAGGTAGTATTTTAACTGTGTCTTGAGGGGGAGTGGAGTTTAGGTAATGGAACAGGAAATGCCTTCTTCCCCATGGCAAGCATGCTGAGGGGGCCAGGAGGTGAATGGAGAGTGGTGTGAGCGGAGGGGCCTAAAGAGAATCCATGGGAAATGGAGGGGAAAGGCAGGCCGGCAGTTCCGGGGGGTCTTGGATTACTTTAGCGTGTTCCTAGAGGTGAAATCGCCGGTTGAAACGAATGCGTATTTTAAGACCTTTGGTATACATTGCTCAAGTGGCCTCCAGAAAGGATGCTCCAATGTCCACTTCAAAGACAGTGAGATGCCAGGAACTTTGATCTAAACGTGTGGGATGAGGAGGTACAAGGCCTGTGAGTTGGGATGCAGTCTATCCTGTCAGTTTAATAAATATTTATGGGTCACTGGGCCGGCTGTGGAGGTGCAGAGATGAACATACACATGACTGCTCTCGGGGAGCTCAGTCTGGCAGGACAGACAGACCACAGTCCAGCAGTGTGGGCTACCCTGGGGCTCCCTTGGAAGCTACAAGCAGACTTTTGAGTGGAAGAGTGTGCTTTCTGGGTTTTTCCTCTTTGAGGCACCTCACTCACCTCTGCAGAGTTACTTACATGGTTCTACCTGTTCTCATCAGGTTACCTGCTCTCCAAGGGGCAGCTCAATTTCCCGGCTGCAGTCCACTTTCTGCCGAGGTCCTTATCCCAGCCACTCCTTCAGCCTTGGGGGAATTTCCAAGGTGCTTGGCGGCATCTGCCCAGCTCCCTGCAGGTGGTATAGCTGGGCCTTCTCAGGCCCACAGGTAGGACAGCCGCCACTGGGGGTCTAACCTGGGAAGCCCTTGCAGTAGGCATCCAAGGCCTTAAAATATGCATACCTGTTGACCCCTCCTTTAGAAATGATCCTAAGGAAGTAAGCATGAATATTTGAAAGATTTATCTACAAGATTATGCCTGAGACCATTGCTTATGAGAAGAGAAAATAAACGTTGAAAACAATCTAAATTTTCAACCATAGGAAATAGGTTGAATAATTTATGGCATAGTCGTACAATGCCAGCATTATAAATTACACCATGGAAGCATATTTAATACTGTGAAAAGAAAGTTGAAGACAAATGAAAATATCACATTGCAAAATGGTATTACTGTATGATTCTATTTATGATAGAAAAAAGTATATATGTACATATCTACAGAGACACAAAGAAGAAAGAACTATGCATAAAAAATATAAAACATTAGTGATCTCAGGATAGTGAATTAGAAGAAATTTAAAGCATCTTCTCTGGATGTTGTCTATAAGAATGTTCATTACTTATGTAATCAGAATAAAAGAGACTCTATTTCTTAAAGTGACATCTTCCCAGGCACAGGGCGATGTCTCCCATCTGAGATATGCTCAGGCAGGAGCTGGGTACTGGGTGCTGGGTGCTGGGTGCTGGGTGCTGGGTACTGGGTGCTGGGTGCTGGGTGCTGGGTACTGGGTACTGAGTGCTGGGTGCTGGGTGCTGGGTGCTGGGTACTGGGTGCTGGGTGCTGGGCAGCCACACTGCTTGGGAGCAGGCCTGGCCCAGGAGGGTCCTCCAGAGCTCCTGGTGCCCCAGGGCTCAGCCATGCAAAGTGCCATGCAGCAACCCCTCTTATGCAACGTGCTGCAGGAAAAATGCGCCTGGCAGCCTGGCCTCAGCCCTGAGCAAACAGATCTCCCCACTCCTTGGCCTCATTACAGGCCATGAGGAGACAAGCCAGGACTCAGGCCCGATGATTGCATAAAAGAAGGATGGATGTATTTCTGGTCATTGAGTTCGACTCCACTGAGCAGACATAGTTGAACTTCCCCTCCCTGACTGCTCAGCCCATACAAGCCAGGCGCTTTCTTCAGGGAGCCTTCCAGACTAACCCCACCATGCAGTGTACTCTGAACGCCCCTGCTCTAATTAATAATTAACATTTGTAGAGTGGCTACCAAGTGCTTTACTTATAACAACGCGAATCACCCTGACAACAACCCTATGAGGCGGTACTGCAATGCTCTCACTATGAACAAGGAAATAGAGGCAGAGAGAGAAAGTAACTTACCTAAAGTCATAGGCTTATAAATCACAAGGATTCAAACTCAGACAGTGTGGCCCCAGAGCCAGCCCTCAGAGACACCATCCATACAGGCTCTCTGGCACACCACTGATGTCACAGTCATGTTTCCAGGGTGATTTTTGAGTTGTTCCCAGATTTTTCCTGGAAGACTGAATTCCCCAAGGGTCACTGAGAAGGTGCTGTGTACCCAGCACAGTTAGGATTCTAACTGCAGGAGAAGTGAGGGTAGCCTAGAGAGCTAGCTTCCAGCTGCTAGAGGCGTGTCTACAGGTGAGTAGGCAAGTAGTGCAGTAAAACATCTTTAGGGACAAAATTGGGCTGGTGACTTGGGAAGCCTCAGGATGCATTAGATCTCAGCCTTATGTCGGATAGAAGGCTTCTTGCTACTTCTCCACAACATCTTCCCAAATGCCTGTTCAGCCCCGGGTACCTGGGTAGGGTCCAGCTCTACACAGGATCATGGCCCGAGTCCTTCCACTCCAGTGGGGAAGAGAGATTAGAGTAGAGAAAGAGCACGCAGCCCAGAGGCTGAGCCTATTGGAGTCAGTCTCTTGGCTGTCATCTCTTTCTTTAGAGTTTCCAGGCTGGATTCCAGCCCGGCAAGTAAGGTACCGTTACCAAGATTGGGCAAACCAGCACAAACATATTAACAAGTTATCTCCACATGGTGGAATTAGGGATGACTTTTTTCATGGCTTTGCTTCTTTGCATTTTCTAATCTTCTACAGTGAACATGACAGTTTGGTCAATTAAAGCATAAAGGGAAGGGAAGTCACTGTTCTTGCTCTGTTCTTCGCAGGGCTCTTTCCCCAGCCGTCTGTAGACAGCTAAGCTCAAAGTGCCCTCTATTCCATGTGACTTCCTCAGAGCCCCTTCTGTCCTTCACACCAGCAAATTCCCATCGCCACCCTCTTCTTTTACACCCTCCACTGCACACTAATCTACTCAAAACCTTGCAGATTGCACAGAGTTTCACACGCCTGAGGCTGCTGGCCCCCCACACCCTGATTTGATGAGAAGTCATCTTTCCTGTCTTTGAAGATGATGCCTGGAACCACGTCTCCACCTGGACTTCAGCCCCAATTAACTACTGGACATCTGCAACCAGAGGTTCTAAACAACCACACTTGCAACACACACCTTAGTCCCACCCTTCTTGCTCCTCAGGTTTATTGTCTCTGCCAGCGGTGCCATCACTGAGCTCTAGGTGGGAAAGTTTATGGAACTATCACTGCTTAGTTTCCTCCCAGAAAAAAATTCAGTTAACAGGGCTGGTGTTCCTTTATTCAAAATGTCTCTTGGGTCTTTCCTTCTTCTGTTTCCTCACTCATGCTCCTGGAACCATGGCTGAGGTCCAGGACTAAATCGGACTCATTTTTTCATCTCTAGGATCTAGCATACCGCTCAGCACATAGTATGCTCTCAGTGTATGCTTTCCTGGTTGGATGAATGAACAAATGGGTGCGGAAATAATCTTTTATAATTTGTCTCTTTGATTTTAGTTTTTTTCGCTGAAATTCTTCTTACATTTCTCTGCCAGTTGAATCACATGGTGACTTGACCATGTGAATCCCCTCTCGTGCTTTTAATGGCTCCCACTCTCTGTCAAGGCCCTTCAAAATCCAGCCCCTCTTTCCCTTTCTTTATAAAGAATTTGTTCTCTCGCTCCCTGAGCCTCTCCTCTGGCTATGATTGCATGGAAGCCAGTGGACCTCACGGTGGGGCGTCCATCCATCTGCGGCACTGCTGGGACCCCTGGCCCTCCTCTGCTTTGTTAAGCTTCAGTCTTCAGCTCAGTTGTTGGAGGTGTGTGATCATGAAGTCACTGTTATATGTAGTCAGAGTTTATTCCAGGGATGTTTACTGAGGGCCAACTACGCGCCAGACACTGCTAAAAGCATTTGCTCAAAGCTTCATTTAACAGTCTCTAGAACCCTTACTATGTATCAGGCCCTGGGCTAGGACTGGGCAGACCCAGTCTTGACTCTCATGGAACTTACATTCTCATGATGGAGACAAAAGTATTAACAAATTAGTAATTAACTGATTGATTGCAGTTTTTGATCGGTGCTATGTAGAAAGAAACATGGTGCTCTGACAGATAATAACAGGGAGGACATCCGTCATTAGCAGAAAGAACTCAAACCATTCATGCGTCTGATAGGCATCTATGGAGCTCTTACTATGCATCAGGAGCTCTTCCAAGGGCTGGCAAGAGTGAGGTGAATAAGATATGGTCTTTGCCCTTAGGGAGCTCACCCCTGAGAAGTCACATACATATCAGAAGAACCAATCCAGTCTACCACCAACCCCACCCCCCACACACAAATATTTAATTTAGGGGAAAAAATAGACCCATTATTTGACTGAATTATCCTGTTGCTTTCTTCGTCCAGTCTGTAAGCTTGTATAGACCTTCCTCACTGCGGGTTGAAAGGCATATTTCACACAAGAGAAGGTGCTTGGGATTGCCTAAAATTAGAACAGAGATCTAACCTTTGTCTGCCTTTCTTCTCCTTCAACAGGGCACCACCAATGGCTCTGCAAAGCACAGAGCTCTGTGAGACCACCCTCAGACCCCGGCACACATGTGAGCCTGCAGCTCGTGGCTGACCTCAGTGCAAAACCACAGGGACCACAGCGGCTGAGAACTGTGACCTCTAATGATGCCACTTGCTGGGCCCATCACTTGACCACTCTGCATCTCAGGCTTTCATTTGGAACAGGGAAATAAGACCCGCTCTATTTCTTCCTGTGGGTTACTGTCAGTCAAAAGATATCATGGAAGTGCTTTGAAAAAGAAAAAGCAATACTCAAATCCAAAGGGTTAGAATTACCTCTTTTTTTAATTGTTAAGGTTGTCAAGGTTCAGACAAAAAGGATTTTGTTTTGTTTTGTTTTTGGCTGTGCAACGCAGTTTGCGGGATCTTAGTTCCCTGACCAGGGATTGAACCCACGGCCTCGGCAGTGAAAGTGCGGAGTCCTAACCACTGGGCTGACAGGGAATTCCCACAAAAAGCATTTTTAAGTTTTACTATTTAAAAATAAAGTCAAGTGTATGGGAAGTTTGATAATACACCATAGTTGAGTGTAGCAAGCACTGTTCACTGTGTACCCAAGACCCATTTCTCCTCTCCTTCTTCCAAGCTCACAGAACCCCAATTCTTTCAGGAAAGGAAAGAGCTTCCCTTCATCTACCTTGATCTACCACAGCCCCAGAGGGGAGACTTATGATCAGTCTAAATCAGTCATGGCAATCACATTCCATTTGGCCAGTGATTGGTCTAAGGATGAACCTACATCCAATTTCTGGTCAATGAGAAACAAGGGAAAATGTGACTTCTCTTCCCCAACTTGAAACAGAATTTCAAGAGGAGAAAACATTTTGCTTCTGCCCTGCCCTTCCTACCGGGCACTCGTGTGACGACGTGACGCCTGAAGGAGTAGCATCCATCTTGCAGCCGTGAAGCAATAAGCACAAGGGCACAATGGAACAATAGAAGGTCAGAAGGAGCAGGAGTCTTTTTATTTTTTTTTTCAGTTTTCATATCTTTTTTTCTTTTCTTAACATTTTTATTGGAGTATAATTGCTTTACAATCGTGTGTTAGTTTCTGCTTTATAACAAAGTGAATCAGCTATACATATACATATATCCCCATATCTCTTCCCTCTTATGTCTCCCTCCCTCCCACCCTCCCTATCCCAACCTTCTAGCTGGTCACAAAGCACCGAGCTGATCTCCCTGTGCTATGCAGCTGCTTCCCACTAGCTATCTGTTTCACATTTGGTAGTGTATATATGTCAGTGCCACTCTCTCACTTCGTCCCAGCTTCCCCTTCCCCCTCCCCGTGTCCTCAAGTCCATTCTCTAGTAGGTCTGTGTCTTTATTCCTGCCTTACCCCTAGGTTCTTCATGACCTTTTTTTTTTTTTTAGATTCCATATATATGTGTTAGCATACGGTATTTGTTTTTCTCTTTCTGACTTACTTCTCTCTGTATGACAGACTCTAGGTCCATCCACTTCACTACAAATAACTCAATTTCATTTCTTTTTATGGCTGAGTAACATTCCATTGTATATATGTGCCACATCTTCTTTATCAATTCATTTATCGATGGACACTTAGGTTGCTTCCATGTCCTCGCTATTGTTAATAGAGCTGCAATGAACATTGTGGTACATGACTCTTTTTGAACTATGGTTTTCTCAGGGTATATGCTCAGTAGTGGGATTGCTGGGTCATATGGTAGTTCTATTTTTAGTTTTTTACGGAACATCCATACTGTTCTCCATAGTGGCTGTATCAATTTACATACCCACCAACAGTGTATGAGGGTTCCCTTTTCTCCACACCCTCTCCAGCATTTATTGTTTGTAGATTTTTTGATGATGGCCATTCTGACCGGTGTGAGATGATATCGCATTGTAGTTTTGATTTGCATTTCTCTAATGATTAATGATGTTGAGCATTCTTTCATGTGTTTGTTGGCAATCTGTATATCTTCTTTGGAGAAATGCCTATTTAGGTCTTCTACCCATTTTTGGATTGGATTGTTTGTTTTTTGACATTGAGCTACATGAGCTGCTTATAAATTTTGGAGATTAATCCTTTGTCAGTTGCTTCATTTGCAAATATTTTCTCCCATTCTGAGGGTTGTCTTTCCATCTTGTTTATGGTTTCCTTTGCTGTGCAAAAGCTTTTAAGTTTGATTAGGTCCCATTTGTTTATTTTTGGTTTTATTTCCATTTCTCTAGGAGGTGGGTCAAAAAGGATCTTGCTGTGATTTATGTCATAGAGTGTTCTGCCTATGTTTTCCTCTAAGAGTTTGATAGTGTCTGGCCTTACATTTAGGTCTTTAATCTATTTTGAGTTTATTTTTGTGTATGGTGTTAGGGAGTATTCTAATTTCATTCTTTTACATGTACCTGTCCAGTTTTCCCAGCACCACTTATTGAAGAGGCTGTCTTCTCTCCATTGTATATTCTTGCCTCCTTTATCAAAGATAAGGTGACCATATGTGCGTGGGTTTATCTCTGGGCTTTCTGTCCAGGAGCAGGATTCTTGATGATGTCACCGAGCTACTGCACCTGCCTTCCTCCAGGCTTCTGGTTAAAAGAGACTATGAAATGACCTTAATGCCTAAGTCACTGTTACTTGCAGCCAATAGCATATGTAAATCAGTGCAATCTCTAAGGAATGTAACTTGACAATATATTTCTGTTTTGAATGTACATGCCCTTTGATTCAACAATTCTATTTATCAAGAAATTCTCCCATTGATATACTCACACTGTGCTCAAATAAGTACATTTGAGTGAATTAATGACAACATTATGTATGTAACAATATGGTTAAATTGATTATGGTACACCTGTAAAATGAAACATATGCTGACTTTTAAAGGATTGGCACACCTGTGTATTGGTAAGAAATTGTGTTTTAGATATATTAAGTGAAGGAAGTGAGATTAATAATGGTTGAAGTTTGTCGATGGTACATGGAGATTTGTAATGCCATTTTTCCTTGTAAATGTATTGTGGAGATTTGGAATTTTCCAAAATAAAAAAATTTAAAGGCAAAGGGCAAGAACATTAGTGTGAATAATATGACATTATTTGCAAGTTTTTTTAAGGTAATAGATGTACGAAGGACAGAAAAAGAATATCCGTGGAAGGACACACCATAAACTGGGAATGACAGTTACTTCTAGGGAAAAAAGGAAGACTGGGGGGAGACTGAGTTTTCATGTCTTTTTTTCCCTTTTGAATTTTTTTAAAAAATAATATTTTATTATACAGTATTTTATTTTAAAATAAAATAATTATTAATCAACCAAATGCAAAAAATAAGTAGGGAATAGATAGCTAGGCAGACAGGCAGTCCATATCCTCTCACTGTGGTCTCAAGTGCTGCTTGATGTTCAGGCAATAACTCTGGTCCCAATCTGAACTGTGACCCCAAAAAAAGGTGATGCTGGGACAAGTAACCTGAGGCTGCTAAGGCCCCTGCCTATAAGCTAAGTCTCTACTTAGAACCAAGTTACAAAGATGTTGGGGACAAGAAAAACTTGATTGTAGTGGGTGCTACAGGCTATATATGAAAAACAACATAAAACACCATTTCCGTGGGATGTGAAAGGTTTTCTTCAAAGTGTAATTCCATTGTAGACACTTTTTTAAAAGCAGAAAAGCACAAAGAAGAGGTTAAAAATTCCTGATCCCACTCCCAGTAGTGACAACATATATTTTGGTGTGAAAGTGCGTGTGTTGGCATGTGTGTGATCAGAAAACACATACCATTTTATAATCTGATTCTTTCCATCTCACAAAATATAATTATTTTTTCCTACATCATTAAATATTATTTTTACAACACAATGTTTAATGTGTGCATATTGCTCTTATGTGGCTTTTCAATAATCTTACCAATTTCCTATGTTGGACATTTAGTTGGTTTCCCACATTTTGGTGGCAGTATAATTAGAATTCATGGTCAATGCTAACAATCTGTGACTTCCACAAATATATAGCTCAATTTCCTTTCTCCCTTCCTCCCTCCCTCCCTTCCTCCCTTCCTTCCTTCCAAAAATATTAAGAGCAAAACAACCAGGCTCAAACAAAGCAATCATAAAAGACATTTTTTAGGTATTGGGGGAAATTGAAACGCAGACTAGCTCATGATGTGAAAGAATTACTCTTGTGTGATAATGATCTTGTGATAAAGGTAGAAATGCTTCCTTATTTTTCAGAGATATATACTGAAGTATTACAGGGTGAAACGTCATGATGTTTGTAATTTGCTTTAAAATATTTTAGCCAAAAAAATTAATGAAGCAAATATCGAAAAATAATATTTGTTAGACCTAAGTTTGCGATTTTCATTTAAAAATATATCTTGGAAATTAACTACTTTGTGCAATGCAGTAGGCTATCAACCGGGGGTATAGCGGTGAACAAAGGAGACCCTTGCCGTCCTGGTGGAGCACAGGAGACTTTGGCGAGCATGTTCCCGTTAGGAAGTCTCCAATGCAGCATGACTGGTGCCTCCAGGCCGTGTGAGCCTGGCTTTCCTTATTCCCTCCACACCATCATCACTGCAGGTGTCTTTTCGCAGGCCGGGCGCACAGCGGGTCGTTCTCGCTAACCCGGGGCTTCTCAGGCGCCCAAGGCCGGCGGGTGCCGCCGCCCAGCGGAGCTGGCTGCTGGGCCTCGCCGTCCGCGCACCACCGACCAGCGAGGCCGCCGTCCGAGCCCCCAGCCGGCTCAGAAGAACCCCTCACCGCCGCCCTGTCCCTGGCGCCCGTTCCCCTAGGCCCGCAAGGCCGATGATGCTGGCGCCACCTCGAGGACTTCTCACTCCTGCCGGCCGCCCCCAACTTTTCAGGCGGTACCCGAGGGTGCACGCGGGGCTCCTGGCGCAGCGGAGTCCCTCCCTCGAGGCCCTGCCCCGCTGCCGCCCGGCCCGACGCTGCCCCGCCGCCGGACAGGGCGGGAGCTGGCGCTCGGGGTGCGCCGGAGCCTGCCGGGCAGTTGCGCAAGTTGCGCTCGGGCGGCTATAAGAGGGGCGGGCAGGCATGGAGCCTCAGAGGAATCGAGGAATCGCGGCGCCAGCAGCTGCGAGGTAAGAGCCGGCGCTCTCCTTTCTCCTTCTCCGCCGGTCTTTCTTGACAGGCCACTCCATCCTGGGGAAACTGAGGCGGGCGAAGGGCAGAACGGACGGCTTGGTTCTGGATTGTGGTAACTTTGCACCAGAGTTCTGACCGGAGGGGAGGCGGCTGGGAGCCGGGAGCGTTGGATTTGGGGCTGAGCTGTGCCTGTGCCCTCGGGGCGGGAATCTGAGCTCAAGGAGCCAGCCAGGGCCCCAGGAGACTGCCAGAGCCGCCAGCCCTGTCGCTGAGATGCTTTGCAAATGGCCTTGAGCACACCCCCAAAGATCAGGGTACCCCGCCGCCATGTGCAGGGGACGTGCGTTGAGTTTCTGAGGAGTGCGAGTTAGGAGGGTTTTGAGTTTCCGAGGAGAAGCCTTGCTCTGCAGGTGAGATTTCAGGCATCATTTTCCAGCAGGGTTTCTGACTTTTGAATGCGAGGGGCTGTATAAAGCCCAGGACCTAGGAAGGGACGAGGTAGTAGAGGTGGGCAGAAAAACTGTCGGGAAGAACCCAAATCTCCCAAAGAAATTATGCTGGATCTCACCATATCGGGCCTCAAAGCTGTGCGAATTGCCTTCTACATTATGGATAAAATAGGGTTTCTCTGGGGCAACAGAACAGCAGGTCATGGGAAAGGCCTGTTACACTTTTCTCACTGTTACCATCTCTCCAGCCAAAACTGATAAAGACACACTCTTGGCAGGTGAGACCTACCAGCCTCGCTTATGGCCTGCCTTCCCTCCTGGCTGCTTTAGATTTCATTGTGGATGGGTTTGCCTTTACACTCCAGTTTCTATAGCTTAAAGGTGTGGCACTTGGGAAAAGTGAATTCTTAAACAGAGTTCAATCGAGTGACATGGTGGCCTGGTTGTCATTTGAGGGTTTTTTGGTTTGTTTGTTTGTGTTTTCTGGGGGCTGCATTGTGCAGCATGTGGGATCTTAGTTCCCCAATCAGGGATGGAACCCGAGCCCCCTGCAGTGGAAGTGCGGAGTCTTAACCACTGGACCGCCAGGGAAGTCCCCTGGTTGTCATTTGAGACCACCAGCTTTGGAGAGGATGAGAAGGTAGTCTGCAGGGGAGGCGGGGCAGAGGGCAGGGACTTGAAGACGCCACCCCAGGAGCACGAGCTGGACGCCTCCCGCACTGACCTCTGTCCGCTCTCTGGTGTTTGCTCTGTAGAGCGCTGAGGCGGGCAGTGGTCAGCTGACACTGGTGGGACAGAGGGTATCCAGTCTCTTTCCCACCAGGACGGTGAGCGGAATCGTAGTCACTCCCACTCTAACGCCCTCCTGAGCGGGAAGGCCTTGCTGATCCTTTCTCCCATGTAGGCAGGGGGGAAAGGCAAGAGAAAAACAGCGGATGTGATTCGGTTCTTTCCTTTTCAAGCAGTTGAGGACATTGGGCTGAGGGGAACGTTTCCATGTTGGCCAAAGGAGTGTCCTTCTCTTATTTTGTACATCTTAGGCCCAAAATAACTCTTCTTGGTATTTGGGGGAAATATTTTCCTCCCCCCTCCATTCCAGGAAATGGCTCCAATCGCCAAGGACAGAGCCAGGGAGATTGCAATGAATTCCGGCCTGTCAGCCCCAGACGCATGCCTCTCGTGTCTGAGTGGCTCATGCAGGGTACGGAGGTGGCCGCTTGGGAGAGCTCTCCTCACAGAACCTGGGTCACTGTCCCCGCTCTAGCCTCGATGCCACCTAGGGGGACGTGGGGGTCAGTGGTGGTCAGAGAGAGAGAAGGGCTGCAGGGAGGTGGAGTCCTTGTGGTATGTGCATCCTTCGACCACATGCATGTAATTTAAAGGAAAACCGAGCCAAGTTCTCCTGCAATCAGTCAGTCAGTAGGCCCGAGTCCAGTGGCGACAGCTCCCTTGTAGCCTGCCAGCGAGAGCCTTGAAATTCTTCTTTGTCCACACAGTTGTCTCAGAGAAGTAGACAGAGAGGCGGTTTCTGCTTAAAAACAACCCACCTGATGACTGGGCCCACAGAGTCCTTTGCACTACTACATGTGTGACAACAAATGTGCCTTGCTTCTCAGCAAAGTGCATTTTACAGTCTTTCCTGCTCCATTTGTCAGCTCTCTGGAGCGATCGGTGTCAATGCCGATATCTCATCCATCCCCTGGAAGAGTTCATCCGCATCTGTGCACATATTGAGTTTGTACTCTGGGGTGCTCCAGGCTGGGGGTGCCAGGGAAGAGGGGGGAAACCACAGGGAAGACTAGCCGGGCAGAGCAGAGACCTCTGAGGAGGGCAGGAGGCCCAGAGCACAGCAGGAAGAGCCAAGCTGATGAATGGGACCAAGGCAGGGAGCATCTGAGACAATAGTTGAGATGGAGCAGAACTCAGGAAGCTGAAGGGAATAGGGGCCTATGTGGTGCTAGAGGACATCTATGGGATGCAGGAAGCTGACCAAAGTCCCCATGAAAAGGAGACCAGGATGCTGAAGCATTTTCCGTCTTCATTAAGCAAGTTTCTTAGGAATTCCTGCTGGGCAAAAGTGAATTCTAGATCATGACTTTAAAATGGGAGCAGGTAAACCATTGTAGAGGTAGGTTAACCTTGTTAGACAATGAAGATCAGGGATGGGAAATATTTCGTTCGTTCATTCAACAAAAATTTAATGAGCACCTGCTCTGTGCCAGGCCCTTGGGAGATGCTGAACAAGTGGCATATCCACCACTCCTGCACCCGGCAGACATCACTAATTGATCACGGCACCTTCTCCCTCTGAGACTGGATGGAGCTTCAGATTCGTCTCCACTCAGCACTCCAAGGAACTGCTAAAAATTGATCAGAGTTGACACGAGAATTGAAACCTATTTGTTATCCCTGATGAGATCAAATCTAAGGGTAGTTTCTGATGAACGGGAAGAATATAACCCCTCGCACCCACATTCTGACTACCAGTTAAGTATGTTAACGTGATTTCTCAACCAGGCTTCCGGTTGCAAATAAGAGAAAACCACTCATGTTAGCTCAGTGTTTTCAACTGTATATTGCAGCCAACATTTAAAAAACAGAATGGAGACTCTCAAGAGTGCATCCCCCATAGTAAAGGTGAATTTTATTTCCTGACACTTGTTTCTCTTACATGTGTGTATCTATATGTGTCCTGGATGAAAAAATATATTCAGAAAGTTGAAAGCTACTCAAGTGAGTAGTATGTGTGGAAGAGTATCTCACAGTGGAGGCTAAGGACAGGGAGAGCCTAGAACCAACCAGGAAGAAGGTCAAGAGAGAGTCCAGGCCTTGACCATAACCCACCTCTCAGCAGCTGGATGGACCCTGGTCTCTCTTAGCTCTTCCATGCATGTGATGCCAACCGTGGCTACCCTTGATCTTCTGAGTCCTCATCAGAGGCAAACTGGACTCCTCGGGGCACTACTTTAAATTACCAGGAGAGACGCTAATTGACCCAGTCAGGAGCTGGAGGAGGAAGGGACACGGAAAGGGACGAGAAGAGTATTCTGGTTCTCTTGCCCACTATTGCTCATGCAAACATGGCCTCCAGGATTCGTGCGTGTGTGTGTGTGTGTGTGTGTGTCCTGAGCAGGGCAGATTCCCCGAAAGGTCCCGACTACACATAAAATCAAGCCCGGGACATTCTAGCTCTCCAGCCTCACATACTCTACCCTTCTACCATATTGAATTCTCCCAAACCCACCATGGTTTCCCCCAACTCCACACTGTCACCTTGGCCTGGAATGCCCTGCTTGCTCTCTTCCCCCTGGGGAACTCCTGTCCTTCAGGTCTCAGTGCAAAGCTCTCCTCACCTCCCCAGAGTCACCCCCTTTCCCCATGATCCCCCAGTTCCACGTTCCTTCTCTTATAACCTTCACCACGTTGTGTTAAAATGAGTTGTTTAAGCTTCTATCTGTTCCACTGGATTCTGAGTATCTCGAAGGATCAGGATCCAGCCTTCTCTGTCTCTGTTCATCCTTTGTCCTTTCCCCATCCTCAAGTCCCTTCCAACTTGGAGTTAGGGAGAAAGGAAGGAAGGAAGGCTGAGAGGGAGTTAGGGAGAAAGGAAGGAAGGAAGGCTGGGAGGGAAGAATGCGAGGGAGCCCACAGGAAGGATTTCTACAGGGAGAGAGAGGGTGTAGCCTGTCCAAAGCTTTTTCCTTAAAATTAACAGTAAATACCACATCACCTGAATTTAATTCACACTAGCATACCAAAGATTACTGGAGAGAGAGGTATAAAAACCTGATGGCTGGAGAAGAGAAGAAGGAAGAGAGAAGGGTGTGCCCTTACTAACCTCTGATACTTTCTACCGGGAGGAGACAGAGGAGTGTGGATAGCTCAAGGCTGGCAGCCTCCACCAGCAGTTGCCTCTGTGACCCAGAGCTCTCCCCACCTCCCCTCTGACTGCTGGAATCCAAAGGCTGTGGGCAGGGCTGCCCTGGGGCCAGCCAACCTTCTAGCCTGGATCTAGAGAAGTGCCCCCCCACCTTGACATAGAGGCCCCCACTTCGTCTGCTGCATCCCCCAGGACAAGAGGGGAGGTGAGGGAGCTCGCGTCTGGAGGCGGCCAGCTTCTTGGGGAAGGCGGAGGCAAGCTGATCTGTGGAGAAGTGGGTGGGTGGCCTTTCCCGATTTCCATCTCCGTCCTTTTTGTCACCTGCGCTGAAAGCATTAGCCTGGGAGTGATCAGAGCTCCTCACTTCCACAGAAATAGCTTGGCCTCCCTGCACAGCCAAGGTGGCACAGCCCCGCCCCTCCCTGTCCCCCCATCACACCTCCTGTGCCAGCTGAGAGCCGCCATCTTCTGAGACCTCTGCTGGGGGTGCCCCTCTCCTCCACCTTCACAAACCCATCCCCCCCCATTCTCAGGGCCCTTATTAAATGCCACCTCCTCCAAGATGCTTCCTTGATTCCCTAGCTGGAAATAATGGTGACAACAGCTAACATGTATTGGGATTGGCCATGTGCCAGGCACAGAGCAAGCATTTTACATACATTATCTCGTTTCAGCCACATAACAGCCACAGATGGGAATTATGATTTGTTTCATCCCCATTTTACAGCTAAGAAAACTGAGTCTGCAAGAGGTTAGCAAACTTTGCCAAGGTCCTATGCTCCAACTGAAACATAGCGCGGCTTTAGAGCTCATAAGTTTACACACGACTTCCTCCCCTGAGTTATCCAAGGCATTTTAACTCTTTAAACATTATTCCTTGCATTGTAGTTAATTAGGTAAATTCTTAAGCCAGTTGTTTAAGAGCACAGTATTGTTCTTTACTTTTATTTTTAACAAGTAATATATGTAAGTAGTTGACAACGCCGAATACTGTGGTGTACTACCTGGGCTTCCTGGGAAAACCAGTCTTCAGCCCCGACTGTCCCCACTCCTGATCCCACTTTTCTGCAATTGCATGTCTCTTTTCTCTGTCCCTGGCCCCCAGTGGGCGATCAATACATGTTAGCTGTCAACCATCAAACAGATATTGAGTAACTAGTACGTGCCAGGTGCTGTGCTCAGTGAAGCTGTAGTTGCTGTCTTGGATTATCCCTCCCCTCCCCAGTCCCCAAACCCTGCTCTCACCAGCCCTTCCTCCCAAACCCAAAATCTCAGGCCACAGCCAGACCCCACCCAGGTACTGGCATTCAGGTGAACCAAGAAAAACTTGTCTGCCCGTGTCTGGGTGTATAAATTAATTAGCATTAAGTTTGGCTGCACTTAGCAGAGACCCAAAATAACAGTGTCTTAACCAAGACAGAGGTTATGTCTCTCACACACTCAGTACAAGTTCAGAGGTAGGTGGTCCATGCATGTCATCTCGCCTCCAGCAAGTCCTCAGGGACCTGGCCCCCTCCAGCTCCCTACTCCAGTGTTCGTACAGTAAGGCCCCCGTCCTCATGACCCAAGAAGCTACCACATCCACAATTCAGGCATCAGGACAGAGGAAGGGATGGAAAAGGGAGGGGCAAAAGCACACAGCACAAGAACTGCCACTTCGCATTCCTGCTTATGAATATAAGAATTTAGTCGCATCGCCACACCAGCTGGGAAATATAGTATTTATTCTGAATGGCCACATCTCTATCTAAACCTGGATGTTCTACTAATTGTGAAGAGGCAATAGGTACTGGAGACAATCACCGGCCTTTACTAAAAGGGTTAATGTGTTGATATGTGTGTGTGTGCATATGACGTGTTATATGTGTGAGCATGTGTGTTTCATGTTGTGTGTGCCTGTTGGCCAGGGTCCCCCCATCACTTTGATCTCAGATGGGCCTGTTACGAGTTCTCTCTGCAGCCCCCCCAGGGAGCTCCCCTAACCCTGGCCTCTCCTCTTAGGCAGACTTACTCAGCAGCAGTTCCTCAATTCCACGTTTAAAGGAACTATGATTTATTTTCAGCGCCCACTGAAGCATATTATCCATGGTGATAGAGGGGGCTAGTAAAACTGTTTTTCCACTCAGGTATTAAAGAGTGGCCATTATGTGAGAGTGACTATGACCAGAGTTAATCTGATAATAAATTCTCTTGGGAAGGAGGGTGTCATTAACACATGAAACCTAGAAAAGTTTACCACTCTATCTTGTGCTGCAGGGGGAGGACCCAGAAATACCAGGCACCCTCTTGAGATGGCCCAGGCGAGGCGATGGGCAGAATGCTAGATTCAGGGTTGGCTACAGGTAGTGCCGCCAGAGCATTCCAAGCCCTGCTGAGTAATTACACAATTCAAAAAAAGCTGATATTTACTCTCCCTGCCCCCAACCCTCACCCTTACACACACACACACACACACACACACACACACACACACGCACACACACAATGGGCAGGGGCTTTACAGGTTCATTTCAATTAACCTTTGAGCCAGGTGGTGTGATTCATTCCATTTTACTGATGGGAACCAATGCTTTAGGGAATTAAATATCTTGCCCAGATACACACAGCTAATAAGGGCAGAGCCCACTGATGAAGCTTTGGGGCCTAACCACTGTGCTTCCACCTTTGCTAGGGTTTCATGGAATCACACTGAGGGGTTAGCACTATTCAACTCCATTCCTCAAACATTTGGTGGACATGTTTACTCAAGGAATAAGGAGTTAATAGAAGCAGTATTAACTTTTTAGGAGAGAGAACAAGCACAAAAACAGTTGACGTGCCCCCTCCCGAATTACTTAGTATTTTTCATGCATGAAGTTGATAGGGGGGTACAATCTCATAGCTTCATCCTAGAATAGAGCAGGATATTTCTTCTCGAATGCCATGGTCCCAGGAGCTGCCCTTGGTTGGTCATTGGAGTGGCTTGTAATTTGGGCTTTCCCTTAAAGCCTGGAGAAACTGGTAGGGTAGGGTAGAAAGCACCCCAGCCTTTCTGGGTGAAGCAGCTTTGGCTGTGAATCCTGGCTTTGCCGCTTACTTGTTTGACTTTGGACAAGTTAGCGCGTCTTCTTGAGCCTCATTTTTCCCCTTCAGTAAAATTCAGATAAAAAAAACAGGACTTCTCTGGTGGCACAGTGGTTGAGAATCTGCCTGCCAATGTAGGGGACACGGGTTCGAGCCCTGGTCCGGGAAGATTCCACATGTCGCAGAGCAACTAAGCCTGTGCGCCACAACTACTGAAGCCCGCGCACCTAGAGCCTGTGCTCCACAACGAAAGAAAGCCCGTGCACAGCAACGAAGACCCAACGCAGCCAAAAAACAAATTAATTAATTTTTTAAAATACCTTTGATCAACATTATAATATAGAAACAGACTTTTTTTTTTTTCCGCACTGTGCAGCTTGCAGGATCTTTGTTCCCCATCCAGGGATTGAACCTGGGCCACCACAGTGAAAGCACCAAGTCCTAACCACTGGACCACCAGGGAATTCCCAAGACTGCTTATTTCTATTATATTGCCAGAATATGAATTATACTCATATTGCCACCTATGGACAGAAAATGTGTTACCTGTTTTTATCAAGACCCAGATGAGTCAGAACACAAAAAGCAGAGATGAACTTTTTTGCCATCTCCAGGACCTTCATGCTAACATTCACTTACTCTTGATTATTATTTCAGGCTCATTCACACATACCTAGCACGGATCATTGGCCACAGGCTCACACACCTTTAACTTGATTACCTTTTGCCTCATGTATCTCATTAAAACTTTGCTGCTTAATCAAGGATCTGCATGCATATTATTAATGTTAGAATTCATGGTTCCATGACTTTGAAAGTTTCAGACATTCTGGGTGAACGTGTTATATACTTTCTCCTGCCTTCATGCCTTTGCACCGGCTGTTTTCTTGGCCACTTATGGCAACCAGTTTATACTCTTCCTGATCCCTCCTTGGCCTTCAATACCCAGCTCAGTTGACACCTCTTCCAGGCAGCCCCCCTTTGTATTCCCACAATATCTTGTCCTTCTTGCAGAGCTCTTTCTTCCTGTACTGGAATGGCCTGTTTACCTGTTTATCTCTCCTATTCAGCTGTAAGCACTTTGAGAGTAGAGAGCCTCTTTTGTCCACTGTGGCATCCTTGGTGCCCAGCACTGCATCTGATGTATTATCAGCCCTTCCATAAGTGCCGGTTGGATTCAGGCTCCCAGTGGGAGAGAAAGGAAGTAATAAAGCCGGTGATAAATGCCATCACGGAAATATCAGTGGGCTGCTGTGAGAGAGTTAATGGAGAGGACAGTAACACAATCTCTAATAATAGGGTAGTAATAGAGTACACTTCACAACACCTTTAAAGCTCTTTCACACACGTTATCTAATTTGATCCTCATAAAAGCCTGGAGATAGGTATATTGCAGTGGATGCAGGCAGGAGTTTTTAGTGGTTATAGGATATGCCTGAAGTCATGAAGCTAGTAAATGGCTGGATTCCAACCATACCTTAAAAGCCCGTCCGTTTACTCATGCCCTGTCTTCCTGCTCTGTGGTCTACAGCACACCTCACCGTGGTTTTCTTGATCCGGCCATGCCTTTCCCCAAGGGAATGCATTTCATTACTGTATTTCTAGATAATGAATTGTCTTTGAGGAAATGATAACCACAGCAGAAAGCAAATCACGCTTTTATCCGCATCTGAGAATGTGGTTGGTAACGTGACATGTGGGTGTTCTCTGAGATCCCAGCGACATGCCACGTGTGGTTCCTTCTGTTTTCAGGCCCCAGAAGCACATCCCGGGAAGAAAAATGCGTTGTGGACCCCTGTGCCGATTCCTGTGGCTTTGGCCCTATCTGTCCTACATTGAAGCTGTGCCCATCCGAAAAGTCCAGGATGACACCAAAACCCTCATCAAGACGATTGTCACCAGGATCAATGACATATCACACACGGTAGGGAGGGCCTGGGAGACGAGGTAGAACTGTGGCTGGCCCGTGGGGAAACCGGACCTCAGAGGTTGGCTGAGGCTGTGCAGCCTCGCGCAAGGGGCCTGGCGGCCTTGACGCCTCCCTACCGCATGGACAGCTGCCTCTGCTCTCCTGCTCCCCTTGCCTCCCACCTCCTCACTCCCCTTCCTCCCAGACTGGAATCCTAGTGCCCAGGACCAGAGCATAACGGTCCGGTGTCCCCTTGGCAGGTGACCAGAGCCCCAGCAGCACCCTCTCTGGGCCTCCAACACATCTCTAGAACGTTCTAATCATTAGGCATTCTTCCTGGCTGGTAGCTGAACTCTGACCCTGCGAAGCTTCTCCTCATTACTGCTGGTCCTGCCTGTCAAGCCCTTTCACATACAACCCTCTACGTATTTGCAAACGGCTATCAATGTCCCCTGGGTCTTTTCTCTGGGGTCCACAAGCCTATACCTTCAGCCACTTCCCAGATGAGGCCGGTATTTAGAGTTAGGAAGGCTACGTGTGAATCCTCACCCTTCTCTTCTGTATCCGTAAAATCTTAAGCTAGTTAAGCTCCTCAATGTCTTTAAACCCTGGTTTCCTCATCTAGATAATAGGACTATCTTCATAGTCTTCACAAGGTCGTTTCAAGATTAAATTAGATAAAGCAAGTGACCTCCCCTCCCCCCCCCTCCCGCGCGCGCGCGCGCGCGCGCGCACACACACACACACACACACACACACACACACACACACACACACACACACACACACCCCTGCAGAACCAGAACAGAGCATGCCCTCTTCAAAGGTTTTCAGACGTGGCTTTTGATAGCCCCCTGCCTTAAAAGCCAACTTGTTCACCTGCGTGGAGCAATCTGGAGACTTCCACATCTCCTGGCCACTCTGGACTTCTAACAGGAGCCTTGGGCAGCCAGGGAGCCGTTAGGTGGCCGGAAGCAGGGACAGCTCAGAACTAGATAGCGTCTTGAGCATTTCATAGGGAAAAACGCTTAAGTCTCCTTGCTTTCAAAATAGTCATTCAACAAGCTGCACATGATAGACCCAGAGTGTTCCGACCGGTGTGGTGCAGGAAGTGAGTGCCGTGGGCAGCGGGGGAGGGGGAGAGCCCCTCCTGGTAACCAGAGTTATTGGAGTGGAGGAGTGAGACGGGGCCTTGATCCCTAAGGGGGTGAGACTTCGTGGAGAACCTGTCTGGGAGGAAGGAGTCCGCTGGGGGTGGAAGGGTTGGGGAGGGGCCTGTATGGAGGACCTCAATGCCTGGGGAAGAGACTTAGTAAGTAAGAAATAGGGAATCATGGCTGGTTCTATAGCAGAGGCATCTGGAAGAGGAAACGGCCTGCTAAAGCTGGTCTGGAAGTGGAGGGCAGGGTGGTTTGGGAAGGGCAGGAAGACAGAAGCCCAGGAGACCAGCTTGGAGGCTTGGCAGCCACGTGGGCACAAGAAATAAGGGCCTAGGCAGGATGGTGTGGAAGGGGGAAAGGAGGCACCTCCACGCTCGCGGGAAGGGCCAGGGGCTTTGCGGAGCTGACTTCTCTCCCCCTGAGCTCTTGCTCTCCCCTTCCTCCTGCATAGCAGTCCGTCTCCTCCAAACAGAGGGTCACTGGTTTGGACTTCATCCCTGGGCTCCTCCCTGTCCTGAGTTTGTCCAAGATGGACCAGACATTGGCGATCTACCAACAGATCCTCACCAGTCTGCCTTCCAGAAATGTGATCCAAATATCTAATGACCTGGAGAACCTCCGGGACCTTCTCCACCTGCTGGCCTCCTCCAAGAGCTGCCCCTTGCCCCAGGCCAGAGCCCTGGAGACCTTGGAGAGCCTGGGCGGCGTCCTGGAAGCCTCCCTCTACTCCACGGAGGTGGTGGCCCTGAGCAGGCTGCAGGGGTCTCTGCAGGACATGCTGCGGCAGCTGGACCTCAGCCCTGGGTGCTGAAGCCTTGAAAGCCTCTCTTCCCAAAGCTGAGGGAAGAAACCTGAGCTTCCAGGTGTCTGCAGGAGAAGAGAGCCTGTGTGGACATCCTTTATGCAGGCCTGCGGGTCATCTCTCTGTCACTCCTCTAAGCCACTCTTCTTCCAAAGGCAGAAAACTCCAAGGCAGGAAACCAGAGATATAAATACATGGATCCATGCCCACCGGGAAGGAGGCCCATCCAGCAAACAGTGGACTAGATCTGGGATTTTCACAGAAGTCTTCCTCCCTGTTCCATCTCCCTCTCACTGCATGCTTCACCGTGGCCCCGGGGTGATTTCAGACCCTTTGGACGATCAAGCAAAGTTTCCCTCTGAAAATCCGGGGAGCATCGTAAAGGCTACAGGCACACACAGCTGGATACTCCCACGCAACACAAGTCGGAAGCATTTATTTATTTATTATGCATTTTATTCTGGATGGAATTGAAGCAAAACACCAGCTTTTCCAGGCTCTTTGGGGTCAGCCAGGGCTCGGGATGCTGCTGGGGTGCTGTTTCCAATCCCATCGATGGGCCTGACCAAGGCAAACCCATTTTGACTGACTTGAGGGCCCTCAAGTTAGTTTTCTAGAGACTGGCTTTGTTTCTACTGTGATTGACTTTTTTTTATTTTTTATTTTTTTATTTTTTTAGGCTGTGTTGGGTCTTCGTTGCTGCGCGTGGGCTTTCTCTAGTTGTGGCGAGAGAGGGCTACTCTTCGTTGCAGTGCGCAGGCTTCTCATTGCGGTGGCTTCTCTTGTTGCGGAGCACGGGCTCTAGAGCGCAGGCTCAGTAGTTGTGGCGCACGGGCTTAGTTGCTCCACGGCAAGTGGGATCTTCCCAGACCAGGGCTTGAACCCGTGTCCCCCGCATTGGCAGGTGGATTCTTAACCACTGCACCACCAGGGAAGTCCTACTGTGACTGACTTTAAATTACAGTGTTTGCAATGTCATTGCCCTGAATGGATCTCGAAGTGCCAGGTTATTTTTAAAAAGAAGAAGATGAATTTTGTCAAGTGTAACATATAGCCATGTGCAGCGGGAGGTAGGGAACGTGTTGGTGGGAGGGGGAAGAATCCAGAATGTATTTTCTGAATAACATTTGTGTGATGGGCTCTCTGGGTGGGGTGAGGTCATTTTCTCATCTTCGTGGTTTTCATGAAGAGGAGATGACTCCTTCAGTAGGGTTGTGGTGTTTTGCCAGCCGCCCAGGGTCGGAGTGGTGAGGGGGCTGAAGCTGGAGATTGTTGGGGCAGTGGTGGGCTCTGGCCTTCTCTGACTGCTAGAGAGTGGTCTTGCTCATCAGAGAGTGAGGACCCCACATTGGAGACAGTGATCCCCAGAGCAGGGGTCCTTGGTGTGGCCCTTTGAATGGTCTGGGTTGATCCCACACTGGGTTTATAACATGGTAGTGTCCCTCTTTGGGATTTGCATGCTCACCCAAAGCAAGTCCATGTTTCCCATCCATTTGGGAAGGATTTTTATTCCAGTGGGAGGGTGAAATCTATAGGGGGTCTGTGGGCTTTAGCAGATGGTCTCAAGACCTGGGTCAACACTGGGTCAGTGAGTCCCAGGACCCCAGGACCAGCCTCCAGCAGCGCCCTTCTCGCTAGAGGTCATGTCCAGTAGAACAAACAAGGAGGCTTGTGTTTCCCACCATCCTGTCACTGTGATGCAGTCATCACATTACAGGAGGTGGATCTGTCCAAGGAAATTGGAATCTAAGCAACCAATTTTAAGACTGAGCACCTACTTATGCTCAACCCCAACTGGTGCCATGGGCTGAGAACCTCACCAAATAAATATTAAAATCCAGTCCTACCCTCAGGGACCTTGCATTCCAGATGGTAAAAGCCCACTCACCAGCATGCAAAGGCTGTCGTTTCACCATGGCAACTGAGCAGCTGAGCCACAGTGAGGTCCTCAGCAGGTGGGAAATGCTGAGCTGAGGAGGGCAGTGCCTGGGACCCACAGGCTAATCCTGTTTGCACTCGGTAGCCTTTTTACTTTTCAGGGCACGTCAGCATCTATTACTGTGATGCCACATCCCTTTGAAGCAGGATAGCTGAGAATTTAAAAGTAAGAAAATACCTAAGACCATAATAGCAGACAGGTGGCAGGACCAGGACTAGAACCCAGGTCCTCTGACCCCCGAGAGTGTCCCTTGATCCAGGTAACGGTCTCTGGAGATACGAACAGGGTTGGGCAGGGAGAACTGGCGTGCTTGCTGGAAGAGAGGAGTTCCGAGGCCGATTTTGCGGGAGACGAGGGAAGTGAATTGCCTGGAGGAAGGAGGCTGTTTTGTTGAAGCTTTGGCGCTGAGACACCAAGGTGACGGGATAAGTAGCCAGTTACAAAGTAAGGCAGAGAATGGGAAGATGGGAGGGAAAGGGTCATGTTGAAGAGGGCTTCAGGGGCAAAGATGTTTGCTATTGAAAGAGTCAAAAGTTCTAGAGTGAGACTCATGTGACGGACAGAGTCAGACCTGCTCTGGAAAATAAGTCCTGATAATCACAGCCACCCAGTCAGGCCGGGATGTTTTAAGCCTTTTGCTCACAAAACCTGGCACTAGGGCTCATTCCCAGAGTGTGAAGCTTCCAAAATGTAAATGATTGTGTTTTTCTGTAACGTAAAACAAATTTTTTGTTCCAAAAAGTCCAAATAAATTTCCTTGGCCCCTTGGTCTCTGTTTGCTGTCGCCTGTCTTGGAGGGGCTTCGGAAGGGCTGCTTGTGTGTGACAGGGCACCGCCTGGCTGGCCCCGTCCATGCCTGGGGTCAGCTCTGCCCCGGCTTGGCCATAGCCGGCCGCCAGTTATTCAGGCTAAAGGATTCCCCAAAAGCTCAGAGCACATTCTGCACCAGAGTCTACAAATCAGCCTTGAGAAAAACCAAGCACCACATTATTTAAAAAACAAAAACTAAAAAAGAACAACCACAACAAAACCACAAACAAAAAACATGCAACCCAATAACAGACCAGGTGCACAGACTCACAAAGACAGGACTTTTCTGGTCGAGGGCACAGAGCACAGCCACTCACCTCTGTGGTGCAGTTTGGACCTGAGAGTTTCAACCCAAGCCCCAGAGAGGACCCAGGGGGCTGGCCCACCGAAGGTAGTCACTTCCATGGGTGATTTCAAGGGCCCCCTTCCCCCTCCCCCCAAATTGCTCATGGCTCTGGAGAGTTTAATGAGATAATGACCTAGCAGTGTCTGGCTTAGAGTAGATTTAAGTGAATCTCCTTCTTGTCACATCACAATTAGCAGCAGGCTTTAAATGTCAGTGATCTGGGACCAGGGAGCAAGCAGGTGCAAATTCATCTCCAGTGAAGAGGACAGCTGCCCAGCCTTTCCTGGGTGGGGAGGGGCAGGGAGATCAAGCTCCTGACAGAGGGTAGACTGCAGAAGGGGGGCAGTCAGATGTGACTGGAGCAGCCTAATTGGGTCACTTGGCAGCTTTGGGGGGAAGTGTCTGGCCTCTTCAGGCCAGAAACCCAAGGCAAACCAACTTAAATAGAAAAGAGAGAATTTTTTGGCCCATGATTCTGAGAAGTCCAGGCCACGGTCCATCTCTTACAACACTTTCCTCTCAGTCGTCCCCAGGGACCTGGAAGGTGCTGGTGCCATGATCCACCCCAGTCCCTGCCCGCCTGAGGTGCGGAACAGGGGCTGGGACTGTCTGAGCCCTCTCATCTCTGAGCAGACACAGCCTGAGAAGCCCCCGCCCACCTCCACCTGCCGGCTCGGGAAAGCAGCCCCCAGTAGCAGGGTCTCGGGCAGAGATGCCATTCGCTCCTCTGTGAGGTGACTCCCAGGGTCAGAGTGGAAGGGTGTGTTTTTCAAGCTGTACTTCCAGATCCTTTCCCTCCTCAGGCATTCTATCATACTCCCCTGAGGCAGCAGCTCACATCTGCCAAGCAGCTGGCAGAGTCTTGGGGCAGCATCTGGTCATGTTCAACCTCCAAAGACAAGACTTCGGCTGAGTCTAGTGAGAAAAACCTCAGATCAACCCAGGAGGATGTTCCTGAAGACCGCATCCCAGCAGCTTTCTGCACGACAGCACACAACCAAAATATTACACCCTATTTTTCCAAAAGGAATTTAGAGCAATTAATTGCAGGCTTTTAACAGCAGGATCTGACTCTGGTGATGCCTGACCACACAAATCCACCTGGGTTAAGTTCACCAGTGGGGTGCTTAACCATTAAGGTTAAGGTTAAGATTAAGCAACTTAACCTCTCTTAGCCTCAGTTAATTAGCTGTACAATGAGAGTATAATAGCACTGTCCGCATAGGTTTTTTTAGAAGATTAGGTGGTAAAATGGTTGGGAAGCTATAAACCAGGGACTGATACACAAAAAGCACTCGATAAATTATGTTGTCGTTATTAGTATTAATGAGTCAGAGAAGCAAAAGGAATGAGGACTGATGTAGCAGACGTGTTTGATGCCCTCGGCCCACCTCTGAGTTCAGTGCAGCTGAGCCCTACACAACACTCCTGCATCCCTCCACGTTGAAGCCTTAGGGAGCGCTCTCAGCCCACACGGGTCAGCCCAAAAGTGAGGGAGACAGAAGACCCCAGAGAAGCAAGTCCCAACCAGTGGAGGTGGGGGCCAGCCTCCCACCCTCCACAGAGGCAGTTCTGAGGTGTCTTCTACCCAGATTTAGCCCCAGGTGCCCACACCAGTCACCACATCACTAAAGCGCTCTCGGTGGCTTTTCCTCCTTCCGCGTCTCACTCTCCCCGCTCCTCATTCTTGCCTCCCCAGGTCACCTCCCAAATCTACCTCCTGCACCAGAACCCTTGTCTCAGGTCCTGCTTTTGGAGGAACTCCAAGGAAGACAACTGCAGAGCAAATAGAGTGGATTTGGATGCTGGGAGAACTGTGAAGCAAGGTTCCAGAGAGGTGCAGGAACCACACATCCACACTCAGAGAACCCTGGGCCATCCCAGGGGACGAGGCTAAGAGAGGGGTCCTCAGGAAGAAGGGAATCCACTTCAGGAAAGCTTGACTTGGGAAAGAGGTCAAGGACAGGAAGGGGATTCTACTAAGATGGAAGAATTATAAGACAGGAAAGAAGGAAGGAGGGAGGGAGGGAGGGAAGGAAGGAAGGAAGGAAAGATGGAGGGAAGGAAGGAAAAGAATGAGGGAGGGAGGCAGAGAGGGGGAAAGGGGGCAGGAAGGAAAAAGGAGATGAATGAAAAGAGGAGAAATAAGGAATTCCCTGGCGGTCCAGTTGTTAGGGCTCTGTGCTTCCACCAGAGGGGCCATTGATTCGATCCCTAGTCAGGGAACTAAGATTCCACATGCCGAGCTGGGTGGCCAAAAAAAAAAAAGAGGAGAAATATATATAAGGTTAAACATCACCTGTCTTAGTGAGTCCGGGATACTATAACTAAATACCATAGTCTGGGTGGCTTAAAAATAACAGAAATTTATTTCTCACAGTTCTGGAGGCTGGAAGTCCAAGATCAAGGTGCCAACAGATTTTGTTGTTGTGGACAAAATTTGTTTGTTTGGTGAGGACCCACTTTCTGGTTCATAGACCTTATCTTTCACTGTGTCCTCACATGGCAGAAGGGGCTAGGGGGTTCTCTGGGGTCTCTTTTATAAGGGCACTGATCCCATTTATGAGGGCTCCACCATCATGACCTAATCACCTGCCAAAGGCCCCAGCTTTTAACACCATCACATTGGTTGTTAGGATTTAACATATGAATTTGGGGGGAACACAAACATTCAATCTATGGCATCACCTTACGATAACTGAGTGGAGGAAAGTTGAGGCCAAATCAAAGGAATCTGAATTATTGAATATTTTCTGCATAAAAAGTCTTTTTACAAAAATGGGACCTAATGTTGGCATTTCGTCCTTTCACTGAACCCCCACAGCCTCTGTTTGCTCCTGTGCACTAGCTCACAGGGAATCATTTTCGCACAGGTTTCACTGCCATATCCCTCCTGCTCTGGGCCGTGAGCCTCTGCGGGCGGGTCACCCCGCTCGTTGCCTGGCTATAGTGTCTGGCACGATGCAGGCGCTCCGTTCTTACTTAGTGACCAAAGGAATTGAGACTCTTGTATAACAAGTCCACTACTTACATGTAAACCAATTCTGCAAAACACCTGAAAACAGTCCTGGCCGTTAAAGGTTAAACTTCTTATCAGAATCCTGCTCACGCTTAATTTGCTCAGCAAACTTCTTTTTGAGTTCAAAGATATAGATCCAAACCAACTGTGAAAGACAGCCTTGAAGCAATGACAGAAATTTGAATATGGCTTCTGTTTTAGATTATGACAAGGAATTACTGTTAATTTTCTTGGCTTTGATTATGGCATGGTGATTATTTTTAAAAGCTTTCTTATTCATTAGAGAGTCAAACTGAAGTAGTTTAGGGTGAAATACAATGATATCTGGGATTTATTTTAAAATACTTCAGGAAGAAATATATTCTTTTATATATTATATGTATGTATACATATATATGTGTGCATATATATATATATATATATACATATATATATGAAGTTAAATTAAAAAGATCAGCAAAATGTTGACCATTGTTAAAGCTGGGTGGTGAGTACCTAAGCGTTCATTATACCAGGCCCTCTACTTTGAGATAAAATTTCCAGAATAAATATTTTGGGGGAAGGGTCACTCAGCTCAGCCCCTCCACTGTCTGGGCATCTGCATTCTTGGAAAGAAGGAGGTGGTGGAGGGAGGACGGAGAGTCAGGGTGCGATGTGGAGCCGAGCTGCATTTAACTTCACACTTGATGTCACTGCCTGGCAGATGTCCCAGGGTCTGGGGTGGGGGGCGGTAGACTGTCAGAGTGGGTGTGAAACACCGAACTAAAACAGACATTTTGCAAATCAAACAAGGAGAAAGTGGTAAGAGCCAGCTGAAGATGCTGGGAAGGCAAGTCCTGATGCTGGTTAAAAAAAAAAAAAAAAAAAAAAAAGCAAAAGAGTGGAAATCAGGGCCGAGAGCTCTGCCTCATCCCTGCTGGGCCCCAGGGTGACCCGTGGAAGCCATGGACCTTCCCTTCCCCTTCCCAAGGGAAATCGAGGTGCTCCCTCCATGCAGTTTCTCCTCCATATTAAACATACTGTATATAGAGAGAAGCCCTCAGCTCGTTTGTGAAGGAAAATGGGATTCTTGTCTCTTTTTCCCACTTAAGTTATCGTTTAAAGAAAAAAGATACTTCATGCCTACCTTCAAAACCCTGTCCCTGGGACTCCGGATCAGGCCGCAGCCAGGGCCAGGCTCATCCCTTTTCCTTCAGCCCCCTCCCTGTGCAGGGGCACTCTTCACCCCAGCACATCCCACATACCCACACCCTCCATATGAGCTTCAGGAGGTTCAAGGAGTGCAGAACTGGGCAGGCTGAGAGACCTGTTTGGAAGGTACATGAGGCTTCCTTCCCCCATTGGGCCAAAGCCAGGCCCTGGGCACTGAGTGCTGCTGAACCTCGGACAGGGCCTTCGGGTCTCAGGCCAGCATTTCATCCCGGGCAGATGTCCCCCAGAAATATCACAGGTCAGGAAACCAAGCCTGAAGTTGCCCGGACTGCCCCACCCTTTCTTGGCCATAAGTCCTGAGGAAATGCCAACCCTCACAGCTTCACCTTTTCTGTTCATAAAATGCGTGTGTTTATCTGAGGGAGAACCAGCAGGTGCAGCACTGGTCATAGGAAGCAGAGCCTCCCCCCCACAGTTGGGAGAGAGTCACGGAAAGGGAACCTCTCCTCCCTTCCTCACATGGGCTCGGACCTGGCGTCTGACACAAAACCTGGAACTGGTCTTCACAACCCGGTAATTATTTGGAGATCATGGACACAGCCCAGGAAACCCCCTCCATTCTTGAGGAAGGAGGGATCGATGACCTTCCTACCCTTGGGGAGCGTGGCAGGGTGTTCATTATTTATCCCATGTATTGGATGATGCAACCAAGGCTCAGAGGTCTCACAAGACTTGCCCAAAGGCTCCCATCTGAGGATTAGAACCTGGGCCTTCAGACTTGCAACACCCAGGCTGCATGTACATACAGCATTCCCCCCTTAGCCGCAGTTTCCCGAGGTTTCAGTTACTTTCAGTCAACTGGGGTCTGAAAATACTACATGGAAAATTCCAGAAATAAACAATTCATGAGTTTCAAATTGCTCACCATTCTGAGTAGTGGGATGAAATCTCTCGCCCAGGATGTGAATCATCCCCTCTGTCCAGTGTATCCCACCGATTACTTAGTAGCCATCTCAGTTATCAGATCCACTGTCTCAGTATCACCGTGCTTGTGTTCAAGTAACCCTTGTTTTACTTAATAATGGCCCCAAATCACAAGAGTAGTGATGCTGGTAATTCAGATATGCCAAAGAGAAGCCATACGGTGCCTTCAGGTGAAAAGGTGAAAGTTCTCGACTTAATAAGGAAAAGAAAAAAATCGTACGCTGAGGTTGCTAAGATCCACAGGAAGAACGAATCTTCTACCCATGAAATCGTGAAGAAGGAAAAAGAAACTTGTTATAGTTTTGCTGGCATACCTCAAACTGCAAAAGTTACGGCCACAGTGAGTGGTCACCGCTTAGATAAGATGGAAAAGACATTAAATTTGTACAATAAGATATTTTGATGGTGAGAGAGACCACATTCACATAACTTTTATTACACTATATTGTTAAAATTGTTTTATTTTCTTATAATCATTGTTGTTAATCTATTACTGTGCCTAATTTACAAATTAAATTTTGCCATAGGTATGTATGTACAGGAAAAAGCATAGTGTATACAGGGTCCTGTACCATCTGTGGTTCCTGTGGGCTGTGGAACGTCTTCCCCTCACCCTGCCTTGCCTTGCCTTTCCTGTGCAGTTAAACCAGTGCTCAAACCATGTCAACAGGAATCATTCTCTATCTCCCAGCTCTACTTTCTTCAACATTGGCATCATTCTTAGATGGTAGCAAAGGCGACCACAAAAACTCCAGGCTTCTACCTTCCAGCTTGGCAACCACTCAGGAAAGAGAACATCTCCTTCCTAATTGTTCTAACAAAAGTCCCAGGACTGACTCTCCTGGGACCTGGCTTGGCTCACATGCCTATTGCTGAGCTAATCACTGTGTCCAGGAGGATGCAGTATTCTGATTGGTCGAATTTGAATCATTCCAGAAACTGGGGAAGAAGGCAATCTTACTTGGAATGAGAATGGGGAAGGGGTAGTCTCCCCCCAAAAAAGAGGGTTCTAGTACCAAAAAGAGAGACAGGAATGGACTTTAGGAAGACAGAAAGAATAGCTGATCTCCTCCAGGAATGCTCTGAGCAGCTCTGTCCTGGCTCCTCTGATTCCTGACAGCTTTCCAGAGCATTATTCCAGTTAGGGTTTCTTTCTGAGAAAGGGAAGAGAAGAAACTCACTTTGACCCCTTACTTTTTTGTACAAAGATTTAAAACCAGCTCCGACTGCCTCTTAACTTCAACTACACAGCATCAAATTAAAAAATAGCCTTTGACCCTGGACTTAGAAAAGGGTGGAATGATTGTCCTGGGTGCTAAGAACTTCTCCTGATAAGAATGGGAGACATTTTGTTATTGGTTATACTGGACTGGGCCTTGATATGAAGTCATCCAAGTTGTCATTGCTCTTATTTGGGTTATTTTATTGGTCTCTCTGCTTTGTCTGGGGTCATGCTTTTCCACTGGGGAAATTGCTTCCTTTTTCCCTCCCTTATAATGGAATACCTGCTGCTGACACTTTATATTGTAAGGCATGGTGGTTCTGGGCACGTTACCATAAGCATGATGATCTTAATGACCCCTTACAGGAGGATAGCACCTTGACATCTAGAAAAGACTTTCACACCCATTATTACATTTGATCCCCACAATAACCAGGGCAAAGGGGTATAGTATTACACTCATTTTCTTTAGATACAGAAATAGACTCAGAGAGGTTAAGTGACTGGCTGAAGGTCACAGAGCTACGTTGCCTTGGGCAGCAGGAAAATATGGGCAGGAATAAGCAGGCCTTCATTCAAGGGTTCATTTATTTAACAAGATTAGACTTTATTGCTGCAGAGTTAATCAGAGCTAACTCCCCAGTGGAATTAGTTTGCAGTACGCAAACCGCAGGAGCTCAGAAGGACCAAAGTACAAACACTGGGCCATGGTGCCCCCAGCAGCAATGACTAGAGTCCTGCCCAGCATGTCGGCACTTGGGGGTCACCCACAAGCAGGTTCAGCCCTGCTGTGGAACTCCTCCTCCCCTATCCAGCTCCTTCTCTCCTCACAGGGGCTGGTAGCTGGTCCAGGGATGGGACTGGGGCTTTGGTCACAGAGAGGGAGGGGACAAGTCTAGCCAGGCCTGGAGTGCTGGGGAAGTCTCAGGTTGAGTGGAAACTCCAGCCTGATATGCTGGAGGCTTCCAATCCAAGACCTCTCTTCTCCCGCACCCACCTCGCTGCCTTTTCCCCAGTGCCCCTCCTCCTCGCTGACAAGCCCCATCAGAGAGACAGCTGGCGGCCCTCCTTGGCCTCCTCACAACTCACAGATTCTGCTCATCACCAAAGAAAGGAAGGGGGCAAGGTGGCCAGAAGAGACAGTGCCTCCTGGCATGGGAGGAAGAGCCTCTGGGGAACTGGGGACCCCCCCCCCATTCTTTTGTCCTACCCCTAGAAACCTCCAGGGATCCTCTCACCCAGGCCCTCTGCCTGCGTCCTGAGCAAAGCACAGGTGGCTGAGGTAAATGGCGCCCCCTGCAGAAGTGGGCCCTGACCCCGCCCTTCCAGCCCTGTCCCTGGGACTCATTGTCAAAGTCCTGGGCCGGCTGGCAGGAGAGGAAGTGACCTGGCCTCAGAAGCATCCGGGAAACCCACTCTTTGTTGGCCCCGGACCTCACAGTGGGGCATAGTAGATCAGAGAGCTTTCCCAGTGTTGTTTGAGGTGAACAGGACAGGGCTTTTCAAAGTCTGCGCGGGCCAGAAGAGAAAGGATCCAGTCAGCTCACCCTGCCCTCCCCGGCTTGAGCGAAGGTTTCCCTGGGCCATCAAGTTGCATGCTGCTGGGAGGTTTCTATTCTAGAAGGTTCGCCAAGTGTCAGAGAAAAACAGTGGATGCCAGAAACTCATCCATGTGAAAGGATTTGGTTTCCCCCATAGGAGAAAAATCCAATCACACCTTCTCCCAGTTGGAATATCTGCAATTACCTCCCCCCCAGTAAGTGGGAAAAGAATGTCAGGATTAATCAAATGACATCACTCTGGGAACCCAGTGCATCCCAGCACCAATCCTTTTGAAAGGCCCCATATGGGAAGATAAATTCAATTTGTCTTGTCTAGGGGAAAAATGAGTTTTAAATACGTTGAATCAAAAGTGATATCTTATACACCAGACATTAGCGATCCAGAACAAACGCCCTGGGAGAAAAATTACCCTGAAAATTGCAAGTAGTCAGGTTGCCGAAGAACTGGGAATTTATGCTACAGTCCAAGCATGGAAAGTCCACTCGGGACACCCTCATGTCCTGGGCTGGGCCCTGGAAGACTGGGTGCCTCAGACAGAGCCCTGGTTCCCAAGGGCCGGCCTGGGCAGCTTCCCTCAGGGACACCTCCCGCCCACCTCCCAGAGACCTGCAGCCTCAATGTCTTCCAGCTGGGCTGGGATGCCATGGCCTGAAGAACCCTAGAGAGCCAGCCTGGCCAGAGCAAGGTGGTGAGGGAAGGCTGGGGAGAGAGAGAAAATGTCCAGCTTCCACTGTTTTCCCAAGCCTAGTGGACACTGATGCTATTAAAAATCTAGTTTACAAACCCTGGAGGGTACTGGTTGTTCTCTTCCAAGACAAGCTGGTGGAGTAGAAAGCTCCAGTCAGGAGATCTGGGTTCTAATCCTGGCTCTGCCAATAGCTGGCTAGTGCAAGTCTCTTCTGCTTTCTAATCCTTAATTGATAAAACAAAGAGCTTGGTTTAAATGATATCCAGGATCTCTTTCAATTCCCTAAGATATTTTTCTTTCTTTTTGTTCTCCTTTTAAGAGTGTAGAGCATGGTGAGTATGAGCAGTCTTTCAAATCAGTCTGCTTGGCTCTGAATCCCAACTCTGCTGCTTTTTAACTGTGTGACCTTGCGCAAGTAACTAAACCTCTCTGTGCTTCTATCTTCTCTTCTGTAAAATGAGGATAACAGTAGCCATCTCATAACTTGTGAAAGGATAAGGTGAATTTACATGTGCAAAAGGCTTTTCGTAGCTCCTAGCACACAGCTATTATTTACTGAGCAACTACTGTATGCCAGGCTCTGTACTAGGCATTGTAGATGCAGAAATGAGCCAGAGAGACATGGTCCCTGCCCGCCAGGATGTTACTGTCTCCTATCAAATGCTGTCACAGGAAGCCCCTCTGTCACAGGCACCCGTGTGTATCCCTAAGGATGGGGTGATTCCTGGCATTCTGCCTTTGGCGTGGGGTTGGGCATGGAGCAAGCCCCCCTATTGGTCCCCAAAGCACACATCAGCTATCTGATCTCTCAACTTTTCCCTTCCCTGCTTCTTTGTTGCTTTTGCACTCCTGATTCCATTTGAAGTCTAACTTCAAAGATAATAGAAATAAATAAAAACTGCAAGAGGGGACTTCCCTGGTGGCACAGCGGTGAAGAATCCGCCTGCCAATGCAGGAGACACAGGTTTGAGCCCTGGTCCGGGAAGATCCCACACACTGCAGAGCAACTAAGCTCGTGTGCCACAACTACTGAGCCTGCGCTCCAGAGCCCGCGAGCCACAACTACTGAGCCTGTGTGCCACAACTACTGAAGCCTGCGTGCCTAGAGCCCATGCTCCGCAGCAAGAGAAGCCACCACAATGAGATGTCCACGCACCGCAACGAAGAGTAGCCCCTGCTCGCCCCAACTAGAGAAAGCCTGCGCACAGCAACGAAGACCCAACGCAGCCAAAAAGAAACAAATAAAAAATAAATTTATTACAAAAATAAAAATCTGCAAGAGAATTTCCTCCTCCTCCCCTACCCCTTTCTCTCTCTAATTTTCCTCTTGTTCATGTTGCATCACTTGGTCTCACAGCCTCGCTCCACTTGCCCCATTTGGGGAGCTTCGAGATTCCTTGGTGACTTCCTGCCCTCCTAAGAACACACTCTGGCCTCGCTCTTCCTAGAACCGGACACGGCCATAATCTCCTTGGTTAGTGAGGCCACTAGCTGAGGGAACATCCGGCTTTGTTTTCCCAGGGGACGGGGGTGGAGGCTGGAGAAAATGCTCTGCTCCTGCACAGTCAGCAGGGCGGGTAATAGGGATCAATCTGGGCACTGTCAAATGCAGATGTGTCCCCAGCCCAGGAGGGAGGACGAGCAGCTGCTGTCTCAGGGCCCAGCTGCGGCCCACAGGCGGGCCCAGGGAGAGGGCGGCGCGGGCCCAGGGAGAGGGCGGCGCTGGCCCAGAACGGGCGGCCTCAAGGGGTTCTGTGCAGCATCCTGGAGGTCTGGAGCTCCCTGCCCAGCCCTGCCTGGCCAGGAGGACTGCTTGATGGATGCCTTTAATAGACATGTTGGGGAGCTGACAGGCCAAGCGTTTATGCCCAAATGCACACTGGCTGTTTAAGGAATTCCCAAATCCCTCGCTGGAGCCTAGCTTATGAAAAACATTTCTAGAGGAATCCTATGGCCTCTCTTGCCACTATGCTCATCCTTGGGCTGCCAGGGGGTGGGAGGGTTGGGGGAGAAGTGTGAAGGGCAGCCCTTTGGCCAATGCTGGCAGGTTCTGGGTCAGACCAATCAAATTATGGCAAATGAGGAGCTGGGGTACAGAAAGTTGTTTGGCAAAGATTTCCTGAGTGCCTACTATGTGCCACGCAATGTACAGGCTCAGGAGAAACAAGAGCAAATAATAGCAAATAGAGGAGCTCGTACTCCAGCTGGGCAGACAGCTGCACAGAGGACAGAAGAGACTGCCAAAGTTGTGAGAAACACACGAAGGTGATCTTTGGGGTCCCGGTGTCCCTGCCATACCTCCCCCACTCCCTCACTTCTACAGGTGCCAGAATCCTTTTACAAGTAATAGTGACCAATGAAGTGTTCTTTCCAGCGTGATTTGTTTAGAGAGGAAATTCTCAAAACCCCCAAACCCTCCAGCAGTAAATAGAGTTAGGGGCCTATAACAGCAAAGTTTTAGGAATCTTGACAGATCTGGGGAGGGGAGGAATTTGGGGGTGGCCCTCAATAAACCACATGCTGGCCTGAGTCAGGATATTTGGGGTCTGGTTCGTGGCGCCCTGTCACTTTAGCTGGGTGAGCTGGGGCAAGTCACAGCAGCTCTCCAGCCTGCCTCTCTGGTTTTCTGTGCTGTTTAGATGAAAGAAAGAGGAAAGCACAGAACCTGGGGCACCACCGGCGAGTTCCACCTGTGAACTTCCTGCCCTCACCCCATAGCGGTGATGCACCCCATCCTCACATAGCCAGGTGTGTGTGTGCTGCTGAGTTTTATGCGGATTACTGTTCATGTTTCTTTATATGTAAATAGTTGTTGAAATAATCCAATATTCAATGAGGATAAACAGCAGAGAAAGGGCCTTTATGCTGAAGTGTGTGTGGAGGGGGGATGTCTGTGACAGCCACATTTTATAATCCTGTGTCGAGCGTCTAAAAAGGCAGCTTCAGGGCTATCTAACACTGGCTAGACGGGAACCAGATTGCCCTGGACCTGGGCTGGGGACGCCGTGGTTGCCAATCCTTTAAGCTGATTTAACCCTGATTTTTGCCCAGTGCCTAGCGGCTGCCCAGCAAACGCTGGCCCACCCTCCTCTCCCAGACACGCCATGCTGGGTCCCGGCCAGGCCTCGCGCCCTCTCCCGGCTTCCACCGCCAGGCGGCGTTTGGCCAGGGAGGCCAGGTCTGGTCCTGCACGCCCAGGTCTTGGGATCGCGAACTTCTCCACCGCCTCTGCCGCCTGCCTGTGCCCCGCCCAGAAGCCGCTCCGCCGCGGGACAGAGGCCGTGGGTTCCAGCTCTGCCTGTGGACTCCCGAACTCCGCTGAAAGGGGCAGGCCGGAATCGAGGTCTGCGCTCCTAGAGAGCAGTGCAGCCATGGGGAGGGTTAACAAGGGCACCCCCCCCACCTGGGATGCCAGGTGCTGGATTCTAATCCTGATGCTAGGTGGCCCTGGGCAAGCGTGTTCACTTCTCTGGGCCTCAGCTTCCTCATCTGAAAAACCCACATGCTGGACTCCATTTTTTAGGTCTGTTCTAGATTAATTATTCTATGATTCCACCCATAAACGTATCAGGTGGGAGGTGAGGCCCTTCTACAGCCCCAGCCAAATCATCCAGCAGCCACAATCATTTGCATCTGAGCCAACACACCAATATAACACGTTTGGAAAACAGTTTTATTCCTTGTGCCAACTTAGGTCTGCGGGTAGTGGCCATCCGGAGTTCTGTGTTGAGAAGGAATCTGAAGCCTTATCTGGGTCCAACAGGAAACAGGATGGTTCAGGGTTAAAAGGCAGCCACCTTTACCAGTTGTGTGATTTGGGCAAGTTACTCAGTCTCTCCCAGCCCAGGGGATGGTAATGTGCCTGCCTCCCGGGTTGGTTGTGATGATGAATGAGATAATGCATGTAAAACTGCTCGCGCGGGGTCTGGTGCATCATTAACGCTCCGCTAGGAAGAGCCAGGGCTGCCTGTGGTGGGCGTGGAAGGGTCGGGGGAGCCTGACAGCACAGGGGTGCTTTACCGGCCACATTATCTTTTTCCCCTCTTCCCAGGGCTGATTTCTGGCTGATCAGGGGCGCCTTTTCTCTCAGAGGGCGATTAGGAATCCCACAGTGTGAGTGAGAGTGGAGTCGGAGGAGACAGCCCACCCCCAAATCCTCATGAAACCTTTGAGTTGCTCCTTTCCTTTCCCTTTTGTCCTGGACGGGATTTATTTCCAGAAACGCCTTTGTGACCCCGCCCCCTGCTCTTCAGGGAGCCCACCCTGTGCCCCTTTCTCGGGCCGAAGCGGGGAGCCGGGTCTCAGTCGCCCCTCCTCCGACCCGGTCCCGGAGGGTCTCAGGCTTGCCTGCGGTAGGGGTCTTCCTCCTAGATTCCTGCCCCCGGCCTTGGGAGGCACGGGGACGGCCAGGTTTACTGCGCACCCCGGGCAGGGGCTCAAAACGCGCTGCCGCTGGCCCCGCTGGCGCCCAGCCGCGTGCGCAACTTGCTGGGTCTCGGGAGAGAATTCCACTCGATCAGCAAATTTCCTTTTATTGCTGGTTTTGTCTACTGGCTTTTCCCCAGTTTCTCTTTTTCCTTCTTCCCTTGAGTCAGCAATGCTTAGCCCAGCGACGCAGATGGGGCAAAGAGGAAGCGACGGGCCCGGGGCGCCCCCAGGTCCCTTTGCCGCGTGCCCCAGGCCAGCCTGGCGCTGCGGCGACCCGCGCTTCTGTCCCGTTTTTCCGCTCACACAACTGAACTCTGCCCCGCCGCCCGGGGCTGGTGCAAGGGCACTGGCCGGGGAGGGAAGGCGCCGGTCACCTGTGGTCTCGTGGGTGCCCCGCCTGCCGGCCGGCCTGCCTGCTCTACAGCTCCCTTCTCTGAAGCTCTTTCCCAGTTCTTTAGACTTGGATGACTTCGGACCCTTTAACACAATGCTTTATATTTAATGCACTTTGTTCTCAGTGAAACTCTAAGTCCTATTATCCCACACTGTTCCTGTCAGCAGCCAAACTGAGCAATAGTAATATAATCATAATGGGAGTATAGCAAACCAGTAATTTTTCATCTGAGCTTTAAGATCTGAAGGGACATTTGAAAGGATCCCTCACAAAAATATGGGGTTGGCCAAAAAAGTTCGTTCGGGTTTGCTCTGTAACTGCTTACAAAAACCCGAATGAACTTTTTGGCCAACCCAATATTACCCTACACTCAGGGCTGAAAGTCTATCAGTAAATGTATTTAGTATAAGTATGCCCCATGCAATATTTGGGACATATTCATACTAAAAATGTATCTGTTGTTTATCTGGGGTATACTTACACTAAAAAATGATCCACTGTTTATCTGAAATTCAAATTTAACTGGGTGCCCTGGTTTTTTATTTGCTATATTTGGTATATAATCCTAGCCCCATGGGCCCTGAACTGATGCTGTAGAAGGACTTCACCTACCAAGAAATCCCCACTCCAGGCACAACCACAAAACCCCTAGCTGTGGGGGAGCCCCCCCCCACCAGGTGGCCTTTGTTTCTCCCCCATTTTACTGAGTGCGCTCACCCAGGATGGCTTCTTCCTCCTCCTCCAATGCTGCAGCCTCTTCCTAGGCTCACAAAACCCCAGCCTACCCGTGCCCAGGTGAGCAACTTGCCCCCCAGCAGGCAATCCAGGATGCTGCAAAGGCCAGGGGTAGGGGGCTCTGCTGAGTAAGCCAATCCCGCCAGCTGGGACTTACGCAGCCCGGGCTTCTTCCAAAGGCCCCTGCCAGAGACAAGGGGGTCCGCCCCCCCCTCATAGCAACATTGGGTGGGGATGCTAGAGAGCAGTGAAAAGGACTTGGAGTCTAGAGACTTTGATTCCACCCCAGCTGAATACTGCTCCCAGCGTTCTCAGACAACTCCAGACATTTGGAGCCTCCATTGCCTTGTCTGCAACAGGGCTAATAATACCTAGCTCACCCCACTGGAGTGAGAGTGAGAGGATGTAAAAGCCTCAAGAATGAATAATGGGGGCTTCCCTGGTGGCGCAGTGGTTGAGAATCTGCCTGCCAATGCAGGGGACACGGGTTCGAGCCCTGGTCTGGGAGGATCCCACATGCCGCGGAGCAACTGGACCCGTGAGCCACAACTACTGAGCCTGCGCATCTGGAGCCTGTGCTCCGCAACAAGAGAGGCCACGACAGTGAGAGGCCCGCTGAGAGGCCCGCGCACCGCAATGAAGAGTGGCCCCCACTCGCTGCAACTAGAGAAAGCCCTCGCACAGAAACGAAGACCCAACACAGCCAAATAAATTAATTAAATAAATTTAAAGAGCCAACATGTTTCTTTAAAAAAAAACAAAAAAAAACAAAAAAACTGGTAGAGTATTAGCTAATACTTAAGCTAATACTTAAAAAGCTAACAGCTTCTATTGTTAAAAAAAAAAAAAAAAAAAGAATGAATAATGGACCAAACGTGCAGATCTTCAACATTCCTGCTCCCTCACTCCCACCTTCCAATTCAGGCACTGCTTGGGCAGCATTTAAACCTTTTTTTTTTTTTAATTTATTTTTGGGTCTTCATTGCTGCACGTGGCCTTTCTCTAGTTGCGGAGAGCAAGGGCTACACTTTGTTGGGGTGCATGGGCTTCTCATTATGGTGGCTTCTCTTGTTGCGGAGCACAGGCTCTAGGTGTGCAGGTTTCAGTAGTTGTGGCACTTGGGCTCAGTAGTTGTGGCACAAGGGGTTAGTTGCTCCGCAGCATGTGAGATCTTCCCGGACCAAGGCTTGAAGCTGTGTGCCCTGCATTGGCAGGCGGATTCTTAACCACTGTGCCACCAGGGAAGTCCCAGCATTTACACCTTTTTAAGAAATATCTCCCAGTGATTATTTGACAGAGCCCTAAATGACAGTGATCAAGGTCCAAATGGGCCACAGAACTGAACCTTCTGGAAACAAGGCCCCCAGCACTTTTTTTTTGGCTGTGTTTGGTCTTCGTTGCTGCACACAGGCTTTCTCTAGTTGTGGCGAGCGGGGGCTACTCTTTGTTGCGGTGCCCGGGGTTCTCACTGCGGTAGCTTCTCTTGTGGAGCACGGGCTCTAGGCACGCGGGGCTTCAGTCGTTGTGGCTCGCGTGCTCTAGAGCGCAGGCTCAGTAGTTGTGGCGCACGGGCTTAGTTGCTCCGCGACATGTGGGATCTTCCCAGACCAGGGTTCAAACCCGTGTCCCCTGCATTGGCATGCGATTCTTAACCACTGCACCACCAGGGAAGCCCCCAGGTCCCCAGCTTTGCTTTCTGACCTATTGCTGACTCGGAGGACTGATGCCCAGCCTGTAGGGGAGCTCTTGGCGTTGACGCATCCTGCAAACCTCCCCAAGGTGACAGCTGCCTTTTTGGCAGAGGACCAGGGAGTCCTTAGCCCAGCCTCTAGGATTCCATCCTCTCCTCCTTGGGCCCCAGCACGGCTCTTGGGGCAGAGCTCCCTCATGGGGCACAGCCCCCTCCTGGGGCACAGCCATGAGGCCCCACGGTGCCAGCATGGACAGGAAGGGCAGAAACTGTGCGATATGCCAGGCTCTGGGGAGACCCTCATCCTGGCTCTGCAGAAACACAGCGGGAGTCGGGGTGCTCTGAGCTGCAAACCCCAAAGCTGAGACCTGTCTGTCTCCATTAACTCATTCAGCAGACACATCTTGGCCACTTCCTTCTCCCCCAGCACTGTGGATGGGGAGGCAAAGACAAACACAGGAGCTTAGAGCCTGGTCCCTCATGCTTTGTCTCTCCTGAAAGTCTCTCCACAAAACTTCCACCACAGCTCTGGGCTGGCAGCTTTCCCTCCTAATGTGCCAGGTTCTCTGAGATACAGGGTCTTGTCCAAAGCCCTTCCCTGCACACCCCTAATTCCATCCAGCTGTCAGAGAGGAGAGAGACAGGGAAAGAATAAGCGGCTGCACAGTGAGGCTGACTTACCAGCGGACTCTGACAAAGGCCCAGGAGACCTGGATTGACTTTTTACATGTAGCATATGTCTATTGCAGGCTTTTATGTGCTGAGCCCTAGGGATACAGGCATAAACAGGACAACGGGTCCTTGCCCTGATGGAGCTTATGGTCTAGCAGGAGAACGAATTAGATAAGTCATAACAATCTAATAATAAATTAGGTAATAATAACAATATAGGTCATAACAATGAGATAAATAATAACAGTGTGATGAGGGTTAGGCTGAGAGAAGTGAAATTGCTGTGGCATAAAGCAAGGGTCTCAGCCAAACCTAGGGGTCAGGGGTCTGGGTCAGAAAAGGGCTCCACAAAGAAGAGGAGAGTGAGACCTGAAGGCTGAGCAGGGGCTCTCCAGGTAGAGAAGGAGACAGAGTAACAGTGTTTTTGAAATTCCCAGGGCAAGAGAGAGGCTCTGGAACCTTGGAAATGTTATGCTTGTATGATTCCATTTATATAAAATGTTCAGAATTGACAAATCCATGGGGAAAGAAGGTATATTCGTGGTTGCGGGTGAGGGGGTTATAAAGAGACTGCTAACGGATTCACGTTTCTTTCCGGGACGATAAAAATGTTGCAAAATTAGGGGACTTCCCTGGTGGCGCAGTGGTTAAGAATCCTCCTGCCAATGCAGGGGACACGGGTTCGAGCCCTGGTCTGGGAAGATGCCACATGCCATGGAGCAACTAAGCCCGTGCACCACAACTACTGAGCCGGTGCTCTAGAGCCCGCTAGCCACAACTACTGAGCCCGTGTGCCACAACTACTGAAGCCCGCGCGCCTAGAGCCCGTGCTCCTCAACAAGAGAAGCCACCACAATGAGAAGCCTGCGCACCGCAATGAAGAGTAGCCCCCACTCACCGCAACTAGAGAAAGCCCACGAGTAGCAACTAAGAACCAACGCAGACATAAATAAATAGATAGATACATACAGAGATAGGTAAATAAATAAATAAGAAAAAAATGTTGAAAAATTAAATAGTGAGGATGATTGCACACCCTTGTGAATACAGGTTTCCCCCAACATCCAAAAGTAAAGTGTTCCTATGAAACATTTTGTTAGCCAAATGGCGTAAAGCAAAGATGCAATTGCCTTAGGACACATCCAGCTAACAGATGCACAAAATACATCAAGATAAAGCACAGATGCTCACAGACACCATGTAAAGCTATGGCGGCTCGATGCTGAGTGCAGTTCCCAGGGAAGGAGCTTGGCGGGGCCACTCTCACTGCTCAGGGTGCGCGCTGCCTCTATAACCACTTGCTGCAAAACAAACGCTGAATCCTGTTTTTGTTTTTCACCTCTTTTCGTCCACTTAGGATTGCTTTCCATTAGTGAAAATAGGTACTAATGTAGCTCTTTCATAAAGGTAAAGTGACTTAGAGCAAACTTTCAAAAAGCAGGAGATACTTATATACTAAAAGCCGCTGAATTTTACACTTTAAAATGGTGAATTCTATGGTATGTGAATGATTACATCTCAATTTTTTAAAGGGGAGACATCCTGAGGCCCACTGAGCAACTGAACGACGTTCAGCTCACATGGGACAAAAGTGAGGGTTGAGCCAGACCAGATCCTGCAGGACCCCCTTCAGATGGACTTGATCAGAGGGCTATGGAAACCAGCGGAAGGTTTGAAGCTAGAGAGTGACATGATCAGGCTGGCACTTTAGGAAGATGGTTCTGGCTGCAGTGTGGAGGGTGCATTGAACGGGGGCCAGGAGGACCAGTTAGGAGGTTGCTGCCATGGTCCAGAGGAGGACCTGACCCAGGAGGAGCGGGGAAGGAGAAAAGCAGGATTCAAGGGAGAGACAGGAAGCAGAACTGACAGAGCACGGGGATTGTAAAGGGAGGGATGAGAAGAGGAATGATTTGAGGGTGATGAGGCAGATGTCACTAAGGGTGAGGTGCCAGGGCAAGTGAGACTGGGGTCATTTATTGGGAAGGGGAAGCCTGGGGGAGGAGAGGCGGAGGAGCCCCGTTCCATCCACTTGGGGCAGGTGGAGTTTGAAGCACCTGCAGGACACTCGGAGGAGAGTATCTTAGACTGCGGAGGAGGTGGCCGGCTCTAGGAGACAGTGCTCAGGAGACAGCCTGGGCAGGCAGAAAGACCCAGAAGGCAGCAGCACGTGAGGTCGCTGAGGCCTTGGGAGTGAGGGAGCCACCCCAGGAGAGAGTGGGAGAGGTCAGGCGGAGCCCTTGGGAACCCCGGCACCTGAGCACAAGATGAGGAAGAGGCCCCTCCAGGAGCCTGAGAAGGAGAAACCAGGAGCCAACTAGACATGAGGGGCACGTGGCGGGGGGGGGGTCTAAGGGAGGGGGTGTCTTGAGAAAAGGGTGTGATCAGCCATGTGAACGCCACTGGGGGCCCAGCCGGTGGGGATACACATGTATTCACAGGGTTCAGGGAGAGGTCAGTCACTGGTGACCCTGAGAAGGTCAGGGTGGGCACCACAACCTGGAGACTAGAGTAGACTGAAGAGGAAGAAGCGGAAAGTGATTCTTGGTAAAAGTTTGTGAAGGGGAGAAGCGCTGCAGGGGGAGAGTGTGAGGCAGGGTGGCGGGGGGAGGAAATTCTGAGAGCCTGGAGAGGCAAGAGATACAAGTTGTGCAGAGCCCACAGCATGGGCTGGAACGGAGGAGAGGGCCCTGAGGATGAGACGCCAAGGATGTGAGAGGCTAGGAGTTGGACAGGTCATCTCCATGGAGGCTGGTGTCTCCAGGGATTATGGCAGGGCTTGGAGCAGAGGAAACGTCAGAAGAGGGAAAAGTGAAAATGCAGAGGGAGGGAGGGAGAAAAGGACCCAAGAGAAAAAAACCTATTCTTCAGGGAGGCAAGAAAGGGAGACTAATGTGTAAAGCTGGAGGATGTTTGGGGGCATCATTTAATGATATTAAATGTCTCTATTTTAATCAAAAAGGCTAAAAGGCTTGATTGAGAATCTAAATTACCCCAGGGACCAAGCTAAATTCCTGCCTTTGCACTTCTTAAATTGTCATAAAAGTCTGAAATTATCAGATGCTTCAGAGTGCATCCCAAATTACAGGACAAAGGGTAACCAAGAAAATGAAGAGTGGCAGGGACTATCCTCCTATTGCCCTGGGACCAGCCCTGCCAGCAGCTGACCACAGCTCCCAGACATGAGTGTCTGCTCACTGGGCTAGTCTGAGGGAGGAGGCTTCAAAGGGGGCATCAACCAGAAGGCGGGAGCTGGGGCCAGATCTCAACTAGACAAGTCTGACTTCTCCAAGGACCCCAGTGGGGACCCAGGAAAAGCTCCGCTCAAGCTCCAGGGGTGAAAGCAGGGTGGGAAGTTCTGTCAAGTTGCAGAAACCATGTCTTTCTTACTTATGTTTATAGTGCCTGGCCCAGTGTCTTGCATATAATATGTCAGCAGGTGCTCAGTCCGTGTTTATAGAATTAAGCAAATTTTATTTAAAAAGAGAGAGAGAGTTTCAGTCGATGGATTGGGGATGTGATGTGTTTCCCTTCCAGACGGATTTTAAATTTAAGATGGGAAAGGGCAGGAGATATTAGCATAACTAACTCTTCACTAGTGGACTTCCAGCTCTCCGTGAAAGGTTTTCTTGTTGGTGGAGAAAAGGTGGGAAGAGCCTTTCCTTTCTTCTCGAATTACCCCAAGGGGCACCGGTCAGTTCAGCGAGCCATGCTTGTATCACCTCTCAGTTAACCTCGCAGCTAGGTGTGCAGGGCACTGAACGAGCACTTTCCAAGGACCCAAGCTCGTCTCAACCTCACCACAGCCCTTGGAGGGAGGGATGCTGTTATGTCCACTGTATCTATCAGGACCTTCAGGTTCAGAGAGGCCCCTGGATGATGCCACTGGCCAGGGGTGGGCCTGGGACACCAACCCACCTTCTGCCCTCAAAGCCTGAACCCATCGCCCCACACCTGCCCCCCACACACACACCTGCCCCCCCATGGACCCTGAGACTGAAGTCACAGCAAGTGGTCCTCTTCTCACTGACTCAGAGCTCGCTCCCTGTGACCCCTTTGGACAAACACCTGCCCCATCTTGTCCCAAAACTTGTGCCAAATCACGTTCTTGTTCTACAGGTAGAGGAGATGGAAAAATCTGGATTCCACTGCCAAAAGAACTTCAATCTGGGGGCAAGGGAGGGGTGGAAGGAGGAGAGAAGTATAAGAAATGACTCAAAAAGAGCTGAACTTGCAAAAACGGCAGAAAAATCTCTCGGGTGCCGCAGAGAAGTAGATTTTTTAACGAAGCTGTGCTAAAGGACTGAAAAATTGCTTATGAGCAGAGGGCAGCGGCCTAGGGAGCAGTTTGACCTGACAGGGCAGACAGAAGAAGTGCCGGGAAGGCAGTGAGAGAGTGGCATGGACATGTATACACTACCAAACGTAAAATGAATAGCTAGTGGGAAGCAGCCGCATAGCACAGGGAGATCAGCTGGGTGCTTTGTGACCACCTAGAGGGGTGGCATAGGGAGGGTGGGAGGGAGGGAGATGCAAGAGGGAAGAGATATGGGGACATATGTATATGTATAGCTGATTCACTTTGTTATAAAGCAGAAACTAATACACCATTGTAAAGCAATTATACTCCAATAAAGATGTTAAAAAAAAAAAAAAAGAGTAACAGTCTTGGGGCTCCTGAATCCACCTGTTGGCCCCATTGTCTGGGGAGCCAGAGTAGAATGACAACAGCCTGATGGCAGTTCGGGGGCTGGAGGGAGGGGAAGGGGGGAGGGTATTCATTCATTTGTACATGAGTCCAGAAGCCTCCCTCTCTTTCCTGGGAGGAAGTGATATTTCTTTCCCATTTGGCTGTCCCTTTGGCACACAAAGCCATCTCTACGCTTGCTTACTCACTCGTCTGGGACTGGGGACCAGGTAACTCCGCGCATTATTTTCGTTGAGGTGGATGTTTGTCGCCAAGACGTGTTTGCTTTTTAACTGAGTTTGGGGATTTAGAAAGGAGTGGGTATGGGGTTCTATTTTATTTGGGTTTTACCTGTGGCCTTGCTCCTGGGCAGCCAAGGAGTCCTGTGGCCTGTGGTTTTCCCGGCAGCTCCCCTTGGCCATCAGAGGGGCCGCAGGAGGCAGAGGAAGGCTGGCCTTGACGTGGCGGCCACAGGAACCCACCCCAGGCAAGGGCCTCCCCTGCTGCACGGGTCCCCCTGCGGAGTCAGCCTCGTCCACACACCCCAGCCTCCGTGCCTCTCTCTGCTTCTCCCCCAGCTTGCACAGGAGCACAGGATGGGGCCGTGTCCCCAGGTGCGCTCACAGAAGGGACCCAGCAGCTCCCGGCGCCCGCCTCGGCTGTGTGGAGAGACGGAGGGCCAAGGGGAGGTGGCACAGAGGGAGCCAAGGCCCCTTCTCGTGTGCCTGTCCTTTCCCCCCCCCGCTGCCTCCTTTTCGTCTCGCCCAGTGCTCCTACGGTGGGGGACGCTATAGGAGTCCCCAGCACCCCAGTCTGGCCCCGCAGCAGTTTGACTCTCCCGTTTGCAGGGGCTGCTCCACATTGAGGAGGGGAAGGCGGCCGCTGGCCCAGCTGAGGGTCAAGCGGGTGATTGCGGCTTGAGGCGTCCAGGCGCCCTACACTGACTTTTCTGGGGAGCCAACAGATTCCAGTACTGTCTGAGCCCTCACGATTTGCTTTCTCAAGTCTTTTCCTTATCACAATGACACATGCTCATTGTAGAAAATATGAAAAATGCAGAAAACTATAAAGATGTTGAAAAACGCTTACTAAGGGTCCATTACCTTGGAAGCAACCACTAGTAAAACGTCAGCATATCGTCTTCCAATCTTCTGTGCTGTTTCTTTTCCTTCACATGGTTGAGCTCATACTGTACTCTTAATTTTGTGCAGCGCTTGTTTCTCTTAACAGTAGGTGATAAGCCATTCTCGATGACATGAAACATTTCGTAATGTTATTTTAAAGGCCAGCTGCGACGGTTCCTTTACTTTCATGTGTCAGCTTGACTGGCTGCGGGTGCCCAGATTAAACGTTATGTCTGTGTGTGTCTGTGAGGGTGTTTCTGGATGAGATTAGCATTCGAATCAGTGGACTCAGTAAAGGGCATGAATAGAACAAAAAGTGGAAGAAAGAGGAGTTTGACCCTTTTTTCTGCCTTACTACTTGAGCTGGAACATCTCATTTCATCTTCTCCTGCCCTCAGACTGAGATTTACACCAATGGCTCCCCTGGGTCTCAGGCCTTCGGACTTGGACTAAGTTACACCACTAGCTTTCCTGGGTCTCCACCTTGCAGACTACAGATTGTGGGGCTTCTCAGCCTCCATAATCACATGAGCCAGTTCTCCATAATATATCTTGATGATAGATAGATAGATAGATAGATAGATCCATCTCTCCTCTGGAGAACCCTGACTAATACAAAAGCTGTCACTGAGCCACCTCATATATAAGAAAGGAGAAATACATTCCACCTCTCAGCGGATGGATTAGCAAACAATTTGCAGCCACCTTTAATCCACCACAACAGGTGTATGAATGCTATGGTGCACCACTGGGTTCACCAGAGAAACAGAACCAATAGGAGATACAGATACAGATATAGATACAAATACAGTTATATATCTCATTTACAATTCCTATAAGGAATTGGCTCATACAATTATGGGGATGAGAAGTCCAAGATCTGAAGTTAGCAAGCTGGAGACGCAGTGGTGTAAGTTCCAGTCCTGGTCTGAGTCCGAAGGCAGGAGAAGTCTGATGCCCCAGCTCAAAGACAGTCAGGCAGAGAGAAAGACTCCTTTATTACTCAACATTTTATTTTATTCCCACTTTCAACAGCTTGGCTGAGGTCCACCCACACTGGGGAGGGAAATCTGCTTTACTCAGTCTACTTGGATTCAAATGTTAATCTCATCCAGAAACACCCTCACAGACACACCCAGAATAACAGATAAACAAATAAATATCTGGGCACCCCGCGACTGAGTCAAGTTGACACATAAAATGAAGCATCACGGTCACCCAGCACCTCCTTCCAGATGAAGGCGTTTGTTTCCCTGCTGGCAGTGTTGGCTGCTCACAGCTGGGTGTCTCCCCAGAAACTGTCCTCTCCCAAAGTTCCACCCCCCTCAAAGCACAGCTCCCTCCCAGTGACTGGTCAATGTGAGGGATTCCAGAGCCCAGCCCCCTTACCTCTATTTGGGACAACTCTGAAGGGCCATCCCATCTTTAGATCTCCTCATGGGATCAGCTGGTGACTCTGTCGTGACTATATCGCAGTTCAACTCTCCTCCTGCCCAATCTTCTTCCCTCACTCCCTGCCAGATGCTGCTCTCAAAGTCCTCCCTAATAACCAGACACAGATCTCTGCCTCAGAGTGTTTCCCACCAACCTGACCTGGTCAGAGGAAGAGGAGGCTGAGCTCTGACTGGGGCAAGTAGCCATGTAGACAGACTCTGAAATAAGATCAGAGCCTTCTGCAGCCAGTGGGATTTGTGAGGCTGCGGTCTGAGGGAGAAGTCGAGGCCTGGGGTGGAGTGGGTAGAATGAGAGGATCAGGAGACAGGTGAAAACAGAGTAAACATTGACCTAACCAATCCGCTAATGTTAATCATTTAGGCTGTCTCCAATGTTCACTGTTATAAATAACAAGCATTGCAATACATGTCTTGATTCCTAAGTTCTTTTGTTCACAGTTCTGATCACTTTTTTAGGACAGATTTTGAGCAGTGAAATTATGAATGAAAGACTATAAGTTTTTTGGAGGCTACCAGAACTTGCCAAGACCCCTATTCACACTGCATTTACACAGCATTCTCCTTCAGCCAAACTCCTAAATTTATAAGAGACCTGATTTAGGGAAGGTCATTGACTCAGCTGGAGAGTTAATTATTCATCTGAATTGGCCTGTGCAAAAGGCTCCAGAGAGCCTACAAGAAAAAATTGAAATGCTATTAGAACTAACAGGCGAATTTAATAAAGTGGTTGCATGCAAAATTCAATAGCTTCCTCATCAACTAGCAATAACCAATTAGAAAATACAATGAGGGTGGGTGGATGGGGGAGTGGAGAACATAGTCAAAACACAATTAACAGTAACAAAAATACCCAGGACTGATTTTAGCAACAAGTGTGGGAAACAGGAAAACTAGATCTTAAAAATGTACAAACTTTTCTAACACACATGAAATAATTAATTAGATGGAAAGGCATGGCATATTCCTAAGAGGGAAAAGCGAATGTACTGTAGGGTTAAACTATAGATTAAACACAGTCCAATCAAAAGTCCAAAGAGGTTTGTCATTTTCTTGTTAAACATGCCACAGTTGTACTAATGTTTACTCAGAAGAAATACATATGCAAGAGTAGCTAAGAAAAAACTTGAAGAGGAATGAAAAGGAATTTCGCTCCAAAATAATAAAATGCTATGCAGCCATGAAAAAGAATGGAATATCTCCAAGAGATGTCATAAAAAGGAAAACCCCTGGTGCAAAACACCTAGTGCAATATTCTCCACTGTACATACCTAGGTGCCTGTAAGTGCAGCGTCTCTCTAGAAGGACCCACAAGAAACCCTAACATGGGACATCCCTGGTGGTCCAGTGGTTAAGACACAGCACTTTCACTGCCAAGGGCCCAGGTTCAATCCCTGGTCGGAGTGCAAGCCGAGCGGTGTAGCCACACAAAAAAAAGAAACCCTAACGTGGTGCCTCCAGGGAAGGGAACTCAGTGTCTGAGGACCTAGGTTAGGAGAGACAGAGGAACAGTATCTTTTATTTTATTTTTTTGTAAAACTGCCTTTTATTTTTTTTATTATTTTTTTAACATCTTTATTGGAGTATAATTGCTTTACAATGGTGTGTTAGTTTCTGCTTTATAACAGAGTGAATCAGCTATACATATACATATATCCCCATATCTCCTCCCTCTTGCGTCTCCCTCCCACCCTCCCTATCCCACCCCTCTAGGTGGTCACAAAGCACAAACAGTATCTTTTAAATTGGGGCTTGGTCGATAGAATGTGAGCTCCAAGGTGGCAGGAACTCAATTCAGTTCAGTGCCCTCTGCCACGCCTGGAGGTGATCAATTAATACTTTCTGAGTGAATGAAGGTGCAACCTCCCTCATGCCTCATTAGATCATTAAATAAGCACGCTAACAGCATCTACCTCCTGACCTTGTGAGGACTGAAGATACTCATGCCCATGAAATACGACACGATGCCTGGAATGAAACAAGAGCTCAATAAGAGACAGTTATTAATATTGGGTTACTTTCTGGCAAAGAAGGATGCTCCCTTACAGCAAAATTGGCAAGTAGGTTTCACCTCACATGCCAACTCCAATTGTCTGTATGGTTGCCTGTACTTTTTTGTTGAAAAAGATGCTGAGGTCAAGGCTGGGCTGGATGGTAGGAGGGAAGTGATGAGTTAGCAGTGATTGCCACAGGCAAAGGAGGAAGTAGGGTGGCCTGGGTGCCCCTTCTTTGCTGTCTCCTCACAGCACTCAACCCCAAGGACCTCCTCAAATGGCATTAGCCAGCTCCTTACAGAGGTAAAACGTCAAGATGAGACAGACTTATTCTCCCTGCAGTTTGGCGGGGAGGACAGTCTCCGAGGAGGGCAGATTGCCCTGGGAGCAGAGCCTCGCCCACGTGTCTGGATCTCCCTGCAGAGGCCGAGGTGGGGTCACTGCTCCCTTGAGGACAGGATGAGCTCCCTAAACCCAGGCAGGAGAGAGGTGGAAATTAGCCAGTCATCTGGAGGTGGGCAAAACCTTTCTAGGACAATCATCCTTTCTCCTCTTTCCTGTGAATTCACTCAGGTCATTGAGGGCAAAAGGCATCCCAGAGACCCTTCTTCCCCCATGTCCCAGATGCTGTGGGCCCCACCATCAACTTCCACACTCCCCTCCAACGGCTCTTTCATTTAGTGCTGATAACTCTGCAAAGTTGCTTTATCGCCTCTGCTTTACAGATGAGGAAAGAGAAGACTGGAGGGTCTGAGTGATTTGTCCAAGGTCACCCCCTTGTCTCTTTGCCGTTATCCTGGGGAACTGGGCTGTGAAGGTGGGCAGAGGGTGAGTTTCCTCATGCCTCCTGTCCTCCAGAACTTGGATTCTCTTGGGAGGAGCCCTGGCCTTTTGCTTTTCCCCTTTTGTCCCTCGCCCACCTGGAGCAGCTCAGATCCTTCACTGCTTCCCTGGGAAAGAAGAACATGGGTCCCTTGTTAAGACCCTAAATTGCCTAAATCTCACCAAGGAGCTCAAAACCCAGAGGCCCAGCAGCAGGTCCCTGGGAGCTATGTGGACCCTCCCCAGAACCCTCACCCCAGCCCCAGAACATTCATGCTTCCTGGAAAGACTGGGGTCCTGCTGGGGGCCACCTCTGGAGATCACCCTCAATGCATTCTCTTAAGCACCTGCTTGCTACAAAGCATGGCTAGGGGCTGGGCAGACGGAAGGAAAGACACCCCGTCCCACTCACCCTCCTGCAGCTCACACCCTAGCAGGGAGGGCACACCCAGTAATAGACTTTCAAGGGCACCACTGAAGGATTCATAGGCGCTCTGGGTGCTCCATTAATTAGCCAAGTGTGGACATGTGTTTCAAGCTGTGTGAAAATCTATGGCATGCTTGGGGCAGGTGGTGAGCTTCCTGTCCCAGAAGGTCTGCAAGCAGAGGGAAAGGGACCTCTAGCCTTCCTACAGAGAGACTTAAGTCCCTTCTGTCCTCTTCATCTGGCCTCTGGCCGTGGGGATAGGGATGGGATATGCATTTTACTCAGTGGGATAATCCTTAGCGTATGCCTGCCACACAGAGTAAGTGCTCAGCAATTCTCAGCTGCTGTTATGAACTATTCTATTTGAGTTTAGTGCACCCATCCTCTTGCAGAGAGAAAGGGAGGCAAAGGGTTCTTCCCCTTCGCCAGCTGCACCCGTGCACAGCTGGCTGTAGACAGGAGAGCCCGGCTGGCAGCTGTCCCCGCAGATAGGAGCAAGGGTATGTGATTTCCTGAGCAGTCACTTCAATCCTGATGTTCCTTCAATAGTCCTTGTCAAATTGCCATGGCTCTCCCCAGAGGCTTTCATGACTATGGAAAATAAATAGCCATTATCTGACCTCCAGGGGAATGGAGATGTCTGCAGAATTCCAGGAAAGGCAGTTATAAAACCGAGTAGAGTAAATCCACCCTTTCGATATTTGCAAACCCCAATGCAAAACTAAGGTATGGAGTCCTGGCTACTGCCAAAGAAATCACAAAATAAATGTAGTCACCACTCAAAGTCTTTCTTCACTTATTTTGATGTGCATGAGTACATCTGGCTTCTGGTAGCCAAGGAAACAGAGAGAGAGAGAGAGAGAGAGGGAGGGAGGAAAATAACTACAAAAATATGTGAAGACTGGTGTCTTTTGCCCTGGCGTAGGGGAGAAAGGAGCTGGTCAAGCAAAGGACTTAATTTTTAAGTTAATACTTTATCATAAAAACTTGGCATTATTGATTACAAGAAGTTTTTTTTAAATAGTTGAGATTTTATTCTAACAGCTATAATTACAGTGCTTGTTTGTCGAAATGAAAACTGAAAACAAGTATACAAAACAGTTGATTACTAATTGTGTATTGAAAGCAGTAAGAGGTTCCACGACACCAGATAAACCAGTTCTGAGGTTTTCCCCAAGATAAAGTTTAACAGCTCTAGCTTCTTCAGTGTTTATCAAAATACAAAAGAAAACAGTAGAGCTTATCATTTTTCTATGGCAAATCTGACCTTTGTAGGCTGAGGGAGTGAAAGCACACGTAGACAGGGGCTCCGAGGGGCTGGGGCTCAAGGATGACCACCCGCGCGCCCGCTGGTGAGACCCCAGAGAGCCCGGAGCAGGCAAGCAAGGGGACTGCAGGGTTCCCGCTCAAAGCAGAGAATCCCAACCAAAGTGCCCATGCTGACCCCAGAAAAGGCTGGGGTTCCTCCAAGGGGTCTGACAGCAGTGGCTGCAGCCTCCAGCCCATCTCCTGGGCGGCCATGTAAGCACAGAAACAAACACAGACGCTATGGGGTGTGGGATGACTCAAGACAGAGCAAATCACAGGGACCCTGTTGTGACCATGCAGAATGGATCATGGCTGGTTCTATCCCGTTTCACGTTCCCAACAGGAAACAGATCACTGGTGGACCGGACTCAGGCCATTACTGCAGAACCTACGCTAGGCACATTTCTCCCTTCTGTGTGTTCAAGTGTTCTCCTTATCTTGTATTTGTAACTATTTTTAAAAATGCACTGAGTTTGGGTTAAAAACCAACCACCAAAATGGATTTCAACACAGATCTAAAGCCCAGGGGAGAAGCATCGGGCTTGTCTGACACAGTGACTCCTGGATGACCCGTGTGCCTAAAATCCCTTCTGAGTACTAAACAGTGGGTCGATTTTCTTTTGAAAATAAAAAAAGCTGAGTAATATTGCATAGGAGTACCAGAAACTGCCTCATTGGAAACAAAAACTATTTACATTAGATTAAAAACCCAGTTGCAGTCTGCGTCTGCACATTTACAGCATGGTGAAGCACACTGTGACCGACCATGGAGACAGCTTCTGGCACTCACACCCCAGGGGCACGTTTGCCACATGAGAGTAAAGCGAGGGTAGAAGGAGGGAGTGAGAGGGGAGGAGAGAGGAGTACAGCTCACTTCTGGTTCCAGGGCTGATTGGACAGCCCGTCCCCGCTGGTGGCACAGGTGGCCTGAATGTACAAGTTCCTGTGGCGCAGGGAGTGCAGCCCCAGCTTGTCCGTGATGTCGGCTGCATTCACGGCATTGGGGAGGTCCTGTTTGTTAGCACACACGAGCAGAAGGGCGTCCCTGAGCTCGTCTTCTGCCAGCACCCTCATAAGCTCCTCTCGGGCCTCATTCACACGCTCTCTGTCCTTGCTGTCAACCACGAAAATGAGAGCTTGTGTGCTCTGGAAGTAGTGGCGCCACGGAGGCCGGATCGTGTCCTGGCCGCCCACACAGTGAAGCCGATGTGCTTGTATTCCACAGTCTCCACGTTGAAGCCTGTAGTGGGAACGGTGGTCACGATTTCACCCAGCTTCAGTTTGTACAGGGTGGTGGTCTTTCCCGCAGCATCTAGGCCCACCATGGGAATGCTCATTTCTTTTTTGCTAAAAAGGCCCTTGAAGAGATTTGCAAAGATATGCCCCACGCTGTAGACTCGTGGGAGCGACACTGGCCAGAGAAACCCTGGGCAGCCGCAGCGCAGCTGCTGCTCAGAGGCAGCTGCTGGTTTCGCTCTACGAGACGTTTTAAAATGTTTCACTGCCATCCAGAGACCACGTGAGGATGAAAATGTCCTTCCTTTTCTTATGTAATGTGAAAAAGAGAAACCTTTCTTTACCCTAAAAACACTTGGTGTACCTGGCAAAAAAAGCGGTTTCAAATAAAAGTTCCGTAAAAGGCCCCAGAGATAGAGCCCTGGGCCAAGTCGGAGCCCTGCCCTGGTCCTAGCTCAGCGGCCAAGGGATCCTAGGAGTGTCATCCTGTTTCCATCAGCTGTGAGACTAGGGTGGGAACAATTGCCCCTCAATGATCTAAGCCAGGATTGTTGTGAAGATCACCTGAGATGATAGGAAAGCCCTGCCCAGCCAGGCTTCATGAGAAAGGAGCGATGTCCAAACCCAGCGGCCCCCAAGGGGACACCATGATCACAATGCTGCAAAACTGGATTGAAAACCTGTCACAGCCAGACCACCGTCCCTCAGGTAAGCTCCATCCACTTCTCAAATGACCAGGCTGTCGCCACCCTGCCTGGGAAGGATCAGGAAGGGAAATGAGAAGGGGAGAGATGTTTTTCTTCATTCTGTCTCTCCCATCCTGAGAAAAGCTTCAAGCCAGGAGGGGATGCAGGAGCCCACCATCCCTCCCCCCTACTCACCCCCATGGGTCTTGGCTCCCCTTTCCCATGGGGTGGACGGCCCCAGGAATCCCAGGCTGAAGTTGATTGGCAGCCCCTCAGCCCTGCCTTTGCCCACACTCCGCTATTTTGATCCAGAGGCCATGGCTGTGGCTCTGCCCCTCTCGACAGCCATGGGTTCTTCTAGGCCACAACATCGGGGAGCTGGTGACAGGCAGGGCAAAGGAAGCCCACACCCCTTCAGGGAACTGTTTTTTGTGCAAAGGGGGAAACAGAGGCCCTGAGGGGGGCAGGCCAGGTGGCAGCGGAGATCAGATGAGGACAGAGCACTGGCCCAGGTGTCAAAAGACCTGGGCTTGTATCCCAGCCTCATCCCGTGCCATCTTCCTTGTCTGGGCCTCAATTTGCCATGTCTCTGAAAGAGATCGTAGTCTCTGACCTGCGTAACACATAAGGTGGGTCTGGGGTCTGATCTGACGAGGGAGGTTGCTTTCGGACTTCCAGCGGACCCCGCTGGCTTGGAAGGAGCCAGAGCACGCTGCCTCTAAGTTGCTGTTCCTTTCATTCGTGGCGTTACCCACCTCTGAAGTAACACAGGCCTACTTTGCTCCCTAGGGCCCTGCGGCGGAGCTGGTGGCAGCGCCATGAGGGCTGGACAAATTCACATACTCTGGCAACTGATGGCCACCACACTACTGGAGGAAGCATGTTTGTTGGGGTGCTTTTTTTTTTTTTTTTTTTTTTTTTTTATGGCTGTGTTGGGTTTTCGCTTCTGTGCGAGGGCTTTCTCTAGTTGCGGCAAGTGGGGGCCACTCTTCATCGCGGTGCACGGGCCTCTCACTCTCGCGACCTCTCTTGTTGCGGAGCACAGGCTCCAGACACGCAGGCTCAGTAGTTGTGGCTCACGGGCCTAGTTGCTCCGCGGCATGTGGGATCTTCCCAGACCAGGGCTCGAACCCATGTCCCCTGCATTAGCAGGTGGATTCTCAACCACTGCACCACCAGGGAAGCCCCTGTTGGGGCGCTTTTAAAAGAATATTATCTATAATTCTGACACCAATTACAATTTTGCATCCAACCCCAATGTGTGTGTTTTTCCCCACACTAAGCAATTCTCCAACTGGGTGTCCTACATTCTAACTCAATGCTGACACTACCTACTTGGAGATAGTGTCAGATTCCACAGGTTAAGGGCTGGGTCCCCCATGACTGACCCCCACCCTCCAAATTCAGAAGCCAACCACAAGTTCAGGTTGTTACCTGTGCTTCTGACCAATCAGAGGTTCCAGTGACCCCCTCCTAATTTGCTAGAGCAGCTCACAGAACCCAGAGGAACATTTTACTTCCTAGATTACCAGTTAACTATAAAAGGATATAACTCAGGAACAGCCAGATGGAAGAGATGCACAGGGCAAAGTATGGAGAAAGGGCAGGGAGCTTCCATGTTCTCGCCAAGTGAGTTACTCTCCCCAGATCTCCTTCCACGTGCTCACCGACCCGGAAGCTCTCGGAACCCTGTTCTTTCAGGTTTTTGTGGAGGCTTCCTCAAATAGGTGTGATTGATTAAATCATTGGCCACTGATGACTGAACTCAATCTCTAGCCCCTTTCCCTGCATGGGCGATGGGGTGGGGGGCCGGGAGGGCCATAAGTTCCAACCCTCTAATCACTGGGTTGGCTCCACTGGCATCCTTAGGGACTTTCCAAAAGTCACCTTATTTAACATAACAAAAGAGACCTCTATTACTCTCTGCACAGGAAATTCCAAGGGTTTTAGGAGCTCTGTTCCAGGAACAGGGACAAAGACCATATATATATTTCTTATTGTAAATCACAATATTACATTATCTTATAAGAAGGGTGCATCTAAATCCCGTCCTTTCATTGCAAGTAGTATAGGAACAATGTTCTGGACTTCTTCCTCCATCTGAGGTGCCAACTGCCATGATAGGGTCTTCTCCAGTGCAGGCTAGAATACAAAGCATCTTTCCTGCAGTAGCTTCCAAAGGGAAAACCTCATCAAAAGCCCAGTATTTGAGTATCTTTTGGTTGAAAAGTGCATTCAGACAATGGAGTGTCAGACCCAGGAGAGAGGAGAGGGAAAAATGGAGAAAAGTTGAGAGTGAGAAGGCAACACTTGAGAATCAGCTGCTTACTAGGGTTTTTGCACATACAGCCTTTAACGTCCAGCCCTGTGCCTAAGGGCTGGGAGCCCCTCGGGCAGAGGGGGACAGGAATGCGATGGGTTCTGGCCACAAGGCAGATTAAGCAATATATGAGGGGAGTTGCTGGTAGACTGAGGCCCAGACAGTAGTGCAGGGAAGATGAAAAGAAACGGAGTGACAGGAACTGACATTAACTGAGCACCTACTATGAGGAACGAGGCTGAACTAGAAAGAAAAAAGAAAATACATGAAATGATAGGCTGGGGAGAGTTCACTGCAGCAGGTGACTGTCTGCTACACCCCTCATCTTCATCATCCTCAACAGCCAATCACTAAGGACACCATCGGCCACGCCCTGGGGCTGGGATTGCCATCACAGGGCTCCATCTACTTGGGGAGGTAAGATCTAAAGAAATGACAAGTAAGCCACAGTCGCATATGCTGTCAAGTGAGTAGATGTCAACCAGAAAGTGTCAGGGACCAAGGGAGGGACCACAATGCCCTGGGTTGGATGAGGTTCCCAGGGAGAAATGCTGGATAGCACGTGAGTGGAGAGGGACAAATTGGTGTGGACAAGGCACAGCAAAAAGAACACAGGTGGTGTGCTCAAGGGATTGTGACCAGCAGTTTATTATTCTTTTTCTATCACTTTGTATTTTGGGGCCCTTTCACATACATCACCTCAGGAAATGACTCTGTTGTCCTTCACAAACGCAGCTCCCTGGACCAGATGGCCTTCTGTTCCAGTGAGTTCAGTGGAATTAAACGAACTCCTACTATGTGTAAATCATTGTTAAGTATTGCAGGGTACACAGAAAAGTGTAAAATATAGTCCCTGCCCTCAAGGACAGAAAGGATTTTCCTTCCATCAAACGGCCAGGGAAGGAGATTCCGGGGTGACTCTGCAGCAGTGAAGTATTCGTCTGACAAAAGGCAGCAGGCTCTGGGCAGCGTGGACGAGCCTAAGGAAAACTGGATTTGCCATCTATCAAGATGCTCCATTTGGGGGTTGTCCAAAAGGTATTCTGGTGACTCTGCAGTTTCCTCCTCAGAACTGGTTACCAGGCTCAATCAGTCTGTGTCCTTCACATTCTTCCCACTATATTACTTCATAAGCACAGAAGCCTGTCCGCAGCCAAACACCAGTTCAGAATCAAAAGCTAAAGTAACTGCAGATGTACCTATAACTCATCCATGTCTAGACCACTGAATAACACCCCAATCAATGAGCAGTCTCAGACTCTGCAATTAATCCTGGAAAGGACGAGACATCAGGACAAGAAAGAAAGAACCAAAATAAGACAATGCATGCAAGTAACTTCTAAATCAGTCAACCTTGGGCAAAGGGAGGTCTGGAAATTTTCACTCTGCCTGAGAGAAACAAAGCAACCTCATCCTGGCCCTTTAAGCGCCAGTTAGGACTGAGTGAGAGAAAGCACAGTTGAGCATCATCTGAGACAAACTGAAATACAAACTTATCTTGGGCATCCTCAGTCTGATGATGTGGCTACTACCATGATGGAGCAGTCCATGGAGAAGTTTCAGGAACTTTCCAAGTTGGGTGGGCAGAGTTGCCACTTATATGACAGAATTGGCAGATGCCTGTCAGTCACTTCTCAAAAAGTGAGTGGGAGGAATATTAAGCAAAGAAGTAGCTACATGGATCAGCCAGAGGGCCTATGACTGAAGATTCTGGGTGGCCGGCACTCACAGAGGCATATTTGACCTCCTGCTTCCTCAGATGACTGAAGATTAAATACATGGTGAGAAGGGGATCTCTGGAACCTTGAGGTTCTGCACTCTGAATTTTTAGCTGGAAAACCTCTTTTCAAGGCAAATACATAGCAAAGGACATTTGGAAGTATTTCGAAGAACGAATTCACATGCACTAACTTTGTAACAGAGGAAGCTGCAGATCTCACTTCAAGACAGCTGAAACAGAATCCTCGCTGCAGGCGAAGTCTAGAGCAAGGGACTATACACCCTGGATCAAAGCAGAGTCTTCAAAACTACCAAGTCTCCCATCTACCCCCCTCCACACACCCACCCCCCACCAAAAAAGCAAAGAAACAGCCAGCACACAATCTTAAGACTCTTTATTTAAAATAAGCATCTCTGAGTCAGGCTGCTGTATAACCAAGCAGGAAAATCTACTGAAACTTGACAGTTTTGGTCAATGGCCTTCAGTCTTGGATGTTAATGAAATGTTGCTATTGTTGTTGTTTTTTAACCAAGCAGTCTGTAACTCCACTTTCACGTTTAATTCAGAAAACTCCATTTCATGAAACATCAGGCTCTGAAGTGAAGAAATGAGCATGATTCTCCTTGCATTAATACTCCCGAGGCAAGCGTTAAGAAGCTGCCCAGATAACCCATGGTGAGGTGTCCCAGAGGAGGACACCATACAAGCAATCTGGTTGTTGAGAAAGTGGATGATTCATCTTATTACTTTTTTAAAGAACTGTGCAGTGTGTGTACTTTTAAACTGTATTGTAAATCACACATTAATTTGTTCCACATAGGAACGCCGACACTGAGAATCATTACACTTTTTCAGGTCAACATTCTTTAAACATTATTTTAGCTTGTTTTATGTTATTAACTAGTTAATTATTATTATTGCAAATGACCTTATATTCTCTTTCTTAAAGGTATGAAGTGAGCGGATACTGGCCAAATAATTTATACACATAGGTATTTGGCTATGTTTGTATCAATTAACATAAAAACCATAAAATATACCCATTTAAAAATCATATCTTGTAAACCTTTAGAAATAAATGTTACATAAAAAATAATTTACTCCTGTGCCTACCTTCTTTATAGGTAAGAAGACAGACCAAATTTACATTTTCTTTGTCCTTTTTCTTTAAAAGTATATATTTATTTATTACATTGCCTGCAGAATTACATTTTCTCTTGTCTCTTTTCACTGACAAAACTGATAGGGGTTCTGGCACACTATCCAGCTCAGAAATATTCTTGAGTAATAAAGTGAAGACAATATTGAATACGAATTCACCAAAACTGCCTCTGTGATTTAGTTCAATGCAAATCTTTTATGTATGCAGATTATATAATCTGATTTGCTATTTTTCGTTTGCATCTTTAAGCTTTCTAAATAATTTCAAAAGTAAACTATCAGACATAAGATAATTTTTTGCAAAATTATATTCACAAATAACCATATGCTGAAAGTTATATATTAAAGAGTGACTTTTTAAATGAAAATGATACTAGTATGTGGATTTTTAAATATGCATAAAAAAAGGAGTTTTTTTTTTTTTTTTTTTTTAAACAGACATTTCTTTCTTTTTTATTTATTTATTTATTTATTTATTTATTTTTGCGTGTTGGGTCTTCATTTCTGTGCGAGGGCTTTCTCTAGTTGCGGCGAGCGGGGGCCACTCTTCACTGCGGTGCGCGGGCCTCTCACCATCGCGGCCTCTCTTGTTGCGGAGCACAGGCTCCAGACGCGCAGGCTCAGCAGTTGTGGCTCACGGGCCTAGTTGCTCCGCGGCATGTGGGATCTTCCCAGACCAGGGCTCGAACCCGTGTCCCCTGCACTGGCAGGCAGACTCTCAACCACTGCGCCACCAGGGAAGCCCCAAAAAAAGGAGTTTTAATGGGCAAAAATTAGCAGCTTAAATAGTAATGGGATGAACAATAATTTTGAGGTTTAAGTTTTGTTTTCCTCGGGATTCTTATTATATAGTTGTATCTTAAATATAGATTTAAGAAATTTAGAAAACATATGATATCATTATATGATAAAGTATATGGAGAAATGCAAAATTGTCATTGTAAACGTTCAGCAATATATATTTTTTTAATTTAGTGATTCAAACATCATCATTTAATAAAATAAAATAAAGGCAAAAAAGAAGAAAAGAACTGTGCAGTAACTCTTCCAGCAGTTGAATGATGTTTTAAACATACTGGGCTGCTAAACCTGTTAGAAGAAAAATCTGGATCTAAGAAAATCTGGCAAAGCTATCTGAAATGAACCCCAATTTTTATCTTATCCTAAATGTTAAGATTATTTTTAAATGTTAATTTATAGATATTTGTACACTATGGGAAAAAGTGTCTGGTGAGCAGACAGCTGGCCAAGGGAAAACAGATCAGAGGCCAGGCAGGCTGTGGATCTTCTATTTACACCTTTAATAAAGTGTCTGACTCCCTCACAGAGTACAGGTCATCCTAGGGTTGATGGGTTGCCAAGCTGCTGCCAGAATATTTCGAACTGCCCAAGTCGCACTGTCTCAAGGTAACTCTGGAGATACAGCCTCTGTCCTTTAGTTCTCTCCAAAAGGTTTCAGTATTTTCATGGTCTCTCTTTTACCCATCTTTAAACCAATTAAGGGCATTTCTGAGCATTCACTGGTTTCCCAAGATACTGCAATGAAATAGCCATATCCCTAGGTCAGCAATGGTTCTGAAGAAAGCATCACTTATTATGGCACCAGACTGGACTGGGGAATTAAGAGCTTTGTGCTGTATTTCCACCTCTTTCTCTGGCCATGCTCACTGCTCTCTCCACCACCCACCACCTCTCTTGAGTCTTAGGAGGAGGTGCTGGAAGAGAGGAAATGCAGGTTAGCACCACCCAGGCTAGTGTCTGTGGGCCACTGCCAACTGATTTCTAGTTAACTACCAACAATTACCCACTCATTTGGCAAACAATTATCAGGTGTTGCTCCTGGCCAGGCCCCATGCCCTCAATTACTTTCCAAGTTTCTCCCACCCTCAAAGGTTAGGTTGGAAATCATGTTTCTCTGCTCTTTCTTAATTGATTCCTGCAGTATGTAGGACTACATGCCTGAATTAGAGTTAGGAATATCAAAAACATTTATAAATAATAAAGGATTCCCATATATTAGAAAGGAGAGTCTGTTATTCAAAAAGCCACAAAATATCTCATTTAGAGAAGACACTTAACAAAATATACATCTTAAAAATTCAGCAGTCAAGAATGCTTTTTATAATTGTTCCCATTTGAGCAACAAAGAATTAAAATGGATAAGAATTATAAACACAACTTCACACAAAATATGCAAGAAGCATCACCATGTTTTTCTGAGATTCCTCTTTGTGGTTATCTAACCACACACCAGGGAGGGACCAAAGTTTAGATGTGCCCCAGTCGCAGTGCCCCAAAGCGGCAGTGCACTCAAGGAGTTTCCTTCCCTCAGTAATGACATGGGGGAGACGGGGAGGCTTTACCAAGAAGCACACAATCCAGCTTCTTACCCAGTCTACTACCATCATCAACTGTCAAACCATTTGCTCCTCTTTGCAAGAGGAGCTCCTTTAGAAGGTCCCAATAACTTCTGCTTATATTGTTCGACCAGCTGGTTGAAGCGAATTTCTGTCTTGTTTCCCTTAGCTTTCTTCCTAGGTACCTACAAATGAAAGGTAAGGAAACATAAGATAATCAGTTTCAAGTATTAAGTATTACCTTACTCTTAGGCCGGCCAAGGGAGAAAGTAGGTTCAGAGATCTTGTCCACCACAAGAGGGACTTCCAGACAGTGACCCCGCAAGAATCATCCATCGGTAAGAAATCAGACCAGGAGTGCCTAAGAGAAGGGCCCCACTAAAATACCGTGTTTCAAAGGCCTCTCCCCCTTCAATTCCCAAATGTTCACACGAATCTCCTCCAAGATGAGTCAGCCCCAAGTCTGGATGGTCTTGCTTGTTGTCCTTTCCCTCACCAAGAATTACAGGGTTTCAAAGAGAGCTCTATAAGATAGTCTGATGGGTCAGAGGCTTCCCAGAGACACAGATTTCTTGAGTAGGATGAGAAGCTAATGCTTTTGTACCCTTCAAAGAAAGGAACTAGGCAAGAAAAAAAAGAAAATTTGACTTCACATGATCAAGAATGCAGGACCACCACTTTCTATTAAGAACTAGGGCTCCTTGGAAGCTAATGCCAGGGTTGACGAAGAAATAGGTAAGTTGGGACATCCGGTTGTACTAGAAAGTAAGGACACTATCAAAGACAGGGTCATGTCAGAAGGACTCAGGAGTCAACCTGAAGGGGCTTCTGCTGGCCTCAGATGGGACAAGAATAATGACTGCATCTGACTGAAACACATCAAGTACATAAAAACTCAGGAATTCACAATACTAAAAAAAATCTTACTGGTCATCAGAGGAGGTTGATAGGGCAACAACTCATTACTCTGGAAACTGATAAAAGGAAAAAAACAAAATCAAGCATTTACCCTGCCTTTCCTACACAAATGATATTTCATGGGAACCAAACAGTTGACGAGGGAAAATTCTTTTTTCTAGAATTCTTCTTAAAAAACACAAAAGCGTTGATAAAATTAGAAAATTACCATGCTGCAACTCATATTGAAATATGGATCTAGATAGCAGTCATCAGTGGGTGCTAAGACCCTTAGGTGGGAGGCTGATGGGGGACTTTACAAATGGAGGGATAAGGTAGACAATTCCTAAACTTACTGATGAATCACAGCATCACTAAAAATGGGGCAACCAGACACTATGCACCTTATGGTGCAATGCAACAGAAAGCACACAGCACCACCTATGAAATACTCTCGCCAAGAAAACTGAACTTGAATCTAATCAAGCCTCTAGATCTAACAACCAGTTTGTAGGCAACATGGGGTGTTAGAGGAACAAGTCAAATGACAGCACAAGGAAGAAAGCAACTAAATTCAAAATGTAATACATTCTAAGGCTAAGGACCTGGCTTATCCAACAAATTAACTGCATGGAAAAAATCGGGGTGGATGTAAGGAAGACTGGATATTATAGGGGAAAAAAAAAGATTTAAGAGATTTAAAAACGAAGTATAAGGAATTCCCTGGCGGTCCAGTGGTTAGGATTCTGCGCTTTCACTGCCGTGGCCCAGGTTCAAAACCTGGTCGGGGAACTAAGATCCCACAAGCTGTGTGTGGGGCATGGCCAAAAAAAAATTCCGAGTGTAACATGTGGACTTTGTTTGGGACCTGATTCATACTAACCAACTTAAAAAATGTATTTTTGGGCTTCCTTGGTGGCACAGTGGTTAAGAATCTGCCTGCCAATGCAGGGGACACAGGTTCGAGCCCTGGTCCGGGAAGATCCCACATGCTGCGGAGCAACTAAGCCAGTGCGCCACAACTACTGAGCCTGCGCTCTAGAGCCCGTGAGCCAAAACTACTGAGCCCATGTGCCACAACTACCGAAGCCCACGTGCCACAACTACTGAAGCCCACATGCCTAGAGCCCGTGCTCTGCAACAAGAGAAGCCACGGCAATGAGAAGCCCGCGCACCGCAAGGAAGAGTAGCCCCCGCTCGCAACTAGAGAAAGCCCGTGCACAGCAACGAAGATGCAACGCAGCCAAAAATAAATAAATTTTTTTTAAAAATGTATTTTTGAGGCAACTGGGAACGTTTTAATATGGGTTACATATTAGCTATTAAGAGCTTCTTATTAATTTCATTAGATGTGATGATGGCATAATATGTGTTTGTGTATATGTGTGTTTAAGGCCTGATCAGCTCGAGATGAATTCAGAGATATTTTTCTGAGCAATACACCTCATTTCCACATGAGGCACATTTACAAGTGAAGTAGAATTCGCTTTAATATATTCACAGGGTGGGGTGGGGTGGGGGGGGGTAGGTAAAACAAGATAATTGTTGAAGCAGAGTAACCAATACATGGGGTTCGTTTTATTTTTCTCCCCACTTTTAGGACCGTGTACCTCCACATCCTCTAAAAAGCTGCAATCCTGTACATAACTGCAATCTAGAAGCCCTTTCCTTTTGCACAACTAATCACGGCACAAGCGGCTGCCGACCCCAGCAGAGCTGTGCCATGCCAAAGCCTCAGGGCCTACAGAACTTACCTGCTTGGAAGATAATTTCTGCTTCTCTTGCTTCCAGTGGTTTATCTGGGGGTTTGGCTTCTTAGGAGGGAGAGGCTTCATTTTGTCTTTGTCCCGTAACCTGAAACAATATGGTCAAGTGTCACCCTGAGTTCCTCCTCTAATTGGGACCCCTGAGATTTTTCTCAGCCCAAAAGATCAAATGCCTTTTCTTACACTGGCTCTTTCTAAGCCCATGAGAAATCATGCTAAAAAGGGATACTGCAACAGAATGTCCTATGGCTCAACATCTGTATACTTGTCTTTTTGTTTTGGCTTAAAACCTCAAGGGGATCTCAAAAACCCTCATATACTTAACAAAAATTTTGTCAAGATCGACTTCTGTTGACAGCACTAATCTGTTGTCCCAAACAGAAACCTCAAGTAGATGGGCCTCAGCTGACAGAGACCGCCATCAGGACAGGAGGAAGCTCTTCAGAAGAGGAGAAAAATCGCGTGAAAGCCCGCACTGGAAGGCCCCTCTGAGGCCCCCTCTGCCGGTCCTGTTCCGGCCTCCATTTGGTCCAAGAGTGACTGTGCGGGTGTAGAGATACTTCATGTGGGACTGGCGCACACTAAGCTTCCCTTTCATCCAAACAAAGCCACAAAGAGGAAAAAGGGCGAAGCAAAACAAACCCTCTGAGCCGTCATCCTGCATCTCACCTAATTTTGGGGCCTCGGTGTGAGGGGAGCACCAGGACCTTTCTTCTCTTCTTCCCATCAGACAGCTCCACGTGCTCCACTTCGGCCTTGGTCTGGAAGCCTGTCCACGAGACAGATCCTGCCTTCTCCTCCTGCTCCGTGGGGGCCTTGCTTTGTTGATGCATGTGGTTCTGAGCTGTTTTCTGTTGCTGTTTTTTTCCAAGCTCTGGTTGTTCTTGCTGGGGCTGCTCACCAGTTGCCGACCCGGATTTCACTTTTTGCTGCATAAGACAAGAGAATGCCATTTAGTTACTGGGTGAGGTTTATTTGCTGGAAATACTCAGAAGAGGAATGAGCTGGTGAGAGAAGGGGAATTCTTCCCCCAAATAGTTAGAGACTATAGGAAAGTGAATGCAAGTAGTTCACAGGCCCTGAAATAGTAACAGATGGTTACTGGGTGGGGGACACAAAACAACCATTTCCCTTTCCACATACAGAAATAGGGGAAAAGTACAGGTATGTCCAAAACGCAAAAGCCAGTAGAAAATAGGCCAGTAGCATGGGACAATTACCAAAGGTGTAACAAACGTATAATGGGAATGAGAAGAAAGAAGAGAAATATTTGAAGTAATAAGAGCTAAAGATTTCCAAACTTAAGGACAGACACTAAACCACAGATCCAGGAAGCTCAGCCAAAAACCAAACAGGATATTAAAAAAAAAGAAAAAGAAAAAAGTACATCTAGGCATATCATATCAAACAGCAGAAAATCAAGGAGAAAATCTTAAAAGAAGCCAGAGGTAGGGAAAATACATTACCTACAGAGGAACAAAGTTAAGATTACATTGGATTAAAAAAAAAGATTACATTGGATTTCCCTTCAGAAACCATATAATAAGCAAGAAGAGAATCGAATGAAATATTTAAAGTTTGGGGGAAAAAAATCACCAACTTAGAATTCTTTACCTGTGTAATTATCCTTCAAAAGTGAAAGAAAAACAAAAACTTTCTCAGACAAACAAAAATTAAAGAAATCTGGGAATTCCCTGGCAGTCCATGGTTAGGACTCAGTGCTCTCACTGCCAGGGGCCCGGGTTCGAGTCATTGGGGAACTAGGATCCCACAGTACACACAGTGAGGCCGAAAAAAAAAAAAACTTTAAAGAAATTTATCACTGGTAGACCTGCCTTGCAAGAAATACTAAATGAATGTATTAAGGGAGGGGAAATGACAGGTCAGAAACTCGAATCCACACAGAGAAAGGAGAAAAACATTAGAGAAAAGATAAATGAAATGAAGATAAGGAAAAGATGACATGAGAAGGAAGACATAAAGTATGTTACAGATTTATTTTGCACTGAAGTGGGGGAAGAAAAAGAAGATTCATGTGAAATTAATGTAGTAATAATAATGTTATTTTGTCCTTTTCACCTCAGAAATCTAGATAGGCACACTGACACAACAAAGATCTATTATATGCCTCTTATGTGCCAGTCTCTAAGTGGTAAGGGTACAGATGGACAGAATGAAGTGTCTACCTTTTAGCACTCACAGCCCAGTGGAGAAAAGAGACATCCACAAAGTAAAAAACTAAAAAAAAGTTTAAGGAACTTCATGTAGTACAAGTAATAAAGTCTTATCTCTTTTGAGAGAGATGGGGAAATGCTACTTGTGGAATATGAGTATGGAAACTGAGTAGAAGTATCCTTGAGTCAGGGGAGAGGAACACTTTTACACAGAAAGATCAGTATGTACATAAGTGTAGGCAACAAATAAGGCAACCTGAATTTTTTTTTAAGCCAGTTGCTACAGAATCACCTCTGACTTAGGCAGTAAATAATTCTATAACTACAATAATAAAGCTGCCTTGAATAATAACCAGAACTCAGGTTTTTCCAACCCAGGGCCATTGTATTAACCACTGATACTGCTCCTCTAAAAGTCATGCTCAGGGCTTCCCTGGTGGAGCAGTGGTTAAGAATCCGCCTGCCAATGCAGGGGACATGGGTTCGAGCCCTGGTCCGGGAAGATCCCACATGCCGTGGACCAACTAAGCCCGTGCGCCACAACTACTGAGCCTGCACTCTAGAGCCCGCGAGCCACAACCACTGAGACCACGTGCCACAACTACTGAAGCCCGCGCACCTAGAGCCTGTGCTCCGCAATATAAGAAGCCACCGCAATGAGAAGCCCGCGCACTGCAACAAAGAGTAGCCCCTGCTCGGCGCAACTAGAGAAAACCCGTGTGCAGCAACAAAGACCCAACGCAGCAAAAATAAATAAATAAATTTATAAAAGTCATGCTCATGATATACACCATAAAGACACCAAAACACTGCAAATGTTTGGTATATACGCAAGTTAAGGTATAATATCAATGAGATCTGTAAGAGTTATGGTGTCAAGAATAACCTGGCCTTCTATGTCCTGTGGCAAGATGGGTAAGAGAACGAGTACTGACTGTGTGCTGACCGTGTAGTATGCGAGACAACTTAACACACGTTACCTCATTTAATCCTCATCAACCATATAACATAGATGATGTTAATCCTATTTTTACAAACTAGAAACTGAAGCTGAGAGAGGTAATAACTTGCCAAGGAACTCAGAAAGGGGCAGAGCCTGAGTTTGAACATGAATATTCTTGTTCCCAAAGTCCCTGTTCTTTCCTCTATGCTACACTAGATTAAAAAAAGTACTAAAACTATCAGGCATCAAACTTCTGGAGCCATCTAAGAAGAAAACAGAATTATGGAAGAGATAGCTGAAATCTACAGGTAATGTAAAACTTAACCTTGGCTATTAATTTTGACACGTACCATCACCAAACACTGCAGTACAAGCACTGCTGATTGGTAATAACATCAGTCTGATTCTCCTCTCTCCTTCCTCCCCGTTCTGTGGAGCTATCACAAGCCAGGCCAGCAGAAGCGAGATGGCCTGCAGAGTTCTAGGGAACTAAGAGTAAAGGGTAACAAAGAACCTAACGAGGAAGAGACCTACTTTAAGGGGGCAGAACCACAAACTGAACAAAACAGGAGTTTAAATATGGCCTGAAAAAAAAATTGTTTTAACTGAACTGTACACTTAAAAATAGTAAAGTTTATGTATATACTACTACCATTTAAAAAACAAAAACAGAAAAAACATTTCAGTTCTGTACCAGGCTGCGCTGGATCCTCAGTTCCTTTATTTTAAGTTTCCTTCGATCTTCCAAAGAGAACTCCACTATTGGTCTCTGTGGCAGAAGGGGACAGAAAGTCATTCATTAGATTTCTTAATCTCTGCATGCAATGAGCTGAGATATCGTCCCACCACTACCATCTTTCTTGCAAGTCAGAGGATGCTGCTCACTTCACTCTACTTAAAGGCAAGGGGCCAGTTCTGCAAGCAGTCTATCCAGTTTAGTGTTCCTTCTAATCATCTTATCACCTGAATCACTGATCACTCCTCCAACGCCTTGCCACTCTTACCCACCATACAAACGTCAGAGGGTTTTCCGCAAATGGCCCTCAGAGGAACATGCTCCCCCCCACAGGATGAGGCTCACCTTCTGAGGCCCAAAGATTTCTGGATTGTTGTTGATGTGGCGTAGGGCTGCCAGGGCATGCTCGTGCTCCTGGAACTCTGCAAAGGCATAGCCCAAGGACTGACCGTTAATTTTCCCATGAGCTCCTTTAAGGCCTCGCATTACCCGACACTACGAGTAGAACAAGAAAAAGAATCAGTAATTAGAGGATAAAGATCCTTAACAGCTTCAACAAGAAATCAGGTTATTGGAACAGTTTTCATATATGTCACCATCACAACAGTTTTACTGGAATAGCACTTATGAATGTCTGTTTTATTAGAATACACCTACGGAGAGCACAAAACGAGTTAAACAGATATTTTCTTGCTTTCTAAGAGCTTACAGACATCAACACAGACCCACAAATAAGCATGTAAATAAAATAAACTTCCTAAGGAAAAATTATAATAGCTAACTGTTGACACGACAATACACACAAGCTGAGAGGTACATGGTACTTGAGGTTGTATAAGTTAGAGCACTGAGGCTAAAAAGCCGTCTGTGGATCTCCTCACTGAAGACACCACTCAGAAAGGAAATTCCTGAAGAAGGGAAGGATAAGGGCCTGATGGCTGTAGATAAGAAAGACAATTCAGGTATGGGGAAGATCCTGCCCAACATATAGCCTCAGAAATACAGGAAGGAGCTTCAGCTGTCTTTGCTCAGAGCTCAGATCCTCTCTGGCGTGATTTTTCCCTAAATCCTTAAGCTGTAATAGGCATCCTGGGGCACCGAGGAACAGTAGGATATTTTGGGGTAACTGATTGTTTACATGCTTTTACTCCTGGAAGCTGTAGTTGTCATGTAACGGAGAAGTCTAGGTATTGGGTACACATGGATGCTGCATTTGGTGTGTGTCCGGTATCTACTCTGTGCCTAGAACTGTGCCATGTACTGTAGGATAATCAAGAAAGCATAAAATGAGGCTCCTATCCTCAAGAGGCTTACTATCTTACTGAGACACGATATTTACACGTATGAAAGAATTAAAGAGAAAATTCAATATAATGCAAATATTGTAAAACACACATACATTTCTCTAAATGATGGCAGGTGTTAAATGTGCAGACTCTTACTAAGTATTGTGGATGTTAATGAGAAATTACACAACTCACCCCTATGCCAGTAACAGCTGAACAGTTACCAAGTTTTACCAAGAGTGGTGTCGGCTACGTGCTGACATGTTCATATTCTCTCCTGGAATTCCCTGAATACCAATACCTTACATTTTGAAGAGGATTTCCAGGAGTAGGAAAATAGTTTACGGTGATGAATCAGAGCAAAGCAGATTCATAATATTGGCTAGGTTACTTATTCAATAAACACTAATCAAGAGATGACTATGTGCCAGGTATTATGCCAAGAACTGGGAACAATGAGATTAACGCCTGCTCTCCAAGAGCTCAGCCTGGTGGGGAGCAATGACCGGCAGAACATCACAGGACATGTAGCAGTCAGTACTATGACAGAGGTACGCAGGGGTGTTGTGGGAGCAGAGGAGAGCTTTCTGTATGCACACAGAGCCTAACCAAGTCTTGGTGTGAATCCAGAGTTTGTCTAACACAACTGCTGAAGACCCGGTGGCTCCCTATGCTCACCACGGGGCACTGAGGACTCTTACTACAGGGTAAGAGCCTATACGGCAGTGAAACGCCCTTCTAAAGAGCAAAGCACACAGATTATTTTCTCTGCAAGAAAACTAACCTTACAGCACCTGGTATAATGCTGAGAACACAGCAGGTATTCAATAAATGCTTGCTAAATTAATTCATGAGGGCAGAGACTTCCTCACATTCTGCTGCAATTTGGTCAGATGTGAAAGGCAGTTCTTAGAAGAGGTAAAAAAAAAATTTTCAACCCCAAAAAACCATAAAAATCACCAAACTCAGCCTTGTCTGCTGACAGTGTGTCCAAAAGAAAATCTGTCAATCTGCCAGCACCACAGCCTGAACTAAATACTCGATCTGACCCAGGATGAGTACCTAAGTTCTGAGTGGGCAGGGCCAACTCTCACCTCCTTGATGCGCACCCCCTTCTCCCCTCCAGTGGCATTCAGCAGCAGCTTTCTGAGCCGTCTGTCATCCATGGCCTTTGGGAGATTGTGCAGGCACAGCCTGGTCCGGGAGACAAAGATATTCTGGTCCTTGAGTTTCTGATGCTTCAGCAGCTCAAACTGAAAGAACAACAAATTGTTAACAATACAATCCACCCTTTAAAAATACAGGCTCATAATTCTCCAACAGGTAAGAATCATGACCCCTATCCAATAACCACACATCTAGAAAAAAGGAGGGAAACCACCCACCCTGCAGCCTTATGATACTCAGCACAGGGAAAGAAAGGGCCAAGGAAGCAAGATGATGGTGGGGAGGTGATAAGATCATGGGCTCTGGAGTCAGACTGAATTAGAAATCCATCTCTAACTGGAGAAGCTACATAAAATTGTTTAAGCCTCAATAATTTCACCTACAGAGTAGAACTGTAGATCAAAATATAAGATCAATCTTTCAGTACTGATGTGAGGCTGCAATGAGGTAATACACATGAAATCCCAAGCTCAAACCTGGCCCAGAGCAAATAAAAAATAATACTGTAGTTAACATCTATGCCAAGCCCTTACCTACCCATCAACTCAAACTAATTACTTACTCCTTCCAAAAGGAAATGGAATTTATTTAAAGAATTCTTGATAGAATATTGTCTCGTCTCAACTCTGCCACCTTGAGGCAAAGAAACGTCAATGGCCATAGAAACAAATTGCCTCTAGAGCCTCAACTATGCTGCACAAAGCACTGGTCCCAGGGCAACCTGTCTCTAAAGAGAAAGGATGACATTCTTCTCCTGATTTGTTTGTTAAAATTAGCTCAGTAGAAAAAAGTTTTAAATTAAATTTTTTCTTTTATCAAGTTTCATTCCTGCTGCTTCTTGTTTGGTAAAGGTACTAACAAATCATAAAATAAACAAATACCCTGGAAATGAATATTAAAAGGGCTATTTGAAGAGGTTATCATGCTTAAATTCAACAGTCTAATTTTTCTCCTAGGAAAAACTGTGCCTGCTCTGAATTACAATGTGTATACTCTAGTGAGCTTTTTGCTAGAAAAATTCACTCTAAGGGAGAATTAAATGTGTCACTATCACACTGTGATCAGAAAAGGGCATACAATGCCCTCCAAATAACCATGATTTCCAGATGTTCACTACCCAAAAAAGTTGAGAACACTAGTCTAGAAACTGTACAGAGAAAAGACATGCTGCCTCTTGCTGTCACTATATTCTCATCTCTGTCCATCATCTTCTGCACTTTCAGGTTCCATAGTTAATTCTGTTAATGATCATGCATCTTTACCATTCTAGGCTGGCTTAGCTTTTTGAAAGTAACCTATACGGGCAAAAGTAAAAATTACCGGAACAAATATCGCCGAGCAGCAAAGGAACTCAATAGGATCAGTTATCAGTGGAAATCCCATAACATAGAGTTTTCCTAAAATGATTTTATAATCTGGAGACACCACCCAACCCCCATCAAAACAGACATCTTAACTCTCCCTTCCAAGACCCACATCTATACCTCCTTCCCTACTAACTCTAGCCACCCTGACCTTCCTTTATGTTATTCTGCATTTATACGGACACCTAACCTAATTATATACAGCCTGAGCCTCTAGGTATCTACTCCATGATCCAGAAGCATACTATCTGGCATTAGTATGCTTAATACTGCTGAGTATTATGCCTAATACTGCTGAGCATTAGGAAAATAAAGAATAAGACCCAGTCCTTATAATGGCATATAATGCTGACGTGATATTATGTTTAATGCTGGGTTAGTTGCTGTTTCACCTGTGTGCTTGTTTTCTAACAACAGTGTAAGCAGCACCTGTGACCGATACTTGCTTGGCTCTTTGATGAGCATCTCTAGCATTCAATTATTATTATTTATGGATTTTATTAAGTCATGCAGAACATGAAGACTGGTGCCTAATCTACTCACTCGTTCTCTTTTGGCCATATCAGCAGCACTCACACCCTCTGCAGCCTTCGTCCCAGCACGAATCACTGCAGAAAGAGGGAAAAAGGCCAAGACATCAGCAAGGGAATTTTCACTGAGCAATAAGAGGAATGTGATTTGAATGATGCAAGCTCTCTGTACAGGGCCCTGAGGACTATGCTGGCCAGGACATAGTGGCATCTGGGTAGGTCCAGAAATAGGCTACAGGGCTAAGTTCTTGTCTATGAGCTGCTCTCAAGGACTAAAACTCTGAACATTTTGTGATTTTGTTCCTCTCCTTCCTTTCCCTCAAAGAGTTTCATGTACATGCCCAAAGTCAGATGGAAAGGCCTAGAGGAAGTTCTGGAAATAAGTACATTTTAGGCATCTAGAATGCAAAAATGCTCTACCTATAACCTGTCCTTGGAATTTCACTGCGCATGTATTTGGGAGCCATTACTAAGCAGTGAGATAAGCCAACCTAGAAAACAGCTACATCGTAACACAGGGCCTAGTCTCAAAGGCTAATGGTCTCCCATTTGCTAGTCCAGGCTGGGCAGCTGTGCAGCAGGTGGCAATATTGTGTGACCTAGAGAAAAGGATTCTTTTGTCTTAATTAAAGCTCATTCCTGATTATCTTTCTGACATTAATGGAAAGGTACTCAGTGCATATTTAAAATCCATGAGTAATCCAAAAGAGTAATTTTAGTCATAATTTTCAACTTCTTCAGAAAACCTATCAGGAATGATGACAAAAGGCAAAGGTAATTTGAGTTTTTCCTCCCTCTTTGCCCGGCTAATCCTCTGACAAAAAGGTCTAAAGGCAAGCAGGCAGAAAGGAGAACGGGACTCGTTAATCCATGAACTGGGTGAAGCCTTCCTAACAGAAAGCCACATCTACTAAAGTGGATTAACAATATATCACTGTTAAAGAGGACGTAGGGTTTTTAATTTGAAACATGCCCCAAACATACTACTGCCAGGTCACTGTCACAGCAAGGGGCCAGCTACTCAGAAGCCTGGTTCCCATCTCCCTGCCACCACTCACAGCCTTCTCGGGCCAGATAGAGGTTCCGGGTCCCAGTCGGCTTCTTCACCTTCTTTGTCCGGAGCTTTGCAGCCTCATCACGGGTCACTGCCAAGTCAACCTTAAGCTGCCGGCCATCCAGTTTAAGCCCACCACTCTGTAACAGATTGCAACCTCTCTTAAAATTCATGATGAGTAGAAACTAAGCACCTGACAAGGAACACCAAGGAAAGGGAAAACAGCAAACCCCAATTATGCTGTGGAACCCAACCCCCAGGATGTTTTAGCCCAGCTGGTTGCAAGTAGATCACTGAGCCGAACAGTATTTAGCACAGCTGTGCAAAGGCCACATGTTCGTTTGTTTTAAGGGAGCTGATTAGTCCCAAAGTAGGCCCAAATTGAGGAAAATGATCTGTAAACTGGCAAATTTTTAGTACTCTAAAGAAAGCTAATGAAATGGTAGTATTAACTCTACTCAGGAGAATTTAAGAGACAATGGCAATACAGAGTAACTTATCTCAAAACAACTTATACTTGGTTATAGAATACACAGAAAAATTCTCCATCACCTACACACTTTCTCTCTCAAACATTTACTCCACTTCACAGATGGCCTTAATCCCTTCTTGTCCCAGTGTTTCATGTCATCAGCCTAGGATAGAGACTGACATACAGAGAGTGAACCATAAATAGATTATTATACCTGCTTCCTCACCTGTAAAGTAAGAATAATGATTGTACTTACTTTATATACACCTACAGGGCTGATGTGAGGATTAAATAAAGTAATGCATGTAAAGCTCCGTGCCTAACATACACTACGTGCTCAACAAGTGTTAGCTTTATTATTATTATATCATTGACAATAATAATAATAAAGCTTTGTGTAAACATCAGATGTCGCCCCTGGGAGCCACTACTGCCTAAGTTACAGAGTAAAGAAATGTCTTCCTTACCTCGGTATCTGGAGAGGCAGCTTCGAGGCATTTCTGAGCCGCTTCTTGAGTCATGAACTGGGCAAATGCACAACCTGCACAGAGAGACAAAACTAAGTAGATCCCAAACACCCATGGCCCACCAGGAATCCAAAGACAACACTACAAATGGTGGCAGCCTGACACAGAGTGGAGGGGTGGTAGCATCCTTTTGTTTAGTGCTATGAGACTTAACTAAGAAGCACTGTGTCAGGCGCTGGAGGTTCAAAGACAGGTAAGATAGCACACCTGCTCACAATGAAATTTTATCATTACTTCCTTCATCTTTTCTAAGGCTTCTTAGAAACTTTAGTCTCACCATCCCACTCCTTAATAAGAAATATCCACAAGAAATCCGAAGAAATTCCAGCCTAACGTTTAATTCAGCATCACTCTCTGCACGCCTATTAGAGGACTAAAGAAACAACCACTTAAGCCTGAAATTAAATTACAGAGCTCACTGTCATCACAGTCACTGGAAGGCATTGTACAAGGACAGATCTAGCTCTTGTAGTAAAAAAAAGTCCCTGGCCTCTATCCCATGAATATAGTGGTGAACCAGAAAGCCGCGAGCTCAACTCTTTTTTGTTTTGTTTTCATGAATTCAACTCGACTCATGCTGGAGAATTTCCACACCTTTCACTGGTTAGAGGCAGGGCCAATCAACCCATCCTAATTTTCTGCTCTTGATGAAAAGCAGCTTTTGTAAGAAAAACAAGTTCACCTTACAGTAAACTCAAAAAAAAAAAATTAAGTTCCATAATATTTTGTTAGTATTCCTTTAAACTTTAATTATTCCCTCATATATGAAAATAATGCCATATTTCCTGGAGCTACTGGAGCACTGATCTTTTGCCCCTCTAAGAATGAATGGCAGCAGACTAACTGAAGGGACACCTGTGGCAGGCCAACCCAAGGGTCGCCATCTAGTGAGGTCTTCCCTGCTTCCTCCAGGCAGAGCCAAGTGCCCCCCTCAACCCCCCCGCCGGTCCTCCACTCTCATCTCTATTACAGCACTGGTCAGGTGGCATCTTCCCCAAAAGACTTGAATGTCTCTGGAAGAGGGGCCATGTTTCTTGGCTGTTTCTACATTTGTAGCACCTACCATAATGTTCAGCATTAGTAGATACTCAATAGGAAGAAACAAGTAATATAGAAAGAAATATGGGGGGAAAAATGTTTCTAACAGGCACATTAGCCTGTTTGTCCAATATGAAGAAAATAGGATGAGTTCCTCTCTCTGAATGGGTAAGAATTTTACCATTGGAATTTCCACGGTAACTACTGGGTTAAATCCTACCACCTTCCTAAAAGTCTTCAGACAATACTTAGCTCTTCCAGGCAGTGAAATAGCATGCTGACAAGGATGAGGTATAGGAGGAGGTTGTGTGAGGAGGCAGAAAAAGTGCCAGAAAATTTTAATATGAGTTCAGGAAAGACAATGCATTATGAAAAAAAAATAATGGAAACTATGCCTATCAAGACCATTAACTCTCAGCTAACATTAACAGACCAAGAAAGAGACTGAGCAAGTCAACTACAGACTCCATTCTGAAAATGTCAACCCAATACACTACCGCACCCAGAGAGAGACAAAAGAGATCATCAAAGTCAAGCAATATCCTACAGTACTTGTAACATTTTATGCAATCCTAGTTGCCCATTTTCAGAAAAATATACTAGAAATGGAGAAGGTCCAAGAAGCATAACTGAATATCAGAGCTGAACGCACGTTAAGTGATTAGTTGAACCCACTCGTTTTACAGATAAGAAACTGAAGCCCACGGTGGTTAAATGATTGCCAAAAATCACCCAGCTGGTCTATGGTTTAGCTGGGATTAGATCCCTAATCTCCAGGAAGCAGTTCAGTTTTCTTTCCATTATACTACCTCATTTACATCCTTCATAGCTGAGTAAAAACCAAAAATGATCAAGTTTCATCAAACTGGAAAATAAGAAGGTTCAAAATGGAGGCAATTAATCCATAGATAGGCTCCAAAGAGCCCCAAAACAGTCAGAAATGGCATTTTTCTGAGGACAGGGTTCAGAGTTTTTGCTAGATCTCAAAGGAATCAAGAACCAGAATGAATTAAGAATTCACTGCTTTAGTAGAAGGACTGCAGTTGATAAAATCAAAGATTATGAACGGGTTGAAAAGGTGCTTACCTAACAACAGTATATTAGAATGAGGAGTGGTCAACCTTTAAGCACAAAAGAAATAGCTTTGGGGGGGGGGGAAAGAAAAAACTGAGGCAGCACTCCTGCTACATAGTTTTCCTTCTGACTGTTGCCACTGCAACAAAGTTTCTGTCAGTTTCCATCTCTAACAAAAGCAACTGAAAAACATCCCAGCAATTTCAAGCAATGTGGAATGATTAATACCGGTGAGATGCTATCACATCTGAAATTCAAAGAACAACAAATGAAATTCATTACCCTGAAGTAAATAAGCAAGAGCTTAAAAAGCTGAGACAAAATCATGGCTGGCAGCACCATTACAGATGCTGAGTTTGACATCACGGAAGACAACCTCAGAATGTCCTTGGTGCTTCTATGGATCACAGAAACCTGGATAATGGCGGACCCCTCAGAATGGCACACATTATGCTCTCACGTAACCTAGTCAGTGCCCATGGCAGTGGTCTCAACCCTTTTGGGCCTGACCAGCTGACAGCAAATACCTTTAGAATGCTCTGTGTCTGGATGCAAGACAATGCGGACATATTTAAGATCTCCAAACTGCTGGAGGAGCTCTCCAAGGTCTTCTTCCTCTGAGTCGAAGGACAGGTTTCTGTGGAGGACAATCAGGCCACAAGAAAGGTCAGTTACAAAAGTGAGATCCTGCATTCCAGTACAAGGTGAGTGAGTTAGACATCAACTGGAGTGGTTCCCTTGCTCATAACCGCCCTTCCCAGGGACAGCACCAGGGGGTGGCTCCCACTAGCCAGGCCTCCAGTGCATGACGCTGCCTATCGGCCGTAAGCAACTGACCTTCCTCTGTTAATCAAATACTCCTTCCCAAGAATATAAAACTTGAACAGACATATACAAAGACCAGAAGTTGTAGATATAGATTCACTTCAAAACAGCAGTGTCCCACTTGAGGGAAACTTATGGGGAGCTGAAAATGTTCTATATCTTGATCAGAGTGATGGTTACATGGATATACATATATCCATGTATAAAGGTATATGTATATAGATGGTTATATACATGAAAAATGTCACTGATTGTACACTTACATTAACACACTTTACAGAATACACGTTATACCTTAACAAGGGATAGAAAAAAGGATGGGTGTCTTCAGAGAAAAGAACACATAGCCTTCTGCAGCCAGGGTCCCAGAACCACCCAGATCTTCATCCCCTTCTTGAGGTCTGCTCTTTGACAACTTTTATTCTGTGAGCCACCCTAATGTCCAACAAACCAGCCTTTTCACTTAAACTGGCCAAAATTAGTTTCCCTTACTACAACCAAAAGACTCACAGACAGCTAATGAAAAGTCAAATGTCACTCAACGTCTCCTCTGTACTCCTATGAAATCCAGGTTTCAGTTAAAATTTTACAGAAGTCAGAAAATCCTTCAAAATAATAACTCAAAACCAAACATGGTAAAGTTTACTAGCTAAGTGCAAAAAAAAAAAACAAAACTACTATTTCTCTCGATGGGATTAAAAAATGTTGGAAGAAGATTTTGTTCCACTAAATTTCAACACAGTGTAAAGATTCCTCTTTTCCCAGCTATGCACAGCCTTCCAGGGGTAAGAAAAACAGTCCCAAATAAATATCTACAATTTTACTTCTCTTATGCTAGTTAACAACCCCATAAACAGTTCTATCTTATGGAGTTACCAAGATAAAAAAGATGTTCTGGAATAAGACATATGCTAGCTACATTATTTCTTCTAATTTGCCTCATCGTGGACATAGTTTTCTTTCTTCCATCCTTTACTTTCCTAAGTTCTTTTTTAATTAAAAGATGTATAAGGAATGGTATCCTTGGTATTGAGGTCACAGGCTTCTAAGTGTGGGCTTCTAAGTGTGACATTCTTTCTTTCCTGTTACATAGAATCCTTTACAAATACAAAATTATATGGAAATTACAAATAACACAGTAAAAAAAAAACCTGGAAAGACATGCTATAAAGAAAGAAAATGGGACATATGTACACTAATATGTATAAAATGGATAATTAATAAGAACCTGCTGTATAAAAAAATTAATTAAATTCAAAAATTAAAAAAAAGAAAGAAAATGGGCTACAGCACAGCATGTATAGGCTAAAATCATCTTTGTAAATATTTATGATATTATGAATATGTGTGTGGGTGTTCCCCAAGCAGTGATTAAGGTTAACTTTTTGCTTATTCATTTCCTATATTTCCCACAATAAACATAAATTACTTGTATAATGAAAACAATCTTAAAAGACTATACAGGAGAATAAAATAGACATCTCTAAAATAAGACCCAAATGGCCCTAGCACAATGGTACTTAAGAAAGGATGAGAAGGCATGCTTGAGGTATGCCGAAGATATCCCAACCTCCTGAAAATACCAACCTACTGCAGTCAGTAGGACTAAAACAGCAATGGCAACATGATACAACACCTATCTCCCTCCCTCAGTTTTCCAGGAAACAGATGGGATGCCTCACTATACTCTGGACATGACTTTAGAAGATAAGTTAGGCATGAAGAGAGAATTCGTTTGGGATAAGTGGTATCACCCCTCCCCAGCACTCACCCTAAAACAAAGGCCAGAAGCAAGATGGTTCTAATAGTTGAAAAACTGATTTGTTCCAAATGATCCCACCCCAATTACAAAGAATGAAATCTAAATGAGGACAAGATATAAAGACCCCTGCTATTTATCTTCTGTGTATAGTTCTGATTCTCCTACACATTTCTCATTGTGTGCTATGTTCCTAGGCAGATGTGCTAATGGTCTTAGATGCATCTAACTTTTTGGCCTAACTAACAGAATTAGTGCAAAAAGAAGAAGACGAAGAAAGGAAAGAAGGGAGGGAGGAAGAAGGGAAGAAAAGAAACCTATGAAGGCAACACAAACAGCAGTTCTCAAGATAGAAAGTCATACCTGATAAAGACAGTTTTCCCTTCATTCACATCAGAGGGTAATTTCCTCTTCTTCTTCTTCTTTTTCGAGACTTGTATATCCAAAGTAAAAAGAAAAACAACAAACTGAAAAAGACTAGTACAAGCCTTACAACAAAGACTTTTAAATATATAAAGATCTTACATAAATTAAGAACTCCAATTAAAAATGAACAAAGGATATGCAACTAAATATTCAAAGATGCTCAAACGCACTCATAATTAAAGAAAAACACAGCACAAGAAATGAGATACTATTTATCACCAACAGATTGGCAAACAACAAAAAAGACAGATGAAATCCATTGTGGTCAGGGTGTGGGGAAAAGAAGAGATTCCCATATACTGTTGTGACAGTGTAAACTTTCTGGAAATATAAAATGTAAAAATTTGAGGAGAAAAAAAATATATCTACATTTGCATACACAACTATACATTATATTCTACATAAGTGCATATACATTCATGTTTTTGCTTATAAAAGCATTAACTATCCTTAGATACACAAGAAACACTGGTTGTCTCTGGGGAGGGGCCCTAAGTGGCTGCGGATTTGGGTTTAAGGGAGACTCATTGATTTTAAGAATAGACATATATGCTTATATATACACAGAAAATTTCTGGAAGGATACAAAAGAAATAACAGATTATTTTGGGGGACTACTGGGAGGATTGGTGAGGAACTTTTTTTTTTTATAAATTTATTTATTTATTCATTTATTTAATTTTTGGCTGCATTGGGTCTTCACTGCTGCACGCGGGCTTTCTCTAGTTGCAGTGAGCGGGGGCTACTCTTTGTTGCGGGGCACAGGTTTCTCATTGTGGTGGCTTCTCTTGTTGCAGAGCACAGGCTCTAGGCGTGCGGGCTTCAGTAGTTGTGGCACACGGGCTTCGGTAGTTGTGGCTCGCGGGGTCTAGAGTGCAGGCTCAGTAGTTGTGGCACACGGGCTTAGTTGCTCCGCGGCATGTGGGATCTTCCCGGACCAGGGCTCGAACCCATGTCCCCTGCAGTGGCAGGCAGATTCTTAACCACTGCGCCACCAGGGAAGCCCGTGAGGAACTTTTAAAGATCTTACATAAATTAAGATCTTACATAAATTTCTATATTACACCCTTCTGCACTATTTATATTTTTTGTACTGTATTTTTAATTAATTTTCTCCCATTACTATCCATCAGTCTTATAATTTTTTCAAGTGAAAGAATGGTAAGAGACAGCTGAATCTGGTTGTAGAATGCAGGGTCTCTCAGCTCCTTCAGAATAAAAGCTTCTTTGTTTCTAAGGTGTCTACTATTCTCTCCTCACAGAAAAAGCTTATTTCCTCAGATTTCTCATATGGTCAAATCAACGCCAGACTTACAGAAAAGGGAGAAGGGAGACCTGATAAGTGAATAAAAACCTCCACCCAGACAAACTAAAGGACTACTTACTGACCGCTCCTCATTCTGTAATGACCTGCCTCCCTCAATAAACTAGTTGAGTTTAAACCCAACATTCTTGATAAAAGTAGCAATGTGGTTTGGTTACAGTTTTACAAAATGCCCCAGGAAGTCCCTTATCCCGATTTCAGTTCAAAATTGTTGTTTATACTCCACCACTGCCACAGAACAGTAACAGTGACAATACTAGTAGTACAAGGCATTAGTCACACAAATAAGTTAATCTTCACAACAACCCTATGCGGTTATTATCTCCATTTTATAGATGAAGAAACTGAGGTATAAAGAGGTTAAGTAACTTGCCCCAAAGTCATACCTTAAAAAAGGAGCAGAGACAGGATTTGAAACCCTCTGCCAAACAAGCTATACTTGTGATCTCTAGGAAATGTGGCGTTTTATTTTAACTCCTGTTCACCCAGTGTCTAGCACTGCAGGCACTCTGAATATTTGTTGTCTGAATAAACGAAGGTGTAGTAATAGTAAAAAAAAAAAAGTACATTTTTCTTTCATGACAGGTTTAAAAATCACTGTCACATGAAGCATCTATTCCAACCTTTCCAAAGAGCAAACACATGGGCATTTACATACAACATGGGAAGGGTGTGCACATAAGTGTTCATTCATCAGTTCCAAATTGTTTCATCTACAGTTTTAAAAAACTCTGATGAAAGTGCAGAAGTGTTTTTGTTGGTCTTTGCTTGTCTTCTTGCCAATCCTTTGTGACTGAAAGTAGTGGAGCCAGATCAAAAGCTCCTAGAGAACAGGATTTTTTTTTCTGTTCAGCCCAAAGTTTAACATTAGTAGGTGTTCAATAAATGTTTCTTTTTAAGCAAATGATGAGGAAAGGAGACTTGATTTGCTCAACTGAATGGAGTAGTGGAATGCTCAGACTGCCTCCGCCTCCCTCCCAGTGACCACTAAAGGCAGAAGATTTTATCAGCAGCCATCTTACATCTAACTTAATGAGACTCACACATTTTTTAGAAGATTGTTGGTGGCGGGGGCGGCGGGGGGGGGGGGCACATAAAAATAAGATTAGTAGCAACAAAGGCAACTAATACTGTTGGGAAGGTACTCTCCGCAATGTCAGGAGATAGGGACCTCTAACATCCAATCACAGATGAAGTAATGTGGAAACTAGAGGCAAGGACTTGACCAGAACCAGACAACTAGAAATGGAAAAGCCAGGACTTGAACCCACATGATTTGACTCCTAAGCCCATGATAAAAGGCAAAAAAGACTGCTTAAAAGAACTGAGCTTTTCCAGATAAGAAATTCTGAGTTCAGTAGTGTGTTACTATCATAATGGATTATTTTATTGTTGTTGTCAGTCTTCATCCTGGAAGGTGCCAGTGATTCAAGTACCTCTGATTCTGAGTAGAATATACTAAGCTGATGTTCTGGGGTTTGCTAACACTGCAGACATACTTAAAATAATACCTCTAATCACTGAGGGGAAAAAACACCATCTTTGGGCTTTCAAATCTACTCCATATAATCTGTTGTTTACAGACAACAGCATGGATGGAAAAATACAAGTGTTTCCCTTCCTGAGTTTGTTACATTTAATAAAATGTAATTTTAGTACAGAAGTAAATAAATTAAATTAAATTAATTGAATAGAACCCATTTTAGTGGTAGGATGCAATATCCTGTTTATCCAGTTATTCATTCAATTTGGGTAATTGAGAGAGACAGAGGCAGTGCCTCAGCATTAAGCTAGGTTTTAAATTCCCTAAGAATCTTAATCCTCAAACACTATTCCAAACTCATTAAAAAAAAAAAATCTTTAAAAGAAAGGAATATAGGGGCTTCCCTGGTGGCGCAGTGGTTAAGAATCCGCCTGCCAATGCAGGGGACACAGGTTCGAGCCCTGACCCAGGAAGATCCCACCTGCCACGGAGCAACTAAGCCCGTGCGCCACAACTACTGAGCCTGAGCTCTAGAGCCCGCAAGCCACAACTCCTGAGCCCACGTGCCACAACTACTGAAGCCTGTGCGCCTAGAGCCCATGCTCCACAACAAGAGAAGCCACCACAATGAGAAACCCGTGCACTGCAACGAAGAGTAGCCCCCGCTCATGGCAACTAGAGAAAGCCCGCCCACAGCAACAAAGACCCAACGCAGCCAAAAATAAATAAATAAATAAATAAATTTTTTTTAAAAAAAGAAAGGAATATAAAGGTTTCATTTTCAGCATTTAAACATAAATTTGACAGGACACCTTAGGGTCCTATTTAAAAAGAGGACTGAGCTGAACTGATGCACATTTCTCAGTAACTTATTTTAAATTTAAGGCAAACCTTCCTCCTCTTGCTCTTCAGTGTTGGTATCACTCTGAGCCAGGTCCTCTCCACCATCAACACTGTCGCTTTCCTCCAGGTCGCTGTTGTCATCGGAATGCTCCTCTTCACTGCTTTCTGCAGGTGCTGCCCTCTTGACTGCTCTGCAATGGCACAGATCAGAACTAAGGTTCTGGGATGAGAGAGGGGCCTGCCTATCCAACTGCACCGCACATGTCAATTCTGCAATGATGGGGGCAGGGAAAGATATCATTTTCCTCTCAGGGACAACCCTGAATCTTCCTCTGTTGCCTCAGAACACACTGAGCCACTTACCTCTTCTGAATGTGCACAGGCTTGGTCAGCTTTGATTCTTTATTCTCCTCCTCCTCCTCATCTTCTTCTTCATCATCTTCCTCATCATCATAATCACCATCGTTCTCCTCCTCCTCCACATCCTCTTCTTCCCTGCCATTCTGTTGACCTAATTCCTGACATTTAGGTTCAGGCCTCTTCTCCTCACCTACATACATAGTTGGTAAAGAAAGTTAGGAATTCATTTAGTATCCAAAACAAGGTTATTTAAACAAGAGTAACTAATACCCCAAGTTCCCGGTTCCTTTGGTTTTACAGAAGCTCATATATTTTTCTTACTGTACATAATAGGAAAAAGTATGAGGGAAAAAAAAGCAAAAAAGCAAACAACAAAAACCCCTCATCACTGAGATTCCCTCGGAGGCTGTCCCATTCATCAGAAGCCTTACGGGTAACCTGGCTCAGCAACTGAGCCTCCGCGAACAGCCTATCATCGTGCACCACGGCCAGCACGATGCACGCTCTGGAGCCCAGCCATGAAATTTAATCTCTGTGCGTTCTGTTCTCTGAGCTCCTGGTGGCTTAAAAGCCAATTGTTTTCTAAATAAAACTCAAGTTTTAAGTTTCCCTATTTTTAATGTTCCATCACTCCCTATTATGAAAGCTGGGAAAGGACAGCAAGTAGTAGGGACAATGAACTTGGGCCCCACTCTTCACATTCACATCAAGGAGTGGGCTTAGATTCAAAAGATCCTGTTTTGGGACCAGATCACCAGATGGTACAATACAGAATGACAAACAGTTAGGACATAAAACCCCTCCTACCCAACACCACTGCATCTTACCTGCGACAGAGGCAGACTGTGTATTTTTATATTTATCCTTTGCCACAGCCCAATCCACAGCCACTGTCCGCCCTGTCAGACAGAAAAGTAGCATCAGAAAGGCCTTCTCTTTAACATTCCTATTTCCTATAAATGACTTCCTATTAGTCAAAGATAGTAATGGAACCAAAGGAGACAAAAAAACTGCAGATTCAGAGACTGTTGGTCCTAAAATAAAACTCCTGGTAGGTGTCTACTCTTTTAACCCTTAACCGTTTTATCAATGAACAGAAGTTTTGCCTTTCTACACAGCCACTACACCTGGAACAAGACAGAGTAATAATCAGAACAGTGCTTCCAGTTAGACCAAGTTTCCAGTTATACTAGCAAGAGGGAAAATAGACATTCTGGAATAACTGCACGTTACTCAGAAGTTAGAAAGTCTCCAAGCCAATCCCTTCTTTAGGCACTGTACCTGGTAAATCAATACCCAGAGTAACGTCAAGGTCAGTTTAAAAGCCCACAGGTGGACTTCCCTGGTGGCGCAGTGGTTAAGAATCCGCTTGCTAATGCAGGGGACACAGGTTCGATCCCTGGTCTGGGAATATCCCACATGCCACGGAGCAGCTAAGCCCGTGCACCACAAGCATTGAGCCTGTGCTCTAGAGCCCGTGAGCCACAACTACTGAGCCCGCGTGCCACAACTACTGAAGCTTGCACACTTAGAGCCCATGCACCACAACAAAGAGTAGCCCCCACTCGCCACAACGAAGACCCAATGCAGCCAAATAAATAAATAAAAAATAAATAAATTTATAATTAAAAAAAAAAAGCCCACAGATGCTGAATAGTGATCATAACCAAGAGGGAGGAACCTGCTAATCCCACATCCTCTAGACAGCAACCTGCCTCTATCAGTCAGGGACAGTTTTTCATTAGGGATTTAAAAGGACACTCATCACCAAAAAAAGAAAAGAGAAGGACAGCATGGGTCCTTTCAAGTTTAACCCTAAGATCAAGTACTAGGACTATTTCACCAAAACAGCTTCTATATTAGCAATGAGACTCTCAACAAGGCAAACACCTTTTGAAAATGTAGAACGTGGGTTACTATGCTAATTTGCCTAAACACCAGAAATATCTGAGTCAATGGTACGGGCATAGAAAACTTACCTTTTATCTCTTTCATGTTCATGCTTTTGAGAGCCTTTCCTGCTTCTAGGAGGTTTTTGAACTGAACAAAAGCAAAACCACGCATCTTTCCATCTGTGTGCAAACACAACAAAGAAGTTAGAGGTAGCAGGTAGGGAGCCAACAGACACTAAGAAGATGTTACAGCAACCTGGACTGGCAAGAAGACCCAAATCCTATCAACCAGTCAGCCTCTTGCCCAAAGCAAACGCCTATATCCTGCTGAGGTTACCCTGACACAGGCTTGGGGAGAGCAATGCATTTTCTCAAACTGTAACTTGCCTTCTAAAAGTAGTTCTGATCTAACTAACAATACCGTAAGGGGACTAAACACTGTTATTTGTCAAGCACTGTGCCTGATACTTTACATATATCATATCATCTGGGGCTCACAGAGTATGACCTGAACCTTGTATTTCTGCTTAGTTCAAAGGTGATACAGAAAGAGACCATTATGTAAAATAACCTTAATCTAATCCACACAAAATAAAGGTTTGCCAGTACCTGGTTTCCTAGGGATGTTTACTTCCAGGACAGCTCCAAACTGAGCAAATACTGTCTTCAAGTCATCTTCTGAACACTGAAGCCAAAAGTGAAGAAAGAAAAAGAGATATTATCACAGCAAATAAACACAAAACATCAACTATTCAATTAGTTCACCAGGAAGAGCTTGAATATTTGTATTCCTTCTTAAATTTTGAGACTAGGACACCAAACATTTCAAAATAGACGACATCTTGCTTTGTACCTATACAGGCAAAAAGGACAGATAGCAGAGAGCTTTTCCTCCCCTCCCTTTCTCAGCAGTAGTTTCCCCAAGGCATCTTCACAGTCTCTGTCCTTAATAAGTTCTCGTTTATACAGGCCCATTTTCTGAATTCAACAAGGCTAAAAAGTTCGTTGCCAGAAGGAATTAAGCCCAATTATACCATCTTGGTGAGGAGTTCGACCAATGAGCATGCCTTGGCTCCAACAGCCTTCAGAACACTCACTGTTAGTTTTCTCTGTCTCTTACCTTAAAGCTCAGGTTCCGAATAATTAATCTGGCTTTCTTATCTGCCACTTTGGCTTTTTTAGGCTGCAGCTCCTTCTTTGGGGACTCTGAATTTTCTAAAAAATAAATGGCAATGAAGTAAATCTGTGATCCCCTCGGCCCAGAACATCACAGGAAAGAAGCTACTAGCAACAGATGGCATTTAACACAAGGTTAAGTATGGCAATGCCCAGGAACACCAGGTTTTCCAGACTCAGAAGTAAACAAAAGACTAAAACGAGTAACAAAATACATTGGATGATTTTGGACATCAAGAGGAAATTCAGGAAGCTTTTAGGCCTAGACACTACTCCCAGAGCCAATCCACTGTCCCCTCAATCCTGGGGGAAAACTCCCTTCGGCTACTAGAAACTCACCAGTTTTCCCCTTTTCCTTGGACTTATTTCTCGGTTTTTTCTTGGCAACAGTCACGGTGATCTTGCAGCCTTCGAAGGTGGTAATCTCCTTGAGGGCCCTCTGAACATCTTCCAGCATAGAAAAAGTGACATAGCCGAAGCCTCGACATGCCTTACTTCCTGGAACAGTATGGGGATGGGGGAAGGGGGGATTAACAGTAAGCCAAGATCCCTAAACCAGTATTCTCACAGCCCTAAACTAGCAAATATACAGCCAGGCCAGCCAGTCTGCCAAAATTCTCAAAAGAGAAAGAGACAAGATTAGCATGAGTGGCCCCCGTCCCCTCTTTGCTCAGAAATTGTTAGGCTTCCTCTTCTAATGTGGTGTCTTTGCTGTTAGCTCCCTTTCTTCCCTCTTTCCTGATAATTTCAAGAATATGGAGGACCCATGATATGCATTACACCCCCAAAGAAGAACTCAACATCAAACAGAACAAAACATCACCAGAGAAGGTAGGAAAGGTAAGTATGGTAGCTTCAAAAATTACAAAGAAATAATTCAGCCACCGCTCCGCAGAACAGATGAGCAATGAATGCCAGGGGCCCTGAAAAAAGAACCTCAAACAATAAACATTGCTTCAGAAGCCTGCAGACACTATTACCATTATTACCAAGCCCTAGAAATCAATATCAAATTAAACCTTTCTAAAGCGGCTGTAAACCTCTTACCTCATTTTGTCAGAACACACCAAGAAGAGAAAAGCCAATATCATCATCGCTTTTCTCCAAACGAATCATTTAAGACAAACAGTTGCAAATATCAACTGTAACCCACCTTTGCCCTTTTTGGTATTTTTTTTTTCAGTTTAATATTTTTGTGCAGTAAAATTTTAAGTAATTTACTGCATCAAAAAAGGAAAGGACAGACCAGGTAGTCTGCTTACTACCCAAAGTATTCCACAAGTCAGTAAATATCTCCTGCGGCTCAAGCCAAAACCCTTGAAGTCAGACTTGACTCCTTGACACTCTCTTTTTTCTCATACCCCACATCTGATCCATCAGCAAATTCTTTCAGCTCTACTCTCAAAAATATCCATATTGCAATCACTTTTTACCACCTTCACTGCTACAACAGCTGGTCCAACACCATGACCTCTCTCTCACCTGGATTACCACAGGAGCCTAATAACTGGTCTCCCCGCTTCTGTCCTATTCTTAGCAGCCTATTCTCAACACGGCAGCCTGAGAGAATCTTCCAAAATGCAAGCCAGATCATATTTACTGCTCCCTGCTCAAAACCAGTGGTTTCATATCTCAGAGTAAAAGCCAGAGTCCTTGCAATGGCCTATAAGGTCCTACATGATCTGGTAGCACCAGATCTCATCTGCTAATTCTCTTCCCTTCACTCGCAGCATTCCAGTCACCCTGGTTTCCTCACTAGTCCTCCAATATACTACACACACTCTTCTTCAGTATCCTTTAGCTTCCTCTGCCTAGGCTGCTCCTCCCACTGAGAAACACATGTGCCCTCTCTCACATCAGAAAGGCTTTCCCTGGCTACTCCTCACTCCTCTACAGCTTCCCCACCACCACACACACACATCTACAGAGACTCCCTATCCTTTTTCCCTGACTTATTTTTCTCCTCAACATTTATCACCATTATCACTACATATTTTGCTTATTTGCTTATTGGCTGTCTTCCCCATCTTGAACACAAGAGCAAGGTTTTTGGTTTGGTTCTGTGCACTGCTGTATCCCCAGGACCTACAATAGTTGCCTGGCACAAAATAGGCATTCAATTAATGTTTACGGAATAAATAACTGGGTGAATGAATAACATACTGGTTAAGAGCTCCGGGTCTGGTGATCAAATTCTGAATTCACTACTTACTAGCTGTATGAACTTAAGCTGAAATTACTAAATTTCCCTAAGCCCTAGATTCCTCGTCTGTAAAATGGAGTTAACTCTCCACCCAACAAGACTGATGGGGAAATTAAATGAGATAACACATGGAACTCAAGCACTGCACCTGGCTATCAGCTGATTCTCAATAAGCCTTACTGGTGTTTTATTAAAAGTTAGTTATTTACTACCAAATAAGATCTTATATGTGAGCGCGCATAATAAACGGAAAGCGCTACATAAATTTAAGGGACTGATTTGACTTTCAGAAACGGCCCGTATGGATTCATCTAAAGCAGAGTCCGTTTAGAAAACAAATTCAACTTCCAAGTCCTTTCACTATGCGGCAGGTAAAGGACTATACGGGTCGCTTCAATTTGGGTGTCCTCGCCCCCACCCGGCTCCCAGGAACCCCAAATTTGTCCTCGACCGCCCCGCCCCCTACCTTTCTCAGTCACCACGAAGCACTGCTTCACCGGCCCCACCTGACTGAACAGCTCCTCCAGCTGCTCGCTGCGGGCCGAGGGCGGGAGGCGGCCCACAAACAGGGTCAGCCCGGCCATAAGGCCGAGAAACAGAAACACGCGGCGTCGCGCACGCGAGTCAAGTAACAGGTTTTAGTAAGGGGGACCACGCCAAGTTGCCGGGAGACTCCGGAAGTGCTCTTCACTCAAAAGAGTCCGGAGGAAAACGTGGTAAAAGGAGAAAAAACATTCCGGAAGGAAAAAAATCATGACGCCCGGGGGCGGAGCTTCTTGAGCGGGGTTCCACCCCTAATCCAAGTACCGCCCCCGCCGCTGTAGAGAAATTTGGCTTCGCTATTTCCTACACTGCTTACGATGTAACCTCCTGGAGATCGATACCAAACTCAGCAGGGCAGGCCGGAGAAGTTGGTTTTACTCTGGCCCTAACCCAGGATCTAACATATAATGGATGTTTAATAAATATTTTCTGAAGTGCCACCCCAGACTCCCAGATAAAACACAGCCAGAATGCACATCAACGCAAGTACGTCACATACATCATTCGGACAATTCTCATGTTCTCAGAGAATATGAGACATCTGTCACACTATAACAGATAACTACAACTGTGCCTTTAACACTTCGCAGACAAATTATAGCTACTAAAGTACAAATAGGCACAGATCATACACTGTTTCAAAAAAATATTTACTGAGGTCCTACTATGTGCCAGGCACTAAGGATAAAATTGGTGAGCTAAAAAAAGACGGGGCGCCTACCCTCATGGGGTATACAGTCTCGTGGGGGTAGACAGACATTAATCAAAAAAAAAAAAAAAAAAGGAGGGCCGTTGCCCGGGGCCTGCAGTACGCCGCTTCAGTGAGGGGCTCAACCGCGGTCAACTGTCTTGTTGATTTACTGGTCGCCACTCCCCCGGCCGGCCCGACAAGACGCGCCTGTAGCGCAGCACCGATTCCTCTCGGGCTCGTGGGCGCTGCTCTGAGCCCCGTCACCCTTTATACCAGAAAGCTGGGGGCACTATGGGGAAAAAACAAAACAAGAAGAAAGTGGAGGAGGTGCTAGAAGAAGAGAAAGAAGAATATGTGGTGGGAAAAGTTCTCGACCGTCGAGTGGTAAAGGGCAAAGTGGAGTACCTCCTAAAGTGGAAGGGGTTCTCAGATGAGGACAACACATGGGAGCCAGAAGAAAACCTGGATTGCCCCGACCTCATTGCTGAGTTCCTGCAGTCACAGAAAACAGCACACGAGACAGATAAATCAGAGGGAGGCAAGCGCAAAGCTGATTCTGATTCGGAAGATAAGGGGGAGGAGAGCAAACCGAAGAAGAAGAAAGAAGAGTCAGAAAAGCCACGAGGCTTTGCCCGGGGTTTGGAACCGCAGCGGATTATTGGAGCTACAGGCTCCAGTGGAGAACTCATGTTCCTGATGAAATGGAAAAACTCTGATGAGGTTGACCTGGTCCCTGCCAAGAGGGCCAATGTCAAGTGCCCACAGGTTGTCATATCCTTTTATGAGGAAAGGCTGACGTGGCATTCCTACGCCTCAGAGGATGATGACAAAAAAGATGACAAGAATTAACTCTCCTGAGTACCAGCCCCTGTCACATATGACTGTGGGTTTCAAGTGGGGAAAGAAGGAGTTCTACTTGTCTTGACAGCATAGAGGTGGCTTGAGAAGATGTCTTTTGAAGAGCCAGTATAGTTTCTGTACCCTACAGCAGCCCAAGTGCTTTAAAGTCACTCCGTGCTGTATAGTTTGCACACCCATCCCAGTGGAGGGGAAGGAGGGTCAGTGTTTCAAGGCAACCCATTCTGAACTTTGCTGAGAAAAGCAAAGGGCCTTCTATGAAGGACAAAACTTGCAGAATGGGATGTGGGAGAGCAAAGGATACTGTAGATCTTCAAAGAGCATCTCCACAACCCACAGCTTTCTTCCCAATAGTGTTAACTCTGCATTTTTACAGCGTAGCATATATGTAGTTTTTGGCTATTAGTGGTGTATTATTTGGGGTGGGAGGGATGGGGTGGGAATGAAGGGAGATGGGTTAGGATTATTTTTGTTAAAATTTGGGGCCTGATGGGGGAAATGGTGAAACAAAGGAAAGAACAACTAATGATGATTTGGTTCTGTGTCCAGAATATTTCATCCTTTCAAAAAATGTCATTGGCAACCTAAATGAGGACGTGAGAGACTGTTTAAAAGCTGTGAATGCTAATCATCAGAGAAATGCAAATCAAAATTACAATGAGGTATCACCTCACACCAGTTAGAATGGCCATCATCAAAAAATCTACAAACAATGAATGCTGGAGAGGGTGTGGAGAAAAGGGAACCCTCTTGCACTGTTGGTGGGAATGTAAATTGATACAGCTACTATGGAGAACAGTATGGAGGTTCCTTAAAAAACTAAAAATAGAACTACCATACGACCCAGCAATCCCACTACTGGGCATATACCCTGAGAAAACCATAATTCAAAAAGAGTCATGTACCACAATGTTCATTGCAGCTCTATTTACAATAGCCAGGACATGGAAGCAACCTAAGTGTCCATCGACAGATGAATGGATAAAGATGTGGCACATATATACAATGGAATATTACTCAGCCATAAAAAGAAATGAAATTGAGTTATTTGTAGTGAGGTGGATGGACCTAGAGTCTGTCATACAGAGTCAAGTAAGTCAGAAAGAGAAAAACAAATACCATACACTAACACATATATATGGAATCTAAAAAAAAAAAAAAAGTTCTGAAGAACCTAGGGGCAGGACAGGAATAAAGACACAGACATAGAGAATGGACTTGAGGACACAGGAAAGGGGAAGGGTGAGCTGGGACGAAGTGAGAGAGTAGCATTGACATATATACACTACCAAATGTAAAATAGATAGCTAGTGTGAAGTAGCTGCAGAGCACAGGGAGATCAGCTCGGTGCTTTGTGACCACCTAGAGGGGTGGGATAGGGAGGGTGGGAGGGAGACGTAAGAGGGAGGAGATAGGGGGATATATGTATATGTATAGCTGATTCACTTTGTTATAAAGCAGAAACTAACACACCACTGTAAAGCAATTATACTCCAATAAAGATGTTAAAAAAAATAGAAAGAAAAAAAAAGCTGTGAACGCCTGAAACTTAGAAGCCAAGGGGTTCCCTGCCTGAGCTTAATGCTATTCCCAACAAAGGACTAAGCCAGTTAAGAAGTTACCAAAGCTGCCATTTGAGGGATGGAAACTGGTTGAGGAGGAAAAGTCTTACTGGAGTGTATACACAGGCAGATCATTCTGTCTTAGAGGTGCTAATTCTTGAAATTGACAAGAAGACCCTTTTTTTCCAATTATGAAGTTATAAATATCAGCTTCTCCATCAAGCCACTGGCTGAAGTATGTGGGGAAGGGCAGAGGGTGGTATAGGAGGTGGGAGAGTAGGCAAAGACAAGGGCTGGTGCTCTTAGGTGGAAAACTCTTGGAGCCTCTGTTTTTTGAACTTTGAAACCATTGGTGGCAGGGTTCAGTCACTGACTGAACACAAGTTCACTGAATCACTTCAAGAATTGAATGATTTCAGAAGCCCTGGTCTCAGGAGAAGATTAAATTTTCATACTGGGGCAGTGGTTCACTTTAAAATAAAACAAATTTTTTTAATCCTAAGAATTAACTAGAACCCAAAATGCTGTCTTGAATCATGAGATCCATCAGTTCTTGACATCATCTAGACCTGCATCTAGAACTCCCTTGTAAAATCTTTTTAGGCACGTGTTAGGTGTCTGTGAAAACTTTTGTTTAAATGTTAACCTTCATACCAACACTGTCAGTTTTTGTCTTAATAAAACTATAGATTTATAAGGAAAAAAATTACAAATAAATCATAGCCTGCACCATGCAAGATCACGTGAGAACATACCCAGAACAAACATGACATCCAGCTTGCACACACAGACCTAGTACCCAGGTCCTCCCAGAGACAGGAGATCTTTCCTCAGGTCAGCTTATCAGACAGAGCCAAGGCTGAGGAATCCCACTGGCCAGGAGATCTGGGTGCTCCTGGATCCTGGAACACAGACAGTGTTTGCCATCCCATTGGGCCCAGGAACTGACCTGTGTGCAGGACTGCAGCACCCTGAAGAACATTTGTACAGAACAAAAGTACCCAATGCATTTTTTAAATAATTACTTTTAATGGCATAACCTGAACACAGGGTAGGTAGAAAATTCAAAAAGTACAAAAGGTACATTGAAAAGTGTTTCCCTTTCTCCTCAAACCCTATCTACTTTCAGCACATTTTGGTTGGATGGATGACTGGTTGACAGTGATAGGGGGAAAGGGAGAACGTTTAACATCAGATTTATGAAACCCTAGCTTTTAAGCATTTATTATATGCTTAAAAGAAAATGTCACAGTTATTTTTAAACACACAACTCAGCAGAGGAAGTATTGAAATAAAAAACAGATTTTTAAGGCCATGGGTTAATTCCATCCAGGATAAAGAGAGACAAATAGACAAAGGAAATGGGATGGATCATTTGAATACAGTCGGTTTGGAATTCCACATTCCTCTCTCTTTTTTCTCCTCCTCTCTTGCCCCTTCATCACCTTAGAGATCAAAATTTCATACCCAAAGTCTAAATTGCAAGCTTCAGGGCCCTAGCTATATAGAGGCTTTCCCAGTCCTGGCTGCAGTGTGCACTGGGGAAAGAATCCTGAGAAGGCTGCTCCAACATCCCTTTGGGACACACCCTACAATGCTCAGTTGGAAATACTTTGGACCCAAACCTTCCATAAAGAACAAAAGGAAACTGTGTCCCTGTGCCCATCAGAGGGCAGCAGCCACCCACAGTACGGAGGAGTTCTGTGACCCTAGGGGAGTATAACAATGCAACTGACCCTTTGTACTCTTCCCAACTTTCAGACCTGGCTCCCCATCTCAGTCTCCCAGTCTCAGCCTCAGCCCCATCCCCTCCTATACATTTGTAACAGGGAAGCCATGTGGTTCTTCAATCAGGAATATTTGCTCATCCATCTAACCGGGACACACGCAGGGTTCTTTATTAAATAGCAGGAGTCGTGGTACCCTGCACCACATCAGCAACGTGGCTTCCAGGGGAAATAAACTGCTGGCCTCTTCTCATCCATCACTTGCAGGAGCCTGGAAAGGAAGTAAGAGAGGCCTGGGCTGTGCTCAGCCATCCTCTTCCAAGCCCCATCCCTCTGGCTCCATTCCCGCTTGCAAGCCAAACCTTCTTATAATACCGCATACTTCTTGTTCTTAGCACTTCTCGCAAAGGTAATTAATTACTTGTGTAATTGTAATTATTTATACGATTAACTCTTTAATGTCTGCTTTCTCCAAAAGACCTTCAACTTCATAAGTTCAGGGCTGTTGTCCACCTAGCTCACCTGTCTACCCCCATCACCTAGCATATCGTAAGCATCCAATAAAATGTTTTAAAGAGATTGAACAAATGAAGGTGTTTGTTTCTCAGTCTCCTACAGTACTAAGAATTGGAACTGAGGGCGTACATATTACACCCTGGTCTATCCGGGCTCTTCTGGGAAACTGCTTTGGGTAAGGAAGGGCTGAGGCATGAGACAAAAGGGAAGGGTTGTCTCACCAAAGTCTCAGCCTCTTGATCAAGTAAAAGGGCTTAGGCGATTCTTGCTGAGGCAAATCAAAGAAGTGCTGGAGCTGGTGAGTAACAAGCTGTATTCCCCTGCCCCCTCCCCATCTCACCAGCCCCATTCAGAGCTTCCAAACAGAAAAGGAGTGTGTGTGTGTGTGTGTGTGTGTGTGTGTGTGTGTGTGCGCGCGCGCGCGCGCGCGCGCACGCGCAAGCGCTGCCCGCTTCTGTGAGAGAGAGAGAGGCGGACAGACAAACATACAGAGAGACTGACTGGGGGTATGTGGGGCTTGGACTGCTTTGCTGAGAGGTGTGTGCCTGAACCCAAGGACCCTTGATGGGGAGAGTGAGAGGAGCTGGCAAGGATCAGGATGAGGAAGAGATGGCAGAGAGGAGTCGAGTGTGAGCAGAGGCAGATGGAAGGGTAAGTGGGGAAGAAAGGAAACAATTTCTCAGAGCAGCTCTGGTGCTGGGGCCGCTACAGCCACTACAACACCAGTGAGAAATGCCTGTAATTAGGAGGATGGCAGTTCTCTGGGCCTCAGCCCAGAGTGACGATGCAGCAAGAATTTCTGAGCCAAGCTGAGCCAGGTGATGGAGAAGACACAGTCAGAACCACTCCAGTCCCACTCTTCAGCTGTGCCTGCCCCACCCTCCTCTCATATTCTTCCCTACGATGACCCTCACTTGCCCCAAGCATCATTGGCTTCCCTCCTCCTGCTGAGATTCCAGGCTCTGAACGCTCCTTTCAGCCAAGACAGAGCTTCATGGGTGAGGAGAGCAGTGCTTTAATTCTTCCACTAGTGCATTGGACCTGGTCTGGTGAGGGCCCCCTCCCCTCCTGGCCTCCCTGCTTCCCTCTTGGCTCCCTTGCTTCCCTTCTCAAATCCCCACACGCTGATGGGCAGAGTTGGAAGAAAAACCATTCCTGTTCCTGTTTTTCCACTTCAAGCCTAGTATGTGTGCCCCTGTAGGCTTCCCTGTGATGTGCAGGACATCTGCCAAAACACTGCCAGAATTTAGTTTTCAAATCTCTGACTCTGTTTTAGTGCCACTCTGAACTTACTGCATTTTAGCCAAATGACAAATGCACACACTACAGAGCTCAGAGCCAAATGCTCTGGACAAGGGAGGGATTACGGAGTGCCTGGTGGCCGGATGTATTCATGGGTCTCTGCCCTGTGAGTTCTGCTTTGGTGGGTAGGATGGGGCTGGTGTTTGGCGAAGACAGGCTTTCTCCAGGGAAGATCTGCACCTGTGGGAGATGAATGCTCTCCAGGGGAAGGGGCTTGTTAGTCCAAACTTGAAGAGGTCCTGTTGGTAGGTGGAGCAAGTAGTTTCCTCTGTGAATTCCTCTGGGTACGTGGCGGGGAGATTGCTGTGAAACCCAGCTCAAAGTGATCAAGCCCTTGAGATGTGTATCAACATTTCCATGAAGGACTTTGACACTAACTAGTCCCTAACCACTTGTCCATCAGGACCTGAAGCCAGTTTCTTAGGAATGCAGACATTTCCACCAACGACTGTAGAGTTTCTGCCTCTTTTCTCAGGGCAGTGATCCAACTCTGAAAAGCCACTTCCCAGGGAGTCAGAAGGGTCTTCAAGGGGCCACTCCCAGGACCCTCACTCAGCCCAGATGGGCCATGGACTCGTCTATGGGGAAAGGTCATGTGGAGGACAAGACCCCTTGCAGTCAGGAGTGAAGGTCACTGGGGTCTGAGATGGACCCACCCCACCCAAACACTACTTCTCTTCCAGTTCTGGCAGAACCATTGCTGCTATTGCCTCATCTCAGCTTTTCCAAGAAGGTCAGACCTTTCTCCTCCGAAAATATTTTATTGATAAATTAACTCTGAAAGCGCTCACCTCCCACCCAACTGCTGTAGAGTCTCCTAGATGGGCCATGGACCCTTCTATGGGGAAGGATCATGTGGAGGACACGGAGTCTCAGTCACGCAGGGATGGGATTCCTGGGCGTGGCAGAGGTGGGTGTGGGGACTGAGGCCAGTCCTGAGGTCTGCTGAGGACAGCCCGTCTCACTCAGCACCACAGTGGGAAGTGGTGGTCTGGAGTGGAGCACCTTGGAGCTTTATTGCTGGTGAATGCCAAGGAAAGTGGGAGCCCTGCCAGCCTAGAATTGCAGCTGAGGGCATCAGTGCCCAGGGCTCCAGAGAAGGTGGCACTAGTTCCCAATCAAAAGAGCCTGGCTGCTGACCCACCCATCCAGGGGTCCCTGGTGGGCAAGGAAGCGTGGAGAGGTATCTGAGCCAGGCGGGATTGGGGAAGGGTTACAGTGTGCAGGTCTCGGACAGAACAGGCGCCAGAAGGGGGCGTATTGTCGGGGCGGCGAGGGGCCCACATCTTCACAGGTCTATGGTGTCGCTGCCCACGCTCAGCTCGTCAATCTGTCGGCAGGCGTCCAGGAATTGCTCCTGCAGCAAGGCCTCTTCGGCCTGCAGCTCAGGAGTAGGCTCTGTGGAGTCGCGGGAGGGTGGGGACAGGGCCTGGTAGGATCCTGAGACCGGGAGGCTAGGGCTGCTTCCTGAGGGCCGCGGGGGACTGAGGACGCAGACCAGCGGACAGCGAGGGGGCCTGTCCGGGCTGGAGCACAGCAGCATGGACGAGCTGTCCCGCGACAGTCCGCACAGCGAGCCGGATGAGGCGCTGCTGCCCGCGGGCCAGGCCCCGGGAGAGGGGAGCTCTGGGGGCGCGGGGGAACCAGGGGCCTCCCCAGACCTCCCAGTGGGCCCGGCCCCGGTCTGCGCCCCCAGCGAGGCGGTGCGGTAGAGGCCGAGCCCCGGCAGGGCTTCCCCGAAGGCCGGGCCCTGGAAGAGGCCGGGCTTCAGCAGGGCTTCGCTGCAGAGGGCCTCCTCGATGCTGCGCCGCAGGTTGATGGGGGAGGGCGGGCGGAAGTCCACGGTGTAATCGCTGCAGGGGGAGGAGGCCGGGGAAGGGGCCGGTTTGGCGGCCGCGCCGTCGAAGCCCCGGCAGCCTCCTCCCTGGAGTAGGAGGTCGGGACCCGACCCTGCCAGGGCGCACAGCTGCAGCAGCTCCGCGTCGCCACGCGCGATGGCGCTCCCCAGGGGCTTCTTGTCCGGGGGCCCGGCGACCCAGCCTCCGGGCAGCAGAGGGGCGGCGTGGCCGGGGGACAAGCGGAAGAGCTTGGCCCAGCAGCGCGGCGGCACGCGGGGGCTGCAGAGCGCCGGGTAGAGGCCCAGCAGCGCCAACGGGAGCGCGACTCCCACCTCGCCCAGGCGCAGGCCGAGCTGGAAGGCCCACCAGGGCCAGGGCCCCTCCAGGCCAGGTTGGCCGCCGTAGCCCAGGGCGTGCAGCACCTCGTAGCCCTGCAGGGCTCCGCTCAGCAGCCCGAAGGTGCCCGCCACCGGGGCCGTGCGCGCCGCGCGCCGCCAGGACTCGAGCGGGCCGAAGGGGCTGCGCGCCTGCGGGAAAGGAGTGGCGCCCTTGAAGCCGGACGCTCCCAGGGGCGCTCCGGCCCGCCGCCGCCGACCCCCCCAGCAGGACAGCGCCAGCAGGAGCCCGGAAAGTAGGGCGGCGAGGAAGGCGTGCAGCCCGCGGGAGGCGAGCCGCAGGGCCCGCAGCGGGCGATGGGCGGCGCTCCCGAGGGCGGCGGCGGCCGCCAGCCCCAGCCCCAGGAGCAGCAGCGCGGCCAGGGCGGCTGGACAGCGCGGCGGGCGTGGCCGGGCCAGAAGCAGGCAGGCCAGGCCCAGGCCGGCGGCCAGGCAGGGCAGGGGGAGGTCCTGCAGCAGCAGCCAGGCCAGCGCCGGCAACCGGTCGCGGTGCCCGTAGGCGTCGTAGAAGAGCGGGAAGGCCCGGGTGGTCCCGGCGGAGAGCAGGAGCAGGTCCAGCAGCGCCAGGCAGGGGGCACCGGGCGGGCAGCGCCAGGGCAAGAGGGCCAGAGCCAGCAGCGCCAGCAGGGCCACCAGGCCGAAGAGCGCGCCTACCCCGTACACATGGGCCTCCCAGGCCAAACCCCAGCGAGCCTTGGCCTCTGTCCAGTCGGCCTCCAGGGTCAGGAAGAAGAGGGGCAGTGGGGCCGCAGGAGGCTGCGCTTCGCGTTCAGGCAGTTCTCTGATACCGCAGGACCCTGGCCCACATTCTGGCTGCACCGAAAGGTTCCCAAGGCTGGCGGGGGAGGGGTCATCCAGGCCAGAGGTGGAGGTGGTGGAGTCTGTGGGCAAAGAACGTTTGTCTGAGGCATTGCGTGCAGCCCTCCCCTTGCCCACCCTGCAGCCAGTAGCCTGTATGCCAATCGGAGAGTCCTCATAGCTTCCAGGAAGGACTTGTCTTAAATTTGAGACTCACTGACCCCGCAGCCCCTCACCTTCCCCTCCCACATCAAACTCCTCCGGCTGCAGTTTCAGCTCTCATGCCCTCCCCCCACCCCATCCACCCCCAGCTCCCTGCTTTGATCATTACCCTGTGATTCCACTGAAAAGGGTTTTTCTTAAGAAGTCACAGAATTTTACAAGTGGAAGGAGCTGTAGAAGCCCCCTCTAGTTCAATCCTCCCGCCAGGAAGGAGGCTTCGTGAGAACAAGGATTGCTTTGCTCACATCTGAATACCCATGCCTAAAACAGTGCCTGGCACAGAGTGGGCACTGAGCAGATATCCGTTGAAGAAATGAATCCTCTTATTTGCCAGATGAAGATATTGAGGCTCTGCCGAGAAGCCAAGTGTCTTGTCCAAGGTTACAAATTGGCAGAGCTGCAACTGGAATCCAGATCTGAGCACCAGTTTGAGCCCCTCTCCTTGATTTCAGAGGCGCTTCATAATACTAGTTTGCTTATCTCTTGTTCTGCACCCCTGACTCCCAACTCCCACCTTGGTGCTAGAAGAAGCTTGCCCTGCCTTTTTTCAGCTGCTCCCCCCTTCTCCCTGTCTCATCAGGAAAAGCCACCCCGCCCCGCCCCCCCCCACACACACACAGCAGGGGGAGTGATATGACCCTCCCATCCCCAGCACCCTGAGAAAACACAACCTTCCCTATTCACTGGCCTTCCTGCCTGCTACACCTCCAACCTCGGCCTACCCATGGCTATGGTCCCCATCCTAACTCAACTACAAAGTCATCGGTCTGAGGCTCTTAATACAGTGCCGCTTTGGTTCTCACCCCCTTTTATAGAAGGTGACATTGAGATGGACTCCCCTGGGTCTCAAGACTACCCTTGAACTCTGAGGAAGGAACATTTGGGGGGATCACAGCTTAGCGTGTGAGCCCCTCAGGTGCTCTGGGGTTTGCTAACTTAGGCTCCCAGCCCCATCCTGTGCTCTAACATCTTCCCCACATCCCTTGAGGAAAGGGAAGTCAAGTAAGAGAGTGTGAGGACTAAGATCCCTAATTCTACTCTCCTGGAGCTAGAGAGGGGTGAAAAAGAGTTAGACCCAAGGATTTTCCATGGCCAGGCAGCAAGGGAAGATGCTTCACGCTGAACCTCCCTCCCTCATCTAGCAGGCTTAGCAGGACCGCAGCTGCAGGCAAGGATGGAGGGAGAAAGATGGTGGTGAAGGATGGGAGGAGCCAGCTGGCGATGGGGAAATGCATGGGAGACAGATGTAGAGTGAGGCGGGGAGGATCTCCTGACAAGCAGACTCCTGCCCCAACTGCTTGGCCATACCCAGCCATGCCTCAGCAGGACAAAACAGGAAGACTGCAGGCGCACCCCCCATCCCTACCCCAGGCAGTGCCAGCTTGTGCTGGGGACATGGAAAACAGAGCAATCCTAAGAATAAGGAAAAGGAGTGAGCGGGCCAGAAAGCAGCCCTGGAGAGAGGGGAGGGGAAGGTAGAATTGGGCAACTGGGAGGGCAGAGAGGGAGCTGCCAAAAAATTACATATATACAGCTGGCTGCCTACTGCAAATGGCAGCATGTTCCCTGGTTCCTGTCCCATCATATGCCTCAAGTCTAAAATGGGGAAGAGCACCTACTGCACAGGGCTGTTATGAGGATACATGGCCAGCGTGTGCAAAGCTCTTTGGAGAGACTGGTGCATCATAGCATTTGATATACAACTGTTGTTGGTCTGATCATTATGGGCTAATGTTTATCACCCGTCAGTCATCGGTGTGTGTCTGTTTGAGTGTGACCATTTCTGGCCTCAAACTAATTCTTGATTTAACTAACAAAAGGCTGTTTTCCCTTAGAAAGTCAACTATTAGTCAAATGAGTGAACGTCAACGCACTGTCTCACTCTGTGAACCCTGTTTAAAGAACACCATTTGGATGGACTGACCATCCCCAAACACCTACTGAAGACACAGCCGTGAGTTAAATGAGGAATCATTCAGCTGGGAACTGAGGGCTTGCTGATTCGGTGGGGGGCAGGGTCAGTCTAACACCAGTGGGATCAAATACACAAACATTTTCCCTCACCCCTCATTTATTGGTCCCCTCAAATACCCTTGCACAACCCACTTCTGCAAAGTGGATGAGTCTCCTTGGTCTTTCCGGTCTTGGTGGGCTCTGCAGAGAGGCAGGGAGACCCCAGCCAGGAGCCCACAGCCTGCGCCGACCTGTCGCCCCTCATGCCTCCTCCTCGCTCACTGTACAGACGAGTGCAGCTCTCAGAGAGCTGCTCCGCCTCACCCTCTTCCAGCGCCACTTCTCACTCGATGGCCACAGAAGACCCCATCTTTCACCTCTGGCCCAAAGCATTATGGCAACTAGAGCAAACTGCAATATTCCTAAGAAGCCAGAAAAAGAATGACAACCAGGAAATAGAGTACAGGCCCAGCTCAAGTGTCAGAGGAGAGAGCTCTGACCTAGGAGCACTGCTCCCAGGGGGCAGGGCAGGCCAGGTATGGGTGGGGACAGGTGAAGAAGGCCCAGCCTCTGCCTTTGACGGGTCCGCTTGACCTCATCGTCTGTCTCCCCATTTGAGGCTTCCACAGAAGGGGCCCTCGGTTTCCCCCAGAAGGTAGTGACTTCCTAGGATCCCTCTCCTGAGCAGGCCTCCCTTACAAGGTGGTCCCACTCTGGCCCTGTGGCTCCTCTTGACCTCAGGGGCAAAAGAGGAGATGGGATGTCAATGTGAGTAACTGGTGAAGCCAGAGCCGGTTGGGGAGGAGTTGGGAAGAGGGCCCAGCTCAATTTATGGAAAAGTCCACTAGCTGCCCAGATCAAAGGGCTGGGGAATCACTCTCTACTCTGGATGCCGGAAGAAGCTGCAGCCCGGATCAGTGGCCTGGCCCCATCCCTCCCCCCAACCCCACCTCCAGGATCACAGAGGATTGGTACTCCTTGTCAGGGTGACATTCGAAATATTTAACCACTGTTTCAGGTGAATCAGAACAGCTGCCAGCCAGGTGGTCAGGGAGGGGAGTGGTGCTCAGGAGGCTAAGGAGAGTGGATAGTTATCGACTGGTATGGAAGTCTTTTACTATGTTAACGACCTGCACAACTGTTCAGCGCTTACTGGCTGAATGCAAGCTCTGTCCGAGGTGAAGCAGACCTAATGCAAGAGAAGAGAAGCCCTAGGCCCAAAGGTTAACTGTACCGAGGTTAGAAAGTTCCTAGAGAAGACACAGAGAGACTCCCTTTATCCCCTAACTGCTTGCCACTACTCCCGCAGAAGGTGCTGGCAGGAACAAGGCTCTTTGGCCTTCTCTCCAGGAGGCCTGCAGCCCTCCGGGGTTTATCCAAGAGGGACAGCCAGGAAGAGGCTGGGTTCCTACAGCCGTGGAGAGGAGGGGGAAGGAGGGCGGGGCCACCAGCCGGCTGGGCTGCCTCTGATATTGTCCAGACTCATTAAACCTGCCTGGCCAGCGCTGTCACTAAGGCTGGCAGACCGCCACCCGGCATCCTTCCCCTGAGGCCACAGAGCCTGCCCCCAACTCCACAGCAGATCCTGCCACTGCTGCACACTGGGCTGGATGGGGAGGAGACGGCAGGCTCCCCACCCACATGCCCAGGAGTGCCGAGTCCGCTTGAGAGGAAGCGACGGTCAAGTGTTGTGTTAAGTCTGGAGCTGGAAGCAGCTCGGGGACCAGCAGTTTCCACTGCTGCACCAGTTCCTAGTGTGGGGTGCCTGAGAGGATGCCCAGCCACAGTTAACCCTTTGCATGTCTCCCTTGGCCTCACCTACCAGAACCTCTCCCCAAGCAGCGTGCCCTCTGCCTTTTGTGGTATGTGTTGTCCTATCACATTTAGGGGCCACGGTTGCCGTGTCTGAGAGGTAGATCTGGAATGTACTTGGGACACACCGGGGAAAGAAGCAAGGTTAACAGACACTATTTAATGAGCTAATACTTTGTGCCCATTACATCATGTGGAAGCTTTACAATAACAAAACAGGCACTATTATTAAACCCCAGATATAGGAGAAAATTTAGGCTCAGAGAAGTTAAATAGCCTGTCCAAGGTCACCAGCCAGTTAGGAAGTGGATTGGGATTCAAGTCTCAAAGCCAAGTCTCAGGATTCCAGAGCCCCTGGTCTTTGCTCTGCACCACCAGCTTGTCTATGTGCGTGTTCTGAAAGGCTCCCTGGAACAAGGATGGCATCTGTCTGCGCAAGGTCTTCTCTTCAACGTCTTCCCAATGAGGGGCCCAACTCTGCCCATATCTGACAGCACGTCATGTCAGATCAGACGGCAAAGGACAGAGCCCCAAGGTCGGAGTGGGAGGGTGGGGAGGCAGGGCAGGCAGACTGGAGTAGAGGGTGGGGTTAGTGCTGAGGCTGTGGAAATCATGAAGGAGTTCCTGTGTCCGTTTGCCCCTGAAACATTTGTCTACATCCTGCTCTGTCTATGACTGCAAAACTCTCAGAGGACCATTACTTAACTCTGTGTGGGACCATCCTCAGCAACACTTGTTCTCAGACCATTAATATATATCTCCATAGTGGTGATGAAGAGAATGGTGATGACAGTGAAATAAAAGGATCCCAGAATGCCGATGAGTGGCTAGCATGTAGTAAGTGCTCAATAAATAATAGTCAAGTTTAAATGAATTGGATACTTACCTAGTGATGCTGTTGCAATGAAGGCAGAGCTCAGGGAAGCAGCTGGGTCCAGTGGCCTTGGACTTGGGAGTTTTTTCTCCTGGGGGGATGGGGGCGGGGATAGAGTGGTGCCAAAGAACCCTGCAAAGGGAGCACATAGGACTAGACTGCCATCCTACCAGCCAGCGTTGGCCTCTGGAGCTTTGGAGAAAATCCTGTCCTTTCTCAGAGCTTGACCTATGGGAGCCACTGTCCCAGGAATTGTAGCCACATGTATACCAGAAGCTAAGCTACAAGGACCAAACCAGACTTAGTATGGCAAAGAGGGCATTTCCCCATAGAGCAGTGGCTGGTATCCCAGGTCCTGGGAGAAGGAATGCGAGCTGCCCTTGAGTCAAGGGAAAAAGGAGGTGCTGGCATTTAGAGGTGTTCCATAAATGCTTGTTGCAGTGAAATAAACACTCACCTGGAGAATCCGAAATTCCAGAGGCAGAGCTTGGGGATGTAACTGGGCCCGGGGGGCTCGGGCCTGATAAGTTCCGGAGTGGGGACACAGTAGTGCCAAAGAACCCTGCAAAAGGAGCCCAGACTGAAGCTTCCTCCCACCTGCCAGACTGGCCAGCAGAGGCTCTCCTGGGGTTGGGGTGGGTACTCACCAAAGGGTCCCAGGCGCCCCGCAATCTCTGCCAGGCTGGCCCGCAGGCTGGGCAGCAGGGGCAGTGTTCGATGTCCAAGCGTTGGGGCTACGCCTGCTCTCAGCGCCATGTCAAACTTCAGCTCCAGCTCGCTCTGGTGGAGCCTGGGAGCACTGGATGGAGGTGCTGTAGCTGTCAGAGCAGTAGCCCAGGTCACGGTGCCCATCCTGGGCTGGTAGGGAGCAGTGGGCCGGTCAGTGGGCCCAGCGAGGAGGGATGTGGACTCCAGAGGCCAGGAGGAGGCCCAGGGAGTAGAGCTGCCTTCAGCAGAGCCCCGCTCTGGGGGGGAGTTCCCGAGAGAGCCCACCAGTAGTTCCCAAAGGGGGTCAGTCCTCAGCCCACCGGCCACCTCTTCCTCTGGCTCCCGGCTCGGCCCAGGAGAAAGTGCCTGGGTCTCCGTGACAGAGCTCCCCCAAGCAGCAGCAGGTCCCCGAAGGTGGAATTTGAAGTTAAGTCCCAGGTTGAGAGACAGCACAGAGGCCTCACTCTGAGGTGGCGGGGCCAAAGTGGTGACATGGGCACCTGGGACAGAGGAGGCAGGCTGGGAGCCCACAGGGACAGCAAGCAGGACCCAGCAGAACAGCCCCAGCCCCAGACAGCCATACCCTGCCATGGCCCCTCCTGGCCTCAGGTGGCCTGGGTAGGCAGGGGACTCAGGTCTTCAGCACCTTTGAGCACGAAGGTCCTGGAGAGAGGAGAGGTGCTATGAGCTCTGGCTGCCTGGGATCTGATGCCCCAGAGAGGCTTCTGATCCCAGAGAAGCAGGTGGTGGGGATAGGACACAAAGGCTTCTGCCCAAGGAGAGTTGCCAGCTTCTTCCTGAACATTCAGGCCCCAGCACAAATCTCTTCCCTGCAGTTTCCCTTCTCTTCCAGCCAAGGTTCCTTCTCCCTAAGCCCCTGCCTCCCCCACCTGCTCAGTCCGGGGACAGGGACTGGTCTGACTGCATCCAGCTGCCCTCGTCCTTGACTGACTCAGATCCCTTCCCTCCCTCTCTTCTCTCTTTCCTCCCTCAAATATCTGTTGAGCCCTACTATGTGCTGAGCACCCTTCTGGTAATACAACTGTGAACAAGCTGGCCCTCACAGATGAGTCTCAACATATTCCCACCCCAGCTCCGGCCCCCCTCTAAGATGTTTGTCTTCTCACTCAGACCCTGGGAGCCCTGGTCCCTGGAGGGATGAAGCACAGGGTGAGTGATCTGGCAGAGATGGAGAAGGCAGCTCTGGCCAGGGAAGCAGGGTGCCCTGGTCTGGCAGAAGCTCTGTCCCTTCAGCCTCTACCCTCTTTCCTGCGGCTTGACCAGCTCCCCATCCCTTAACCCTAGAAGTATTGGGGGGAGGGTCAGCTTGGCCATCTCTGGCTTCCGGGGGGAAGATGGCCAGGCAGGCAAACTGGACCAGGAGCTGCTGCCGTAGACTCCTAACTCCCCGGACCCCACCCCAGGCACCTACCTCTGGTAGGGGAAGGGGAGGGTGAGCCAGGGATGGAGGTGCACCCAGCACCCTTACATCACACACGGCCACACCTAGCACCCGTGACACACTCACCTACTCACCCTTCACACACCCCTGCACGTAAGTGCGCACACACGCGCACACACACACACACACACACACACACACACACACTTGGTCCTGCCGAGCCCCCTCCCTCCTACATGGGTTCAGACCCAAGCTCTGTGAGCTCCCAGCCTGCTCTGTGTCACAGGCACACACACACCCCCCTACCTCACAGACACACACAGTATATACCGACACAGAGGCATACACACCCCTACACACACATTCGCACGCTCCTTACAGACACACAGCACACACCGTCATCCCCAGACATGCACATTCCTACACACCCACCCACCCCTACAGGCAGGCGCGCGCGCGCACACACACACACACACCTCCCTCTCCCGCTGCCCTGACGGCAGACCTGCTCCTCTCGCTCCCTCCCGAAGGCGGGTCTCCTCCGGCAAGTCCCACGAGAAGGGGCGGTCGCGGCGGCCCAGGAGCCCCGCTGGGCGACGCTCCGCCGACTCTGGTCGGTTCTCTCTGCGGCCGACGCCCCCCTGGCTCGTCCCGGCCACCGCGGCTTCGCCGACGCGCTTCCCTGGGTCTGGCGCGGCCCGTCCCCGGCCCGCAGCGCTGGCCCCAGGCAGGCGGCCCGGCCCGGCTCCGGCTCCGCGCTCCCTCCCGCTGCGCCGCCTCCTGGCTGCGAGCCTCGCTCCCCGGCAGAGCCGCGCGCCGGGCTCCGCGGCAGCCGCGCTCTGACCGCCCGCCCTCCCCGCCTCCGGCGCTCCCACCCCGCGCGCCCGCCCCGCGCGCCCGCCCTCTCCCCTCCTCCTCCCCCGGCCCGCGGCTCGCGGTCCGCCCCCAACCCGGCCGGCAGGCAGGCGGGCGCGCATCGCAGCGCTGAGCCGCCGCCGCCTCTGTGCCCGCGTCCCCACGCGCGCTCATTCACCCGGCGCTGCCGCCCAGCCGCGGCGGGCGCGGGCACCGTGTTCTCAGCCTGGCGCCGCAGCCGCACGCTCCCAGGGCGGCCCATCACACACATCCACTCGTACGCCCTCCCCAGGAAACACAGCGGGCCAGAGCACCACGCGCACACCCATGTGCACACACGCGCGCGCGCGCACACACGGCAGCCTGCCCAGGATGGCACTCCCGGCAAGAAGAACCACTATGTTTATTAAGCCGTGAGTGGAAAGTGTAATAAGCACGTCTGCACCCCTTATTTCATTAGTCCTCACCACAACCCTGTGGGTGTCCCCATTTCACAGATAGGTAAATTAAGGCCCGGGTGGGTGGGGAAACTCACGAATTTGCCCAAGATTACAAAGCTGGGCAACCTGAACCCAGTCCCTCTGCTGTTTTCTCCATCACCTGGTGGCTTTCAACAGTTGGAAGTGCCTCCAACACTTCACAGGTGAACCACCAACTGTCAATCCGTGTGTAACATTTCTTTTTGCTAAAACTTATCTCTCAAAAATACTGAAGAGTTTCAGAAATGTCTCTCACCTTCTGGGTGGCTTACAACTTGTTTCCAATAAGGGGCAAGAGGAGAACAGTGAAGTCAAAGAGTGTGCAGTCCAGGAATATAAGAGTGCACAGGCCAGTGTTGAAGATAACTAAAGAGCAGGGTGGTCACTGTGGATATTTCATGGACCCTATCATGCTGTCACAGTGACTGATTTAAGTAGTACTGGCTCGTTTACGCTGACTTGAATCTCTAAATCCCTCCCAAGGGCTTCCCTGGTGGCACAGTGGTTAAGAATCCGCCTGCCAATGCAGGGGACACGGGTTCGAGTCCGGGAAGATCCCACATGCTGCGGAGCAACTAAGCCCAGTGCTCCACAACTACTGAGGCTGCACTCTGAAGCCCGCGAGCCACAACTACTGAGCCTGCGCTCTAGAGCCTGCGAGCCACAACTGCTGAAGCCCACGCGCCTAGAGCCTGTGCTCCGCAACAAGGGAAGCCACCGCAATGAGAAGCCTGCGCACCACAAGGAAGAGTAGTCCCCGCTCGTGGCAACTAGAGAAAGCTGGCGCACAGCAATGAAGACCCAATGCAGCCAAAAATAAATAATTTCTAATAAGTAAGTAAATAAATAAATAAATAAATAAATCCCTCCCAAAATGTTAGTATTTGAAAGTATCAGGTGAACATAAAACACAGGAGGTTCCTTGCACCATACAAAGCTGTCCCAAAAAATCCAGACATCCTACTGTGTGCCGAGCACCATGCTGGATGATTAGGTGTCTCCCCACTTAGTCCTCATCATAGGCCACACAGAGAGAAAAATGAGTGTCACCAGGTAACAGCCTTGGATGTTACCCTGATCCCCCGACCTCGCTGTTCTGCAAGGTTGGGGAGAGGGTGCTTAAAGAGTTACCCAGGAGCTTCCTTGGTGGGGCAGTGGTTAAGAATACGCCTGCCAATGCAGGGGACACGAGTTCGAGCGCTGGTCGGGGAAGATCCCACTATGCCGCGGAGCAACTGAGCCTGAGCGCCACAACTACTGAGCCTGCGCTCTAGAGCCCACATTTAAAAAAAAAAAAAAAAAAGAGTTGCCTAGGGCAGATCTGTCTCAAGAATGGCTAGCATAGCACTTGGCCCAGGCACATGCTCAATGAATATTAGCAAAGTGAAAAACGAATGAATGAATGATTCTAGGGCCCAAATGGGCAATGGGTTGCATTTCAGAAAGGCATCCAGAACTCACTTTCTTATCACAGAATTCCCCCAATTGATGTAAGATAAACTCAGGCCACTAACTGAGCCCCTCTCCAGGGAACATCAACGATGAAGTCTGGGATTTATTCTGGGTCTCTAAACAAAATATTGCCAAGGGCATTCCCTGGATGCACCCTCAGAGATCACTATAGGGTCCCTCCTCTAGTAGGAATCCGCCCTAGTCATTTAGGGGCTGCCTGGAGGCTGCATACTGGGATCCAGCCTCTGGGTTTCTCTCATATACTTAATAAAAGTTATCCCACTAGAGACATTTTCCTTGAATCCTCCTCATAGAAAGGCTCATTTCCTGCTAATCATGTTCAGTTAAAGACTTCTAAATGGAAAGACAGAAATAAACATGCCCCAGTACATTAAAATAACAATCCTCCATGACCAATAACAATCCTCCCAGGAATTATATTTTTTAAAATATATTAAAAAGGGAAGTTAGGGTTCTGGGTTAAGATGGTAATTGAATGTGTACATCTAATTTCACTCCCTCCTAAAACCCCACTAAAACTTCCATAAAGAGATTTTTAAATCAAGAGATAAACCTACAAGGATAGACAGAACAGGGAAAAAGACAACAGTCACAAAATTTTTGAAGCAGGATGGCAGACCAGCCATCTGGTTATTTACTGACTTACCAGCCCCAAGGAAAAAGACATCTCAGCTGGCAGTGGCGAAAATTGAGAGCCAACTTGATCTACATGGCAAGGTTCTCAGAGGCACAGAAATTGGGAGTCCAAGGTACCTCTGGATTCCCAGAGGTGAAAGGTGGAAGAGGTTGCTAAGATAAGTACCAGGATGAGGAGTTAGATCCCTCCATCTCTCCTCCAGCTCCAAGCCCCTGGGCAACAGTCCCTCCCCTACGCCAGCCAGAGTCTGGGGGATTTTCCTCTGAAGAATGTAAGATAGAAGGTGTCTGTGTTGGAGCACAGTTGTGAATGGAGATACCATACTGAAAAATACTGAAAACAAAGGGATTAAGTGACCGTGCCATATGGAATGCAGAATGCTGAATGCTGAGTTTTCTGCCACCATCAGGCTCCCCAAGTGCTGGGAGCAGGACCTAGGCAGGAAACTGGAAGACACTACTCTGGGGTATTTCACCAGTCCACGAGGAAAGACCTAAAGATACTGACATAAGAAACAGCCCAGCCAGCCCACCCTATGGTGGCAAACCCAACCTCTGAGCTCAGAGTTTCTGACTAGCTTCCCTCCCACCTACACAACCTTAATCACGGCCGAGTGTTACCAGACATCCAGGAAATTTTCTAACGCAGAAGAGAACCACAAAACAATCAGAAAAAAGTAACTTGGAGGAAACAGGTTACACAGGAAGAAGAAAGTGTCAAAAAGACCAGGGTTAATATCCTTAGAGAGATAAAAGATATTGCATCCATGAAACAGTAACAAGATGCTATACAAAGGAACATCCAGAGATGTTTGTAGCAAAAGCAACAATTATGTCTAAAATCATGACAGCAGAAACAAAAACATCAACACAGAGATAGGCAGATAAAGTTGATTCAATCTCCCTGGAAAGTAAAGCAAATATACAAAGAGATAGAAAATATAGGAGGGGAGGGGCATCCCTGGTGGCGCAGTGGTTAAGAATCCGGCTGCCAATGCAGGCGACACCAGTTCAAAGCCCTGGTCTGGGAAGATCCCACATGCCGTGGAGCAACTAAGCCCGAGTGCCACAACTACTGAGCCTGGGCTCTAGAGCCTGCGAGCCACAACTACTGAGCCTGTGTGCTGCAACTACTGAAACCCTTGAGCCCATGCTCCGCAACAAGAGAAGCCACTGCAGTGAGAAGCCCGCGCAACGTAACGAAGAGTAGCCCCTGCTCGCTGCAACCAGAGAAAGCCCGTGCGCAGCAACGAAGACCCAACGCAGCCAAAAATAAATAAATAAATAAATGTATTTAAAAAAAAGAGTAAAGGAGAAGCCAAAATATCATTATATTGTGAAACATTTGGAAAGCCATTAGAAAAAAAAATGTGATTAGGTTAAAGCTAAATATCCCCATCAATAGTTTTTCTATACAAGAATGGGGAGGGCTTCCCTGGTGGCTCAGTGGTTAAGAATCCACCTGCCAATGCAGGGGACACAGGTTCAAGCCCTGGTCCGGGAAGATCTCACATGCCGCGGAGCAACTAAGCCCAAGCGCCACAATTACTGAGCCTGCACTCTAGAGCCCACGAGTCACAAGTACTGAAGCCCATGCACCTAGAGCCCGAGCTGCACAATGGAGAGTAGCCCCCGCTTGACGCAACTAGAGAAAACCGCGCACAGCAACAAAGACCCAATGCAGCCAAAAATAAATAATAAATAAATTTATAAAAAATAAATAAATAAAAAGAATGGGGAGAAATATCCCATTCAATATAGGCAAAATGCATTAAAGAAAGAAATAAACTTATTAAGAAATGAAAGGAACCTATGCGAAGCAAACTACAGAACTTTACTGAGAGATATGAGACTTTGATAAATCCTTCCACAATGTATACATGTGTCAGATCACCACATTGTACACATTACATATCTTACAGTTTTGTCAATTTGTACCTTAATAAAGCTGAAAAAATAAAAGAGGCCTTGATCAATGGAGAAACCAACCTTGTTTCTGGATAGAACCTCTCAATATTTTATAAGATCATTAATTCTTTCCAACTTGATTTGTATGTTGAGTACTATTCCAGTTAAAATATCAATGAGATTTTTTTAAGTTTGAAATAATTATTCCATAGCTCATCTGTAAGAATAACAGGCACAAAAAGAGAAAGAAGAGTGGCAAATGGGATGTATGGCAAAAACTTGCTCCTTGGGTAGTGTGTATTAATTTACATAAATATTAAAATATAGTACAAAGCTACAATGATTTATTTTTATAAATTTATTTATTTATTTATTTTTGGCTGCGTTGGGTCCTCGTTGCTGCACGTGGGCTTTCTCTAGTTGTGGCGAGCGAGGGTGACTCTTTGTTGCAGTGTGTGGGCTTCTTACTGCGGTGGCTTCTCTTGTTGCGGAGCACAGACTCTAGGCGTGCGGGCTACAGTAGTTGTGGCGCACAGGGTTAGTTGCTCCGCGGCATGTGAGATCTTCCCGGACCAGGGATCGAACCTGTGTCCCCTGTATTGGCAGGCAGATTCCCAACCACTGCACCACAAGGGAGGTCCCTATTGTTATGCAATTTTTAAAGGTTACTTTCCATTTACAGTTACTACAAAACATTGGCTGTATTCCTGGTGTTGTACAATACATCCTTGAGCCTATGTTACACCCAACAGTTTGTACCTCCCACTTCCCGCCACTGGTAACCACTATTTTGTTCTCTATATCTGAGAGTCTGCTTCTTTTATGTTATATTCCCTAGTTTGTTGTACTTTTTAGATTCCACATATAAGTGATACACAATGATTTTTTTAAACTGTGATTCTGGCACAAGAATCAATGGGGAGGGGAAAGCAGTGGGAAGAAGCACTAGCCAAGCAATTGGCCCATTTCTTTACTACTCACAGTAGAACCCCAGTTGTCTGCACCATCGTCTCCACTTCTTTACCTCCTACTCCAGCCCGGCTTTCCATCCCCTTGCTCTACTGAAACAGCTCCTGTCAAGCCATGTGTCAAGTCACGATGACTTTAGGTTGCCAACTGCAGTAGACCTGAATCTTCTTCCTTGACTTTCCTGAAGCAGTAGATACCCTCCATCACTTACCCCTCCTCTATCACTCACTCCTCTTGGCTCTGGAGACACTGCACCTGCCTTGCTCCCCCCCTTTGCCACTTGGCCTCCTCCACTTATAGTCTTGCCTAGGCAATTTCACCTGGTAATACGGTTTTAAATACCAACTCTGACCTCTAAGCATCAGTCTCATATTATCTAACCACCTACCTGACTTCTCTGCTTAGCTAAGAGATGTTTCAAACTTGTCATGTCCAAAAAAGAACCCTTTCCCCCAATCATTTCCCACGAAAAACCAGTCAACCTCTCCACCAGAAGAACTTTTCCTTCAGTCTCCCTCATTCTTTCCTACTTTATGTAATACTCCTACTTTTCCCTACTCAGTTGACTAACCAAATATCTAGCTGTTGTTTCTGATTCCTCTCTTGCTCTCACCCTTACATCTAATTCATCAGGAAATCTAGGCAGCTTTATCTCCAAAAGACTTCTCACTTCAATGTTTTTCACTGCTCTCTGTCACCATCACTGTCTCACCTAGATTACTGCTTTCTGTTCCCAACCCCTGGCAACAACTGATCCTTGCACTGTCTCCACAGTTTTGCCTTTTCAAGAGTGTCAATTGGTTGACATCATATAGTTTGTAGCCTTTTCAAATTGGCTTCTTTCATTTAGTAATATGTGTCTAAGCTTCTTCCATGTCTTTTCACGGCTTGATAGCTCATTTCTTTTTAGTGCTGAATAATATTCCATTGTCTGGATGAACCACAGTTTATTTATCCATTCACCTACTAAAGAACATCTTGGTTGCTTCCCAAGTTTTGGCAATTATGATAGAGCTGCTATAAACATTCACATGCAGGGACTTCCCTGGCAGTCCATTGGTTAGGACTCTGCACTTTCAATGCAGAAGGCCTCGGGTTCCATCCCTGGTCGGGGAACTAGGATCCTGCATGCTACCTGGCGTGGCCAAAACAAACCAACCAACCAATGGACAATAAAAAAAATTCATGTGCAGGTTATTGTATGGACATACGTTTTCAACTCTTTTGGGTAAAAACCAAGGAACACAATTGCTAGGTCATATGGTAAGAGTATGTTTAGTTTTGTAAGAAACCACCAAACTATCTTCCCGTTTTGCATTCCCACCAGCAATGAATGAGAGTTCCTGTTGCTCCACATCCTCGCCAGCATTTGGTGGTATCAGTGTTTCAGATTTTAGCCATTCTAATAAATGCATAATAGTATCTCATTGTTGTTTTAATTTGGAATTCCCTGATAACATATGATGTTTAGCATCTTTTCCTATGTTTATTTACCATCTTCTTTGGTGAGATGTCTTTCAGATCTTTTGCCCATTTTAAAATTGAGTTGTTCATTTTCTTCTTGTTGAGTTTTAAGAGTTCTTTGTATATTTTGGATTACAGTCCTTTTATCAGATATGTCTTTTGCAAATATTTTCTCTCTGTCTGTGGTTTGTCCAAATACTACTGTTTAATCAGAAAAAAAGAGCTCTTCAGATCCAACACAACACACATCACCCAGGCGAGTGCCTCAACACCTTAAACACCTCCATCACCCAAGAATCCTATGATCTCCCTGAGTCCCACACTAGGATCCCCCTCACCTGCTCCCAGTGGCCTGGCTAACATCTTCCCTCAGCCACTGCCCTGTCTAGCCTTCCTGAGCTCAGCTGTTCTCTCTCACTTCCTCTCAACCATGCTCTGAGGCTTCTTGCCCCTTCTCCCAGGTCTGAGAATGAGGCCATATTCCAGTGATACTCCTAGCAGCCAAGAACCAGCCACCTGAGAGTGGAGTTTGGTTTGGTCCTGAGAGGCAGAGGGAGGGGAATGGCAGCGTGGAAGGGCCACGGCAAGAATCAATGAGAAGAGTCAGGCGTCAGGTCTGGGATGAGGGCTCCTCAGTCCAGCTGTGTGGGGCTGCCCTCTCCCATGAGGTAAGAACACCTCCCCAGCACCCAGAAGGCCAGTGCCTACCGGTGACTGCCTGCTCTCTCCAAAAGAGATGAAGAAAAATGGGGGTGAATGAGAAGCAGAGTGGTGAGAGGAAAGAGTCTCGAGGAACGGAGATGGGGACCCTCCTGCTGATGGCTCCTGGGGTGCGGGAACTGGGGCAGGCTGGCAGAGGGTCCCTCCAGGGAGTCCCTGTGTTTCATCTCTTTGTGTCTTTAGCTCAAAGACACAAAGCTTTAGCTCAAAGATTAGGAGTGAATAGGGCAAGGGTCAGGGAGGTCTGCTGCACACACTGCTGTGTAATTTTTTAAAAAAAGAAGAACGGTGCTTTAATCTTTTGACAAGGCAGCTGTTCCCAAATGTCTGCTTTGTGGGCCTCTATCTCCTTGTTTTCTGCAGTCCTTAGACTTAACTCTACCTTACTGTTTTCCAGTGTATCCGATTCCTCATTTGCAAAATGGGGATAATAACAATCCTTCCTCGAAAGAGTTACTGGGACCACTAGATGAGCCCATATAAACAAAATGCTTTGAATATGTAGAAATGGCACATTGAAATACTTATGGAAGTGTTTGCTACCGTATTACTATGGTATTATGGTTCCAGGAGTGACAAATAAGGCCTCTGGGGTGAGTGGAGGAGGTGAAGTTTGGGGGCAGTGTACAGAAGAGGCTGGTAGGGGATGCGGTACCAGGAGGGGGTGGGGATAAGTAAGAGACGGAAGTGGCTAGGAGAGGAGGATTCCTACCCGGGGATGGGCTACGAGGTGCACTCTAGCCAGCAGGTAGAGGTAAAGAGGTTGCGGCTGGTAGGAGCTGTGATACCATCTGCAAGGCTGATCTGTTTAAGTTTTATAGGACAGAGTCGGCCCCAGGGAAAAGTGTCCTGGTTCTCACATCCTGGTGAAAAAGCACATGCCCTGCTTAGAGCAGAGGTCCCTGCTCTGCCCCTCCCATCCTGCCCAGACCCTTGGACCACCCAGGCTCAGGATAAGAGGGGAATGGGGCAAAAGGTTGAGGGCTGCACTGGGGGCCCTGCCCCTCCTCCTACACAAAGCTCAGCTGGGCTTTGGCTTTTGACAACCTGACGTCTTCCCACAAGTGCCCAGAGAACCCAGCTGTTTCCCGCAGCAGCCGAGCGGGGACCCGCGGCCCCGAGTGCTTCTGCCCACGACCCTCCCCCTCCTGGTGATGCCCCCAGCCCTCAGGTGCTGGGAGGACAGACTGGAGCAGCTGAGGGACCTGCGGGGCTGAGGGAGGATGACAAGAGCCACCGCAGCAGCACCCATGAGTGGCCTGGTCAGGGTGTAGGTGGCGGTAGGCACCCCCCTCTCTGTCTATCGCCAGAGGAGAAGCCAGCAGCCCGAACGAGGGGCCGGCTCCCCCAGCTACCCGTGCAGGCCTCCCTCCTCCTGTGGCTGGGGAGGAACCTCACAGCAATCTCCGGTCCTCATCTCAGCCCTCTTCCCAGTTTCCTGAGACCTGATGCCTTCGTTATGTAAATGGCAAAGTTGATGCTGGGGACACGCTTCTACCTCCCCTACCATGGCACCTGGGCTGGGCGGGGAATGAGGGAGGGGACGGGCTCTGTTGCCTGCGCTGCCCTTCTGGATGCCCTCAGGTCCTATCCCTCGCCCTCACATCCCCTCCCCCTGGAGCGCAGGCCGTGGGTACCAGTGGCTTGTGTTCTACACGTTTCTGCGCTCTGGGCCCTACTCCCACCTGATCTGGTTGCCTGTAGGAGGGGGGTTGGCGGAGCCCCTTGTAAAACTTTTCTAGGAGGAAGGGCACGGGTGAGGGAGCGAACCAGGAACACTATTGCCTCAGGCGGTTGGAGCAGATTGCTTATAACACGCTTCTTGTTCTACTACGTGAAATAAGCCATTCATCAAACTCTACCAATAACAGTAATAGTAATAATAATAATGTGTCTGAAGCAGCCTCACTTGGGAAGCGGGAGACCTGTGTCCCAGTCCTGTCTGGGGCAGAGCTGAGAAGAAAGTTCACCCTTCTTCTTTCAGGGCCTGACCGCTGCCCATAGGAGGGTGAAGTCACGTCTGCAGGGCAAGAAGAGGAAAAGCTTGGAGGGCGGAGACCCCCGGGAGATTCAGGGCAGGCAGGCGCTTGGGAGGTGATCAGGGAAGGCAGAGGTGGGCAGTGAGTTGCTGAGGGGAGGAGAGCCCACTTCATCCCGGCCCCTGGGCAAGGCCGTGCTCTGCCCTGAGGGGACGGCAGCTCCCTATCAGACCCTCACAGCCAGTGGGAGGGAGGGGCAGGGGGTGACATGGGAGGAGGGTAGAGAGTGACCTGCTGTGAGAGCTCAAAAAATACTGAATCACTGACTGAATGCCGGGGAGAAGGGACCGCAGGTGGATCCTCTAAACCCGTGCCGTTCACAGTGTGCACCGTGGACCAGCCCCTCGCCCCAGCGACTCCTCACAGCCTTCTTGGCCTTGGCCCCTGGTGCCGAGTGCGTCAGCAACAGGCCGGTTCAGAGAAGGGAGCCCAGGAAAGGCGGGGGGGGCGGTGAGGGCTAGCCCCAGAGTAGGGTTTCTCGATCCTTGGAGGTCGAACTCCTTCTGAGAATCTGGTGGAAATTCTGCTCCCGCTGCCCAGAAAAATAGACACACAACCTGGTACGCAGGGCAGGGGGTCCGCCGGAGCCCCATCCATGAGCCCCAGCCCACAAAATCCTCTCTCTTCTTCCCATCCCGATGCTGCCCACCTACCTACTCCTCCACGCCCCATGCCAGGGCCCCAGGAGCTAAGACACAAGCCCTGCCTCTGGGAGCTTGCAGGCCAGACCAAGATGCACACCCAAGGGACTCAAAGCAAAAGCAGAGGGGCCCATGTGGGAGTTCCCAGGAGGGAGGGGCTCACTTCCAATCTGAGGAGGCAGCCTTGGGATCACAGCAAGCCCACAGGCTCTGGAGTTGGCCAAGATCTTCATTTATACAGTGGAGATCAATGACCACCTCACAGGGATGGCGTGGGATAGTGTCAACGGTATTTAGCACGGAGCGAGGCTCAGGTAAACGTGCCATAAACACTCCCTCTAGCATTGGCCCAGCTGGGCATGGTAAGTTGAATAATGGCCCTCCAAAACTGCCCATATCCTAAGCACTGGAACCTGTGACTCTCTTACCTTAGATAGCAAAAGGGACTTTGCTGATGAGACCACATTAAGGGTTTCGAGGTGGGGCCGTTATTAAGGATTATCCAGGTGGACCCGATGATTACAAGAGTCCTTACTAGACAGAGGCAGGAGTGTCAGAGTCAGAGCAGATGTGACAATGGAAGCAGAGGTCAGAAAGGCAGGGAGATTTGAAGATGATGCACTGCCGGATTTGAAGATGCAGGAAGGGGTCCAGAGCCAAAGAATTCAGGTGGTCTCTAGAAGCTGGAAAAAGCAAGAGAAAAGATTCTCCTCTAGGGCCTCCAGAAGGAACACAGCCTGGAGGATCCATTTTCATCTTCTTTTTTTGTTTTGGTTTTTTGTTTTTGTTTGTTTGTTTGTTTGTTTTTGGCCACACTGCGTGGCATGCGGGATCTTAGTTCCCCAACCAGGGATCTAACCCGCACCCCGCCCCCAGTGGAAGCACGGATTCTTAACCACCAGACCACCAGGGAGGTCCCCATTTTCATCTTCTGACTTCCAGACTATAAGATAATAAATTCGTGTTGTTTTAAGAGGCTAAATTTGTGGTAATTTGTTACAGCATCCACAGTAAACTAATACACCAGGCCTTGCCAGGGGAGGCCAGAGCCTGCTGGGGCGAGGCTGTGGTGCAGGAGGGAGGCCGGAGGGGGAGTTTTGTAGCCGGCAGGGCAAGGAGTGAGACTGCGTTGGGAGGGAGGAGGGGCTGGGCATGGAGTGCTCAGCCCGTGACCTCACCCTTGGCCAGCCAAGCTGCCCTGGCATCCGGACGCCTGTCAACCCGAGGTTATATGCCTCACTGGGCCAGAAAGGGATCCCCGTGTAGCCAGGCCCCAGGCAAGGGTGGGGTTGTGGCAAAGAAGGCTGGTGCCAGGGGAGGGAGCCCAGTCAGCCCCTGGGGCTGCAGAGGCCACATGAGTGAAGGGGGAGGCCAGCAGGGGTTGGCAAGGTGCCCTGTCACCCAGGGCCCCCTGCCAGCTCGTCCTGGTCTACCTCTCTCCTGTGGGGCACGAAGCACTCCCTTTTTCTCTTCTTTTTCCCTCTCCACCCCTGGGCTCCCCTAGGAAAGTGGGAGGAGGAGGGACTTGGGGGTAGAGAGCAAGTGATGGGGTCACAATCTCAGCTCAGTGGCTGAGTAGCTGGGTGACCTTGGGCAAATCACGTTGTCTCTCTGAGCCTGTTATCTCCTCTGGAATTGAGGAAAGAGTCTCCACTTCATGGGGCTATATTAAATGACACAATACAGTGCCCAGCATAGAGTAAACCCTCCAAGTGCAGCTGGTCTTTGTGTTATCACATGTATACACGCCACTGCCCACAGATAGAACATCAAGTTTATCTGCCCTGCTAGGTGCCCAGTTCCTCCAGGGAACATGGTGTCCCACCTATCTTTGCATCTCAGCATTGCTACAATTACTGGTGTGTATTAGGTGATGAATATGTTTTACCTGTTCATTCACTCATTCAACAAGTACTTATGTGTAACACTGCTTTCAATGATGAAGACATATGAGGGAAAACAGACCGTATGCATATAAACAGAGAGTATGTTTGTGATGTGTTATGAAAAACAACAAAGCAGGAAGAGGGAGTGCCAGCGGAGGGGGAAGGGAAGCGGTTTGCTATTTTGTACAGGGTGTCAGGGAAAGTCTGTCTCACAAGATGCTGCTGGAGCAGAGACCCAAGGGAAGTGAAGGAGTGAGCCCTGTGGATTTCTGGGGAAGTGGAGGGTTCAGGCCTGGTGGAAGCATTCAAGGACAGCAAGGCTGGTGTGGTGGGATCAGAATGGGTGAGGGGAGAGGGATAGAAAACAAGGTCTGACATAGTTGGGGCCAGATCACACAGGGCCTTGCAGGCCATAGTAAAGCCTGGATTTTACCAGGCTTTACTATGGAAATTTACTATAGAATGGAATTGCTATTCTCCAGACAGGGTAGATTTAAGGAGGAAAGTTCTGGGAGGATAGTGAGGGAGTGTGATGGTTAATTTTATGTGTCAACCTGACTGGGCCATGGGGTGCCCAGATATTTGGTCAAACATTCTGGGTATTCGTGCTGGTGTTTTTGGATGAGATTAACATCTGAATCTGTAAGACTGGGTAAAGTGGATTGCCCTCCCGAATGTGGGCAATCTGCTGAAGGCCTGAATAGAACAAAAAAAGGCTAAGAGAGGATTTGCTCTCTTTGCCTAAGTCTTTGATCTGGGACGTGGATCTTCTGCTTTCAGACTTGGACTCAGACTGGACGGCTCTCCTGTTCTCAGGCAGAAATAAATATTGTGTGCCTACCTCCTACTGGTTCTGTTTCTCTGGAGGACTAACACAGGGAGCCAGAAGTCGGGTGCTGGTTATGTTCAGCACGAGATCCTACTCAGTATCCTGGTGGAGACATGGAATAGGCAGAGATATGAGATCACAAGGGACTGAGAGCAGATTCGGTCATTGAACTGAATTTGAATCCTCCCGATCTCTGTCCCTTGACCCAGTTGAAGCCGGTTTTCTCCTCTGCACAACTGCTGAAGTGGAATCCTTTCCTGCTTCTTCTCCCCAGAATAGCCCCGGGCTCCAGCTTTGTGTCCTGCTTGGAGAGCTCTCCTGTCCTTGGCTTCTCCAGAGGGTTCACATAACCTCCAGAAGCCCTAAACCCCTTCCCCCTCCCCAACTCTGTGGTCTTCTGACAGAGGGGAGCCCCCGCAAGGTGAGGGCAGCCCTGAGCAGAGGGGTGCCCCACCCAGGCCAGGAAAGGACAGCCGGGCTAGCGGGGGTGGATCTGTCTTCACTGCTGCTCTCCTGGTCTCCCAACAAGTGCTGGCCCCCAGCACCCACCATGCCAGCTTCCCTTGGGGGCTTGGACACTTCACACCCGCCAGGAGGTGCAGTGGAGTGGAGGGGGACATCCAGGCTGGCCCAGCTTCCTAACTGGGTGTACCTCTTATCAGCTGGTGACCTGGGCAGGACACTTTGTCTCTCTGAGCCTCATTTTCCCCATCCATAACAAAGGGATATGTGTGACTGCCTTATAGGGTTGCTGAGGGTAAGATGCACCTACCACAGTGGCTGTTGCTTAGTAATAAATGACAGCAGATGGCGGGTCTTTCAGACTCCTTTCCCCACCCCCAGCCAGCCTCTCTCCTTTCTGAGAGATTAGATTATATTACCCCCATCCTGTCCTTCAGAAGCCAAATTTTACTGTGGACGCGGGCAACCAGGGAATGGTTGCCAAGGGCAGGGCTTTCAGAAAGGCTGCCGGTCGCCCAGGAAACTACCCCACTCGGGGTTCCCTGGGGTCCCACAGGTCGTTGGGTTCTTGCGCCACCTGCTGGATGCAGTGCCGCACTGCTCCTAAAGCACCCAGACCCGGGAGTCCTGCATCCCCTAGCAGAGAACACTCTCTGCCCCGGCCCTCTTCTCCTCACAGCATCTCCACCATAAAAGGTCCTTCTTACTGTTTGTCCCTAGATTTTCCCAGAGACCAGAGGCATGGAAAGGAGTTGGAAGCACTGTGAACCACAGGGAGGAGTGGGAGCAACGTCCTTCCCGGACAACGACGAGGACGGGGGAGGGCTCTGGTAGTGTGGGGTCCGAACAAGTCCCTCCCCTCAATTGATTTCCTGAAGCTCGGACTCCGCAGTGCAGACACACGTTTTGTTTCTCATTAGTCCACTTTCCACCAAGAGGGAGCAGTGGGGAGGAAGAGGTTAAAATTGGGGGTGGGAGAGTGACGTGCAGGGTCACGGCCAGGTCCTTACGCAACATCCCCTCCTGGCTCCCTCTTCCTTTCCAGCGGCTCAGCCCCTGATGCCCTAGTCCTGACTTCTCTTTTCTTCTCAGGGGAGAACCTCCCTACCTACCTTGATAGCATGTCAGACAAACCCCTTGGAGCCTCAGATCATCCTGCCTCCAAGGGAACTCCCGGGGGCAAGGGGCAGAAGAGGGAGAAGCAAAAAGCCCTCTGCTATGAGAGACAAGGTCTCCTGGGTTGGATTCCTGCCTGAGGCAGCCCCTGTGCTTGGCCATCCTGAGGTCATCCTGCCCTGAAAGGTGAAGGGTGAGGTGGAGCAGCTGACGTGTGGGGTCAAAAGACAGGAAGCTGTTGGGGTGCCTGGGGGGGTGGGGTGCTCCTCTTTCCCCGGTTAGGATCACAAGTAGAGAAACCGAGGAAGAGGCACACGGAGAGGGAAAGGTTGGTCTCTACCCGTCCCAGGGTAATACTGCACCTTGCAACCCACATGCCTCCTCCCAGACTTCAACTGCGCTGAGGATGTGGATGCCTTGGGAGCCAGACACCCTGGCTCCCAGCCCAGAAGCTGAGGTCGCCAATGGGCTTAAGAGGCCGTGGAGCTGCAGGCTGGGGACCAAGGTCTCCCTGACCCCGCCCATCTTCCCTCCTGAGCTGAGCTGCAAGGAAGGTAAAGGAGGAGGCTGACGGAGGTGAGTCCAAACCCTGCAGGTGAGGGGCACTGCCCTGAAGACAACAGGTACAGCGAGCGGGGTGGTAGGGCAGGGGCCCAGGAGAGGTTGCATCCTTTGACCCTGGCACTACCCTCTGACCAGATGCCCTGACTCCAAACTCCCCTCAGCTGCAGGCAGAAGGGCGTCTGGGGGTGCACTGGGGTGGATAGAACTAGCCCCTTAACCTCCAGATGGGGGGCAGCCTGTGGGTAAAGCAGAGGGGGGACCAGAGATGCTGGAGTTGGGGCATGTGTAGCCCTACAAGCCTGGAGCAAAGCCTGAAGGAGCAAAAAGCTCTTCATAAGAGTGGAGCGGGGCGCTGCCTCCCCACCAGCCCCCGGGGCTGGTCCCGCCTCCTCTCCAGACTGCACTTCCGGTGTGAGCGGAGCGGGTGGAGGGAAAGGTTGAGGGCAGCTGAGTCGCACGCAGCTGGGGTGCTGACCCCTCCTCTCTGGGCTGGCTGCCCAGTTCCTGATTGGCATTAGAACCACAGAAGCTTAAAGGGCCCTCAGAGGGCTAATCCGACCTCTCCTGAGCTACCCAGTCGTGCCATCTGAGAGCGGATGTGTGGGGAAAGGTGGTTGAGGGCCACCCAACACTCTTCATCTGTCCTCCCGGGTGCACCAGCCACGGCCCCGCTGCTCCCCACCGATGTCACGGCGACCCAGCTCTCCGCTCCATCCACCTGTACTGCAAGCCGGGGCCCCAGGGTCCCCGGGGCCCTGCCCGATGCTCCTGCTCCTGCTATGGCTGGGGGCGCAGCCAGCTGCCCAGGCCAAATACCTGCAGCTCTACCTGGCCTGCGGCTTCGACGTGCTGGCCGTGGAGAGTGTGCTGAGCCGCTTCCTGTGCCCGCGCCAGGGCCTGGGGCAAGCTGCCCGAGTGCTGGCGCTGCTGTGAGGGCCTGGGCCACTGGCCAGCTGCCCACCGGTGATGCACACGCTCTCCCTGGGTGGCTAATACCTTTGCACAGACGCTCCTGCTCAGGGGCCAGGACCTGGGACGCCACAGCAGCGTGGCCCAGTGCCTGAGGTGCCGTATTTCCGACAGCCTGGTGGTGGGCAGCCTGGACCGCGTGGCGCTGGGTGAGCGTGCGGGGCAAGGGTGAGGGGGCACCTGGGCCACACAAACCAGGCTGGACTCCAGGCGGACAGGCAGTTCTGCCGACCAAGGGGTCTGCAATCTGCATCTGTCCTAAATGTGGCTCTGGGTTTCCTCTGACCGTTCACCTGATGTGGCCTTCCTACCCGGAGCATCTGTTGTTTTGTCCCATCTGGGCCTCCCCCACTGTGGCTGAATTTACAACCCAGAGTGATTGTGTTGTCTGGGTCCAGCCTGGCATGCCTTTATCTGCAGCCTCTATTAAGGCTAATTTACTAAGCGCCTATAACTTTCCATGCTCACTCACATAATCGCCACAGTGAGGCCATGAAGTAGGTGCTGTGCCTTCTGAAATTCTTTTCTTAGGACACATGCTTTGCAGAGTCTCAGAAATCATGTACAGTTGACTCTTGAACAACACAGGTTTGAACTGTTGAGCAGGTCCACTTATATGGGGATTTTTTCAGTAAATACGTACTATAGCACTACAGGATCTGAGGCTGGTTGAATCTGCAGATGTGTAACAGATATGCAGATATGGAGAGCCAACTATAAAGTTATATGCGATTTTCGACTGCGTGGAAGGTCAACACCCCTAACCCCCGCGTTGTTCAAGGGCCAACTGTAACTGGATGCACAGGTTTCCTCTAAAACAGTGATTTTTGAACTTTGGTAAATATCAGAATCACCTGATGCTGAGTGATGATTCAGAGGCCCAGACCCTATCCTATTTCAGTGAGCCTGGGCCTCTCGGTTTTTAAGCTCTCTAAGTGATTCTGATACCCACCACAATTTGAGGACCACTGTGCTCTAACTTCCTCTAGAAGGACCAAACTAATGCTAACATACCTCAAGTAACAGGAAGGTCATTGTTACAAAGTAACCCATTCTATTCCTCAGCTCTAATTGACCAACTACGTCTAGTTCAAAAGGAAAACTCATGCAGAGTGACTTGGCATTTCTCTAAAAATCCTTAGATCTTTTCCATCTCAGTTGCTGGTCAAATTGCTTCCTGTACGGTTTTTGTAAAGCAGTGTGCAAGACAAACCATGAAACATGGCCTCGTTCTGGTCCATCCCTTCTCATCTTTTACAATCCCCTGGTATCCAGACATCCTTCTCCCACCCAGCTGGGTCACCTCAGACTCCTAGGTGCTCACCAAGGCCACAGATCCCAGGGCACAAGGCCTCTGGGGACTCTCGATGACCCAGTCACTTGGCAACAACTCCTGGAGCCATTGTTGAACCAGTTCTGAACCCACCCAACAGTCCAGCACTTTCCTTCTCATCCCTGAAGATGCCACAAAGCTGGAAAATGCCACAGAGAGAGGCTGACTCCAGACCACGTGGCTCTTTTAGGAAGGGCCTGGGAGAGGGCAGTTACCGGCCCAGGATGCCAAGAGTGGGCTGAGGGAGCCCCTCCCTGACAGTCATGGGGGTGTTTCCAGCTCTTCACTACCCACAACTAGGGCCTTCTGCCCCCTCTGCTTCCTGCCACCAGAGCATTCCCAGGCCATCTTCCTTGCTTCTGCCCCGAATGGTGTCTGTACCTGGTGGGACAGCTGGGTGCCCGCTGCCCAACTACAACAGAGGCAGAGAAGGCAGTGTGAACATCCCAGGACCCCCAACTCTAGGGATACACAGCAGCCCACGTGTCAGTGCTGTCCCCACCAGGAGGCGGGTCCCGAGCCACACATGACAATGGCCGCTAGCCCCCTCTCCCTGGTACCCACAGGTGTGTCTCAGCTGATGAGACCGCAGGCCCTGGGCCTGGTGGTCAGGGCCACAGCCATGCTCTACTTCCACCTGTGCGCGAGCTGCACCGTTCAGCATCACGAGGCTGCGGTGAGCGCTTTCTGGCAGCCGCCCGTGAGGCTAGTCTTCTACGCTAGTCTTCTACAGCTACGATGACCCCCTCTGCGACAGGGCCTGCCTGCAGGAGCTGCTGGCCAGCTGGCAGCAGCTGGGCAAGCCGGTGTGGGCGCAGGCCTGGGAGACCTCGCGCCACGCGGCCCACCTGCGCCAGCACCCCCTGGAGTGCCGCAGCACTCTCACCACCTTCCCGGGGAGGCTCGGCCTGGCGCCCCCCGCGGCCCGGCTCTGATGGGGCTCTGGGCTCCAGCTTACCACCAGGAGAGGGTCTAGCCGTCCAGTGGACAAGGGACAGAGACAGGATGGCAGAGGCGTTGAAACCTCTTGATTTATTCAGATTATTTAACATACAATGACGCAACTGTGACCCCAAAGTGTGCAAAGTTAAAGCCTTCAACTGCAGCTGAGAGGAGAGGGCAGGAACGGTACACCTGGGGATGGGGGTGAGTCAGGAATGATGGGCAGCCTCCTCCCCAGGGCCAGGGATGGGGCGGCCTGAGGAGCAGGGCCTGGATAGTCCAGGGCCAGGGGTAGGGGGCAGAGACCTCCCTCTGGCCTAGGTCAGGAGCCCAGAAGTGCCACATGGCTGAGGGGGCAGCAGCCCGGGAAGGGGCCAGAGGCAGAGCCAGGAGAGCACCAATTCTGGGATGGGGGTTAGGGAGGGAGGTGCCCTACAGGAGAAGCCAGGAGGGGCCACCTGTCCCAGGGGTGAGAGCCGGGCCGGAGCAGGCTGCAGCAAGAAAGACCTGAGGCAGGCGCAGGGCCTGAGAGCCCAGGCTGGCTGGGCTCAGGGGGACTGAAGAAGGGGGAACCCGGGGGGCTCCCAGGGCAGCCCGGCCTGGGAGCAGTCCTGACTCTGCGGGGGAAGCCCAGGGAGGGGCCGCAGACCCTCGGGGCCTCCCCTCCTCTCTCCCTGGAAAGGAGCTGGGGAACCAGTAGTGCAAATCTGTGGACCACTCAGTTATGGAGGGAGGCTGTACCCAAAGGGGGACCCTGGGGCATGACCCCTCCGCCGCCTCGGCCTCCACCACCATCCTCAGTACAGCCGCTTCTCATAACTGTGGGCACAAGGCAAGAGGGAAACTGAGAGTGGGTATGTGGGAAGGTGGCCTCACCTCCCCAGACCCCCTTGCCCAGGCCAGCCCTGGGCCGCCGGGCGGCCCCCAGACTCAGGAGAGGCAGTGAGCTGCAGAAGCCTCTGCCTCTCAGCCGCAGGGGGCGGAGGGAATGAGAAGCAGGCCACGTGCCTCTGTCCGCCTCGGGCCAAGGCTCCCGGAAGAACCATGCCAGGCCCAGGGACAGCCATGCTCCTTCTGGCCACAGCCGCAGCTGGTGGACTGTCCTCAGTGCCGGGGTGGAGAGACAGCTCAGGAAGGCACGGCCCATCCTCACAGAGCAAGGTCAGGCCAATCTGAGCCTCTGCTTCCCACGTCTCCACCCCACCCCTGAAGGCACTGTGGCCTAGGTCCCTTGTGGTCACTGGGTCCAGTCCAAGACAGGACAGCCTCAGGCCTGTGGTCAGGGACATCTCTCTGCACCCCGGGAGGGGATGGTTCCTCTGGAGGAGGGGCCACCGCCAGCTGCCCCAAGCATGATGCTAGTACTAGGGCCCATGTCCCATGATTACACCCCAGCACGCCCCCAACCCAACGCCCCGCCCCAGCCCAGGCCCCACCCAGACTGCCCCTGCTCTACTCTACGCCTGGCCCGGGCAGCGCGGTTACTTACACGGCAGAAAGGTATAGCTACGGGAGGATGGGGCAGAAAGAGACACAGGTTAGATGCCCGCCTATGCCTGGGGGGACAGGCCCTCTCGACCAGGGCGGGGCCGCATGCCTGCAACTACTGCTGCCAACTAGCACTGCCCCCGCCCACGGTCGCCCCAGCGCCGGCCCTGGCATCTTGTCTCTCTGCCCTTCTCCCCGCCAAGGGCTCATGCCCCGAGCCTCCACCTGCCTGCCTGGTGCCGCCACCAGCCAGAGCCCAGCACCGCCAGCCCCTGCCACCAGCCACCAAGCTTCTGAGCAAGCAAGGGCTGGGGAGCCCAGGAGGGGCCAGAGGCCGCATCTCCCATGCCCGGCTCGGGGGAGATGCCCGAGGGGATGGGAGGGCCTGCCTGCGTGGGGACTAAAGGACAGGGTTCAAGGGTGGGCTGGGCCCTGTAGGAGAGGGTGATGGGGGTCATCCTGCAGCAGCCTCCATCCCTGGTGCAGATGGTCCTTGGGGTCCCTGAGACCTCGGCTCAGCCTCTGAACCATGGCCCCACCTGCCTGACCCAGTGCCAGCCAGCTGGGGCAAGGAGGCTGCCACACTTACGAGTGCAGGCCGTGGACACCACCCTCGATCTGAGCTGACATGGTCCGCTTCTCAAACTTGAGCTCCCCTGAGTACATCATGGACCTGCAGGCAGGGAAGTGGTGCAGGTCAGGGGCACCAAGGGTGGAGGAGAGAGAGAGAGAGACAGAGAGAGAGAGAAAGGAAATGGGAAATATGGGGGCGCCGGGAGCCTCCCTGATGCCCCCCACCTGCTGCCCCTCTAGTCACAGCACTCACCGCAGGACAGACAGGCTACGGGCACCGATATCCTGGCAGCCATGCTGGATCCCCGCTATGAGGTAGGGCACGAACTTCTGAATGGAGCCTTTGTCCTGGATGGAGCCCGAGACACCCTGCGCGATCTTCACCTTATCTCCCTCGCTGCACGGAAGGCGGGAAGACTGAGCCCTGCCACCCATGGCTCAGAGGACCCCACCCCACCTCTCAAGGGTACCAGCAGAGGGGCTACCACCCAGAAGTACCCCCAAAGCCGCCACTCCCTGGACTACAGCATAAATAAGCATGGATTCCGAGTCAGGTGGCCCCGGCACCATCCCAGGTCTGCAACTTGGGCCCTGTGCCTTGGGTTCCAGAACTGTAATGTGGAGACTGGGTGCCACCTTGGGCAGTCAAAGGCTCGGGTGGACCTGAGGGGCTGGGAGCTGCTCTGCCTGGGGCCAGGGCTGGGGGCAGGCACCTGAAGTAGCGCTTCTGGCTGCTGCTGCTCTTCTCCATGGCGTCCAGCGAGCCCATGCCGCGGTACTTCTTGAGCCTCACACCATCCGAGAAGAAGTACTCGCCGGGGGCCTCCGTGGTGGCAGCGAGCAGGGAGCCCATCATCACTGCAGTGGTCGGGGGGGTCAGTGCCTCTAGCCCCATGGCCCTCCCACCGCCCCCCACCGGCCTGCCCGATCGCCGGCAGACCTGCCCCCTCACCTGTGGAGGCACCGAGGGCCAGGGCCTTGACCACATGCCCCACGGTCTGGATGCCACCATCGGCTATGACTGGCACCCCGAAGCGCCGGGCGTACTCGGCCACCTTGTACACGGCAGTGCCCTGGGGCCGACCACAGGCCATCACTGGGGACGGTACACAAGATAAAGGCGTCAACAGCAACGGGAGCCAGGTGCAGTACAGGCCCCTTTCTCCTTGTGCCCTACCTCCACTTGGCAAAAGGGACAGGGCTGGATGTTAATGCGGCAAAAAAATAAGTGGCAGCAAATAACACTAGGTGAACGCACTCCAGGAACCTGGACCACCCCACCTACAAGAGCACTACGGGGACCCCGGGGGCAGCATCAGTACTGCCCTCAGCCTCACCTCTCTCCAGGCACTAGTTCCCTTACAAAGTTACTAGAGTTAGGTACTCACAGCCTCCTTTGGGATACTGGCTTGCATTTCTTTAAGTTTAATTGTCCAAGGTCCTTAAGTGTTACATTTCTAAGTGAGAATTCTAAGGAACCAGCACTTATCTAAGGATGGATGCAAGGCTGGATAAAGGAGAAAAAAAAACTTCTCTGGTGGTACCTTTGTTTGTTTTGTTCTTATTGCACCCCAAGGTTTAGAACAACGCCTGACACACAGTAGGTCCTCAATTAACATTTGTTAATTTGTGGAGAAGGCCCACATCTCACCTCAGGGGTCAGCTAATGCGAAGGCAGACAGTTAAAAGCAGAGGCTTAGAGACCAAACTGGGAAGATGTTTTGGGCAGAGAAGACCAAATGGGTCATTCAGCGTTTGGGAGACATGACCAGACATGACCAAGGGGCCAGATGCACCAGTCTTGGGCCTGCAGATTAGACTTCCTTGACCAGAATCTGAGAAGCAGACTGGCACACACACCCCAAACTCACGGTAACCTCATCTTACACCTGCCTCCCCCCATGTCAGTGGGCTAGACAGGCCGAGTCTGAGCCTGGGTCACCCCCGAACCCACCACCCCAGAAAGGGGCCTGGCTGACTGAGCACCCGGCATGCGTCTGTGGAGCGAGACTGAGGCCCCAGGGCCTGTGGAGGGCGACTGGGGCGTTCTAAGTGGCAGTCACTCGCTCTCCTACTGACACCCACCTTCTTGGGTGATGCAGATGGAGCCGCAGCCCATGCCCACACGTAGCCCGTCCACACCAGCGTCAATCAGGTTCTTGGCCTGAGCTGCTGTCACCACTGGGGGGGAGGGGGAGTGGGAGAGGAGGAACAGTGTGAGGATGGGTTGCCCCTGCCCCGCCCGGGGGCTTCCTGGGACCCCAGTCTACACCTCCCCTTCACCTGCTGTGACCAAAGCCCATTCATTCAGCTCCCTGCCCCTCCATGCCAAGAGCGATGCCATCACCAGGGAATGCCAAAGGACGTAGAAAGGTTACACAGTGAGGGGGCAAGGGCCAGCACTCACCATTCCCCCCAATCACCTGGAGGCGGGGGTACTTCTGCTTGATGTAGTGTACCATGGCGATCTGATACACAGAGTTCCCTTGGGATGAGTCCTGTGAGAAGGGCGACAGGAAAGCTTAGGCTTGGAGGCTGAGAATCCTCACCGAGGGAAGGGGTCTTAAGTGGACAAATCCTGAAATTGTATCAAAGATGTATGAGGATACACCTTTGTCTTTTTCTGGGAAGACACTGGACAGTTCTCGGCAGAGTCTCAAAGGGGCCTGCCTTCCCCCAAAGGTTAAGCACCACTAACATAGAGTCTCAGAGCAGACAAAGCCCTTTCATACCCACAATATGGACTGGTTCTCACAGCAAAGAGATGGTGCCTGTGGTCGTATCCACTTCCCACCAACTCACGAACCAAACAGAATTACTTAACCTCTTGAGCCTCGGTTTCCCCCTCTGACAAGTGGGCATGGAGATTGTACCTCAGGGGGCTGCTGTGGGGGCTGAGTTCATCTGCATGAACGCCTTAGTGCAGCGCCTGGCAAGTGGGAGGTGCTCACTGCACGTGAGTGGTAACTGTTAGGGTCAAGTTATGAGTGCGAAGGGCCCCCAGAGGGGTCCACAGTTTGTTCTGAGCTGTCAGAGTACCAGTGACCCTCCCAATTCTGACCCCGGGCTTAATTAGAGGTGAAGCTGGTCTTCATAAGCCTCAACTCTACTGAGCCGCCCCTGCTCCAGGGCAGTGTCCGTACCAGCACTATGACGTCGGCGCCCGCCTGGGTGAGCAGGTCCAGGCGGTACTTGTCATCCTCACGGGTGCCCACGGCCGCCCCGCACAGCAGCTGCTTGTGGGAATCCTTGGAGGCCAGAGGGTAGTCCCGGTTCTTCTTCAGGTCAGTGCGGGCAATGATGGCCACTAACTCATCTCGATCATTGACAATGGGCAGCTTCCCTGACAAGGAACGCAGGGGTGAATTGAAGGAGCAGGCTTCTGAGGGTGGGGTAGGGGGCTAGTGAGAATGAAAATGGACCAGGCCAGAGATTCCACTGCAGTACCCAAACCAACCACTAGGTGACAGCACCCACCCAGGAAGCGCTCCTAGGGACCTGGCTCTCTGCCCAAGGAACAGGAAGCAAAGAAACCCAGTTCCTGGAGCTCTTCCTGCCCTGTGGCCTGGCCAGGCTCGGTGGGCAGCCCTTGAGCACTGGCAGCCTTTCCTCTGAAGGGCCACAGGCCACAGTGGTCAAAAAACTCACAGCTAGGGCACAAACACGAGGCTATCCTGCAGGGCGAAACGTGTGTCCTGCCCAACACCACCCCAGAGAACAATCCAGTATGGGCCAGGGGAGCATTTCCCAGTGGGTCCCACAGGGACCTAATGGATATTATGTCAACAGCCTCAATGTCAAATAAATTTAACCGCAAGACTTCTCAGAGCCTTTGATAAAGTAACATACAATTCCTTATGCAAGATGGGGAATACAGAAAGCAGCGTTTTTCAGACTTGTAAGAACACGGAGCCCTTTTTTCATGATGAGTGTTTCACAGGACTAGTCGTTTTGGGAAATATACTGTGAAGATGCCAAATAAGGGATGGGCTTTCCTGAGTCAGGAAAAAGACCTCAGAAGTCATGCTCCAGCCTGACGTTATTCAAGCCTTCCCTGAGGCCCAGCCTAGTTGCAGGGACAACCTGCAAGGCTGTGAAGGAACAGGGGGCTCTGGGGGTACAGGGAGCTGGGCTGGGGGAGGGGGGGTTCTTGCATTTTCCACCTCCTCCCTGGTACCTTTCTTGCTGCGCTGCAGGATCTCGTTTGCCTCTTTCAGTGTCACACCCGCTGGAGCCACCACCAGCTCATTCCGCGGTGTCATCACCTGTGGGGCCAGGAACATTTGCCTGCAGGTTGGCAGGTGAGAGAGAAGGGAGCCAGGCCTCCCTCTGGTCCCTGGTCACAGGCACCGGCCTGAGGCCCCGGGACGTGCGGTCCTCTCTGCCCCAGCCATGCTCTCCCTGCCCCGCGGGTACCTCACTGAGGAGGGTGGTGTGGTCCTTCTCGGCGAGGAAATCGATGTCTCGGGAGGTGACGATGCCCACCAGCTTGCTGCCCATGGTGCCCGTCTCAGTGATGGGGATGCCAGAGAAGCCATGCCGGATCTTGGCCTCTAGCACGTCACCCACGGTGTGCGAGGGGCTCAGCACCACAGGGTCCGTGATGAAGCCCTGTTCAAACTTCTGCGGGCAGAGACAGGGGAAGGAAAAGGCTGGAAGAAAGCTGGAGGTGTGTACAGTCTGGCCACAGGGGGCCGAGGGTCTCCTGGCTGTGCCACAGGGGAGCCAGGGCCCGCCACGGGGCAAGAGGCCAGTGGGGAAACGAGGGCTGAGCCCTGCGCTCCCACTGTGGAGAAGGGCAGACAAGACCCCACAGCCACCAGCCAGGGAGCGCACCGGCCCGCAGAGCTGGCAATGGGAGGTTGGGAGGGCCTGTGAGGCGGAGGCTGCCAGAGGGCATCTTCATTCTCAGGATGGGCCTGGTACTCGCCTTGACCTTTCGCACCTCGTTGGCCTGGAACTCTGGAGTGCAGTTGTGGTGAATGAAACCGATACCGCCCATCAGCTGGGGTTGAAGGGAAGAATGGTCAGAGCCAGGGGGCCAGCCCTCCTCACTCTGCAAACCCCGCCTCTGATTCCAATTCCTCCTGACGCCCACCCCACTCGGTCCTCTTGGCCCTGGGGTCCCCACCCAGGTGCTCAACTCACAGCCATTGCGATGGCCATGTCAGCCTCTGTCACAGTGTCCATGGGGGAGGAGATGAGTGGCGTCTTCAGCGTGATCTTCCGAGTCAGGGCTGAAGTCAGGTCCTGAAGATGGAGACACAGGCTATGTGAAAAGTTTTATCATTCATTCGACAAACATTTACTGAGCTGCTACATGTACCTAGCACCAGGACAGGCCCTGGGGATACAGCAGTGAGCGAGGTGGATGAGTCTCTGCTACCTCTTGCAGAGCTTATACTCGGAAGGAAAGACGACACACACGAAACGTGCACAAGGTGATTCCAGTTGGGATGACGGCTCCAAAGGAAACCAACGAGGCAAAGTGACCGCTGGAGAAAGAATGTGGGGATTAGGGAAACCTCTTTCTTGGGAGGCGACAAATGAAAACTCATCAAGTTGAAGTCCCCAAAGAGGGACTGTTGTTCCAGGCTGAGGGAGCTGTGTGTGAAACCCCGCCTCTGATTCCAATTCTCCCTGAGGTGCGTTTAAGAAAGGAAAAGCTAGTAGAGTGGAGGGGAGGGAAAGAGGCAGCAGCTGAGGGCTGAGAGGCAGGGGGCGGGTCAAGGATATGCAGCCTTGAAAGGAGCTTGCATTCAATTTTCAGATGAGAATCCACTGGAGGACCTCAGGCGGAGGAGAGACATGATCTGATTTAAAGAGGTCACTCGGGTTCCAATGTGGAGATGGGATTCCAGGTGACAAGGCGTGAAACAGAGAGACCACCAGGGAGGCTGCTGACAGGTCCAGGTGGGAGATGCTGGGCACTGGGAACGTGGAGGCGTGGGAAGCAGTCTATTAGACATCCAATCCACGGGAGTAGGTGACTAAGGGTCTGCAGCTCAAGGGAGAGCTCAGGACTGCAAGGATATTCAGGAAGCATTTGCCTGTGAGTGGCAGCCAAGGCCAGATCACAGATTCCTCTGAGATTCAGGCCAACAGCTGTGGATCCTAGCCCACAAAACCCTCAGACACAGACTTTGCTATATAATTTTTTGGAGACACAAAGGCCCCTGCAGTCCATTCCCAGACTCTGGCTGAGAACCCTGGCCCTGCAGTCTAGAAAACTCCCCCTTCTCCTCTCTGATCCTAGCACAGGAGAAGAGCCACAGCCTCCTGACATAGGCCACAGGACAGGGAGACCCTTGACGGCCAGGAGGGCTTCTCCCAGCCCTCTTTTCCTTGCACCCTGCCCAGGATCTGGCACAAAGCCAGGGTGCTCAGAAACTGAACAGCCAAACCAAGAAGGCTTCCTGGTTGCTGTCACAAGGGGAATATCCAGAATAGTCCTAATTTCCCCCTGAAAAATCTGTCTGTGTCAGCACTGGCTACACAGGCTGGACATGAGCTTCCCCAACGTATAAGTGATCCAGGGACACTCGGGCCCTCTGGCATTTCATGACAATCAGACCTGAATACATATCAATGATAACAGCAACAGAAAAACTTTTTTTTTTAACGTGTATTAATTCATGATAGAATAATCTAACTTTTCCATGAAATGACTTACACCCATCAGCATTAGCCCCTGGGCTCCTGTAGGTTTGTCATATGTTAATTGTGTAAAGGACATTGGTCATTCACCTGGTTTATTGCTGAGCCCCTCCAGTTAAGGGAGGCACTGTTTCCTTGTATTTGTCCACAATCTAACTTCTTTTTTTTTTTTTTAAATCTCATCTCTTTTTCTTTTTTTTTTTAAAAATATTTATTTATTTATTTATTTTTGGCTGTGTTGGGTCTTTGTTGCTGCACGGGCTTTCTCTGGCTGCAGTGAGCGGGGGCTACTCTTCGTTGTGGTGTGCGGGCTTCTCACTGTGGTGGCTTCTCTTGGTGAAGAGCATGGGCTGTAGGTGTGCAAGCTTCAGTAGTTGTGGCACGTGGGCACAGTAGTTGTGGCTCGCGGGCTCTAGAGTACAGGCTCAGTAGTTGCGGCGCACAGGCTTAGTTGCTCCACAGCATGTGGGATCTTCCCAGACCAGGGCTCGAACCCGTGTCCCCTGCATTGGCAGGCGGATTCTTAACCACTGTGCCACCAGGGAAGTCCTTTTTCTTTTTTTTAATGTTTTTTATTTTATTTATTTATTTTTGGCTGTGTTGGGTCTTCGCTGCTGCGCGCGGGCTTTCTCTAGTTGTGGTGAGCAGGGGCTGCTCTTTGTTGCAGTGTGCGGGCTTCTCATTGCGGTGGCTTCTCTCGTTGCGGAGCACGGGCTCTAGGCACATGGGCCTCAGCAGTTGTGGCGCGCAGGCTCAGTAGTTGTGATGCACGGGCTCAGTAGCTGTGGCGCACGGGCTTAGTTGCTCCGTGGCATGTGGGATCCTCTCGGACCAGGGCTCGAATCTGTGTCCCCTGCATTGGCAGGCAGATTCTTAACCACTGTGCCACCAGGGAACCCCCATAATCTAACTTCTTCAAACCCTCTTGCCAGTTCTTATATATCATGGATCCACAAACAAGTCTGTCCACCTCTTCCAAAGTCTCCATAATCTTACTGGCTTCTATGATGTCTTTGCTTAGCACTTCAGACAAAATCCAGTAAGTAATAAAGCAGCCACACCCACGTGCCTGCCCACCCCCTCCCTGGGCCTTTCTGAACCTCACCTCAGGCTCTGTCAGTGAGCCCTCTGGCCTCAGGCCAGGCCCCCCTCTCAGGATACCCCCAAATCCCCATAGCTGTCTCTAACCCATTAGGCATAATCCACTGACTGTGCCAGTTTCTCCGACAGCACTAAAGGTTACATCCACCACATTCCCAAGGAAAGTCTCTCCCGGGAATTCCCTGGTGGTCCAGTGGTTAGGACTCTGCACTCTCACTGCTGAGGGTCCGGGTTCAATCCCTGGTTGGGGAACTAAGATCCCACAAGCTGCAAAAGAGGCAAGGTGTAGCTTTTAAAAAAAAGAAAAGTTGGGCTTCCCTGGTGGCGCAGTGGTTAAGAATCTGCCTGCCAGTGCAGGAGACATGGGTTCAAGCCCTGGTCCGGGAAGATCACACATGCCACGGAGCAACTAAGCCCATGAGCCACAACTACTGAGCCTGCGTTCTAGAGCCCGCGAGCCACAACTACTGAAGCCCGCGTGCCACAACTACTGAAGCCCGCGCGCCTAGAGCCTGTCCTCCGCAACAAGAGAAGCCACCACAACAAGAAGCCCTTGCACTGCAAGTAGCCCCTGCTAGCCGCAATTAGGGAAAGGCTGCGCGCACAGCAATGAAGGCCAAACACAGGAAGAAAGGAAGGAAGAAAGAAAGAAAGAAAGAAAGGAAAGGAAAGGAAAGAAGGGAGGGAGGGAGGGAGAGGGAGAGAGGGAGAGAGAGAGAGAGAGAGAAAGAAAGAAAGAGAGAGAGAGAAAGAGAGAAAGAGAGAAAGAGAGAAAGGAAGGAAGGAAGGAAGGAAGGAAGGAAGGAAGGAAGGAAGGAAGGAAGGAAGGAAGAAAGAAAGAAAGAAAGAAAGAAAGAAAGAAAGAAAGAAAGAAAGAAAGAAAGAGTCTCTACCACACCCTGCCCTTGAGCAAGAGATCAGCCTCTGGCACCACAAACACATCCCCTCTACCCCATCAGTGGAAGAGATACTCACCACCTCATCAGCTGTGAAGTCTATGAATCCTGGGAGAATCAGGAAATCGCTGTGAAGAGAGGAAAGTGACTGTTCCTGGGTGAGGAGGAGTCCCTGAAAAGGGCAGGGCCTGCCACGCCAGGGGAAGCAGCACGGGGGTGGGGAGATGGGCAGAGCCTCTGAGCCCTGTGCCATGTCAGGGCTGAACCACCCTCATGCCCCTCGCTAGCATCTGGTCGACTTTAGCCCAGAGAGCTAGAGCCAAAGGTGGCGTAAGCTCTGTGGTCCTAGGGCGCCACCAAGGCAGTTGGCCCCAAATGTCCATTGTCTTCAGGGCTCAGAGTTCGTCTAGGAACCTAGACGTTCCCATAATGCAGCACACAGCAGATAAGGTGCCTGCCCTTGAAAACTTCTCGATCTTGAGAGGGGGAGACAATAAATAAACACAGAATACACCTGAGAACAGTTTAGTAGGGCAGCATGGCATGAACACCACACAGCACAGGACAAGCTGCACAGCCCAGTGCCAGGGCTGCTGAGTCACACAGGGTTCAGAACAGCACAGGGGGACCCCAGGGGGCTGAGTGCGGGGCATGTTCTGACAGAGCAGGCATTGGTAAAGGTTTGCCCAGTTGGACGGGAGCAGCCAACAGACATGGCCTGGGATGGGAAAGGGGAGGAAGGGGCCTTATAGTTAGGACCAGGACACTGGAGGCCCAGCCAAAGCACGGTAGTGGCCAACACTAGCGTGGAAAGGGAATGCAGGCCTGCATGCGTAAGGCAAAGCACAGTGCCACTGCCCAGGAGCCCCGACGGGTTCAATCTCCCTGAAATCACAGGGCCTAGACAGACACAACCAAAAGCACATGCCCCATGGTGTTCAGGAACAGCCCCAACCAGACTAAGCAAAGCCATCGGGCACCCCAGGGCAGGAAGGAAAAGCTATAGGGTGGATGGGAGGGGTGGGGTCTTTAATTTGCCCCAAGGCCTAGAACAATTTCCCTAGGAAGTTTCCCTGGGAGACTCCATGGAAACTATATCATAGATACTCTATCCCCCCTCATCAAAGACCACCAAAGAAATAAAGAATCTTCACTGCCCCTGTCCCTAGGCAGCCCTTCTTCTGTACAGTGAAGAGGCCTCTGTGGCTCACTTAGAGGCAGGGAAGAAATGCTGGAGTCTGGGCCCCTTGGCATTTTCTAGGTATTATATACACCCCTCACCTGGCCCACACCCCAGCTACTCTGACAAGGAAGAGGAGACACTCCTCAGGACTGACTGGGTATCCTGGTGTCCAGGGAAACCGCCTGCCAAGCAGGAGTGCTTACAGGCAAAGGCAGGAACTAGCAGGAGACAGGGCAGGGATGCTCCTGGCTCACCAGCATCCTCACTCCACCCCAGTCCCAGGTCCTGATGCTCTTTCCTGGCATGGACACAGTCCTGCAGCCACAAGAAGAGCTAGTGCCAGGCCTGCAGCCAACAGGACAACTGGCCCAGGGCCCACGGAAAAGCACATTAAGCCAGAGGCAAATGGATAGGTCTTGCCCTCCTCAAAACTCCTGGGTGAGGTGGGCTTGGGTGGGTGATAGTCAAAGAATACTCATGCCTGGGGGGCACCAGTACTAACTTGTAGGCAGCCAGGGGCACAAATGGAAAGAAGACTGGACTGGACAGTGGAAAAAAAGAGCCATCCCAACTGCCCAGCTGGGCATCTCCTGGGGGCAACACCCAAGCAGCTGCCTTAGCTGGGCTCCAGGGCCCCCTCTGCCCTCGTGGTGACGCTGGGAGTTGAGAGGGTGTCGTGGACCAAGGTCTGGAAAGTCTCCATTACTCCCACATCTCGCGTTCCCACACGCCCCAAGGCCCCTCCATGCGGCCAAGATGCCCGTGAGAGGAGGAAGGGGGCAGGCAGGACCCGGATCTAGCCAGAAACGGGGCATGGCACCGAGGGCCGCGATGTCGCTGTGCCACGTCCGTCTGCTCTCGGCGCGGGCCGCCTTCCTTCCCTTGCCCAGCCCTCCCCCCCCCGCCCCCCGCCCAAGTCGCTCGAGTCGGGCCGGGGACGCGGGCGTCACCAAGGGGGGAGCTGTGCACGTGCAGGGCCAGGGCCGGGAGTCGGGGGGGGGGGGTGGTCACGGCGCGTTAGTGCGCGCACCCAGGTAGGGCCGAGGCCCCCAGCGCTTACTTGTAGGTGAGGCCGTCGGCGTTGGCGAACAGCTGCTGCGCAGTGAGCCCATCCTCGGGCACGTAACCGGTGCCGCCGCTGATCAGGTAGTCCGCCATGCTGCCAGGAGACACCGCGACCCGACATAAACACCCGCGCGGGCCGCCCCGCTACCGCTGCTGCCGCTGCTGCTACTGCTGACGCCGCGCCACGGCCACGCTGCCGCCGCGGGCTGGGAGGGCCGGGGGCGGGGGCTGCGGCAGCGGCGAGGCGGGCCAAGGGCGCCGCCCTCCCCTCCCGCCCCTCCCCCGGGAGCCCGCCGCCTCCGCCCGGAACAGCACAAAGAGCCCCGCGGAGCCCGGCCCAGCCGCCGCCGCCGCGCGCACGCCCAGGGCCGCCTGCAGTGGCACAGCGGCCACTCGGGACCGGGGCGGGGGAGGACGTGTGGATCCAACGCGAGGAGGGGGCTGAGCCAGGCCGGGACACGCCCCCTCCGCCGCTCCACGTCCCGCCTCCTAGGCTCCCCGCAGCGCCTCCACCAGGCCCGCCAGCATCCTGGGCCACCCCAAGCCATCCGACCCCGCCGGCCTGAGTCTCCCCTGGCCCTACTCCCCAGCCCCAGGGTTACCTCTCACATGGTTTACCTTTCCCAAGACTAAGGCTCAGACTTTAACCAGGGCCTGGAGCCCTGAGGAACTGGTTTGGGCTGACAGCTCCCCAACACAGCAGTTTGAGGTTGTACCCTCCGGGCAGTGTACCCGCCCGCGCTCCCCACAACCGGGCATCAGTCCTAGGGGTCAGGCATCCTTAACAATGACAATCCCTGACCTTTGGGTGGCCTTGGAGCCCTCTGCAGTTTACAGGCGTTTTTCATAAATGATCACATTTACAATCTAGTAATTGCCAATTATTAGGTGTCCCACCCCACCCCTGCTTTACAGATGCAGAATCTACAGTTCAGGAGGGGTTGGAGACAGGTACTACACCTGACTCCTGATCCAATGCTTCAGTCTTACATCCTGTCTCATCCCCAGCTCAAAAAGTAGTGTGGATACCGTGGGTTTTAACCCCAGAGGGGAAAGTTTGCTTTTATTTGGGAGGGTAGCATGGTGGGAAGGTGAGGGAGGATCACAGGCCTGGCCTAGGCAAGTATGTATACATATAAATTAGGGCAGAGGCTAGGGAAGTTTTGAGAATTTCCCAAAGCAGACATTTGGTGGCCCTGGATGTCCAGCAAGACCCAGATTTCTACATGAAGGTAGTAAGATTAGGTAGCAAGTTGACTCACATGGGAGGAGGTGGGGTGTCAGGGGGCAGACCCTCCCCCTTTGCGTGACCAGAACTACTAACGCTACTGCCTGACCAGAAGCCAGAAAGCGGATTTCCACCCCTCCCCCACACCCTCTGCCCCAGGCCCAAATGCCACGCTCTCCTCCCTCTGTCCTCCTATGGTCCCTACGGCTCATTTCTTGGTGAAGTGAGGGAAAGCTGGGCCAGGGACACAGTCCTCTCCCTGGCAAGGTGGCTGTCTGTGGTACTCCCTCCATCCCCAGCCCTCGAGGCTGGGTTTGTTTACCTCTCCCCAGTGTGGTGGCAGCCAGGCCCAAGGGAAACTCCCTGGGATGCCCAGCCCCCCCCCGTGACGCCCCGGGACCCTGCCAGGAAAACACAGCCTGTCCCATCTGTGTGCAGAGGGGAGGGGAGGCTTCCCACAGAGCTGGGGTGATGAGGCCCATGAGGCCGAGAGTGCTGCAGGGGGCTCAGATGTCCACAGTGCCCTCTTTCTTACTGTGGGGGGACCAGAAAAATCACAGGCGCCCAAGCTTCCCTCTCTACCCAGGGAGCCCCAAGGAGGCTCCTGATGGGGGCCTCTGGAGGCCCTCTGGTGTTGAGAAGTGGGGGAGAGGGCCTGCTGGGGTTCTTTGCTGAGTGGGGATTGGGGCCAACTTGCTAGGGATGCCTGAGACGTACTTGATCCCTCTGCACTCACAGACTCATCCAGAGGGCCTGAGCCATATGGGGAGGAGGGTCATCCTGAGGGGACCAGCACTAGGACCTCCTACTGGCCACCTGGAGGCAGAGCAGTGAGACCAGCCACAGAAAGCACCTGGCCACTCAGGGCTGTCCTGGGCACCTTTCTAGCCATAGAAGGATGGGGCTAGGATAGCATTGCAGGCACAGCACCCGGGCTGCCCCTGTGGTCTCCCTGGGTCTCTGAGGGACCTGCTCTGGGTCACTATCTCCTGCAACTAGGGTACTATTCAAGGTTCCACCAGGGCTGGGGCCCAGGACAGCAGCTGGGTTCTGCCATCTCAGTTGACCTTAGTATGACACCTGCCCCAGTGTAGAACTCAGAACCAGAGGAGGAGGCTGCCAGGCTGAGTTGTGGGGAGAGTCCTCTTCCCGGTGGCCACAGACCTCACAGCCCCACTCCCGTCTCCTGCTGCTCCACACCTCCTCCTGCTTTGACCTGTGTCAGGGCTCCTCATTACTCTAAGCTGCTGAGCTCAGCCCTGCGTTAGGCTGTCCTCTTCCAGAAACTGTTAATCCCCCCCCCAGCTTTCCTCCTCCCTCTTCCTGATCTTCCCCCCACTGCTTCCTCCATGGGGAGGAGACACCAGGCAACCAGTGGCCTCCTCAGCTCGAGGAAGGGCTGTTGGTCCCCTGAGGCTCCACACCTAGCAGCTGCGAGGGCAACGGAACAGAACAGACCCAAGCCCCTTCCTTAGGACGGGGGGGGGGCACCCATATCCAGGCAGGGAGCCCAGAGGTCTCTTTCTAGTCTGGGGCTATTTGAAAGGACAAGATTTCAAAACACTTCCGAGGGGAGAGGTGGGGTGGGGGAGTGCTAATAACATTGTTGACCTGGGTTAGGGGACATAGTTTGCCCAAGTTCAAGCCAGAGAGCAATAACTCTGGCCTCAGACCTAGACTTCTCATGGAACCCTGTCCTCTTCCCACAGCTTTAAGCTAGTGATGGCAGATGGAGGTCTAGCCAGCAGGTTTTGAATCTCATTACACCACCTGGCTGGGTCTCAGGTTTTACACAGGCTCTTCAGAGTCTGGTGGGGGTGTGGGGATAGTACAGGTGCAGAAGTACAATCTGGAGAAGGGATGTTCCTGGTGTTCTGAAATGATACTTTTGCAGTACCTTCTCCAACCACGGCACTGCTTCCATCAAGGCCCCGTGTGCCCCAGCACACTCCCTCACCTCCTGTAGCTTCTCTCTATTGCCCTGGACCTTGAGCCCCAGTAGCTGGATTTCTAGGATGGGAGGAAGGATACAGTTGCCAGAACCACAGTCAATTCTAGAGAGCCAGCCTGCGGGGGCAGGAGGGGCCAGCCTTCACCCAGCAGCCCCTTAAGCCGTTAAAAGTTCTTACATAAGAGGCCAACCCCTGGGCAGAGCTGCAGGGCTAATTCCCCCAGACCACCGCCCACCCCACCCCCCTCAAACCCAGCTTCCAGGTCACCTCCCCAAGCTGCTGAGCACCAACAGATGGGACAGGGAAAGAAGTCCAAATCCTCTGGACCGGAAGGACAGTGGGATTGCATTTCAAGCTGCGATACAATCCAGAGATTAGCCACTGTCTCCTTTTCAGTCAGTCCCCTGGGACCCAGATCAACACCTCCACTCTTCCTCCAGGGACCCTAACAGACCCCAGCAGGGTAAGGGCAAAGGGGGTTTTGAATCTTAGGAGAGACCCTGGGGTGAGCTGCACTGGCCGCCTCATCAGACCTCAGTGAATGGTGAGGAGGGGACGGTGTCCTCACTCGACTCCGAGGAGGCCCTCCATCTGGTCACCTACACCTGCCAGGAAGACTCTGAAGATAGTTCTAGGAGGAAACGGCTAAGGAGGAGTAAGCAAAGTTGGACATGGACTTCAATAGGCTCGGTTTGAACCCCAGGAGTTGGAGCCACTTGGCTCGGGTGTGTAGTTGAGGTCAGATCCAGGACTAAAATTTTAGCGATCGTTCTTCCGACCTGCTCCCCGGTGCAGCACAGCGCTGAACCTTTTCCACAGTGCCCGCCTGCATCCCCCAACCAAAGCTGGGTGCGGGGCGTCTGAGCCCGGTTTCAGGAAGTTAGAGCTTGAGGCGGTAAGAAGGCATGGGTGGTGGGACCTACCCTTCCCCTCCCCCGCAGCGCTGCCTGGTTCCCAGAGCCGCCGCGCCCGCCCCGGATGCGCCCCGCGCGCTCTGCCCTGGGCGTCACCTCTCAGGCTCGTAGCCGGCCTGCAGCAGGCGGGCGCTGTACCGCTGCGCCGCCGTCTCGTGTCCCGGGTGCTGCCGGGCTCCGGGCTCCGGAACATCGGCGGCTCCGCCTCCCTGCAGCGGCGGTGGGAGCGGCCCCGACCCGGCTGGCGGAGCGCGCGGCTCCTCCATGAGGACGCCGCGGCTCAGGGCGGGTGGGCGGGAGCCTCTCCGCCTAGAGGCTCCCCGGCCCGGGCTAGGGAGTGAGCGCAGCCCAGTCTGGTCCGGGGAAGGGGCGGGGCCGCCGAGGCGGGGCCTGCGTGCCGGGGGCGGGACTCGAGTCCCGGGGACCGGGTCGCTCGGGGGAGGGAGTCCGCTGGGCTTTCCGCGCTGGCAACGCACTCCCACCGGCCACTCTACGCGGCTGCCCAGATTCAGCCCGTCTCTACCATCCCCGGATCAGCCACAGGATACTGGGAGACGGAAGTGGAACTGCAGAGGACCTCCACCCTTTCCCGCCGTCCGGACCTTCCAGTTTCTCCTGGCCCCTTCTAAGGAAAACCAGAAAAGAGCGCAGAGTATTATCAGCGGCCGGAGTTTTCTTCGCGTCTTGTGTGGGCGCCTCTGCCTCTTGCGAACGAAGGCACGGTCCTTTGAATCGCCTCCTACCGGCCAGCGGCAGACCTACCTTGCTAGGGCAAGATAGGCGGGGAGATTATCCATCTTCCTTTGCCTACTGCCCCCTTTGCCTGCTCAACACACTCCTTTAGACAGCAGGAAAACAGATTTTCCTTAGCCCTTACCCGCCACTACCTGAGGAAGGAACAAATAAGACTGCAGGCTCCTTAAGGAAAAGGGCCTTGTCTTCCCTTGCCTGGGGTACCCCATAACCAGGGAGTGGGGTTGAGCACACAGGTGCTCAAACTTCTTCATCTGCTGACTAGAAAGCATACTTTTTCCTCTTTCATAATTGTTATGACTAGCAACAGTGATTGAGCACCTAGCAGAGTTGGCAAGTAAGAGTCCTTGCCCTCAGGCAATTTCTTTAAGGAAACAGAATAGATAGAAAATAAACAGTTGACAATTCTCATACTATATATATATATTTTTTTTTTCACAAAAATCTGACAATCTGAGGGAGCAAATGGTAAACACTAAACGACTGTGGGCTAAGATGCATTTTAAGGAGGCAGAGTTAAGGGTCAGACTTTTCAGCAACTTTTTCACAAAGGAAATTGAATTTACGCAATGGTAAGATCTTGGATTTTATCCTGCCTGGTACCTTTTCCTATACATGTACACACCCACTCCCCAGATTCGAGATCAAAACAATTTCTCTGACAGCTCAGCCACGTGAATGCCATTATAGACAATTATTTTTGCTACAGACTGAATGTTTGTGTTTCCTCAAAAGTCATATATTGAGGCCACTGTCACCTTCTGAGATGGCCCACACTCTGTCTGTGGAGTGTTTCTCTCTAAATAAATCCACTTCTAAGAAAAAAAAAAAGGCATATATTGAAACCTAATCCCCAATGTGATGGTATTTGGAGGTGGAACCTTTGGGAGGTGATTAGGTCATGAGGGTGGAGCCCTCATGAATGGGATCAGTGTCCTTATTAAAGAGAACCCAGAGAGTTCCCTCACTCCTTCCACCATGAAAGGACACAGCACCTATGAACCAGGAAGTGAGCTCTCACTAGACATCAAATCTGCCAGTGCCTTGATCTTGGACTTAGCCTCCAGACTGTGAGGAAAAAATGCTTGTTGTTTCAGCCACCCAGTCTAAGGTATTTTTATTATAGCAGCCTGAATGGACTAAGACAATTTTGTAGAACAAGATTATTACCATGTTCCTGCAGGTATCGTAAAGAGGCAAGGGCAGACTAATCTAAATTGTACGCAGTGATGAAGTCATTTTTCTGGTCCCTATTTGTGAACTGATCATTCTAGACACAGAAAGAGCCAAAACACAGGTTTATGACTGTAAACAGGAGGCGTAGTATATCAAAGAGGACTGGGACTGGCAGTTAGGTGGGCCTTGGTCCAAATCTGTGCTTCTTACATATATTATATTATATATAATTCTTATATAATTACCCAAGTCACAATCTCTCTCTGAGCCTCAGTTTCCTCATCTTTCAAATGGAGTTACAATAGGTATCTCATAAGGTTGCTTTGCCATTAGTGAGATAACACAGGTAAACTTCCTGGCTCATGGTAGGCTCTTAATAAACAGAAGTAATGATTATTTTAAGCTAAGTAAGCTGTGGCTAAGTTTTACACTTTTGACCCACAACTAAATGCAATATATTATAATTTCTATTACATATTCATTCAATAAATGCTTATTGGGCACCTCCTATGTGCCAACTGGGAGTGCATGGTGAACAAGATGGTGATTGTCTCTGCTGCCGTGGGCCTTAACGTCCCCTGGGGCAGAAAGACAAACAGGCAGTGAGAGTACAATGTGAAAAGGGCTCTGACAGGGGAGGACCCCTCTCCACACAGCCCAGACTCCTGGGCAACGCACAGAACATAGCCAGTTGTTCTGAGAAAGAAATGAGTCAGGGTCCACTTCAAAGGTCCCTGGAGGTAGGCAGAATATGAAAAATAAATGACACACACATACATGGTGAGTGGGTCCCAGCAGTGACTGAGACCTGGTCTCACTTACAGAGTGGCTCTGTCTTTTCTCCAGAGTTTGTTGGCTACAAATGAGATTTACCAGCAAACTATTCATTAAAACAATCACATAACCTGAGGGCCTCAGTGTGTCATATGAAGGGATTTTACCTGTAGTAATTTCTATACCGTGGTTCTCAGGACATTTGTGATGTCTGGGGACATTTTTGAATGTCATAACTAAGGGGGGAGGGAGTATATTACTGGTGTCTGGTGAGTAGAGGCCAGAGATGCTGCTAAACTCCTACAGTGCATGGGACAGCCCTTCACAACAAAGAATTATCCAGTCCCAATGTCAGTAGTTGATATTGAGAGACTCTGGTCCACAGGAACTATTTGAAGAAACGGGAACTAAAGAAAAACTACTTAATTTTCCTAAAGCCACAGGACAATGGACTGTTTTGGTTTTTTGTACGTGAAAGAGTTATGTATCCTCACGGGGCCTCCTCATCTGAGAAATGAGAGTATTGGATTTGATCTTGTAGAAAGTCCTTTCCAGTTTGAAAGTTTATGAATCAAATACATTTATAGGATTAGGATGCAATTAACATGGGGCTATAAGATTGAGGGATGGTGGTCAGTCCAGGTGCTAGTGTGTCTGCATTTCTTTACCTTCCAGACTTCCTGAAGTCAGGTGCATAGTCCATTCATCAAAAACGTATGGAATGAGGGCTTCCCTGGTGGAGCAGTGGTTAAGAATCCGCCTGCCAATGCAGGAGACACAGGTTCGAGCCCTGGTCCAGGAAGATCTCACATGCCGTGGAGCAACTAAGCCCGCGAGCCACAACTACTGAGCCCCTGTGCCACAACTACTGAAGCCCGCATGCCTAGAGCCCGTGCTCCCAACAAGAGAAACCACCACAATGAGAAGCCTGCGCACAGCAATGAAAACCCAACGCAGCCAAAAATAAATAAAATAAATAAATTTTTTAAAATTACATTAAAAAAAATGTATGGAACAAGGGATTTCCCTGGCTGTCCAGTGGTTAAGACTTTGCCTTCCAATGCAAGGGGTGCGGGTTCAATCCCTGGTCGATCCCACATGCCTCACGGCCAAAACACTAAAACATAAATAGAAGCAATATTGTAACAAATTCAATAAAGACTTTAAAAATGGTCCGCATAAAAAAAAAACCTTTTAAAAAAATGTATGGAATGTGACTTCCCTGGCGGTCCAGTGGTAAGACTCTGTGCTTTCACTACAAGGGGCATGAGTTCAGTCCCTGGTCAGGGAACTAAGATCCCATATGCCAGTGCGGTGCGGCCAAAAAAATAAAAAATGTATGGAACACCTATGGGCAAGGTGCTGTGCTTGGGTGTTAGAGGGGTGCAAAGAGGAATTAGATACAGCTCTTGCCCTAGAGTTACCTACAATGTAGGAGGGGGGAAAAAGCAAGGATAACTATAAGACCAAATCAAAGACCAAAATTAATTGAGTATATATGCATCAGATACTAGGATAGACACTTGGCATACTTTTCTCATTAATCCTACTTCCCATTATTTATTATTTTTCAGGCAGGGAAACTGAGGCTCAGGCAGGGTAAGCAGCTTGTCCACAGGCAGGGAGCGATGATTGGTGGGGCCCAGGAAAGGCCCTGGGCCTGTTTCCTTCAACACCTGAGTCTTTAAATATCTTCCTAGTAACTCTCATCTTCTCTTCCCGCGTACAGAACCTGACACCATCAGCGGAGAATCTAATACAAGGTATATAGCCCATCGCAGGGGACTTCAAAAGATAGTGCAGATTATTGTGTGATTCAGATTTTCATCTAAGTATCACTTGAAATAAGTGGAGTTTAGCTTGGAAATATTTTTATTGTGGGTTCCATTTATTATAACAAAGTTTCTGCAGTTGATAGAGCAAAGTTCCTTGCCAACAATTGTTCCTCAAGATCTGATGGTGGGAAGAAAGTGGACTGACCTTTTAGAAGCAAATATGAATATCTCCAACCCATAAAAGCGTAACTTAGGCCCAAAGGTAGCTATCATAATAACTTCTACTTGCACTTCTAACATTTGTAAAGTGTGCATTGATTTGTTCAACAGATAATTATGGAGCACTTGAAGTGTATAATAGTGTGCTAGGCACATTAGGGCACACAAAGGAATCTAGCCTGGAAAATGAAATATTAAAAGCTAAATAACAATATAAAGTAATGGTTCCCAGCTAGGGACAATTCTGCCCCCAGGGTTCATTTTGAGAAGTCTGAAGACATTTTTTGGTTAGGGATGCTCCTGCGTGTTCTGAAATGATACTTTTGCAATTGGTTTTTTTGGTTGTCACAACCAGAGGGGTGCTGCGGGCATCTAGTGGGTACGGACCAGGGAAGCTGCTGAAATCCTAAAATGCACAGGCTAACCCCTTACAACAAAGAATTATCCAGCTCAAAATGTCAATAGCACTGAGGTTGAGAATCCCCAATATAAAGCAATTACGTTCTCGTTGGTAATGCCAACTATGTTTATAGAAGTTGCAAGAAGAGACCCAATGCTATAGCTGGAGTAATCAGGGACAATTTCACAGAGGAAAAAGGACCTGCCTGGGTCTCTGAAGGAGTTAGGATTTAGGAAGGGAGGGGGCCTAGAGGGGACATTCCGAGGAGGGAATATTGCATGGGCGAAAGTGCTGAGGTGAGGTGAACTAGGAGGTTTCTGGAACAGTGAGCGGGCCATCCTGGATGAAGCATTATCTCCACTCCACATTCTGTGGGTTGGGTCAGGCTGGTGGTGTCACACCTCCAGGTGACAGATGAGGAAACCAAAGCACAGAAAGCTTCAGAGCAGATCCTGTGATGGTCTCTAAGCTGGAGAAGAAGCCAGTCCTCGTGTTGCCCGGGCCCTGGGCTTTCTCCACCGTAGTCCCCCTCACCTGAGCCATGGTCCCACCCTGGACCGGTATCTGCCATGAGACGCATCACCCAAACAAAAGCTTCCTTCTGTCCTGAATCCAGCTGTCCTACTCTGGAAGATCACTATTTCTTTATTTGAAAGGACACCCTGTAGAAATCTAAACACACACACACACTCACACACTTCTCAAGCCAGAAATGGAGAGAAAGGCTGGTAGAAAATGGAATCACGTTCTAAAGAACACTAACTCAAAATTAATAGTCAGTCAACAGGCTAGCTGGGGGAAGAGCAGCCAGTTGCTCAATAGAAACAGAGCAGCTTCTGGCTGGCTGTGGTGCTGTCACATGGTCACCACGCCCGGGAGGGGGGGGTGGGGGAGGGGGGGCGAGGAGCGGGGACAGGTAGGTCTTAGGTAGGTCTCCAGAACAGATGAAATGGGGAGAAAATCTCACCTGGTGGAGGGAAAGGGAGAACCAGGAGTTTCCCACTCAGACACTCTGAGGAGACTAGACCAAGGTGCTGTGAGGACAAAGGCCGATGCTGATCTGAGGAGGAAGGGTCCAGGGTCCTGGGGAACCATCACAAACCCCCCTTCCCGAGTCTGTTCTGACCACCTGGAGTCTTTCCTCTCCAGTGTACATTTAGGGAAGAAAAGACCCGGAGGCAAAGCATCTGGGAACAGGGTCAGAAAAGGGTGAAAAGGAGAACAAAGGGCAGGTGTTCTAGGCTAGTTGAGATGATGCGGGGTCTGGGACTTGGGAGAAGCACCAAGTGGATTGCCAGGGGCAGCTGCAGGCTTCACAGAGTCAAGGAATCATTCACCTGTGCCCTAAACATTGAGGAGGAGGGGGGTGAGGTCAGAGGAGAAGAAGCACCCTGGAGATTAGATTAGAGGTCCTGCGGGAGGCAGAGCCCCAAACCTGGGTCTCACTCCCACACCTGCCGGCCATCCACATCCAAGGATGGGGTCCATGGGAGGAAGCGGGACCCCGGTGCCGGCCTCATGACTCTTCTCCCTCACCCCTCCTTATCCCAGGGCTTAAATAGATTGATAGCTTTGCCATGTGTCACCCAGTTATTGATTGCTTTTGCATCTCCAGTGAGGATGAGGCTCTGGTCATGTAGGGTTGGCGCATGGGTGAGCGTGGAGCGTGGATTGGGGCGGTGGGTGGAGATCACTGGTCCAGGAAACATCTATGCCAAGACCACAGCAACTCCTTGTGCCCACGCCCACAGCATCCTCTGCACTGGATCCCCACGGAGATGCCCTTCCCCTCACCCCCAGGGTCACAGGTGGCACCAAAATCCTGTCTTTGAGGACAGTTTGTCCACCCTCCCACTCTTTTAGTTCCAACCATTTCCCAGCCTGGCTGCATAAGAAAAATGTAAGCAATGTGCAGACTGCACTTTTCTCCTGCCTGGGAGGCCCTGACATTATCACAGCCACAACAAACCCCGGCCTTCACCCCAACCCACTCCTGCCTCTTGCCTGGGGCTTGAGCAGAGGGACACAGGGCACCGGTGGGGCCAGTTTGGGCCCAGGGTGTCAGGGCAGGCCCCCCACCCTGGTCACTGCATGGTGTGGCCTGGGGAGTGGCTACTGTGGGTGCTTCTCAGTCCCCAGGGTGCCCCGAGGGAACTGAAGGCGGGAAGGGGATGATGTGCCCATCCAGGGAGGGAGGGTCATTGGGGATCAACTTTCCCAAGTTTGGAAAGAGCCCCCCTCCCTCCCTGCCTGCCAGCCCCTGCCTCTTGCCTCCTGCCAGGTCACAGTGGGTAGTGGGACAGAGGGCAGTGGAGAGAGGTGAATGGGGCCTCCACCTCCTCCTTGGACTGGAGGCCTGGATGTTGGGACGGAGGGAGACAAGGGGGAGGGCCCAGTCACAGGAGTGGTAGCCCCATGCCCACCTCACCTCCCCAAGCCTCCCTCCACCCCCAGGCATAGCCTCCCACTTGCCTAATCCGTCCAAGGGTACCACTGGGAGTGTCACCTCCCCCCTGCTCCCAGGCCTTGAGACCTTGCTGGTTCCCACAGGCTGTACTCCCTCCTGCCCCACCCACTCAGTCTGTGACTAAGAGGGGATGCTTGGAGAGGAATCATCTGCTCTCCTGTTTCCACCCCCTGCCCCCAAGTCCTCCAGCTCCGACCCCAACTCCGTCCTCAGGGTGAGGGCTGCCCAGGCTCCCTGCTGGAGACTTGGGCCTCTTGGCAAATCCCCAGGGCCCCTTGCAGGCTTCAGCCTCACCTGGTTACCTGCAGGCAGGCCCTGTACCCACAGCACCGGCTTCCCCTCCCTTAGGTGCAGCTGGACCTCAGCCCAGGGCCGCTGGGGGAGGCTAAGGCACCAAAGTACCCGAAAGGGCAGCTTGGGGGTGAGGTGGGGAGGCAACAGTTCTCCCCCTCAAAGGTACAGAGGTGGGCCTGAGGACCCCAGGCCAGGGTGAGATCGCGCTGCGATGCCCTAGGCTCCTTCTCCCTACATACACTGAAGAAAGGAAAAAGGGCATTATGTCTGCAGTCCTAAAATGCTGGGAGATACTGCCCTGTTTAGCTTCCAGCTAACAAAAAGAACTCTCCCAAGACTGAGAGCATATTTAGGAAGTGGTTCGGAAAGCTTACATCACCACTGACCTTCAGCCTAGAAACCTGAGCCAGCTGGGGGAGGGACCCTGGAGCGGGGTGTCTGTGACAAGACCACCAAGCTCACTGGCAGTTCTGCCATTGCCGCCCTGGCATGGGGCTGGCATGGGGAGTGAGTTCCTGGCACCTGGCTCCAGCCCTGGGCAGTGTGTCCCTAACATCGTGAGCAGGTGGGAGTTGCTGTGGCCACGCTGAACCGGGGCCTCTCTGCACGTGTGTGTCCACTCCCCGGCCCATCACACCTTGGCTTCTGCTTCCGGTAATTCATCATTTGTTTTTCTGAAGCTTGATTGTCATTGTGACGGAACATATTAAACAAAAGGTGAGGTAACTAATGAAGTAAGTTACTTGAAAGAGCTTTGACAAATGTCAAGAGCTGCACATACACGTTATTATTCTTAGTGCTTCCAACCATCAAGGAGTGTCGTTAAGTCCTTGCCAGACTCGGAGGGATCTGAGAGTTTATCTGATCCAGCTCTTTCATTTTGCAGACGAAAAATGTGAGGGGCGAGGTGGTCTTCCCAAGACCACATGGAGGGGTTCAGCCAGATCTAGTGTCCTGGCAGGAGCTAACTGTCCACTGAGCGTCCAACACTATGCTATACTCTACTTATATTAAATCATTCCACACGACAAACTATCAGGTAGAAATATTAATTTTATAGATGAGGAAACTGGCTGAGGAAGTGTTTTTTTTTAATAAATTTATTTATTTTATTTATTTATTTTTGGCTGCGTTGGGTCTTCACTGCTTCGTGCGGGCTTTTCTCTAGCTGCGGTGAGCGGGAGCTACTCTTCGTTGCGATGTGTGGGCTTCTCACTGTGGTGGCTTCTCTTGTTGCAGAGCATGGGCTCTAGGTGCTCAGACTTCATTAGTTGTGGCGCATGGGCTTAGTTGCTCCATGGCATGTAGGATCTTCCCGGACCAGGGATTGAATCCGTGTCACCTGCATTGGCAGGCAGATTCTAAACCACTGCACCACCAGGGAAGCCCCCGCATTACTTTATGCTGCCCCTTTGTAGCCAGCTGTACCCCTGCCACCCCTGGTCCCTGGCAGCCCCTAATCTGTTTTCTGTTTCTATAACTTTGCTTTTTCCAGAGTGTCCTATAAGTGGAATCATACGATATGTAGCCCTTCAAGTCTGACCTTTTTCGCTTAGCATAATGCAGTTGAGATTCATCCAGACTGCTGCCTATATCAGTAGTTCCTTCAACCACAGGTTGTTAATCCACTTATCATCTGAAGGACGTTTGGTAGTTATGAATAAAACCTCCAAAAACATTCACGGGCAGTCGGCCCTCTGTATCCACAGTATTCAACCAACAGTAGATAGCTTGGTTGGAAAAAAAAAAAACTCCAGAAAGTTCCCAAAAGCAAAACTTGAATTTGCCACGTGGAGTCTATTTACATGGCATTTACACTGTATTTATAACTATTTACATTGTATTCCGTAACATAAGTAATCTAGAGATGATTTAAAGTATATGGGAGGATGTGTTTTAGGTTACATGTAAGTACTATGCCATTTTACATAAGGAATTTGAGCATCTGTGGATTTTGGTATCTGCTGAGGGTCCTGGAACCAATCACCTGAGGATACTGAGGGACGAGAGTTACAGTTTTTTATGTAAACATAAGGTTTCATATCCCTTGGGCAAATAGGAGTGGGATACACAGCGAGTGTTGTTTAATTTTATAAGAAACTGCTAAACTATTTTCCAAAGTAGCCATACCATTTTGCATCCCCAGTTCTAGTTGCTCTGTATCCTTGCCAATATTTGGTATGGTCAGGGGTTTTTGCTTGCTTGCTTTTTTTGCCATTCTAATAAGTATGTATGAAGAGGGTTTTAAAATTTGCTTAAAATCATAAGTATAGTGAATGGCAGAGCTGATATTTAATTGTAATCTATCTGTCTCCAAAATCCATTCCCCTTCCTCTACACATACTGCTCCTTAAATAATCCGGTTCCTCTACCTTGACTCAGAGCAAGTAGCTGGTAAACCCACTCTGCCAGTCAGAATAGCCTAGGTCACATTGAAGTAAGAACAACAACAAAACTCAAACCCCAGTGACTTCAAATAACAAAGGTTTCTTTCTCATTTATTCTGCATATCCTCTGTGGGTCAGATGGGACCTCTACTCCATGCTCTCCTCACTCCAAACTCAGGCTGATGGAGCAGCCACTAGCTGGAGCATTACCACTTGCTCTGCAGAGGGGAAGAGAGCTCGGAAGGGCTCACAGAGACGATTAAATGCTTCAGCCTGGAAGTGATACCATCACTTCCACTTCCACCAGATTGGCCATACCCAGTCTATGGCCACCCCCAATCACTAGGGACCAGGGACCAGGCAATGCCATCCTAGCATGTGGCCAGAAGGCAGAGAAGAGGAAAAATTTGGTGAACAGCTTTAATACCTACTATATGTATTGTAGATAATTGTTGATCATTCAGAAGATGCAAGGTAACGCTAAATGAAAAGGGGTTCATATAAAGCATCGCATTATTCTAAAGGTTAGCCTTTTTTTTTTAAATGAAATTATTAAATTATTTATTTATTTATGGCTGTGTTGGGTCTTCGTTTCTGTGCGAGGGAGGGCTTTCTCTAGTTGTGGCAAGGGGGGGCCACTCTTCATCGCGGTGCGCAGGCCTCTCACTATCGCGGCCTCTCCTGTTGCAGAGCACAGGCTCCAGAGGTGCAGGCTCAGTAATTGTGGCTCACGGGCCCAGCTGCTCTGTGGCATGTGGGATCTTCCCAGACCAGGGCTCGAACCCGTGTCCCCTGCATCGGCAGGCAGATTCTCAACCACTGCGCCACCAGGGAAGCCCCTAAAGGTTAGTCTTATCCAAGATTTTCAACATGCTTTTCACAGTTGCCTCAGAAAGACTTGGCTGGGTGCAGAGGCGCTGCCACTACACAGGCAGGCCCTCCTGCTAATATTTTCCCTGGATTCAGGAAGAGCCCAAATGGCTTATAAACATAGTTTCCATTAAGGCCCAGCAATGCACTGAAAATCCAACCCTTCGGCCCCTTACTTTGTTTCTCAGATTCATATTGTTATTCCAGCCACTCCCTAATTCCCCTTGATTTGTGACTATGGGCAAAGCCCTTCATTCTGGGAGTAGCTGCCAGGTACCCTCTGAGCCTCAGGGTCATAAAGCTATAGGGCAGCTCAGGTGTGCTAGAGCAGGGAGCTGTGGGGAAGGATACCTCCTCTACATGGTCCTGCCTAAGTCCTTGGACTAGACCTCAGACAGTCTCCAAGCCAAAGCTACCGGGATTAGAACAGCTGAGTATGAGTACTAGAACAGCTCACGTGAATTACGGTGAGCTGGGCAGACAGAAGGCCTCCCTCATTCCCCCCACATCAGCTGTGTGCCCATGAGCAGAAATTCTCTGAGTTGTTTCTTCATCTGGAAAATGAGGACGATCATGACCTCTGTTAACATGCTATGAGGAATAGTTTGTAAATGAAGCATCTGGCACATAGTACTTGCTTAATAAATGGTAGCTATTATCACCATGATACTTAGAGCTAAATAGAAGCTCTGTGCATTTTCAGTCAGACGCTGCAGTGAGTGAGTTCTAGGGGCCTGGGACTTGATTTCCCTTGACCTTGGGGTATGCTTAGAGTGAAAGGATGGAGTATTATTGTTAATTGGTTAAAACTAGTGCTTTGTCTCCTAACTATTGAAATAACTATTTCACTGTTATTGTTTTCATTACATGTGCACACCTAACTTGCATGGCTGATCTATAAGCCCAGTATGAATAGAGATGTAATTAGCAAAAGTCCAAATGGTGATTAAAAAGAAATCTAGAGAAACTTTTTCTAAGATCTACTGCCAAAGAGCCTTAAGCAAGTAAAAATTAGCTTTCATGTCTTTTACAGTTTTTACATTGCTGTTCAGGTTTTAATTTTCGAGTTTGTAATTATTGAAACTTTATGTATTATGGTATAGTGGCTAATACAAATAAATAAAATCTGTGAACATTCACTTCAACTTTTTCAAAACAAAATGGGTCTGTCTGATGGTTATACTCAAACCCGTCTGGGGCTGAGACAAGGCTGCCCTCTTCTGGAAATTTCCAGTACTGTAATGATTCCTTAAAGAGGCAGGCTGTGGGCCTTCCACCCCAGCTGAGAAGGGGCCCATGTGTTTCCATCATTTCAGCTGTGGGTCTAAAGGTCTCTCCATGCTGCACAGAACAGCAGACACAGTGGCCCTCAAGTTTCCTGGAGTTTTGTTACTCGTTGAGGAAAGCGATCACATTTTCTACTTCCCCACGATATGTTGGTAGAGTGCTGTACAGTTTAAAGAGCAGTTTCACACACTTTACTTCACATGTCATGATAACCCTGTGAATTAAGACTGGACAAAAGTTTTTGTCATTTTACATGGAAGAACAGAGGTTAAGAGACGGCGAGTGATTTGCCTAAGACCACACTACCCCTAAATGGGAAAAAGTTCTAGAATCCAGGACTTTGGTTACCTAGGTTTGTGTTCTCTCTGCCAAACCATAATAAAAATATTACTTTTATTTTTAAAATAGCCTATTTACGATGTGACAGGTCAGTGATTCTCAGCTTTGGCTGAACATTAAAATCACCCGGGCTACTTTAAAAAGTAATTCCCATGCCTGGGCACCACACCAACCAAATACATCAGACTCTGTGGGTAGGGTTCCAGGCAACCATGAGTTTCATTAACTCTCCCAGGTGACTCCAGTGTAGAGTGTCACGCGTCATTGTGTAGGTACTTTATAAACACCTCATTTAAACCTCATTACAATCCCATCAGCAAGGTATTGTTACCCACATCACAGGTGAGGAAACCAAGTCACAGAAAGGATAAGTCAATTGTCCAACTCATCTTGGATAGTCCCTATTACCACAATTCCCAAACTGTGTGTCACGGTGCTCCAAGTTGCCAAAGTGAGGTTCCACAGGATATTTGAAAAATTTCAGGGATAAATACTCGTCATCTGTCAGGCATCATGTGCACTACTAGCTCAAGGCAACTCACCGCTTCTACAGTAGATGGCGCTACATGCCTTCCAATGACGTCACTTTTTTTGGCAAAACTGGATTTTTCAACATGAAATCAGTGTGGAACAGGAAATGAGTCTGGTGGTGTTCACTCTGATTCCAAAGTTAGAGAAGCAAGGCAATGCCCAAGAGTCATAGATATCCCATTAGTAACTGTGGTAATTTAAGAATGAATTAAAATATTTTCTCTTTCAACTTTTGTGTCGTTTTTTCAAATGGCTATGCTGTTAGGACAAAAATATGTATTAAGTTGTTCAGACCTGACTACTTAATAAAGGAAAATTTGCGGCATTTTGGGAAAAAAGGCACTGACACACCAAGGGCATCCACTCTAATGTCAAAGTCACACAGTGAAGATGCAGAGGGAGGATTTGAATTTGGTCAGTCTGAACTGACCCAGAGCCTGAACACTTAACCTCTCCTCTTTTTTAAAAAAATATTTATTTATTTATTTATTTATTTATTTGGTTTCGCCAAGTCTTAGTTGTGGCACGTGGGCTCCTTAGTTGTGGCATGCTAACTCTTAGTTGCGGCATGCATGTGGGATCTAGTTCCTTTGACCAGGGATTGAACCCAGGCCCCCTGCATTGGGAGCGTGGAGCCTTAACCACTGCGCCACCAGGGAAGTCCATAACCTCTCCTCTTAACTGGGCTCAGTCAGTGCTTTACTTCTGTGTCCTGTCCTAGATGCCAAATCTTAAACACTGAGTTAGGAGTCAGCCTGGAAATGGTAGAACAGACATAAATTGAACATTACTATCAGGACCACAAATTATTACCATGTCCTTTGGCAAGTTACAGAATGTCCTGAGCCTCAGTTTTCTCATCTGTAAAATGGGGATAGCAACATCTACACTACGGAGTTGTGAGGATTAAACAAGATAAAAATCATAAAGCATCTGGTATAGAACAGGTACTCAATAAATGTTCTTTCCCTTTCTTCCCTCCTCACTTCCATGACAGACCTGGAGGCAGAGGGACACACCAGTGTCCACAGAGGTGTGAAACACACACATGTAATCTAACCATCTGCCTGTGTCCAGTCGTCAACCTCAAGCACATTGTATATACATACAAGCACATTGTATATACATACATATATACCTATAATCACAGCACCTTGGCGATTAAATCAGCACAAAATAAACTGACAGAACAATGAAGCAAATAAAGTTCTTGAACTCACTCCCCTTTCTCCACATGGCCTCCATGGATAGCTACTGCTATGGAGAGATCCTCTGCCAGCCCCACGGTATCATGCAGACTCAGTTGGATCCACGCCACCCTGCCTCTCCAGTTGCCCAGTATATCACTGCACGTGACGCTGGACCAAAGGGCTGCTCAGGACCTAAAAACATCCTCCATTTCATCTCAACACACACACCCTCCCGCCATTGGTTCTTAGCAGCGTCAGCCCCAGAACAGATGACCACCTTCCCAACATGTTCCTCACAGGAGGAAACCCCTACAACCAGCCAAGGTACCTGAGCTTTCACCTTTAGATATTATTTCTTTGGGCTTGAAGGCTTTTTATAAAATAGAACGCTCTCTGTAAGAGGTAAATCTTATGTCTCACCTGGCAGGTGGTTAAACTTCAGGTCAGCTTCTGGGGAGGAAGTGAAAGAAGAATCAGTGTCCCTAACACATTCATCTCATAAATATCTAGTGACCATCTACTATGTGGTAGGCACAGGGGCATGGGCATGAACAAAGTGCAGTCACTGCCCTCAAGGCTTATGGTCTAAAGGACACAAACTAGGAAACAGGTAATTACAAATCCCATGTGTTATACGCTAATACAGGAAGGAAGTATAGGCATATGGGGGCACATAAGAGGGAGAGAATCCAGACTTAGAGAATCAGCAAACACTTCCTGGAAGAAGTGAGATCTAGACTGAAACTTAAAGGCTGAAAAGGAGTTAGCCAAGTGAAAAAGGTGGGGAGCATTCCAGGTAGAGAAAGCAGGAGTACACAGGATAAGGTCCAGGGATAGAAAAGCGTAGTGGGAATTAGGTGCCTACAATTGTGCAAAGGGTTGGGACATGGTTATGACCTGCTTTTGAGTCTTTTCAAGTCCAAACCCAGGCAAAATTTTCATGTAACAACTATTTACTGAACTCCCACCACTTGCAAAGAGTCTCCGCTGATGTGGGGAGGGTGTGTGTATGTGAGGAAACCTACATAGCACGACAGTAGGAGCCCCACATTAACCTTCCCTATCTTGCCATGTCTGGACACCACCTCCTTATGACTCTCATGATCCCAGACTGGCATCTTACGTTGATGGCAGGCCTGGTTTGAGTCTTGGTTCTCTTGTGTCCTAGCTATGGACATGCTTTGCATTCTGGCAGCCCTGATGAGAGAGTTCTAGGCTCAGGCAGGGCTTGTATTATTCACCCCTCAGCTTGCAGAGGCAGTGGGTCAGAAGTGAGGGGACAAAGCAAGGTGGCACTGCACCCATTCTGAGCTTGAGAGACCTGGAGACATCTCATTGCTCCTATCAGAAACTTAAACACAGGGAAAGGTGGCAAAGGTGATATTTACAAAAGTAGCTGAGGGTTGGATGCCAGCATTCTGACCACAGCTGAGGAGAGGACTTGGCTTATTCTATTTAAAACTTTGGAGTTCCCAGGTTGTGCAAGGCAGAAGGTCGGGGTGTTGTCAGAACAGCCAATCTCAACATGCTTGCTAACTCATGTCCACGTGGTAGCTTCTGGCATGATGTCCTGGGCCAGTCCTGATGTCCACCCCACCCTCGACTCCAAGTACCTAAAACACACACCTCACCACTTTTGTAAAACACCAAACTCACCATCTTTAAAAAGAAAAAAAATTATAAGCAAAATCAGTCAGGCTAGAAATGGTCCCCAAGGAGACAGTGCTTCTGAGAAGCCACTGAAGGCTTCAGGCCTGGCTGCTCAGTCCTTGACCTACTTGTAGGCAGGCAAGACCTATGCCCTTCCCAGCTTTTGGAAAGGCTCAGTCACTCTGGCCTTGCCTGCCTAGCCCAGCTTTGCTGACCTCATGGGTGCAGGTGGAGGCTTAGAAGGACCTTTCACCTCCTTCCTGCCCACTCATTTCCCTGCTGCAGCCAGGTCCCTACAGAGTGCAGGCAGACACCTGTCACACACAGCCTGACTCCTCTGATGTGTGTTAGAGAGGGGGAGGGGAGGATGGTGTGCTGGACCGGGGACAGCAGTTTGACAGGACTCTGCCACCCTACAGGGATTTATGATTCTGGCCCACCCAGGTTTGGGGGGCTCCCTAGGGCCCGGGTAGCTGTGTGACCATCCTCAGGAAGGTGGAGCAGCTGCCTCACTGGGTTCTGGGACCATTGCCTGCTGGAGGCCCCTCCACGAGAAGGACGGTCTAAGACTGGACCCAAAGGCACTCACAGACAGACCCCTCTGCTAAGACCCAGAAGAGGGTGGCCTCTGAGGTGCCTTGGAGTCCCTGTCTACAGGACCTGGGCAGACCTGGTGCCCCCAAACCACCTCCAAACCCTCCTACCCTGCCCCGCCCAGTGAGCAGGAATACTGGTTCCTGCGGTAGGTGGGTAGATCGGTGACGGCGGGACTCTCCCCGCCTCGACGTCTCTGTTCAGGGTAAAGGTGAGGACAGGCTCCTTCCCCTTAGGGCAGCCCAGAGCAGTTTCCGGCTGAGTCAGTTTCGCGGGAAGAGCGGCTCAGGCCAGCTCAGGGCTCGGCTCGCCAACAGGGATTTGCTCACTCCCCTCCTCCGGCGCTGGGCAGCCCCTGGCGCGCCCCTGGGCCCCTGGCCGGTGGATGGGCGGATGGACAGACGGCCGCGGGGGAGCCCCGAGCACCAGCCTGCTAGAGGGGAGCCAGGAGCAGGTGGGCGAGTGCAGGGTCCTGGGCCCCTCGGGTTGTCGGAAGCCGGCGCTGTCCAGCCAGAGAAGGGACTCCTTGACGCCAGCAAGTCGGGGCCCTGCTTAGATTTCCCTTCCCACCTGGGACAAACTTAGTATCCTCCAGGCGCTTGCATTAAAGAGTGATATTTCCCCGATCAGGACTTTCCTAGTAAAGTAACTATTGTTGGTAGAAGGAAGAAGTTGTTGCTTCTGATGGCCCCTTCCACTCTCAAGAAGCACAAGGAAAAGATATCTAGACACCTGAGGCTTAAATATGAAAGGGAGTGTAAGGAATAGTTAAGAGTATGGATTCTAGCATCCTGACCTGGGTTTGAGTCCTGACTTTGCCATTTTTTGAGCCGTGTCACCCAAGGTGAATTTCTGTTGTTTCTCAGAGGCGAGTTTTTTCATCTGCAAAATGTATAATAATTCTTATTGCACCTGTTTCTTAGGATTGCCGTGAGGATTAAATGAGACAAAGGTGGAACACACTTAACACGGTGCCTGGCACATAGTGCCAACTCAGTACATGGTTGTAAAATGTGCCTTTTATTGGACAGCACTTCATCCCAAAGAGTGGGGATTTCACACAAAAGGAAAATATATTTGAGCAGGCATGTTTTGTATGGCCGCCCAAATCACAGAGTAGACTACAGCATGTTTCCCACCAGCCACTTCAGTTTCCCTCCTGGATAAAATGTAAGCTAGCAGGACCCTATGGGGCCTTCCCAGAACAGGACTCCCCCTCTTTCCCCCCATGTCCTCTGCCTGACTTTCGTCTGTAGAAAAACTAGTCAAAGAATAAATCTAATCAGAGAGGTGAGAAAATGCAGAAAGAAAGAAAAACAGTCAAGCAAGACAAAGTCAAGGACCTTTAGTTCCTCCTCAAGGGCAATAGGTAATATTCTGAGCCAGGTCCTTTGAGCTGTTTTGCAGATACTGAAACTTCTTTGTGGAAGAAGTTAACTGTATGCCACCCACAAGAACAGAGACCCCAGACCAGCTGGAATCAGAGGGCTGAAGATATCCACTCCCACCAACCCATCAGAGGAATGTCCATGAGCTGATCACACACACCACAATCCCCCTCCCTCACACTGTCTTTAAAAACCTTTCCCTGAAAGCCTTCAGGGAGTTCAGGTCTTTTAAGCACTAGCGACCCTGGATTCCTTGCTTGGTGCCCTGCAATAAAAGCTGCACTTTCCTACACCACCAACCGGGGTCAGTAGATTGGCTTTACTGCACGCGGGCAAGCAAACCTAAGTTTGGTTCGGTAACAAAAACAGTCCTAATTAAAGGCATCTAGGAACTAGGAAGCAAAGAGTGCTTCCTAAAACTCCTAAAACGACCAACCCTCCCATCTGCCACTCCCCACCCCTACCCCCCGCCCTCCGCCCCACACAAGGTCTCAGCCCAGTCCCCCAGAGCCACAAGCCAAGAGGCAACGTAGATGTCTCCATGTTGGCTTCATACAATCAGTCTATTATTTGTTTTGTTTTGCCACTCCGCTTGCGGGATCTGAGTTCCCCAACCAGGGAATGAATCTGGGCCATGGCAGTGAAAACCTGGAATCCTAACCACTAGGCCAACAGAGAACTTGATATTTGGTTTTTTAATCATAGAGTATAGATTCTTCCCCTCCCATTTGTCCTTGTAACTTACCGTTGTCTAATCTAGAGTTGGTTTCTGGAGGCATGAAAAATCTCAGCTGAGTCTGAAAAGATAAATAAGAGTTCATCAGATAAAGAAAGAATAGGGCATTTCAAGTATTGAGACGAGCACAGGCAAGGCTCAGAGGCTTCCCAGGACATGTTCTGTGGAATAACATGCGGCTCTGTGTAAAGGAGTCTAGGTCCCGGCTGAGGCACTGTGGCATAAGAGCTTAGCACGTGAACTCATGGGCTATACTGCCTGGGTTTGAATTCCAGCTCTATTACTTATTAGCAAGTTACTTAAGTTCTTTGTGCCTCATCTATAAAATAGAATCATAGTAATAATACCCAGCTCCTATTGTTGTTGGGATGATGAAATAAGTTGGTATATGGAGAGAACTTAGAACAGTGATGGTGCATAGTAGGTGTTTCATAAATGTTAGATGTTACTATTCCCAATTCATATGTAAGCTTTGGAGCAGCCCACCTTTTTCTTTCACCATTCAACCCAAGTACACCCTATACAGGAAACTTTCTTTGATTAATCTGAAATGCCTATATGTTGCATACCACCCAAATGCACTTCATTTCTGGATATCAACATTTTAACAAACTCATTCTCTAACACTACCCTGGGGAATTGGTCACATCAATAGAGAAGGAAGTTTACTGCAGGAAATCAATGAGCTGTCTTGTGACACAATGACTCAGTTATACATTCAACATTCTGTCAGCAAGTATTTATCGAGCACTTATTATGTGCCAGGCATCATGCTTCACGCGCCTTCCCCTAGAGTCCCACACAGGAGAATTAGGTGGAGGGTGATTGATTTAAGAGTCTCAGAAAGACCAACCTTTGCCTCCAATCTTTCTCCTCCTGACTGCTTGAAAGATTTAGCACTGATTTCACTTCTTCAAACCCTGCTTAAGGGTGATGCATTCTGGTGGGTCAAAGTTCTAGGTTACCCAGAGAGATCATACATTAGATATTTAATAGCAGTGAGAATTCCTTTATCTGATTAACCCATTTTCTGGAGCAAATGGATCCATAAAGGGCTTTGGTGGGGCTGTGAACACTGGAAATCACGTGTTTGTCAATTTGTGCATTTTTCCCTAGGAGTTCTATGTCAGAAAACATAAGAATTAGATAACAGGACAATCTTCCCAATACAAAACACCTAAAACATAGCAAAGATTCTTTTACATGCATAGCAGAGCTTGAAGAAAAAAAAAGGTGGGGGGAATCTATAGGGGCAAAAGACAAACAAACATACAAAGCAAAGAACAAAACGAGTGCTGTTGCAGGTGTTGTCAGTGAAGCTGTGGCTGTCCTGAGGGTGCTGACCAATCCTGATAACCGAAAGGCTACAGCAGGGCCCTCAAGGCTATGCTTTCCAGGAAGGGTGGGCCCGGAGGAATCTGGCCACCAGCAAAGGGAGGGGTCAGTGATATGTGTTTGTCTCTACCTGCATTCTTGACTTGAATAAACAGTTTCCAGTGAGAATTTGCGATTCTGTGCTTCCAGTGAATTTGAGAGTAAAATGTATACTGCGTGGTCTGGGACGACACAAGAGGGAACATTAACAAAAATTGGAAATGGATTGGTGGTTCTCTGAAGGAGCTTTGTACAAAGCTTCTCTGGAGGAGTTCCCCCTCACCCCAGGCCACATAGGATTCCCACACAAAAAGTTTGGACAAGTAGAGCTCAAATTAAAAAAAAAATCTAGGGCTTCCCTGGTGGCGCGGTGGTTGAGAATCTGCCTGCCAATGCAGGGGACACGGGTTCGAGCCCTGGTCTGGGAAGATCCCACATGCCGCGGAGCAACTAGGCCCGTGAGCCACAATTACTGAGCCTGCGCGTCTGGAGCCTGTGCTCCGCAACAAGAGAGGCCGCGATAGTGAGAGGCCCGCGCACCGTGATGAAGAGTGGCCCCCACTTTCTGCAACTAGAGAAAGCCCTCGCACAGAAATGAAGACCCAACACAACCAAAAATATAAATAAATAAATAATTAATTAATTAAAATAACAAAAAAAAAAATGAAATTTAAGACAACATTGGGTCGGGCTTCCCTGATGGTGCAGTGGTTGAGAATCTGCCTGCCAGTGCAGGGGACACGGGTTCGAGCCCTGGTCTGGGAAGATCCCACATGCCACGGAGCGGCTGGGCCCGTGAGCCACAATTACTGAGCTTGCGCGTCTGGAGCCTGTGCTCCGCAACAAGAGAGGCCGCGATGGTGAGAGGCCCGCGCACCGCGATGAGGAGTGGCCCCGGCTTGCCACAACTAGGGAAAGCCCTCGCACAGAAACGAAGACCCAACGCAGCCACAAATAAATAAATAAATAATTTTAAAAAAAGACAACATTGGGTCAACTGACAAAAGGGGAATATGGATGAGAGAACAGATAAAACTATAAAGCAGAAACTAACACACCATTGTAAAGCAATTATATTCCAATAAAGATGTTAAAAAAAAAAAAAAATTCTAGGGAATTCCCTGGAGATCCAGTGGTTAGGACTCTGCACTCAGGGTTCAATCCCTGGTTGGGGAACTAAGATCCCGCGCAAGCTGCAAGGCGCGGCCAAAAAAAAACCAAAAAAAAATCTATAAAAACCTAGAAAAAAATCTCCATGAACAAATGTCAGCAGACCCAATAAATAGCTGCATAAGAGCCTTTCCAACTCTGATAATAGAATTATTAGGTACAGAGTAAAAAAAAAAAAAACAAACTTTTTTTTAATGTTTAAAGAAAACTAAGAAGAAACTGAAAACATGAGAAAAGGACCATATGCTACCAAAAAAAGATGAAGGAGGTTTGAAAAACAAATCAAGTTGAACATCTAAAAATGAAAGCCATAATAATCACAATTAAAAACTAAATGGGCAAGTTAAACAGAAGATTTAGATAGAATGGAAGACAAAATTGGTGAACTAAAAAAAAAAAAATCTAAAAAATTACACAGAATGTAGTAGAGAGAGACAGAAATATGGAAAATATGAAGGAAAAATTAAGGGACATGATGATCAGACTGAGTAAGACTAATATTCATCGAACTGGCATTCTGTAAGGAGAAAATAGAATAAAAAGAGGCCTAGAGATAGTGGCTGAGGATTGTCCAGAAGCAATGAATGACATGAATCCTTACCTTCTATGATTAATGTAAGCTAGATGACAAAGGAATAATACATATATATAAATTATTTTTCACCGTGGTCTCCAGGGCCTTTATTCAGGAAGGTACAGAGCACCTGCAGTCTGTTTGACAGGCACTGTGCAGGGGTTTGTAACAGCTCAGTTTTCTCCAAAGGTGTAGTGGGGAGAGGGGTGCAGAAGGAAGGAGAACGCTCAGGGGAGTTCTCTCCTCCAGAAAAAGGCACTGGCAGGGGGTGAGCACCCTGCTTCTTCCCAAGCAATGGCCCAGGTTATATACACACGGGGGTTGACCAGATGCAGAGAAACTCAAAGCTAAATACAGCTAACCGTGCAAAGAGTCCCTGGAGTGGGGTGGGGAGGAGGGGAGGGGGGGGTGGCAGTGGCCAGGGCTGCATCTGGGCTCTTTACATTGGGTGGAAAAGGAAGTTCAGAAAGAAGGCAAAGCTTTAAAGGAGAAACAGAATGCAGCCTCTCAGACTTAGTGTTCTGTGCGATTAAAAAAACCGACAAAATAAATATAATTTAAAAACTTCTTACATGACACTAAAGGCACATCTGGGACAAGCAGTTGAGAAACCTCCTCCACTGCTGAGCAGTGTTGAGCCCCAAGAGCCCCGGGGCCCCACGGGGACAGGGCGGAAAGGACGCCCACTCACCTGTGCACAGGAGTGCACACCTCGTCCCACACTCCTGGCACCTGCACAGCCAGGACCCAAGGAGTCCCTGCCTGGACCAGGCTGGCTGGGGAAGGTTTTCAGACCGCCTGGGCAGAGGCTCTGGGAAATCCCATTCCAGGATCCATCTATCCCGCTCCGTCAAGGGAGTGGGGGACAGAAGGGAGAATGGGTTGAGAGAGAGAGTAGGTGTGCAGGAGAACTAGCATGGGAACTACAAAACCCCCAAACACCTAATAGAATAACCCTAGAAAGATGCCACTTTCTACCATTCACATATATACTGTAACTCAAAGCAAAGGATTGCCAGTAAGAGGCCCTATGGGCCTCCTTTAATAAACAAGTCACTCGCATATTAGCACACTGTTTGCAAACAACTGGTGCCTACTTAAAGTACTTGGAATGTTTGTCCTCTTAAGTTGGTTAAGCTGGTTCCCTGTAATTTTTGTTCATAGCATTAATTTGCTTTAGCAAATTTTTTTCATAGATAGAATGAGGGTAACTTGGCCAGCCGAGAGTTGTAGAACCTTTACATCTGAATTAATGATGTCCCTTCCCCACAGACAGCTGCAGCACAGACCCCGGGGTCCCTTCTGACCGAGCTGACTACAGCTCCCAAGACCCCGAGCTGACTTTGGCGCTTCTGCCGTCTAGGGTCATAAAAATGTGGAACGTTTCATGAATTTGCGTGTCATCCTTGCACAGGGGCCATGCTAATCTTCTCTGTATCAAGGAATAATATTTTTAAATGTCTGAGAGTAAATATCTAGCAAACTAGAATTTATACTTAGCCAAATTAGCATTTAAAAGTAAGAACATACATGGAATGGGAGAAAATATTTGCAAACCATGTATCTGATAAGGGACTTGTATAAACAATATATAAAGAACTCTTACAACTCAGCAATAAAAAGACAAATAACCCAATTTAAAAGTGGGTAAAGGAGTTGAATGGACATTTCTCCAAAGAAGATATACAAATAAACGATATACATATGAAAAGATGCTCAACATCGTTAGTCATTAGGGAACTCAAAATCATGATGAGATACCACTTCACAACCAGTAGGGCAATGGAAATAAAAAAGGAAGACAATAAAAAGTGTTGACAAGAATATGGAGAAACCCTTATACATTGCTAGTAGGGTTGTAAAATGATGCAGCCACTTTGGAAAACAGTTTGGCAGTTCCAGGAAATAGTAAATATAGAGTTACCACTCTTAGTTATACACTCAAGAGAATTGAAAACATATGTCCATATAAAAACCTGTACACAAATATTCATATCAGCATCATTCATAACAGCAAAAGGGTGGAAATAACCCAAATGTCTATCAACTGATGAATGAATGAGCAAAATGTTGTATATCCATAAAATGGAATATTATTTGGACATTAAAAGAAATATGAAATTCTAATTTTTAAAAATTGTGAATCACTATATTGTGCACCTGTAACTTATATAATATTGTACATCAACTATACTTCAGTTAAAAAAAGATATGAAATTCTGATACATGCTATAGCATGGATGAACCTTGAAGGCATTATGCTAAATAAAAGAAGCCAGACACAAAAGATCACCAACTGCAGGATTCATTTATATGAAATATCCAGAATAATATTCCTTTGAATAGAATTTTTAAATTACACCTTTGCAAATCTATGTACCTATACATCTATATCTATAGATATCTATATATCCATAGATATCTAGGTTTTTGGGGAAGGATGCACAAGAGACTGTTCAAAGTGGTTGCCTTTGGAGATGGGAGATTCATGGATAGAGCACAGATATGGGTTGGAAACCTTGTTTTTATTATTGAGGTACAACAACATACAAAAATTCACCCTTTTGAAGTATACACTTGCTGGGTCATACAGTAACTCTTCTTTTTTTTAATTTTTATTTTGTATTGTAGTATAGTTAACAATGTTATCTTAGTTTCAGATGTACAGCAACTGTGTTTAATTTCTTGAGGAACTAGCAAACTTTTTTCCAAAGAAGCAACATCACTTACATTCCCACCAGCAGTTTATGAAGGTTCCTATTTCTCCAAATCCTTGTCAACACTTGCTATCCTCTTTTTTGTTTTGTTTTGTTTTGTTTTGTTTTGTTATTGCCTCTGGGTCTGAAGGTCTATGAGAAGTGGCATAAATCTTGCTTTTATTTTATTTGTATTATAGGGTCTGTGATCTTTGTGTAGGGGTCACAAGGTTAGAAAAAGAATTTGCTCTCTGTTCACCCTTCAGAATTAGGAAATCAGCCTTATCCACACTAAAAATTTCCCCAGGGCTATTTTTAATATTTCAAAAACCCTGATATAGGACATCCCTGGTGGCACAGTGGTTAAGAATCCGCCTGCCAATGCAGGCGACACGTGTTTGATCCCTGGTCCGGGAAGATCCCACATGCCACGGAGCAACTAAGACTATGTGCCACAACTACTGAGCCTGAGCTCTAGAGCCTGCGAGCCAAAACTACTGAGCCTGCGCGCCACAATTACTGAGCCTGTGTGCCACAACTACTGAAGCCCACATGCCTAGAGCCCGTGCTCTGCAACAAGAGAAGCCACCACAATGAGAAGCCCACACACCGCAACGAAGAGTAGCCCCCGCTCGCCGCAACTAGAGAAAGCCTGCACGCAGCAACAAAGACCCAATGCAGCCAAAAATAAATAAATAAAATAAATAAATTTTTTTTAAAAATTAAAAAAAAGAAAAAAGAAAGTGCTTTGACAACTAACAGTCCTCTGCATATGTAAGGGATGATTACAATTCATTAATTTTCCAAACATGTATTGTTGTGCTCTTCAGTGGAACAAGTAATTTAAATTTCTGCCCTCAAAGAACTTATAATTCAAGATTTTACTTGATTTAAAGTTACTTTTCTCAACAAGGCAGTTCAGGAAGGGATACGAGGCCACGTGTATAATTGAAACTATCTGAGTTTGGTGTGGAAAACTCAAATCTCATTTGATCAAGTGTGGCAGTGGGAGTTGAATCAGGGTATTAGATCCCTGTGGGTAGAATGGGGCAAGGACCCTGTCTTGTTCATTGCTGCATCCCCATGTACTGCACCCAGTACAGTCTCAGGCACATAACATAAGGATAATAATAACAAAATATAACTAACATCAGTTGAGCACATCAGTGCCAAACACTGTACCAAATGCTTTGCCTGCATAATTTCATTTATTCTTCAAAACATGGGACTTCCCTGGCTGTCCAGTGCTTAAGACTCCGTACTCCCAACGCAGGGGGCACAGGTTCAATCCCTGGTTGGGGAACTAAGTTCCCACATGCCGCATGGTGCGGCCTTAAAAAAAAGAAAAACAAAAAAAACAGTCTTATTGGAGTAGGCATCATTAATCCCACTGAGAGAAAACTGATGAGAAAACGGAGCCTCAGAAAGATTAAGGAGCTTGTCCAACGTCACCTAGTCACTGAGTAGTGGAGCTGAGTTTCAACTCAGGTCCAGTTTTCCTGGAGGCCACTGCTCTTAACCCTGAAACACCTACATGAGAAATCCAGTCCTGTTGTATCTCTTCGTGGAGGCACAGTGAGGACAGCAGGCTGGTGGAGCTTGGCGATGCTCACCTCCGAGATGCCCCACCAGCTCCCCCAGCTCTGATTCTACTGCCCCGAGCTACCATCTGTCATGTTTTGGATCCCCAAATGGACTTCCGTACAGAGGAAAGAAATCACTCCTCCCTGTGATTTAATAAATGGAAGTCAATCAATAAGTATTTCTATGTCAATTTCGTGTGAGTTTTACTAATACTGAGTTATAATAACTAACTCTATATTTTAAGTTAATTTTCCAAAATTTTATTAATGATATAAGTGAGCTATATATAAATTTAAGTGATAAACCTTAAAGAAAATCAGAGCCTTATCAACTAAAAGTATGCCTATACTATTAAACTTCTAGATCTATAAGTTGAATAATTGGGGTAGGAGGGAGGAAGAGTCCTAAAGGCAAGTAGTTTAGTCTCCAAAATGCTTCACCTAATGCTTATTCGTAGTGACATTTAATAAATAGTTGTTGAATAAATGCGTGTAAAAAGGAGGAAATAATCATAAACAAAATTAAAAGCAAATAGATGGGGAAATATTTTCATAAATACAATAAGAAAGGGCTCAATATATGAAGAAGGGCTCAAATATACCAAGAACTTGGAAAATATATCAAGAACTTGGAAAACTGATACAAAAAAATATGAAATCTTTAATAGAAAAATGAAAACACCAAATAAATGAAGAATGAATGAATGGTTGGCTTGGAGCCACCGGAGAGATGCCTCTCCTGGAAGTTAGCACCTTAATTTTGCAAGACAGCATTGGGGACCATATGCGGACAAGTGGACTTCAGGAATGTGAGAAGAGGGAAGTAATCCGAAAATGCACGGCATTTAGCAGGGGAGCTGGGTTAGACCTCTTTCAGACAAGCGAGAGAGCAGGAGAGGGATTGCTCTGGGGACTGACTGGGTGATCAGATGTCCCAAATTGGGGAAAGCAGCCAGAAAAATCAGAGCTATTTGGAAGCAGGAATGTGGCTTTACTGGGAAGGGGTTGGAGGGTGAGCTCACCCTCTGGGGACGAAATTCAACTCTAGCAGGTGGACAGCAGTCTTGGGGAGAGTGCTTGGGGAGGAGCAGGGCCAGCTCTGTCCTGCCCTGACAGGTCACAGGAGCCCAGCCTTGGGAGCCGGGTGAGTTGGAACCTGGGCTCTGATGATAGTAGCAACGTGTCTGGCATGTGAAAATGTCTTTTCCTTGTGAGAAACCAGGTGAAGCGATGTGACTCAGGGGCTTAGCAAGTGCAGGACTGGTTACTGAGCTTGCTTCCAGGCCCTAGTCCTGTCTCCAGATCCTGGAATGACTTTGATTTTATGCCCTTCCCATTAGGGGGTCTCATAACTGAGAACTCATCCCCAGGAGATAAGGGTGACTTTCACAGTGCACACCCTTTGTGGGAAAGGGGCTGTTCAGGTGTGCTGGCCTCTGGAGCTTGGGGGACTTCCCTCCTTTCCTGGCTTGGAAGAAGTAAGGGAGCTTCAGGCAGCCCATGTCCACTATTTATCAGGTGATTCACTAATCCAACTAAAGAACCTCAACTTCCTGCAGTGATGAGCCCAGCACATAGTTTCAGGTACACATATCACCAATAGTCACATTCCCCTTGACTAAGTGACCTGCACAAGGAGGCTGCGAAAGCTACACGCCCAGGCACTCCGCACATCAGGAGTCACACTGACAATGAGAACATCCACAGGCTTGGAGCCACTGACAGTGCAAAGGTTCCTAGTGTGCACACGCTTGCCCTGAAGCACACACACCCATCTTGGTGTGCACACTCAGAGCCCCCTGAGCTCTACATCCCGCTACACACCAAGCTCATTCTTTTGGGTGGCCCCCATTTTGAGCAAGTCCCAAAGCTGCTTGGTTCTTTTGCTGTGAAAGGAGATTCTCCACAACCCTCTACTCTTCTTTCTTCTTGACTTCTCCCTGTTTAGCAGACAGCGAAGAGGCAGGGGACAGCTATGAATTCATTCCAGAAGGCTGAGAATGGGAGGCTGTCAGGACCTCATAAAAGCACTGAGTTATAGAATCTAATCAGCTGGAAGGAACATTACAGAGCTCGGTCCATTTGTTTTATTGGTGAGGACCCTGAGGCTGAAAGAAGAAAGAGACTGGCCCATTGCTCTGGGCTGGGCAGGGCTGAGCCTGAGTTTGGTGATGTGCGTGGGATGGGCAGAGAGAGTACAGGTTCAGTCTAGCTAAAGGGTTTGGTGAGCTCAGGGGGCTTACTGATCTTCAGTGCTTGCATGTGATAGGAGATTGATCAACAGATAACCACTGAGCATCCGGTTTGCACAAGGCATAGACTAAGGAGATAATACATCTTTAAGTCTTAAAATAACTCTTCCTCTCAAAGTGTTTACAATCTAACAGTGGAGAGAAATGAATAAGCAAAATGCTTGTGATAATTTTTAGGAACAGTACAAGAGGTTCTCTAGACAGAACATGCTTATCAATTGAGAGGCATAAACACTGAATGCTATGACATCAGGAAGCAACACTTGAATATGCAAAAGAACCACTGGTGACGGTCTGGGGAGGTTTCCAGGGCCAAAGAAGAGAGCTGGGAGCCTAAGATACTGAGTAGTTTTAGTTGCCTTTCAGGATCCGTCAGGCCAGGGGGTTGGTGGGGCAGGCTCAGGAGGGACCGGGCCATCCTGGTTGAGGGGAATGGAGGGGCAGATTCTGGCTGGACAGTGTTTCCCCACAGCAGCTTCTGCCCTTCTTGGCTGGGATAAGAGGCGGCAGGGCAGCCCGCATGTTCACTAGCCGACTTGGAACAGAGCCAAGGAGTTAGTCAGCTGGCAGCAGAAATGGCTGGGCATCTGTGTCTGGGGGAAAGGTGCCAGCCAGCCAGGAAGAGGAAGAATGCGCCCATGGGTGCACATATATGTCAATACAGGGGATGTATGTGTAGCCACACCCAGAAGAGGGGGAAGTGTTATTGTAACTATGAATGAAAACAGCACAGAAATCAGGAGAACCCCATTGCCTCCCAAGTTCTCTATCCCAACTGCCAGCTCCCTGATAAGATGGCAGGACACCTGCCACCTCCTGTAGCTCCCGCAGCCACTTGCCAGGTGGCATGAAGCTCCCTCCATGCCTGGCTTGGTCACAGCTGGCCTGGGCTCCCCTGCTCTCAGAGAGCCCACCTTGATCGCAAGACAAGAGGACAGGAGGGGGAAAGACTTCGTCTTAACGCGTAATAATTTTATGATTCCATGAAGGAAGGAGAGAGCAGAGTGGCAACACACAGATTTACCCCAAACTCTTGGATGGACATAATTTGGTAGATAGCACAGAAAGAGAAAACACTTTTAAATACATGTTTTGAGTGAGTTTCCCCTTTGATGCTTATTACCTACAGAAGAGAAGACTAGACCGTACACAAGCTTTTACTGAGATGAGGAAACAGGGTTTCTTCACCCCAAATCCTTCCTAAGCTTTTTCTTTCTTTTTTTTTTTTAAATTTATTTTATTTATTTATTTTGGCTGTATTGGGTCTTCACTGCTGCGTGCGGGCTTTCCCTAGTTGCAGCGAGCGGGGGCTACTCTTCGTCGCGGTGCGCAGGCTTCTCATTGCGGTGGCCTCTCTTTGTTGCGGAGCATGGGCTCTAGGCACGTGGGCTTCAGTAGTTGTGGCATGCGGGCTCAGTAGTTGTGGCGCACGGGCTTAGTTGCTCCGCGGCATGTGGGATCCTCCCTGACCAGGGCTCGAACCTGTGTCCCCTGCATTGGCAGGCGGATTCTTAACCACTGTGCCACCAGAGAAGTCCCCTTCCTAAGCTTTTTCATTAACATTTTTTCAAAACATTCATTGATTTTTTTCTTATTATTATACAATATATGCTTATAGTAGAAAATTGGAAACTATAGGAAACTATAAAATGAATCCATAATCTACCATCCACTCACTTTAAGAACTTCCACAGGCCCTCGACATGCCTATCATATGATGCCCCCCATCACATTAAAATACACCCACATCCCACATTGATGGTTATCGAGATGAGTGGAAATTGTCTAGTTGAGATAATGTCATATTTTGGAGATTTTTGATTAAATGTTTTTTCATTTTAATTTTGCCTTCTTAAAAATTTTGAAGCCAATATATTGTGTTTTCCACATCTGAAATATTTTTTTCTTCTTTTTTTAAATTTTATTTTATTATTTTTTATACAGCAGGTTCTTATTAGTTATCTATTTTATACATATTAGTGTATATATGTCAATCCCAATCTCCCAATTCATCCCACCTCCACCTCCCCAACTCCCCCCACTTTCCCCCCTTGGTGTCCATACGTTTGTTCTCTACATCTGTGTCTCTATTTCTGCCTTGCAAACCGGTTCATCTGTATCATTTTTCTAGATTCCACATATATGCGTTAATATAAGATATTTGTTTTTCTCTCTCTGACTTACTTCACTCTGTATGACAGTCTCTAGGTGCATCAGCATCTCTGCAAATGACCCAATTTCGTTCCTTTTTATGGCTGAGTAATATTCCACTGTATATATGTACCACATCTTCTTTATCCATTCGTCTGTCAATGGGAATTTAGGTTGCTTGCATGACCCAGCTATTGTAAATAGTGCTGCAATGAACATTGGGTGCATGTGTCTTTTTGAATTATGGTTTTCTCTGGGTATATGCCCAGGAGTGGGATTGCTGGGTCATATGGTAATTATATTTTTAGTTTTTTAAGGAACCTCCATATTGTTCTCCATAGTGGCTGTATCAATTTACATTCCCACCAACAGTGCAAGAGGGTTCCCTTTTCTCCACACCCTCTCCAGCATTTGTTATTTGTAGATTTTCTGATGATGCCCATTCTCACTGCTGTGAGGTGATACCTCGTTGTAGTTTTGATTTGCATTTCTCTAATAATTAGTGATGTTGGGCAGCTTTTCATGTGCCTCTTGGCCATCTGTATGTCTTCTTTGGAGAAATGTCTATTTAGGTCTTCTGCCCATTTTTTGATTGGGTTGTTTGTTTTTTTAATATTGAGCTGCATGAGCTGTTTATATATTTTGGAGATTAATCATTTGTCTGTTGATTCGTTTGTAAATATTTTCCAACATTCTGAGGGTGGTCTTTTTGTCTTGTTTATAGTTTCCTTTGCTGTGCAAAAGCTTTTAAGTTTCATTAGGTCTCATTTGTTTATTTTTGTTTTTATTTCCACTTCTCTAGGAGGTGGGTCAAAAAGGATCTTGCTATGATTTATGTCACAGAGTGTTCTTCCTATGTTTTCCTCTAAGAGTTTTATAGTATCTGGCCTTACATTTAGGTCTCTAATCCATTTTGAGTTTATTTTTGTGTATGGTGTTAGGGAGTGTTCTAATTTCATTCTTTTACATGTAGCTGTCCAGTTTTCCCAGCACCACTTATTGAAGAGGCTGTCTTTTCTCCATTGTATATTCTTGTCTCCTTTGTCATAGATTAGTTTACCATAGGTGCGTGGGTTTATCTCTGGGATTTCTATCCTGTTCCATTGATCTATATTTCTGTTTTTGTGCCAGTATCATATTGTCTTGATTACTGTAGCTTTGTAGTATAGTCTGAAGTCAGGGAGTCTGATTCCTCCAGCTCCGCTTTTTTCCCTCAAGATTGCTTTGGCTATTCAGGGTCTTTTATATCTCCATATAAATTTTAAGATTTTTTGTTCTAGTTCTGTAAAAAATGCCATTGGTAATTTCATAGGGATTGCATTGAATCTGTAGATTGCTTTGGGTAGTATAGTCATTTTCACAATGTTGATCCTTCCAATCCAAGAACATGGTATGGCTCTCCATCTGTTTGTGTCATCTTTGATTTCTCTCATCAGTGTCTTATAGTTTTCTGAGTACAGGTCTTCTACCTCCTTAGGTAGGTTTATTCCTAGGTATTTTATTCTTTTTGTTGCAGTGGTGAGTGGGATTGTTTCCTTAATTTCTCTTTCTGATCTTTCATTGTTAGTGTATAGGAATGCCAGAGATTTCTGTGCATTAATTTTGTATCCTGCAATTTTACCAGATTCATTGATTAGCTCTAGTAGTTTTCTGGTGGCATCTTTAGGATTCTCTATGTATAGTATCATGTCATCTGCAAATAGTGACAGTTTTACTTCTTCTTTTCCAATTTGATTCCTTTTATTTCTTTTTCTTCTCTGATTGCTGTGGCTAGGACTTCCAGAAGTATGTTGAATAACAGTGGCAAGAGTGCACATCCTTGTTTTGTTCCTGATCTTAGAGGATATGCTTTCAGTTTTTCGCCATTGAGAACGATGTTTGCTGTGGGTTTGTCATATATGGCCTTTACAATGTTGAGGTAGGTTCCCTCTATGCCCACTTCCTGGAGAGTTTTTATCATAAATGGGTGTTGAATTTTGTCAGAGGCTTTTTCTGCATCTATTGAGATAATCATATGGTTTTTGTTCTTCAATTTGTTAATATGGTGTATCACATTGACTGATTTGCGTATATTGAAGAATCCTTGCATCCCTGGGATAAATCCCACTTGATCATGGTGTATGATCCTTTTAATGTGTTGTTGGATTCTGTTTGCCAGTATTTTGTTGAGGATTTTTGCATCTATATTCATCAGGGATATTGGTCTGTAACTTTCTTTTTTTGTAGTATCTTTGTTTGGTTTTGGTATCAGGGTGATGGTGGCCTCGTAGAATGAGTTTGGGAGTGTTCTCTCCTCTGCAATTTTTTGGAAGAGTTTGAGAAGGATGGGTGTTAGCTCCTCTCTAAATGTTTGATAGAATTCACCTGTGAAGCCATCTGACCTGGACTTTTGTTTGCTGGAAGATTTTTAATCACAGTTTCAATTTCATTACTTGTGATTGGTCTGTTCATATTTTCTATTTCTTCCTGGTTCAGTCTTGGAAGGTCATACCTTTCTAAGAATTTGTCCATTTCTTCCAGGTTGTCCATTTTGTTGGCATAGCGTTGCTTATGAGCAACGCTCATAAGAGCGTAGTAATCTCTTATGATGCTTTGTATTTCTGCAGTGTCCATTGTAACTTCTCCGTTTTCATTTCTAATTTTGTTGATTTGAGTCCTCTCCCTCTTTTCATTTATTTATTTATTTATTTATTGGCTGCATTGGGTCTTCATTTCTGTGCGCGGGCTCTCTCTAGTTGTGGCGAGCGTGGGCTACTCCTTGTTGTGGTGTGCGGGCTTCTCATTACGGTGGCTTCTCTTTGCTGTGGAGCACAGGCTCTAGGCCCGCGGGCTGCAGTCATTGTGGTACATGGGCTCAGTAGTTGTGGCTCGCGGGCTCTAGAGCGCAGGCTCAGTAGTTGTGGTGCACAGGCTTAGTTGCTCTGTGGCATGTTGGATCTTCCTGGACCAGCGATCAAACCCGTGTCCCCTGCATTGGCAGGCGGATTCTTAACCACTGTGCCACCAGGGAAGTCCCTAAAGTCTATTTTATCTGATATGAATATTGCTACTCCAGCTTTCCTTTGATTTTCATTTGCATGGAATATCTTTTTCCATCCCCTCACTTTCAGTCTGTATGTGTCCCTAGGTCTAAAGTGGGTCTCTTGTAGACAGCATATATATGGGTCTTGTTTTTGTATTCATTCAGCAAGCCTGTGTCTTTTGGTTGGAGCATTTAATCCATTCACATTTAAGGTAATTATTGATATGTATGTTCCTATTACCATTTTCTTAATTGTTTTGGGTTTGTTTTTGTAGGTCCTTTTCTTCTCTTGTGTTTCCCACTTGGAGAAGTTCCTTTAGCATTTGTTGTAGAGCTGGTTTGGTGGTGCTGAATTCTCTTAGCTTTTGCTTATCTGTAAAGCTTTTGATTTCTCCATCAAATCTGAAAGAGATCCTTGCCAGGTAGAGTAATCTTGGTCGTAGGTTCTTCCCTTTCATCACCTTAAATATACCATGCCACTCCCTTCTGGCTTGTAGAGTTTCTGCTGAGAAATCAGCTGTTAACCTTATGGGAGTTCCCTTGTATGTTATTTGTCGTTTTTCCCTTGTTGCTTTTAATAATTTTTCTTTGTCTTTAATTTTTGTCAATTTGATTACTATGTGTCTCGGCATATTTCTCCTTGGTTTTATCCTGCCTGGGACTCTCTGTGCTTCCTGGACTTGGGTGGCTATTTCCTTTCCCATGTTAGGGAAGTTTTCTACTATAATCTCTTCAAATATTTTCTTGGGTCCTTTCTCTCTCTCTTCTCCTTCTGGGACCCCTATAATGCGAATGTTTTTGCATTTAATGTTGTCCCAGAGGTCTCTTAGGCTGTCTTCATTTCTTTTCATTCTTTTTTCTTTAGTCTGTTCCACAGCAGTGAATTCCACCATTCTGTCTTCCAGGTCACTTATCCATTCTTCTGCCTCAGTTATTCTGCTGTTGATTCTTTCTAGTGTATTTTTCATTTCAGTTACTGTATTGTACATCTCTGTTTGTTTGTTCTTCCATTCTTCTAGTTCTTTTTTAAACATTTCTTGCATCTTCTCGATCTTTGCCTCCATTCTTTTTCCGAGGCCCTGGATCATCTTCACTATCATTATGCTGAATTCTTTTTCTGGAAGGTTGCCTATCTCCACTTCATTTAGTTGTTTTTCTGGAGTTTTATCATGTTCCTTCATCTGGTACACAGTTCTCTGCCTTTTCATTTTGTCTATCTTTCTGTGAATGTGGTTTTCGTTCCACAGGCTGCAGGACTGTAGTTCTTCTTGCTTCTGCTGTCTGTCCTCTGGTAGATGAGGCTATCTAAGAGCTTGTGCAAGCTTCCTTGCACAAGGAAGGGAGGGACTGGTGGTGGGTAGAGCTGGTGTTGCTCTGGTGGGCAGAGTTCAGTAAAACTTTAATCTGCTTGTCTGCTGATGGGTGGGGCTGCGTTCCCTCCCTGTTGGTTGTTTGGCTTGAGGCAATCCAGCCCTGGAGGCTACAGGCTCTTTGGTGGGGCTAATGGCAGACTCCGAGAGGGCTCACGCCAAGGAGTACTTCTGAGAGGTTCTGCTGTCAGTGTCCTTGCCCCGCAGTGAGCCACAGCCACCCCCCCGGCCTCTGCAGGAGGCCCTCCAACACTAGCTGGTAGGTCTGGTTCAGTCTCCAATGGGGTCATGGCTCCTTCCCCCTAGGTCCTGATGCACACACTACTTCGTGTGTGCCCTCCAAGAATGGAGTCTCTGTTTCCCCTAGTCCTGTCAAAGTCTTGCAATCAAGTCTCGTTAGCCTTCAAAGTCTGATTCTCTGGGAATTCCTCCTCCTGTTGCCAGACCCCCAGACTGGGAAGTCTGACGTGGGGCTCAGAACCTTCACTCCAGTGGGTGGACTTCTGTGGTATAATTGTTCTCCAGTTTGTGAGTCACCTATCCAGTGGTTATGGCATTTGATTTTATTGTGATTGCATCCCTCCTACTGTCTCATTGTGGCTTCTCCTTTGTCTTTGGATGTGGGGTATCTTTTTTGGTGAGTTCCAGTGTCTTCCTGTCAATGATTGTTCAGCAGTTAGTTGTGATTCTGGTGCTCTCACAAGAGGGAGTGAGCTCATGTCCTTCTACTCCACCATCTTGAACCAATTTTCACTTCTGAAATATTTTTGAGAGTTGTTGTAAAGTCTATAGGCCGCAGGCACTGTGCCTGTTGTGACTAATGGATACAAGGCCCTGCTTAGTGAAAAATATTGTTAATGTTAATATTTAAGAGTATATCCTATCAGTCTCTCAATATATATAAATTTTTCACTGTTAACTTATATGGCCCATATAGTTTTACTTATTTATTTATTTATTTGTTTATTTATTTTTTGGGTGGCGTTGGGTCTTTGTTGCAGTGTGTGGGCTTTCTCTAGTTGGGGCAAGCGGGGGCTACTCTACCTTGCAGTGTGCAGGCTTCTCACTGTGGTGGCTTCTCTTGTTGTGAAGCATGGGCTCTAGGTGCGCAGGCTTCAGTAGTTGTGGCACGTGGGCTCAGTAGTTGTGGCGCACGGGCTTAGCTGCTCCGCAGTATGTGGGATCTTCCCAGACCAGGGATTGAACCAGTATCCCTGCATTGCCAGGCGGATTCTTAACCACTGCACCACCAGGGAAGTCCTATAGTTTTATTCATTTATTTATTTAATAAATTCTATTATTTATTTATTTATTTATTTATTTTTGGCTGCATTGGGTCTTCATTGCTGTGTGCGGGCTTTCTCTAGTTGTGGCGAGCGGGGGCTACTCTTTGTTGCAGTGCACAGGCTTCTCACTGTGGTGGCTTCTCTTGTTGTGGAGCATGGGCTCTAGGCACGTGGGTTTCAGTAGTTGTGGCTCACGGGCTCAGTAGTTGTGGCTCGCGGGCTCCAGAGTGCAGGCTCAGTAGTTGTGGCACATGGGCTTAGTTGCTCCGTGGCATGTGGGATCTTCCCAGACCAGGGCTTGAACCCATGTCCCTGCATTGGCAGGTGGATTGTTAACCACTGCGCCACCAGGGAAGCCCTATAGTTTTAAATACTGTTTTTCCTACTGTGAATGGTTCATCCAGCATTTCCCAAACGGAGACTGGGGACAGAGGTCTATTGTGCCTTCAGGACTCTCTCTCTCCTTCTATAACGCAGACACATACACACACACTATCCAGGCTGCAGCCTCTGAGTGCAGGTTCTGGAACCACAAACCTGTGAGGTAGAAAGGCGTAGAGATAGCTCATTTCCCTTAGTCCTGCATTTCACAGAAGAGGAAACTGAGGCCTGGTGAAGTGACTTGCCCCAGGTCAGTGGGTAGTTAGTGCCAGAAGCAGACTCAGAATTGAGATCCCTGGCCTAGATAGGGTGAAGAAGCCACTGTTTGCCTCGGGTGCCCTCTGCCCATGTTTCAGGGCTGGCTCCCCCCTCCATGGGCACCCTGCTCTGGTGCTCTGCACTGCCATAGCCCTCCCATGCCCTCCCACTTCCTACAGCTCCCGGGGCTCTTGCCCTGATTTCCCCATCCAAACTCACTCAGCTGTTTTCCCCTCATTGCATATGTGTCATTGTCACAATGCTGCATAAGCAATTAATTTATAAAATGTTAGTAAGTTAAAATTTTTCTTCTAATGGTATAAATAACAGTTGCATATGGGAGAAAATTTGAGGAAAAAAAGAAAAAAGAAGCCCATAACCATATCACCCAGAAATGATCATTGTTAAAATGTTGTTGCACAATAAATACAAATAAATAGAACCAATCATTGAGCAGCTGTTCTTTTTTTTAAAATGTCAAATATCTGATATACAAAAATTATTATTCATTCATTCAATAAATATTTATTGAACACCTACTATATGCCAGACACTGCTCTGGGTTTAGGTATATATTAACTGACAAAATAGTCCAAGTCCTTGTCCTCAAGGAGCTACCTTCTAGTGAGGGAAGATAGACGATTAACTAGGAAATATAAAATAGGTTTGGTGGTGTTGAGTACTATGAAGAACAAATGAAGCAGAGTCAGGGAGATGGAGAGGGTGAGGGGTGTTGCTTTGTGTAGGGTGATTAGGAAGCCCTCCCTGAGAAATGACATTTGACGGGGTCCAGAAGGGAGGGAGAGAGTGAGTCCATGCATTCAACAGATATACATCGAATGATGTTTTAGACACTTAGTATACAGCAGAAAATAAGAGAGACTTTCCACCCTGGGCCATGGTCCTTCTCTTTACTGCAAGACACCTGCTCTATTCTACCCAATGGCTTGAAGACTGAATTGTTCAGGAAGGGAAGGTTGAGGAAAAGCCACACTTAACATTTTAATAAAGACCTCAAAGGTCTAAAATTAATCAACATCTACCTTCCTCTTATATAAGAAGACAGGCTCAACTTTCTCTGCTCACCAGTCCTATCTTAAACCTTCACCATTTTTTTTTTTTTTTTTAGTTCATCTTGCTGGTTTTATTTTGCCAACGTAATCATTATCATTAAAAATGGTTTTAAGGGGCTTCCCTGGTGGCGCAGTCGTTGAGAATCTGCCTGCCAATGCAGGGGACACGGGTTCGAGCCCCGGTCTGGGAAGATCCCACATGCCGCAGAGCAACTGGGCCCGTGAGCCACAACTACTGAGCCTGTGCATCTGGAGCCTGTGCCCTGCAACAAGAGAGGCCGCGACAGTGAAAGGCCCACGCACTGCGATGAAGAGTGGCCCCCGCTTGCCACAACTAGAGAAAGCCCTCGCACGGAGACGAAGACCCAACACAGCCAAAAATAAATAAATAAATAAAAATAAAATTAAAAAAAAAAAATGGTTTTAAGTAGTCATTATTTGTTAGATTTATTCATATGTTTTCTAAATGACTACTCACATTTTCTTGCATCTGACTATTTCCTTCTAAGGTTCAGTTTTCTTCTTAGGTACATGTTTCAAAAGTTTCCCTAGTAAGGGTCTATAGCGAATTCCCTGGTGGTCCAGTGGTTAGGACTCCGCGTTTCCCTGTGAAGGCGCGAACTAAGATCCCACAAGATGTGTGGCGCGCCCAAAATAAATAAATAAATAAATAAATTTAAAAGGCTCTATAATGGTTAATTCTGTTTTTGTTTGTCCTCTGAAGATATCTTTTTAAATAATTTTATACAATTTAAAAGTTACTTTCTGAGAATGGATACACGCATATGTATGGCTGAGTCCCTTTGCTGTGCACCTGAAACTATCACAACATTGTTAATAGGCTATACTCCAATATAAAATAAAAAGCTAAAAAAAAAGGTACTTTCCACTTACAGTTATTGCAAAATATTGGCTATATTCCCCATATTGTACAATACACCCTTGAGCCTATCTTACACCCAATAGTTCGTACCTCCCACTCCCCAACCCCTATACTGCACACACACCTCCGCCACTGGTAACCACTAGTTTGTTCTCTGTATCTGAGTCTGTGAAGATGTCTTTAATTTGTCCTTCTTTTTAAAGAATAACACCTATTATTCAGATATAATCCACATGCCAAAATTCACCCTTTTAAAGTGTGCAATTCAGTGGTTTACAGAGTTGTGCAACCATCACCATGGTCTAATTTTAGAACATTTTCATCATCCCCAAAAAGCTGTCACTCCCCATTCCCCTCTCCCTCCAGTCCCTGGCAACCACTAACCTACTTTCTGTTTCTATGGATTTGCCTATTCTGGACATTTCATGTATATGGAATCATGCAATACGTGTCCTTTTGTGTCTGACTTCTTCACGTAGCATAACATTTTCAAGGTTCCACCATACTGTAGCATGTATTAATACTTCATTTTTATGGCTAAATAATATTCCATTGTACCATTTTATTTACCTATTCATCAGTTGATGTACATTTGGGTTGCTTCCATTTTTTAACTATTATGAATGATGCTGCTATGAACACTTGTGTACAGGTTTTTGTGTAAACCCATGTCTTCAATTCTCTTGGGTATATACTTAGCAGTGGAATTGATGGCTCATATGGTAACTCTATGTTTAACTTTTTGAGGATCTGTCAAATTGTTTTCAGCAGCAGCTGCACCATTTTACATTCCAAAGAGCAATGTATAAGTGTCCCATTTTCTCCACATCCTCATCAACACTTGTAATTTTATTTTCTGCCATCCTACTGGGTAGGAGGTGGTATCTCATTTTGTACATCCTATCTTGTGAGTTTGTTTTAACACAAACTGTAGCATACTCTACACCCACTATACACTTGCTTTATCCATTTAATTTTGTGGAAATCATGTTCATATGTGCAAAACTACTTATTCTTTTTTGCTGGCTTCATGGTAACCCATTGTATGAATGTGCAATTCTGCTACTGGTCATAGACTTAACCAGTCCCCTACTGATAAGCTCGCTGTTCTATTTTTTTTCCCCAATCTTTTGTTATTACAAAAAGTGCTGCAATGGCTGCCTCATATTCTCTTCTTCACATGCAGGAGTTGCCTGTAATGATCATTCCTAGAAGTGGAATTCTAGATTAAAGGGCATGTGCATTCTTTTATTTTTATAGGTATTGCCAAATTGATTTCCATAGAGAGTGTACCAATTTATACTCATCAGCAATGTGGGCACATGTTCTTTAAATGGACCCAGGATCATAAGATCAAATTTCTGAAGCTAATGTATTCTTGGTATGTACTCTTGTGTGGGCCAACTATTGAATCACTTCTTTTGAGGGGCTTGGGAATAAGGACACACCTTATATGGAGCTTTCCTTGGTTAGCAGTTCCCAAGGAGGAGGTAGACCCTGAAGCGGGTTTGTCTTGGAGCTCTATCCACCCTTCCTTGGTGGAACAGTGGGGACTCCCTGAAGATGCTGGGCAATATAATCATTTGTTCATTTATTCCTTCTATCAACAAATATTTATTGAAAGCCTCCAACGTGGTGCTAGATGCTAGGATGGAATGGAAACAAAATCAGACCAGATACTCCTTGCATTGACGTTTTCAGGTTCTTGAAGGGTAGCAGACATTAACACAACTAAGAGTAAGGTAACAAACAGTGAGTGAAATGTATATCATGCTACTGGAGCCTGTAGCAAGGGTCTGAGGGTCAGCAAAGTGTTCCCAGAGGAAACAGGTTTGAATTGAGATATGAAGGATGAATAAAAGACTAGCTAGAGGGAAGTCTCTTTTTCTTTTGGTGGAAAAAGCATGGTTAACACATAAAGAAAGGAGGTAATAATACCAACCTCATAGGGTTGTTATGAAAATTAACTTAAATAATTTATGTGCTGTATTTAGCAAAATGCTTAGCATGTCTGTTACTTGGAGAATGCTTATTTTGTTTCCACTGTTCCATTCAGTCATGAGGAATATTAAAATTCCAGACCCCCAAGCAAAGCACTGCCACCCTAATTATGTTCTTACTTCATTTTTCTCAACCAGCCAGTTCTCTCTCTTCCTCCATTTTTGGGCTCCCAAGCACTGCAGTACATCTATAACAGTCCACCTTAGAAGCTAATAAGATTAATAACTACCACTTATCTTGCCCTAATCTACACTAAGTACTTTACATCCATTATTTAAGCTAATCTTCATAACAATCTTTGTAGGTAAGAACTATTACTACTCCCATTTTATAAATGAAGAAACCGAGGCAAGCAGAGCCCAAGGACAATACTTAGCAAATTGCAGAGCAGGATTCAAACTCAAGTCTGACTAATTTCTAACCACTACCCTACCATGACTTGGGTTGCTAGTTATCTTTCTTAGGTCTTGTTTACCCAACCAGGTGACAAGCTTATTTTAGGATAAGAACCCGCCTTTATACTTTTTAGTAAAGCAAGAGCTAATATTTATTAATCATCTACTATGTGACACATACTTTACATGCATTATTTCAAATCCTCACAACAACTCTTTTATATATTATTTCCCCCATTTTACAGATTAGGACACTAAGGCTCAAAGGGATTAATTAACTTGGCCAAGGTGGTGGAGACAGGACAAGAATCTTGATATATTGGGCTTCCCTGGTGGCGCAGTGGTTGAGAGTCTGCCTGCCAATGCAGGGGACACGGGTTCGAGCCCTGGTCTGGGAAGATCCCACATGCCGCGGAGCAACTAGGCCCGTGAGCCACAATTGCTGAGCCTGCGCGTCTGGAGCCTGTGCTCCGCAACAGCAACAAGAGAGGCCGCGATAGTGAGAGGCCCGCGCACCGCGATGAAGAGTGGCCCCCGCTTGCCAGCAACCAGAGAAAGCCCTCGCACAGAAACGAAGACCCAACACAGCCATAAAATAAAAATAAATAAATTAAAATTTAAATTAAAAAAAAAAAAAAAAAAGAATCTTGATATAGGTAGGCCCGATACCTACCCAGAGATGATGGTCAATAATATTTGTAGTTGATTAGATGGGAAAGCACTGGGCTATATTCACCCAAACTCTGGTTGTTTCCATCTGGCATGATGTTTAGACAATGGCAGTGAATATCGGGGACGGAATTGTTGGAGAGGTGCCCATCTCTTCCTTTGAGTTATGTGAAAATAAAATTTTAGAGCTCCCAATAAGCAGAGCCCAAAGGGTTATTGTGGAATTCCTGTTTTCACTCACTGAACATAGTCTACTGTGAGTAAAGTACCTCACTGGGAGTTTTGCAGTAGAGGATACAGATAATTTTAACACATACACAATGTTTTCTATGTGCCAGGCACCATTCTCAGTGCTTTATGTCGATTAACTCATTTAATTTCCAGGTGAGGACTGTTATTATCCCATATAATAACTGAGGAAACTAAAGTACCTAAAGGTTAAAGGATTCGCCCAAGGGCCCTAACTAGCAAGGGTGGGGGACACCAGGTAATGTGATTTCAGAGCTGGAGCCTCTCCTAAATAACAGTGCAAGAGAAGAGCCACTGAGTCCAGCGAAAAAAGAGACGAAATTCTAGTACAATGAAGAGCCAAAAATTCCTGCGGGCTGAGTAGAAAAGTTACTTTCAAAGTGCCTGCCTGCCTGCCTGCACGTCTCCATCTCCAACGTTCTCTCTTCCCGCCTTTCCAGCCCCTCCTCCTCTGACAGCAGACAGAGCCAGGAAAGTAGGTTAAAGGTCGCAGCCGGGATTTGGCTCTTCCCGACTCGTTCCGTCCCTTTCCCGCAGAGCGAGACGAGGGAGCTCCTGGATTGTCACTCGTCCAGTCCAGGCACGCGGAAACGACAGTCCTAGAGCTCAGTGGACCTGCTAGAGTCACCAGCCCCCGAGCTTTGGCCCTCTCCCCTCCTCCTCCCCAGGAGGAAGGCAGTGAAACCACCGACAGCCTTCCGCGTGGACCTTCCTCCCCAGGGGCCTCCCCACTCCCAGCGTGTCCCCAGCACTCTATTTCCCGAGATCCGCCATTGGGTGCTGTCACGACAGAACATCGACATTTCTTGGGCTGGGAGGGTGGTGCTTAATATGGCTCCCCTGCCCCCAAATCTGGGCATAAAGTTGGACTGTGACCTCCTAGCTCTTTGGTTCAATCGCAAAGCATCCTCAAACTTCATTTAGTGGCCACATTTTAGACGAGGAAACTGAGACTCAGTGCGTGCAAACAGACTCACTCAGCCACATGCAATTAAGCGCAGGCACCAGGGCCAAGTGAGTAATTCACATTTTCTTAATGTGACAAACTCATAGAAAACGGAATTTATGTCGTAAAAAGGTCTCACCATTCCAGAGATATCAGTGGCAAATTAAACCTCAGGACTTGGAGGCTGAGGAGGTGGCGTCTGGAATCCTCGTACCTCTAGGAAGTGAAACAAAGTCGGCTTTTCAGTCCCTGGAATGGAGAAAACTGGGAGCAGAGGGTGGGGTGGAGGTCTGAGGCCCTCTGACAATCTGTGCTTTGTTGAACTCTCCGGTGAAGAACCCATCCCCCGCCGCCCGGATTTCATCCCATACAATATGCGGGCCCTTGGATTGGGGCGTCTCAGGTGTATTTTCCACCGACTTGGTATGAGGGAAAAATGACCTTTCTGATTCCTTCAAAAGTTTCCTGCAGCAAGAAAAGACAGTCGAAGTTAACCCACACGTCTAGTCCCATTGCCCACCTCAATGACTCAGAGCCACAGGACGTGTGTTTTTCGAAACAGCCCAGACCACAAGCGCAAAGAACCGCCCCGGACCCCAGACCGCCCCCGCCTAGGGGCGGGGCGGCGGTCTTGCATGAGTCAGGGCTCCAGTGCGCGTGCGCGGGCTTCGGGCCGTACCGCGGCTATAAGCGCGTGGTGTGCGTCCTGTTCCGCGCTTTGCTGCGGGCTGAGCTTTTGTCTTCGGAGAGGCGTTTGGGTTGTCGTCTCGCGCTGCTGGTTGGCCGACTTTCCTTCCGACTCCGCACTACCAGATATTACAGCGAGCGGGCCACTCACGGCCCTTCCTCCTGGAGGTGAGCGGCCCTGTGGGCTTCCCGGCTGCCCGCCCCCATCCCCTAGGCTGCTTGCGCCGCGCGCCTCCTGGCAATCCCCGCCTGGGACTACGCTGCCGGGAGCGTCCCGCCTCGCTTCGCCGCCACCCGGGGCCCCACTCAGCCGCCCAGCCCTGCTTTCTCGCTAGCGTTGGGTTAGGACCCCATGCCGTGCCCTCCCAGAGCACCCTTAGCATCTCCTTACTGTCACAGCCTTTGGCGGGTTGTTGTAGTAACCGCCTGTTTTCTTGCCTGTCGCCCCTGGACTGTTAGGCGCATGAGTGCCGGGTTCGTGTCTGCAGGGCCTCCTCCGGTGGCCTTAGTACCTTCCAAGGTGCCTCACACGTTGTGGGTATTCAAGGTGTGCTTGTTAAGTAGGTGAACTTGATAGATTTGACTCCCTTAGAATTATTTTGACTTTAAAAAAGTTTATGGTTAACTCGAACCTGACTGAGGTGTGAGGGAGACTTCGAGGCAGGTTGCTTTTGCTTTCTCAAGGGCGTCTTCTTATATTCCCACCTCCGCCCACCCTCACCCAAAAGGACTGGGTTTTTACTTCAGGAAGGTTTCTGGTCCCTGGACTGTGGAACAGGGATTGTGCATACCCGACAGGAGAAGTAAAAGTTTTAAGGAATGCTCTTGAATTAGTCCAAGAAGCTAGACTAGTTCCCCAGCCATGGAGTTTACAGTGTAAATATACTTGGAGATTCTGCTGTGGTCCTTGTCCCCCTGGCTGGCTGAGCCTCCTGCTTAGCTCCAGGGTCAAGGTCAGAGGCACGCATATCCCAAAAGGCTGGAGATTAACCTCGCTCTCTTTCTTCAGGATCCAGAGGCCTTCCAGAAGCAGAAGGCAGCTCTACTGCTCTACAAAGGAGTGGGATCCTTTGAGCCATGAAGCATATGCTGAACCTCTATCTCTTAGGTGTGGTGCTGACCCTGCTCTCCATCTTCGTTAGACTGATGGAGTCCCTGGGGGGCTTATTGGAGAGCCCATCTCCTGGGAGCTCCTGGACCACCAGAGGTCAACTAGCCAACACAGAGTCCCCAGGGGCCTTCCAGACCATCCATCCAGAGGGGTGTGATAAGACCTCCCTCCACCGGCTGTAACCTTGGAACACTGGCCTAAATACGTCCAGCTGTACCAGTTCCTGGGTAGGCAAGCTCAGCATCAGTGTTATCAGAGAACTAACTGTTACTAGGCCCTTGAAGGGCCTCTCCACCTGCATACTCCTTGCTCTGGAAAAAGCCTGTTTAATACACAGATGTGAGTGGGTCGCCTGTGGCTGTGGAATGGAGTGATCTCACTCTTCTCCCCAGTCCACCATATGCTTTGCTGTCCTTGGCAGCATGGCTCTGTCTTCTCTTAGATGGGGACTTGTGCTGCAACTTCCACTGTTGGGAGATCGTGTTATTTTCAACCCTACTTTCTAAGCATCTGCCAAGAGTTCCTTTGTGCTTGGGTGTCTTATGGTCAGTTTATTTGGTGTTAAGTTTCTCTTCCATGAGAGCTCCTCTGTGTGCGGATAACAGTTGAAGAGGTTTGTGGGTTGGCTATAGGAAGGGGGAAGGTGGAGTATTCTATGTGCCATTCTCATTGTTTTACATTTTTAAGTCACTCCTCCAACATAGCATGTGTGTGTGTGTATTGGTCTGAAGAGGGCAGTGGGATGACAGCATCTGCTCAGGACATGGGCATTTTGGCCACCGTGTGGCTTAAATAAATTTTTCTAATGAAATAAAGTTGAATGTATATTTCTACAATGTGTCTTGTTGACTTCTGCCCTTGAAATCAGTGGTAGGGAAGGGTCTTAATTCGCAGATCTGAGGTTTCACATCTTAAAACTTTGGAGCAGGAAAGTACATAAAATGCTTTGTTTAAAATATAAAGTAGGGATTTCCCTGGGTGGTCCAGTGGTTAAGGCTGTGTGCTCCCAGTGCAGGGATCGTGGGTTCGATCCCTGGTCGGGGAACTAAGATCCCACGTGCTGCGTGGTGTGGCCAAAAAAACCAAACAACCAAACCAAACAAAAAAATATAAGGTAAATAAACCTCTGAACTTGGAGGCAGGCGTGCTTGGGTCTGCCCTGTATTAACCAGTTTTCTGAGCCTAGGCCAAGGCCATTATAGTTCTCTCTTGACTCTGTCCATATCTAAAGAAAAAGAAAAATGATCATTTCTTCCAGCCCCTCACCTTCAGTCTCTGGAAAAAAGAAGACTATCAGTCCAGTAGGCTATGGCTTTTTTGTCTATGTTCTTATCCACCAGAATGATTACTCAGTTCCGATTGTTCTCCAGGTCAGCTGGTGAAATGTCTGGACCTCACAGATGATTGTTTCTGCTCTCCCAGACCTAGCAACTTGGCCTTTCCATAAAGTTGGAGGTCTTTTTTTTTTATTCTTCAATTCACCCCTCCTCCATCCCCACCCCATGTTGAAGCACATTCCCTCCTCTGCCTATGGTAATTTACACACTCGTGTTGGTGTACACATCATTTTGTTTACGGTGAGTTTGATTTGCTTTTGCCAAAGGGTAAGAATGGTGCATGGTGTCCTCTGCTAAGTCAGTTTTACTTCCTGAGTGTTCTTAAGCTTAAGTGCCACTACCCTAGAAACCAGTGGTTTGGGCATCACTTTTATTTATTGCACTATGGTAGTCATTAGTGCTGTTTACATATATTTCCAGCTTCGCACCTTATGGGCACATGGTAAGATTGTACTCCCTGGTCTTTTGTGGTTGGCTGGGCTTACGTGACTTGTGCTGGTAACAGAGTACTCTCAAAAATACAGTTGGCTTTTTATCTCTGATTTCAGGCAGTGTCATGTGCCAGTAGCTGCCCTTTTCTAGACATATTTCTTGAATTTGATGTCTTTTCTCATTCTCATGCCTCCCCAATTACTTTGGGACATTTTGATCTTTCAGTTGGAGAGCTGCACCTGAAGTCTCTTCCCCAAGCAGTTTAGCTTAATTGAAATGGTTTACTGGGTGCCACAGCCTTCATGAGGTCTTGGCTCTAAAACAATTTAAACTACTCAGAGGTTTTAACAAAGATATGATGGCCATACCGTTGTTTTGATCTTTCTTATGAGTAGGGTAAGCAACTGTCCCTGTGCCTGGCAGGGTTGCAGGACTTTCAGTGTTAAAACTCGGACAGTTCTGGGCAAACCAGGATGGTTGGTTACCCTCCCTACAAAGCTGAGTTTGAATTGTCACTGGAGTTTGAATTGTCATTTGAGTGACTTCCAAACATTTCTCCATTTTATCTATTCCCACTTAGGGATGAGAAGCAGTTGCTTCTGTGAACCCGTATGATTTCCGTAGTCTCTCTGGATCCCTATGCCTACTTGCGAGCTGGCCAGTTCTCTTCTGAACTCATCCTGCAGTGCTTTGTCAATGCAACCAATTGTATACAATTCCTGCTGCTAAAATTCTGTTCTCTGACGCTTTCTCCTAGTTTATTAGGTAGATTATTAAAGTATGACTTCTAAGTTACTGCAGGCAACAGTTTCACCAAATACTTTGCTACTATATGACATGGGTTGCCATCCTTCCAGCCTCCAATAAGATTTCTTTGCTGCCCTCCACATGTTACTGTCATACATATTAGGGTTTTTTGTTTTTGTTTTTGTTTTTTTGTAGTATGCAACACCCCCCTCTAGATTCCAATCTCCATATCAGTCAGGACAAATTAGGTTATGCTGCAACAGCAACCCTAAAATCTTCTCAGCTTCAAACAGAACAATTGCCTAAGGATGCCCTCCCAAGAAGCAGAATTGGGGGCTAGTCAAGAAATATTCCCTTCCCTCAGGGTAAGGGGCTCTCATCACATCTGCAGAGTGGGACATCGCAATCACTAGGCTGCTGTGTCTCCCACTTGTCCCCTCTCTCCTTACTGCATTTATCCTGTCCCTGTTCCACCAGTGTCTATTAGGTGTGTGGCACGTGGCTTGTCTTTTTAGTTTATAGTTCTCTAGCTCATGCCACATCTGAAACTGGTATAGGAACTACTGTGCATCACTCAGATTCTTTAATTTGAACTTGACGTTGTGACTATAGGGAACTCTTGGGTTGTTTCCTTTGGTGGGGGGGAACATATAGTGAATATATTCCACCTGCGGAGGAATAGTGAGCTGAGATAATACTGACTAGAAGGGTCATTAGTAGTCCTCATTAATGTTCCCCAAATATTTCTGCCCTTGTCTTCCGAGCACATGATAGAATTGTACTTCCTGACATCCTTGTGGTTGGATGGGGCCATGTAATTAGTTCCAGCCAATAAGCTGTGAGTAGAAGTGACTTGTGTCAGTTCTAGGTTGGAGCATTTAAGCACAGGTTCAAAAACCTCCAAAGCCCTCTTTTTCCTTCTGCCACAGTGACCAGCAATGCTCCAAATGGAACTGTTCCATTAGTGTAGGTCCTGGAGTGAGGATGCCATGGAGTAGAGCGCTCAACTGGTTCCTGATGAACATGTAGTGGATGTGAGAAAAAAACCTTTGTTGTCTTAAGCTACTGTAACGTAGGGTTTTTTGCTAACTTTGCCTATCCTGACTGATACATTGCTTACTGCCCCTACTGGGTGCCAGGCATTGACTAAGATCTCATCACTACCTACCTCAGATAACATACACAAGATGAAAGGGGGGATGCATGTAAACAAATAATATTTCATGGTTTTATTATAGAATAATGTGTATAGGACAGTGGCTACATAAAGTTGTTTACGGCAGGAGATGGATGTTAAGGAAAAGCTTCTTAGAGGATCTGATTTTTATTTTATTTTATTTTTAATTTTTTTATTTTGGCTGAACCATGTGGCTTGCAGGATTTTAGTTCCCTGACCAGGGATTGAATCTGGCCCACAGCAGTGAAAGCGCCGAGTCCCAACCACTGGACTGCCAGGGAATTCCCAGAGGATCTGAATTTTAAAAAATGAATAGGCTATCAAGTTAGGAAGAAGTTTCCCAGTAGAGCAAACAGTGTGAGGAAGGGCATGGAGATGAAACTAAGCACAACATATTTAGAAAACTGCATGTATTTAAATATTTTAAAATATATATTAATTATTAGCTTGAAACCTTAACTCTAGTGCTATCTCATGGAATGGAAGGAAAGGAAGGAAATACTTCAAGTGTATGCTGTGTGATGCTTTCTGGGTTTGAAGGGCTGCACTCCTAAAGCTTAAGGTAGGTATCAGAAGATTAAGGACTGAAAGATATGATCTAGTTTAGCACTGTCCAGTAAAGATATAATGCAAGCCACATATATAAAATTGTCTAGTGGTCATCACATTGAAAAGAAAAATAGGAAAAGGTATTTTAAACAAATTATAGTTAACCCAATATATTAAAAATATTTCAATATGTAAACAACATAAAAAGTTATTAATGAGATGTCTTACATTCTTTTATTTTTGTACTAAGTGTGTATTTGTACTGGTGAGTATTTTATACTTACAACACTTCTGCATTTGGATTAGTCACATTTCAAGTGCTCAGTAATCACATGTGGCTAGTGGCTAGTGTATTGGACGGCGTCTTTTCATTTTACTACAGAGGAAACCGAAGGAAACTAAATGACTTAGACAATATCACTGAATTAATTGGTGGTCTGTGTCCAGTATGCAGCTCTTTTGTCTACAGCATGATTTCTTTTTCTTTTTCAAGGATTCCTCAAAATTCAGTACAGCAAAATATGTCAACAATGAGCTCTTTCACCCCTGAGGTAATTCTTATGTGGGCACATGTGAGATTTTGTTCTAAGCAAACTTCCTGTAACAAAATTAAAATTATAAAATGGCTATAACTTACTATGTTTATTTTACATGCTGCTTTGCTCATAGAATATCAGTAATGCCAACAAACTTGATTTGCTTTACATGGCAAACATATACCAACTTAACTCATAATTCATCACTTGAGTGCTGTCTTTATTACTGTTTCTTTTTTTTTTTATTACCCTTTTCTCCTAGACCTTGTCCATACACATCAGGCATATCTATATTGTAAAAGTATGAGGTCAATTTGGACTCCTTTTCCCCTTTTGCTTAATATGAAATGCAGAATTAAATAATTGATAAAAGCAGGTAGTTTTATGTAATCTGAGGAATTCTAAATTGGAGAACATTATATTCATAAGACTTATTAGAATTAGAATATTTATGTAAGAAGGGGTAGGAAAAGTTAAGTGTACTATATTGGCATAAATATGTAGAAACATTGTCTAAAAGGATAAACGAGAGATGACAACAATGGCTTCATTTTGGGAGAAAGATGGGAACTGAGCCAATGACAGGGGTGGGAAGGAGACTCTTGGTCTCCGTTTTGATAATTTTTGATGTTTGTATGTGTGAATGTGTTACTTGTTCAAAATTTTATTTTTAAAAATGCCTATAATAAATCTTTTCCTTTTATAATGCCTGTTTTTAAAAGCCTTCTGGACTTTTTTAAAAATAAATTTATTTATTCATTTTATTTTTGGCTGCGTTGGGTCTTTGTTGCTGCACGTGGGCTTTCTCTAGTTGTGGTGAGCGGGGGCTACTCTTCGTTGTGGTGCACGTGCTTCTCATTGCGATGGCTTCTCTTGTTGCGAAGCACGGGCTCTAGTGCGTGGGCTTCAGTAGTTGTGGCTTGTGGGCTCTAGAACGCAGGCTCAGTAGTTGTGGCGCATGGGCTTAGTTGCTCTGTGGCATATGGGATCTTCCCGGACGAGGGATCGAACCCCTGACCCCTGCATTGGCAGGCGGATTCTTAAGCACTGCACCACCAGGGAAGTCCCAGCCTTCTGGAATTTCGATTGGGATTTTATTGAATCTACAGATCAATTTGGGGTGAATTGTCATCTTAATATTGAATCTTCCAGTTCATGAACATGATATATCTCTTCTTCTGTGGTGTTGATAAGGAATTTTGTGTCTATGTTCACAAGTAATGCGGGTATGAGGTCTGTTCCTTTCTTTTCTTGCATTGTCTTTATCTGGTTTTGGTAATGCTGGATTCATAAAACAAGTTGAGAACTATTTCCTACTCTGTTTCCTGAGTTTGTATTACATTGACATTATTCCTTAAATGTTTGATAGCCTCCTCCAGTGAAGCCGTGTGGGCCTAGAGTTTTATTTGTGGTGCGATAACAAATTCAGTATCTTTGATGGGTGCATATATTTGATTTTTCCTAAATCAGTTTTTTAAAAGTCAGTCAAAGGAGCTTCCCTGGTGGCGCAGTGGTTAAGAATCCACCCTGCCAATGCAGGGGACACGGGTTCGAGCCCTGGTCTGGGAAGATCCCACATGCCACGGAGCAACTAAGCCTGTGCGCCACAACTACTGAGCCTGCGCTCTAGAGCCCATGAGTCACAACTACTGAGCCCATGTGCCACATCTACTGAAGCCCACACACTCTGGAGCCCGTGCTCCACAACAAGAGAAGCCACCGCAATGAGAAGCCCGTGCACTGCAACGAAGAGTAGCCCCCGCTCGCCGCAACTAGAGAAAGCCCGCGTGCAGCAACAAAGACCCAACACAGCCAAAAAATAATAAATAAATAAAAATAAATTTTAATAAAATAATAAATAAATAAAAGTAAAAGTTTTTTCTAAGTCAGTTTTAGTAATTTCTATGTGATGCCATTTGTATAGCACATCTAAGTTGCCAAATTTATTGGCATTAAGTTGTTAAAACTATTTCCTTATTATACTTTTAAAATCCCCAAGCTCTGTAGTGATGTCTCCTCTTTTCTGGATTGGCAATTTGTGTTTTCTCTCTTAATTTTAGATCCCACTAGCTACAGGTTTCTCAATTTTTACAAATTTTATTGCTCTTCAAAAAAATTTTAACTTTTGGTTTCATTGATTTTTCTCTGTCCATTTTCTATTTCATCCATTTCTTTTTATTATTTACTTCATTCTATTTAATTTAATTTGTTCTTTTTTCTAGCTTTTTTAGATGGAGCTTAGATAATCGATTTTTGGACTTCTGCTATGAGCATAAAAGCTATAATTTTCCCTCTAAGCACTGCTGTAGTTGCATCTCAAAATTTTTGATATATTGTGTTTTCATTTTATAAAAAATATTTTATAATTTCCCTTGTGATTTTTTCTTCGATGATGGGTTATTTAGAAATATGTTGTTTAATTTGCAGATAACTTGACGTTTTCCAATTATTTTTCTTTTATTGATTTCCAATTTAATCCCATTATAAGAAAACATACCCCCTGTAATTTTAATTATTTAAAATGTATCAAGACTTGTTTTATGGCTCAGCATATGGTATACCTTGGTGAATATTTTAAAATAAATTTATTTATTTTTATTTATTTTATTTTTGGCTGCGTTGGGTCTTTGTTGTTGCATGTGGGCTTTCTCTAATTGTGGCGAGCGGGGGCTACTCTTCATTGTGGTTCACGGGCTTCTAATTGTGGTGGCTTCTCTTGTTGCAGAGAACAAGCTCTAGGCACGCAGGCTTCAGTAGTTGTGGCGTGTGGGCTCAGTAGTTGTGGCTCACAGGCTCTAGAGCGCAGGCTCAGTAGTTGTGGTGCACAGGCTTAGTTGCTCTGTGGCATGTGGGATCTTCCCGGACCAGGGATCGAACCCATGTCCCCTGCATTAGCAGGCGGATTCTTAACCACTGTGCCACCAGGGAAGTCCCTTGGTGAATGTTTAATGTGCACTTGAAAAGAATGTGGATTCTGCTGTTGTTGAGTGAAGTGTTCTCTAAGTATCAATTAAATAAAGTTAGTTAATAGTTATTCAAGTCTTCTGTATTCTTATTGATTTTTCTGTCTACTTGTTCTGTGAATTTCTGAGAAAGGAATGATGAGATATCCAACCCTAATTATGGATTCGTCTATTTCTCCTTTTAGTTCTATCAGTTTTTGTTTCATGCCTTTGAAACTCTGTTATTGGATGTATATACATTTAGGTTTGTTTTGTCTTAATAAATTAACCTCTTTATCTTTTAAAAATGTCCTTTATTACTTGTATTATTCCTTGTCATGAAGTCCTCTTTGTATGATATTAATATAGCCACTCCAGCTGACATATGATTAGTGGCTGTGTAGTTTATCTTACTCTAGCCTTCGACTTTTTAACTTATTTCTTTATATTTTAAGTGGATTTCTTATACATAGCTGTGTTTTTTATACAGACAATATGTGATTTTTAAAAAATATTTATGTATTTATTTATTTGGTTGCACCAGGTCTTAGTTGTGGCAGGCAGGCTCCTTAGTTGTGGCATGCAAACTCTTAGTTGCGGCATGCATGTGGGATCTAGTTCCCTGACCAGGGATTGAACCCAGGCCCTCTGCATTGGGAGCACAGAGTCTTATCCATTGCGCCACCAGGGAAGTCCCAATATATGATTTTTAATTGGAGTATTTAGGCTATTTACATTTATTATAATTATCAATAAAGTTGAGTTTAAATCTATCATCTTGTTATTCTTTTTTCTAAGTTTCTTCTGTTCTTTGTTTCATATTTTCTTTTCTTTCTTCTTTTGGATTAACTGAGAATTCTTCAGTGTTCTATTTTACCTCCACTGTTGATTTATCAGCTATACCTCTCTAATTTTTTTTAATGGTTCCTCTATTCTAGGGTTTACAATAGACATCTTTAACTTATTATAGTCTACCTTCAAGTAGTATTATACTACTTCATGTATACTGTCAGAGCCATGCAACAGTACACTTTTATTTCTTCCTTCTCGTCCTCTGCGCCATTCTTGTCATGTATTTTACTTCTACATGTGTTCTAAATTTGATGTTACATATTACATTGTTATAATTTTTAAACAATTGTTATTTAAAGAACTTTAAAAATTATATGCACTATGTATTTTAATATGTATATTTAAAAATTTTACTTACATATTTACAATGTATAATGTTCTTATTCTTTGTATAGATATAGGTCTATATTTTTTATTATATTTGGAAAGTTTCCCACCCTTATTTCTTCAAATATGTAGCTAAGACAGCCCTGACCATGTCCACAACTCTGATCAGACTACATTTAGTGTTGTAGTGATTCTTCCATTATGTGGCATACCTTGTACATAGTATCTTCTCAGTAAATATTTGTAGAGCCATACATGGGATATTTCTTTAACGCTTTTTATTTTAAAATGTATTTATTTAAAGAGGAAATACAGGCTCATAGTAAATAATTCAAACTAACAAAAATATATATACTGTGAAAAATAAGTCCTTTTTTTCACCACAGTTACCAATGCCCTACCCCTCCCAAGGCAACCACATTTTTATCCTCCCAGAAATTTCTGGGCATGTTCAAGCATGTTCAAAGAATATATGGATATATATTCTTTTAAAATTCTTTTTACCCAAGTGATAGCATACTAGATATACTGTTCTGCATCTTGTTTTAACTTAATAGGTCTTGGTAATCATTCCATATCAGTATGTATAAAGCTACCTTATTCTTTCATTGGCTGCAAAACATTACATCAGGACTTCCCTGGTGGTGCAGTAGTTAAGAATCTGCCTGCCAATGCAGGGGACATGGGTTCTATCCCTGTTCCAGGAAGATCCCACATGCTGTGGAGCGACTGAGCTGGAGCGCCACAACTACTGAGCCTGCACTCTAGAGCCCGTGAGCCACAACTAGAGAAAGCCCGCATGCAGTAATGAAGACCCAACGCAGCCAAAAATAAATTTAAAAAAAAATTACATCATATCGGTTATGGTTAGGGTTAAGGTTAGGGTTTGTATCATAATTTAACTGGTGCCCTGTTGGTGGATTTTTGTTACTGCAAACAATGTTGCAGTGAATATTCTTCTACTTATTTCACACTAGAACTGTCTGCACAAGTAAGTGAGGTACTCTAGCACATGTGGTCATACTGATGTTCTCTGTGTCATTTAAATTTTTGGTTTATGCTACAAACATTGTAAGAGAAATTTCCTATTTTTTGTTACAAGGAAACGAGAAAAAATGTCAAGAACAGAGAGCACTGTGATAAGAAAGCAAAAGTAATAACCTTAAGTGTGTTGGAATGTTTAAATGCCTGGTATTATAGACTTTGCATCAATAAAGGAGAAAAGTTTTCTCTTCTAATGAGGAAGTCTTAAGAAGAAATGAGCTAATGAGATATAAGCTCCTGCTTCTGATGCAACCGCTTTGGGAAAACAATGAGAAGCAGGTTTCCCTCCTAATAAGAGAAACACCAGGAGATTTAACCCCAGTCATGTGTGGACTACAGCAGTGTGTGTCTTAGGAGTCTAAAAGACAAGAGAACTAACTTAACCCCTTGGCTTTTTCCTTGAATAAGTGCCAAAGTGAGAGAGCCTGTAGCTGTACAGCCGAAGTCTGAGAGGGATAACTGATGGCTCATCCCTCCTCAACTTCATGCAACCTGAAGAAGTCTTTAAGTGAAAGTTTCTTGTCCTGATACTAGGGACAGGAGACTGCAGTGGGAGGGGAGGAGTTGGTGCCACCACAATGGTGTGATAGTAAATGTTTAACAACCAGCTTTCTGAGGGAAAAAATATATGTATAATATGTATAAGTATACATGTTTTGTTTTTTAATAAATTTCTTTGTTTATTTTTTGGCTGCATTGGGTTCTCGTTGCTGGGTGCAGGCTTTCTCTAGTTATGGCGAACACGGCTACTCTTCATTGCAGTGCGTGGGCTTCTCATTGCGGTGGCTTCTCTTGTTGCGGAACACGGGCTCTAGGCATGCGGGCTTCAGTAGTTCTGGCACACGGGCTCAGTAGTTGTGGCTCACGGGCTCTAGAGCACAGGCTCAGTAGTTGTGGCGCACAGGCTTAGTGGCTCCGCAGCATGTGGGATCCTCCTGGACCAGGGCTCGAACCCGTGTCTCCTGCATTGGCAGGCGGATTCTCAACCACTGCACCACCAGGGAAGTCCAGTATACATGTTTTTTTTCTTAGTAAATTTTACTTTATAAAATTTTACTTAATAAAATTTATACATAGCACACAATTTACAACTAACAATAGAATATACAATACTCTTTATTGTAATTTTCAGATAGTCAATTGATTTTCATAGAAAGCTTTCATGGATTTTTGTCAAACTTTGTATTCCTAGCCAACCTATGTAACTGACAAGCCAGTGTAGTTCTGACATGAATGTTGGCTGATTTTTCCACTTACATTAATGAATAAGGGGAATGTGAAATAAAGTTGCATGTTGGAATTGATCTGTTAATGTTAAAGACAAGCAACTTCTTTACTAATTTAGATAATACCTTTCAAATACTGGAAGATCATTTCCTCAGATTTCTTTTTTTTTTTTTTTTGGTGCCCACAACATAACAGCTACAGACACACTTTTAATCAGCATCATTGGCATTTTCTCTATCACTTTAGACAATCAAAACAACAATAAATCAAGGCCAAATTTGTAGCATTGGCTGATTTCCATGGTGTAAGTAACTCCCAGCATGGCTGGTCTCAAGACAGTGACCACCATGAATTTTCTGTACACACTGAGAAGAGAGAGGCAGTGGTAGCACAACATTATGTATCATTTCTACCATGTAGATGTAATAGATGCAGATAACCTCAAGGGAATAGAGAGACATGAAATATAGTAAAATAATTAAGAAGTGATGAGTTTGGGCATTTATTACCTTGTTTTGTTTTTTTAAAGGGAACGCTATTTTATTTATTTATTTTTGGCTGTGTTGGGTCTTCGTTTCTGTGCGAGGGCTTTCTCTAGTTGCGGCGAGCGGGGGCCACTCTTCATCGCGGTGCGCGGGCCTCTCACTGTCGCGGCCTCTCTTGTTGAGGAGCACAGGCTCCAGATGCGCAGGCTCAGTAGTTGTGGCTCACGGGCCTAGATGCTCCGCGGCATGTGGGATCTTCCCAGACCAGGGCTCGAACCCGTGTCCCCTGCATTGGCAGGCAGATTCTCAACCACTGCGCCACCAGGGAAGCCCTATTACCTTGTTTTTTATATAACTTATTTAATTGTAAGTTTATATTATTAAATTTTTAATAATGGCTGTTTAACAACTGACTCATTAGAATTCCTAGAGATTTAACAGTTGGTTCTCATGGTCTTTTTTGTGATGCTCCAGCATACACTGTATCACACTTCCTCATTTGCTCAGTTTCCAAATAAATAAACCTTTTTGGTTGGTTAATAGCCTGGTGTTAAAAAAAAGAAAAAAAAAGAAAAGAAAATTATCCCATGCGATGGGAGAGGGAAGATTGGGCTGAACTGCGGGCCCCATCTTGAGCTCTCCTGGCCCAGTGACGGCCTGACATTAGGCAAACAGGTCACATTTACAGAGAAAATTTTTGTGAGAGGCGTCGCCCTGAGTGGGGAGGATTGAAGGCTGTGGGTTTCCCGATAGCCTCCCTTGCTGCTGTGGCAGCTCGCAGTCTGGCCATAACCTTGGGAGAGTTGTTTTCCTCATGTGTGTGGGGAGATTGACTGAAAAATGGAGGAGGCTACATTATTGCTAGTTTGTAGTGAGTAGGAAAGGGGAGAAAAACATCCTGCTCACCCCCAGTCCTTCCTTGCCTCTCCTTTTTTTTTCCCTTTCCTGTTGTTACCCGTCACATTCCCTGATGTCATTCCTGCCATTGTGAGCCGACAGGCCCTTCCCAGCCTGGGGGACAGCCGGTAAGTCAGGAGGGGAGGTGGAGCTGTGGAGGTAGGGGAGTGGTGGTCACACCAACACCGTGGAGTTGGGCTGGGTCTGAGTGGAGCCCCAGGGATGTTCCCCAGCCCATCCTTCCCAAGAACCAATGAGTAAAATTAGGAGCCTCCCACCTGAGGTCAGGGAACCAGGCCCTGGAGTGGAACTTGGGGTTGAAGATGGCCTCCTTTGTCAACTGATTCATTCTCCAGAATTCAACTTGTTCTCTGACTCGGTGGTGTTTGAAAGCAACTTTATCCAGGTACCCTTGTGCAGCTCAGGGCCAGCTCTCCTTCCCTTTCCAAACCTGTTCCCGGGGATTGGTCCAAAAAATGCCGAGGCCTTTGAAAGCCCTGGGGAGGAGGAAGAAGCCAGGAGAGCCAGAGAAACGAGAGGGTCTGGGTCCCAAGTTCACCTCAGTTTGTGCCTACAGCATCACGGGACTCCCTGCAGGTCAGATGCTTTCGGGAAATAGAGTTACACCTGCAGAAGGAGACAGCAGAACCCACTCTCCAGGCAGGGTTCATAGGCACCCTCCCGGGGCCGCTAGTCCGCACTGGCTGATTAGAGGGGCTGAAGGCAGCTGTAGGAATCCCTGCTCTAAAACCCAACCTTCTTTCTGGGATATTATTATACAAATACCCTTGCATGAGACCAAGGTTCCTGGATAAATTAGCCTTGCCCAGATTCTACCATCCCCCAGAAGAGTAGTAATATGACCTTTGGAAGTGAGTGTTTGTGGCCTGGGAAGCATGGAGACACCAGGAGTGCGGGGTGGTCATTTCAATCCCTGTGACATCTTACCAAGGTGCTACCCCCTTCCCTCCAGTGGTCTGGCTGGTGACCACCTGTGCTCCGTTGCAGGTATGGCATAACCAGTCAGCAAGCTGTGTGAGAGGCAGGAGATGCAAAGAGAGATCAGACAGTGTCCCTGGACAAGAAGCTTGTGAATTTGTAGGTTTAAAGGACATAGTATAAAATGGGAGCTGTTAAGAAAGCTCTGTGTCGGAGGGTTTGGACCAGCTGAACCCCAAAGCATGAGCAGAGCACTCCTTCAACCTGGGCAGTTGTGGAAGCCTTCCCAGAAGACGGGGTCGTAAGCCTTTCTTTGAGGTCTTGCTGAGACTTTGGTAGAAGAGCAGGGGGAGGACCTTCCAGGCAGAGGGACTTCAAGTTCCTGGGTGGAGGCAGGAGGCTGGAATGCACGGGAGGGTCTCCAGTCAGGAATCCATTCGGTGGAGTTGAAGAGTGATGAGGAGTCACAGGAGAGAGGGAGGGAACAAGTGGAGGTGGGTGTTGGCTTAATTTGGAGACCCCTTCACAGAGCAGCGAGCTGTTCTCTGACGAGGTCCCCCAAAGGTTCATGGCTCCGGGCGCTCCCTGGTCCCTGCGCTGCCCCAGGGAGCTGCATAGCTGGGCGATCAGCTGGCAGCATGGGAGGCATGGGGGGGTGGGCGGTGTGCTCATGCCCAACACACACTCAGAGGAGAATGAGCAGTACCGTGGGAAATCCAGACTCAAGATATCAAATTCTAGTCGTGTCCTTGGGTGTGAGATTATGGCGGCAGGTTTATTCTCCTAATACGTTCTCTTTGGCCTAGTATTAAAACTGTTTAGATTCTCTGGATGGACGCTAGGCGACTCAGGCAGCAAGAGACTCAGACTGTGCCAGGGAGGGCGAGAGACTGCCTGCTGAAGCTGGCCCACGGCAGAGCTAAAAGCTGCCTTGAACTGCTCCAGCCCACGTGGTTATGCTGTTCCCTCCCTTCCCTCTCCTCAGCATCACGTGACATCACTATCATCACCGCCAAGAAACATCACCTGCAAACATTTATTTATTACTCTCAGTGTGTGTGGCCCTCTGTGTTTTGTAGCACATATGAATTTCATTCCACAACATGGGCTCCAAGAAATGTTACTTTTTTTTTTTTTCAAAAATCAAAATTCACTTTTCTTGGGGCACCATCTACTCAGGCTTGTGGGAACTAACATTTCAGTCATTCCTGGGGCTTTCCCCTGGTCCTCAGTTCCACCACGGGCTGTGAATGGCCCCGATGGTCTTGCAAAGCCGAGGATATTGGGAGAAGGCCCTCTGGGCGTAGGGGTCACTCCTCAGATGTTCCTTACCCTGGTCCCTGTGGTTCCTTAGAGGCCACAGACCTGGTGCTTCTCTGCCCGCCCTGGATAGTGAGGTAGGGGTGTCTTAGCTGAGACACTGTGCCCCAGTGCCAGGCCTCCATCTCCCTGTCCTGCCACAGCCCCGAGTGCTGCAAGAGAACAGGTCCTTATTACACTCAAGACCTAGCAACAAGCCCGGCACTCCCTCATCCTGGGGGAAGCTCCCCAAACCTCCCTCAAGTTGGGCTGCCTGAGTCTTCTCCGTTCAACAGCTCTTTCCTCACTCTCCTCCCCTTCTGGAACTTTCTTCTCACAATCTCCCTTCCAGACCATTAGAAACCTGTGCTGGGGCTTCCCTGGTGGCGCAGTGGATAGGAGTCTGCCTGCCAATGCAGGGGACATGGGTTCGATCCCTGCTCCGGAAAGATCCCCCATGCCGCGGAGCAACTGGGCCCGTGCTCCACAACTGCCGAGCCTGCGCTCTGGAGCCCGCGAGCCACAACTACTGAAGCCCGCGCGCCTAGAGCCCGTGCTCCACAGCAAGAGAAGCCACCTCAGTGAGAAGCCTGCGCACCGCAACGAAGAGTAGCCCTCGCTCGCCACAACTAGACAAGAGCCTGCATGCAGCAATGGGGACCCAACACAGCCAATAAATAAATGAATGAATGAAGAAAGAGAGAGAGAGAGAGAGAAAGGAAGGAAGGAAGGAAGGAAGGAAGGAAGGAAGAAAAAGAAAAAGGAAGGAAGGAAGGAAGAAAGAAAGGAAGAAAGGAAGAAAGAAACCTGTGCTGGCTTCTTACTAGTGCATCCTTTTAAAATTAGTAATGCAAAGGACACGAAGAAGGGCAGCACAGCGTTCCTGTTGCCAGTGAACGTAAGTCTCTCTGGGGAGACCCACAGGAAGGATAGATTCAGGTCATGACCCAGTCCAGTGTGCCACACACCTGCAAGAAGCACAGGTGCTCTAAGCCTGTCGCCAAGTTGAAGAGCCATTTTCTAGCATCTGTAACCTTCCATCCCTGTCTTCTGCTTCTCTCTGACCCATGTGCCTGGGGCTGATTTCTAGGTCACTAAGCTTGGGAACTGGATGGATGTCTGTGAAGGGTCTACCACTGTGATCCTCGGGGTGACCTCCTCGGTGCCCTCCTTGCCACTCCCCAACGTCCTCCTGATGGCCAATGTCACCTGGCCCCAGGGTCAGTTTTCCACCTGGAGCACACCTGGTAGTGCCCCAGTCATCACCCTCAGCAGGTAAAGAAAGGCTTGAGGGAGGGGCCGGAAGGGGCGGGATGAATGACTGCATTGTTTTGCAGCTGGACTTTACTTATATATTTTTTTATTTTGTTGCCTTTGTGTTTGTTTTTTTTTTTTTTTAGCAACATAATTTTCTTTTTTTAATTGGAGTAAAATTGCTTTACAATGTTGTGTTAGTTTTTGCTGGACTTTAGCTGAGAAGAAAGGACAGTGTTCTTTAGCTGATGAACTATGTAGACTTCATTCATTCATTTAACAAGTATTTACTTAGTATCTATGTGCACCAAGCGCTGTGCTTGGTGCTGTGGTAGAGCACCAGTCCCTGTCTCGGCCTAGTTTTTGAGAATCTTGGCTTCCTTTTGCTTATTTTTTTTGTCAATATCGACTTAGAGGTTTTCAAAAAGAAAGGTGAGCGATATGATAGTCAAATAGGATTATGAGGTGTTGAGATTGAAAAAAAAATACTGGATGTATAGGAGACCTCCGTCCATTTTCTTAATCTTTCAGCACAGTTAATCAGGATCTAGGGAGGAGGAGACCTGAAAATAGAGCCAGAAAACCTTAGTTCCATTTCCTACTTAAGAAGGTCTAAACTTGGGTAAATCACTTAGCTTCTCTGAGCCACAGTTTCAAATTCTGTAAAATGGAATTAATACTACTTATCTTTCCTTCATCAAAGGGTTGTTGTGAGGACTAAACAAGATATTATACATCGACTCTCAGCCATTGTTATTGGTGTGGGCAGATTCTTTAATAACTAAGGCCCTGGAAATCAGAGAAGAGTCGGTCTTAGTGATCATTCCCATTCTCAGACCACGAGCTTTCTCCCTTGGGTGTCCCCCAAGCAGAGGTGAGCGCCTAGTGAGGTTGACCGAAGCTCTAGGAAGGCACCAGCTTGGTTGATTAAAATCACTGATGCCTCTGCCATGGGTATTTCCTGATTGTGTCCAGGATTCTCCCACTGAAGTACGTGGAGCTACGAATCTGCGACCGGCTCCAACGCATCCTGAGGGTTAGGACAGTGACTGAAAAGATCTACTACCTGAGGCTCCACGAAAAACACCCAGATGCTGTGTTTCAATTCTGGATCCGCTTGGTGAAGATTCTGCGGAGAGGTCTGTCTATCACCACAAAAGACCCGAGAATCCAGTTCTCTCACTGCCTGGTGCCCAAGTTGCCCTGCAGCTCCACCGAAACAGTAAGTTTCACCAAGATCCTGCCAAGAGATCCATAGGGTCAGCTGGGAATCGGAAACATATCACCTCCCGAGAATTGATGGGTATTACGGTCTAGTGTTGTGTGGGGATGAGCAGACTTCTTTTTCAAGGGTCAATGATACGCACACACCAAATTGAGGTCTACAGACATAAAAAGTAAATTAACTTTGTTTTCCAAAAAAAGAGCTATAAAGTACTTCACTCACTTATAAATTGTTTGCTGTTTTTTGCTGGGGTTTTTTTTTTTTCAGTGTTATAAAGGAATAATGCTCACTGAAGAAAATCAGAAAATTACAGAAAAATCACCCCTGCTTCTCTCCAGCCCCAAGCAATCACTTGGAACATTTTGGCATATTTCCTTCTATTCTTTCGTCTTAATTTTCAATTTATATATTTGAGGACATTAAATATATATACGTTTCTGAATGTTGCTTTTTTTTCCAATTTAGATTATATCATAAGCATTTTCCCATTTCTTTTAGAAGCCCTTTATATACATCATTTTGGTAATTTCATGCTATTCAGTTGTATGAATGGGTTAAAATTTACTTCACCATTCCCCTAATATCATTCATTCAGAGTTGTTTAACATTCAGAGTTGTTTCTGACTTTTCATGATTGTAACTGATGCTACAACAAGCATTTATGTATCGTCCACATTTCTGATTGTTTTCTCAGAATTGATTTTTAGAAGCAGAATTCAAAGGGTACAGGCATTTTTAAGACTCTTGATACATACATACTGCCAGATTATTTCCAGAAAGTTCATACCAAATTGTACTCTCTCCAATAATATGAGTGACTATGTCACTGTATCCTTATCACAATTGAGAAGTATAAATTTTAATTTTCTAGTATGGTAGGCTGAAAAAAAGTGGATTCTCTGATTTTTCAATGAATTTGAACACTGACCTTTTCTTTTTTGCATTGGCTCTTGTGTTCTTTGGCCAGTTTTCTACTGGCAGCTTTGCATTTTTCTAAATTGATTTGTAAACCAGAGTTTTTTATATATCAGGATTTTTAAGCCTTTAATCTCACGTTTTTGCAAATATTTCCCCTAAGGATTTGCTTTTCCCTTTTAGTTTATTTAAGGATTTCTCTTCTTTTCTTTTGACCCATAGAAGGCTTTCCCAGTACCTGCTTAGGGTAGAAGGTCAGGAAGGAAAAGCTTGATAGATTGGATAGCCTTAAACCTTCCGATTTCAGGATGGAAACACTTTACTCATCTCATGTAAGTGGCATACTTTAGACACTCTATCGCTGACTTCGAAAGTCAGCTCTGCTGCTCTGGTTCACAAGGTTCAGAGCCTGTGCTCTGGGCAGATGGCCACAGCAGCCCATCAGGGAGAGGAGGTGATCCTGCTAGGGCCCCATTTTTGGTCTGATGATTCGAGGGCTTGATGTTGAAGGAGCAGGTTCCCAGGACTAGGCTGGCAGACACAAGTGAGTTCCTTCAAGGTTATGGCCCGAGGAAGCCAAGGGAGCAGACCTGGCCATCTGACTGCATGTTTCTCCATCCAGTCTGGAAGCAGCCTCCTGTCATCCTGCCAGTCCAGTGAAAGCTCCATGAAAGCTCTTGGCAGCCGAGCAGACCAGTGACTGTTTCTCGAATCTCTCAGGAAGGTCCCAGCTCACAGCAGACAGGTGGGTCCTCTGTGCAGGCAGTGCCGGCATCCCTTCCCGCAGCACAGAGCCATGGCGCGGGGAGGGGGGAGGGGCGGGGGGCGGGGGCGGGGCGGCGGTCAGTGACACCCTCTGCCTACCCATCTCAGTTCCTTCTCTTCACTTTAGACTTTTGCATGTGACGTGTCCCCTTAATTTTATTATAAGCCTGTCCTTGGGAACAGGGTCAGTGGCTGATTGATCTGAATAGTCCCTAGGTAAACCCCGGTGTTTTCATATGGAAGGTGTTCAGTAAAAGGAGTGAGGGATGAATAAATTAATTCAAAGAAGGGCAATACAGCAGGCTCATGGAGTTATATATTGACTATCTTCAGTCCCAACTCGCAAGGGTCCCTTGGGTAAGACAATCCCAAGGCCTCCTTGCCTCACTTGTCTATTCTGTAAAATGGACAGAATAGACATTAACCCACATGGGAGACCACTGCTGGCTCCGAAGTGTTACTAATCTACTAAGTCATTGTGTTAGATTCAAGAGATAGAAAACCAAAGCAAGATTGTTCAATCGATACATTGAAGAAGTACAACTTGTAGGGTATCATCAAAATGCCAAATTTTTTCCTTTCCTTTATAATTTTTTCAGCGGGAGAAGTTGTCTTCTTGCCCCTGGATAAAAGCTGGTCTCTGGGCAGGCCCCATAGCATATATGGGCTCCCTCTTAGAATATAAAAGAGTTCTTTGGTCCCTTTAAAGTGCAAAAGCAGCATCAGTTCTGAAATTAAAACATCCAGTGCCTGAAAATTATCAAAACTCTAAAGTGATCACATCACCCCGCTTCAGTCAGCTTGGCCTCATATTAAGATGGCCCTTCATTGTGGGGACTGGACTGTCACTCCTCTCCTTCTGCTTCCTGATTCTAAAGCTGGCTTTTTCTCTCAGGAGCTTTCTTGGGTTCCTTGAAGTCCTCACCCCAATGCAAGGCCCCCGCTCAGGCCCTGGCTCTGCAGGCGTCCATGCACTCAGGCACTAGCTGTCAGAGTCCCCTCACTTTTAAGGGAGTCCTTGCGGGTAGGGTTTACAGTGGCTCCAGGCGGGCTCTTTCTCTCCGGTACAGTTGACATCTTGTCCTCAGGAAATGTCCTCTCAGACTTTGACCAGCTACTGGAGGGAGGACTGTGCCTCCTGGACACAGAAGCAACTCCTCTTCACTCTGTCATCAAAGAAACCTGCTCTCCTGGTTCTGCCACCCTCCATGTTTCCTGGGTGGGAGTTGTGCCCCGCCACCTACTGGGTCTCCCAGACCCCAGGGGCCACTGCTCAAGGTCTCTGGGTGTTCCCAGGAAGCCTCTGTTGTTCAGCTGGAGGGGAACGAAGGAGCAGCTCTATACACAGGACTCTCCACACATCCTCTCTCTCAGTGCTTTCATAGCCTTGCTCTGGGGCAGGGTCCCAGCTGTGGTCATGCTGGGTCAGTTCTCCCAGGTCATGGTGCGCCTTTATATGTACTTTCCAGTCTTTTTTTTTTTTTTTCAACTTCAAGATAGTATTCTTGAATTATAATGTAAAATTTCCCTCTTTGGGTACTCTTACTATTTGTATGTTGGATCATCTTTGTGTATCTAATTACCTGCCACTTTCTCTTTTTTATTCTTGAAACTCTCCTGCTTTTACCCTTCTGTTTCTCTTAAGGCATTATCTGCTTTGTTTGTTTGTTTTTCTGTTCTTTCTGGCTTTAGGCTTCATTTTGGAAGTAATTTTTATTTCTTTAGAAATGTCTAATTCTTTTCTCAGTTTTATCACCGCATTTATAAATCTTTTATTTATATTTTTTTATTTTTATTTTTCAGGCTGCACCACACAGCTTGTGGGATCTTAGTTCCCCAACCAGGGATTGAACCCGGCCCTCGGCAGTGAGAGCACAGAGTCCTAAACACTGGACCGCCAGGGAATTCCTATAAATCTTTTAAATTCTGACTTAGTTTTTCTTTCATATGTTCTGTCATTGTCTTAACTTCTTTTAGCTCATTTTGAAATGCTAGGTTGCACTTTTCATTTGTTTTGCAGGCACATCTTTTTAGTGTGCATCCATCGTCTGTAAGGATTTATGATGCTTCATAGCTTCTTTTCTTTTCTTTTCTTTTTTTTAATTTTTGGCCGCCGTGGGCGGCATGCAGGATCTTAGTTCCCAACCAGGGCTCGAACCCGCACCCTGCTGCATTGGCAGGCAGAGTCTTAACCACTGGACCGCCGGGGAAGCCCCAACCTCTTTCTTCCTTATATAATTTTGTGTTGCCTTGGATTATGATCTCTGATGTGAACGGTTTTCCTGAACCTTTGCGGGTGAGAGGCTGGTCAAGGCAGCTTTCTGGTTTGGGCTCCAGAGCTCCCTCTTGTGTCATTTTTGTGAAGTGTTTATGGCCTTGTATTTTTTAGGATTCCAGGGCTGTGTTCCTCTCTCCTATCTTTCCCTGACCTCTCTCTTTCCTTTGCTTTTATTGTTCCTGTCCTACTCAATTTGGGTTCCATTTCCAGTGGTTTTTCCTTGTTTGAGGACGCGTCCTGCAAGGAAGAGTGTTCTGGTGGTTTTGAGAGTTCTTAAGGCACATACTTCACCAGCCTCTTCGGACTGTACCACAGACCCCTTGCACTTACTTCCAGTTTCCTTCTTCTCAAATTGGCTGGCTGGACTTTCCACTGAGAAGCTGCGGGAGATGTAGGAGCTCTCCTGTTTACAGGCACATCAGATGCCCTGTTGCTTCTCTCTGCTTCCTCTCACACAGATACTGATAACCTGTGGGCCTTGGAGCTGTCTGTAGCTGTAATATTTTATCTGAGCTTTTCTCAAACAGGCCTTTATCTGTGGGACTCATGTTGGCCTAAATTGGAGGGGCAGGGGTTAACCCCAAAGAGCCATTGTAAGTTTGATTCCATATCAGAGATATTACTGGCTCAGGAGAAAAAAAAAATTTTTTTTTAATGTAAAATTTATTTATTTATTTATTTTTGGCTGTATTGGGTCTTCGTTGCTGTGCATGGGTTTCTCCAGTTGTGGAGAGCAGGTGCTACTCTTTGTTGCGGTGCGCGGGCTTCTCATTGCAGTGGCTTCTCTTGTTGCCGAGCACGGGCTCTAGGCATGCGGCCTTCAGTAGTAGTGGCACACAGGCTCGGTAGTTGTGGCCCGTGGGCTCTAGAGCGCAGGCTCAGTAGTTGTGGCGCACGGGCTTAGTTGCTCCGCGGCATGTGGGATCTTCCCAGACCAGCGCTCGAACCCGTGTCCCCTGCATTGGCAGGCGGATTCTTAAGCACTGCGCCACCAGGAAGTCCAAAAGTTTTTATATTAGTTTCTCAGCTTGGAAGTTCTTGTACCATATATCGTTTCAGACCTCAAACCAGTATTGGGACAGTCCCAAAGATAAGAATTTTCAGCAGAGACTTTTGTTTTGACCCAGAATCCAAGTTGATATAGATGAGCTTGTGGCACTGGACGGATTTCTTTCTGGTGTCCCTTTTTGCCGAGAAGGTGGCTTTGAATGTCCTGGACTTATGTAAATACCTCAGTTAATGCCCTACCTAGCTCGGGCCCAAGACTTTATCTCCTGTGTCTCGTGGCCATAAAAACCCAAGGCCTGGGTCACCAAGACTGGCCAGTCCCTCAGGCAGCCCCACTTTAGCTTATACTTCACTGATCTTTAATTTTGGTCCCTGGGGTTTTTACTTTACTTTTTGTGAGTTTAACAATGCATTTAAAATTGTGTAGATTATATTTTATCCAGCATTTCTAGGTGTTTTGTGGCAAAGACATTTTTAGATTATTAGACCATATTGCCGGTCTCTGGCTAAATAACCCTAAAATTAATTTCATTGGGAAAAAAAAAAAACAACTCACTGTACTTATCTCTGAATAGTAAGTGTGAGTGATTTTTATTTTCTTTTGGGTGCTTTTTTATAGGTTTTTTTTTTTTCATTTAAAATAAGCATGTATTTCACTTGAAATCAAAATTTTAAAAAATTTTAGCCCAATGTTTGTTTTTCTAGACACACAAGTGGTTGTGATTTTTTTTTTTCAGTTGTTATTGTTTTGGAGAACTGTCTGAGGTTTTCTTTGCACTTATGCTGATACCTGGCAGGCTACAGTGGGCATCAGGCAGATCCCAGTGGGTTCAGGTCTTGCCTTTGACTCATAACGTGTTACATTCTCAACACATAAAAGCAAGGCTTAAGATTTGGAGGGGTATCTGTTCCACTTCAGCAGAGATGCCTTCGCTCCAGCCTCCCTCCCACTTGGCTTTCTCTGCTCAAGTTGCTTGTAAGTACCTCATGCCATAAATACATGTTGCCACTGCCCATCATTTCCATATTTAGATCTAGGTTCAAGGCACTTATGCTGGAAAAGACGTAATTTAAAAAGTTTTAAAATTAGATTCTTAACAATGCTTTCTTTTTCTTCTATTGCTTTCAATGACCCCGACATCCTGGGCTACTCCAGAAACACCGATACCACCGCTGAAATAGACAATTTCAACTGCTAAGACAAGACACCCTCTCCAGTGGCATCCCCTGTCAATTCGAATATACCCATGAGAGCCACCTTGAGCCACAGTCTCTGGGAACAAGAGAATCCAGAGGAGCACTTCCTGCAGGTTCCTGTAGCCAGTTCCCTAGGAGAGAACTTCCTGGGACCCTAACACCTAGCCAAGACAGGGTCATCTTCCCAGGCTTCATTCAGTCCACTTGCTACAACCTTCTATAATGCTCTTTTCCTATTGTGGCCCAGATGACCATGGGAGAGGTAAGATGGTGTTTATAACAAGGTGCTTCAGTACTTCCACCAATAAACCTCCAAGTGAGTCCCTAATTGTTGTAGTTTGTGCTATGGGGGGTGGAGGTGGGGAGGGGCTGGAGAAGGACTAATTAGGAGCAGTAGCTCACTCCTTGGGGAAATAAATGGAAAAACATTCTGTTATCTCCGTTGAAACCCCCAAACAGCCAAGCAAAGCCAAGAAAGCCAGTCCGGAGGAAAGGACCTGGGGAGAAATCCAACTTCCTCTTACAAAGGGATAGGGGGAAACAGAGACAGGGCTGCTACAAGCCCAAAGTGAAAGAATCCTGAGAATGATGGCGACCAACTAGGAGATGTTTTTGTGTTGCCCCACTTACCTCAAACAAGAACGCGAGTCTTCCTGCCCCATTCCCTGTGTTAATGTAAAGCTATGAAAGCTCATCCTGGCCATGCAAACTTTGGTTGCTAATGAAGATGGGGCTTCTGTCAAGGAAGATGGTGACCACCCATCACTGGAAGTCCTAATTGATTGACTCTTCCAACCCAGGACCTAATGAAACCCAAGTGGAAGACACAGTGTCTGTGTATATCAGGGATAGAACAGGACCCTTGACCAACCTCTGGACAGATGGGGAATACTGACTTGAGAAATACTACCACAACATTCAGTAGGCATTTATCAAGCTCTTGCTAGGTGCCAGACACTGCACTAGTTGCTGGGTATATTAGTGAGAACAAGACAGATGGACATGATACTTGCCTTTAGGGAGCATATGGGAGAGATACTGAGCCCTGTTTTGGAGACACAGGGAAGCCATTTAGGTTGACATGATGTTTGAGCCACCTGGTCTGCAAATCAAGGCTGGAGGACCTGCTTCCCTATAGTTCACACGTGGGTAATACAGTGATGGAAGGAGAAAGAACATGACTGCCCTCCCCTTGTGCATGCTCAGTTGGGCTGAGTGGTAAATCCTAGCTAGACTGGGTCAGAAAAGACTGTGAGCTGAGAGGATGCCTAGTGTTTGTTGATTTCTTCCTGCCTCCCGTAAAAATTAAAACAACAAATTTCCTTTCAGCATGTTACAGTCAAACAAGCTGAGCATTGTTGATGCTGGTGAGGGACATCTAGAAGCAGAACTTAGAAAAGACGAATGTGAAGGGTGACCACCCTTCCCAATTTATGCCTGTTGTTCTAGTATCATTATTAATGTGTACGCATTCCACTCTCAAAAGTATCCCTAATATGGTATGTTTACAAACATTTAGGAGATCTCCATCCTCATTTCTATTGCCTTGGTTTAAGCCTCCATCAGCTCTCACCTAGATTATTGTGGTAACCCCAATTGGTCTCCCAGATTCTGTCATCATTGTAACAATAATAGCTAATTTCATTAGAAACTTACTATATGCCAAACACTATGCTAAGACTTTACAAAGATCACTTAAGCGACACACTCATTAGGAGGTAGATACTCTATGATCACATTTTACAGATGATGAGCCCGAGCCACAGAAAGGTTCAAGAACTTGCTTAAGGTCATATAGGGAGCGAGTAGCAGAATCAGGATCTGAACCCAGTCCGTCTAACTCTGAAGTTCATACTCTTATGAATTCGATTTATTCCCAATCCATTTCCCATCTATACTTCTAAAAATCCATCTTTCTGAAACATAAATCCATCACTTCACCCTTGATAAAAGCAAACTCTTTGATACAAAATGACCAAGCCTATCTCTCCAGCCTCTCCACTGGCCACTGCTCCCCTTGAACCTCATGCTTCCACCATGCCAAATTTCTTGTGGTTTCCATAATACACCGTGTGTTTAGATAGTGCAAGGATGTTGCACATCCTTCACTCTATTCAAATACCTGTCCTTGCATTTTCTACCTGTTGCTCTCATGATACTTGTCCTTATTGATGGAGTTTTTCTATGCTACCATTGTGCCCTGCGTGTGCCCATTTTACAGCATTTCTCACACCCCTGTAGTTGCTTACCTGTCTGTTTCCTTGGTGGGACTATGAGAAGAGATACCATTTTATATTAAAGTTTTCTGATTGCCAGTAAGAGAAGCTGACTCTAATTTAAACCAAAAGGAATTTATTGGAAAAATATGAGTTGGCTCACGGCATCAAAGGGACAGCTGAAAAGTCAGTCCTGGAACGCACTGATACCAGAACAGCTCCGGGGATTCAGGTAAGGATGGCTAATTGAACATTTCGTCAAATGCTGCAGCAGGCTGGGTGGTTTCCCCAAAGGAAACTGAGGGCTGTTACAAAAGAACAATTAGGGGAATGGATGTCTGGTGGCTGATAATAACAAATGTCCACCACAGTCTGACTTTGTGTTCAGAGAGGCACTCTGCCATGGCCTCAAGCATCTCTGTATATCCTTGCTGAGGAAGCCAGATTTCAAGGCCTAACTGTCCTCTGACGTTGAGCCATTTGTGTAGCTAGTCACATAGATAGTTAAATAGATCAAGGTGACTAACACATGACTACCTTACGATGACTTGCTCTTGGGGAAGGACACTGGTTTGGTTACTGTTTAGTTACTGTTTGCTGAGCCCTTAGACCTGGGTTCCTCAGCTGCAATGCAATCCACTGCAGGCATAGCCCTCACCTGGGCCCATCATGTTGCCCTGTGGGGATTGGGGGCCTGGCACTGCCATGCTGATGCTCCTGCTGTTTGCTGTGCTGTTGTAACAAACTGTCTTGCTTTGATCCATTGACTCCTTTTTTTTTTTTGGCTGCGTTGGGTCTTCGTTGCTGCGCGTGGGCTTTCTCTAGTTGCGGTGAGCGGGGGCTACTCTTCGTTGTGGTGCACAGGCTTCTCATTGCGGTGGCTTCTCTTGTTGTGGAGCACGGGCTCTAGGTGAGCAGGCTTCAGTAGTTGCAGCACGCGGGCTCAGTAGTTGTGGCATGCGGGCCCTAGAGCCACAGGCTTCAGAGTTGTGGCACGTGGGCTCAGTAACTGTGGCTCACGGGCTCTAGAGCGCAGGCTCAGTAGTTGTGGCGCACAGGCTTGGTTGCTGTGCAGCATGTGGGATCTTCCCGGACCAGGGATCGAACCCGTGTCGCCTGCATTAGAAGGCGGATTCTTAACCACTGTGCCACCAGGGAAGTCCTGATCTATTGACTCTTGCTGTCTACTTTGGGCAACTTTGGGCTTTTGGTAAGTCCATCTGATTGCTTCCTTAGTCGTTTTCTTTGGAGTCATTTTTTGTCTGTGACTATTCATAATACTATGTACATTGAGATAGAATATAGATTTAATCAAAGATAGCAAGAACTGTATTTGGAGGATGGGTGAAAGGCAATTGTGTGGAGGTTGGGGGGAAGGTGTGGGAGAGGAGGGAGGTGATAAAGAATACATCTTCATCTTTTATAGTTGGAAATCAGTAGCTAATACCCAAAACTGAAAAATCAAGAAGTAACAATGTAAGTGTGTTTTTGAGAGATCCTAGGATAACTATTCAAAGAAATATCTAAAAGAGTTTAGTCATTTCTGAGAAATGAATGAGGTAATGAGGTAATGGAGGCTATGTGGACAAGTGACTGCTTTTTTTTTTTTTTTTTTTTTTTTTTTGGCTGCGTGACATGTGGGATCTTAGTTCCCCCACCAGGGTTTGAACCCACACCCCTGCAGTAGAAGCGTGGAGTCTTAACCACTGGACTGCCAAGGAAGTCCTGTGACTGCTATTTTTGATAACAGGCCTTGATTTGACTTTGTATACCATGTTCATGTAAAATGCTGATGAAAATAATTTAAAAATTAAGATAAAATAGAAATTATGCAGGAGAAACTTGCATCTTGCTATGCAGTTTATGAACAGAAATATTGGCTGTACAGCTGAGGTCCCTCTGTCACCCTCCTCAGTTAATCAGTTAGGTCCTCAGTTCCTTGAACCCCAGAGGTGATGATTATTATCCTGAATTTGCTGCTTATAATTTACAATTTAAAAAAATTATATATATATATATCTCCTTTTAGAAGGCTCCCTGCCCTTGTGTAATACCCCTAATCCTCCCTCCCCTTGAGTGTAGGCTGGATTTAGTGACTTGCTTCTAATGAATAGCAAGTCACTTTCAAGTGGCTTGGATTATAAGTCTGTACTTCCATTTTGCTGGCATTCTCTCTCTGGCTGTTCTCATATGCGTGCTCCAATAGGGAAGACCACCTGGCCAGGAAACAAAGGTAGCCCCCAACTAACAGCCAGCGAAGAATTGAGGCCCTCAGGCCAACAGATGGTAAAAAATTGGATCCTGTCAACATCACGGGGTGAGCTTGGAAGTGGATCTTGCTCTAGTTGAACTGTAGGGTGATGGTGATCCTGGCCAATACTTTGATTACAGTCTCATGAGAGACCCTGGGCCAACACCTTGATTGCAGCCTCATAAGAGATCTGGAAGCAGAGACCCCAACTAAGCCATGCCTGGATTCCTGTCCCATAGAAGCTGTGAGATAATAAATGTGTGTTTTGGGGATAAACATATGAAGTTTTGGGAGTAATCTATTATGCAGCAATAGATAACAGATAGATATGTATATCTATATATATCATTATGTATCTCTATATCTGTCCATATATTATATCTGTATATCTATCTACCTACCTACCTACTTACCTACCACCTACCTATCTTTGAGTGGTTTGTAGGTGGTTTTACCCACGTGCATGTTTTGGATAGGGATAAAATGTTTAGACAGATGATGTTATATTCTGTATGTTCCTCTGAAACAGTTTTTTTACTCAACGTTGAATCTGAGGCATTCCATTTTGACTGGCAGACTACACAGTAGCCTTTTGGGTCCCCCCACTGGTGTTAACTCAGAGTCCCCATGGTCCCTGACTGTGCATTTCCCTTTTACGAGGGCACATTATCCTTGTCAGTGGCTTAAAGTCTCTTTGGGGATGCCCAGGAGAAAGATTCATAGTAGGTGCTCCATGGTGTTTATAACAGGGTCCTTGGTTAAGGGTTCCGGCCTTCCCTTCATTTGAGGAGCTCTGGGTCTGAGTATTGACTGAGGCTTGAAAAGTGGTGAGCAGCCATGATTCTGTAACCATATTCCTCAGAGCTAGCTATCATCATTCTTTTGATGACACAAATGACCTTAGTCACTGCCTATCAATTTTATTCCTAGAGAACTTAAGTCAGCCCTGATTTTTTTAGTTGTCAACAACCAAGTCTCACTAGTTCAGGCATGAAATGAACATTGGACAGGCTATCCAATAGCTGACACACTCTGCAGAAAGGTAAAGAGAGAAATGGCTTGAAGGCTTATGCAGCCAGGACAAAGAATGATGGCCCAGCCACAGCAGGACTGCTCCAACAAAGACCACACTCCCCGCTATTGCACATACACTACAGCCCCCACCAGTGACCCTGGGCCAGGAGTCTTCTAAAATCAGACACTTCTACTGCCACCTGGCCCCGAAAACGAGACTCTGTGCAGTGCTGACTTCCTTATGTTCTCACTCCCAAGCAAGCGAGCCTGCTTGGGAGAACCCAGGTTGCAGGATGTACCTGAGCTGAAACAGAGTCTAGCTAAGTAAGGTCTGGCTTCCTCCCAGGCGAAGTAAAACTCACAAAGTGTAAATCCCCAACTAGAAGTACCAGCAGCCAGAAGCCATGAAAAATGTCCCCAAAGCACCCTTAATTAACTAACTACAGACCCAGATCTCAAAAGGTCAAACCATTCTCAGCTCTGATTACCAAGCCTGACTATGCTTCTGCTCCTGGAGTGCTCCCCAGAATCCTCTTTTCTCCACCGAGGTCTCCACTGGAGCCCATTTACTGGCTTGCAGAGAGCCTATTAAACATTCTAATGCTTTCTCAAAACCTTGGAGATGTACAAGTATTCAGGGTCTTCTCAAAGGACAGAGTTGGATGAGGACAGATACATGTTAGATGAGTCAGTATTCTTGCCTCGCAAAGCCTTTGAATTCCTCTTTCTACATTGTATCAAGGAATTTCTGGCCTCTCACTGTTCTTTTTTTTTTTATGGGGGATTTTTACACTGAAAAGACATTTGCCATCACTTGTATATTTTACACATTTTTTTTAAATTTTTTAATTTAATTTTATTTTTTTATACAGCAGGTTCTTATTAGTTATCTCTCATTGTTCTTTAACGTGAATTGCGTTGAATCCAAGCTCACCTTAACCAACACAGGAAACTATTAGAAACATACAGAGCTGTGAGAAATAGCACAATCATTACATAATCTCTGGGAAGAGCACCCATATCAGTAAAATCAATCCTATCTAAAATTATGTTCTCCCTCTTTGATGGAGTGCCTTAAAATTTATTCTAATAGATACTCCCAGACTTTACAGATACAAATTGTCAAATTTCTACAATATGTTTTCCTGGGTAAATACTTTCTCTTCCCTACATTTATTTCTACACTTATCTACCCAACACCCACTGGACATCGTGGAATCAAATTCTGGTTATCAGCTTCCTAACATTGAGGGGAATTTTTAGCAGCCTCCTGCAAGAAGGGAAAGGCTTCCTCTCACAAGGGATAGGCAGTGGGAAATTTCCAGAAGGATTTGAGGATTTGGGTCTTCCAAGTCTTGTCAGCTGTTCCTGTTCCAGTTGTAGAGATTCACTCTGTTTCATTGTGCCTCTCTTTTACATAAAAGACTGGATTGAAGCTGTGACTTCGGCAGTCTTCAAAATTCAGCAACCCAAAGAACCAGATTTTGAGTTCTTTGAAATTTTTTTCTCTTTCTTTGAGTTATTCAGTGTCATCAGAAGCAGCCATTGTACCCCAGTGTCCTGGAAGTCTTCATACCCTTTATATTGTCCTAAGACAGCAGCCACCTTGTTCCCCAGATGCCCTCAGCCAACAAATGGTCCTCATTATCAGCAACTTATAATTTAATTAGCTGTGGGCCACTGACAGTTAATTTCCCCTCCCAGAATTTTGCTGGAATCTTGCTGCATTCTATTCCATCTTGTTAGGGTAATCAACTCCCTGGGGACCTATAACCTGCAATCCACGCTCTAGTACCAATTTCGATATCAGAGTCCTTCAGCTGCAAGCAATAGGAACTACTCTATCTTCGGCAGAAAAAGCTGGGGTTTTGTACCCACCACCCCATGCCATTGGAGGCTGACTCACAGAATCAGAGACATTGGAGAAACAGGCTTAGAAAATGCAGACCCAGAGCAGCACCAAGGATGTAGGACTTGGATTTAATGTACACTTTGTTTGGGACACTGTCACTGGCTTTAATGTCTCCACCATGTTTTCTGTCCTTGTGGTTTTCCAGTTAACATTCAATGGCCCAGGAACCTAGCTTTGGCCTTGTGCCTACCTGTGCCAGTTAACCTTCCCTTTTCCCTCCAAACTCACTCTCTCCCTTCTCTACCCTCTCCATGCCCCAGGATGCCTATGGTTCCTGCCTGTTGTACAAGTTGATCTGTATAGCCTACATCAAAGGGCCCGTTGCCTGGGGTCTCCAGGTGGGTTTGGCCAGCGGGAAGTCCAGGTAGGAGATCAGAGGGAGAGGGGAGGATGGGGTCAAGACAATTATTCCCTCCCTTGTAGTAGCATAAGGCTGGCTGTGTGTCCCTTAACAGAAGGAAACTGCTCCTCTCATGGCAGCTTCTTCCAGTCAACTATCTCTTTCTGGTTCCAGTCACCATTGCCTCCCCTCACCCTTCAGGTCCATTATGGACTTAGCTAACTGGATGCCCCCTCCTGAATTTTATATCTTGAGCCAGGATGTCGCTCATCCCCACAAACGAAGGTGCGGCAGTGGGGACAGCATCCTGACCAGGCACTGCTGGCTATGTGACAGGGGCCGGGCATCCATCCAGCTTATTGCTCCTCTTTTGATTCCTGACAAGAACCCCAAATCCCCCGAGTCTGGTTCCCTTAACTTTCAGCTGTTGTCAAGACCTCCCAATAGTCTTCCAAAGAATTCTCTTTGGCTTAGGTTGGCCTGTCATTTCCTGTGCCTACAACCATGAAGTCTAATTGATGTGCTGCTATCCCCAGAAAAGTGGATGCTATGTAAACATGGCAACCACAGGTGTCTTATTCATTTGTGTTTCCTCCAGTGCCTGGTTCCTGCCAGGTACCCAGTTAAAGGTTGTTAAGTAAATCCATTTCTGCCACAGCCAGCTCCGGCTGCCCCATGTTGTTCCTCCCCGCAAACGAGGGAAGAAACTACAGCCTTTGCTGAATGAACTTAGTGAAATTGACTTCCCAGAGACTATTTCTTAGATGAAAATGACACAAAATAAGGGATTGGTAAAGCTTTTAATGGCCAATAAACACATCATTTAAAAGGGAAAAGGGATAAAACATTGTTATCCGGAGTCATTTAGAGCCCACCAGGACACGACATTTGCAAAAACAATCCCCCAAACAATGTAAGAATGCATCTTAAAGTTTCTGAAATGGAATTCAGAGAAAAGAGAAAATGTCCTCAAGGAATAACACCAAGATGGACCCACTTAAAATGTGTGATGGAAGTGAGATGAAAGCTTCACAAATGCCCTCGTAAGTCTCAAGAGAAATAATCAACAGCGGGTCCATCGAGACTCTAGTGGTATTGATGAGACAGCAGGTAGGGGAAGCAGAGAACCTGGGGACAGTGAATCTGTAGAAATGAGAGGTCCTGACCTGCATCCTGGGGCCACCAAGGGATCCACTAATGAACTCTCAGAACCACAGGCCATCGATTTAGAAAACAAAACAAAACATGTCTTCTCTTCAGCAAGAATCCTGTTGGTCAGTTTAGCCAGAATCCTCCTTACCCCTGATGCTTCCTCTTACTAATTTTCCATCCACTTCTCCTCACCCTGCTCCTTGGCTATAAATTGCCACCTATCCATCTTGCATTCAGAGTTGAGCCCGATCTCTCTCCCCAGCTGCAAAATTCCATTGCGGTGGTCCCTCTACCTGTTGTGTTAGTCCCCCCACCCCTCTTGTCCCAAATAAAGTCTTCCTTATCTTGCTTAAAAAAAAAAAAAAAAGCCCACAAGGGGTCAATCTTGAGAAATCGAAGACTATGGTTTCAAAAGAAAAACAACCACTGAGAATGGTAAAGCTTCATAAAATGAGCATTTTAAATATAAATCTAGGGACTTCCCTGGTGGCGCAGTGGTTAAGAAATCCTCCTGCCAGTGCAGGGGACATGAGTTCAATCCCTGCTCTGGGAAGATCCCACATGCCGCGGAGCAACTAAGCCCATGTGCCACAACTACTGAGCCTGCGCGCTAGAGCCGGCGAGCCATAACTACTGAGCCTGTGTGCCACAACTACTGGAGCCCACGCGCCTAGAGCTCGTGCTCCGCAACAGGAGAAGCCACCGTAATGAGAAGCCCGCGCACCACAACGAAGAGTAACCCCTGCTCACGGCAACTAGAGAAAGCCCGCGCGCAGCAACGAAGACCCAATGCAGCCAAAAATAAATAAATAAATAAATAAATAAATAAATATATATATATATATATATATATATATATATATATAAATTACCAATGGCAATTAAAAATAATAATAAATGAAAATCTAGAATTATTAAGGCTAAGGCCACTTTCAGGAGCTATAACTTGAATGGAAACAACCAGAAATACAACAATCTAGAAATACACCGAGAGAGGATGGTTCAGGTTTTCGAATCTGTCTCTGATTCCTGGCTGACTTAGGATAAATCAACTCATTTCCCCATTGGAGAGATACATTTTTTTTATTACGCCCCCAAGCAAAACCTTGTTTTTGAATGTTAATAGTTGCAACAATAACCGGAAACACACCATGTGTCCATGACAAACAATGAAGTAGTCATAATTTATTCTAAGTTGGTCTTATAGCCCCCTAAAGTCTCCACGCTGCCCTGCACAAAGAACGAAAGGAATTTCTGTCATATCTATCCCTCCCCTCACCACCATTCAAGGGCCATGCCAAATGCAAGACGAATGTGGCAACTAGTGGTATCAGATCATCACACACGCACACTCGGGACATTCCACTTGTAAACGCTTTGCATTTTTCAAATTGTCTCCACTTCTACAATCTAATGTAATTTTCCCAATTGTGTGAGATAGCTGTTATTTTGAACTATACCTTACAGATGAGAAAAGTAAAGCCCAGAACAGCTTGGCAGGAACTTTGGGCAGCTTGTGAGTCTCAAAGTCCAGAGGGCAGTAGGGCCAATGGCCTCTGGGCCTCTTCTCACAAGTGTCAGTCCCTCTTGCGCCCATTTCTGTCAGCCGTCATCACTGAGACCTTTGGTTGCAGGCTCAGCCCAGCCTAGTTGCTAAACCAGGGGCCCAGCCCAACCCCAAGACCCGGATTCTTGACGATGTAGCAGACCGGATTCTTGACGATGTAGCAGAGCGAGTGACTGGCACCAGGTGGCGCCACACTGCAGGCGGGACCCCAGTGGACTGGATCTGCACCTCCCAGCCCCTTGGCTGAGTAGGCTAACCTCAGGTATTTAATTAACTTCAGAATGACGCCACACCACCTGATTGACTATTTGGGACCTCACTTGTCAAACTATAGTTGGGCTTTTACTGTTTTTCAGAAGCCAGTTCAATACACCTTCAAGGGTATTATTATTATTTTTTTGTAACTACTGCATTCTGAGTACAGGTCTCTGATTAGCTTTCATTCTGACTTCTGAGAGTCATACACAAGCATTTACATATTAGAATATATATTTTTATTATAGTTTTTTCCTTTTATATGACAGCTGAGCTAGCACATCGATTTTGAAAACCCATATGTGTATACATTTATATTTATATATGGTATAATCACTGTATTTTATTTCAGAACAGCAGAACAGGTGTTACAAAATATTTGCCATGAAAAGGGGACTTGGGTCTGACAAGGTTGAGGACCATCATATGGGAGTATTGACCTGCTCCTGGATATTTCCTGGTTGACTTGATGATACTTGAACAGACAACAACTTTAAGCCTACTTTGCTGTCTCCACTTTCTCCTGCTCTCATCTCACCCTAGGGCTGCTCCTTTGCTCTGCTGGTCCCACACCTCCGTAGCTCTCAGGGAAGCAAGTGTCTGACAGCATCACTTGTGCCCTGGTACAATCCCATGAGTGCCATCGCTCCCCCCAGGCTCTCTCCCGCCCCTTCCCAGCCCCTCAGCTACATCCTACCTGTTCTGCCCTCACTCCAACTCACTTCTCATCTCCAGTCTCTTCTGAACTCTCCGTCCAGGTGAGATCTTGGGCTATGCTATCTCTCCTGATGGCCCTTTAAATGTCCTTTTCTCTAGTTGGAGATACATCCTGTTCTCATGGAATAATCTTTGTCAATTCAGCCTGGAGATCTGAAAAACGGTGAGCCCAGCTGAGCTTTTCTGTCTCTTCAGAGGCAGTGCTGTGATCAATAAGGGCTTCTACTCTTGAAGATTTTTCTTACGGTTGTTTTCCCTGAGCTGATTACTCATCCCTCAGGCTGCCTCTCTCCTTTTGGGGGTGGTGGGTAATTTGTGAGAACACACACAACTATATTAACTTGCTTTCTTTATTATCAGGCCATACCCAGGTTTTCTGTTTTCCCTATCCTTTGGCCACCACTTTCCTGGTTAGAGTGTCACTAGTTAAAATTTTGCTGTTAAAAAAATATATGTATTTACTGTGGATGTCAGAGGGAGTAATTCTGTGACATGCTTCTTTGCAGAGGCTGCTGATAATCCACCAATATCCTTCATCCTTAAATAATAAATAATAGAACTCTACAGTTCTACATGGGCTCATGGCCACCCAGCTTAAAGCTATATTTCCCAGCTTCCCTTGTATCTGGGTGTGGCCATGTGACAGAATTCCAACCAATGGGATGTGAGCAAAAGTGATTATGCCATTTCCAGACCATGCCCTTAAAAGGAAAGAGTGTACACTCCCCTTCCCCTTTCCCCTTCTCACTGGCCAGGATGCAAACATAATGGCAGGAGCTGGAGCAACCACCTTGGAACCCACCTGTTGAGAATAGCAGAGATACTCTTACCAACTATGGACTGCTTACCTTTGGATCACTATGTAAGAGAGAATCAAAATTCTGTTTTGTTTAACTCACTGTATTTTGGTGGCTTTTGACTACCTAGATTATACTCTAAGTAATACAGCTTCATGTTACTACCTTTACCCAGGAGCCTGTACTTCCTTATTACTTGTACTTATTTGTGTTTTCTTATTTCAAATTTTATGTTTTATGTCTTCCTTTTTAAAACTTAAGGTGTTAGCTAGTGGTTCGTCTAAGTTTTCTTTTTCAAAGAACCAGCTTATGGCTTTATTTATTCTAGTGAGCTTAGAGTTTTAAGATTATTTTTGTTACCTTGACACTTGAATTAATTTCTAGCCATTTATGGAATTGTTGGGTCACATCCTTTCCTCCTCAACACTCTTTCTACATTGTTCCATTGTCTTATGCCATCTAAAATTGCTAGAAAGAAATCTGAGGTCAGTCTCATTTTATTCTCTTGGTAGATTGTCTGCTTCTTCCGTCTGGATGTTTGTAGTAGGAGGCTTTTGTTATCTCTGAGATTTAGGAACTTCAGAAGAGCTATTCTGAGCTCAGTGGTTTCTTTACTCGATCTACCTGGAATATAGGAAATCCTGTTCATTTGCCAAATTGAGTCTTTTTGTTTCAGAAATGGCTTTTCTTTTATGCTTTTGACTATTTTTTCAATTCCATTTGTTCCCTCCTCATCAGGACTCTAGCTGTATGTTGGGTCAATATAAACATCTCACATAGCTGTCGTTTTCTTTCTAATCATTTCATCTCTTCACCTTTCTTTATTGTGTTCTGTGTGATATTCTCAAACGTGTTATCCGTGGCACTCTGACTCAGTTTTCTGCCATATCAACTCTACTTCTTGTGGCTTCTATTGTGACTTTCAGATATTTACTGGGTTTTTCTTCTGTTTTTTTCCTTACCTTTTCAAGTCTTCTTTTCATCTAATTTTGGTATCTCTGAATTTTTGTTCCATAGGGTCCCATATTGTATTCAGTTTCCTTTAGAGTGCAGAGAAGATACTTTTCAAAGAATTTATTCTATTTTCTGAAATCATTTTTCTTCTGTTATGTATCCTTTATATGTATTTCTACTGACATTCTTTAGGAGAGGATAGTAATATCTTACATAGATCCCATGGTAGCTCTTTACTAAGAAATAGTGACTACTACCTGAATCCATCTGCCCTTGAAATATAACTTCTTTTTTAAAATTAATTAATTAATTGATTTGCTTATTTATTTTTTTGGCTGTGTCGGGTCTTAGTTGTGGCATGCGAGCTCTTCGTTGCGGTACGCAGGCTGCTCTCTAGTTGCTGTGGCACGTGGGCTTAGTTGCCCTGCACCATGTGGAATCTTAGTTCCCCGACCAGGGATCGAACCAGCGTCCTATGAATTGCAAGATGGATTCTTAACCACTGGACCACCAGGGAAGTCCCGAGATATAACTTCTATTTCATAGGAAATATAGTTGCTAGAGAAGCAAGCTAAACACAAAGAAATAACCAGAGAAATCCAGAAGGTGGGATATTCTGTAGGACAACTGACTTAATTGTTTCCACTAGTAAGTGTTCTAAAAAAGGAACTGGATGAGATTAAAATAAACTTAAGGGGCACTGTGGTCCTGGATTGGATACTGAGTTGGATAAACCAGCTATAAGAATAATTGGAATTAATTGAATAAATTTTAATATAGCCTGGAAATTAACTGAGATGAGATAAAATACCAAAACACAAAGGTAGAGAGTGTTGACTGAATAAAACAGGTGATGAAAAAGTTATAAAACAATTTTTATGGTATGATCTCATTTTAGTACATACACATGTAGCTGTTACAGTGACATTTTCTGGGAGGTAGGAATATGCTATTTGTTTTTAAACTTGTCTGTATTTTCTATTATTCTACAAGAACATGTACTCCTTATGTAATACAATTTTTTTTAATTTTAATTTAATTTAATTTTATTTTTAAATTTTTGACTGCATTGGGTTTTCGTTGCTGCATGCGGGTTTTCTCTAGTTGCGGTGAGCGGGGGCTACTCTTCATTGTGGTGCAAGGGCTTTTCCTTGCAGTGGCTTCTCTTGTTGCAGAGCACGGGCTCTAGGCGCTTGGGCTTCAGTAGTTACAGCACGTGGGCTCAGTAGTTGTGCACGCAGGCTCTAGGGCACGTGGGCTTCAGTAGTTGTGGCTCGCGGGCTCTAGAGCGCAGGTTCAGTAGTTGCAGTGCATGGACTTAGTTGCTCCACGGCATGTGGGATCTTCCCCGACCAGGGATCGAACCCACGTCCCCTGCATTGGTAGGCGGATTCTTAACCACTGCGCCACCAGGGAAGTCCCAGTTTTTTTTAAAAATAGTGACACATACTTAAATGGAACATATTTACCATGAAGATAATAAAGCTTAAGCTTCAGGGTTCCTTAATCACATGAGCCATTCCAAGGCCTTAGGAGGACCTCCAGCAATTTTGTATCATACTTTTGTAGGATTTTAAAATTTCATTTTTTATGCTCCAGCATTTTTTTTTAATTGTGGTAAAAGACACACAATGTAAAATTTACTATTTTAACCATTTTTAGGTTTACAGTTCAGTGGCAGTACATACATTCACATTGTTGTGCAAACATCACCGCAACTAATCTCTGAGGCCTGGTCATCTTTCCAAACTGAAACTCTGTACCCATTAAACAATAACTCCTGACTCACCACTCCTTCCAGTCTTTTTTATTTTTAAGAGTCTCCAAAACTGTATAAGCTTTAAACCCCACAAAACCTGGGCCTAGCCTCAACTGACAACCAGATATCCTGATAATTCTTTTTTTTTTTTTAAAGATTTCTTTGATGTGGACATTTTCAAAGTCTTTATTGAATTTGTTACAATAGTGCTTCTGTTTTATGTTTTGGTTTTTTGGCCCTGAGGCATGTGGGATCTTAGCTCCCTGACCAGGGATTGAACCCGCACCCCCTGCATTGGAAGAAGAAGTCTTAACCACGGAACTGCCAGGGAAGTCCCTCCTGGTCATTCTTGAGCAAGCTTTTGAAATGATACCCAACCCTGCCAAAGTGACTTTAGCCTCAAACCAAAGGACAATCAACATAGTCGAGGAGACTCTCACCAAAGTGCTCATCAGTAAATGTGCAAAAGTCAATAATTGTGACAGCATCACCATCAATGTATACACAGAAAAACAAAACCAATAAGTTACTCATATTACTGGAATATATATTTATACAACTTTTTCCAGAAATTATGTTTGTCATTCTTTTTTTTTTTTAACATTTAAATTTTTATTTATTTATATTTATTTTTGGCTGTGTTGGGTCTTCGTTTCTGTGCGAGGGCTTTCTCTAGTTGCAGCAAGCGGGGGCCACTCTTCATCGCGGTGCGCGGGCCTCTCACTGTCTCGGCCCCTCTTGTTGTGGAGCACAAGCTCCAGACGCGCAGGCTCAGTAGTTGTGGCTCACAGGCCTAGTTGCTCCACGGCATGTGGAATCTTCCCAGACCAGGGCTCAAACCCGTGTCCCCTGCATTGGCAGGCAGATTCTCAACCGCTGCACCACCAGGGAAGCCCTGTTTGTCATTCTTAAGGTCCAACTTGATTGTAAGTTAACCCTATTTTCTTCATTGCTTAGAGTTATTGGCAAATAGTACCATAATTTCCTGTAAAATTTGTCCAGAGGAGTAGATAGTCATTTTATATAGTTCTATCAGCTTGTTTTAAGTCTGGCTCAAAGTCACAGAAAACCTTTATTTCTTTCATACTTAAAAGAAGTCTGGAGGTACAGAGTTCAGGACTAGTATGATAATTTTATGATTCGCAAGGAATTGGAGCCCTTTTATCTTGCTATGCTACCATCCTTGGCATGCCACTTCATGGCCCAAAAGGGCTGATCAAGCTCCAGCCATCAAGTCTGTATTCCAGTCAGAAGGGAAAAACAAGGAGTGAAAAAGAGCATGTCCCCTTCCCATAATGATTCCTCATAGAAATTTCACCCAACACTTGAGTTTACCTCTTTTTTTTTTTTTTTTTCATCCTATGGCCTTACCTAGCTATAAGGGAGACCAGGAAATGTAATATTTATTCCAGAAACTTGTGTCCAACTAAAAACCAACCATTCTATTACTAAAGGAATGAAGAGAATGGATTTGGGATAGAAAACTAAGTATCTGTCAAATGTTTTTTTAAAAGATTCAGTGTGCTAGTTTTTGAGGTTTGATGGGGGCAGGTAGGAAGGAATAGGAACTTAAGGCACCATTTTATCATTGTTTAGCATTTTGTTTAGAGCTGAAAGCTTGCTTCCTCACAACTAGCTATTAGACTGGGTGCTAAAAAGCCACCCTCTACACACCACAAAAATGGGCTCAACAGGCTTGTAAAGAGAAAAAGTCATCTTCCATATTGAAGGGAATTTTTGAATGTCTCAATGGCCAAATATATCCAAACTATGTATCTAAGCCAATAAGATTCACTGTTGCAGGTAAGCTTTAACTGTGAAAAGCATCATATCAGCGTATTAACTGCCATCACTTTTGTACTGTATGTTGTTTCCAGGGAAATGTAAACCACAGGATGCAGTCTCTTACCCCATCCTTAGAGAATGTTACCACAGAGGACATTTCTCCCACATGGTAAACAAAGGAAAACAAGGAACGTGAGTGCAGAAGTTGCTTTAGCCATGAGGGAGCCGATAGAGCAGGGGCGTAATAGAAACGACTCAGAGAGGGAGCTGATGGAATCCGATAAGGAAAGCCTCGTGACCTTTCAGCCTTCTCCCTGACTTGATAATGAAATACAAAAATAAACCTCCATGCTTGTACTTTGCATATGTTGGTTGTCAAATTGCTTTTCTAAATTGACTGTATTTAACCTTAATGGTGAATGTACCTTGATGATTAATAGATTCTGGAATTTTGTCCAAACTAGAATGTGATTTCTCCCTGAAATAGACTTGAATAGCAGTCGGCCTGCTCGGTTCTTTGCCTCTGATCTAGTCACCCCAAGATCTGGGCTCTTTCTTCCTCTGGCTCAAGGATGAGGAAGCAGGGCTTGTTGATCCAGCAGAGCTGCTCATTGGGATTCTATTCCTCTCAGCTGGTACCCTCACCAAGCCAGCCTCTGGGTAAGAAACTACTTGTTTCTACGGTTCTTCAGTTTGACTTCCTCAGGGAAATAAGGCCCGCGGAAGTAGCCAGCCAGCTGTAGAACACAGAGCAGGCACCTACAGCCCCTCAACTCCTTCCAGAAACAGCAAAGGCTACTGCAGATAAACCAGGGCATGTGGGGCCCACATGGTACAAAGCTCAGGAAGGCTGGGTTTTAAATTGACAACAGCCTTTAAAACTCTTTGGGGGTAGTCGCATTCAGAGTAAGGGAGGGTTGAAAGGCAGGGAGGGTATTTTCCTCTTAGAAGCAGAAGGAGCTTCCTAACAGCCTTCCTTCTTTGCTTTGTGCCTGGTTTAGTACTTTCTTAGCAAGTTCTGGGGGAGCTCAGGTCCTGAGAAAGGCTGGGGCCTGCCAGGGCACTAAACAAGCTGTAAAAGCACTCTGGAGGAAAAGGGAGGCTCCTTTGCATTTCCCTTTCCTGCAGGCCTGCCCTGGTTTTTCATGATGTCATCCATTCATCATTGTGATCTGATTGGTGGTCCCAGGCCTTGGCCAGCTGCCCAAGGCCAGAAGGGAAGAGAGAGATCCCAGGACAAACGCGCAGCAGGCCCCTGAGCATGTGCGGAAATGTTGTCATCAGTTCCACATAGAAAGACTTGGAACAAATCGAAGAAGACAGTAAAAGTCACAAGATCCTATCCAACCTTCCCTTCCCTGAATGCCTGGGAAGAATTCAGGGGCCTCTTTCCTGTGTTTAGGGAACCAAATCCTGGAGTGGGCCTGGGTGTAGAGGAGGGACTGCTCTGCCAGATGGTTCATTCTCCAGAATTCAACCTGTTTCCTGAATCAGTGGTGTTTGAAAGCAACTTTGTCCAGGTACTCTTGGGCCGCTCAGAATGGCACTCCTTGATTCCTCTAAATCTGTTCCCACAATGTGACGGAGAGTCTGTCCCTGGAACTGGAGTGGAGTGACAACTGAGGCAAAGAGAGGAACCTAAGGCAAGGCTACCCCCATCTGACCCTGACTTTGCAGAGCTCCAGAAAGGTTTTCTCCTGCAGTCGCTCTGGAGAGAGAGGTCAAGTGTTGTCTGCTCTGAGTGGAGGATTTGGTAGCTTCCTCCCTCGATTTACTTCCTCCTCCAGGCTGTCAGCTCAAAGCAGATGAACAAAGAGGCAGTAAAATGAGCTGCCCTTTGAGGGCTCAGAACAGAAATGTTGGTGGGTGAAAGAATAGGAGCTGGACGCCCAGAGAGATCTGGGCTCAGAGTCCGGTCCACTGCTTTCTTATCAGGAGGTGTCATCAGGAAGGTGACCTGCATACCCTGAATCCCAGTTTCCTCTACTGTAAAAAGGGTGGGACTGACCTAGCTGTTCCATGAAACACAGGAGGCAAAGGCCTTAGTGCAACGGCACTCAGCGCATTTTTGTTTCCTTGTCTGGGCTCCCCTCAGGCCAGATGGAACCCAGAATAAACAGAACTTGGAAGTTACAGGGACCTGACAGTGCAGAAAAGGTGCAGGAGATAATAGGGCCCCTCAAGAAAGTGCCAAAGGACAGGTTTTTCAAAGAAAATCCAGGAAACAGTCTGGGGAGGATTCACAGAAGTGTGACACACGTCAAGGAACTCTTGTGGGCAGTTGCTAATAGTAGGTAAAGTAAATACTGGTACAGTTATTTAACCAATGTAGGTTAAAACTGTGGTTCCCAACAAGCGATGATTTTGCCCCTGCCACCGGGGGCATTCGGCAATGTCTGAAGACATTTTGGGTTATCACAGTTTGTATGGGGGGAGGGTGGAGATTGCTCCTGGCATCTATTGGGCAGAGGCCATGGGCGCTGCTAAACATCTTACAATGCACAGGACAGCTCCTCCCCAAGCAAAGAATTATCCAGCCCAAAATGTGAATGGTTCTGAGTCTGAGAAACTCCCGCCTAAAACATACTGCTGCTTCTGCCAGTGTTCAGACTGTGCCCTGGGGGTGCTGCTTTGCAGGTCAAAAAGGGCAGGAACTGGATAGACATCTACAAAGCCTCCAACACCACGGCCCTTGGGGTGACCTCCTCTGTGCCCTGCCTGCCTCTTCCCAACATCCTCTTCATGGCCAGCGTCAAATGGCACCATGGGCAGAGCCAGACATGGAACCAACCAACTACAGCCCCCAAGATTATCCTGAAGAGGTAAGCATCCTGAAGTGGGGCAAAGGGGGGGGGGCATAAAGTGGACAGGGGTGAGGGCCAGTCTACATGCCCTCTTTCCTTCTCGCTGCATTCACTGCACTGAATTCTTAGGAAATCTCTCCACTTTGGGCCAAGGGGCAGGGAAGTCAGGCAGTTTGGCAGATGGAAGCACTGGCTGGGAGATGCAGGTTCTAGTCCTTATGCAACTAACTAGGCTCAAATAATTTTCGAGTCACAAGTTACTTGCTGCATTGCAGTCTTCCTACTGGTAAAGTGAGTGGAACGAAGTCTCACTTGGATCTGTAACATTATGCTTGTCGGGGATGAAAGGGCCCTTTTAGATGTTTGAGCCTCTTCTGTAGGATATCTCAAGAATCTCTAGATAGTCCCAGAAGTCCAAGTAAACCCTTCATTGCTCCATGTTGCTTCAGTGATAGACCTCTCCATTATGTTCTAGGTACACCTATGGCAAGTACAGCCCAGACCCAGCTGACTAATACTAGGTCCAAAGCCAGCTCCTTGAATCTTAGCTCCTTTGGGAAGAGTAATTGAGACATTGAGGTCAATGAATGCACAAGCTGGACAGTGGGACCCAGCTCCTGTTGTGCTGTCAAGAAGGAAATTGAAAAGCCCTGTGATCCCAGCTACCTTACTCCCAGGCTGTCCCTCTCAAGCAGGATCCAGGGAACACCAGCATGAGAATCACGGCAGGATGGGGAGAGGTTAGAATGCAGATTCCAGGGGCTCACCCCAGACCTACTGAATCTGGATCTTTGAGGGTATCTTCAGGCGTCTGCATTTTAAACAAGCTCCCCAGGTGAATCTGATCTCCCCAAAGTTTGAGCACCACTGTGCTAAGCATTCTCTCTCCTACCCACCAAAGCCTCAGTTCTGAAGGAGACACCCCTCATTTTAATGAAGACAGGGTTGGATCAGAAGCAATGGGGTTGTCAATGTGTGTCTTCCCTCACGCCTTCAGGATTCTCCCTTTGAAGTTTGTGGAGCTCCAGGTCTGTGACCGCTTTCAACGTATCCTGCGGTTGAGGACAGTCACGGAGAAGATCTACTACCTAAGGCTCCACCCTGACCATCCTGAGACTGTCTTCCACTTCTGGATCCGACTGGTTCAAATTCTGCAGAAGGGCCTGTCCATCACCACCAAAGACCCTAGGATTCTCATCACTCACTGCCTGGTACCCAAGAACAGCTGCAGTCCCTCAGGAGACTCACAGGTAAGTGGGCACCATTGGCTCCTTCAGCCAAGGCCAGAGCTGAGCTGTAGAGCTTCAGTGAGCTGATACGGGGGCACCCTGGGAAGCCTTGCCTTAGGCCTTTTCTAACCAGCTTTACTGATTAAAATTCACCTGAGTGTACAGTTCAAAATTTTCAGTAAATGTATAGAGTTGTGCAACCATCACCACAATCCAGTTTTAGAACATTTCTATCACCCTAAAAAATTCCCTCATGCCCATTTGCAGTCATTCCCTGTTCCTACTTTCTGCCCTAGGTAGCCATTGATCTGTCTTCAATCTCTACTCATATTTCTGAAACATTTCATATAAATGGAATCCTATAATATATAGGCTTTCGTGTCTGGCTTCTTTCACTTAGCATAAGGTTTTTCAAGTTCATCCATATCATAGCATGGGGCCAACTCTAGGGTAGAGTCACAGATTATCAATAATTTATTCCTTTCAATTGCTGAATAGTATTCCATTGTATAGATATACCATGTTTTATCTATTCACCAGTTGATGGACATTTGGATTGTTTCCAGTTTGGGGCTATTATGAATAATGCTGCTGTGGACATTTGTGTACAAGTTTTTGTATAGATGTGTTAGGGTATGTTTTCATTTGTCATGGGTAGATTCCAAGGAATTGGAATTGCTGGGTCATATGGTAAGTTTATGTTTAAACCGGCAAACTGTTTTCCAAGGTGACAGTACCATTTTACATTCCCACCAGTAATGCATGAGGGTTTTAGTTTCTCTGCATCTTCACCAACAGTGGTATTGTTGGGAATTCCCTGGTGTTTCAGTGGTTAGGACTCCGTTCACTGCTGAGGGCCTGGGTTCAATCCCTGGTCAGGGAACTAAAATTCCACAAGCCACATGGCCAAAAAAAACAAAAACAAAAACAAAACAATGGTATTATCTTTTTAATTAAAGTCATTCTAGTGGATGTGTTATGTTTTTAATTAGGGTTTCCTGTCAAGCAACTTTACATGGGCTTATTAGTCATTTATATATCTTCTTGGTGAAATTTCTATTCAAATCTTTCTTGAAACTTTTTTAAAAAATATTTATTTTATTTATTTATTTGGTTGTGCCAGGTCTTAGTTGAGGCAGGCTGGCTTCTTAGTTGCAGCTCACCTGCTCCTTAGTTGTGGCATGCAAACTCTTAGTTGTGGCATGCAAACTCTTAGTTGTGGCATGCATGTGGGATCTAGTTCCCTGACCAGGGATTAAACCCAGGCCCCCTGCAGTGGAAGTGCAGAGTCTTAACCACTGGACCACCAGGGAAGTCCCTTGCCTATTTTTAAATAGATTTTTTTCTTCTTATTGAGTTGTAAGAGTTCTTTGCATATTCTGGATACAAGTCCTTTATCAGATGTATGATTTGTAAATATTTTCTCCCAGTCTGTGAGTTGTCTTTTCATTTTCTTAATGATGTCTTTTGAGGAGCAAAAGTTTAAAATTTTATTTTATTTATTTATTTTATTTATTTTTATTTTTGGCTGCGTTGGGTCTTTGTTGCTGCGCGCAGGCTTTCTCTAGTTGCGGTGAGCAGGGACCACTCTTCGTTGCAGTGCACGGGCTTCTCATTGCGGTGGCTTCTCTTGTTGCAGAGCACAGGCTCTAGGCGCGCAGGCTTTAGTAGTTGCAGCGCGCGAGCTCTAGAGCATAGGCTCGGTAGTTGTGGCGCATGGGCTTAGTTGCTCCGCAGCATGTGGGATCCTCCCGGACCAGGGCTTGAACCCGTGTCCCCTGCATTGGCAGGTGGATTCTTAACCACTGCACCACCAGGGAAGCCCAAAAGTTTAAAATTTTGATGAAATGCAGTTTATCAATTTTTTCTTTTATGGAGTAGGCTTTTGGTGTTATATCTAAAAACTCTTTGTTCAACCCAAAGTCACTAAGATGTTATCCTATATTTTCTTCTAGAAGTCTAGAAGACTTAGCTCTTACATTTAGGTCTCTGATCCATTTTGAATTAATATTTGTGTATGATGTGAGGTAGGGGTACTTTTTTAAGTACTTTTTTTTTTTTTTTTTTTAGCATGTGGATATACAACTGTCCTAGTACCATTTGTTGAAAAGCCTATCCTTTCCACATTGAATTGTCTTGGCATCTTTGCCAAAAATCAATTGACCATAAATGTAAGGATTTATTTCTGGCTTCTCAATTCTGTTCCATTGATTCGTTTGCCTATTCTTGTACCAATACCACAATGTCTTGATTAATGCAGCTTTATAGTAAGTTTTGAAATTGGGTGTTGTAAATCTTCCAATTTAGCTCTTTTTCAAATTGTTTTGAAACAGATCCTTTGCATTTCCATGTAAATTTTAGGATCAACTTGTCGATTTCTACAAAAAAAAAAAAAAGCCAGCTGGAATTTTGATAAGGACATGTGGAATTTATATATCAATTTGGGGAAAATTGCCATCTTGACAATATTGAGTCTTTTAATACATGTATATCGAATGTCTTTCCATTTATGTCAATCTAATTTAATTTCCCTTAGCAATGTTTTGTAGCTTTCAGTTTACAAGTTCTACACTTCTTTTGTTCAATATATTCCTAAGTATTTGATTGTTGTTGATATTATTGTGAATGGAATTGTTTTCTTAATTTAATTTTTGCATCAGTCATTGAAAGTGTACAGGAATACAATTGGTTTTTGTGTATTAATCTTGTTTATTAGTTGTAGTAGTTTTTGTGGATTCCTTGGGATTTTCTACATATGTGCATACATTCACGTCATCTGCGAATAAAGACAGCTTAACTTCATTTCCAGTTTGGATCCATTTATTTGTTTATTGCCCTATTGCATTAGTTAGAACCTTCAGTACAATGTTTAATAGAAGTAGCAAAAGTAGACACCCTTGCCTTGTTCCTGGTATTAGGGGGAAAACATCCAGTCTTTTATTAAGTATGATGTTAACCATGGGATTTTTGTAGATGCCCTTTATAAGGTTCAGGAAATTCTCTTCTATTCCTTGTTTATTCAGAATTTTTATCATGAATGGGTATTAGATTTTGCCAGATGCTTTTTCTCCATCTGCTGAGATGATCACATATTTTGTCCTTTATTCTATTAATATAGTATATTACATTAATTGACTTTTAGATGTTAAACCAGCCTTGTGTTCCTGAAATGAATTCCATTTGGTTACGGTGTGTATGATCCTTTTTATATATTACTGGATTTGGTTCATTAGCATTTTGTTAAGGAGTTTTGCATCTATGTTCATTAGAGATATTGGTCTGTAGTTTTCTTGTGATAGCCTGGTATAGCTTTGGTATCAGGGTAATACTCACCTTATTGAGTAATTTGGGAAGTGTTCCCTCCTCCTCTATTTCTGAGTTTGTGAAGAATTGGTGTTACTACTTCTTTAAATATTTGATAGAATTCAGGGAAGTCACCTGGGGCCTTTTTGCCCCAGGCCATAGAGTATAAAGAACAGAAGCCTGACTTGAGTTACAACACAAAATCCAGGAAGGCCGAGATTTTTATCTGTTTTCTTCACTTCCATTCCCCAGTGCCTGGCACGTAGTTGATATTCAATAAATATTGAATGAGTGTGAGCAGCGTGCACAACTGGGGCATCTGTGGGGCATCACAGGCAACAGGGAAAAAGGCAGTTTTACTCTGGCATAAAAAGTAGCTCAACGTAGGATATTTCTTAGAGAAATGAATTTGAAAAACATTACATTCCTACAATAAACATTTAATCCCCTTCCATTTAAATATAAAACCAAGTAGCATAAGCTTTATTAAAGTTTATATTAATAGGCTATTCAATAACATATTAAGGTATGTTAATAAGAATAGCTTATCTACTAAATTATGTTTAAAGTTTTCAGAGACAGTGTTATTCTTGGGACACCAAAGGATATTTATAACAGTACGGGGGTATAAACAAACAGATATGGCCTCAGAATTGCCTCTCTGTGCAGTTGGCGTGGCTCTGTCTGATAGGACAGCTGAGTTCTAACCTTTAGGGTCTGGACCATGATATTAGGAAAATGCAGAGACGCTAAGAACTTAACCACCTGGTTTTGCTTTTTTTCCTCCATCTAGTTAGTGCAGAAGAAACTCCAAGCCTCCCAGCCCAGCGAGAGCCTCACGCAGCTGATGGCCAAGGGGGAGAGTGAGGCCCTCTCTCAGATCTTTGCCGACTTGCACCAGCACAACCAGTTCAGGTACGTGACTCAAATCCAGCCAGCATGACATCCCCAGATGGTCTGCGCTGGGAGATCCAGAAACCAAGTTATCTTGGTTAATGGGCACAGGGAAGTGCATGAAGTATTGCCCCTCAGTATCCAGTCTGTGTTCTTGACTCAGGGCAACCTTTTCCTGGTCTCTTTGCCTAATTCTCCTTTTCCGCAAGCATCGTGGGCTTAACCCCAGAGGAGGAATTTTATAAAAAATGAAAAGTAGCTTCTTCAATATTAAATTAGTAACACAGGTGGAAAAGTAAAACCTAATTTCTAAACTAGTTTCTAGTCCTACAGAAAAGTAGTCAAAACATTGTTTAAAATGTCATCATCTATCACTGGGTTCCTTTACCTACTTAACTGGCCTCTGCTTGAACTTTATGGAGCTTCTATGGTCACCTTTTGTTTTTTAATGTTTTCTGGAAAGCTCCCTCATGCAGGCCTGTCTTCTCCATGCCTGAGGAAATGTCCTTACATGTACAGATGACTTAGGGTTGCGTCTTAAGACTGGTTGGTATGAGAGAGACAGAGGTCGAGAGCACTTAGACCACAGGGCACCACGGCCAGAGAGCAAAGATAAAATGGGAACCAGGGTCCTAGTGAACTTGATTTGTGGTGTCAAAGAAAAGGAAGAACAGAAAAAAATTAGTAAATGTCACCAGAATAGAATAACGAGGTGTCAGAGAGAAGGAGATTTTTGTCATAACAGGGACCAGCAACTCAGAGACAGAATTTAAAAAAAGAAAGTTTTATTTGTGAATGCCAGTAATAAACTGAAAACCAGGAGAGCTCAGAGGATGCAATCTCTCATAATGGGTTAGAGCTCACACAACCCTGGGCCCAAGTCACCACTCTGACTATGAGCCCTTGGGGGCATATTGTTTAACTCTGCTGGGCCTCGGTTTTTACACCTATAAAGTGGAAATTGCGGTACTGCCAACCTCAAGCAGATAGTGTCAGGATTAAATGAGCTCACATGAATCAAGTGCTTGGCCCATCCTCAGCAAATTTACAGGAGGATGTAATAAACTCTCAATTAATATTAACTTGTAGGGAATTCCCTGGCGGTCCTGTGGTTAGGACTCTGCGGTCTCACTGCCGAGGGCCCGGGTTCAATCCCTGGTCAGGGAACTAAGATCCCGCAAGCCACACGGCGCGGCCAAAAAAAAAAAATTAGCTTGTATTATTAATTCTAACTTGATCTGGAAGTAGAAAAAGTATTAACACAAGAAACAGACTTGTTAGTTGCCTGCTGTTAAAGAATTTGTACTGGGGTTGTCACTCTGTATATCATACAGAGATCTGTAATGAAGGAAGATGTAAGAAGGTAAGATGTCACATTGTTGAGCTGGAGAGCCCTGGACTCTAATGGAGGAAGATATTTGATATCTAATAGCAAGATATTTTGACTGTCTCAGATTGTTAACTTACAGATTTTCTTTATTACTCTGGGAAGGACGGCTTCTGTTTATACCTCACTGGCCACAATTCAGTCACATGGCCACACCCAGCTGCAAAGGAGGCTGGGAAATGCAGCCTCCATTCCACATAGCCATGGACCCAACACAAAATTAGATGTTCTGCCCCGGAGAGAGAAGGGAAAAGGGCATGCTGGGGACCTACTGGCAATCTCTGGCACAGATAGCTTTTAATATCTCCAGGAGGTCAGAGGAGTCGAAGACCTGAAGGAGAAACATGCACAAGCCAGATAAAAGGTAGAGAAAGCTGTGCAGGGTAAGGGAACAAATGAGGCTTCGCCCTGAGGAAGAAGCTTGGTGAGTGCAGGGAAAGGGAAGGAAGGCCAGTGGGGAAGTGGGGATGGTGGTAGGACGACATACGTAGAAGTGGGCACGGACCAAGCCAGGCAGGGGCTGGGAAGCCATGCGAATGGATTTAGACTTTAAGTGTAATGGGAGCCTTAGCAGCATTTTAAACAGGGAAGTGACGTGATCCCATTTACATTTTAAAAAGGTCACGCTGGCTGTTGCAGTGACAGTGATTTGAAGAGAGGGAGGCTAGGTGTGGAGAGACCAGCCAGGGAGCTATGGCAACCGAGTCTGGGCTGTCATGTGCAAGACGGATCAGAGGGATGTGAGAAACAGGGAACATTGAATTTTTGCTTCCTTATCTCAATAATTGCTTTGTACAGACATTTAGTTTCTTCTCTTTAATTTCTCAGCATGAAGCCCTGAGTGATGATTTTTCTCCTCATTTAGGCAGGTTCTAGTCTGGTTGCAGTTATAGCAGTTTTTGCACATTGGCAGCAACATGCAACGTACAGCAAATAAAATAAATGGCCAAGATGCAGGACCAAACAGATGGAGTCACACCCACTCCACCTCAGCAAAATCAGCAGCCTGGGTTCTGCTGCCCAAACTCCATCCCATCCCACCTCCCCCTTCCCTATTTTTTCTTCTGGTACTTTAATATGCGTCACACCCACCCAATATAGCCACAGCTGGCCTTTTTCACATTTATATCTGCCTCTAAAGCTTTTGTTGCATCAGGAAAAATATAACTAGAAACAAGATTTAAAATGAGAGTTTCATGCTCTATTCTTTTCCTTTTGACTTCCATTTCCTTGATCCTGAAATGGCTGGAGTTCCAGGAGCAGCAGAAAGACAGAGAAAAAAAAGGACAGTCCAGGTAACGGAGGGCACGGGGCACCCTTGTCTCGGAGAATTTTCTGCTCTGCAGATATAGGAGTAAGATTGCCTCTAGCACCCCATCCCAACTTTCCTGGTGCTGTCAGGGTTGCCATCATCCGCCTGTACCTTAGTTTGAGTTCCTCTGGGATCTTTGGCCACCGTAGTCAATTTGGCATCAAATCCTATTAATTCCTTTCTTTCAAATGTTTCTTATATTCTTTACTTCATTTCTACTCCCACAGATCCCACCCTAGTCCACTTTATCACCTCTTGCCTGGACCACGGCAGCAATCTTCTGCTAGTTCATTCATTCATTTATTCATTCAAAAGCATGCACTGAGCACTTGGTAAGCGCCAAACACTGTTGACGGCTTTGGAATCACAGTGAAGAAAGACACAGCACCCCCTTCAAGGGGTTTATAATTTTTGGAGTCAGATGGGTAAATCCCCAAATTACATAACCTCTCCTTCCAGGCAACATTCAAAGCTCAAGCCTGGGGTGCCACAGGAGCACAAAGGCAGGCCTCCCTCACTCCTCCCGGGAAGCTGTCCCAGAAGGCCTGAGGTCTGAGCTGAGTCAGAGAGGATGAGTAAGAGTGGGCTGGCCAAGGCGGATGAGGCGGGGTTTCTAGGAAGAGACACAGAGTCTGTGTGAGACAGCATGACCCATTCTGGAAACAGCAGCCCTGTTCCCTATTTATTTCCGGGTTCTAGTTTACCCCAGATCCACTCATTTTGGCACGGATGATCCTGCATGAACTTTTCCCTCGTACCCATCTCACCTGGTCACTGTCCCCTCCTCAAATGGGAGCCCTCTGACTCCCCCTGTTCTCCAGCCCAAATCTTCTGCTCTGGTCAAACCTCAGCTACCCTTCCCCATGCCTTATTCATCCGCCTCTCCTCCCTTCCTCCTGACGCCACCCTAAATCCTACCTAACCTTTCAGGTCCACTCACGACACCTTCCTGCCCAGACAAATCTCTCCTTGCTCATAACCTCTCTTACACAACGTAATATCCCTAATTGTTTCATAGGCTTAAGTCTTGTTTCTTCAACCAATACTAAATTTTTCTGGTGCCTCTGAATTTCTACAGTGGCAAGCACAGGGCTGGGAACACAATAGGAGCTCAATAAATATTTGTGCACCACACCACTAAGAAATTATTCCTCCAAATTGGCTCAGGAGGCAGCCAGAATATCATGTTATATTTAGAGATTTAGAGGAATGTGTAGATCCCAGGGGAGCTGTGCCAACTTTTATCCAAACCAGGGGTTGCAACTCAAACATCTGCAGGGGGTATAGAGGAGTAAAGAGTCTAAGTATCATAGATATAAGAAATGGCTGGGTTTTCTCTCAACTCTATCATTGGTAAAACAACAGCTGGGCTGACACTTGGTTTCAGCATTGAGGAGACAATAGGGAGTGGTGGGGACAGTGGCATGAAAAAGTGAACGTTTCAATTAAAGCTTCAACTAATTGTTGCCACGCTGCAACACAGGCCTGGGGTTGCCAGATACTCTGATTTTTCAAGAAAAAACAAAAATCTGAATTTTTATATCACATACCCCCCCCCCCACTTCATAAAATACTAAAGTACAGTACAGGCCAACACTTAGTGGGCAAACAAAAGGTATCTGCAAACCAAAGTGAGCCTGGAGGCTGCCAATTCACAAACCCTGTTCTATATGGTAAATAGAGCTGATTGCTGGCCCACGTTTTCTCCAAGTCTAGAAGTGCTTTCTCATATTATGTGACTGCTAATACAATGGTGATTCATTAATGTTTTTCTACATACATTCAAACACAGACACAGACACACACACACACACATACACATACACTCAAAACATACCGCATGAGATTAGAGTTGAAGAAGACAGAAATAGAGAATATTTCAAACTTATTTCTAGGACTTGAGAGAACAGCTAGAATTTCAGACTCATAGGACATCTGTGTCATGGGAACTGTTGTTCCCAAGATGCTCCTAGGCTGATTTCAATTAATCATCCTGGGGTGTCCTCAGGACCCTGTTCTTTCCTTGGAGCTGAAGGAACCCCTCTTTTCTCTCTGGGCCAGGTAGTGTACCCTTTCAGTTTGGAAGCACAGTCACACCCCAGCCTCTTGGAACTTTTGGATGACGAGAGAGAGAGAGAGAGAGAGAGAGCGGGCGCTACATTTGGAAAAGCCAGCGTCCCCAAGCTGACCTGTGTAGTTGAATCTTTCAACTCCCTATCAGTGGGTGGTGTGACCTATCACAGTGCTTCCCAAACTTTCACGTGCAATGATCCCTTGAGGATCTTGTTAATATGCAGATTCTGATTCAGTGGGTCTGGGTGGACCTGAGACTGCATTTTTCACATGCTCTAGGTGATGCCAAGGCTGCTAGGCTGCAAGCCACCCTTTGTGTAGCTGAAGCCAAGTGGACCAGGAACAGGCTCTGGCTTCAGGCCATCTGGGTTCAAGGCCATTGCCAGTTCCGCTAGCTGAATCTCCTAGGGAAATTCACTTGGTTAACCTCTCCAAGCCACGTTGGTTGCCTCCTTTTTCTGGTACTGCCTTGTTCACATGATGTAGTGGTAAAAACACGGGCTCTGTTGCTTGGTTATCTGGCTTTGAATCCTGGCCTTGCCTCCTCATTTTGTGACCACGGGTAAGTGACTTAACCTTGCTGGGCCTCAGAATCCTCATGCATCAAATGGGGACTATGGCAGCACTGACCTCTCGGGGGTTGTTGTGAGTATTAAAAGAGCAAAACGCCTGTAACTGTTTGGAACAGTGCCTGGCCCATAATAAGCACCTCGCAAATGTTGGCTGGACTCTGTGAGAGTGCTCTGTGAATTAAAGTACACAAATGCATTCCCTTTTTGACCTAGAAAAAAAACGTCCCAGTGAAGACTCCATCCCTTGCACCCGTGACCTCAGCTGGAGGGAGTCGTTCACCTATGGAGAGTGGGAAAGAGAGAACCCCTCTGGGCCGCAGCCCCTCTCGCTCCTCAGCACTCTGGCAGCCTCCACCGGGCCCCGGCTGGCACCACTCATAGGTACGGTGATGGGCTTAATCCAGCTGCCTTCCTGGGACAGGCCTGGAATCCTACCTCAGGTCTGGGTTCAGGTCCTAGGGTCCTGGGGGTGATTCCAGGAGGCTGTGGGGTGGGAGTGGGGGGGCCTCTTTCTTTCTTTTTAATTATTATTTTATTTTTTAATAAATTTATTTATTTATTTATTTTTGGCCGCATTGGGTCTTAGTTGCTGCGCGTGGGCTTTCTCTAGTTGCGGTGAGCGGGGGCTACTCTTCGTTGCGGTGTGCGGGCTTCTCATTGTGGTGGCTTCTCTCGTTGTGGACCACGGGCTCTAGACGCTCAGGCTTCAGTAGTTGCGGTGCGCCGACCTCAGTAGTTGTGGCTCGCGGGCTCTAGAGCGCAGCCTCAGTAGTTGTGACGCACGGGCTTTGTTGCTCCGCGGCATGTGGGATCGTCCCAGACCAGGGATTGAACCCGTGTCCCCTGCATTGGCAGGCGGATTCTTAACCACTGCGCCACCAGGGAAGCCCTCAGCCCTCTTTCTTCTTGCCCTGTTCTTCTCTACCTCCAACTGGCCTGAATGAAACCCTGAGTATGGCACCTCCAGAGCCACCAGAGGCCCCTGGGAGTTCCTGCAAGTGGCTCTGAAGGGACAGAGACTAGCAAGACGCTGTCGTCACTAGAACTGCCTTCTCCCTGCAGTGTGGGAGGCATGAGGGTCTGCCTCTGCAGCGGGGTGGGGAGCTCCTTGGGAGCCCCAACCTTCCACTGAGGAGAGTGGGAAGGAGCTAGCGGCCCTAGCTGGGGCCCAGCCCTTATCTTCCCAAGCTCCAAGCCTCATCCATCCATCCATGTATTCATTTAACAATTATTCATTAAGTACTTCCTTTGTGCCTCTGTCTGACCAGAGAGAGATCCTTAAAGAAGGTAGAAGTGGTTATATGTTTTCCAGAGTAAAATATTATCAATAAACCACTAACTCTTACAAGTTACCTGTTATTAATAGTTGACAATTTTAAAAATTAACAGAAGTATCTAGGTGCCCACAGAAGAGCTTTTAAGGCATTATATCTTATTGTAAGTTTTTCTCTCCTACACCTACAGGAAGTTCTATTTGAGCCACCCTTTCACACTGGAGAGAATCTACGCAACCCTCGCCAACGCCACTCTGCAGCATTCAGCTTTCTGAGGGACTCTGTCTGGATGGAGGGGAGGAGAAAGCGGTAACTAAGGAAAAACTAGAACCATCTCACGCTGACAACATAGCCTTTCCCTGGAGAACCACTTGGGAACATGGCTCCTGGATGAGAAGCATTATTCCAGCATCATTCCAGTCCATAACTTCATGTCCTCACCACTGCACATCACCACACCTCACCTCCGTTCCAGCACAAGAAAACGTGCTCTCAGAAGGACCAGAACCACAATGGAGAGAAGGAAGGAAAAGGACCAGGACCAGAGGAGAGGTGGAAGAGAACAAAACGGGGGTGAAGAGGAATGTGGAGGGTGGAAATCAGAGAAGAGGGAAGATGCAGAAAAGTGGTGACAGAAAGTAACAGAAGAGAGGACAAGAGAAGTACACCTCTGAGAGAGGCCTCACCAAGCTTCTATTTATCTAATTTAAAACTTGAAAGTAAGGCCATATACCAAAAGAGATATGTGTTTTCTTCTCTGTTCAGATTCCTCTGGATAAGGATGAGGAGACAGAAATGAATTCCAGCCAAAGGCTTCTCCTTAAATGTCCCTTTTGCCAGTTTCTCTTGTTAGTCTCTCTTTTCTGATTCAAGCTTTAGACCTTCTTCCTTAGTGCATTCCCTAACTTGAACTTGCTAGCCTGGCCCTGCTGTTCCAAATGGCGGTTTGGGTTTGAGGCTGCAGAAAGGTTCCTGCAGGAGGTTGTAAGACAAGGTCTGTGAAGTAGGCAGTTTCTCTTTTGTGTTCAAACTTTCAAAGTTTACTATTGTCTCAGCCCTACAAACACTGGCTCACTTTCTTTTGCATATGACACCCCCTTGAAATGTTGACATATCTTGTTAGTGCTTATTAGAGATTCCAAAGAGAAGAGACACAGGCTCAAAGCACAGGTAAATCAGAGGTTCCAGGCTTGAAGTGTAGGTAAAATCAGGGGTTCACAAATTATAGATCAAGAGAGTCACTAAGGAGGGTCTGCCAGACAGCCCATGGACTGGCCTCTATTTAAAATGCACAATATTTCACATTCAATAAAAACCAGACTATGAGTATTTCAGAAAAGCTACCCAACCTTCTAATTGGAAAGTTTTTTTGGATGTCTTGCTTTGATTTAGGATATCCTAGGAGGGTCTTTTTCTTCACTGAAGTGGTTTTTTTTGGGGGGGGGGCAGTGACAAAATAACTTTTTTTTCAAACTTTTTATTTTATATTGGAGTACAGTTGATTAACAATGTTGTGATAGTTTCAGGTGATCCAGTTATACATATACATGTATCTATTATTTTTCAAATTCTTTTCCCATTTAGGCTGTTACATAATATTGAGCAGAGTTCCCTGTGTTATACAGTAGGTCCTTGTTGGTTATCCATTTTATTTTATTTTTGTTTGTTTGTTTTTTAATAAATTTATTTATTTTTGGCTGTGTTAGGTCTTTGTTGCTCCGCGCGGGCTTTCTCTAGTTGTGGTGAGCGGGGGCTACTCTTCGTTGCGGTGCGCGGGCTTCTCATTGTGGTGGCTTCTTCTGTTGTGGAGCACGGGCTTTAGGCACGTGGGCTTTAGTAGTTGTGGCATGCGGGCTCAGTAGTTGTGGCTCGCGGGCTCTAGAGCACAGGCTCAGTAGCTGTGGAGCACGGGCTTAGTTGCTCTGCAGCATGTGGGATCTTCCTGGACCAGGGATTGAACCTGTGTCCCCTGCATTGGCAGGCGGATTCTTAACCACTGTGCCACCAGGGAAGCCCCAGCTGGCTGGTGGTCCTGGCCATGGGCCCCGCGTCTGCACGGGCGACTCCCCCACAGCGTGGCACGGCTCGGCACCTCCTCAGCATCCTCCTTCCCGCAGCAGAGCCCCAGCAAATGGCTATACATTTTAAATACAGCAGTCTGTACATGTCAATCCCACACTCCCTAACTATCCCTTCCCCCCATTAACTGAAGTGGCTTTCAGACTGAAATGGTTAGAGGGCTAAAAAGTAAGTTCCTGGACCATCATCAGTCTTGCCAAGGATGTGTTATGTCCTAATTCTTGGTGCTTTCAATATCCACTCAGATGATCCTCCCCATACCCTGGTCGCTGTTACTGTCCTTCACCCTCCTCAGCCACTGACCCCCCTGATTTTACCCTAGAGTTTGTCATTAATAACTGCACCCCACCCCATTATTCCTACTCTCCAACTATACCATCTCCTATATTTCCCTGAGTTCAATAATCCTTCAACCCCACCAATCCTGCAATTTCTTGCTCCTTCTGGGTTTTCACTATCCCTCACTCTCCTCACATCCTCAGTCCCTTCCCCTCCAGCCTAGATTTCAGAATCCATCCTGAATATTATCACTCCCTTGCAAGTACCCTCAGCACCTTTGTGTCTCTTCCACTTTATTCTACTCACTGACCAAGTCCAACTCTCCACCAACTGCACCATGCCACTAAACTTGCCTGGAGAAAAACCACATGACATACTAACCATTTTCACCTCAAAGTCATCATCTCAGGCCTCAAGAGGGTCCTTAATGTTGCCTGGAGATCATACTATGTTCCCCTCATATGTTCTCTCTGTTGAATGGCTATTTCACATCTTCTCCCTCTTTAAACCCCCCACTGCCTCCTGATGACCCAGCTTCCCATTTCACTGAGAACATAGAAGCAACTGAAAGAGAACTCCAAGTTCTCACCACGATGCCTACCACTTACCTGGAATCGGACCAGCAGATCGAGTTTCTCTCCTTATTAATATAGAAGAACTGTCTCACTCTAAGCAAAGTCCAACTCTTCCCATTTTGTACTGGATCCCATCCCATCTCCCCTACTCAAGGACATTGCTCCAGCAACTCTCCCTTCTCCCTACATCATCAGTTTGATTCTCTCTCGTAGGTCCTTCCCATCAGTAACAAACATGCTGGTATTTCTCCGAAACATAACTGTTATTTCTTCCATTTAAAAACATAACAAAATAAAACAAAACCTCTCTTGGCCCCTCTGCCCACTCTCCTCCCCTATATAGTAAACTCCCTGAAAGGGTTTCCAACATCTTGCTTCGCATTCTCTCTCTAACCCCTCCACTACACCACCAAACCTGATCTTCACATTGCTAAAGCCAATGGTCAATCTGTCCTCACCTCACTTTTAGCACGTAACATACGTGATCTCTCCTGGAAACACTTCCTTCACTTGGCTTCTAGAACACTATGCTCTCCTCCTCCCTCACTGGCTTTTCTCCTCAGTTTCCTTTGCTACTTCATTCTCATCAACACCCCCACCACCACCACCATCTCCAAACACTAGAAATTTCCAGGACTCAGTCTTGGGTCTCTTCTAATCAAAACACATGGTTTTATACCACACATAAACCAATTACTCCCAAATTTTATCTCTAGTCCAGACACTGTGAGCTCCAACTGCCTATTTGACATCTCCATTTGAATATCTAATAGGCATCTCAATATGTCCAAAACTAATCTCTCAATAGTATCCCTCAAGATTTGCTCCCCACAAGTTCTTTTCTATCCTAGTAAATGCAGCTCCATTTTTTTACTTGCTCAAAACCTTGCGGTCATCCTTGACTCCTCTCTCTCCACCCCATTTCCAACCCATCAGGAAACCCTTTTAAACTATTGATACTTTCAAGATATATGCACAATCTGACACTTCTTACTATTTCTACTGTTACTACCTTGGACGAAGCCATCATCACCTGGATTGTTGCAAAAGCCTCCTAAGTGGGTTGCTTGTTTCTAATGTTAACCTTCTCAATCTAATGTGACCCTTTTAAAATCTTAGGTCATGTCACTTCTCTGCTCCAATGAGAACTGGAAACCTTCCAATGGCTTCCCATGGCTTCCCATCTGTATTAGTTAAGGTAATGCTACCTCTGTAAGAGATAAACCCTGATATATCAATGGCATAAAATAACCAACAGAAGTTCATTTCTCACACACAGAAAAGTCCAAAAAGGGTGATCCTGTTCATGGAGTGGCTCTTTAACAGGACCCTGGGCTCCTTCTATCTTGTGACTTGCTATCTGCACTACACGGTTTCCAGGGTTGCCACAGAAAGAGAAAGAGCTTGGAGAATGGCATGTGGCAGGTTTGCATGGCCAGTACTGGAAGTAGTGGACATCACTTCTGCCTCTCTTCCCTTGGCCAGAGCTCAGTCACATGGCCATGCTGTAAGGGGGGCTGGGAAATATAGTCTAGCTGTGTCACAGGATGAAGAAGAAACAGTTTGGTAAATAGTTAGCCAGTCTCTTCTACATCACTTCATTCATAATAGCAGCTAAAGTCCTTACAATGGCCTAAAGGCCCTGCATGGTGTCCCTCTCCCCTTTACCTCCATCCCTGCTACTACCTCCCTGACCTCATGTCCTCTCCTCTCCTCAATTACTGTACCCAGCCACCCTGACTTCCTGCTGCTGCTCAAACACTCCAGCAGGCTTCAGCTCAGGGCCTTTGCCCTTGCTGTTCCCTTTCCCCGGGATGTTCTTCACCACCTTCAGATGTTCACTCACATGTCATCCTCTTCATAAGCCGTCCCTGGCCACCCTCTCAAAGACAGCAACACCACTCCTGATAGTCCTGACACCCATTTTTCTCCTTTCCTGCCTTATATTATTCCGTGGTACCTATCACCACTTCTCATTCTGTATATTTTGCTTTTTTATCTTGTTTATTGGCTGCATACCAGAATATGAGCACCATGAGAGAGTTTGTTCCATTGTGTTCACTGCTGTATCCCCAGTGCCTAGAACAGTGTCTTGCATACAGGAAACAATACATTCATTTGTGGAGTGAATGTTCAGTAGCACCACATGAGCAGAGTTGGGATGCTTGAAGAACATCATCAGCCTTTTGAGGCTGACATCACTATACCTGCCATAAACAGTCCTTCAGTGCTTCTCTCAGAGACAGAATCCACAGTTAGATGGGCCTTTGGTACAGCTATGGTGACACTTCTTATGTGTGTCAGCCCTCATGTCCTTTTCCTCCTCTGCTTTCTTTCTAACCCTTGGGCTCCCATGAGGCCTAATCTGTTTTTCTCTCCTCAGAAAGCTCATTGGTTCTCATGGCTCCACCAGCTGCTGCCTGGCCAGTGACCCTAAGTATCTCCTCCAGCCTATTGGTTCTTTCTTTTTCGATGTTCTGCCATCACCTTAGACTCATCATGTCTTGAACTCAACTCAGTTCCCCCGTCCTCCACTCATCTAGCTCATTCTCCCAGTTTCCTACGATTACAGCTTTAAATTTTTGAGTGTTCCTTCTTCATTTCCTTCTTCCAAGCAGTCACTGAGTCCAGGAAATTGTTGTTCCCACTTTTTAAAATTCCCTTGTATAGAAGTGTTCATTTGCATTTCTCTTGCTTTGCCTAGACCAAGCCCTCATCCACAGGGAATTTCAGGGTTGACAGTCCCCATCTCTGGCAGAGTCCCACTACCTTATCCAGCCTCTTCTAGGACACTTCCAGGATGGTGGCTCTGCCACTAGGCTGCAGGTCCTTGAGGGCAGGGACCATGTCCTATTCTTTGTGGGTTCACCAGCACCTAGTGCAGTGCCTGACTTCAAGGAGGCATTTTCAAAATAGTTTTTTAAATATCTCCTGATGCAACCTATTCTATTATAGTTAACCCCTATTAGGAGATGCACCTCCCTGAAAGAACACTTTCAACCTCACAAAGGTACAAGCTTAGAAATCTTCAGAAGAAGACCCACAATTCCCACTGCCTTCAGCTCAGGCTCCTCAGAGCACAGGCTCCCCCCTCCCCCCCTTTTTTTTACCTCCCTCATCCCCTACCTGACCTAAGCAGTTACCTCCTACTCTGTCCCCTGCTTGCCCTTGTTCCTGTTATTCCTTTTGCTGAATAGGGCATTCAGGAGTTTCTTAGTCTAGCCTGAGTCACACCTTCTTAGGAAGCCCTCTCTGGTTGCCACCAAGGGTCAGGGCCACAACTTTGAATTCACACTGGTTGTCAACCTCTCATCTTGATGTTTAAAAACTGAGTTGCTTTGTATTTAACTATCTCATGAGCATACCACGTGTCTCAACTGGATTTTAAACTATAGAGGCTTTATGAGCTAAGAACACAGGTTTATAGTCCATTGACATTGCAAACATAGTAGCCCTTATTTAACTTTAATTTCATGACTTGAAAATGAATGAATAAGTTAATAATTTCCTGTGTTCCTCTTCAGTCAGGGACATTCTTTGGGTTCCACCCATTCAGTTCACTTAACATTATTAGGCATTTACTTTGAACTGGGCAGTAAGCTCAAAGCTGTAGGTACAAAGATGAATAAAGGCAGATCTCTCCCCTGGAGCTTAGTCTGGAGGAGGACAAATGGATAAGCAGCATTATATAGCAAAATTTGGCAAAGTGTACCAAAGATGCAAAGTGCTATGAAGGTAAATAAGGGAGGAATTACTATGCCTAGTGAGGTCAGTAAAGGCTTCTAGAGCTAACATCTAAACCGTGATTTCTGTGAACCGGGACTTCTATTGTCATTCACATTCACAAGGCAGAGAATCTGGAAAACGCCCTCACTCCTGGTTGATAATGAAAGACTATGGAGATGTGAAAGGGCGGGCAGTTAGGAAACACCGAGATGGTGGTGGCCCGAGCGCGACACGCGAGAAGTGGTGGGAGATGAAGCCGGAGCCAGCGACTGAAATCCTGTACGGTGCCCCATTTAGGCGGCAGAGCTGAAGGGAAAGGAGGGGGTGGGATTATTCAATATATCAATAGTTGGCGACTGATAGAGTCGGATTAATTCGGCCCTGGGTTCTTGTGGGCATGAAGATAATTAGGATAATTTAAGAAGCCCTATGGAGGCCGAGTCAAGCGCTGCGAACCAGGACGTGGCGGTCGGACAGCCGCGCCCACACGCCCCCTCGGAGTAAGGGGCTGGGGCCCGCCAACCCCACAAGGCCAGGGACGAGAGTTGGGAGAGAACCCTGTCCACGTAACTCGGCGCGCTCGCGGGGACGTGGCGCTTTCCAGCCAATCCGGACCACGAGACCGCAGGGCCAATGGCTGTCCGGGGAAGCTGTGCGTCCGCGGCGGGTTTGTTGGTGATTGGTCCGGAGGCTGCCGGCGTGGAAGACAGCAGCGGGGCGCGGAACCGCTTCCGGTTGGGCGGTGCTTGCGCGCCAGAGCGGAGCCGGTGGGTGAGCTGTAGCCGCGGCATCCTGAGCAGTGGGCGCAACGGGGAGAGGTAAGTACCACCGTGCACTTCCCTCCGCCGCTGCCTCCCCCTTGTTCACTTTCTTTTTGTCCTCTGGGCTTCGCTCCCGGCGCGGCAGGGCCTCCTTGTCTCAGGGCCTCTGTTTCTGCCAGCTCGGGGTTCCGGGGCCTGAGGCTGCTCGCGACTGCCCGACCCTCGGTGCGCAGCCTGGGTCGGAGGCCGCCGCTCGCCTTCCCTTGCGCTCTGGGAAGGGGCCTGGGTCCCTCCGAACTCCGGCTCCCGGCTTTGCGTCCTGTGGGGTACAGTTTCGTGCCTGGCTTGCCACGTCCTCTGGCCCTGGGCCCCGCCAGTCACCAAGCCCCTCGTCCGAAAAGGTCACTCTTGTTTATCTCCTGAAGGTCGGAGTGCAGTCAGATAGCGTTATTGTTACAGCTCCCTGCCACTTCCCACACTTGGGCCTGCTTGTGTCCACCAGCTCCGCCGCAGGGCCACATCCCGAGAGGACATCTGCATCTGCCAAGAAGGTCGTGTTCGCTGACTTTGAGGGTGTAGAAACAAGGGGGAAGAAAGCATGAAGACACTATGTGATTTTTTTTTTTTTAACTCTCTCTAATTTTAAAGAAAAGACGGAATATTTCGAGCTTCATGTTTGGCCGCATGCTTCGGTCAGCGAAGGAAAGTAGTTTTAAAAGCTTCATTAAAGGGTTGTATCTTTACCTTGTTTTGTTGCTTCTAGCTCCAGACCCTAGTTCTGATTTTTGGCATGCTGTGTTCATCAATAAACTTAATTCCCTACAGCTGCCCTGATTAAGAGTCGTGTGATTTGCAGTTCCAAAAGCTGCTTTTGCATCAAGGCAAAAAGCTCCCTGGGTCTCCTGCTAAAACTTCAAGGCCTTTGATCTGAATTCCTAAGTGTACAAAGTCCCAGAATAGTGTCTTTGAGAGTTGAATTACATTCACTTCCTGGCATGAACCATAAAGTCTACGTTAATGAGTCAGGAATAAGGTTGCTTCTAATTTGTTTTTGTAGCTTGGAGGTAGAGAACCGTGGAATTTCTGATAAATTATTCTTTGCCATAGAATGGGACTTGACACAAGACAAATGCATGTTTGACCTCATTCAGTAGATTTAGTTAACCGGGTACCCAGCGGTGGTCATCATTGAAGAATTTATGTATTGTACTACAAATGAGGGTCCAGAGGTAACCTGTAAATTGTATTTGTGTGGCGAGAGATCTGAGTTTACCTGGGCCTAATCTGAGATTTACAGGGATTCAGCGGTCTCCAATGGGATTCTTTTGAGAATCACAACTGGGAGAAACACGAGCTAACAGAGATGAATGGAGTGTGCCTGAGTGGATAGTACTCAGATACAGCTTTGAAATCAACTCTTAATCATCACTGTTAATATAATAGTTTGCTTCCATTCATCCATTGATGTGTCCAAAGATACTTAATGGCATTTTATGTACATTGCACCAGTACTGGAGATCAGTACACTGATTTTAACACACATTTTCTCTGCGTGTGGCACACGCATGATGTAGCCAGGGATAGCCATTGGAGATGCTTGCTAGACCGTAAGGTCCTAGTTCCCTGTCTTTATGAACTCTTAAATATGGATGTCGTTGATGCTGTGATTTATGTATTAGAGTTAAGACAGCTGAAATAACACTTTTCTTGTTGCTGGCTGATGGCCAGATCCGGTAAGGGGAATTGGGGGTTGGGGAGCACTGGCAGCTGGCAGGAACTGTGTTGCTCCCAAGTACCGTCCAACTAATCCAATAAAATGTTTTGGTGTACAGAAAGTGCAAGACACTGTGTTAAGGACTGTAGAGGGGAATCAATCTATATTAGCTGAGATCCCTGCCTTCCAAAAATGTACATCTACAGAGGAGCTAAGGAGACAACTTAGGATAGCCTATGATCATTATTGTGGAATGGTACAAACAAGTCTTATAAAAGTTTAGAGGAATGTGTGCAGATCACTTCCAGCTGGAGTGATCATAGTAGGTAGGTCTTTTCATCTAGGATTTTAAAATTATATTTATTTACATTTGGCACTAAAGCAAGGATTCCCAAGCATTTTATGCATGTTACACATGCACAGCAAATTACAACTAGAAACCAAAACTCTTGTCACTACATTTTCATAGTATTCCTATAGTAATTAATTATGTATTGAAATTTCATCTGCCAAAAGGAAACTGTGATTCTCCCAGAGTTTCTAAGAACTTAGTTCTTAAAGGAAATTTTCTTTACTCTGTAGCAAGAAAAATTTTAAGTTTATACTGGGTTGCTTTGGTTATAGAACTAATGAAACCTGGGTAATAGTTTGTCATTTCAAAGCTTTTCTTCTACAGCCAAAGTTTGCACTTTTATATACTCAACTAATAAATGTATGCTTTCAGTCACACAAATAATTACAATATATTAATGAACTAGAATGAATTAGAATATATTAATGTAAATTTGTTCCATCGATCACTAGAGAAATGTGGAATAAATGGTTTGTCATTATCATAACTTTTATCAAATCATGAAGGGTGACATTATTACTTTAATATGATAATCCATTGGTGGTACTTGTACTAAAGTCTGTAAGTGAAGAAGGTCAGGTAGATAACCAGATACCTTTAATTCCTAGGCTTTATAACCTGAGCCTTAGTATAGTTAAATTGCTGTCAGGCTCTTGCCCTCAATCCCCAATTGAAGTAGACACTTAAGTATTGAGATTCTGCTTTTGCTGCACTATAGAGGAATGCCTTTTTTTCTCCCCCCCCCCGCCCCGCCCCCTAAATATCCAACTCACAGAATTGGAATTTTACCACCACACCCATTTCTCCCACTATTAACATTGAGCAGTGGGTCTTTGGTCAACCAGAATAACTGTGGGGTCAGCCACTGTTAACGTTCTTGAGAAGTTGAATTTAATCCAGACATCTAAATTCCCCTGAAAAAACTTACTTTTAAGTGTTCTGTGACCAATGGATTTTTATAAAAAATGATTGGGAAGGAGGGGAGAAATGGCATGAATTTAGAGCTGTCAAGGAAATTTTTGAATGGATAAAACTAATTCTTAAGGCTTATCATTGTTTTTGAAAGAAATTCAAGTCTATGCTGTTACCTTTTTTTCCTTATAAATTAATTCATGAAAATAACTTTGCAGGAGACCGTTATTGGTGACGTGCTGCAAAAGTATGATAGTAACTTGATACCTTTTCTGTTCTAGCCCTTTATTTGTGTCTCTAACATTGCGTGATGCAATAGAAGTATAATACAAGCCACATATGTAACTTTAGATTTACAGGTGAATATTTTAAACATGTGAAATTAATAATTTATTTAATCCAATACATACAAAAATACCATTCTTTTGACATAAAGTGTAACACACCACTTCTTTTTTTTTTTAATTTATTTATTTTTTATTTTCATTTTTGGCTGTGTTGGGTCTCTGTTGCTGCACGCGGGCTTTCTCTAGTTGCGGTGAGTGGGGGCCACTCTTCATTGCGGTGCGCGGGCTTCTCATTGCGGTGGCTTCTCTCGTTGCGGAGCACGGGCTCTAGGCGCGCGGATTTAGTTGCTCTGCAGCATGTGGGATCTTCCCGGGCCAGGGCTTGAACCCGTGTCCCCTGCATTGGCAGGCGGATTCTTAACCACTGCGCCACCAGGGAAGCCCCACACCACTTCTTCTTCTTTTTTTTTTTTTTTTAATTTTTAATTTATTTATTTATTTATTTATGGCTGTGTTGGGTCTTCGTTTCTGTGCAAGGGCTTTCTCTAGTTGTGGCAAGCGGGGGCCACTCTTCATCGCGGTGCACGGGCCTCTCACTATCGCGGCCTCTCTTGTTGCGGAGCACAGGCTCCAGATGCGTAGGCTCAGTAATTGTGGCTCACGGGCCTAGTTGCTCCGCGGTATGTGGGATCTTCCCAGACCAGGGCCCGAACCCGTGTCCCCTGCATTGGCAGGCAGACTCCCAACCACTGCGCCACCAGGGAAGCCCCACACCACTTCTTAATTCACACTAGCCACATTTCAACTGCTTGGTAGCCACATGTAGCTAGTAGCTCTTGTCCTGGACAGTGCAGGTCTAGTTTTCTGTTTGTTTAAGAAAAAATATTAAATGTTAGCCTTGGTGAGGGAGGGACAGAATTTGAGGAAGAGAAACTTATAGGTCATTTGAGAAATGGGAGATGGGGAGATGCATTTTTCACAACCATTGATTTACCTTTAGATCACATGGTAAGTTCACAGGCCTTCCTCAGAAAAGAAAAAAAATCTCAAATAACTTAACCCTACCTGAAAGAATTAGAAAAAGAAGAACAAACAAAACCTAAAGTCAGCAGAAAGAGGAAATAATAAAGATCAGAGAGGAAAGAGAGATTTAAAAAACAGTAGAAAAAATCAACAAAACCTAGAGCTGGTTCTTTGAAAGGGTAAACAAAATTGACAAACCTGTGGCCAGACTCACCTAGACCATGTGGTAAAAACTCATACAACCAAGTCCTTCATTTATGTAGTATATTATGTTTTCCTAATGTTCTGTTATCCATTGATGAATAGCTTTCATGACGGAGAAAGAGAAGGGTCTTAGCTTTCTATTATTTGGTTTCCATTTGATTGAAAAGAGAAATATGCTTCAGAAATAACTGCACTAATGTAGTTCTTCAGATGCCTTGTGTAAGAAGTTGTTTTATACTCCTTCTCCCATTGTTCCACATTATATATCCTTTGTCTTGGGAGATATCCTTTGTTTCTATTTGGACATTTTTATGTGTACACGGATTTAGATAAATTTAGTAGTCTCTTTTTTTAGTGTCTATATTCATAAAACAAGGGGCCTTTTGTTAGTTTCTAATAGCCAGGAGTTGATATATTATATGTGGGCACAAAGTGCATAGTTTTTAAAACTTACTAAAGTGCAGATTTTTCATTGCCCGCTGCAGAGAGATAAAGGTAGGACCATTGCTTTGTCCAGCAGGTGGTCCTTGATGACCTTTTTAGGCAGTTTCATCAGTAGTGATAGAAACCCAGATTTCAGGGTGACAGTAGGTGGTGAGGAAGCAGAGACAGCAGTTTCTAGAGACCGTATGGGTGAAGGAAAGGGAAGAGCATGCTTGAAGGAATAACGGGGTCTGAGAAAGACTGATTTTGGATTATGAAGACCTGAGAAGTATTGATTGACAGAATGGAGGAACCTGTGGAGGGGCAGGATTGAAAGTTTAATTGAGAAGGGAAAGGATAGAGAGATGGATAAATGATAAAGCTGAATCACTTGGCTTTTATTCTGAAATTCTTCTTTTATCACTGTATCAAGATGTTACACCTCAATCTGAAATGTAGTTTTCCCTCTAAATCACAGTGAATCAATCTGTTACATTTCTTTATGTTACACAGTATCAAAACTTTACACAGTATCCTTCCCAGGCCCTGATAGTGTTAGTGGGCTTAAACATTAATTCATATTATAACATTTGGGGTTTGCAGAAGTTGTCAGAGTGTTATGCAAGAGTTGTTAGAGTATTATTCTGGGGATGTAATTAGTCATTTATAAAATTTTCCTACATGGGAAGCCCCCTTGTTAATAGACATAAGGAAAATCCTCTGTTGCAGTGACTCTTGATTTTACTTGATTCTGTAAGCCTCTAACATTATAGATATTATTTGGATATATCACAAAATAACAACATAAAACTCATTCCTTATCTCTCTAAAGGATTTTATTTGTCTAAAGAATTATTTGTAGTTTGAAATGAAAGTTTCATTTTGTCCTAAAATAAAGGCATACTGTGATGTTTGAGAGAGCCACTGAATCTGATTTTCTCTTTACTGTTCCACTGATCTGATTGATTAGATTCAATTATTGAAGAGTGGGCTGGAGTGTTATTCTCCTAGGGGAGTGTTATTTTACTTTATAAAATAGGGTTTGTGTCTTAAGAATAAATGTGTGTTTTTCCTTCAATCTCCTTTTCCAATCTGGAGAAATGGCTTGAAAATGTTTGCTTTGCTACCTAAAAATGCAAAGAATTTTTGTGCTGTTGTTTAGAAAGTAATACACATAAAAAGATAATACACATGACTGTGTGCTCATTTACAAAAAATAAGACAACACAGCAGTACAGTAGTGAAGTTCACTCCACACGAACCTTACCACCCCACCCCCATGTCTTCTCCCTTCAGCCTAGGGGTTATTGCTGTTTACAGATAGATGTTTATCCTTCCACACCATTTTCGTGTATATATGTTATATTTTATACAAATGTAAACAAGCTGGGGAGGTTGTTGGATTTTGCTTTTTATATAAATGAGATCTTGACATTGTTTTACAACATGCTTTCTTATTTTTGTTTTTGTTCACTGAACATATCTTGGTGCCTTGTCAGTTTCAGTGTGAATAGGTCAGCTTCATTCTTAAACTGTGTTGTGTTCCACAATATAGATTTAATATGTACTTACCACTACTTTGGTTTAGTTCATTTTCCTTTTTTTTTTAAAATCATTATAAACTATTATCATTGAACATCTGAATTGAAACATCTTTGTATACAAATTTGGGTATTTTGATGGGATAGCACGAAACAACATTGATAAACTTTCAGAAGCATAGCCAAGTCCTAACATTGGTGAACAGCTTAAGAATAGTACCACCTTCTTCCCCTTTCTCTGTGGGTCTTATGGCAGTGCTGCCACATTGTTTCCTCTAATGGGTTTTCATCTGTATTAACAACTGTCCAGCAAAATTACCGTTTTTGTGTGTTTTTGAAATGGGCTCTTGGGGAAGTGACTGCCTCCCATTATCTCCTTAGCTAACATTTCTGTTTGTCTTTTTGGCATTGTCCTAGTTACTCTGGAACACTTTCTACTCTCTATTGATGTATCCTTCTCTGCCATTTCTGGACCTCCCCACTTAGCTGCTTTCCTATTGATCACAAATAGTGCCTTTGTATGCCCTTTTACAGCCTGAAAGTTGCTCAAGGAGACCTCAGGTTGTGCCTTTGTATAATCAGCTAAATTGTGTTAGCATTAAACATATTCCTCTATTTGCTTTCCTTCCACTTTTAAGGAATTTTTATGTAACGTAACGCGCTCACCGTTAGCTGTGCTAAGCATTTTTTAGTTTATTAAATCCAAAATGCTTTGTAAATCCAAGCAAATACAATGTAACTTCTTTTAGTTACTATTTGGGGGTTACAAGGAGATGGATACATTAAAATATGTCTAATTTATTGGCGTATTTGATTTCTTTATCCCTTGACACAATTCACTTTCTTCCTTCTAATTCCCAAAACTTTGAGGCAGGATCAGATACATGCAGTTTCTTCATATTAAGTGTACTCTCAAGTCATATTTCTTAAGATATTATTATGGCCATTTGAGAATTTGTTTAGAATACTGGTTCTCAACTTGGCTGCCTTTTTAAAATATTTATGGTTAAGGGGGGGGGTTCAGTGGTCATTTATAAAAACTCCCTGGGTGATTTTAGGGTACAGTCTAGGTTGAGATCACTGAGTTAGAAGCAATGCTGAAAGAATTTTTTTTTTTTTTTTTTAATTTATTATTTATGGCTGTGTTGGGTCTTCGTCTCTGTGCGAGGGCTTTCTCTAGCCGCGGCGAGCGGGGGCCACTCCTCATCGCGGTGCGCGGGCCTCCCACCATCGCGGCCTCTCCCGTTGCGGAGCACAGGCTCCAGACACGCAGGCCCAGCAATTGTGGCTCACGGGCCCAGCCGCTCCGCGGCACGCGGGATCCTCCCAGACCAGGGCCCGAACCCGTGTCCCCCGCACTGGCAGGCTGACTCCCAACCACTGCGCCACCAGGGAAGCCCTGAAAGAATTTTTATAATTAAAAAAAAATTATATATAAAATATGAGCCTTAGATTAGATAGTTCCACTGGTGACATCCTGGGGAAGGTGAAGCCTGTGGCTAATCTGCAGATTAGGACAAGATAATGCATTTAACTTTCATGTGATGCTGTGTCCCTCTGTACTGTAGCCTTGTATTAGTTTCCTAGGGCTGCTGTAACAAATTACCATAAACTACATTGCTTAAAAGAACAGAAATTTATTCTCTTACAGTTCTAGAGGCTAGAAGTTAGAAATCAGAGTGTCAGTAGGGGCATGCTCTCTGAAGGCCCTAAGGGAGGATCCTTCCTTGCCTCTTCCTAGCTTCTGGTGGTTGCCAGCAATCACTGACGTTCCTTGGCTCGTAGATGATCACTCTAATCTTTGCCTCTTTCATAATGTGGCATTCTCTTCTCTGTGTCTGTATCCAAATTTCCCTCCTTTTATAAAGACACCAGCCATTGTATTAGAGCCCATCCTACTTGATTACATCTGCAAAGATCCTATTTCCAAATAAGGTCACATTCACAGGTGCAGGGCTTAGGACTTCAGCATATCTTTTGAGGGGGGACACAGTTCAACCTACAACAGGCCTCATGCCCAGTAACCACCTACCCATCCACTAAGGGAGTGACTGGTCATAAGAAGAAATGAGTAAGTGATAATATGAAATTATAAAAGTTTATACTCACCACAGGGGGAGAAGCCCTCAGAATCTGTGTTCTACTGATAAAGGATTAGTTAAAATATGAAAGCCTCGGAAACTCTTTCCCCTTGATTTTTTTATTTTTTATTTTATTTTATTTTTTTGGCCATACTGCACGGCATGCAGGATCTTAGTTCCCCACCAGCGATCGAACCCATGCCCCCTGCAAGTGGCAGCATGGAGTCTTAACCACTGGACCGCCAGGGATGTCCCCCCTTGATTGATTGATTGATTGATTGATTGATTGATTGATTTATATTTGGCGGTGTTGGGTCTTCGTTACTGTGCACGGGCTTTCTCTAGTTGTGGCGAGCAGGGGCTACTCTTCATTGTGGTGCGCGGGCTTCTCATTGTGGTGGCTTCTCTTGTTGGGGAGCATGGGCTCTAGGAGCGCGAGCTTCAGTAGTTGTGGCTCGCGGGCTCTAGAGCGCAGGCTCAGTAGTTGTGGCGCATGGGCTTAGTTGCTCTATGGCATGTGGGATCTTCCCGGAGCAGGGCTCGAACCCGTGTCCCCTGCATTGACAGGCAGATTCTTAACCACTGCACCACCAGGGAAATCTTCCCCCTCTCCCGCCTTGATTTTTTTTTTTTTTTTTAATTTTTATTGGGGTGTGGTTGATTTGCAATGTTGTGTAGGTTTCAGGTGTACAGCAAAGTGAATCTGTTATACATATACATATATACACTCTTTTTTTACATTCTTTTCCCATATACCGCCTTGATTTTTAATTTTAAAGTTTTCTCTAAAACCTTAATCTCTCTGGACAGTACCATAGGTTATCTGTCAAGAGTTCTAAACAGTTTCTATCCTGCAGCTTCTCTGTGATTTTTTGTCACTGTTTTCGATAAGATGTTCCAGCCTTGTGCTTGTTCATCAGAATCACCTGTGACTGCAGAGATTCTGAACGTACAGTGTAGAGCTGGGGAATCTGTACTTTGGACAGTATTCCAGGTGGTCCTTATACCTGGGTAGGTTTGGGAAACACAAGTATACAGAATGATAAGGCAGTTATCCATCACTGTACCATCTCAGTGGTTTGATGTTTGAAGGTGATCATTGGTTCTTATCTGACAACCATCAGAATCACCTGGAAACCATTTAAAACTACAAATGCTTGGGTTCAGCCTCAGAGATTCTAATTCAGTAGGGGAAACTTTTTTTTTTTTTTAATAAAGCTTCCTAGGTGATTCTAATAACCAGCCATGTTTGAAGACCAGACCACTGATATAATAACAAAAGTAAAGTATTTGGAGTCAGTAGGTCTGGATTTAAATCTTGGTCCTTTCACTTTTAAATCTTAGGAACTTGGGCAAAAGGAGTAAAGTTCTACTTTGGTGTGTTTGAAGTGAGACCACTTACAAGGTGGATGTTCCTAGTAATTCCTTGTTCCTATAATTCCTTGTCAGCCTACAGTCAGATGAGGAGAACTGGTGAATATTTCTCAGAGTAAAACTGGGAAGTCTGATATTCTACCATACTTTTTTTTATGGATTAAGTAATAACATTTGGGATAATATCAAATTAATATCGTAACTGGGTGTGAGCTTTTAATTTCTTGTTTCATTATCAAGCATACTGCTTCCTGAATGAACTACCTTTCTTTTTTCTTTAAGATCTGATTATCATGGACCTGCGACAGTTCCTTACATGCCTGTCCCTGTGCACAGCCTTTGCCTTGAGCAAGCCCACGGAAAAGAAGGACCGTGTACACCATGAGCCTCAGCTCAGTGACAAAGTTCACAATGATGCTCAGAGTTTTGATTATGACCATGATGCCTTCTTGGGTGCTGAAGAAGCAAAAACCTTTGATCAGCTGACGCCAGAAGAGAGCAAGGAAAGACTTGGGTAAGGTGCCAGCTCTCAGGGGGTTAGTTAGAATAATGACATTTCTTTATAAATCAACTCATTCCTTTTTTCTCTTTTGGCTCAGTCACTCAGTAAAGCTGTATTGAACTACATCTTCTGAAAACTAACCACAGAATTGCTACCACTAAAATTTAATTAAGCACTTTCCTGCATTTCTCCTTTGAATAACAGTTTTTACCTCATTCTACAAAGCAAAGTCATTTATGCATAAAATTGCCAGATACTATAGGACTCAGCTTAAACTGCATCATCTTGACCCCAAAGGAACATTACATGGGGGTTTTCTCAACCCTGTTGCTTTTAACTTTTAAAAACTATCTGTGACCTATTTATTACTGACCATGCCAAGTCTTTGAGTGGATAATAAACTGCAAATTAGACTCCTGTACTGACTAATTTCTGTAGAGTTTATGGTTTCCAAGGATGTCCTTCACCCTCTTTGGTTTCATTGTCAGATATTTGCTTAATCAAAAACAAAACCAAACCAACCTTGCTTTTTTTTTTTAATGTGGACCATTTTTAAAGTCTTTATTGAATTTGTTACAATAGTGCTTCTGTTTTATGTTTTGGTTTTTTGGCCGTGAGGCATGTAGGATCTTAGCTCCCTGACCAGGAATCGAGCCTGCACCCCCTGCATTGGAAGGCGATGTCTTAACCACTGGACCTCCGGGGAAGTCCCTCAACCTTGCCTTTTAGAAGGTTGTAATAAGCAGTGGTCTTAGTGTCAGAGTATGTGTTGCTATTTCAGTAACAGCTGGACCATAGTCAGGTTCTGTGGCTCTCTCAGCAGGCATCTTTTTATTTAAAGAGTTGATTTGGTAGAATTCCAGTTGATTATTTCTGAGGATCTGAGAATGTCTTTTTTTAGCTCTTTCAAAGCCTTGCTTTTTAAGGAAATGCAGGTTAATTTAGTGAACATTTTCTCCTCAATGAAAGGCTACCATTGGTGTAACTTTCCGAACTAGATTCAAGAGATTTGTCTGAAAAGTTGTACCACATAGGAATTTCCAAAAATATTTTGCCCATGGATACTGCTGTGATTAGAAGACATTATAGGACTTGCTTTGGGTGGCACTTCAAAATAAATTTATTCTTTCAACGGGTTTTCTGCTAACTGAAGGATATAATATTTTATTCTTAAACACTCACAGAAACAATCAAAAGATTTTGCTGTGTAGAATGAGAAACTCCTAAAACATTTGAAAGTAGATAGAGAAAACAGAAATTTATCAAAGAGTTAGTCTTCTGTTAGGTTGTTTTTCTAACTTTGAGGGACCATGCTCACTTTTAATTTTAATCTTAATCTTATAACTGTGCTAACATTCCAGGCTGAAAATAGGGATGCATGAGGGTGTTCTCAGTCTTCGTGTCTTGCCTGTTAATAACATGCATGTCCAGCCTACATTTTGGTCTGCACATGTCTCTGTGCAGAATTACTGTTAAATAATGAAGGGCCCTTAGGTTTGGTGTCAATCCAGGTGTTCTGGCTCTGTGTAGGTACTGGAATAGCTCTGCTAACAGTCTTCAGTAGAGAGAAAATGTTTCTTTTTGTCATCAGGAAATATCAAAAGTTCAACACATGAGCGGACTCCATATTTGATTAGAATAAGATGGTTAAAATCATGTTTTTCATGGAATGTATGAATGAACTAAGTACTATTTTCCTCTCCCAAATTGGAGATAATGGCAAATATCTCCAGTTTATAAGGTGATGTACTGTTGCAAGCAGGAATTCCAGGTGAACTTTTTTTTTCTTTTAACTTACTGTGGCATTTCTAAACATTATTTGGTACGTGACTATGCATCAGAGGTTGGGAACAACAGATTCCCCCTTTCCCATCTATAGAGGAGGCCAGTAATTATTAGGAGATAAGATCATTGTCTATGCTTGTAGTTGCAAAAATTCACTACTATTTTTAAATCCTTAGTTATAATACCTAAAAGACTTAAGGAAGCACTTAAAAACAATTTTAATATCCAGTTTTTAGTTCCTTTTTCTTATGAAGAATGTTGACAAATAGAAGATTTTTTCTTGTGTGTGTATTCTCAACCCCACCCCCAAGAAGTCTAAATATACTTAATTTTCACTTATGTGTCCTTCAAATGATGATTTATTTATTTTGAGGTGGTGGTCCTTAATAAAGTTTTCACCCTTGATATATTTGCTATAGAAATGAACTAAAGCAGTTCATCATCCTTTTTTGGGTCACGGGCCCAGTCCCTTTGGCAGTCTAGTGAAAGCTAAGGGAAAGTGCATACATATGAATATATGTAAAATTTTGCATGCTGAAAATTTCTGGAATATTTTGAACCCTCCTGGAGCCCATTTATTGACCCAGGTTCTTAAAAAGCCAAAGGATTTGTTTGATGCCTTTTGAAATGTAGAGGCATATGTTACCTCTTAGAAATAATATAAGATCCGCTAGGTACATTGTGTCTGTCCTGGAGTGAGTGCTTATTTAGTGGCATCATGGATCTGTAGGGTGCTCCAGTGTCATAGAAATACAACACCATTAGCTTCATAAATTTACACAGGCTTTTAAAGATCAGAGTTTAGAGCTTCGTGCCTGAAATAGGACATGCCCACTTCCAATGTACTTTCACAACTGCCTGCAGGCTGGATAGCTAGCAAGATAAAGATGGCTTTTTTATTTTTAAAGGGTTGTGTGGTTATTTTTGTTGTTTTTAAAATATGTGACAGACCATATGTGGCCCACAAAGTGAAAATTTCTTCTTATCTGTCCTTTTTTAGAAAAAGTTTGCTAACCTCTGAATTAAACCATTTGGGATATTTCTGTTGGGATGAATAGAATGGCATTTAGCCAACTTCATTAGGAAAAGCCCATCTTAAACAGTCATATGCCTTTTTTATCTGAGTGTTCCTTCTCTTTAGGCTGTTTATAATAGTTTAAATTTTTGTTTCAGGAGTAAGTACCTTGCCCTTTTTTTCTTAATGGTACAGTGGCAATCTTGGTAGCCAATACCTTTCGGACACAAACTGGATCCCATTATAGATAATGCAGAAGTTTGGGGATGGTTAAAACTTAATTTATTAATATTGTTAAAATTCTACAGGTTCAAGTTACAAAAAATTTTTGTCCTGTGTCCATGTAGATAGAGGAGGATATTTGAGGTGACTTCTTACTGCTTTACCTTTTAACATTTTAGAGCAAAAGCTGTAAGATTCTCTGAAGGAAAATGTTTGTTAATTATAAGATTTAAGTAATAGACAATCATGGCTAACAGCATATCAATATCAAGATGAATTTGTGTTGCTTGTATTCTGTGATTCTAATCACTTTCCATTGTTGTATTCATGAGATGAATACATACTGGGGAAAAACATTATTTGCTACCAAACGACAGTCTTTTTCAGTCCTACAAATAATAGAGCATAGGAGTATGCCAAGATTTCAATTCCATTAGAAGTTGTTGGGTTTTTTTGTTTGTTTTGTTTTTTTGGCCCCATTGTGCGGCATGCCGGATCTTAGTTCCCCACCAGGGATCGAACCTGTGCCCACTGCAGTGGAAGCACGGTGTCTTAACCACTGGACCGCCAGGGAAGTCCCCCATTGGAAGTTTTGATTTAAAGTTCTTGTGACTTTACATAGGCTGTCTTAGCTTCTATAAGTAAGTGACTGCATCTTTATACAGCAGTTTTCATATCATGCACATATTTTGAAATCCTTAAATAAGTCATTAAAAAAATGTCTGTCATTAACATAACAGATCTAGAAGAAAGAAACTCATGGAGGGCAAAGTATATTGATTCTTTAGCTTTGTAGTTTTGCTTTATCATCTGCACCCTAACCCTCTCAGCTTATTAACATTCTCATAATCAGGAATATACATTCTTACCACATTACTTCTTCAGAGCTCTCTGGTTTTGTGTTTATATGTAAAAATCCAGTTCAACATAGTGTATAATAAACTGCTAGCCATTTTTAAAAGTAAGCATGCTTCTGTCTCTGTGTACCTGTTTTGGGGTTTTAAAAAAAGTAATCTTGACTTTAGGTATAAGTGATCCTGGAACTATTTTTGATATCTCTGTATTTTTAACAGAAGTGTTTTGGTTTTTTTTTTTTTTGAAAACACAGCTGAATTTTTTAAAGTCTGGTTTAAATTTTTGAATTTTTAGAAAACCAAGTCAGTGGTTGTGATTGTTTACCCAGAAATTGAGATTCTCGTAAAAGCAATAAAGAAAAATATAAGGATTTGCATGTTGTTTGATACTAAGAGTGGAGAACCCAGATAGGAATGGATATTCACTCCTGAATTCTGACCATTGGCTGAAACCTACCTCTAAAGGGATAGTCCGGATTCACTTTTGGATCCAAGTACACCAGCCATGGACTGTCCTTGCCTTGTCTGGATGTCTCATTTCAGACCAGCAACGGGCACTTAAGAGAAAAATTTTCAATGGCCTGTCTGGCAGTTTTGTTTTGGAAACAATTTTTATTTCCATGCTTTAGCTCTGGGCAACACCTGTGGCCACAGCACACACCTGGCTAAGTCCAGAGCCTTGTGTCCTTTTAACCTCTTGCTGGATTTCTCTGCATTTTCTACAGAAAGATTGTAAGTAAAATAGATGGCGACAAGGACGGGTTTGTCACTGTGGATGAGCTCAAAGACTGGATTAAATTTGCACAAAAGCGCTGGATTTACGAGGATGTAGAGCGACAGTGGAAGGGGCATGACCTCAATGAGGACGGCCTCGTTTCCTGGGAAGAGTATAAAAATGCCACCTACGGCTACGTTTTAGGTAGGTCCCTACTATCTGGGGGAAAAAGCTTTGTGGAGCCGGCACCTTGAAACGTAACTGTTTTGTCTTGTAGAATGATTGTAGATAAAATAGACGCCGATAAAGATGGGTTTGTGACGGAGGGGGAGCTGAAATCCTGGATTAAGCACGCCCAGAAGAAATACATATATGACAATGTTGAAAACCAATGGCAGGAGTTTGATTTGAATCAAGACGGCTTAATCTCCTGGGATGAGTACAGAAACGTGACTTATGGCACTTACCTGGGTAAGGGGCAAGATGTCAGCCTGGCGGAGACCATGGTCTTGAGTCAAAGAAACAAATGGGTCACACAGTGAAGGAAAGGAAAAAATTATGCTTCTCTGAGATAGTTTGATGCTGAGCTGATTCTCCTTCCCTTTATTAATTTTGATTTTTTAAAATTTGTTTTATTTTGGTTTTCTAAGGTCTGACATCTTTTACATCTTCGGCATTTCAGATACATTTCCCCATTTTTTCTTGCTATCATCCCTCAGAGAGACCATTTTTGTAGTAGATCTCGTTTAAAAGGCTACATTGTTCCAACAATGCAAAGCAAGAGGCTTTGAGATGTGTCAAAGCCTGACATGGTCACATTAAAGTGTTGGACCTGAAATTCAGACCAAATTAGATTTCTTTGTAACTGGTGAGAATAGAAGGAAAATTACTGTCTTTCCTTAATAAAATAAAGATCAAATATAATAGTTTTCCTTGATGAAATTTAACTATTTCAGTATGTCTGCTTACTGAAGTTTAGAAATGAATTATTTCCCATTTGTTTTCTCTGGCACATGAGTTTGTCAGCCTGCTTTGCAAATGCTTCAAGGCAAATAAATGTGACTTTGATTGCTTTCTGTTGATTTGGTAGCTTATATGCTTGGGCCACCTGTTAGTAATTTTCTTTTACTTATTACACTTGCCTGCTGTTGAATGCTAGGTGGCGATCTTACTGAGTTGATGACTTAGGGTGTTTTTGTTGGTGAGATTCCTCTATTGCACATGGTTACAGTTTGAGACAAGAATGTATAAATGTTACTTCTTGCATTTTTATTCTGGAAATTAAGTAAATTTCTGGGTTAAAGCAGGCATTCTCCGTCACTGACTAACAAGCAATGAGTGTATGATGGTCTGTTTCCCCCACTGGATAGCCAGCTGTCCGTGTTAATTACAGGACTGCATGCATTTCTGTTGAACAGATTTTTATTTCTGTATCAGGCTTGTTCTCGTTCCTAAGACTAGAGTGGCAGTCTCTCTCTATGCTTGACACTTACCCAAGAACCAAACATATCCTTCACCCAATTAAACACACGTGTATTAAAAAGTCAGTGCAGATAGAGAGGCATCCCTGCTTCCTGCTCTCTGGCTGAGACCCAACACCCTCCTGATTTATTTGGAATTAATTATAAATGTAAAGCAGTGGGTAGGCTATTGGTGATCTCAATAGGATGGTGTGTTAATAAATCTCAGCTCAAATCTAGTCACTCACTTGCTGTCCAGAATGAATCTTAAACTCTTTGTATGATTATGTACATAAAAATCTGTTGAGAGCTTTGTTGCCTCACAGGGCAAATGATTCAATGTAATGGGTATTTCTACTGACTGAGACTGCATAAGCTGAAGCTCTGGCTGGAGAAACAATGTCTTTATAAGGCATCTTTCCCTGGAGGCCTGTGGGTGGACGGTGCTCGGGGTAATGAGGTGCCTTACAAAAGTGCTGAGGAGTTTTTGTGAAAGCGTGTTCTTGGTTCAACTGAGTTCAGGTATAAATCATTTTAGCTTTTAATCTGCTTTCCACAAAAGGAACATTAACCCTGTCTCTGCCACAAGTAAAATATGAGATACTATGATCCACCCTGCCTATACCAAAACTAGATCAAGAGCCTACCCAGGCCAGATGGCCCAGTAAACTGGTGCTTAAGACAGATAACGGCACTCTGAGCAGTGATGATAGGCACATGAGTTTAGTCATTAAAAATAAAGTTTTAAAGCTTCCTTTTTCATCCTTATATATGTGCATGTTATCGGGCTACTTGATTTCAGTCACCATGTTTTAACTAAGGAGGAGAGAAGGGCTCTTAGCTAAGAATCTACTCTTAATGTATAAGTTGTCTTCTGTTATCTTTCTTATTTATGTTACATAGTTTGTACTGAAGCTTTATTTGTTTAGAAGAAATGACTTAGTATTTGCGAAAGATCATACTTTCCTTAAATTCTTTGTCTCTAACCTGTTACGGCTTTGAGTATACACGTATAGATAGGGTCTGCAAAGCCTCATGATTCAGTCAACTATCTCACTGAATTTTGGCACTCAACAAAGAATGAAGCTTCATCTCTCAAAATAGAGCAGTAGTTTATTGTTGTTGTTTTTAACTGCTTAAAGTATGGAAAGATTGAACTACCGTATCGAAAGTCAACAGTGTAATGTTACTAAGGGACCCTGTGGGTCATTTTCATAAAACTAGTGCTGTATCTTTTTTTAAATTTGACCAATATGTTGTAGGAACAATCATTTCTTACCTTTAATATGGTGTCTTTTCCTTTCAAAATATCTTCACATGTTACCTTATTTGGTCTATACAGCAACTCAGATTGAAAAGGTTTTTTTTTCCTTTTTTGCCATTAACTCCACATTTTTTCAACTTAAAGAAACAAAATTTCATTTTTCTAGATTCTTACAGAGAGACTAAATAACTACTGCTTGTCCAGTTCAACATCCTAACAGATGGATAAAACCAAATTTAATTTGGTTGTAATCTAATGTTTATCTTTTGTAACAGCTTCATTGAAGTAAAACTGACATACGATACAAAATGCACAATTGATGAGTTTTGACACGTGTATGTATCGGTGAGCTCATCGCTACAATCGAAATAAATGAACATTTCCATCACCCCCAACAGTTTCCTTGTGTCCCTTTATAATCCTCAAGGCAACCACTGATCTGTTTTCTGTAACTCGAATTTGTTTGCATTTTCTAGAATTTTACAAAAATCGGGAAGGGGGGGTAGTGAACAGTATTTGTATCTCGTGGTGTATTTCTGAGTTGGCTTAAGAAACTACAATGTGACCATTCAAAGTGATGTTGTTCTGGTACTTGAATCCAGATGTCCTATAATGGGATAGAAGGCCTTTGATGTCTGGCTTCTTTTGGGAGGGGCGGGTGGGTGCTGCACTGCACAGCTTGTGGGATTTTAGTTCTGCTGACCAGGGATTGAACCCAGGCCCCCGGCAGTGAGAGCTCGGAGTCCTAACCACTGGACCGCCGGGAAATTCCTGATATCTGGCTTTTTAATGAGAACCTAATGTTTAATCAACATAGCAATGGCTAACATTTATTAAAAGCCAACTCTGTGCCAGGCACTGTTCTAGCACTTAACTTATATTTATTTGCTTATTTAGCCTCATAACAATCCTATGAGGCCGGCACTGTTATTATCTCCATTTTACAGATGAGTAAATTGAAGTACAGTTAAGTTACTTGCCCAAGGTCACATGGCTAAGAAGTGGTAGAGTTAGGATTCAAACTCAGTATGACTTTAGAACCACCGCTGCCCCTTGGCTATATCTAGAAAACTCAAGCTCTTTGGTTGCCCCAAGAGCAGTGACAGTGAAGCATTGCATAACGAATTACACAGTCCAGGAGCCAGGGTTCCATGTTGAATGGCAAGCATTTACATTCAACTCAGACCTGACTTTGAGGTCTTTGATTACCAAAACTGGATGTCTTTATACTGCTGCAATTTTACCTGAGTAATCAAGAGTTAATTCTTCAGTGCTTGGTTTATCTTTCTTGGAAATTGATTCCCCATACATTTTCATGTTTTCTGGAAGTCTTTTAAGATTTGACCTAAATTTTTCTTTTCTAGATGATCCAGACCCTGATGATGGATTTAACTATAAACAGATGATGGTTAGAGATGAGCGGAGGTTTAAAATGGCAGACAAGGATGGAGACCTCATTGCCACAAAGGAGGAATTCACAGCTTTCCTGCACCCTGAGGAGTATGACTACATGAAGGATATAGTAGTGCAGGTGGGTGGGGGAGAGCAAGAATTCTCAGTGGAAGCGTTCTCTTTTTGTTGCTTATGCTTTCCCCTTTAGCCTTTCCTCTGTATTTAGAAGAATGACTTGCTATACAAGTGCTGGCCAGATTGAGTCCAAGCTCTGTCACTCTGTTTTTCTGTGATCTCGATGGTGCTTTAGGCTTTCTGTTTAGTATGACAATACGAACCATCAGATTATGTATTTTGCCCTTCATTGGTGGCTTCGTACTGTAAGCATGAGGGGAAATCCTATTTTTTAAAATATCAGGCACTGAGTAATGACAGTGATACTAAAGAATTTTCACAGAAGGCAGTTACTGATAAAACGTAGACTGTAGCTGTAGACGTACTCACTGGTCACATCTCCTGTTAGAGTTAAGCATGACTAGGGCTACCAGATCATCATGGGCTTGATGGGATAGTTCACTATTAAGTGTTCCTTCAAGAAGACTATTAGTTATTTTAAGCTGAAGCATAAAAAATTGATAATATTTTACCATTCTTTCAGCTAGAAAAACCACAATTTCCTATGGTTTAACCATACCCACACACATCTACATAAACACGTGTGTGTGTGTATTTTAATGAATGACAAATAATTGCCTAAACTAACTCATCCAGATACTAAGTCTAATTACTCTCTTCTGTTTAGGAAACAATGGAAGATATAGATAAGAATGCTGATGGTTTCATTGATCTGGAGGAGTATATTGGTAAGTCTGTTTCTAGTGTTTTTCTTAGAAGAAGCTGAGAAGCTTTGGAAGATATGTTCACCAATAGAAACAATTTACCCCATGGGTCAACTCTTAGCACATCATTAAGTCAGACCAGCGTGAGGAATAGGGGGTCATGATAAAGTGTCTGTAGCAGCACTGGCAAGTCAAAATGTAAATGTGAGCCACATATATAGTTTTAACTTTTCTAATAGCCACATCAAAAACAATAAAAAGAAACATGAAATTTATTTCAATAGTGTATTTTATTTAGCCTAAGATTCCAAAATACTATAATTTCAGCATGTTATCAATATAAATCATTGAGAGTTTTTTTTTATACAAATCTTCAAAAGTTTATTTTACACTACAGCACATTTCAGTTTGAACCAGTCACATTTCAAGTCCTCAGTAGCCCCATGTGGCCAGTGGCTCCTGTAGTGGACAGCAGTGAAATAGTGCATCCCAGATGCCCTGTGGAATTGACAGTAAGGAGTTGCAGGGAGCCTAGACTGGCATTAGGAAACTGGGAAATAGAACAAAAGAGACAGTTGGGTGACTAAGAGTTGTTGATTCCTCTTAGTCTTTCCTCTTTGCTGTATTCTATTCATGTTTTCTGTCTAGGTTCTCTTAATTTGTTTCCTTCCATCTTTTTTTAAAAATCACTCCTTTCTGCCATTTTTCCTTTTAGTTGTCTGGTTTTGTTTTCTTTTCCTTTTTCTTTTTTGACCACACCTCGGCTTGTGGGATCTTAGTTCCCTGACCAAGAATCGAACCTTTGCCTTCAGCAATGAAAGCTCGGAGTCCTAACCACTGGCCTGCCAGGGAATTCCTAGTTGTCTGTTTATTTTAGATGCTACTATACCTTCAAGTTTTCTGTTTGTTTTAGATGCTATACCTTTCTCTCAAGTAAAGCTTTTTTTTTGGCCGTGCCATGCAGCACGTGGGATCTTAGTTCTCCAATCAGGGATCGAACCCGTGCCCCCTGCAGTGGAAGTGCAGAGTCTTAACCATTGGACTGCCAGGGAAGTCCCTAAAACTATTTTTATTATCCTCGAAATAATTTCAAGATTTTCCCATTGCTTTAAAAAAAGGAGCTGCCTCTTACCAAGTAGTTGAGCAAATTGTTTCACAATTAGTGTGATGGAAATTAGCATAAGTAAAGGAGAAGAGATGGAAGATATTACAAATGTCTTTGTTACAAATGTCATTCCATTTTAAAAGATTTTAGATAATTTTATATTTCCAATTCTTATTTTTACTCATAGTAACTTAATTCTAGTGCACCACTGGTTTTGTGTTTCATAAGACAATTTGTTTTTAGGCTTCTGATCTTTACCTGGAATGTTTATTTTAAGTGTGAAAGGGAGACTTAAGCCCTTACCTCTATCCCTGTATGTCACTTCAGTCCATTGAACAAGTCACTCCTTTACTCAGATTTTGTCTAATTATACCTGCTATTTATTTTCTAGAGTTACTCCAGTTGAATTACTCCTTGAATACTCTTTTCTTCTAAGACTCCATGATGTACTTTGAGAGGGGTGAGCAGTGGGAAGATGGAATTTTTTTCCAAAATGATTTTTTTAGTGGAGTTCATCAGCACAGTGGAAATAAATGCCTGGGTGCATTTACTGAGCCCATTTCAAAGTCGACTATTTCTTTTTTTTAATATTTTATCTTTCAATTCTTGGCTTTTGCCATTTTATCACCATTGCTAAAACAGAGGAACTCATTTTGAACCTCTTGAGAGAAATTACGTTTTATTAACGGTTAAGTACCTTCGTTTATCAAGCATTGGGGCCAAATAAAGAGATACTTCTATCTCCCTCCCATCATATAGATCAATTATTTCTTGAAACTACTAAAACTATCAACTGTGTGTGTATGACTTTGTTTTGCAAATCATCAACTAATGCAGACACTTTTACATCTTGGGTGCTGGGCTTTGTAAAGCTAAAAAGTCTCCCAAACAGTATCTTCCAGTTTCTAGGGGTATGCTAGTTTCTGCCCTGTTGAGGAGAAAGATCAAAAAGAAACAAATGGTCTTTGCCTCTTACATTTAGCATTAATAAGTCCCCAGAGTTATACTGTTGAACCATTTAAATTTATTATACAGCATTGCAAGCATACACAAAATTAAATAGTATAATGAATCCCCTGTACTTAGGCTCAGTCCCAGCAGCCATCAACCCATGGCCAGTCCTTTTAAATCCATATCCACGTCTTACCTCCTTTATTATTTTGAAGTAAATCCCAATCTCATTTCATCTGTAAATATTTGGTTATATCTCTCTTAAGATACATATGTATCTCTAAAAATTTTTAAATAAAATGTCAAAAAATTAGTAATTCCTTAATATCATTATATAGGTTGAATTTTTTAATAGAAAATTAAATAGTATTAATTCTTATCCTTACTCTTCTAGCTTTAAGATGCACTTACATTATGTTGTATATTCAAGCTTCTATTAAAAGCATGTCTTTCAGGAAATTCCCTGGCGGTCCAGTGGTTAGGACTCGGCACTTTCACTGTGGCAGCCGGGTTTGACCCCTGGTTGGGGAACTAAGATCCCGAATGCCGTGTGGTGTGGCCAAATTTAAAGAAAAAGAAAGAAAGAAAGAAAGAAAACTATGTCTTTTAAACGCACGTTTTCCTAACGTGCGTTTCCTAATACGCACGAATTCCCTAATTCAGAATTTCCCAATCTGTATGACCCTCAGGACAGCTAGGGCAGGGTGCTGGCCAGTGGATCATACAAATACTGTGTTTTCTGAATGTGCTGTAACATGAAGAAAGAATTGGCAAGACCTGCTCTGAAACTCCCAATTTGTGTTTAAGACAGAAAGGAGTAGTTCTACTCTTAACCCTCAAGTTCAGGAAAATGACAGTGCCAACTGTCAAATGCCGGAAATAGTAGAATTTAGTAACAAGTTTGATGTCCTTTATTCAAGGGAAAACAATCCATGGATTGGGGGAGTAAAGTACCTCACAAGCAGTGGGGCATTCTTCCCAGGGGGTTTTGGGCAAGAGCAGGCTTTATAAGACATTAGAGGGGCAACTCGGATGCAGGACGTGATTGGCTAGGAGGTCAGGGATTTCCTTATAAAGATAGCAGGTCGTCTTTTCTAAGGGTAAGGTAAGTCTGAAGCTGAGCTGGAGGGTTGTGATTGATAACATGTTAGGTTTTCTTGGCAGTATGGGCTGACTTAGGTTTAGATTTGTGGCATGGGCCCGGCCACTGAGGCAGCCTCCATTTTATGGGTCCCAACATACAAATTACTTTCATCACAAGTAAATAACTCTTTAGAAGTTACTTAGACTTATATTAGGTGTGTTCCCATACCTTACATGGACTGCATGTACACTTACTTTGATATAGTGTAATTTAGGAGTCTTCAGACTTTCACTCATGGAATTCCTAAAAGAATTTTGACAGCAGCTAAGCCCGTGCGCCACAACTACTGAGCCTGCGCTCTAGAGCCTACGAGTCACAACTACTGAGCCCGTGTGCCTAGAGCCTGTGCTCCGCAACAAGAGAAGCCACTGCAATGAGAAGCCCATGCACCGCAACGAAGAGTAGCCCCTGCTCGCCGCATCTAGAGAAAGCCCACGCGCAGCAACAAAAACCCAATGCGGCCAAAAATAAAACTTTTAAATACTTAAAAAAAAAATAAAAGTATACTCTGTAATTGGTTGGTAGACAGTTTGACTTATAGACCTCTCAAGTTTTCTTGAGGATTTAAAACCACATCTTTCTAAAACTAGTGGTCGGGTTAATTAGTAGTGAAATGGGATGTAGGGAACAACTATCTTACGAAAGTTGGTCTTTACCTTTTTATTTTTTTAAAAAGAAATTTATTTATTTATTTTTGGCTGTGTTGGGTCTTCATTGCTGCGTGGGCTTTCTCTGGTTGCAACGAGCGGGGGCTACTCTTTGTTGTTGTGCACAGGGTTCTCATTGTGGTGGCTTCTCTCATCGCGGAGCACGGGCTCTAGGTGCATGGGCTTCAGTAGTTGTGGCACGTGGGCTCAGTAGTTGTGGCACACATGGGCTTAGTTGCTCCGCAGCATGTGGGATCTTCCTAGACCAGGGATTGAACCCATGTCCCCTGCATTGGCAGGCGGATTCTTAACTACTGCTCCACCGGGGAAGTCCTGGTCTTCACCTTTCTTGATGCTAGTCATCTCCCTTTGTTTCTGCATTTTTTTTTTAAGGATTCTCTTTGCTCTCATATCATTCAAGACCAACAGCTGGAAATATTCTTGTTGCAAGATCAATAATCACACATCAGGAAAACGCCTTGCTTCTTAAGGTCTCTGTGACCTAAAATATACTTATAACTGCTATTAGGTTCCAAACTGATGAATGAGGAAAAAGGGTCAGGTCAGCTTTGCATGGGGCAGTCTTTGAGAAAAGACAAACCCGTCGTTTGTATGGATGTGTATTCACACAGGTGACATGTACAGCCATGATGGGAACGCTGACGAGCCAGAATGGGTAAAGACAGAGAGAGAACAATTTGTTGAGTTTCGAGATAAGAACCGTGATGGGAAGATGGATAAGGAAGAGACCAAAGACTGGATCCTTCCCTCAGACTACGATCACGCGGAGGCAGAAGCCAGGCACCTCGTCTATGAGTCCGACCAAAACAAGGTAAGTCTGTCCAGGCCCAATCTCTCAGTGATCGAAGTCTGTTTCTAGGGGATTGCCTAAAGAATATCTGTTGAGGTACATAGAGCATTTAAGGTCTTAATTAGTCTGAGTCTGCTGTGGATCTAAAGTTGGCGATTGAAAACTTACAGGACAGCGCTAGCTGTCTGATCTCATTTTAGAAATCCCTTTGCCCAATGTTCCCAGCATTGGAGGAATTTAAGCCTCAGAAAGAGCCTCTGGATATAGCCTGTGCGCAGCATGCATCATCTGCTATCTTTGGAACCCCAAGAAATCTTTGCTTTTTTGTTGTTATTTCCTTTGTTCTTTTATCTTTTACAGGTTCATTTTGCCTACTCGAAGCTGGTTGTTTCCTTCTTAAATGAAATATGCTTTTTAAAATTAAGTCATTTGTAGGAGCTTATAAATCAGCTTTTCTCTGAAACCTGTTAAAATTACCCTTGATCAGTTATCTGAGAAGGCATCCAGTTCATTAAAAGAGCAGTGTTACTGCTGAGCCCTGTCACCTTTTTCAGAGATTTGAATGCTCTCCTTAGAGCAAACTGAAAATCAGTCTAAAGTTGGGGGATTCTAGAATTCTAAATGTTCTTTTATTTAGACTGATCTTCGGTTTTAAAGCAGTTTTTTTTTTAAAATTATTTTATTTATCTTTGGCTGTGTTGAGTCTTTGTTGCTGTGCGCAGGCTTTCTCTAGTTGCGGTGAGCGGGGGCTACTCTTCGTTGTGGTGCGTGGGCTTCTCATTGTGGTGGCTTCTCTCGTTGCGGAGCACAGGCTCTAGGCACGGGCTTCAGTAGTTGTGGCGTACGGGCTCTAGAGCGCAGGCTCAGTAGTTGTGGCGCACGGGCTTAGTTGCTCCACAGCACGTGGGATCTTCACGGACCAGGGCTCGAACCCGTGTCCCCTGCATTGGCAGGCGGATTCTTAACCACTGTGCCACCAGGGAAGCCCCTAATGCAGTTTCTTATTGAGCCTTTTTGAGGGTCAGTCTGTTTTGAGTTCTTGCTCAGTCACTTCAGTAGCCAGGTGCTGTGTCCTGAGACATGTGAGAAAAGGAAACTCATGTAGTTGTCCCTTGGGAATCTGGCCTAGATAATTCTTGAGATGAGTATCTGAGCCTTCATTTGGGGTTCTGTCTGGAATCTGATTGGTGACTAGGTCATTTTGGAGTTGAAGACTGTGCTTGATATTAGCATATATCATTGTTCCTGTTAGACAAAGACTTGATTCACTTTGAAGTATTTTTCCTGGCTATCCTTGACTATCTCTTACCCATATCTAGGAGATGTCCCACATTTTGCTCGAAAGGGAGCATTTTCTTCTCAAAAAACAAACCCATATCCCTAGCATTGAGCTATTGAGCTATATTATTTCCATCCTTCCACTTTTAACTTCCTTGGTAAGAAAAATGTATCAACTGCTGTTTTCTTCCCTCTTTGCGTGTGTGTGTGTTGGGGGTGGGCAGGGAGGATTGAGTTCACATTTAATTTAGTGGGAATTAGAATCGTAAATCTTGACTAACCCCTGTTGTACGATAACAGCGTTCTAAATTTGAAATGAGAAATACATTTTGCATCAATTCACTGTTCTCCCCACTTTCAGGATGGCAAGCTTACCAAGGAGGAGATTGTTGACAAGTATGATTTATTTGTGGGCAGCCAGGCCACAGATTTCGGTGAGGCCTTAGTACGACATGACGAGTTCTGAGCTGCAGACAGAGGAACCTACATTTCTTCAAAAGTAATTTATTTTTACAGCTTCTGGTTTCACGTGAAATTGTTTGCGCTACTGAGACTGTTATCACAAACTTTTTAAGACATGAAAAGCTGTCTTAAAAATCCCGTCCCCATTCCTCCTCCTCTCTGAGGGACTGGAGGGAAACTGTGCTTCTGAGGAAAAACTCTAATTAGTACACTTGTGTTTGTAGATTTACACTTTGTATTATGTATAACATGTGTGTTTATTTTTGTATTTGTTCTCTGGTTGGGAGTATGATATGAAGGATCAAGATCCTCAACTCACACTTTGTAGGCAAACGTTAGCCCTTCACGCTTTCTCAACCCTTATCATATAATTTTTATAATTCTGACTTAATTAATTTTAAGCCTGAGATCAATAAGAAATGTTCAAGAGAGAGAAAAGGGAAGAAATAGTCCCCACAATTTATATTTAGAGAGATAACACTTAAACTTGCCTATTGAAAAGTATACCGCATAAGTGGTAGGGGCCGAATATTTCATTCAGCTGCTCCAGGTCCAGGCCCTGGCATTGTCTGGGCAAGGACCGATCCCTGTGCTGTAAGGAAGCTTGACTCAACTTGGTTTCATTCATTCTTTTTTTTCCTTCCCTGTAAGACTAGCTGTTTGCTAATTTTGTCAAGCACAGCTGTGGTGGGAAGAGTTAGGGCCACTGTCTTGAAAGTCAGTCAAGTACTGAGTGTGATCTCTTTACAGAGCTATACATAGAAACAGCTGGAAAACTAAAGGAAAAATACAAGTGTTTTTAGGGCACATGCTTTTTTCTGGGAATGCATCTATTGAAGTGCTCAAGACTGTCTTGCCTATTGAATCGCTGTAAGTGCCCCCATTCAGCGCCTATTTCCCCAGGTGTTCCAAGGAATTAATCTGCACTGCAGTTAAAATGTACTCCTTTCCAATCATGTCATTGAAAGTGCCTTTAATGAGAGAAATGATCACTGAATGAGGATTCTCTTAAGAAACTCTAAGATAAAATAAAGAGAAGATCATTTGGACCACCTTAAATGAAAGCTTAGAACCTCCTAGTGTGGTGGGATTTTTTTTCTTTCCTTTCTCTTTTGGACGGTGGTTAAATAGCAGTATTAGTTAGGGGCTTGGTTGCAGTGTTCTTATCTTGTGGGCTGGTTTCCAAAAACCACATGCTGCTGAATTTACCAGGGATCCTCATACCTCAGAATGCTAACCACTTACTACCAGGCCTGTTTCTGTGTCAGCTGGAGAGCTTGAGCCAAGACTCAAAGATGAGAGGGCTCTTTGGTTTGAGGACCATCACTCACCCTTCCTGCCTTTGACCCATCGCTCCCTATGTCCCCATCTCCCCACTGCCAAAAAAAAGTTTATCATGAATCAACATTGCCATTCCTTATCGAAGAGAGGGACATTGTAGAAGGAGCTGAAGAAACCACCTCTGTGCCCAACTCACTTTACCTACATTTTACGTAACAGGAAACTGTCTTTTTTTGGTCCCTTTCATACAGATGGACCTCTTTTGAGGAGAATTATTATATTCCAAGTTTTCAGCCCTCAGGTTACTAAGACAAGTACATATATATATATATATATATCTAACCTTTATTATTTCATATATCTTTCTGGATAATACATTCAGGTGGTGCTGGGTGATTATTATAATCTGAACCTAGGTGTATCCTTTGGTCTTCCACAATCATGTTGAGGTGGGCTACTTGGCCTGGTAAAAAGCCGGATATCGTGTAACTTCACCCCAGCATTTGCATTGAGCTCTTGAGAGCGGATACATTCTTTTAACCCCAATATGAGGGAGTGGAAATTCTCTGCCTTCCAGATTCCCCATTTTTATTGTTAAGAAGATCAGGGATAATTAATAATGCCACCAACCCTGGCTTGGAGAGGGCACATCATGAATTGTGTGGCAGGAGATCCTCATAGGTCACTAGGTACAGAGAACCCAGGCCTTATGTTAAAGTCACGCACCTAGAAAGCAAACCTCCATCTGCTAAGACAGCAACTTCTGGATGCTGGGTGCTCATCAGTAAGCATTGTATTCTAATCTCTAATGATCCCCCTGGATTTTTTTTTTTTTTCCTTTTGGTTTAAATCAAGCCTGAGGCTGGTGAACAGTAGCTGCACACCCACATTGTGTGTTCTGTGAATGCTAGCTCTCTTGAATTTGGATACTGATTATTTTTTATAGAGTGTAAACCCAGTTTTATATTCTATAATGCAAACAGGTACCTATCTGTTTCTAAATAAAACTGTTTACATTCACTGTGGGTTATGTATGTCCTTTATTTTCTTAAGAAATGGAACTCTTGCGTAGAATTATGGGTGTTATAAAATGGCACAGAAAAAGAGCTCTCCTAGAAGGTTTATCATACCCCCCACCCCAACCCAGAGAAGTTACTGCCTTCTCCCAGATTGGTTACTCTTTTCTTCCTATTCCTGAAATCTTCTAGCATCCTTCTACAGCTGTAACCCTTCTCTGCTTCCCTTAGGCCATATAACTGGAGAGGAGCCCAGCTGCTCATTACATAATTGCCTGATACCAAACACAAGCCATTTCTGAATGTACACACATTTATCTTGATTTTTATTTCAAAAAGTCTCTTCTTCATGGGGTGGGGAGAGGGAGTATAAGGTAAAACAGTTTTTTGAACATTTTGTATAGTTTATATAAATGGTATTGAGATGTGCAAAGTCATTTTGAGAACATGAAGGGAATTAAAACTATTAACTTTAGTAAATACACAGCTTAAGACAGATATATAGGTTTAGCCAGATAGGTGTGGGGGGAAAGGAAGCACCTGGAATATTCATGCTGGTACAGGGGTTTGTGGGCATGGCTGTCCCAGCCAAAGCGATAGCAATTACTGGCAGTGACAGCATAAGAAAAGGTCTTTCAAACTCATTTGGGACCTACTAAAGGGTTTTTTTTTTTAATTTATTTTATTTATTTGTTTTTGGCTGCATTAGGTCTTCATTGCTCTGCTTGGGCTTTCTCTAGTTGCGGTGAGCGGGGGCTACTCTTCGTTGTGGTGCGTGGGCTTCTCAGTGCGGTGGCTTCTCTTGTTGCGGAGCACGGGCTCTAGGCTCGCGGGCTCAGTAGTTGTGGCTTGCGGGCTCTAGAGCGCAGGCTCAGTGGTTGTGGCGCACGAACATAGTTACTCCACGGCATGTGGGATCTTCCCGGACTGGGACTCGAACCCATGTCCCCTGCATTGGCAGGCGGATTCTGAACCACTGCGCCACCAGGGAAGTCCCGGCAGGCGGATTCTTAACCACTGCACCACCAGGGAAACCCTAAAGGTTTTTTTTTTAATGTCTCTCCCATTTCTAAAATGTTTTCATAAGTCTGCTTTAATTCAAAATGTATCATCTTTGAATAGATCCCCAGTAGGGAAAAAACGTTACTAAAAAGGAAAATAATTGTTGTGTATACACTGAAAAATCATCAGCCAGACTCCTTTACAGTTGCCTTGTATGTAGAAATCTGTTCTCCAAGTGCTATAAATTCTGCCACTTAAGAGTAGAAACTGATGATTGTTGAAATGGCCTTTGGGGTGGTCTGAAGTAGACCCAGCTGGAACAGTAGCTTTGTGTAGGTAGGAAGGAAATAGTAGGAAAATGGAAAACTGACCTCAAATTGCTATCACTCCCCTTCCCATTTACTGTGTTGTAGTAGTTTGGTTTTTGACAGGGAAGGTAGAAAGTAGAAATTTCCTTAAATGTAAAATCCTTGTTGCTGCAAACAGGCCAATATGGCTCCTTAGTTGGGGCCAACTTGGCTAGAAGAGACGGTAGAAACTTCCATTTTCTGGGAGCTAGACATGTCGGACTCATCTGTCATGGGCTTTCCACACACCATCTCCATGATGCAAGCTCGGAACTGGAGGAAAGAGCAGAATTGGAGATAGTCCCCTTGGTAGACCAGTACCAAGGAGATAACATCAGGAAGCATAAGGGAAAAAAGATCTCATTCTTTGTATCCTCAAAGCCTTGCACAATGCCTTATACACAGGATCTCCTCAGGTGGTTTTGATTATATCTTCCCAATACTGAGAGCTAGCTATATTCCAGGCTAAGACTACTCACTACTCCTGGGTCTACAATGATAATCCCTACACATTCTGGCTAACTCTGAGAATGTGTAGAATTTCACTGTTGGGAAACCTCACAAACCACCCTGCCCCATAAGAGCACTGTCAAAAGTGACCCCAGAATAGCCCCGCCCACCCACCCCACCATTACTTGAAAGTGCTCCCAACTGGGGAAGGACTGCCAATTCTGTTTCTATCCAGGAGGTTTCACATTAGTTTTGAATCCATCTCTGGAACTGAGGAAACAAAATAACAATTCTCAAAGCAGAGTGTTAGCTCTACAAGACAGGAACCTTCCTTGATTTGTCTGAGTTTGGGTTTTTAGCTTAGATTCAGGATTTGGGATAGGAAGCTACCTGGTACCTTCAGATGATAAGCTGTTTTAGAAACATGCATATGTTGTGATTTCTGTGTTTCACATAAATGGTCGTGCAGACTAGAAGTTGGACAGGCTTAAGAACTCGTGAAATGGGCTTCCCTGGTGGCGCAGTGGTTGAGAGTCTGCCTGCCAATGCAGGGGACACGGGTTCGAGCCCTGGTCTGGGAGGATCCCACATGCCACGGAGCAACTAGGCCCGTGAGCCACAATTACTGAGCCTGCGCGTCTGGAACCTGTGCCCCGCAACGGGAGGGGCCGTGATGGTGAGAGGCCCACGCACCGCGATGAAGAGTGGCCCCCGCTTGCCACAACTAGAGAAAGCCCTCGCAGAGAAACGAAGACCCAACACAGCCAAAAATAAATAAATAAAGTAAACAATGCCTTAAAAAAAAAATTCTTTAAAAAAAAAAAAAAGAACTCGTGAAATGGAAATTTAGGGGACTGTTGATCTATCAGTTTTTCAGTGAAACGGAAAGCCTTTTCACTTCTCATCCTGCCCTTTGGAGCAACTCGAATTTTATGGCTCAAGTTGTCTTCCCTGGGTTCTGTGATCTTGTCTTGATGACCACGCCTTCATCCCTGTGCTTACTTACCACGTGCTTTCTAGCCTGCCAAGGGTTTCCATGGCTTCCCTGTTCACCCCTAGAAACCCTTTGAGTGGAGTCCAAGGTGCTTGGAGTTAAAAGTCGTTGTTGAGAAGAACCAGGTCTTAGGAATATAAATAGAGAGCTTTACCTGCTTATTCATGAAGCAGTAGATGATGGGATTGTAGACGCAAGCACTCTTGGAGAAGAAGGCAGGAATGGTGACAAACCGTAAGTCCACCCCATGGTTACGGTTGTTGACTATATACATGGCCAGGGCAGCATAGGGTGTGCAACAGAGACAGAAGGATCCCACCATCATCACCACCGTGTGGCTCACCTCCCACTCAGCTTTCTGGGTTGTAGCTGACTCCTGCTGCTGAGCTGCAACCTGGAAAGAGCACAGAAAACATCACACCCTCTTATCCCTGGCCCTGAACTCCCAGATCTCTGGACTCCTCAACTAGGGGGCCATCTACTCTAATTGTCTCTCTGCTGTCCCAGCTTTTGGCCTAGTCCCTCTGTTTTCCCTTCCTTGAGGAAGGCAAGATGGAGGCAGCTCTCTGGTCTGTGACAATGGAAAAGATCACATGCATCGCTTGATATACCTGAGCAGGGATGACTCCACCTTATTCTTCATTCCATTTCATCATCTCCCTGTCCCCACTTCCTTCACTGCTTTTTGATACCCCTCTACCTGACTATGGACATTTCCAAATGTTTTATGTTCTAGAGCACTTACCCGTTCTTCCCTCTCACCTAGAGCCTTGTGATCCCTTCCTCCCTGACCCTCACGAAAGGCACTCACAGCTCTGAAGACCCCCAGCAGCTGAGAGTAGGAGAAGCAGATGAGGGAGAGAGGCACAATGTAGCAGAAAATGAAGAGGAACCAGGTATAGTACTCGCTGTAATATTTGGTGCCCACGGTGTACCAGTCGGGACCGCAGGAACACTGAAGACCCTCGGGGACGAACCTGCAAGGGACCAAGCACTTGCTCACTGTGAGGCTCAATTAGTAGAGAGGGAGCTGAGATTCTTGGATTGTGTTCTCCACTTAGAACCCAGAGTGACTTCAGGCAGTGAGTATTTTCTGTCCTCACCAGCGAGCCTTTAGCAATTGCAACTGCAGAGTAAACTTTAGCACTTGTCTCCCACAGCCCTTTCCCTTATTTATTCCACCAGCTCTTTAAAAATTAGAGGTCAAAGACTATACCCAACTCTCTTCCCGTCCTCGCAAGCTGAGCTTCTAGCTAAGTCAGCACAACGGCCCCGCACTCTCACCGGCTCCAGCCAAAGAAGGGTGGGATGGAGACACCAATACCAATGGTCCACGTGGCCAGGACCACCGTCAGTGCATGCTTGGAGCTGAAGTGGAAGTTGCCGAAGGGCTTACAGATGATGATGTAGCTCTCAAAGGCCAAGAAGGCCAGGGACCAGCCTGTCACCAGACCTGTGATGAAATGTGAGGGTAAGAGGGTAAACAGCCCCACTCATCCTGGCAGGCAGAGTGGAATACAGATGGGATGGAGAAAGCACAGGGAGGGAAGGTTGGAATGGTGAGTGAAGTAGAGTTTGGGACTCGGTCAAACTTCTAGTCTGGGTGGCTTTATATCTCAGTATTCAAAAGAGCACCAAACTTCTATCCCCCAGACTCCTCTTTGGGGCCCACTCTCACCCAACAGCCTGGCCCCTGGTTCCAATCACGGAGCGGTGTCCTTTGCCTCCCCCCAGCCCCCTTCTGCTGCAGTACCTGCTGTACAGCCCAGGAAGGCCTCCAGAGCACAAACATGGCGGCCGAAGACAAAGTATTCATGACAGCTGGTGATGAAGACGACAAAGAGAAGATGCAGTAGATGAAGCCCCCCAGGGATACATTGACCAGAATATAGTTGAGTGGCTGCCACAACTTTCTGTAGCGCAGTGTGGCCACCAGCACTGTGGCATTGAGTGGCATCCCTACAAAGAAGACAAAGCCCCGGAAGGCTGCCTGGAGGTGGAAGGCCCAGACAGGGGTGAGGTGGTACTGAGGCCCATCCCACGGCCCCACCAAGGAGATGTTCTTGAACAGAAAAAACTCCTCCTCCTCTGACATCTTGCTCATGGGATGTCCGCCACCCCCTCTGATTCCTCTTAGATCATCCTCCCGCCACCACTTCTCCCCGACCCTGCCAAAGAACCTCTCCTCCAAAGCCACTTTGGAGCTGCCTGAAAGATCAGTACTGATCCTAAGCCTCCTAAGGACAAAGTTTGGGATTAAAGACCCTAAGCCCCCACCTAAACCTTTTGTGGCCCCGAAGCCGATTGTATGTTCTTCAGAAGATAAAAGATTGGGCTCAAAGAATCCGGACATGCAATGCTCAGGTGCTGGAATGAATAGGAGTGGGCTCATTAGGGCCTGGGAGATGCTGACCCATATTTAATGAAGACCCTCCATCCCTTTTTCTTTCCTTTGAGTGGACCTCTGGACGGCACCCTTCTTCTTTGACTTCAGGCACTACTATATCCCTGTAGGTGTTTACACGCCATCTGCCCCTTTGTGGAAGGTGCCCCCTAAGTGTCCCTCTCCAGGGATCTTGGGCTCACAGCCAGCCTGGGAAGCAGCCTCAGGCTGCAGGAAGGGGCAGGGAGTGGAGAGTTCCCTGGAGCACCTTAGTAACAGCCTTCATGGAACAGTTCAGGGGCAACTCGACAACGCCTAGAGGTCTAAGGCATCCCAGGCTGCCAGTTTCTTCATGGTGAGACTACCCAGGGAGGGTACCTTTCCTACTCAGACCTCCCCCAGCCAGGTCGAGGTTAGTTTGCTCACTGCCCCGCTCACGCCATGTTCACACCTGCCCCTGCCCTTAGCTCCGCAGTGCCCAAGCTGCCAGTCATCCTGTCTGCTCATCCAAGACCTGCCCAGTGAATTACATAATTCACTGTCCAGAAAGTGAACACAAACCAGCTGTTCTTCAGATTATGACAGACAAGAATGGGGTTTCACAAAGGAGACATCGGTGTGATACAATAAACAATGTCCTCCGCAGCCTTCCTGAGTAGCACAAAAACCAGTTTCACAGGATTGGGTCTCCTGCTGACTATTACCCTCAATGTGGGCTCCACACAAAGCATGATTCAGAACTGGACATAAACCAGAACCATTCGGCTGGGGGCCAAGTACCAGCTCTGCCAGGCTACTCTAATCCAGAGGACATTTCAACTCTCTAGAGGCTTGAAAGGGATTATTCCCTAGCCTCTCTAATCATTGCTTCTCCCTGCTTAGTTTTTTATCATTTAATTTCTGTTTCAAGTGGATTGTATATGCCTGGGGCTCAAAATTCAAAAAGTACAAAAGAATATACAGTGAAAAATACATTTCTTTCCCACCCAGGCTCCCAGTTCCCCTCTCCAGAAGCAACCAGTGTTCACATTTTGCTGTGTTTTTGATGCGTAGGATGAAATGATGTGTTGAGCTTGAAATGTGTTGTGACAATGTTGTTTGTTAAATACTGACCAGACAAGTGGTGAGATAAGGGAAAGTTCTACATGCTCTTGTGAAAATGAGGAATCGTCCAAGGATTTGCCTGAATGAATGCCATCTTCACGCCTGGGAGGAAAGAGCAGAAACCCCCCAGAGGTAGAGCCAAGACTCTTCCCAGAGAATTTCATCTGCTGGCTTTGCAATACAGAGACAAATGAACCACTGAGGGCCTAAACTCCTACAGCCTAGATCAAGGCCACAATAATTTTAGCCTGGAAAACAATGCATGGTAGATGGCAATGGATTTCCACCAGGGCCGCCCTCCTCTCCCCCACCCTGTTACCCTGGAGACATTTGGAGGTGTGTGGGATGGGAGGGGGGTGTTTTTCGGCTGTTGGCAAAGAAAGGATTACTGGTATTGAGTGGGCAGGACACTGCTCTAGACAGGCCACACTGAGAATGATCCTGCCTCAAATTCCAATAGTACCCCCAGAGAGAAGCACTGGCTGGGACCCAATCCCGCTCTCAGCCCTGAAACAGTCTCAGCAAAGTCCCCCTGGCGCCCTTGATTGGAGCCACCTCACTCCTTGGCACACCCAGCGAGAGAAACAATTAGGAAATGTGTACTGAGGTAATGGAATGACGCGTTGAGTGGCTTTTATTTATAAGCCAGTTTAAAGCTGGGGAACAGCTACCCAAAAAAGTCCCTTTGGTTTGAGAATAGATGAAAACCCTGTTGCTTTTCTCTCTGGCCATGATTAGTTAGTGGAGCCAGTCATCTGGTCCAGACACTCCTGGATGGGGATAATAAAACTTCATCCCCTGGGTACAAAGGAATGTTAGCCAATATGTTCTCTAAAGCGAGGGCCATTCTTCCCCATATCCAACAGACGCGTTGGTTTATTAGGAAGCCTGCTTTTGCATGGATGGTGGGAGGGTTTCTTTAGGCTTATGGCTTTTACCTCGAGCCAAGTAATGAAGATCCACCTGAATATCTGTTGCCCCTGGTGGTTTTTTGGTGCACACTCCTGGCTTGCTTTCTTTCCCTCATTCACGCATTCATTTATTCCACAGACATTTGCTAAGAGATGCCTACAACAGCAGTTGTACTGTGAGGATGAAATGAGATTAATCTGGTAGAGTGCTTACCTAAGGCCGGGTACCCAGAAATGCTTGGGAGTTGTTTGTTTTGTCAGCAGGATTGCCAAGTGCCAGACACAAGGCTGGATCCAAAGATCAATAAGACAGATCTCTGTCCCCCCAGAAGCTCCCAGCCTCCTAGAGGGGACCCCCCCCCCCGGAGGCAAACAAGGGTCCTGGGGGTGTGATGGATGTGGTACAGTGGCAGCACAAAAGAGAGAGCCAGACAGAGCCTACTGGGTCTCCTACAAGGCCCCAGTTTCTGAGGTGTGACCTCCCCCCTCACTCTCATTTGGGGAATCCCAGCCTGAAGAACCCCACCCAGGCCACCCTTAGCCGATTGGCAGGCTCTTCCCTGAAGCTTCCCTGGGTGGGATGAACAGGGCAGGCTGGGGTGAGGGAGGAAGTGTGGGTATTTACAGGATGTATTCCCATCTCTGGTTTTCTAGAAAGTCTGGGTAGCAGTGTGTATCGCATTTAAAACAGGCTTTGGATTCAGATAAATGTGCTTCATATAAGCTGAATTTGGGCACGTTTCTTTTTCTTACAGTGGGGTGACAGCTATGTCACAAGGCTGTTATGAGGTTAAGTAAGATCTGTAAAGCACAGATCACACCGCTCAGCCCACAGTAAGCATTAAGTGGCAGCTTTCCTCTCATGTATTTTCTTCTTGCCCTCATGTTGCCATCATAATAACCCCTTTCCTTTGTACGGCACTTTACAGTTTGCAGAGTGCTTTCACATACGTTTTCTCACCTGATCCTCAAATTACCCTGTAAGGCAGACAGGGCAGGTGTTACTTCCCCACCTGACAGATGAAGAAACTGAGTAATTTAGCAAATATCACCTAGTCAAGGGTGATCTGGGACAGACTTCTTAGTCCTCACCTAGGAGGCAGATGAGTTTGGAGGATTTTTTCTGGTGGTCTGATCATGAGGTAAGAAAGAAGAGTGGCTCTTCACGGGTGCAGGAGATGCCAGGCAGGCCCCCTCAGCCCTGGGGTTCCCGGAAGGGGGGCTGGCTGGAGACTGGCTCCCTCCCCGCCCTTCCCCCGCAGCACCCCACGAACTCCCCTTGGCAGCCCTGAGGGAGAACTGGATGGTCACGGGGAAGACGGGACCTTGCCTAATCACGGTGTGGCTCCGCAGTGGGCCAGGGAGGAGCGGAGAGAGCCGAGGGGCAAGGCCTGCTGGAGGGCAGCCGACCTGGGCTGGGAGCCAGCCTGGACTGAGAAGAGAGGCCCTTCTAGGAACCACAAGCTGCGGCTACTGCTGATGTGGCAAAGAAGACACAGCTGGCAAAGAGTAACCCTCAGTGGCTTTTTGGTCTAGGGCTATGATTCTCACTTAGGGTGCAAGAGGTCCCGGGTTCAAATCCCAGACGAGCCCTACTTTTCCTAGATTTTTCTTTTTTTCTGTTCCCCTTTCCCCGCCACACAAGTACACATTGCCTGCCCTTTCTCAAGTTGAAGCAGAGATGACCCAGTGGTGAGTGAATAAAGGACCCTGAAGACAAGCTGCCAGTCAGTCTCCCCATTAGCCATGGCCTGTATATACCCCATTATTTCCGCTGAGGCCAAGCCGAGCAGAAGGGGTTTGGCATAGCTCCAGGAGCTGAACCTGAGAAGGTAGAGCCAAAGGGTTGCCTCATGTTAGGCAGAAAGCCTCTCAGAGAGCCTCAGATAAAGAGCAGGTGGTCAGAACAATCGGGGCCTGAGCTGGAGGTCAAGAAAAGGCAAACTCTCCATGTAAAACCCAAGCTATGAAATGCATTGGCTTCAAAGTCCAAAAGCTAGGAATAAAGTTACAATTCTGAGTCTCAGCTTTCCTACTGGTAAAATGGGAACAATAATATTCATTTCTTAAAGTTGAGAGGATTAAATCAGAAACTGTATGTGAAAACACTTTGCAAACTATAACACACCTTACAGATGAAGGGATTGTTAGGAATACTACTAAAGATAAAGAGAATCTGGAAAGGAAATTCTGACAACATGACAGACTGAACTAATGTAGTTTCTCTTCACCCAGTGTCCCCTAAAACACACACAGAAATACTACATAAAACAGAATTTAAAAACTAATGTATGAACAATTGCAAAATTGGTTTAAAAAGGGAAATTCCCAGATATCAGAATTAAAGAAAGAATATAAAACTAAACAAAGAAGGAGGAGGAGGAGAAGGAGGAGGGACTATCGCAGTAGCCCATGGTTCATTTCAGACACAGATCACAGACATATACCAGGGACATGGAGATGTGTTCTAATGGTTTCAGTTATAGCTAAGTGCCCTCAGCCCACCAGAGGCAAAGAACTGGGACTGAACCCCCTGCATAAAGCTCAGAACATCAAAGATCTACCTTATCCATGGAAAGAAGACTAAAATGGCACACGCCAGTTCAACGAAGCAGAGAAAAGGGTTAGAAATCCAAGTCAACCCTGAGAAATTGAAGTGTGAGCCTGAGAAAATGCTTGTGTTGCATCTGGATTTATGTTATTTGCATGATGCTGAATCCTCAAGCAGAGAAATTAAATATAAACCTGGTTTAGGACAACTTGAAATCCCTAGGAATACCACACAGCCTCACAGAAGCAAGAAAGAGCTCTCCAAGACTGTTTTCATACCCCAAGGTATATGGGAGTCTCACTAAAAAGTGAAATATCAAAAACACCTACTGAAGAAGAACTCACAATAAAAATCTTATAAACTAGACAAGAAAGCAATCCACCTAAGGAAGACTCAGCAGACACAACAAACAGGACAATTAACACTCCAAGAACTGTGCATAATAGAACAACATGACAAGCACTGTGTAATAAGTATTCTTAAAAGTGTTAAAAGATTAAAGACAAGAAAGTAAACCATATTGAAAATATTGCACTATGAAAAAAAAAGCAGCTCACTGAGGGAAAAAAAAATTAGGAAATGGAAGACATACCATTGAAGACTCAAGACATTAAACAGTAGACTAGACCCAGCTGGAAAGAGAAGTAGTAAAGTGGAAGATAGAGCTGATGAAATTGTTCAAAATATGGGGGGAAAGGGGAAAGTAATGAGATAGAAAATATGAAAGAATAGTTAAAAGACATGAGGAAAAGAATATGCCTATTACACCATCACACTGAATATATATATAGTTTCCTGAAAGAGAGAGAATGAGGGAAATGTATGGGTTGGCCAAAAAGTTCGTTTGAAATTTTGGCCAACCCAATAATATTCCAAGAGATAATGATTGATAATTTTCCAAAATAAAAGAAAGACACAGTCCTCAGATTGAGAACTGAGCTTATAAACACATTGTGGTGAAACTGGAGAATACTGAAGAGAAAAAGGAAAATCTTAAAAGCAACAAAAAATAAAAAAATTTTAAAAACTTGTTTGCCTAGAGAGACAATTATATTGGCAGCTGACTTCTTATTAGCAGCAAAAGATTATAGAAAAAAATAGAATATCTTCAAAAGTCTAAAAGAACTGTCAACCTAAAATTTAATGCCCACTAAATTTCCATTTAAGTGTTGTGAAATAAAGACCTTTTAAGACAAAGACTGAGAATGTTTACCACTCAAAGACTTTCACTGAAATGCCACCAAAGGATATACTTCATAAGAAGGAAACTGTAATAAGAAGGAAGGAATGAAATGCAAGAAGGAATGGTGAGCAAAGAAACTTATAAATATGTTAGCGAACCTAAAAAAGCATTGAGGGACTTCCCTGGCAGACCAGTGGTTAAGACTTCGCCTTCCAATACAGGGGGTGCGGGTTCGGTCCCTGGTCAGGGAGCTAAGATCCCACATGCCTCGCGGCCAAAAAACCAAAACAGAAGCAATATTGTAACAAATTCAATAAAGACTTTAAAAATGGTCCACATTAAAAAAAAATCTTTAAAAACAATTTTTTTAATTAAAAATAAAATAATAAAAAATAAAAAAGCATTGACAGCCACTGTTAGTGGAGTAAAAATCAGTTCAGCTGCTTTATAGAGCAATTTGGCAATACCTAGTAAATTTTAAGGTGCACATATCCTATGACCCAGAAATTCTACTTCTAGGTATCTACCTTAGAGATATGCTTACATATATGCCAAGAAGGCATGCACAGCACTGTCCAGCACAGCATTGTTTACAATATGGAATATTGGAAATATCCCAAATGCTCATTAGCAGAAGAATGGATAAATCAGTTGTGGTATATTCAAACAATGGAATAGAATTCAGCAGTTAAAATTCATGACCTAGAGCTATATGAAACAGCCTGAATAAATGTAAAAAGAAAAAAAAGTTAAGGAAAAAAGAAAGTTTGCAGAAGAATGTGTATAATATACTGTACTTTTTGCATCTGTAAAAGATTCACTTTTTTTTTTCTTTTTAATGAAAGAATCTAGGCATTTAGAAATAAGGGGAAAGGGGGATAAGTGGCTGCATCAGTCCTCAGAGAGGATGATCTGCTGGGATGGGATTAGGAGGGAGGCTGAATCCTGTGTCCATGGATTACAAGGATTAATTCAGATTATCCCCGTAAGCTGATCACCTGGCTGGTATCCCCACCACTCCTAGCCCTTCAGAGATGCATCCCTGGACCACAGTCCACTTCCCCCCCATACCTGCTAAGCCCTTTCCTCCAGCCTCCTATCTCCATTCTCACCCCTCAACCCAGTACTGGTCTGGGTTTTACTCATATTTGGGTCCTAAGAATAGACTGGTTCAGATCTCCTCTGAATGCTCCTCAAATCAAGGGTGAATCGTGACCTGCACCCCTGGAGCCAGGGAGAGATTAGTCCTAATACTCTGGATGAGAGCTCCCTGAGGAGAGCTTGGACCCCTGGATGTTACAGTCGACAACTTCCTCCCCTGTCCCTCCCTCCATTAGCCAAGAGGTCAGCAGTCAAGGTCTGCTATCTGACCCTGCTGGTTCAGCCAGGACCAGAAGGAGCTGTGCTGGGGCAGAACAAACAGCCACTCTGCTTCCAGCATTAGACTCTGTCATTCCCAGGAGCCCTATGCCCTCCACCCTCCTAACGCCAACCCCTTTCCATCATCCCTGACAGTTGCCCTGCTCCCCAAGTCTGGACAGGCCTGAAATCGGCGGCGGACGCTCTGGAAAGGGTCTGGGTGGGCTTGCTCAACAGTCTTTCCCCACAACTCGATCACCTTAACCACAGGGTCTGGAGTGGAGCCCTGTCCTCTGGGGAGCAAACGAAACATCTTGATCTGTGCTCACCATCTCTCAGAGCACATACGAGGCTGGGGGTATGAGAGGGAAGAAGAAAGGTGAGGAGAGAGAGACAGAGAGAGACAGAGAGAGGCTTAGAGGCAACGTTATGGTTAATAGGCAACATTGAACTCCTTAATTGTGAGTTCATATGTTAAAATAAGCAGAGCATTGACTGTGTTATTGGGAGATTTACCTTTACTCATTTATTCTACGTGTGAAGGACTTTGTCAGATGCTGGAGATACAAAAAATGACTAAGATAACTTCCCAGTCTTCAAGAAACTGGGCAGACAGAAAATTAAAAACCTGACCTTGACAACCCAGAGTGACTGGCGCTGCCCTAGAGGGAAGAAGGACAGGGCAGAGCACAGCAGGGGCATATAATGGGGTTGGAGTGGGGCGTCAGGAACAGCTGCTTAGAGATGACTCCCCACTGAGTGCTGAAGGATAAGTAGGAGATGTCCAGGCAAAGAAAGTTTCCCTTCTGAGGAATATAGAGGGCTTGTGAACCTGGGAGCCTGGGGGGTGGTGGTGACACTGACAATATATGCCCAATGACCTTGTGAGTGGATGCACAAGAGAAGGGATTGGTGTGTGCCCCTGGCTTAGGAATCTCCCAGTGCTTTTCTGGATGTGCTGGGGCGCCCCGGTTCCCAAGTGTACCCTTTTTTAATTTTCCTGGCTGAGACCTGCAGAGATGTGAGAACAATTGCTTCGTCAAGATCTGGCATAAGGTAGACGTTCCTCAAATGAATGATGAAGTAAGTGAAATAAGCCCTCTGAGCTTTCACATCTCCCTTCCATGAGAGTGAAAATCAGCAGTGCCCACTCTGAGCAGGCTACAGGGGCAGGTTGAGCGAGGGTCATGGCTCGCAGCCCAGCGGGCATGGGGCCAGGTGGGAAGGCAGGCGGTGGAGAAAAGAGCTCTTCGGACACTAAGGACTGCGTAGGGCCACGGAGCGGCCCTTCTTAAGAGGGTCCCTGCTTCTGGCTTGGTGGAGGCGCGGGGACAGCAGAGGGATCAGGGCCCCGAGGTTCGAGTATCCTGGCCTTGGTTTCCCTCCTCCTGCCCTCACGCAGCTCTGAGGCTGGGGCCAGCGGCCGGGGCTCCGCGCTTACTGCCGAGCTGGGCGGCAGCGCCGACCTGCTCCGTAGGAAGCGAGGGGAGTGTAAGCATCCGTGCTTTTGGAGAAAACAGGCCGGGGGACGGGGCCCTGACACATGGCGCAGAGCGGTCTCCCCGCTCAGCCAACTGCCAGCAGGACCCACTGCCAGACCAGGGGATCTGGTCGCTCCCTCGGCGCGGGCCTTGGGGCGTGTCGGGGACACGCTCGCTCGGCCTCCCGGCACCCTCCCGCCGGCACGGGGTCCGGGAGTTCTGGTGGTGGGCCGGCTTCCGGGCGGCGGCGGGGGAGGTGTCAGGTGGCCGGGCCAGGCCCCGCCCCCTCGGCCGGCCCGCCCTCCCTTCCCCTGAGCATCCGGCTCTGGTCCCCGGCCTCGCGGAGGCGGTGGCGGCGGCGGCGGCGGCGGCGGCGTCTGCTCCGGGCAGCGGCGGCGGCGGCGCGAGCGGCCATGGAGGCGGGCGCCGGGGCCGGCGCGGGCGCCGCGGGCTGGAGCTGCCCGGGCCCAGGTCAGAGCGCCCCTCCCTCACCACTCCATCGCCGCCCCTTCCTCCTCTCCATCTCTCCTCCCTCCAGGCCCCCACGTCCTCTCTCCCCTCCGCTGCTCCCCACCTTTACGTCCTAAGTCTTCCTCCCTCCATCCCGCCTCCCACCCAGGCCTGGTCTCCATCTTTCCGGGCTGGGTCTTCCCCACACCGGCCGCATCCTCCCTGGCAGTCCCTCCCCGGAGCCCTCTCAATCTCGTCTCTCCAGACCAACGGTACTTCCAGCCCTGGGGGCTCCAGACCCTGCACCCGCTCGGACCCCCAACTATTCTGAGCGCGGGCCGGGGGTGGGGTGGACGAAGTCCAGGGAGAGAATGTAGGGGAGGGGAGCGGCTCCGGTCCAGAGCCCCTTCCCACACGACCCCTGCCCGCCATCAACCCCTTCCCCTTCCACCTCACCCTTTCAGCCTCTTCTGTACTGGATCCCGCCCTCTGCCATCCCTGCCCATCTGCCCCCTGTCCCCTCTGGGCTAAAGAGGCACACACCCTTTCTGCCTGTGCAAGGGAGAGGAGCCTGGAACGGGGGTGCAGGAGAGGTTGGGCAGTCAGGGCGGTGTCCCCGTAGGCCCAGCTTGAGGGACGGCCTGGGGAGGAGAGTCGCAGCTCTTGGCAGAGTGAGCCAAGTACTTCCACCGGGATGAAAAACCCAGGGCTCCAAAGGGCCAGAAGGTGTGTCCCTTCCCCCCGCCCCCAGCTGCGCCCCAGCCGCCCCTACCATCCCACAATCCCTCCTCTCTCCCTGCTCACAGGACCCACAGTGACCACTTCATGCTCCTACGAGGTGTCAGAGGGTTGTGAGAGGAAGAAAGGCCAACGCTGGGGGTCCCTGGAACGGCGGGGGATGCAAGCTATGGAGGGTGAGTTTTCCCAAAAAACTTTCTTTCCATCCCCCTCACCCAATTTCCCTTCACTTCTCCTTCCTCCCTCTGACCCCCAAAACTCTGAGCCAGGACACAGCCCTTCCCCCCAGTTCAGCTCAGCCCCCTCCACCCCTTCTCAGGGCTCAGGCCTTGAGGGAAGTTCAGGGTACATCCCTTTGGAGTCCTAATCACCAGCTAACCAGGTTGTGTGTCCCGGGGGAGCTGCCAGACAGAAAGAGGCCTCGTTGGACAGAGCTTTGAAGCAGCCTGTCAGCAGGGGGTTTGTTCTCACTGCCTCCAGACCCAGATCCCAAGCTGTCTCTTATTTTGAAAAGCAGGGAAACGAGCACGTGAATTGTCTTTCTGGTGCCACCACCACTAACTTCAAATGGAAGCCTTGTGGCTTTGGTTCTCTAGGCTATCTTACCGCCTGAAAGAGGGAGCCTGGGAGCAGGGCCGGTGAGAAGGCCAACCTCCCAACACACATGTATCCCCACCAACACCAGGAGCCTGGAAGGATGCTGGTCCTGTTTCCAGGACTTCCTGTGAAGGGTCCCTATGCACACTCAATATGGACAACCCTGCTCCCCCAAGGGGGACAGATGATGCAAGGAGTCCCAGATGAATCTTAGGCTGTGGTTATTGGACAAAGATCAGAGATTCCAAATTTTAAAACAAAGCAAACTATTACCATCCAATAAGATTTTCTATTTAGAGGAACTGCATTGCAGCAAAGGAGGGGGTGCTCGCCAGCCAGAGGCTGAGGACTAGCACACCCCAGTTTCTGAACGCGTTAAAATGTCAGGCTATCTTTTATACACAAGTACAACCTGTGACTTCCCCCTTAAAACTGCCTTGTGGTCAGCAGGGAGATCTCCTGACACTCAGCAGGGAAAGAAAAGTGGACCTGGTAGAAAATTCCAAAAAGGCTATTTGATAGAATATATTTGAAAGGGCCCCAGTGTTTGTCCAATAAAACATTTAGAATCATTTCATTCAGATGTTCTCTTTCTCTACCTATTGACAGGCAACCCTTTCTTATTATGGAAAGGCTAATTTCTCACAAGCTACCTGGATCATTTGTAAACTTTGTACAAACCCCCAAACTATAATTCTTGCCCTGTTTGGCTTAAAGATACATCCGGTGTCTGAATTCTTTCTTGACTACTTGTCCTGCTACCCAGAGACAAGGATGGAAGAAGCCGGTATCCTTGTGCCAGCTTCACATGGCTGAGCCAGCACCTGGCTGCCCAGTCTGCCCGAAGGCAGTACTTGGAGGCCAGCAGGGGCGACATTGGTCCAGAAAGGGCCCGGGAGGGGGATGGGCTACCTCCAAACTTGACTCTCACACCTGAGGGCTCCTCATGCATGCACATCCTGCCCAGGGGCTCCTTGGGGGACACCAGGTGGCACTATTATACCATCTCTGCCCTGGGACAGTGAGTTGGAGGGCCCTCTAAGGACTGTGGAAAGGAAGTTGGCTCTTACTCGCTGGTGGCGGGGCGTGGGTCTCTCCTAGGGGAAGTGTTACTCCCAGCTCTCTACGAGGAGGAAGAGGAGGAGGAAGAAGAGGAAGAAGAGGCGGAAGAAGAGGATGATCAAGTGCAGAAAGGTGGCAGCGTGGGCTCCCTGTCGGTTGGCAAGCACCGGGGCCTGAGCCTCACGGAGACGGAGCTGGAGGAGCTGAGGGCTCAGGTGCTGCAGCTGGTGGCAGAGCTGGAGGAGACCCGGGAACTGGCAGGGCAGCATGAGGACGACTCGCTGGAGCTGCAGGGTGAGCGCCTGTGATGGGGCCGGAGGGCCTGGGCCCAAAGGCCCTGGATCCCAGGCCTGATGCCAGCTTCCCCGTCACTGCAGGGCTCCTGGAGGATGAGCGGCTGGCCAGCGCCCAGCAGGCAGAGGTGTTCACCAAGCAGATTCAGCAGCTCCAAGGTAAATCCTAGCGCTCGGACTGGAGGGCAGGTGGTCATCCGAGTACTTTTTTCTTGAGGCTTTGGCTGAGGCATAGCAGACATAGCAGACCATTGGAACCGAATTCGGTACTTTCTCCTCATTTTCTTCTACTATTCTTGCCCTTTTTTCCTTGTCTCTCCATCCTCCTCTTTATCTAATTTCCTTTCTTTTTGCACCTCTAACTGGCTCTTCTGTTCCCCCTCCTTCCCTTTCTTGCCCTCCCATTTCACCCCCTTTCCGAGGCTCTCTCCTTTTTCTCTCCTCAGTCTCTCCCCCTCACACCTGCATCCCTTTTTCTTTGTTCTCCTGGTCAGTGCCACAGGTAGGTAGTCAAGGTTGAATTCCAAACCAGATTGCTTTTGCCTGTCCCTCCAAGGGCATCATGGGAAGAGCAGTGAGCCAATGAGAAGTGACTGGAGGGGACTCTCTGCATCTTTTAAGGGAGGCAGATGAGAACGCTTCTTTTGCTCCCTAGGACCGAGCTGGTGGCCCCAAAAGCCCTTTCTTCTAACACCCACGTGCCTTTGTCTGGGAAGCAGCAAGGCAGTCGTCCCACATTCCACTGCGCCGCCAAATAAAGAGGCAGGTTTTGTTACATCTGTGGGCTTTTGGAAGGTTCCTGGGAGCTGTCCTAGAAAACTGCAGGGACTCTCCAGGGAGAACTGAGATCAAGCCAAAAGAGAAGTATAAATGGAAAAAAAAGGAAGTCCAGCAAGCAGGCCTGGAGAGGAGCAAGCCAAGGTGGGAGAGGAGAAGGGAAAGAAGATGTAAGCAAAGGTAGATGCAGGAAAAGTAGACAATAAACAGGCTGAGGTGGGAGGGGAGGGGAAGGAGAGAAACTGCAGAAGCTATGTTGCTCAGGGAAAAGAGTGTGAGCATTGGTCTCAGGTCACCTAGATTCTTGAGCCCAGCTCTGCCACATAACAAGCTTTGTGATCTTGGGCAAGTCACTTTTATCTCTCTGAGACTCAGTTCCTTAACTGTAAAATAGGGCTAATTTAAATGTTTTGTCAACCATTTATTGAGTGCCTATATACTTGGAGGACCAGCTATGAACGAGATAGACCAGATCCCTCCCCTAACGAAGAGTACATTCTAATGGGGAGAGGCAGAAAATAGACAAACACCACCAGTTCAGGTGGCAATAAATGCTATGAAGAAAATATAACAATATGATATGGAGAGACAGGGTAAGATGGAAGTTTATTTTTGATAGGGTAGTTATAAAAGTCCTCTGAGAAGAGGACATTTGAGCTAAGAACTGAATAATGAGGAAGATCTGAGGGACGTGCACACTGGGCAGATGAACCAGCAACTGCAAAAGGTCAGAGGCAAGAATGAGCTTCATGTGTTTGAGGGACAGAACAAAGGCCATTGTGGCTGGAGCAAAGTGCATGTGGAGGACTTGGGTAAGAGAGAGTTCTGAGAAGCAGGCAGAGTTCAGATTACAGAGGGCCTTATAGGTCAGCTGAGAGGTTTGACTTTTATTCTAAGTATAGTGGAAAAACATGGGAGGGTATTAGCCAGGGCTGGAGGGATATGATCCACTTTACATTTTTATTTTAAAAATAAATTTATTTATTTATTTATTTTGGCTGCATTGGGTCTTCATTGCTGCGCGTGGGCTGGTGGCGAGCAGGGGCTACTCTTCGTTGCAGTGTGTGGGCTTCTCATTGCGGTGGCTTCTCTTGTTGCGGAGCACGGGCTCTAGGTGCGTGGGCTTCAGTAGTTGTGGCACACGGGCTTCAGTAGTTGTGGCTCGCAGGCTCTAGAGCACAGGCTCAGTAGTTGTGGTGCACGGACTTAGTTGCTCCCCGGCATGTGGGATCTTCCCGGACCAGGGCTTGGACCTGTGTCCCCTGCATTGGCAGGCAGATTCTTAACCACTGTGCCACCAGGGCAGTCCCCACTTTACATTTTTAAAAGAGCACTTCAGCTACTGTGTGGAAATTGGATGAAGAGAAAGGGGTCAAAACAGTGAATCTGGTCAGCAAATAACTGCAATAGTCCAGTCAAGAGATAATGGTTGGTTGGATTAGAGGGATTAGAGCAGTAGAAATGGAGATGATTGAGAATGTAATTTGAAGTTGGAGTTCTCAGGACTTGCTGAATTGGATTGGGGGATAAGAGAGACATGAAATATGACTTTGCCTTGAGAAACTGAATAGACGGTGGTGTTATTTATTGGAATGAGGACAACTTGACGAGGAACAAATTTTGGGGCCAGGGTAACCATTTAAGACACGTTTTCTACATGTTGAGTTTGGAATAGCTATTGACATCTCAGTAAATATATTAAGGAAGCAGCTGGATATATGAATCTAGAACCAGGGAAGAAATCAGGACTGGAGATATAAATCTGGGAGTCATTAGCATATAGATGACATTTGAATCCAAGGGAGATCACCATGAAATCACATGGAGAGATATAGAAAGAGGAGAGAAAAGGGTCTAATCCCAGGGGTACTCTAGAATTTAAAAGTCCAATAGGGGAGGAGAAATGAACAAGAGACTGAGGTAGGAGGGACTACTGAGGCATCTGGTGACCTGGAAGCCAAGAGCAGAAAGTGCTTCAAGGAGACAGTGATCAGCGGTGGCAGAAGTTGCTAAGTCAGGTAAGATGGCCATTGGATTTGGTGAGATGGAGGGCTCTGAGACATTTCAGTGAAGATAGAAGCCTGATTGTATCGGGATCGAAGAGGAAAGGGGAGGTGAAATGGAGAAGGTGAGTACCCATAATTCCCGTAGTCATGTCTTGAAGAGAAGCAGAGAAATAAGGGAAATGAAGTCAAGGGAGAGCTTTTGGTGTTTTGGTTTTGGGGGGATGGGTCACAGTAGATCATGTTGGTCTGATGGAGGAAAGGATCCAGTAGAGCACTAGATCTCATCTGAGCGCGGGGGTGGGGTGGGGTGGGGGTGGGGCTGCGGGTCTGGTGAAGGCGCCCAAACCCCACCTGGCGGGAGGAAACCGAGTCCTTGCTCACGCGCATTGCCCGTTTCCGCCAGGAGGGGGCGCGCGCGGCCTCAGAGGTAGCTGGTGTTGAGAGGCCGTTCTGGCCGCCGCAGCCCCTCGGGGGCTGGGACCGGCTGGCGGCAGGAGGCCCCCCAGAGAGACCGCTTCCGGGGGGGGCGGGGGAATTCTGGCGAGATGGAGGCCATAACCAGTGAGTGAGAACTGACTTCACTGTGTCCCCCTCCCCGGGTCTTCGGCCTCGCCCCGACGGCCCCAGCTTCGCTGTCAACCGGCGCTAGCTCTTCGGAGCCCTGATCAGGACCTTCCACCTCCCAGCCAGGCCCGCCCCGCCCGTCTTGCCGATAAGCCCCTCCCTGGGGCCTGCTTGCAAGCCCCACCCCTCCGCCCCTCTGTTTCTAATTAAGAGCTTTCTGAGGCTGAGCGCGACCTTCCTCCGTTCCCCAGTGCATGTGAGAATGTCATTTTTTAGGGCTAGACCCCAGAGGAGAACCTAAGGGAGATTTGAACCCGAACATTGAGGGCAAAGTGGGGAAGTAGAGGTTGGTCAGCCCTCCAACAGAAAACCCACCCAGGCCTTTATCCTAATGGCCTGTTGACTTGTGTGTCCGTTCGGTAGTGGAAAGAGCAAGGACTTTGTTTCCTTCAAACAGGAAGGAAGTCAGAGAATCTAAGTGGAGATGTTTGGACTTGGCACAGAGGTGATCAGTTAATACTTGTCGAATAGACTGAAGAGAGGAGACAGCTAGGATGGTTGTAGAGAAGGAGAGACTGGCAAAAGATGTGGCCGGAGCCGCCCATGTGAGGTTGGCAGGAGACCTACCCCCGTGCTACTCCCACCCCGCACCCCCGCCTCCGAGACACCTGGTCCGCTCAGCATTTATGTCTGCAGTGTGTCCAAATATTTCTTCTCAAACCTCCATGTTCTGTTCTAGTTTTTAAAAAAATACCCAAACATGTAATTCTTTTTTTTTTTAACATCTTTATTGGAGTATAATTGCTCTACAGTGGTATGTTAGTTTCTGCTGTATAACAAAGTGAATCAGCTATACATATACATATATCCCCGTATCTCCTCCCTCTTGCGTCTCCCTCCCACCCCGAACATGTAATTCTGTACCCGTGGTCCTCAGTAAAAGTTTGTGGACTAGATGTATCCCTGCCTCATTTATGCATGAATACAGCAAATATTTATTGAGTGCATTATGCTAGGTTCTCTGGCAGATCCTGAACCTGTAATGGTGAGAAAACCAGACATGTTTCCTGTCTCCATGAAGCTTACAAGTGAAGGGGAGACCAACGTTTTATATACACACACACACTGCAAAGTACAAGGGGCTATGAGAGCATTTAATGGAGGGCTTTGCTTAATTTTTTGAGGAGGTTGGGGGAGAGGCTAGGGAAAGTTGAAATCTGAAGGGTGAGTAGAATGAACAGGAGTCGGGGGCAAGGGATGGGGACAGTGTGCCTTGCAAAGAGTTTGTGGGAAGGTCCTGACCCTCCCAACCCAATCCTCACTAATTCCCGAATCCGGACTCCCAAATTTTGAATTCTCTGTTGGTGGCAGTGCCTTTTACTCTCGCTCCACTTTTAGGTTCTCCTGATCCTGGATGGGTACCTCTGTCCAGAAACCTTGAGATGCTCCACGGATACTGAGAGCCCTGACATGTTTCTTTTGTAAATTAAAACCTATTATAAAATATAGGCTTGTTGTGAAATGTCAGACAGCACTGATATATATGATGTGGAAAGTAAAAGTCCCTCTCACATGCTGTCTCATTGCTCGGAAGCAACTATGCTGTATGGTTTAGGACATATAGCTTTTCAGATCTTTTTCTATGTCTTTGTATATTTGTGTTATATATTATACATATGAATATTTTTTGCAAAAATAAGATAATACCATGTATTTTACAGCTCATTTTTCTTCCTAGTTAGTATATTATGGAAACTTTCTCATGTCTTCTCTATAGATCTGCCACTTCCTTCTAAATGGCTGACAATATTCTATTTTACCTTCTTCAATTTAAGCTATCCCTTATTGATTGGCATCTAGGTTATTTTCCCATGTTTGGTTCTCATGAGATGAACCTATATTTGAATTTCAGCTGTGAGCTCTAAATACACATTGTTTTGGGACCAGTACTTACACAGGCAGTTCATGGGAGATCTGAGGCTCTGTGATTTCTAAGTTCCCAGACTGAATAGATGAAAATAGTCTGTGTAAATTTTTTTAGTAAGGGGCTTTTTGGAAAGACTCAGGGCATCAGTAAAATGCTGTAAATTAGGTTTGGTCTTTAACTGTCAGGCGATTTCATAGAAGCTCTTAATACTTTTTGTTTGGAGTAGCCTAATTTGTTTTTGTTGGCAAACCTCAAGATCTACTTTTCTACTGCACCTTGCTACGTAGACTCACTCTGTTCTCTTCTTAGGTATTCCCTTTATTCCATATCAGGTGAAGCTATACCTCTCTGATGGGGTAGAGAGCAGGTTGTCAGGAGTTTCCAGATAAGAAATAAGTCTGCCTTTAACTTTGTGCTTCTAGAATATGGTAGATTAGTTCACTTGTCCTCTTGATCATCTCAAGATTGTCTTCGGGCTTTGCAGGTGAGCTGCGGTCTCTACGGGAGGAGATTTCCCTGTTAGAGCGTGAAAAAGAATGTGAACTTAAGGAAATAGAACAAGAGTTGCATTTGGCCCAGGCTGAGATCCAGAATCTGCGGCAAGCAGCGGAGGACTCTGCGACTGAACATGAGAGTGACATAGCCTCCCTGCAGGAGGATCTCTGCCGGATGCAGAATGAACTCGAGGACATGGAGCGCATCCGAGGAGAGTATGAGATGGAGATCACCTCCCTCCGTGCAGAAATAGAAATGAAGAGCTCTGACCCATCCAATAGTTTAAGTCTCTCAGATTTCTCTGAGATGCAAGGTATGAGAAAGCCAGCCCTCCTCCTGGTCTGTCAGTCAAATCAGGCAGAGGGAAATAGTACACAAGAAGATGGTGGAAGGTGGGCTTAGATCATGAATTGGGAGCCTCTAGAAAAAGCTTCCATGTTGGATTCAAGACTGTAAGAGAGAAAAACTTGATGTCATATAACCAGTCCATAATGGTGTAAGAAATAGCACCATGGAGCTAGTACCCTGAGAATTCTTCCTCAGAGAGCCATTGGGCATTTGTTGATTTGCCTATGCTAAAGCCCTTCCTGGGAAAGTGGCCAGTTCTGGGGTGGGCGTATAGGGGCCGGTCACCTTGGAAAACTTCCCACTGCTCTGGCATCATGGTGCTTTACTTGGGTCACTTTCTGTGTGGGTTGGGGTGAGGGGTTCCCAGTACTGCTCCCAAGTCCCAGAATGCCCACAATGCTAATTTTTAGCCTCCTTTAGCCCTCCCCAAGTAGAAGCTTTAGGGGGCAGCAAACCAGAGCACAAGACAGCTGGAGAGGAACAGAGGTTATTTCCAGTAATACGTGAGTACTCAAAAGCTTAGAGCTCTGCTCAGAGTCTCCCAGCTAGTTGCTAGGCTTCATGACATGAGAGCGTTTGCCTTTATTCTGAGGCTAGATTTATGATCTGGGTATAATGCGAGGCCCTGTACTAGGCCAGGTCAAGCAGAGGCAATCAACGAGGAATCAAAGAACTGCAAGTTTTCCCAGCTGTAGCAGGCCTCTCAGAAGCGCTTTTGGACTGGTGTACTAGGAAAGGGAGGCCAGCACAGTGAGAACGCTTGGGCTGGAGTTAAACAGACCCGAGTTCAGAATCTCAGCTCTGCTAATTAGCAGGATAAATTGCCTGGTTATTATCTCCCTGGACCTCAGTTTCTATAGCTATAAAAATTGATTAATAAAACTTTATAGCTGGATGGGATTCTGGAACAGGAAAAGAACCTTAGGGAAAATGTAGAAAAATCTGAATGAAGTATAGAGTTTAGTTAACAGTAAAGTACCAGTGTTCATTCCTGAGTCATGACAAATGTACCCGTGGGAAGATGTTAACAATCGAGGAAACTAGGTGAGAACACTCCCGGGGAATTCTGCAGTATCTTTGCAACTTTTCTGTAAATCTAAAACTATTCTAAAACTAAAAGTCTATTTAAAAAGAAAGAAAGAAAGGAAGAAAACCTTAAAGGACTATTTTGGGAATTAAATGAAATGCCTAGTGTATTGAAAGCACTCACATACAACTGGATCTGAGGCTGGGCTCATCAAGTCTAATGCTTAGCACGTGGTTGGTTTTCATTAAAGATTAGTTTCCTTCCTTCCTTCTATGATAATCTGGAGTATGCCGAGGACTTTTGATTGGACTAAAGAGGGAACATTAGAAGTGAATTTCAGGGTGTTGAATCTCAAAGCAGGTAAGATAGGCCTTGTGCTCTAATTTGAGCAAGTTAGTGTTCTCTAAATATCAGCAGAGTTAGTATTCTGAGAGAAATAATTCTTAATCATGAAGAAACAAAACAGATATGAGTGTTTGTTATCACAGCATTAAAAAGTATTGGTATCTGGAACTTAGGGACATGTGCTGGGACATTTCAACCAGATCTCTGCTGATGCCTGCAGATGATTTGTAGGTTTGGTTGGGGTGGGCTTTTTTGTCAGCAGATAAAAGATCATTAGAAAGAATTCTTGGCCATGTACAGGCCGCTGGATTTGGTGTGGTAATAAAGGAAGTAAAAGCCCGGCACTGGCAGTATGACATCTGGCAGTTAGCACTCTCAGCTTTCTGTACTAAAAGTGTAAGAGGAAACTAACTGTAAACAGTTGAATGGAAACTTTAAATACAGTAAACCAAAAACTTACTTAAACCCTCGCAAGCTCCTAAAACTCTCAGGACTCTGTCTTGGTTGGTTTTTTTCCCCCTGCCACCCCTACCCCACCCCCTTGGTTGGGGTTTTGAAGATGGGCACACAGGGCAATCTTCTGGGAAGTTGAAAAGAAGGGCAGCTAACTGAAAGAGGACAAAGACTCACTGCAGTGTGGAACTTTCCGGGCCCTGTCTTCTAAGCCTCTGCATGTGGTATCTCATCTGTCTTTAGAAAAAGAAACTCTTCAGCTTTCTGCAGCCAGATTTCTAGGCAGGAAAACTGGGGGCTGGTCACCAGTGCTTCCTCCCTGGGATCTCACCTCTCTGCCTGTCCTCTGCAGAAGAGTTGCAGCAACTGCGGGACCGCTGCCGCTTCCTGAACGAGGAGTACCAGGCCCTTCAGGAGAGCAACAGCAGCCTCACGGGCCAGCTTGCGGATCTGGAGAGTGAGAGGTACAGCCGGAGGCTGGCGGGGCTCTTCAGGACTGGGCTTTTCCCTGAGTAGAACTCAGGTGAAGGCAGGTACCAGGCTAATGAGCCTCCCTGCGGTCCTGGTGAGCCGGTCCTTTCCATGGTATCCAAAGGATATGGATACTGCCAAGAAGTAGGTCTTGGGGTCCAACTCCGATGTCTCAGGACTAGAATTGAGTGAGTTCTAAAATTTAGTTTTCTTCCATTCTAGGCATTAGGTCTGGTTTGCTCTGCCCTAGAGTAGATAGGAAGCAATTCCTTTGTTGTCCTCCCAGGCTTGATTCAGTCTAATGGTATATCACCTCCAGATTGGAGCTGGCGTGACTCCAGGCCCAGCCTCAAGTCCGCCTGGATTAGTACTCTTAGGGTCTCCCAGAGCCAGACATGCCTTTGCAGATTGAGGTGCTGGGGACTTTTTCTATGATCTCCTAGGTGTGCTTGAGAGGTGAGTCACTGTAGAAGGCTCCTTTTGCCTAAAGTGAGGGCATCAGGACCAAGCACGCTTGGCAGGTGGTGCCGGGCAGAGCTCTCTCCCAAACGTGACTCAGGGTTCTGGATTACAGGACACGAAGAGCAACAGAAAGGTGGCTGGGGTCCCAAGCACTACGGAATATGAAGTCAGCAGAGTCTCAGACTTCAGAAGAGGATTTCCTGGAGCCTGATCCTGAAATGCATTTGTTGCGACAGCAGCTGCTGGGAGCTGAGGAGCAGATGCGTGACATGCAGAACAAGGTAGGGAAAGGCAGGCCCCTTTACGGCCTCGCTCCCACCTTCTCCTGGCCTGTGGCAGCAGCATCTCCTTAGGTACAAGGCTGACAAAGGAGGCAGGTGCTGTGGCAAGAGATAGGACTCCAGGGTCTCACTTGCTGGCCTTTTACTGAATATTCCGGTAAAAGGAATGCCATACTCTGCCCAAGCCTGTTCCCAGAGTGCCTATGGTACCTGTTGTAAATCCGCCTGCCTGTTCCGTTTCCCACACAGTGTGAGAAATTGAGTTGTGAGTTGCAAGAGCTACAGCATCATCGCCGGACCAGTGAGGAGGAGCAGAGGCGGCTGCAGAGGGAGCTCAAGTGCGCACAGAATGAGGTGCTTCGGTTTCAGACTTCCCACAGTGTCACCCAGGTAAACACTGACAGGGGAAGGGCATCGGGGAGGGCAGAAGGGCCTACGTGGAGTCGCCACTTCAGGTGAGGATGAGCGCAGAGGAAGGCTGTGCTCTGCTGACTCTTGCCCTGCAGCCAGGGGTGTCGTCTACCAGAGAGCAATTGGAGAAGTCACACAGCATTGCATTCTAGAAATGGTAGTCGTTATCGAGTGTCTGCCGCAGAAAAGAAACTAAACCGAAGGCCTGTGGGAATGCCTCAAGATGTCTGCGTCTGGAAAAGAACCACTCTGGTCTGGAGAGGGGTCCGCTGACTTGTGAGAGTAACCGTTCTTCCCACACCCTCCCCACCGCAGAGCGAGGAGCTGAGGACCAGACTCTGTGCCCTGCAGGAAAAGTACGATGCTAGCCAGGGTGAGCAGAACGAGCTCTTGAAGGTGCAGCTACAGCTTCAGGCTGAGCTCCGGCAGCTCAAAGTTATGAAACCCGCAGTCGTAGAAAGCCAGAGTGAGAAGGTAACAGCGACCCCGAGGTGAGGGGCCGCTTAGGTGCCAGAGGTTTGCGGGGAGGGGGTTAAGAGTTGAGTGTTGAAATAGCTCCAGCTGCCACCTGTGCGGCACCGCAGGTACGGAACTCCAGCCGCCCTCGAGTCCTCTGTTAGACGAGAGGACACCCGTAAGCGCAGGGCAGGGAGAAGTGGATTCTCAGCCTGTCTGTGTCTGAGAGTGACTCAAGCAGAAGCGTGAGTGGGTTGAGGATCCCGGAGGTACTGCCCAAGGCCCCCTGCACCGCAGGAGTTACAGTGCCGGCTACAGAAGCTGCAGCTGCAGTACCAGAACATCACGTGTGAGAAGGACAAGCTGCTGGCCGTGCAGCAGCAGCTGCGGGACAGCCTGCGCTGCCACGAGGCAGAGGTGCAGCACCTCAAGGGCATCGTGGCCTCCTTCCAAGAGAGCAGAGAGAAGGTAAAAGAAGCTTCAGGTGAGGGAGAATGTAGCACGGCAGAGCCTCCCATGAGAGGACAGGTCCACAGGAGGAGTGGGGTGGTGGAGTTCTGTGGAGGAGCTGTCGATGAGGGAGATAAAAAAGTGCTTCAAAAAAAAAAAAAAAAGTGCTTCATGGAAACGTGATCTCAAAGGGTCACGATGCGCTCAGCTTCCTTCAATTTTTAAATCAGAAAGGGCTGTAAAAAGGAAGCCGTTTCCCTTCCCCACCTTCCAAAAGAGGAAGTCCCAGGTCTCTGTATAGAGCCTGTTAGGGATTGGTCCATCTCCGGTAGTCCCTGCTGGGATGAAATTGGAACTGGAAAGGACAGGACCCTTTAGTCCCTGCCTGAGAGGAGAGAGTGCAGCCACGGGGGCTTCTGGGATGGTGGCGGGGTCTGCCTCCCCTGCCCCAGAATGCAGAGATGCACGCCCAGCTGCAGGAGATGAAGCGGCTGTACCAGACCAGCAAGGACGCGCTGGAGCGGCAAAAGCACGTGTATGATCAGCTCGAGCAGGACTTCTTGCTCTGCCGGCAGGAGCTGCAGCAGCTCCAGACCACCCAGTCCATCCCAGAGGACAGGGGAAAGTGTGCTGATGAGGTAATTGTAATTAAAAGAGGTGAGATCTCCTGAGCCTTGGAGAGCGGAGGTATAGAGGCAAAAGATGAACTCATCCAACCAACAGGCTTGATGGACTTCCTGTCCAATCACAGATGAATGTGGAAAGGCAGAAAACAGAGGCAGAGCCCCATGCTGTTAACTTTAAAACTTGGCCTTGACCTTGACTTGGAGCCCAAGCCACAGCTTAGTAGAATCAATACCTCTGGATCCAGTCTGAACACCTGAAGATTTCACACATGATTTCATTTGTGTAGACATTTATACCTTATTGTTAGAACTGTAGTGATATCTTGTCATTCGTGGAAAAGAACATATACATAGGCCCATGTACACAACTACGATTGTTAGAACTAGAAAGAGAAGGTCCAGTTTTCTGAGGCAGATTGTAGGTGCTCTTGTCAAAAGGCATGGTCTGTGCCCAGAGTGCTGATTGGGTATGAGAAGAACCCAGGCTTTTTCAGGATTTATTCTGTGACTTCAGAGTAGTTAAATTCCAAACTTGAATTTTACCCTCTTTAAATTGAACAGAATACTACTCTTATCTCACTTTCTTTTAGTAAAAAATCCTGGTAGTGATAAATAAGGCCTTCCTTCTTCACTTACCCTTTTTTCCATAGTGTGTAAAATGCAAGTCATTATTAGTTAGCCTTGTTGAGTACTTTGAGCTCCTGACCACTGACAGGAAATGGAAAAATGTTGAAGCATGATGCAAAAAAGGTGCAAGATTCCAAAAGATGGTGGAGCTAGTCGCCTTCTGCCAGAATACTCAGTAGCTCCTGCCACAGCCGACAGCAGGCTGTGTCCCCAGGGAAAGGCCTTCAGAAGACACAGAACTGGGGACGTTATTTGGGCTGCCCCAATAGTCCACCTGCCTTTCTACACCCAGGCTCACTTTCCCTCCCCCCCCCACCACTCCCACTCCATTTAGAGGTCCAGGGGGTGCATAACTTGCTCATCACTTTCTCTCCTAGTGGAAGAAACTATGGGAAGGGAGAAGCATGCTGGCATACAGAGCCAGCCTCTTCTCTCCTCCTAAAAGAACATTGAGATTAGTTTGATATTAGAAGATTTGGGTTTTTGGAATCATGGGATGATTTAGTCCTCTCAACCCAAATTCAGCAATAGCTCATACTTCTCTAAAGATTCTTAAAGCTGATTATGAAAACAAAAATGGGGAAAATAGGGTGAAAGTAAGTCCTTATTGGTAAGGAGCATAATTAGTTATAGAAACAACTGGAGAGTAACAGGAACTAGAATTCCCTGCAGGATGGGGAAAATGGTATCTACCAGAGGAAATGGAGGTGGGGAAATGAGAAGGGAGGGGCGCTGATAACCTCCCTCGAAAACTGCCCTCAGAAAGAACTAGTAGGCAAAATTTAGAGCACAGCCAAACTTCAGTTCTGAGCAGCCTGCTGGGGTTCCCATTCAGCATCTAGGCCTGTATGGGCGCAATGCAGATTGGGGTGATCAGTCTAAGGTGACTACAGGGTGGGAGACCCTGGTGAATCACAAGAGGTAAGAGAACACGGAGTGCTCTGCTGACCGCACGGGGCAGAGAAACGCCAGGGAGCCTGCCTCCCAGAGTAAGCACCCCTGCGCGCCCTGCCCCGTCCACAGTGTGACGCACTGCTCTTCAGACTGACAGAATTGCAGGAGAGGTACAAGGCCAGCCAGAAGGAGATGGCGCAGCTGCAAATGGAGCAGTGCGAGCTCCTGGAGAGGCAGAGGAGGATGCAGGAGGAGCAGGGCCAGCTGCACGAAGAGCTGCACAGGCTCACGTTCCCGCTCCCCAGATCTGGTCTCTTCCACAAGGTAATCACAGCCAGGGGCAGCTGCTAGCTGTGAGGAGCTGCCCAGGTGTGACTGTGCTTGGGAGAAGTAAAACGGTGGGGATGGAACTTTTTCTCTTCTTAAGCAACCACTCCTTACTTTCTCACCAACCTCCTCAAACAAAACTGTTCAATATAGCTGATTAGGGCTCTAAATCTGAAAATACATCCTATACTCTGGAATCTGTCCAGCATTTTATATTTAGGTATTTAGTCCGTCTGGAGAAAATGTACTTGAAAGCACTTTGCAAACTGCAAAATGCATCCAAACATATGGGTCATTACTACTCAACTAGCAGGGCTCCAAAGAGAGACTCCCCTCCTGTCCCAGATGGGCTGTGCAGAACCAGCCCCCTTAAGGGAAGGGTCCCGAGCAGGAAGGAGGCAGAGGTCTTGCTGTGTAACCACCACAGTTCTAGCCCCCTTCCTTCCACTCTGCCTCACAGAGTCAGGAGCTCCTTACAAAGTTACAAGACCTGTGTGAACTACAGACGCTCTACCAAAGCATGCAGGAGGAGCAGAAAAAACTGATACAGAATCAAGAAAGTATGTTAAAAGAACAATTAGAACTGCACGGAGCGCTGCAACGTTTCAAGGAGTCTGATTTCCGGGAAGTGTTGGAGAATCCGAAGGATTCCAAATGGCCTAAGTCCTCAAAATGTGGTCATAACAAGGTAACTATAGCAAGAGGCAGGGAGATAGTTCTGGGGGCAGCAGCACTGTAGGGAAAGGGGGCTCCACAGAGGGGTCAGAGTTCCGAAGGCCTGTTTTGCCAGGAGCAAGGATGAAGCTAAAGCTCTACCCTCTCAGCCACTCAGGGGCTCATTAAGATGTGGCTTTAGGTACGGCCTTAGCTGCTCCCTCAGATGGTTGCCCAGTTGAAGCACCGTGAACACTTAGAATCCAGATGACCTGGAAGTTTGTGATCTCCTGATAATTTGACTCAATCTCTTCAACATCTCATTTTCCAGACGTATTTGGAAGTAGATCAACTTAGTGTTTGTTTGGATTCCTTAGGACTGACTCTATAAACATGCCATCCTTTCCTCATGAGCTGGTTGGTAATCGAGAAGTAAGCTTTCCAGTGACCAAAATCTGTAACCTTTTGGCATTCTACATGAGGCACATCTGAGGCCATTTATTTCCAAGGGAAGAATTACCAGCATGTGGGGTTCTTGGTAGTGACCTCACTGTCTTCATTGGAACTTTGTGGCAATAACAGCCAGGTCAGAGACGTTAGACTAGAGAATCCATGGGTCTCAAGCACCAGCAAGTGGTCATGCCTCTGAGGTCACCCTGAAGGAGATTTCTAGACAAGTCTGTTCAGGGTTGGGAGATGCATTTGGTCTGAGGCCTCAGTGGGGGCAAGGTAGAGCAGGTAGACAGTTTCAATTTATTGAAATTGAAATTTATTCGATTTCAATCTATTTGTTCAGATATTAGCCTAGACAGGCAGATAGAGGTAGGGAATAGCGGAAGTCCAAACTGAGATTTGGTCAGATTTCAGGGGTGTCAGATTTCAGCCTGGATAGCAGACACCAAGAACCAGGTATAAAATATTCCCTTAAAAAAAAAAAAAAATCCCTTAACCAATCAGATCTCATCCTGGGCATCAGCTGCCAAGAAGCCAGGCCCCGAGGGCCTGGAAAACATGCCCAGGGGCCAGATTCGGAATTGAGGCAGGCGGAGTCCCTCACTACGACAGGGACTTGTAGTGAGACCTTGATTCCAAGTCTGCATCTTCTGAGGAAGAAGTTCTTCACACGCTCATATTCAAGGCCAGGCCTGATTTTAGAATTGGGGGTGGAGGAGGGGACTGAGCCCCAGAGGTCAGGATAATGGATACACCTGACTGAGAAGAGGGGAGGGGAGGGAGCCCGAGTGACCTTGCGATCCACTCAGTGCTGCTCCAGGGAGAGAGGAAGTTACCAGAGCATGGAAACCAGCAGAAACGGGGGGCCAGAAATCGTGGACTGTCTGTCCCAGAGAGATTTTCTCCAGTGAGCAAGAAATTGACACGTGCCAGTTACCTGTAGGCGAAGTCAAAGATCTAGGCTGTGGTGAGACGGGAGGGTAGGTGTGCAGTGCTCTGACCTGTGCTCTCAGACATCCGCACCAGGAGGGGTGCAGCTAGAAGGACCGCAGTGTCTAGAGTAACGATGATGTTTCCCCACCCACTCCTGGCAGTCCAAGATGATCATCGCCCAGATGCAGGCTCTGCAGGAGCTGTACGAGGCCAGTCAGACCGAGCAGGAGCTGCTGCAGCAGGAGCAGGAGCGGCTTCTAGAGGAGCGGAAGAGGCTGCAGGCCGACTTGCAGCTCTGCCTGGAAGAAATGCAGATGCTCCAAGTCCAGTCCCCTTCTGTGAAAGTGAGCCTTGAGTCCTACAAGAAGAGTTATGGGAGCACGACCACCAGCAACGAGGACTGTCGCAGAGGTTGCAGCATTGATGACAACGAGAGCTATCACAAGAGTTACAACAGCAGCCAGGCCAGCGAAGGGAGCCTCCTCAAGAGCTATGACAGTAGCACCAGTACCAGGGAGTCCTATGGGAGGGGTTACCGCAGCAGCAGCATTGCCTGTAAGAGGAGTTACGGCACCAGCAGTAGCTCTGACACCTGTCACAAGAGTTACGTCAGCAGCAGCATGGACGACGAACTCGCCGAGCCCGAAGATATGGAGGTAAAAGTAACCAGATGTCAGGTCAGATAGGGGAAGAAGGTTCCTGTCTTATTAAGAGAGAAGTCACGGGGAAGGGCACAAGAGGTGAAGTGGGCAGTGGGCTCAGAGCTGAGCAGGGTAACTTACAGGAAATAAATGAGGTACTCTGCCCGCCTCATACGGAGATGCTCCATCTGGATGGAAGTCTAAGATTCAGGACTTTTCATCGACACAGTCATGGTGCTCTTTATGGGAAGAAATACAGGATTCCCCCTGGGCAGCTTCAGATCCTTGTGGCCATTGTTTTGTACCCAAGAAAGGGCCTAGCGAAGAGAGTGGGCGGAGGGCAGGGGCTCCTCAGGGTGCCGTCATCACTCCCCTGCCCTCCACAGCGCTTTGAGGACACGGTTGCCAAGGTGTTGATCAAGCTGCAGGGAGTGCAGGCCATGTACCAGCTCAGCCAGGAGGAGCACGACCTGCTGCAGCAGCGGATGAGAAACCTGCTAGACAAGCAGAAAGGGCTGAAGGAAGAGCTGGATGCCTGCGAGAAGGAATTCAAGGAGTGCGTGGAATGCCTCGAGAAGACCGCTGCCTCCCAAAAGGAGGAGCACGAGGTAACTGCTTTCAGGGAGGCAGGGTTTCAGGTAGGAGTCCCTAGAGCCAGAGGAGGTCGGAGCCCTTTCAGAGAGGCTGAGGAGAGAGACAGGAGCTCGTTGCCAGCTCTGTACGGTTGCCCTCCTCCTGGTCAGAGGGACAGAGCAGGGGCTGAACCCCGAGACGCTGGGCGGTCTGCTGTGCCACTGATGGACATTTCTCAGGCGCCCACTGTGCTGGGATTTACTGATCGTCAAGACTCCTTGAATGATTTTTTTTTTCCCCTTTGCCACTTCTGTTCTCTCTTTTGTCCTAGAGCACTTCTGGAGAGTTGTATTTTTTTTACCTCCAATTTTCTTTAGTTTGTGTGTATTCCACCTTGTCTCTTCAACTAGATTGTAAGCACCTCAAGGACAGGGCTGTGTCTTCTTTTGGATCTCTCATAGTGCCAAGCAGAGTGTTCTGCATCCACTAGGAATGGGACAGAGGGCATTGTCTCTGACGAGTAGTCCTCTGTCCAGTGGGGGTCACTGTACGCATGGGAGAGGCTCAGAGAGCAAGAAACACGTGGGCCTAGGTTGCTTAGTATTGGTACCTACCCAAGGAGGCCATGATGTGCTGCCAGAAGCCAGGAAAGACAAAACCAGGGAGTAGGGAGCAGGGTTGGCACTTGCCTCTGTTTCCAGAGTGAGGTGCAGGAGCCCAGGTCCAGTCTCGGGAGGATACAACACAGTTCCTATAGTAATGATTGTACCTGTTAGAGAAATAGCTTGGGCAAAGTAGGAGTTCCCATCAAAAACAACTACGTAATAAAGCCCCACGGTTCAGAAGGGGTTAGCCCTTTTGTCATTCCCCCTGACAGTTCACAGTAAAAACATAATTTTAGTCATCCTTTTTTGATCATGTTAGATGTAAATCATCAAGTGCCTCAAGTGAGGGAGAACCTCTAAAACTGCTTTAGAGGCTCATTTTCAACAGTTTAATGTTTTCTGTATTATCTACGTCCCCCTGGGCTTTAGCAGGGAGATTTCTGAAGCAGGGGCCAGGCTGATCACGTAGGCCCAGCTGTGGATAACTGGGCCTCCACTACCAACAGATCAAAGAACTGCAGGCCAAGCTGCGGGAGCTGCAGCTACAGTACCAGGCTAGCGTGGATGAGCAGGGGCGGCTCCTGGCCGTGCAGGAGCAGCTGGAGGGGCAGCTGCAGTGCTGCCAGGAAGAGCTTCACCAGCTCAAAGAGGAGAGGTCCTCTGTTACCAAAGAAACCAAGGGAACGAATGGCAATCAGAACATGAACGAGAATGCCAATGGGGTTAAAAGTAAAAACGTGGCCAAGCCAAGCCTGGAGAGTTCTGAGGTCAGCTTTGAGACCAGAAAGGTGAGTAGTAACCTTGGTAGCCAGATAAGCAGAAAGTTAAAGGGGATGCTAGAAAGGAAAATCACCTTCACCACCATTCCGACCAGATGAGGTATTTGTAGAGAAGCTTCTGGGATCTCTAATGTGTCTAGAGTAGTTCTATCTTAATAGCAATTTGGTACTCCCTTTTCCTGTGAGGTCAAGGGGAGAGTGGAATACAGACCACTCAGACCTGGAGCCCCTAGGCTGGATGACTGTTTCAGTTAGACCAGTGCAATTTTCTGGGGCCCCTGTTGTTCTTCTTGGGTCACATGCCCAAGAGAAGGACCAAATGGATGGAAAGAGAGGGATTTACTCAAAGCAGTTGTGTACATATAGGTGGAAGAGGACTGGATAAAATGGGGGTCACCAGGCAGGGGTAGGAAGCAGCAGTTGAGGTGCAGAATCTTTAGCTCTGGGAACGGTTGGAAATGGCTAATGGCCAGATAGATGTGGTACGAGTCCAGAGAGCCTGGGTGTGGCTACCCCCTCCACACTGTGCGCAGGACATCAGTTCAGTCCCAGGACACAGTGCTGTCTGTGCACTGTGGGAAGCAGCGTGTTCTTGAGTTAGTTAAGCATCGTCATGAGGGTGGGCATCTTCCCAGGTAACAGCATCCCCCATCCTGCACTGCCTCCGCCCCACAGAGTCTGGAGGTGGTGCTGTACTACCAGGCCAGCCACATGGCCTTGGACGGTCAAACGAAAGAGGAAATAGAAGAGGAAACGAAGGAGGCAATTGAGGACGAAACAAAGGAGTCCTGGGATGAACTAGTTTCTGAGCCATCAGGTCCTAGAGAGGTTAAATTCAAAGAAGATCAGGAGGAGAGATATGAAGAGTTCCACAGACAGGAGGGTAAGGAAGAAGAAGACAACCAAGAGGAGGAGGAGAATGAAGCTTCAGAGGGAAGCAACCCCCTCAAGCTTTCTGAGAGCAAAAAGGTAACCACAGCCAAAGGCAGGATCATGTGGGAAATGGGCTCTTGGGCGCAGGTGCCCAGCGTTCGGGTGTGACCCAGCCCTTGGATGGACTTCTACAGGAGTAGAGGCCAGCAAGCTCTGAGGCATCGCACTGGGGAAGGTGGAGGTGGAGGTGGGATTGGAGAGAGCAGTCTGCGGGAAAGGCTGTGGAACTGTCTCACAGAGAGCACCTTCTCTGGGAACCGGGGCGTGCTGTTTGGAGTCCTGCCTCCTTTCATTTATGTGGTCATAACCCTCGTTACTCACTTCAGGAGGGTTCCTCGCCCTCCCCTAGCACCGCACCACGCATTTCTGTCAGCCTGGGCGAGTCACCCAGTCCTGCTTTCCCGAGGTGCCCTATTAGGGCTGACCTCTGTTGCTGTGAGGGGTGTGGAGAGGCTGCTGTCGCCTGCCGGGCTCTATGTACAGGGCATGAGAGTGGGGGACAGGGCCGATCGGAAGTGATAGAATGTTTCCATCTGTACAGCAGGGCCATTGGCCAGTCTTGGGAGACCAGCCGGAGCCCTGACCCCTTAGTTACCACATCTGGAGAGGTCGGGTGAGAGTATCCTGGGTAATGTACCAACTGTACAAAAATATTTCTGTATTTTAACAACTGGTACATCTATACAGGAACATACTAGCTGAATCTCTGCCCTGGTTGAAGTTAACTGGGGGCTCTGACTTCCGAAGGGTTTGAGTAGTACCTGAATAAGTCCTCAGTTTGCATTACAGCTTCTTTCTGTCCTCTTAAACACAGGGGAAGAAAATAAATCTCTTGTGGTGGGATGTCCCAGTCAGCTCGAAGGTTATCTGGAATTTTCAGCAGTTCAGTCCGTTCAGTCTGCAGCACTGGCTAAGGACCCAGTTACGGTTCTCTATGTCAACCTCATGGCAGAGGACCATTGTTTAGGACGTGAAACGTAGGAGTAACCACAGCCCCTTCCCCAGTGTTCTATTTCTTTGAATTCTTCATACCCTGCCACATGCCGGTTCAGAGCCTCATAGATTTCCTTGCCTCATGTGCCAGCTTTCTAAACACGAAACTGGATTTTTCTACATCACAATCAAGGACATTCCTTGTGTCTGCATATGGAGGTGTCCCTTTGCCTCAGTGGGTCCTGCATCTTTTACAGGCAGCTCTGCTGGCATGTGTGTTACCGCCTGCAAATTCATTTTCTCTCTGGAAGATGGTTGCAGTCAAGAACTAGCCCTTCTCCATTGTTAGCTTGTTTTAGTGCGTTTTGTCTCACAATGACAGCATCAGACTCCTAGGGGATGTCCCAGAACGCTGAGACTTGGTGGCAAACAGCCAGAACATGCGGCTAACAAAGGGACAGGTGGCCTGGCGGGAGGCTACCCTTCCTAGAGTGACCCAGGCAAAGTAGACATCCTGCTCATCTGGAAAGCCCAGCTTTACTCTCTGGAGCTTCACTTTTCCACAGTTACTGACCTACAAGAAAGGTCTAGGTGCAGATAACCCTTGCTTGACAAGATATAAGAGGGATATGACCAGCCAAAAATGTGGCCCCGAATTGGACCTACGCCGCTGCTTAACCCGTGCAGTTTTGCATCTCCTGTAGGCGACCCACGGGAAGAACCAGGCCCGAGGAGCGGAGAAGAAATACCGCTGCTCTGGCTTACCTGTTGTTTAACCTCTTGATCTCTTTCTCTTTTCCCTTTGTTTTATCATCTTCATTATCTGTTGGATTCATGTGTTTATGTCTTTTTATACCATCTCTCATCTCTGGTCTTTCCTCGTGCCTCTTTCTCATTTGATATGTTGCAGCCATCCCCTGCCCCCGATCCCCCCATCTTCTCCTTGCCTCTCGTAGGCCTGGTGGTCATATCGGCTTTGCTCTGGTGCTGGTGGGCCGAGACGTCGTCCTAACGCAGGTACTGGTATTGCGTCCCCTCCTTCTGAGGGATAGAGGGAGGGTGCAGGTTGCCCTGGCCTCTCCTCTTTCCCTTTTCTCTGAGCCGCTTGCTTCTTGCTTTTGCCATTTTACAACAGGTGATAGTCAGGTCTGAGTTTTAGCCCTGGCTTTTCCTTGGGCTACTGCAAAGCCCATAACATCTCGGAGAATGTCTTCCTAACTTGTACGGAATTGGAATGCTCGCCATTGACATAGTTTGAGTTTCTGTACTCTGGCTGGGAAAAATTTGAATGATCCCAGCACTGTGGCTACTTTCAAAGCTCCCTCGACTGCTTCCGATGAGCTGATGTCTGACCGCAAGGCTGGCCTGGCTGCCCTTTGTCTTTGTTTAGCCCCAGAGCCAAGCTCTCACTACGGTCGCTACCCAGGATGGCAAAATAAGGAATCACTGCCTCCCCACTTGGGTGAGAGAGGAGGTCTGGAGAGTTGTGATCCCCAAAGGTCATTTGTATGAGGACAACCTCGATTCGTCCTTCAGCCTTGGCATCAAACTCTTATCATATTATATACTTTCTACTGAGAAGTTCTCTGGTTTGGGGATTCTAGTCTCCAAAAAATCAGAACAAGAATGCCACATCCCTTTTGGGGGTCAGATTCTATTGTAATTGGCTTCCCAAGCTAGGCTTTCTGGAGAGAATGTGGTATTGGTGAAAAGTTTCCACTAACCAGAAATGCAGTGTTTTCAGGGAACCAAACGGATATATTCTGGGCACCAGTCCATGTAATCTGATCTGTCAACAGGACACCAAATTCAGGAGGTAGAATGTAGTCTTATGGCCCAAGTAGAACCCTTCCAGAACCCATAAACTTTTCTCTCGTGGCCTGTTTTGGCTCCTTTCCCACGCTCCCCCTGCCACTCCCACTCCCCCACCCTCTCTTCTGACATCCCTGTAAAAGGAGTGTAGTTGGCTCACTGCATAGGTTCAGGGTGACCGCTGGAGCATTTGTGGGTAGCATTTATCACTATTTCCTTTTCTGTCCTGCCTTTTTTCCTCCTCACTTTTTTTTTTTTTTTTTTCTCTTCAGCCCTTCTCCTTTCTTCTTTTAGACATTCCAGTTACTCACCACGGTCAGCCTTTAACTCCTTTGGTGAGAGGGGTCTCTCCCTGTACCTGTTCCTCCCGGTACACTCCCAGATTTCTGGGTCCGTATGGGATGAGACCCAAAGCATTCAGCCATAACCTTTCACCAACTCAAACCCAGCCAGGCCTGACCAGAGTGAGAGGAAGGAACTCCTGGGTAAGCGTCCTCTTGGAGGAGCCTTTTATACCCAGAGCCTGGCTACGGCCCAGCATGCGGCTCCCATCCAGAAACCGAGGCAGCAGAGTAGAGTAGAAGGTGTGGCTGACAAGCGGGCAGACAGCTTGGGCGAGTCTGTCTCTCTTTCTTAGGGCTTAGTCCCAGTGGGCAAAATGCATAACCTGAACATTAGTTTCTTCAGATGTAAGGAAAGGACGATAAATCCTCTGGCTTCCTCATGCGAGGAACAGATGAGTTCATTTATATGAAGGTACTTTATAAATGATAAAACACCACATAAATAATAAAAAGAACATACTCTTACATAATGCATACTATATGCCAGGCACTGTTTAATCATCTTATAAGTATTAACTCATTTAATTCTCACAATAACCCATTGAGGTAGCTATCGTTTTACGTGTGATAAAACTAAGGCATAGAGGGGTCATGTAATACAGCCAGTAAATTGTGAATCAGATTCTAAGGACTTAATATTAGCATCAGATAAAATTCCAATCCTGTTTCCCTTTATCATCTCTCTTCATTGGTTGCTCCCAAGTAAGTAGGAAGACACCATACAGCAGCCTCTTCGTGCAGCCTCAGATCACGTTAGCTCTCTGATAACTAATATCACATTGCTAACTTATTTCATGTATTGTTTATAAAAGCCCTTTGCACATTGCATATGCTAAGCGTTCTCTCCCCGTTCTCTGCCTGCAGTTGATTTTTTGGATCCAAGGCAGAATTTTCCATTCATCTCTATTAGATCTAGTCCATTGTCCACTGTTCTCACCTATGAAGCTTTGTGTTTATTTTTAATCTTGACCCTGTGGTTTCAAAGCACTCACTTTTGCAACCAGCTTCACCTCATCCTCAGGGGTGACCAGCCACCTTCTTATCTTCACCCGAGTTACAGGTGAGGGCGAGCCTCTAGAGGGTCCCTCTCCAGGCCCTCATCCAGCTCATCAGTCACGGACAAATGGTTGCACAGCAGGCTGCCATCAGCCTGCTCTTTACTTCTGTTTTCTCCAAGGAGGTGTTTTAATGACCCTGGTGCTTGCCTCCCTGGGCCAGTGACCAACTTCCTTCAGTCTCTTTCAAGGACATCATTCTCCACAAACGGTCTGGGCTGCCTAACAACCTCATGTTTGCTGTACTCTGGTGCACTTTCTTCGCTTCCCCCCAAGTCTTATCATCCTCTTGAGTTCACTTTTCCTCCGTCAAGCATTTAATGATGCTGCTGCATTTCCCAAGGGCCCAAATTTGCCCTCTTTTTCTTGCCCTGGCATCTGATCCTTTGCTGCAACCATTTGGATTCTCTGAAATCTGCTTCTGAGCTTGCTCCTACACGCAGGAGCTGGTTCTTCTCACCCCACGGGGCATGAATACAGGCAGCCAGCTCAGGTCATCCACGTAGCGTTGTTCCAGATACCTAGCGGTGCCAGGACTAAACCCACATTGTCTGCAGCAGTTACCCAGGAGATAAGAGAGACTGGACCATGATGATGTTCCTGAGGTATCTCTCCAGCACCAGTAGGCAGGGGATCTCTAGCTTAGGGAGGAGTTCAGAAGGCTGGGCACTCACCATTTGTCTTTGGTCCCCACAGAACATGTTTGGGATGTGGAAGCCTATGGTGTTCTTGGCTCTTGCAGCTGTGGCTCTGTATGTGTTACCCAACATGCGACCGCAGGAGACAGAGTTCTGCCTCATGGAGTGATGGCAGGCCTGGGCCAGCCGAGGGGGCAGATCCGCAGTGGCCACTACCCTCAGCTTTGGGCAGGACACACTGTGCCAGAGCCCCCACCCCACCCGTATGTTCCATGTGTCCCCATCTCCTTAGCCTCAGCCACTCAGGCCGGAAAGGCTTGTTGTGGGGAACTGCTGGCTCCCATCTCCTGCCTCGTGTAAGAACCTGGGTTCCTTGTAATTAAATATCAGCTGAATCACATGAGACTTTGTGGCTTTTTATTTGTTAGCTACCTCACAGCACAACCAGAACAGAGCAGTTCCCCTTTAACCAGGTGCTCACTTAAGGCTCTGGCTCCTACGTACGATTTCTCACCCTACAAGTGACCTCAAAAATGAGGCTGAGGAAAAAAAACAAAAAGAAAGAAAGAAATGATGCTGGCTCCTTGTGCTGCCAGCCGAATCGCAGCTGGATTGGTCTGTACCTACTAACCCTAATCTCAAGGAATTTACCTAAGCACAGAGAAATGGAATGATCTGGGTACTTGTGTGACGGGGGCCAAATGACCTTCCCTTGGGTCTCGTGCCCACGTCTGTCTACTGCGAGAAGGGTGCCCTGAGAAGATCTGCGTGTGGGCCTTCGTGGCTTCGTTCTTATGACTTCTCGAGGGATTTGCTCTCGGAGATGACTTAATAATCACTCAGGGTCCCAGCAGTAAACTAAGGGAGTTCCCTGGTGGCCAGGTGGTTGGCATTCCGGGCTTTCACTGCCATGGCCCGGGTTCAATCCCTGGTTGGGGAGCTGAGATCCCACAAGCTGCACAGTGCAGCCAAAAAAAAAAGGCTTTAACCTAAGAGTTGTTAATGAACAGACTATGTACAGAAGGCAGAGTTTGGAGAACCAGCGAGGAATAGTGAAGTCCCCAGGCACCAGCAGCAGGGGAAACTGGCTACCGTCGCAGGCCTGAAGGGGAAAAGGGAGCAAGCAAGAGCTGGAGGCCTGGCACGGGGCCCCAGACACACATGGTGGCCATAGGGGGGTGTGGCCCTTATCAGAGCCATGAGGAAGTGGGAAGTTTATGTGCTTCCCCCACCCTCTCTTCCCACTCTCCAGTTCCCTGTTGGTGTGTCTCATTGGCTGATCCCAGCTGGGAGCCAGAGAGCAGAGATGCCCAGGTGACAGTCTTTCAGGGTCAGCCTCCTGGAGTTCAGAGCCGGGCAGAGGATTGAGAATGGATCTAAGTGGGAATAAGCAGAATGATGAGGGTAATTTATGAGTGTTCCTGTTGACCTTCATTCCTGCGGAACCTTTTGTGATTGGTTGTTCTCATCATGAATGTTTCCATATGAAAACCCCCAAGTATATTCATAAGCCATAGTGGGCAGAATGGCCCCCGTGACTGCTGGTTTCCTGGGACCCTCTCTGCCTCCTTTCTACCTGATACCAAAGGAGTTTGTTTCATTCACCCAAATATACAAAGCAACACATACCTATAGAGTGTGTACTGAGGTGGGCACTGCTGAGCACTAAATGAATTCATTTCTTCCACAGTGTTTCCCTAGGGGGAGCAAGGACATTTAGAATTAGGAGGTTTTTAAATTGTGTGCAGCCCAGAGGAGTGACCAGGCTGACTGGGAGTCCTCCTAGCAGACCTGGGGCCAGAGCTGAAATCGTGACCTGCCCTTATCACAGGGCTGTACCTAGGCAGGTTGAGGGCAGTGCCGTGGGTCCCTTTTGCTCCCTCTAAATGACTCCTCTTTAAAGATAAGGCTCATTTAGGGTGGCCTAGCTCCTTGCTGCTCAAGTTGTGGCCCACGGACCTGCAGCATGAGCATTGTTAGCTTGTTAGGAAGGCAGAATCTCGGGCCCCAGCTCAGGCCCACTGACACAGCATCTACATTTTAACAAGATTCCCCAGCTGATTAGTACGCACGATAAAATTTGAGAAGCACTGCCCTTCACTATATTAGATTGTGTATTCTCAGTTGTAACCTAATTGAAATTCCTTCACAATCCACCTGCTAGCACTGTCCCCTTGCTGTTGAGTGTAGTGAGACCCTGCTTTTTACCAGCTTTACTCCGGCCACCAGTTGGCTGGAGAACGTGTGTGGTGGAGAGGACTGGAAGATTACCCACCACTGAGCATCACTGCTTTAACTTCGTATTTGAAGCCAAGGTGGAGGTCATGGTCTGGTAGGCAGTCGGCCCCCAGTCAGGACTTCATCTGGTCCTTCTCAGGCCCAAACTCAGAGCTGGCAATGACAGGGAAGTGGTCCTTTTCTTCAGCCTTTTTGTTTAGAATACAGAGCTCTTCCCTTTAGGTCACTTGCCTGTGTCAGCTCATCTTGGAAGGCCATCCTCTTCACTGATCTGGGCTCTGTGCTTTCTGGTCTTGTAGATACACTGTTCAGAGTTAACAGGTCTGCCTGTGTTGAATGTGAAACAGTCCCTGGAGTTAGCTTTGAGTCCACAGGGGTGTCTCTTAGAAGCCACAGGCAGGCATGCACCCAGGCCCAGGTACAGATAGAACCAAGGACTCAAAACACCTCCAGTGGCCTTCATCTCCCCCCTCTCCTGCCCTCTGCATAACTGCTTCCTTTCTGCTCTCTCCCTGCACCACGGACCCCTCTGCTTTCCCTTCCCAGGCTACGTGGTAGAGCACACCACCTGCCACCCCTGTCAAGGACCAGCTGCTCTTGGGGGGCATGGTGGGTAGCTCTAAAGATCAGAAGTACTCTGGTTCTGATTCTGGCAGGTGGAGTGTTAGGATGCAAGGAAGGGAAGAGGGGAGCAGTGGGAGATGCCGGCAGTGGATTCTACAGGGGACAGAGGCAGCTGTGAGGAAGGCCTAGCTCACCAGAACCCATGTGGTCCCCAGGATACCAGCAGAGGAAGCAAACTGGTTTTTTCTGATCACCTATTAGCTGCCCAGCACCATGCTAATCACTTTACATGTTATCTCCTTTCATCTTCACGCATAAATAAATCCCTATGAGAGTACTATTAACTCCATTTTGCAGACGGAAAAACTGAGGCCCCAAAGAATTCCATTACCTGACCAAGGCTACAGAACCAGAGGTGAAGAGGCTGGAATTCAGCCTATGGATCTTTCCACCCTACTACACTGTCCCTGCCACACCTGGGCCAGGGCCACAGTCAGTATCATGGATTGAACAAAGTGCCTGCTGTGAGCCTGGCCAGCCTGGTGCCATCACAGGTGGCTATGGAAATGTCCCTGGTTCCAGAAGAACAGGATTTTCAAACATGGCCCATTGGACACGCTCACTCAGATTCTGCTCCGCTCAAGTTAAATATGGCCAATGTTGGCTGACCAACAGTGCCCCTTGATGGGAGAGGCAGGGCCAGGTGAAAGGCCAGGCAACCTTGTCTCCTGAGACAGGTCAGCGGGTGGTGAGTCAGGGGGCTATATACAGCCTGTGGCCACCGCCAGCAGTGCTGCAAAAACTCAGCTGATGAAACCCCCTGTAAGCCCCTCTCTGAGCCCCTGCCGGGCTCTGAGAGGAGCACATCAGCCCTCCTCAGGGAGGGGCCCTCACTTGGCAGGTCCCTGGACCAGCATTGTGCACGGTCTGTTCCAGCTCTCATGGCGAGGCCTGGGGCCTAGGCTCATGGGCTATATTGAGGGCTGAGTCACCAGCCTGTGCCTGGGCAGGCTGACTGACTGGCTGGCTGGGGCCTGAGTCAGGCCCTGATTTATCCTGGAGAGTAACGGGCTCTGGTTTCTGGGGCAGGCAGGGTGAGAAGGGTACCAGGAACCATCCTTGGCACTGGGCACCCTCTGCCGACCATCCACTCACTCCCCTGGGGCCAAACACACACACACCTCTCGGAGAGAGGGAATGAGAAGGGGGAGAAGGGAGTTGTTTGTCCACTCGCTGGCTTCCCTCTGAACTCCCCCCACCTTAAGCGAGGCCCTCAAGTTACTGGGGGACCTCAGGTAATGCCCACAAAACAGGACTGTGAGCCATTAGGGTTTGTGAAGGGCTGTCAGCTCCAGGCAAACCGGCTTTACCCCTTTCTCTTCTCCCCAGAGGCTCAGGGAGAGGAATCCATCCTTTCTTGGATCTATACCTCAGTTTGTTCATCACTGAACCCTGAGCTGGTACCTCAGGTTGGGTGTCAGAAGTCTGCCTTTTTATACACACACACACACACACACACACACACACACACTTCCCTTATGAAACCCAGCTACATGTCATGTGTCCCCAGGAGGTGGACGTCTCTCCACAGGAGAGCTCAGCCTCTCAAGTAGACAGACAGCACTGATGCCTGATGGTTGGTTTTGGCCATGGTATAAAGGTGGCATGGGGGAATGAGAGTTCTGGAGATAGGGAAGGGGGTGCCAACAGGAGGGTGGAATTCCTAAGCACCTCATCACAGGCAGCCGACAGAACATGAGCCGCAGGGCCCAAGCTATTTATATCTCGCCTGTCACTATCAGGGCCCCCAGAGCTCCCCCCTCCTAAGTCATGCACAGCAGGTCCCTTTTCTGTTTCTGGTCCCTTCTCTACTCCTCCCCCTCCCTCACTAATGAGAAGGGAAAGAAATCATTCATGGACCCCTTTCACCATAAGCACTGCCCCCCACAAAGCTCCTGAACTTCTTCCCAATCTCTATAACAAGGACTGCCCTCATTCTGCCCCCAAAGATGCCCACTCTCCCTGTCCTTTTCACTGGGCCTGGTGGGGGAAGAGGAATAAGGTCAAATGATTCACCAGAAACTTGCCAAATTTCAGTCATCACACAGCTTGAGTTGGGGCCCAAACTTATGGGTCCAGAAGGATGGGAAAGCTGAGGAAGTTTGGCCTAAAGGGGGTGCCAGGAGGTGTGGAATCCATGTATCCTACAGAATTGCAGAATATATATTCTTTTAATATAAAGTATGTTCTACAGCTCTTTCACCTCATCCCAGGCCAGCTCCTCTGTTTGAGTGCCTCAGTTTCCCTGCTGTCAGCTGCCCTTGGCTTACCCTGAGCCCAGCCTTGCCCAGGCATCCTCGCTGGCTCCTTGGGGCTCTCCCTGCCCACCAGCCCCCATCACGTTTCCCCTTGACTACTCTGGGCAGGGCTCTCGGTCTCTGTCTGGTTAACCTGCCTTTGACTGGAAGGATCTGCCCTGTGACCCAAATGGGCACATCGCCCAGGGGGCTCCCTGGTACTACAGGGCAGAGGCTCTCCCTCCCCTCTCATCACCTTGGTTGAGTCAGACTTTGGTGGGGGGTGGGGGGAGCACAGTGTGACTCACTGGTTGCTCTTTTCCTGAGCTCAGCTTCATTCTGAGAGGATGAGGACAAAGGGCTGGTGACAGGGACACTGAGTCAGGGGTAGACGCAGTCCTTCCCTTGGGACCCTGGGTTTGGGCTTCAAATGAGACTTTTCTACCTGTAAAGTGGGGCACCCTCACCCCAAGCCTTCTCCCTAATTGGCGTGGGCAGTGTCGTTACTTCCTCTCAGTCCGTCTGCGCACAAGCACACACCCTTCCCTTCCCTGTCCGCAGGTGGACAATACCCTGGGCTAGGAGCCAGGACTCCCAGGCCCTGTGAACAGCCCTGCCACCAAACAACCCAGAAGATTCTCTCAACACCAGATCAGTGTGTTCTGCCCTAACCACTGGCCTCAGTTTCCCCTTGTGTCTCTTTAGTCCTGCGGGGCGGGGGTATATTTCATCTCTGACCGACGAAGCTTAGTTTTGGGGTGTTGGGAGACCTCACTCCCCCCATTTTCCAGCTCCGCTAGTCATCTCTCCACCGCGGCGGCTCCGGGGCCCTGGCCTCCCCGGGGCAGCAGACCCGGGCCGGGGGCGAGGGCCCCCCTCCCGCCTGCGGGCCGCGTGGGGGAGGGGAGGGAGGGAGGCGGGGCCGGCGGGCTCGGCTCGGCCCCCACCCGCGGGCCGGGCGGCATTCCTGGGAGGCCGGCGCTCTGACGTGGAGCCGGGGGCCGCAGGCGCGGCGGGGGGAACGCGGCCCGGGGGCTTCTTAAACCCCCCGCCCCAGCCCGGCCCGCACTTCCAGGGCACCGCTCCGCCCCCGGAGGGAGAGAGAGAGAGAGAGAGCGCGGCCGAGGAGCCGAGGAGGCCCGCCGAGTCCCGCCAGCCAGGGGCGCGAGAGAAGTTGAGAGCCGCGCAGCGCAGAGCCGCGAGTCCCGCGATCGCGCCCCGACAGCGCCTCGAGCCCGAGCCCAGCCAGCCCCGAGCCGGAGCCCAGCCGGCAGCGCAGCCCCCGCCCCAGCCCGCGCCAGCATGATGAACAACAGCGGCTACTCCGAGGCCCCCGGCCTCGGCCTGGGCGACGAGGCGGACGACATGCCGTCCACGGAGAAGGACCTGGCGGAGGACGCGCCGTGGAAGAAGATCCAGCAGAACACTTTCACGCGCTGGTGCAACGAGCACCTCAAGTGCGTGGGCAAGCGCCTGACCGACCTGCAGCGCGACCTCAGCGACGGGCTGCGCCTCATCGCGCTGCTCGAGGTGCTCAGCCAGAAACGCATGTACCGCAAGTTCCACCCGCGCCCCAACTTCCGCCAGATGAAGCTGGAGAACGTGTCCGTGGCCCTCGAGTTCCTCGAGCGCGAGCACATCAAGCTCGTGTCCATCGGTCAGTGCGGGCGGGGAGGGGGAAGTGCCCCGAGGAGGGGCTGGCCCACGGGGACAGAGGACTCAGGTGCTGGGTGGGCGCGCGGGGAGCCGAGAGAGGGCAGAGAGAGCCCCGGCGCCGGGAGAGGACCCTGTCCCCGCTCTCCCGCCCGCCGACGCAGGCCCCCTCGGGTCCTGCCTTCGCACCCCTCTCTGGTCGGCTGGCATCCCGAGGGGGCCCCGGGGGAGTCCAGACCCGACAGTTTCTGAGCCCTCCAGCTTCAGCCTCCCTCGCACACTCTCACCAACCCGCCTCTCCCCTTCGTCCCCTTTCCTGCCACCCGCACCCCCAGCCCAGGCTTGAGAGGACAGGGCCAATGCCCATTACTGATTCCCGGGGGCACCTCCCCCCAAACAAAGCAAATGGCTTCCCAGCCTCCCAGCACCTCCACCGGGGAGGAGCGGCTGAAGGCGGGTCCCAATCGCTGCCCGATCCCAGGGAGCAGGGGGAGAGCTGGTGGCCGGGCGGGCGCAGGGCCCGGGTCCCCCGCGGGCCTATGTTCTCGGCAGCTGGGTTCAGGCCCAGGGGCCAGGGCCGGCAGGGCCCAGCCTCGGAAACCTAAAAAGGCTCTGAGCGAGCTCCGAGAGCCTTAACCCCTGCCTGTCCTCCACCAGCTTCAGCCGGCCGGGGAGGGGGCTCCCTCGGTCCACGCCCGGCCCCCGCCCACCCCCTAAGCCCCGATTGGCTGCAGCTCAAATGGTCTGGGCTGAGGGGAGGAAGGGAAGGCCTGAAAAAGGGAGGAAGTCATTGAGTGTAACCAGATTTGGAAGGTGTGTCAGCGCTGGGTGGGGGTGGGGAGGCACCCCAGGCTTGGGAGCTGGGGAACCCGGGATGGGCTCTGAGAGGGTAGGAGCTGGCCCTCCCCTCACAGCCCTGCCGTCATCCCTGCAGGCCGGGGGCCTGGGGCAGAGCCCTACCCCTGTGGCGAGCTCCTAAGAGCCCCGATGGGATTTACAGGAAAGGGCCCCTTGGCGGGGTGCACCCCAGGGCCGCAGGAGGGGAGTTTCACAGGGCGTCCGGTGCCCCCCAGGCTGCCCCAGGGACTTCTTCAGGTGATGGAAGGTCTGTCCACCTCCACTCTCCCTCGGGGCATCTCTAGGCCTCCGGAATTAGCAGCTGAGCTCAGTCCGGGGCCCTTTGCCCTGGCCAGTCCCCTCTCTAGGCCTTACCCCCTCCTGCCCCAATACTGCCCCCCACCCCACCCGCTCTGGCCTGGAAATAGCCCTGCCGCTGTGACACAGCAGATGTCTCTGAGCTTTCCAGAAGGACAAGCCTGAGGACAGGGCGTGGGGAGGGGCCCTGGTGTGTGTAGTGGGAGTGAGGGCTGCTTGAGAGCGCGTGGGGTTGCGGGGGGCCGGGGTCAGAGAGGAGTCAGCCCTGGGCCTGTCAGCCCCCAGCAGCTGGGATTTCACCGACTGGACTGACGGTCCCAGGTGGGGTCTCGAGGGGAGAGAGAGCCTGGGGCCTCACCAAGACTTCGTAGGAAATGGCTCAGCCTTCCCCTCCCCTCCCCGCTGCGGGGCGCTCGGCCCCTCTCCAGGCCTCGTCCTTCCTGAGAGCACACCTCTCCCCTCCCCCATGGTGGTGCCTGGCTCCGGCCCCTTTGGCTCAGCTGTGCGTGGAGAGGCCGGCTCAGAACAGGGGGGGAAGAAGCAAAAGCTGGTTTGGGGGTGGGAGGGAGCCCTCCTTTCCCATTCCTGCAGGGAATTGTTTCCCATTTGGGCCAAGTGGCTCGCTCCCGCCACCCGATGAGATAAGCTGTCAGCAATTCAGCTGCTGGGCCTGAGGCTGAGGCTGAGGCTGGATGGGAGGGGGCACAGGCGGCAGGGGCTGCCCAACCCGGAGAAGGTGTAAGGGGTGGTTCCCCGCCAGGCGGGCATCGTGCTTCCTCTAGTTTCCTCTGTCCCGCTAAGTGGTAGGAAGGGGCTGGGGCGGGGGCCGTCTCTGGGCATCGTCTCAGGACTGAAGCTGAGCATCTGGGCACCTGGGAGGAGGTCAGAACGGCTCCCCACATCCTTTTCTAGGAGTGGGGCGGGAGCTGGGGGTTGAGCGGTCCCCCTGAAGGAGGTAGGGGTACTCAGCCGGGGTGGAAGGAGCTGTGTGGCCTCCTTACCCCACCAGCCCCTCAACCCCTCCGAACAAAGAGGCCTGTGAGGCAGCTCTGTCCCGCAGCTGTTCCCCAGTTGCTATTCCTTCTCCTGGAGCCAACCACCGAGGGAGGGGCTGGAGGGGGCAGCAGCTGTCCCGGCACCTCCCTCGCTGGGCCCTCTCTTCTCCCCCTCCACTCGAGTCCTGGGGTGGCCTCAGGGACTGGCTCTGGGGCTCCTCCCAGCCCTTTGGTGGCATCCCCATTGGGGTGGGAAGGAGGGAACCTGGCCTGAGCAGAGCTCCCCTCCTCTGCCTGGCCTCTGAGGGGGAGGAGGGAGAAGAAGGTCACTGCTCCCAGAGTGGGACTCCGGGCCCACCCCTCTCCTGCCGACCAGGACCACTTGCTGTCTGGCCCAGGGCCAGTTGCTGGGGAGAAACCTCTCCCTGCGGCAGATGGGATTGACGCCCCCGCTCCCCGTACCCCCCGCCCCAGCAGCCTCAAGGCCTCCCTCCCAGAGATCTGGCTGCAGTTTGCAAGTAGCACTCTGGGCATGCGAGCACCAGCTTTGGAGGCTGTCAGGGTTGTGAGAGGCTGTGAGGCCCTGGGTGTCAAGACTGTGTGAAAGTGTTGTGGGCCTGTGTGTGTTTGAGAGAGACCGCACCAAAGCACCAGGAGGCTGGGAGTGAGTGTGTCATGGAATCTGCAAGCTGCCAAACCATTGTGCTGCAGTGGAGCCAGGGGTAGAGGGGGCGGGCCTGGGGAGCTGCTGGGGAAGGAAGGATGAATCAGTGAAAGGGTGGCGGAGCCAAGGGGACCAGAGCCTGAGGCCAGAGAGACAGAGAGACTGAGATTCCCCTCCTGGGATCAGGTTGAGGGGGCGATACTGGGGTTCCCCAGGCCTTACCCTCCAAAGGCCATCCCCCAAGATCTGGTGGGGGGGCAGGAAAAGATACGTAAGGGGGCACCTCAAGCTCCACCCTTTCCCATCTCTTGGGCAACACCAGTAAACAAGGCTGAGTCTTCCACCCCCTCCCAACCTCCTAAAAGCAGTGCTCAGGGAAGCTGATGGATTTCAGGCCTGCATTGTCCTTTACAAGTAAGCTGGTTTCCAATGATCTATACTCCAGGCCACTCCTGGCTCCTGGATATTTCTCTCTGGCTGTTAAAAGGGAACTAGGCCCCCAAAATCTCGGGGTACCAGTTCTGGTCCATAGTATTCCTCAAAGGAGGGGATGGGTCGAGAGCCTCAGCTCCTGAGACTTGAGTCCACATGGGTAACACTCCCCCCCCGGCTCTTGTGAAATCTTACTGGTCCCTATCATTTGAAAACATGATTTTCAAGCCTTAACAGAATGTGCACTGTACCCACCCCCTCCTCCAAGAACTTTGTTCCAAAAACCTTTTACAGCGTTCAGAGTAGAATTTGGCTGGAACCACGTTGGTCCCACTCCTCTCCAACTTCAGTTTTTAAAATATTCATTCATTCAACCAGTATTTATTGAGATTCTACTAAGTTCTAGGCTCTGAGCAGACATAAAATACAGTATCTAGAGGGAAAGAAGGCAGACAAAAGAAGTATATACTGTATGATTCTATTCATAGAAAACTCTAGAAAATGCAGACTAATCTATAGCGACCAAGAGCAGATCAGTTGTTGCCTGGGAAGGATAGACCAGGAGGGGCAGGAGTGATGGATCACAAAGGAAAGGAAACTTTGAGGAGGGGTGGATATGTTTATTATCTTGATTTGTGGTGATGGCTTTGTGGGTATATACATGTTGTCAAAACTTACCCAGTTGTACTTTCTAATACGTAGTTTATTGTACATCAAGCATACCTCATTAAAACTGTTTAAAAAAAAAAAAGAAAGGAAACGAAACAAAACAGTGTCTGCCCCTGAGAGGCTCACAGTCTTGCATAACTGCATGGATGCCTGTGGCCTGCTAGGAGGCTCGCACAGGTGCCGTGAAAGAGGTGAAACTACGCTGAAGGAACACATTGGGAGGCAGCCTCATTCTGAAGGGAGAGGAGGGCTCCATCAAGGGCCGGGCCTCACAGGATGGAGAATTTGGTAGTCAGAGAAGGAGTAGGTTCCAGAAGAAGGAGGCCTGACCCAGCGCTCAAGCAGCAGCCTCAGGAGCTGGGCGGGGGCGGGGAGGGCACTGTGCTAGAAGTGGCGCCCTCCTGAGCCCAGATTGCCTCTCCCCTCTGCAGACAGCAAGGCTATCGTAGATGGGAACCTGAAGCTGATCCTGGGCCTGATCTGGACACTGATCCTGCACTACTCCATCTCCATGCCCATGTGGGAGGATGAGGACGATGAAGATGCCCGAAAGCAGACACCCAAGCAGCGTCTACTCGGCTGGATCCAGAACAAGGTGCCCCAGCTGCCCATCACCAACTTCAACCGTGACTGGCAGGATGGCAAAGCTCTGGGCGCCCTGGTGGACAACTGTGCCCCTGGTAAGTGGGCCGGCAGCACACCATGGACCCTTGAGCCCGGAAGGGGAGCTGGGACGAGCTGGTGATGCCGAGGCTTGTGTTTGTCAGAACGCATGTCTCAGGGTTGGGGGATCAGGACCCCCTGCCCCAGCTGAGAATCACTGCTGGAGTTAGACCCTTCCTGATGAGTTGCCAGATCCTGCAGTGGCAGGAAAAGGTTTTACAGGCAAGGACACTGGAGTTCAGAGAAGGCCAGTGACTTGTCCGAGATCACACAGCTTATCTGTGGCAGAACTGAACCAGAGCCCAGGGCCTCAACTCCCTGTTTCCTACTTTGCCACATGGGTGTCATTTCTGCTCAGCCAGCAGAAAGCAAATGTGGTGGGACTTTGGCTTTCCAAAGAAGGCCAGGACTTAGACCCAGAGAAGGCTGTTCTCTGTGAGCCCCTGGGACAGCTTTGAGAAGGGGTTGAAGCCCAGGATGATGTGGGCTGAGGCTGGTGTGACACTGCCCAGTGGCAGGTGACCCAGCCCTGCCCTCTCTCGATGTAAGCCCTGGCCTGCTCAGGTGGGGGCAGCTGAGGGCCCATGAGAAGACTGAGGCATCACAGGTGAGAGCCGTACCCAACGTACGGCTCCCTTTCTGACTCTCATCTCCTGAGAAGATGGGTCTTCTCCACCCCTATCGGTCAGCTCTGCCTTTGGGGAGCCATGTCCCCTTGGGTGAATCCTCCCCCAGCCTGGGGTCAGCCAGGGAGCAGGGGGTGGGAGGCGGGGGCACTGGCCACTTGGGAAGCATTCCCAGCTGCTGAGCCATTGCCCACGGCTGGTGCGGCTGCCAGCAATGAGCTCAGCTGTTCTGGCCAGTCATGGATTCCAGCCTTTGAGCCGGCCCTCTCCCCGCCAGTGAGCAGCGCCCTCCTTCTCCGGCTCTGGCTTGGACCAAGCACACCCTAACCCCTGCACCCCTTCCCAGGAGTGACCTGCGGCCGCCTCAGCATTCCTCCCATTAGAAGGGCTGGGTTCTGGGTGGCCAGAGAGAAGAACTCATCCTCTCCAAACAGGCCCTTCAGTGCCTCCATTTCCCCAAGGCGGAAGTCAGGAAGGAGAGAGAGTCTTATTCTCTGAGGCTGTTGTGGGAAGTGCTTGGAGACCTAGGGCTTCAGGGCAGCTGTGAGGACACCTTCGAGGCGATGGGTCAGAAGCATATGTGGGACAGGGACTGTCCACCCGGAGGCAGCTGGGATGAGGCAGGAGAGGTCTGCGAGGAATGCCCTCACAGGGGTTTGGTGTTCAGGGTCAGTGCTGGGGCCTGGTAGGCAGGAGGCCGGCTGGCAGGGCTGGTGCCAGGCTGCGTCAGCCGGGGCAGAAAGCCCTCATTGTTGGTGCTAGGGAGGGCTGCCGTGCTCTAAACAGCGATGGGCATCCCAGCTGATGGGCCATAACACCGGGGGTCAGCAGGAACCTGGCTGGTCAGGGGCCAAGGCTGCATGGGAGGGAGTGTGAACCCACAGCCTGTGAGGGGATTGGATGAGCAAATGCTCTGCATGCTGGCTGACTGCTTCCCCTAATCATCGACTCCCTCCGCCATCTCTCCAGGCCTCTGCCCTGACTGGGAGGCCTGGGACCCCAACCAGCCTGTGGAGAACGCCCGGGAGGCCATGCAGCAGGCGGACGACTGGCTCGGGGTGCCCCAGGTACACTGGCGGGCGGGGCGGTGGGAGAGTAAAGGGGCCGGAGGGCCAAGGGTGGAGTTGGGTCTATAAGGATACCTGGTCAGGATGTGGGTGAGAACCGGGGTTCCTGGCTAAGGAGGGCATCCTCTAACTCCCTTCCTCCTCATGGCAGGTGATTGCTCCCGAGGAGATTGTGGACCCCAACGTGGATGAGCATTCTGTCATGACCTACCTGTCCCAGTTCCCCAAGGCCAAACTCAAACCTGGTGCCCCTGTTCGCTCCAAGCAGCTGAACCCCAAGAAGGCCATTGCCTACGGACCTGGTATGTATTGAGCCCTAACAGCCCTCCCCGGGCAGCTGGGCACAGGCTAGGATGGATCTCCCTAAACTCTCTGGCTCTGCCTTCTGCCCCTCAGGCATCGAGCCCCAGGGCAACACCGTGCTGCAGCCCGCGCACTTCACCGTGCAGACAGTGGATGCTGGCGTGGGCGAGGTGCTGGTCTACATTGAGGACCCCGAGGGCCACACCGAGGAGGTATGGAGAGGCCACTGGGGATTGGACAGAGACCACAGGCCAACAACCGGAATGGCCTGGAGATGGCTGCCAGAGCTACCCTCTATGCTGGAGACGGGGGACGCCTCACCATGGGGGCTGCAGGAGCTGTGGGCTCCGGAGGGTCTCTGACTGCCAATCTTTTCCCTTCCCAATAGGCAAAGGTGGTTCCCAACAACGACAAGGACCGCACCTACGCTGTCTCCTACGTGCCCAAGGTCGCCGGCTTGCACAAGGTATCTCCCTATAGGCGCCCCCGTCTTCCCCATTCCATTCACATCCTTGGCTCTGGCTGCATGGACCCCTGTCTTGGCTCGCACCCCACCCCACCCCCGTGCACCGGCCACCCGCCTCCCACCCTCCTTGGCTCTGCTCTGCTCCTCCACCCCCTCTCAGAGCTGCTCTCCTCTAAAAGCTTACCTTTGGCCTCTGACCCCCAGGTGACCGTGCTCTTTGCTGGCCAGAACATCGAACGCAGCCCCTTTGAGGTGAACGTGGGCATGGCCCTGGGGGATGCCAACAAGGTATCAGCCCGTGGTCCTGGTCTGGAGCCCGTGGGCAACGTAGCCAACAAACCCACCTACTTTGACATCTACACCGCGGGTGAGGACGGCCCCCTTACACCTGACACCCCCTGACTGGGCATGGGGCGTATGCAGGGGCCTGGGTCAGAGTCCCAGCCAGAGGGCAGTGGTCTCAGGGTGAGGGAGCCCCAAGCAGAATGAGGGCTGATGGCTGTTGTCACGACAGGGGCCGGCACTGGTGATGTTGCCGTGGTGATCGTGGACCCGCAGGGCCGGCGGGACACAGTGGAGGTGGCCCTGGAGGACAAGGGCGACAGCACGTTCCGCTGCACATACAGGCCTGTGATGGAGGGGCCCCACACGGTGCACGTGGCCTTCGCCGGTGCCCCCATCACCCGCAGCCCTTTCCCTGTCCACGTGGCAGAAGGTAAAGGCCCTCCACCCATCCACATGATCCCCCTCCCCGACGCCAGGACACAGAGAGCGTTGCCACCGAATTCCGAATTCCGAGTCTGAGGATTTACGGGAAATGATGCACTACATCCAGGGGTGGGTGGGGAGCCATCTGAAGGCTTAAAATGGGCAGAAGAGCGAGCCAAGGGGTGGGGCTCTCGAGAGCTCGTCTGTCCATCCCCTGCCCCCAGGAGGCTCAGGAGGCCACAGTGAAGGATACCAGACAGGGGCTGCTGTGGAAGGGGTGAGGGGGAAGCGACAGGGCCACGTGGGTGGGGGGCATTTACGTGAGCACCTGTACACCAGGCCCTCAAGCAGTGACCCCCCCCACTTGGTCCTCTCTCTGCCATTCAGAGGCCCTGCCGCCGCTCGCCCCCTCCGTGCCCATCGTCCACCAGGCCAAGAGAGTGGCGCCACGTTAGTACACTCCAGTGGAGGCGGGGCCGGGCATGGCCATAGCTGACTGGCCTCACCTGTGCTGTGTGGCATGGCCCAAGCAGTGTGGCAATCGACCACCCTTCTGTGGCATTCTGTGACAGGCCCTGAGTTCCGCGCCTTTGCCTATGTTCTGTGGCAGATCTAGTTTCTTTGCCACTTGCCTGATGATTTCCGTGATATAAGACCTCCGTTCCGTGCCATTGCCTGTGTTCCACGGCAGGCTCCGGGTTCCGTGCCGTTGCCTGTTCTGTGGCCGTACCTGGATTCTCTGCCATTGTCTGTGTTCTGTGGCAGGCCTGGGTTATATGTCGTTGCCTGTTTGGTGGCAGCCCGTGGGTTCCATGCCATTTTATGGGTTCCGTGGCAGGCTGAGATCACCGTTCTTTGGCCTGTGTTCGGTGGCAAAGTCTGGGTTCATTGCCACTAGCAGTGTCCTGTGGCAGGCTGACTTCCGTGCATCGCCTGTGATCTGTGGCAGGCTTCCGGTTATATGCGTATCTCTTGTTCCATGGTGTTGCTGAGTGTTTTGTGGCATGACTTAGTTCCTAAAGCTGCTGTGTTGGCTCTGGGAAGGCTCAGATGGCTCTAGGTGGGTGGCTTGGGGTAGGTGAAAGGCCCTTTCCTGTCTCTCTTTGCTCCAGTCTCTGCTCAGGCTCTGCCCTGCCTTTGTCCCAAGCGACACTGACTCCGAGGAGCCCAGTGGGAAGGGTTTCTTGTGAGCAGCCTGATGAGGGGGGCTGGGGGCACCGTGGCCAGCTCCCTGCCCAGCATGGCTCTCGGCAGCCCTAGTTGTGTCGGGGGCACCAGGGAGCACGGGGGAGGGTTGCATGAGGCCATGGCCTGTGCCTGGGGGGCGTCAGGAGGACTGTGCACAGCGAGGTGGGGGATGAGAGGTGAGGGCTGAGGCTCTGTCTAGGGCCTCTCGGCGCCCCCAGCATCGCCTCTCTTCTCCCTCCCAGCCTGTAACCCCAACGCCTGCCGCGCCTCTGGGCGGGGCCTGCAGCCCAAGGGCGTGCGTGTCAAAGAGGTGGCTGACTTCAAGGTGTTCACCAAGGGTGCTGGCAGCGGGGAGCTCAAGGTCACAGTCAAGGGACCAAGTGAGTGCCAGGGCCCAGGGCCGTGGTGGGAGTCGGGGCACAGGGAGGAAATACAGCCAGTGGTTCTGAGCCCCTGAGGGCAGTGACGGTCAGCACCATGCCCCCCTGGGGGGCTCCAAAGAGACACTGACCAGAGGCTCCCTGGGACCTTAGGCACATTGTCTGACCTCTGTCTCCATCTCCCAGTGTGCAAGCTGGGAATGCTGCTCTCTCGGTGTGCTGCCCTGGGCTGTTACACAGTGCCTACTACACAGTGCCTGCTAGCAGCACTATCCTCAGGCTGGGCCTGGGTCCCAAGGGTCCTTGAGGGGACTGAGCAGCTGGGACTCGCAGAGCATTGACCCCCCCCCCCACTTCCCACACCTCCTCAGAAGGCACAGAGGAGCCGGTGAAGGTGCGGGAGGCTGGGGACGGTGTGTTCGAGTGCGAGTACTACCCCGTGGTGCCTGGCAAGTACGCGGTGACCATCACATGGGGCGGCTATGCCATTCCCCGCAGGTAAGCACCATGCGGCCCCCGTGCCTCCAGGTCTGGGCCCTCAAAGGGTGGGAGAGGGAGGTGGGCTGCCTGGGACTCTGAGGGAAGGGCGGGGGAGGAGGACCTCTGGTGGGGGCAGCTCCCAGCGTGGACACCAGCTCCCTCTTTGCCCAGCCCCTTTGAGGTGCAGGTGAGCCCAGAGGCAGGAGTGCAGAAGGTGCGGGCCTGGGGTCCCGGCTTGGAAACTGGCCAGGTGGGCAAGTCAGCCGACTTTGTGGTGGAGGCCATTGGCACGGAGGTGGGGACGCTGGGTAAGTGGCTGGGGTGGTGATAGGTGGGAATGCGGGGGAGTGGTGTGATAGAAGGACACTGGGGAGTGACTGGGGTCAGGAGGTGGGAGTGCTAGCGAGTGTTGAGATGAGACTGGGAGATGGGACGTGGGGTGATCGGGGTGGTGACGCTGGGAGAGTGATGCCCCGGGGACCTGCCTGAGTGTCCAAGTTGCTTCTTGTGCCCTCTGACCCTCCCCATCTTTCACCTAGGCTTCTCCATTGAGGGGCCTTCACAGGCCAAGATCGAGTGTGATGACAAGGGAGATGGCTCCTGCGACGTGCGGTACTGGCCCACAGAACCAGGGGAGTACGCCGTGCACGTCATCTGCGACGATGAGGACATTCGAGACTCGCCCTTCATTGCCCACATCCAGCCAGCTCCACCCGACTGCTTCCCGGACAAGGTGGGGGTCCCAGCTCCCGCGGGCCTGGGGCAAGGTGAACTGGCCCTCCTCCAGTCCCCAACCCAGCCCTCCGCTCTTGCCCCTGCGCAGGTGAAGGCCTTTGGGCCAGGCCTGGAGCCCACTGGCTGCATCGTGGACAAGCCAGCAGAGTTCACCATTGATGCCCGTGCTGCTGGCAAGGGAGACCTGAAGCTCTATGCCCAGGTGGGGTGTTGCCCCATCTCTGTGCCCCTCGCCGCTGTAGCAGCGACCCTGGGAGGGTGGGGCAAGTTAGAGAAAGGGGCCTCCAGGCGTCACAGGACTGATTCTCATGGATCCATTAGAACTATGGAAAATTTAAAGTTTTGTGTTTTCTTATTGATGATAATCTTAAAAACATATTTTACCAAATGTATATTTTTGTACGAATAATTTGCAATTGAAAGATGATTTGACTGAGTAAGACATTGGTTTCCCAGCTGAGTTTCTCACGATGGTGTCCGCTGACCCCTAGAGGTTAATGAATATGTTCTTGGGTCCAAGAGGATGATTCTTCTTTAAAAGGTTATTTATTCAATTTTAGGAACGTTGATTTAGCTGAGCCTTTCCCCTGACAACACATTTCAGAGACCTAGGCTGTGAGACCAGGCCACATAGATGGCCTAGAGCCTGGCCTCCCTGTTCCCAGGGTGCGCCCTGGCCACCAGAGCTCGTGGCACTAGACTCTCCTGGTCTGAGGTCTGTGGCTGGGCGGGGCCTGTGAGTGGGTTGGCGGTGGGTAAGGAGGATGGCCCACGGCCAGCAGAGGGCGCTGGTGCTCTAGGAGGCCGGGGTACTCCAAGAACCTTGCTTTGGGTGATGCCCACAGGACGCAGAGGGCTGCCCCATTGACATCAAGGTCATCCCGAACGGCGATGGTACCTTCCGCTGCTCCTACGTGCCCACCAAGCCCATTAAGCACACCATCATCATCTCCTGGGGAGGCGTCAACGTCCCCAAGAGCCCCTTCCGGGTATGTCCTTTGCTCCCTGCCCCGTGCCCACTGCCAGGGGCCCCAGAGGGAGGGCAGAGCCTCACACAGGAGATGTTGGTTGTACCTGGGCCCTGTCATCGCTCCCCACCTCAAGGCCCCTGCGAAGATGCTAAGACTGGTCCTGCTAAGGCTGGGCTTGGAAGTGCTGGGGAAGGGGATAGACCTTGAGGGAGGGGCACCATGCTGACCATCGACTCTTCCCCTAGGTAAATGTGGGAGAGGGCAGTCACCCCGAGCGGGTGAAGGTGTATGGCCCTGGCGTGGAGAAGACAGGCCTCAAGGCTAATGAGCCCACCTACTTCACGGTGGACTGCAGCGAGGCGGGGCAAGGTGCGCTGAGGACCAGGGAGTGGGGCGGGGCCGGGCGGGGTCTGGGTGGGAGGTGCTGGTACCCTCCACCTGGTCCCAGCTGTAGTGGGACTGGTCAAGTGCAGGAGGTTGTTGAGCCCCCCACTCATGGCCTCGTGCCTGCCTCCCCTCAGGCGATGTGAGCATTGGCATCAAGTGCGCCCCTGGCGTGGTGGGCCCTGCAGAGGCTGACATCGACTTTGACATCATCAAGAATGACAATGACACCTTCACAGTCAAGTACACACCCCCAGGGGCCGGCCGCTACACCATCATGGTGTTGTTTGCCAACCAGGTACCCTACGCTTGGGTTTTGGTTGTCATGGGTGGCTGCACGCCCCACCCTGCCCCGGCCCACATCTCAGTCAGCAGCTTAAGAGGCAGTCGTTTGGGGACAATTCTACAGCCGTTGATCGTGCACTTCCTATGTGTAGGCAGCGTGCCTCAGAGGAAACAAAGGACACTTTTTCAGAGACTGCTCGTGTCCACCCTGACCAAGCTTTTTCTCCCTCCAGGAGATCCCTGCCAGCCCCTTCCATATCAAGGTGGACCCATCCCATGATGCCAGCAAGGTCAAGGCTGAGGGCCCTGGGCTGAACCGCACAGGTAGGTGTCTGAGTCGGGGCTGGGCTGGGCTGGGGGTGGGGCTAGGTGGCCGCCAGCCCCTCACCACCATCTCGGGGTGACTCCCCAGGTGTGGAAGTTGGGAAGCCCACTCACTTCACGGTGCTGACCAAGGGAGCCGGCAAGGCCAAGCTGGACGTGCACTTTGCCGGGGCTGCCAAGGGAGAAGCTGTGCGAGACTTTGAAATCATCGACAACCACGACTACTCCTACACTGTCAAGTACACGGCCGTGCAGCAGGTGTGTCCGCCCCCTCCAAGCTCCAGCCGTCCCGGCTATGGGGTCGTGGGTCTCCTTCCTTCAGTCTCACAGGGCCCGTTCTGCATCTAGCCTCCCAGATCTTGCCCTTTCCTGCCTCCCATCCTCTCTTGCTGTGGATCTCTGAGCCTCTGGTCCACATCGGCCAAAGACATGTTGCCAGGCTGTGCCTAAGCCACCCAGTTCTGACCTCCTGTTGTACCCAATAGGGCAACATGGCAGTGACAGTGACCTATGGTGGAGACCCTGTCCCCAAGAGCCCCTTTGTGGTGAACGTGGCACCCCCGCTGGACCTCAGCAAAGTCAAAGTTCAAGGCCTCAACAGCAGTAAGTGGGGCAAGAGCTGCCCTGGGAGTGAGGAGAGCTGGGGGGGGGCAGTGGGTTGCAGTCTCTGCTCACGGTGTCCCTTGCCGTCTACACAGAGGTGGCTGTGGGACAAGAACAGGCATTTTCTGTGAACACACGAGGGGCTGGTGGTCAGGGTCAGCTGGACGTGCGGATGACCTCACCCTCCCGACGACCAATCCCCTGCAAGCTGGAGCCCGGGGGTGGAGCTGAAGCCCAGGCTGTGCGCTACATGCCCCCTGAGGAGGGGCCCTACAAGGTGGACATCACCTACGATGGTCACCCGGTGCCTGGCAGCCCCTTCGCCGTGGAGGGTGTCCTGCCCCCTGACCCCTCCAAGGTGAGGAAATAGGGGCTGGTGGGAGCTGGGAGTTGGGGGCTTCTAGCGAAGTTGGGTAAGTCACAGGGGCAGAGGCCAGAGGGCCTTATGTCCTGGAGTGAGCATAACCAAGGACCCAGGGCCGAGGCAGTCCCCCACCTCAGGACCTGCTTTTGAGACTGCTTAGGTTCTTTTTTGGTTTTGTTTTTTGTATTTTTATTGAAGTATAGTTGATTTATAATGTTGTGTTAATTACTGCTGTACAGCAAAGTGATTCAGTTATACATATATGTACATTCTTTTTTTTAATATTCTTTTCCATTATGGTTGGTCGTAGGATTTTTTTTTTTTGGCCGCACTGAGCAGCATGTGGGGTCTTAGGTCTCCGACCAGGGATCAAACCCATGCCCCCTGCAGTGGAAGCACAGTGTCCTAACCACTGGACGGACAGGGGAGTCCCTGTCATAGGTTATTGAATATAGTGCTCTGTGCTATACAGTAGGACCTTGTTGTTTATCCATCCTACATATAAAAGCTTATATCGAGACAGCTCAGCTATTAAAAGCCTGGCCTTGGATCCGACCTGGGCTTCAATCCCAGGTCCACCAGCTGGGACAAATTATTTAATCTCTCTACCTGCATTTTCTCGCCTGGAATTGTTATAAGGACTCAGCCTGTGGTAGCTGCTACAGTTGAAAGTGCTTAGCTGATTTGAGAGCCATGAAGGCCTCGTGGGCGAGGTCAGGTATAGGTAACCCACACACCTGTTCCTTCTTTTAGGTTTGTGCTTACGGCCCTGGTCTCAAGGGCGGGCTGGTAGGCACACCAGCGCCCTTCTCCATCGACACCAAGGGGGCGGGCACAGGTGGCCTGGGGTTGACCGTGGAGGGCCCCTGCGAGGCCAAGATCGAGTGCCAGGACAATGGCGATGGCTCGTGTGCTGTCAGCTACCTGCCCACGGAGCCGGGCGAGTACACCATCAACATCCTGTTCGCCGAAGCCCACATCCCCGGCTCGCCCTTCAAGGCTACCATCCGGCCCGTGTTCGACCCGAGCAAGGTGCGGGCCAGTGGTCCAGGCCTGGAGCGCGGCAAGGCTGGCGAGGCAGCCACCTTCACTGTGGACTGCTCGGAGGCGGGCGAGGCTGAGCTGACCATCGAGATCCTGTCGGACGCCGGCGTCAAGGCCGAGGTGCTGATCCACAACAATGCCGATGGCACCTACCACATCACCTACAGCCCTGCCTTCCCCGGCACCTACACCATTACCATCAAGTATGGCGGGCACCCTGTACCCAAATTCCCCACCCGCGTCCACGTGCAGCCCGCTGTCGACACCAGTGGAGTCAAGGTCTCGGGACCCGGTGTGGAGCCCCACGGTGAGTGAGAGAGGAGCCTGGAGCTGGTCACATCGCCAGTCAGGGAGGGAGGGAAGCAGGGCTGAGGGCTTGGGGTGGGGGTGAAGGGAGGGCTTTGGGGCAGTGCTGAGTCTTTAGGGCTCAGATACCCCAGAAGAAGGTGCCTAAGCCAAAGGCAGGACGTGGAGCTTCACCTCTGGTCTTGTGGCAAAATTGCATTTTCCTGGGGAGATTCGCAACTTTCATCAGCTGATCTGAGAAAGCTAAGAACCTTGCTCTCCATGGTACAGAGGGAAAGCTTTGGGGTTGAGGCTGATGAGTCAGGAGACAGTTCAGCTCAGTTCGGTGACTGTGAGTTACCATCTGCTGGGGGCCAGACCCTGGGCTAGGCATGGGGGGTGTGCAGAGGAACGTAAGACCCAGACCCGCCCTCAAGGGGCACACAGCCTGGTGGGGAGACTCAGGTGAACAGAGTGTCTCTGTGTGGTGAGGGGAGCGGAGGCAGGGGCAGTGGGAGGCGGGGCCCGGAGCTCGCAGGGCCGAGGGGTGGCAGGGCTCAGGCTGGGGAGCAGCAGGTGGGGAGGAGGGGCGGCCTCGGAGTTGGGGAGGGAGGGCGGGCAGGGGTGAGCAGCTGTGTGAAGGCTGCCCCCAACCTATGCTGAGCTCTCGTCTCCTGGGAGCCAGGTGTCCTGCGTGAGGTGACCACTGAGTTCACTGTGGACGCAAGGTCCCTAACAGCCACGGGTGGGAACCACGTGACGGCTCGCGTACTCAACCCCTCGGGCGCTAAGACGGACACCTACATGACAGACAACGGGGATGGCACCTACCGAGTGCAGTACACGGCCTATGAAGAGGGTGAGGGGCTGGGCTGAGCGGGGACGGTGGTGATCTGATGCCAGCATTTTCCGGGGGTTGGGGAGGTAGGGGCCTCGCACACCCTGACTTGCACCGTGTGGCTGGCTTCCAGGAGTGCATTTGGTGGAGGTGCTGTATGATGACGTAGCTGTGCCCAAGAGCCCCTTCCGAGTGGGCGTGACTGAGGGCTGTGACCCCACTCGCGTCCGGGCCTTTGGGCCAGGCCTGGAGGGTGGCTTGGTCAACAAGGCTAACCGCTTCACTGTGGAAACGAGGTATTCCTCCCCCCACCTTTCCTAACCTTGACCATGATGCTGTGGCCACCCTGATCCCAGCCACCTGCCCTCCCCCTTCATCCTTCTGTGTGTGCCTCATCCCCAGCCTATCCCCTGTCAAGGGTGCAAACCTCCCCCAGTGTCCCAGCCCCTGTAGCTAGTCCCTTCTCAGCTGGGCCCCCAGCCCCCATTCAGTTTCTCCTCCATCCCCACTCACTGGTCCTAGCGGAGCTGATATAGGGGTGTCATCTTGTAGGGGAGCTGGCACTGGGGGCCTAGGCCTAGCCATTGAGGGCCCGTCGGAAGCCAAGATGTCCTGCAAGGACAACAAGGATGGTAGCTGCACCGTGGAGTACATCCCTTTCACCCCTGGAGACTACGACGTCAACATCACCTTCGGGGGCCGGCCCATCCCAGGTGTGCACGGGATCGGTGGGACTCGGGGAGGGCAGCAGGAGGCCTGCTCAGCGAGAGAGAAACTGGAAGGAAGTCAGGTGTGGGGACTCATCCCTAGAGCAGGAAAGCCCCGAGCCCAGCCAGCAGGGAGGACGTGGAGCAGGCAAGTGCTGCAGTCATGGCCAAGAGGCAGGGCGGTGGGCGCAGTTCATTCCCAGAGGTCCAGCACTGGTGTCTTGGCCCTTTGTCTGGAGCACCAGACCTCGTGGGTTCGGTCACTCAGACACAGCCCAAGCCTCTGTTGCTGGCTCAGCAAGGACAGCCTCTCACACCCTCTCCCTCTCACTGTCTGCAAAGCAAGGAACCCCCCCTGCCCTCCTGTGTGGCCGAGTTGCTCAGGGCAGGGGCAGGGGTAGGGGTGGGGAGGGCGGGGTTATGTCTTCAATTATCGCATAACTCGGGCCTGCTGAAATTGGACATTTCTCCTCATCTAATTTCACGCTGGCAAAAATGCATTTTCTTTTACAAATACTCCACTTTTAACATTTTACTAATTTAGGAAGGCCTTCTTCCAGGCTTGTGGTCTAAATAAGTGATTTGCCCAGCCGCAGTCTGTAGCCAAGTAGCCAAGTTTATTTTTCCTTGTTTACATTTTTCTTAGCAAGTCCCTAAGCCTTTGCACATTTGGTCTGGTCTCCCTGGGGCATTTCAAAGGCAGGGAAGGCGTCCTCCTCCTCGTTCCTCGGTGTCAGGGAGACCCTCCTGGGCAGGGGGTAGGGGCTGATGTCCCTCTCCTCGCAGGGAGTCCATTCCGGGTGCCAGTGAAGGATGTGGTGGACCCTGGGAAGGTGAAGTGCTCAGGCCCAGGGCTGGGAGCCGGTGTCAGGGCCCGGGTACCCCAGACCTTCAGGGTGGACTGCAGCCAAGCTGGCCGGGCCGCCCTGCAGGTGGCCGTGCTGAGCCCCACAGGTATGGAATGTCTGGGGCAGGGTGGAGGGAGGCAGAAAGGGTGCCAAGAGGCTTTGCTGACCCTGCTCCCCTTGCCCAGGTGTGGCTGAGCCTGTGGAGGTGCGTGACAATGGAGATGGCACTCACACCGTCCACTACACCCCAGCCACCGACGGGCCCTACACAGTAGCTGTCAAGTACGCCGACCAGGAGGTGCCACGCAGGTGAGGCCCAGCTTTGGGCTCCTGGGCTGGGCTGAGCTCTGGGGAGCGCCCACCAGGGCCGCACCTGCAGGGCCACTGCAGGGCCCTGGAAACACCCCTCCTACTTGTCTTCGCCTCACCCTGTCTCTGCTGCCCCATCCCGCTCTTCCTCAGGGCCCCCTGCCTGTCTTCTCCACCCCGGAGGTGGCACAGCCCCAGGGGCTCTCCTCTGGCTGGGCTGTCCCCCCATGTAGATACAAAATTTACAAAATTAGTGCCTTGGGAAAAGGCACCATGTAGCTACAAAAAGGTGGGAGAGGGCAGCATCCTGCATCCTCCTCTTTATAAACAGTTCACGGCATCTTCCTGGAGAATGGAGAAGAAATGCTCAGGCTTTGTCGGGGCACACCTGTGTGACCCTCCCCCAGACTCAGGCTGTGACCTGGTCCCTCCTCCCTGCCAGTTGTCATCTCCCCTGCTCACGAATGTGGGGAGGACTCCAGACCCCAAACGAGATGGGATTCCCTCTGCCCCCGAGCTTGAGCCAACTGTCTGTCCCTTCTGCCCCTCAAGCCCCTTCAAGATCAAGGTGCTTCCAGCCCACGATGCCAGCAAGGTGCGGGCCAGCGGCCCCGGGCTCAATGCCTCTGGCATCCCTGCCAGCCTGCCTGTGGAGTTCACCATCGATGCCCGCGATGCTGGGGAGGGCTTGCTCACTGTCCAGATCCTGGTGAGTCCATGTGCCGCCCCACTCTCAGGTCAGGCTCTGGGCACAGGCCGGCCTTGACCTCTGCTCCTCCCCCAGGACCCTGAGGGTAAGCCCAAGAAGGCCAACATCCGAGATAATGGGGATGGCACGTACACCGTGTCCTACCTCCCGGACATGAGTGGCCGGTACACCATCACCATCAAGTATGGCGGCGATGAGATCCCCTACTCGCCCTTCCGCATCCATGCCCTCCCCACTGGGGACGCCAGCAAGTGCCTGGTCACAGGTGGGCACTCACCCCGCCTCCCCTGCCCCTCCCCCTCCCCACCCACCTGAGCACTGCGTGGCTTACACTCTTCTCCATTTCCAGTGTCCATTGGAGGCCATGGCCTGGGTGAGTGCCCCTTCTCCTCTCTTTCTGCTGTGGGCTGAGGTGGTGGGGGAGCTGGGAACTGCGGGGGGCTGGGCACAGGTCCCGCGGACCCCTGACCGGGCACTCCTGTGTGGCAGGTGCCTGCCTGGGCCCCCGCATCCAGATTGGGGAGGAGACGGTGATCACGGTGGACGCCAAGGCAGCAGGCAAGGGGAAGGTGACGTGCACAGTGTCCACGCCGGATGGGGCGGAGCTCGACGTGGATGTGGTTGAGAACCACGACGGCACCTTCGACATCTACTACACAGCGCCCAAGCCGGGCAAGTACGTCATCACCATCCGCTTTGGAGGCGAGCACGTCCCCAACAGTCCCTTCCACGTGCTGGTAAGCTCCGCGGCCACAGTGGGACTAGGGCGGCTGGGGAGGTGGGCCGGGCCCTCTTAGTGGTAGCAGGGGATCCCAGAACCTCTCCCCACGTCTGATGGATCCGGGACCCAGAATGCCCCAGTCAAGTCTTTGCTTTCCCTGCAGCCTCCCAACCCAGGAGGTGAGCACAGCCCTGCTTCTGGCCCCTCTGGTGGTTGGTCAGCTCTCTCTGGTGGAACTTGCCGTGTTCCTTCTGACCCTCGGGCCCACTGTCCCTGTACATCTCCCCAGGGTGGCCCTGCAGGACGATGAAGCCCTCCAGAGGGTAAAGCACCCAAGATATCCATCCTGCCCCGTGGGCAGCCCGGGATTTCAGGTCCCTGGGCCATTCTCTGCGTCAGCTCGTGGTCACTCGAGCTGGCGTGTACCGGCTTGCTACGTCCTGTGCCCTCCCGCGCCTGGCTTCCCAGGCGTGTGACTCCATGCCCCGCGTGGAGGAGCCCTCTGACTTGCTGCAGCTGCACCGGCCCATTACCTACCCTGCACACTGGCTACTGCCACCTCCCACCCAGGCCACACCTCACTCCCCTCCTTCTCTTCCTTCATTTCTTCTTTCTCTTCTTCAGTGGCCAGGACTGGGGCATGGTTTTGGGGTCATCTTGGGGAGCAGGCGGGAGTCAGGCTGGGCAGACGGGTCCCCAAGCTGGGCACGGCACCTCTTCTCTTGCAGCGGACGTGCCTCTCCTGCCCTCTGGTTTCACCATTAACCATCTTTTTCTTTGCTCATTTTCTCTGACTTCAGTCATGGCTCAGGCCAAGCTCCCCAGGCCTTCCCCAGCCAATGACTGTTCCCTCTCACCTGCCACAGGCCACAGAGGAGCCAGTGGTGCCCGTGGAGCCCATGGAGTCCATGCTGAGACCCTTCAACCTGGTCATCCCCTTCACTGTGCAGAAAGGGGAGCTCACAGGTACTGCCCCGGGGCCTTGAGGCATGAGGGCTCAAAGGGAGGACACCTGCATCCAGGCCCAGCTCCTTCTTTAGAGATGAAAGCTGGGGCCCAGAGCAGAGAAGTAAGCTACCCAGGGTCACACAGCAAGTTGAGCAGAGCTGGAACTGACTCCAGCCTTCTGTCTCCCAGGTCAGGGCTCATCCTGATGCTCCAGGCTGTCTCCTGGTGCCTGACCTCTGGGGTAGAAGCAGAACCACACAGGAGTGGGAGCCTGGGACAGCAAAGGGGGTTGAGGTAGGAGAAACTGGGGTCCCCCACTTAACTGTCTGCCTGGCAGGGGAGGTACGGATGCCCTCTGGGAAGACCGCCCGGCCCAGCATCACTGACAACAAGGATGGCACCATCACGGTGAGGTACGCACCCACCGAGAAAGGCCTGCACCAGATGGGGATCAAGTATGACGGCAACCACATCCCTGGTGAGTCGGGGGCCAGGCTGGGCTTGGCTGGGCTGAGAGGAGCCCATAGTGACTTCATCCTCATCTGCCTTCTTTCAACAAATCTTTATTGAGCGCCTGCTGTGTGCAGACACCATGTGAGGCCTGGGAAGTCTGGTGCCCTGGTGGGAGGCCCCTGTGGCAGAGATGCAGGGCTCAGCAGGGAGCCTGTGGGGAGGTGCGGGGGCCGAGGTGGGCTCAGGCAGCTCCTGTCCTATTGACCCAGCCCTCTTTCTCCGACCACCCCCAGGGAGCCCCCTGCAGTTCTACGTGGATGCCATCAACAGCCGCCACGTCAGTGCCTATGGGCCAGGCCTGAGCCATGGCATGGTCAACAAGCCGGCCACCTTCACCATTGTCACCAAGGATGCTGGGGAAGGTGAGGGGAGCTGGGTGAGGGCAGCCAGTGCAGGGGTGAGGGCAGGACCTCTGATCTCAGCCCTCCCTCCGCCCACAGGGGGTCTGTCCCTGGCCGTGGAGGGCCCGTCCAAGGCAGAGATCACCTGCAAGGACAACAAGGATGGCACCTGCACCGTGTCCTACCTGCCCACGGCGCCTGGAGACTACAGCATCATCGTGCGCTTTGACGACAAGCACATTCCGGGGAGCCCCTTCACAGCCAAGATCACAGGTGGGTGGACGTGTGGGCACACAGCCTGCCGCACACACCCCAGCACACAACGGATGTGCAAGCCCAGCATGTTCAAGTCACCGGGGCATTAGGGTAGGGCCCCCTCGAGGTGGAAGAGGTCATTTTTGGATAAATGTAAGGAACCCTCTATCCTCTAGAGCAGGTGAGAAACATCCAGCCACCCTCTGAAAACATATCTTGTTGAGTCTTTTAAGTCAGGGTACTGATAATCCCTTTTGATAGATGAGGAAGGCAGTAGGCCCAGAGGGGCTGAGCAACTTGATCAGAGCCACACAGCGGGAAAGGGGTCTGGGCTGTCTGGCCCAGTCTAGTTTTTTGGTTCCACACAATCATGTGACTCAGGATTTACATTCGTGTAAATTAGGGATTTAACCCGTTCAGGACTGGGGCATCCCCAGAGGAGCTGGGTGTGAACGGAGACTGCGCTCTCCCTGGTCTCTCTGTGCCTCTGGGTGGTCCCCAGTCTCTGCCGAGTCCAGCCGGGGCTGCCAGGAAGTCTCCTGATGTCCATGAGGGCAGGGCCTGCCTGGAGTCACACCGCCTGACATGCCAACTCTCCCCCAGGCGATGACTCGATGAGGACGTCACAGCTGAACGTGGGCACCTCCACGGATGTGTCACTGAAGATCACCGAGAGTGACCTGAGCCTGCTGACCGCCAGCATCCGTGCCCCCTCGGGCAACGAGGAGCCCTGCCTGCTGAAGCGCCTGCCCAACCGGCACATTGGTGAGCGTGGGGCCACAGGAGGGGCCCGGGGCGGCGGGGGTGGGGGGAGGAAGGCGGGGACACCCGCGAAGGAACACTGCCATGCCCAGGGCTCCATTCATGCCTGACCTCCCTCCCAACAGGCATCTCCTTCACCCCCAAGGAGGTTGGGGAGCACGTGGTGAGTGTGCGTAAGAGCGGCAAGCACGTCACCAACAGCCCCTTCAAGATCCTGGTGGGACCGTCTGAGATCGGGGATGCCAGCAAGGTGCGGGTCTGGGGCAAGGGCCTGTCCGAGGGACACACGTTCCAGGTGGCGGAGTTCATCGTGGACACTCGTAATGCAGGTGCTTCTTGCCCCAGAGACCCCTCATTTCAGCTGGTGCCTCCAGTGACGACTGGTCCTTTCCTGCCCTGTGCCCCTTGGCCATACACTCCTCCCCGAACTTCCTGGCCGTCTCTGCTGAGATTCACATTCTGGGGCTCCTTTGGGGAGAGTGAATGTCCCCATGTCACTTCTCCCATGTTTCAGAGAAAGCTCAGCTTTACTGAGTTTGTCTCTTCCTTGCTCACTAGAACCCGAGGCCTGCCTTAAGGAATTTTCCAGACTACCTATCCCCGACCCTCTGGGTCAGTGCCTGGCTCACCCCTTCTCCTCCTGCTGAGCCATCTTTTGTTAGTGGTTGTGATACACCTTGGGTGCCTGTTCTGGACGGAGCCTGTACTTTGGGGAGGGGGGAGCAGAACGGCAGTGGGGACTGAGGGAGACGCGTCCCTTGTTCCCCGCTAGGTTATGGGGGCCTGGGGCTGAGTATTGAAGGCCCTAGCAAGGTGGACATCAACTGTGAGGATATGGAGGACGGCACGTGCAAAGTTACCTACTGCCCCACTGAACCCGGCACCTACATCATCAACATCAAGTTTGCCGACAAGCACGTGCCTGGTAAGGTGCTGGGCTGCCGCTGGGACAGGCCAGGAGGCCAGCGACGAGTGATCTGAGACGCGCGACCCTCCCTTTCTCCCCTACAGGAAGCCCCTTCACGGTGAAGGTTACCGGCGAGGGCCGCATGAAGGAAAGCATCACCCGGCGCAGGCAGGCGCCGTCCATTGCCACCATCGGCAGCACCTGTGACCTCAACCTCAAGATCCCAGGTGGGAGGCAGAAGGAGCCGGTGGGGGGTGGTGGCAGGGCGATGGGGAAGGCCCAGGGCCTGCCCCCACGGCCTCTGTCCTGCTGGCTCGTTTCTCACCTCGCTCCACGCGTCGCACAGGGAACTGGTTCCAGATGGTGTCGGCCCAGGAGCGCCTGACGCGCACCTTCACGCGCAGCAGCCACACGTACACCCGCACAGAGCGCACGGAGATCAGCAAGACTCGGGGCGGGGAGACCAAGCGCGAGGTGCGGGTGGAGGAGTCCACCCAGGTTGGCGGAGACCCCTTCCCCGCCGTCTTCGGGGACTTCCTGGGCCGGGAACGCCTGGGCTCTTTTGGCAGCATCACCCGGCAGCAGGAGGGTGAGCGGGGCCGGGCTGGGGTCTTCACGGGGAGGCTGGGCTCTCCGTCTCGTGGGACAGGAGGGGGAGGCTGTTGGTCTGAGTGGAGGAGGGGGTTTTACTGAGGGAGGGAGGGAAGGGCCAGGGCCAGGAGCAGCCCCCGTGTCGCCCTGACACTCCCCACCCGCTGCAGGTGAGGCCAGCTCTCAGGACATGACCGCACAGGTGACCAGCCCATCAGGCAAGACGGAAGCCGCAGAGATCGTGGAGGGGGAGGACAGCGCGTACAGTGTGCGCTTTGTGCCCCAGGAGATGGGGCCCCACACGGTCACGGTCAAGTACCGCGGCCAGCATGTGCCAGGCAGCCCCTTTCAGTTCACCGTGGGGCCACTGGGTGAAGGCGGTGCCCACAAGGTGCGAGCTGGAGGCACAGGGCTGGAGCGAGGGGTGGCCGGCGTGCCAGGTAAGGGGCAGAGGGCCGGGGCGGGGGCAGGGCAGCCACCAGGGTGGACGATGGTGCTGAGGAGCCGCCCCTGTCCCGTTTCCATCTCCAGCTGAGTTCAGCATCTGGACCCGAGAAGCGGGTGCCGGGGGCCTGTCTATTGCTGTGGAGGGTCCCAGCAAGGCGGAGATTGCATTTGAGGACCGCAAAGATGGCTCCTGTGGGGTCTCCTATGTCGTCCAGGAACCAGGTGGGTGTCCACCACGGGGCTGGGCCTGTCTGACCTTCCAGACTGGGTTTCTGCTCGCCCAGGCAGGAGATGGGGCTACTGAACCAACTCTTCACCTGGGATGCCGCTCTTTCTCTGCCCTGTCTCCCTCCACCCCACACTCCTGGGAATGCACGTCTGTCTCCAGAGCTGAGCTCCAACCCCGGAGCTTGTTCTGGGATGAGGCCAGGGTGGAGGGGGTTCCACCCTGCTGTCCCCAGTCCTGGGGCCTGTGCTGATTGGCCTTCCCTCCCCAGGTGACTATGAGGTCTCCATCAAGTTCAACGATGAGCACATCCCAGACAGCCCTTTTGTGGTACCCGTGGCCTCCCTCTCAGACGACGCTCGCCGTCTCACCGTCACTAGCCTCCAGGTGTGTGCCTGGGAGTGCGGCCCCTCTGCCACCCTGAGAGATGGGCAGAAGTAAAGGATGGCAGGCCCATGTGGCCAGGGACTTAGCAGTGACCTTGGAAGGTCCAGACAGACAGATGTCCCCTCTCTCCCAGTGTCTGTACAGCAGGGGGCTCCATTCCCCCTTCTAGCTGCCCCTCAGGAGCCCTTGTGCCTCTCCTCCCAGGTCCCCTACCCCTACTCTAGAACTGGGCTCTGTGCCCCAATCTTCACCTCCCCTGGGAGCCTCCCCATTGGCCCACCTCCCCCATTGAGTGCCCCCAGGGCAGTCTAGGCCACACCCCTCCTTCCTCATCCCAGCTATTGAGTGTTCGCAGTCCACACACAGCACCGTCCTAGCACTGGCTTCTCTGCCGACAGGCCTGCTTTATGGTTTCTGGGTCTTACCTCCTCAACCAGGACAGGGCACATCATGTGTCATCCCCACCACGCCCAGCCACAGCCAGGTGGCCCCACCTCATAGCAGGTGGATGCCAAGGCCACAGACCCAGCCTCCACCTCCCCTCACAGCCCTGTTCAGAGCCTCCCTGAGCTGGGCCGGGCGGCGGGTCCGGGCTGGGGGCGGGAGGAGGGAGCGTCTGGGCTGGGCGTGCAGTGAGATCAGTGCGGGGCTGCAGAGACGAGCCCTCCAGACCCTCCTAGGAGTCTGAGCACCCTCTGTGGCCTCTGCAGGAGACGGGGCTCAAGGTGAACCAGCCGGCGTCCTTTGCGGTGCAGCTGAACGGTGCACGGGGCGTGACTGATGCTAGGGTGCACACGCCCTCGGGTGCGGTGGAGGAGTGCTACGTCTCCGAGCTGGACAGTGGTGAGCTGGCCCTGCCCCTGCCAGGCTAGGGCCTTCTGGGAAGGGGAGGGAAGGACAAAGGCTCACCCACCAACCTCTGACCCACAGACAAGCACACCATCCGTTTCATCCCCCATGAGAATGGCGTCCACTCCATTGACGTCAAGTTCAACGGTGCCCACATCCCTGGCAGTCCCTTCAAGATCCGAGTTGGGGAGCAGAGCCAGGCTGGGGACCCAGGCTTGGTGTCAGCCTATGGTCCTGGGCTCGAGGGAGGCACTACAGGTGAGTGCCTAGGGCTGGGGAGGAGGGGTGGACATTGGTCTGCCCCAGAGGCGGGGCAGCGCTGCTGAGCCCGAGTGCCGCCACAGACCTGCTCCGGGGAGCCTGGGCCCATCCCAGTTCTGGGCCCCAAGCCCTTCCTGTCTACACCCTTGCTACCTCTGGTCCCCAGGAGTGTCATCGGAGTTCATTGTCAACACCTTGAATGCGGGCTCGGGGGCCTTGTCTGTCACCATCGACGGCCCCTCCAAGGTGCAGCTGGACTGTCGGGAATGTCCTGAGGGCCACGTGGTCACTTACACTCCCATGGCCCCTGGCAACTACCTCATTGCCATCAAGTATGGTGGCCCCCAGCACATCGTGGGCAGCCCCTTCAAGGCCAAAGTCACAGGTGAGTGTCCTGGGTGGGGGAAGGACCCTCCAGCCCATTCCATACTGGCTGGCTCCAGTGGCCATTCACATCCGGGTCATATGCCCCAAACATTGGGGTCAGGTTACCAGGAATAAAGTGGGCCTGGCTTTACACGTCACCCCATTCTCCACGTGGACTCATGTACATCATTTAAAAAAAATCAAATCCTTCCTCTTTATTGTCCATCACTTGACTCATTTTTTTCCTGCGGTGGCTCCCCAAGCTTTCACTTAACTTTCTGCCCTCCTCTTCCCACATTTCTGGCTTCCAAGAAGACAGAGCTCAGTAAAGATTCAGCCAGCTTTCCTTTTGGAAGCTGCGTGAAGGATTAGTTGGACACATGTTCCTTTTTAAAGCAGGACTCTACCCTGTGAGTTGGGGTCCCAGGCAAAGCCCAGAAGTGGAGGGGGGGAGCCATCGAGGCTCCAGACCTCGAGATAAGCCTGCCCTGGAGCCCTGTTTGGAACGGGCTGCCGCTCCTCGCACGCCGCAGCTGAGGAAGGGAACGCGGGGCTGTCGGCGCCGGCACACGGCCTACCCCCGGGGAAGAGCAGGCCTCTGACTAGGCTCGTGGCCACCCCACTCTGCCTCTCAGGTCCCCGGCTGTCTGGAGGCCACAGCCTTCACGAAACATCCACGGTCCTGGTGGAGACTGTGACCAAGTCGTCCTCAAGTCGGGGTTCCAGCTATAGCTCCATCCCCAAGTTCTCCTCAGATGCCAGCAAGGTGGTGACACGGGGCCCTGGGCTGTCCCAGGCCTTTGTGGGCCAGAAGAACTCGTTCACCGTGGACTGCAGCAAAGCAGGCAGGCAGCGGGGGGAAAGGGGCAGACCCCAGGGCGGGCAGGTGCGCGGGAACGTGGGCCCAAGGGCCTGGGGTGAGCCTGTCCCTCACTCCCTCTCTCTCCAGGCACCAACATGATGATGGTGGGCGTGCACGGGCCCAAGACCCCCTGTGAGGAGGTGTACGTGAAGCACATGGGGAACCGGGTGTACAACGTCACCTACACCGTCAAGGAGAAAGGGGACTACATCCTCATCGTCAAGTGGGGCGACGAAAGTGTCCCTGGAAGCCCCTTCAAAGTCAATGTGCCCTGAATCCCAGAAGTGCCTCCCCCAGCCTCGGCCCCCACCTCTGGCCAAACACACTCACATACACACACACACACAAATAGGCCACACCCAGATGCATGCACGCAGAATCAGACACCACAAACACCTGCCCGGGGGGTGGAAGGAGTGGCACTGCCCCCTCCCTGCCAGGCCCCCGGGTTGGAAGGCCTCGTCCGTCTCAGGGCAGTGTCCCTGCCTCAGATGTGACATGAGGACGAACTGGAGGTTGGGGGGCCAGGGAAGCCCTGAGTTTTCTGGCGGGGCTGAGGCCAGTGGGGGAGCACGTGTCTGGGGGTGTCTGCATGTGTGAGAGAGGTCGCCCTCAAACCGCACTACCAGCTGGGCCTCCTTGCCGCTGAGGACTGCGTCCGGCCCCTCTGGTGGCCACAACCCCAGAGCGTTAAGGACTTGGAAGAGAAAGCACAATCGGAGGAGAAAATGGACCCAGCAGCAGCAGGCTTGGCGCGTGCCCTGGCCCTGGGCAATTTAGATCCCAGCCAGGCTTCCTGGGGGACTGATTTCTCTCTTTTTTTTTTTTTTAAGATTGCACAGCTCTGCCCCATGGGGGGCCTTTTTTTTACACACTGCGAGGCCCAGCTTTCTGGGGGGCTTTTGCACATGTCATGCGGCTCAGCTGGGAGCCGTTTAGGTGGAAAACAAATAAAGTGCGGCCTGTCGCAGAGGCCTGGCTGTTCCTTGTGTGTGCTCCCCACGGCTGGCCACCTCTGGCTGCCGACACTGAACCAGGCCCTGGGAGGCAGAGGCTGGCCGCCCCTCCCCTGGAGGACTGAGTCAGGTCAAGGGGGAGGGCCTGGGGCAGAGAGCCGCCCCCTCTGGGCCATCTATTTGGGAAGGTCTGGAATGTTGACAGAATGCTTTAAAGAAGGGGCTGGGTGGGGGGGCATGCCAGGGATGTGGGCTTGGTCCTCAGATTCCTGGAGAGCTGGTGGGTCGGAGAGGGAGGTGGACATTGTTCCACAAGACTGCCCTAGGACCACCAGGAGGCCAGTTTCCACTCAGCCTGATCTCAAGGATATTCTCAATGTTTTTAGGACCTTAAAACAGCACTGGCTCAAGCAGGAATGCTGCTCACCCAGCAGGCAGGCACAAACCCAGCAACCTTTCACTCCAGCCAGGTCCTGGGTCAAAGCTGGGCCTGCTCCCTCCCCACCTCCAGCCCTGACCTTGCTTAGGGCCTCCCTCCTGAACTGGCCCCTCCACTAGCCTTCCTGGCCCACCAGCCAGCTCCCTCCAACTAGCCCTCCACACTGCAGCCAAAGGGTGGGGTCACATCACAGGGACTATGGCCCTCTCTGGTCCAGGGCCCTTCTGTGGCTCCCTTCTCTCCAGGCTAGTCTAAGTGTCCTAACAAGGCCTCCAAGGCCTATATGTTCAGACACCAGCCTCCCTACCCATTCATTCAAAAAAGCCCCCCAGCCCCCAGTCGGGCACTGTGCCCATTCCTCACTGCACCCTCCACCTCTAACCCTCTTCACAACCTCTGACCCTCTCTACAACCTCTAGTGCCCCAGGCAGCCGTGCTGCAGTTTGGGACTCTGCCCAGGAACACCCTTGCCTCTCCACCCTCCTCATCTTCCTGGCCAACAGGAAGCTTTCCCGAACCCCTTCCTGTCCTCCCAGACCTGCCCCCCCGGCTCTCACACTGCCCTGGGGCACATCTCTGGCTGCATTTACTACCCTCATCTGTGACCTTGTATCTGAGGGTCGGCCTCAGACCTCTCTCCCTGATCCTGGGAGGTCCGATACAGGCAAGTGTGACCAATGAGTAAAGGAGCAACTGAGTAGCCAGAGCAGGGCAAAGCAGCATTTCACTCAACTGATCCCCCAACTCTAAACTCATCCCAGACATTTCGGCACATGGTGGTGGGTAGGCCAAAGAAAACCCAACACACATGGCCTGGCTCCAAACACCCCCGCCCCCCACCTCTTCACTCAATAGGCTGCCTCCTGGCTCCTCTTTAAGTTCCTTCTTTCCTTTCCCCTGCAAGACCCCTCTAGGGCCTCACTTTCTTCTGTAGGTCTACCCAACTCCCTGTGACATTTTTTACTCTCCCCTCAGTCCCGAGGGAGTTCTTTGAGGACAGAAATCGTATTTTATCAATCTTGTGTCCTCTGCCTCTCCATGACCACGTTTGATAAATGCTGGTTGAATGAAGGCGTGTGTGATAAATGCGGCACTGTCTCAGCTCCCTACTTTAGCTGACAGACCCTTTAAAGGCAGGATCCCTTCTCAAGTACCCAACCATTCGTGGCCGTTAAGAGTCAGCTCTGTGCCAGGCACTGAGCCAGGTGCTTCTACAGGCACCCTTCCTCACTCTCTGCCTTCCCTCCCACCTCGCCCCCAGATGGGAGCGTTTTCCTGCAAGGTTCGCTGGCCGCCTCAGCTTCAGCTGCCCTCCACCTGTGAGTGGATGTGTTTATGGATATCCAGCTCAGCTGCTCTCCCCCAACTGCAGTATGGCCACGGGTGCTGAGCATTTAGTGCCTCCACCTCACTTAATCCTAACAGCCTATGAGGTGGGCATAGTATTATCTGAAGAGATCAAGGTCCTGAGAACTTTGGTGATGAGTCCCAAATCATACCTCTAAGTAGCAGGGTCGAGATTCAAACCAGGTATGTCCAAATCCCAGGCCCATCACACAGATAACCACTAGCCCAGACCATCTGGATGTCTCAAGTGCTCTAAACTTGCAAATCACATGCCAGATGCAGGATGCCTTTTTGTTAAAAGGGTGGAGGAGCGAGCAGACCTCTCTCCTTCGACATGTTCATCTCATACATAGAGTTCACTCTCTGAGGAATGTTACTCCTGTCCACCTAGCTGCACAGGCCAGAAACTTGGAAGTCACCTGGTCTAACTTCCCAAACATAACCAATCCCAAACCCAGTTCTGTCCATTTTTGTCTCTAAATATCTCTTGACTCCACCTGACTCTCACATTCCCCATCCCCACCCCCTGGCTTCTTTCTGGCCACCACCATCTCTCACCACAATGGTTTCTTCACCTTAGTCTTACCTCCACACACAGCATGGTCTCAATGCTATCGCTAAAACATAAACCTGGCCATATCATTCTCTTGCTTAAAATCCTTCAGTGGCTTCAGAACAACTTTGTCCTCAGGATAACTTCCAGATTCTTTATCTTTTCTTAAAGGCACTTATTCTTTCTAGTCCCTGCTAAGTCTTTGCACGTGCTGCTCCTCTTCCTGAGAACAACCTCTCGTCCTCATCTCTAGCCCTTCATCCTGCTGGCGACCTTCTCTGCGCGCCCCCTCTCCCACGGGTTAGTTACACCTGATGTGTGCTTCCACGTACTTCTCACGTTTTAGCAATTGACACACTGCTTTGTCAACGCTCTACCTCACTAGAGAGTATCATCATTAATTTGCCCATCCTTTCATTAACTGAATAAATAACACTAGTTGCGTCACAGTTACATACATACACGATACAGACTCGGACCTTACTCTCGAGAACAGGAACCGTCTTCTTTGGCGTCTCGGCGCCTAACAGCAGTAGCCTCAACACGTTTGTCGAACTTACCGATCGAACGCGCCTCCGAGAGACGGCGACGCCGCGCGGACTTCTGGGAATCGTAGCCCGCCGGTTCGGACCTCCCTTTAAGGCGCAGTCGTATTCGGATTCAGGCGCTTTTGCTCTTAACGCGCATGTCCCGGGAGGCGGAGTGGTGGAACTGCGCATGTCGAAAGACTGGGGGTGCGGCCGAAAAGGATGTACGCTGCCGAGGCGGGGCTTTGGTGACACCCGGAGGTTGCGGCTGATCGTTGCCGGACTGAAAGGATGGCGGGGAGGGGGAAGCTAATTGCGGTGATCGGAGACGAGGACACGGTGACTGGCTTCCTGCTGGGCGGCATAGGGGAGCTTAACAAGAACCGCCACCCTAATTTCCTGGTGGTGGAGAAAGATACTACCATCAATGAGATCGAAGACACTTTCCGGTACGGTAGCCCGCGAGGCCTGAACGGGACCCTCAGCTGCCTGGTGGGAGCGCGGGGAGAAGGCGGGGGCGGCCCTGGGCTTCCAGACCTTGGCCGAAGTGTCAGACCCCGTCCTCGAGGGTCAGGGAAGTCGGTCCACCTCCCCTTCTGGAGAGGGGGGTCTCCGCGTCCCAAGTTCCCTTTTGGGCCTCGGTGGGACCGGGGCTATGTCGGGTCCACAAACTACCCCCTGTCACATGACCGTGTGTCAGGAAAGAAGGGGAACAGAGCTCGTGACGGGCGGGCGCCGCCCCTCGGCCCAACCTGGCCCGCCAGAGCTGAGCGTCCGGAGCGTCCAGGCCCGGAGGGGGCTAGTCTCAGCTCCCCTGCAGGGGCTCCCCCAGTTCACCCGTAGAGCAGGCTCCGGGCACTGCAAGCACTCGACTGTCTTGCGAGTTGACACCTAAAGGAACCACACACTCAGTGAACACACGGGCAGTGGGCTTGGGCTTTCCTGTATTTTCATCTCCCTCAGAGGCTCACAATCGTCTTGTGAGGTAGGGGTTATTCCCACTTACTGGTGAGAAAACTAAAGTTCAGAGCGGTTAAGGCACACTCTGTGATTCAGACGAGAGCGAGCAGGGATTTGAACCCAGTCCCACCCTTTCTGCCTTTCTTAAGCCAGGGCTACACTCTGCCTGTGTAGCTCTCCTCAGTCGGCTTGGAATTTCCCGTTGTCCTGAGCACAGCGGACAATATCAGGACTGTCCTACCTTCTGCTGAGACCAGGCACTTCAAATCTTCACTTCCTGTTCTGGGTTAAGAGCAATAGCTTCAAAATGTGGGTGCAGGCATGTCCCTTAATCCAGGAGGTGTCCTGGTGACTAGAGTTGAGGGTGCCAGCCCCCTATTCTTTCCCACACCCCTTCTCTAGGGCCCCTGTGCCAAGTCCCAGGAACAAACCACTCTCGCTTGTTTCCCCCTAAACAGCCCAGCCCTGAGCTACCGGCTGAGACTGGTTCCTGCTGCCTGGGGTGTGATAGGCTCTGACCCGGGAGGCTGATTTCTGCTGATCTCTAAGCAGTCTGGTAAAGTGACCCAAGTTGTCATGAGAGAAGGACAAATTTTACTTCAAGAATTTCCCAAGTTTCCAACCAAAAGGGATCTCAGAAGTCATCAAGTCTAACCTGCCCTAGTGTCTGGCACAGAGTAGCTGCTCAGTAAACAGTTTTTAATGAGTAAATAAATTAATGAACGGGTGGTTGATCACAAGAAAGTAAGAGCCCGGTGCCGGGTTCTCTCTGTGTGGAAAGTGTGATTCCTTCGTTACTGATTTTCCTCTTCCTGTGTGGTGTTCTTGGCTCAGGCCAAACTTCCCCTCTGACCCACGCCCTGCCCTCATTAGCATAGACCTTGAGTGGTCTGAACAACGCCCCCTCAACCTTAAAAAATTTAATGTTTTCTTTTGAAAGGTTCATGTGGTTTACAAATTAATATTTAAAAGGTATATACATTGAGAAGTCACACTCGCACCCCGACCTCTTCTACTTCATTACCTCCTTCCTCCACCCCATAACCACTTAGTTTTTTCCTTATCTTTCTGCTTTTTCTTTATGCAGATACAAAGGGACAGACGTATATATATTCTTATCCTCTCCCTTTCTTACCCGAAGGCAGCGTAAGGAATACACCAGCATGCACCCTCATCTTCATTAGCAGTTCAGTTGGGAGCCTTCCAAGCAGGGGAGGTAGAAGCCATGGCCCTTAGCTTTGGACTGAAATTGATTCTAAATAGAATGAAGAGAGTTTAGTGTAGCATCCTTGTCCATTGCACTCTGGATCGAGCTCGTTCCCCTCTGCAGCCCAGCCCACCAACTCAGAGTGGGCTGCCTTGGACTCCCTTCTCATCTCTCCCTACAGGCAGTTTCTAAACCGGGACGACATCGGCATCATCCTCATCAACCAGTACATCGCAGAGATGGTGCGGCACGCGCTCGATGCCCACCAGCGCTCCATTCCGGCCGTGCTGGAGATCCCATCCAAGGAGCACCCCTATGATGCTGCCAAGGACTCCATCCTGCGCAGGGCCAGGGGCATGTTCACGGCCGAAGACCTGCGCTAGGGGACTCCCCTCAGCCATGCGGCCTCTCCCCAGGCTTGCCATCAGCCCTCCTCTAAGATTCGAGCCTCTGAGTTCCGATTCCCTGCCCCTTCCCACTCCACCGAGAGGCTAGGTGAGGTGCTTCCAGTTTGCTGGGGCTCTGCCATTAAAATCAAGGCTGGTTAGGGTACAGGAAGCCTGAGCGTCTTCTCTCCATTACCTCTTCCCTGTGCTGTTACACAGTGTCCTTGTTGATGTTAAATTAAAGTAATGTTCTTGCTTCTCTCGGATCTGAGGCTGTGTGCTAGAAAGGACACGTGTGGGATGAAGCTGTTGCGGGGAGGGGGTGGGGGAGTGGATTCGATTGGCAGGGCTGGAAAAGGTTCTGCCAAAGATCCAGGCATAGAGGAGTTGGACCAGGAAGACTGTGCCAGATTGGTCCTCTGAATTCAAGGTAGCCAGCTCTGGCAGGGAGGAAGGGAAGGAGGCTTGCGTCCAGTCCCCTGGCACCCCAGCTTGAGTCTGTATTGGCTGGGAGGGGACCAGACCTCAAGGGAAGGAAGCAGAAATCACAGGAAACCTGGAAGCCTGTGATACTAGCCTGGGTCAAGCAAGAGGTTTGGGGATCAAGGCTCTTAGCCGGCGGGCCCCGGCCTGAGGCTGCCTCAGCAAGCAAGGCATGTGAGGCGTGCTGAGGGCATGGCCCTGTGTGAGGTGAGGCTCGGTTGCCGAGCGACTGTCCCTGGGCAGCCACCTGCTGTCAGAAGGGCTCTGCTTGCTGTGCTCACCCCTCAGCTGCAGTCACCCTGGTCCTGCTCCTTCCTTTGCCACCATGTCTCGGCAACTTAACATGGACACAGTGCGGCAGAACTTCTGGAAGGAGGAGTATCTGAGGGAGAAGATGTTGCGCTGTGAATGGCACCACAAGTATGGGTCGATGGTGAAGGCCAAGCAGAAGGCTAAGACTGCAGCCCGTGAACCCCTCAAGCTGCCCGCCCTGCCCCCCAAAGCCCCCCTCTCACCCCCGCCCGCCCCCAAAGCAGTTCCTTCCAAGGCCCCCAGCCCTGCCCTGGAGGCTCCTATTCAGTCAGAAATGTACCCAGTCCTGCCTGCCACCCGGGCCCTGCTGTATGAGGGCATCTCCCACGACTTTCAGGGCCGCTACCGCTACCTCAACACCCGAAAACTGGACATGCCAGAGAGGCGCTACCTCTTCCCCATCACCACCAACTTCACATATGGCTGGCAGCTGGGTGAGCCCTAACCTCCCGGAAATTATTCACCTCACAAACACAGAGCACCTGCCACAAGCCAGGCAGCGCTCTCGGTGCTAGACACACAAGGCACATGGACACTCCTTTTGGGGACGTCCATTCTAATGGAGGGTCCAGGCCATAAACATAAGAGCAAGAGAGGGCCAGGTTCCATGATGAAACTAGGCATGATGGGGGAGGGGGACGGGGGCATGTGCGGCTTTAGACTGGACTGTCAGGAAAGACCTCTCTGGGGACCTAAAGGCTGAGTGAGCTAAATGACAAGGAGGAGGAGTTTGGGTTTTACTCTAAATTCAAGGGGAAGCCATGGAGAGTTTTAAGCAGGTAAATGATGCTGATAATACTTTTTTAAAAAAAATCACCCTATTCTGTAGGTAATGGCCTTTTTAGGGACAAGAGTAGACTCTGGCAGATGGCTGAGCTATCCTGGCAAGAGATGATGATGGCTTGGGCTAGGGTGATTAGTGGTAGAGCTGAAATAGATTCCGGATATGTTTTGGAGGAAGAATCAAGAGAACTTATTGATGCTTTGAATGAGACAAGGAAAGAGAATGCAATGGTGATGCCCAGGTGTTCGGCTGAAGCAGCTACAGCAGGGGAGACTGGTGGGGGGGGCAGGGCTGGGGGGGTGTGAAGACAGGTCAGTGTTGGGTGTTTTGTGCTGGAGGTGTCGGCGAGTCGGCTGTGTATGGGAGTCACCCAATGGAGGGAAGTCAGAGCTGAAGATGCAGTTTTGGGGGTCATCAGAATATAGGTGCTCTTTAAAGCCCCGAGACTGGGTGGGCTTACCCAGGGAGCTCCAGAGGCTGGATCAAACTGGAGAAGGCAGAGGACACAGCGAGGGGTAGGGAGATGGTATTGGCCAGAAGGCTGTCCATCTGGATTGAGTCATGGTCATCAGCTGGGCAGGAGAGGAGCGAAGGCAATGGTGCAGTTTGAGATGAAGAGTCAAGGTGTGGGGAAAATAATATGCCAGGGAGTGTTGTGGGTTTGCTGGGTGATGAGACATGTCCCTTTGCTGTCTGTGGCCATGAATTTCAAGTGAGACTACTCAGTCACATGTTTTCTCCAGCTCCTGCACAGAAAAGGTGGATGGTTGGTGATAAACACAGTTGAAATTTTGCCTAAAAAATATCCCCCTACTTCCCCCAGGGCCCTAAGTGGGGAGGAAAGGGAGCAATTTCCAAATGAAAGCAGGAGGTGAACCCCAAAAGGGGAGCAGGAGGTAGAAAGAAGCCCTGTCTGCCCCAGAGAAGTCTAGCTCTGTCTGTAACAAGCACGGCTGGGAGTCCCACCACCCGCCTCCATGGAGGATTCTGAGGCTGGGGGAAATGCTGGCACCCAGCTGACTGGCATTTGGCCATCACTGCTGATCCGGGCAGCCAGCCAGCTCCCTGTTTCCCCATAGCCCCCACTCCTCAGAAGCACTTCTTTTTATTTTTTCACACTTACAAAGTGGATACAACACAGGCAGATTCCTAGGGTTATGCAGGCAGGGCTCCCGGGCTCTGCGAGTTCCTTTCCCAGGAATCCATTCCTGGCCTCTGACATCTTTTCCCAGGCCCCCCAGTGAAGCAAGAACTGGTCTCCTGCAAGATGTGCCGCATTGAATCTTTCTTCCGCAAGAATGGGGCCTTCGCACTGCTTGACCCCCAGGACCTGGCCCTCTGACCGTGGGCCAGGCAGTGGGCTTAGGGGAGGGAAGAAGAAATAACACACTTGCTGGGCCAAAAGTGCCATGTGTGTCTGTGTCTGGCTCTCCCAGGCCCTGAGGCTGCGTTCTGGGCCTTTCTGAAACTACCTCTGACCTACAGGTTGCCCTCTTGCTTTTTCCTTAAATCCCCGTCTCTTTAATCGTCCCTTTGAGGATTCAGCAGTGACCAGAGGGGGCTGGGAAGAGTGAGCGACGCTCTCCAGGCGCAGGCTCCTCAGAGCCAGGGGGCCACAGTAGCTGCTGGAAGTTCTGGGTGTTCCTGTGGGAAGAGTGGCCTTTCATCCCAGATGCCAGGGAAAAGGGACCGCCACCACCCCACAAGCCTCCCCGCCCGCCCCCTCACCTGGCCCCGAGGGCTCGCAGCCGCCCGGTCCTCTCCCGTTGTATCTGCTTCAGCTGCTCCCGCAGGGCGCGCCGCTGCCCGGCCGCGTCCTCCTGGGGCGGGGCCGAGGGCTGAGCGCCGCGCCTCCCAGCCCCGGGGCTCGATGCGGCCAGCAGAGGGCAGCACCCGGGCAGGCCGGCCCCTCCCGCTCCGCTGGGGTCATCGCAAGTGCGCGGTGCGCGCAAGTCAAAGGGACCTAGGTCGCGCCCCGCCCCCCGCCCAGGCAGGGTTTTGGCAGCCCCACCGCCTTCTCCTAGGGGTCTTGCCTGTGGTGGGAGCTGAGCCGGGCTCGGTGGGGGTCCCAAGGGGTGCACGCGGCAGTGGCGGTTCCTGGCGATGCGGAGGCGTTCCAAGACCTGGAGGAGGCGTCTGTCAGCAGCCGATCGGCCGCCCCCCGGTGCCCCGCCCTCCCGGCCCGGCCGCGCACCCGGAGCCGCTGCTGCTCGCGGTCCTGTTGCCGCCGACGCCTGGCCTCACTGTGCAGCTCCAGCAGCCGCTGCAGAGCCGTCTCCTGCTGCGCCGCGCTCACGCCCGCCGACCGCCTGTCCCTGCTCGGGGACTCGGGCCACGCGGTCTTCGAGGCTCTGGGGGCCTCGGCACCTCCCCTCCGCCCCCCGAGGGCGCCCGGGAGCCCCATGGAGCCGCCCAGCTCTTGCTCCGCGGGGCCAGGGCTTTCTCCCGGGCCCTGAAGCGAGTGCGGATCGCTCAGCAGGCCCGGGTGCCCTGGGAGAGCTGCGGGGCGCTCCCGCTGCCCGGAACCACCAGTGCGTAGGGCCGCTAGCAACACCGCTCCTGGGCGTGAGAGCGGCGGCCGGGCCGGAGGCCCCGGGGGCGTAAGGGGAGCCGGCGCCCCTTCCCGGGCGGGCCCCTGCTCTCTCACGGCCGCTGCGCTCTCTCCTCTCGGGCCACCGGTCTTAACCTGCCTCAGCTGGGTGGTTCTTCCCCGCGGGTCCGGGCCCTCCCTTCCCCCAGGCTGCGGCGTCTGTTCTCCCAGGGACCTGGAGAAGCCCTCCGGAATTCCCAGGGAGCCGCCTTCCTCCCGGGACGGCATAGGTGCCTCTCCCCGAGCCACCTCCCAGGCTTGTGAGACACGGCCTCTGCGCTCCGAAGACTGAAGCATCTTCACTTCCGGGCCCTGAGGAGAATCCTCACTCTGCTCCGGGAGGGCCTCCTTTCTCCGGCACTTAAGGCGACTTCCGCTTTGACCTAGAGGAGCCTCTTTGTTCTCACACCTTTGACCTTCCGAGACCTCTTCCCTCAGAGCCTGAGGGGCCTCCCCACTCTGACCCTCGTTTGTCTTCCCCCTCTTACTTTGAGGAACTTCCTTGTCCTCCCCCTGGAGGGCCTTCCCTCTCTGATCCTGAGGGGCCTCCTCTCTCTGACTCTGAGGAATCTCAGTTCTTAGCAGTTTCTTTAGTTCTGCTCTCTCCTGGCCCAGGCTCCAGCCCAGCCCCTCCAGGGGATCCTGGGGTTCTGGCAGGCCCTGGGAGGGGAGGCCTGAGGGCCCTGGGGCTCCCTGAGCCAGCTTCTTCTCCTGGAGGCTTCTGGATGGTGGTTGATGGGGCCTCTGGGGCATGGGCCCTGCTAGCTCTCCGCCTTCCCTCTGGGCCAGCTCCTAGGAAGGAAGAGCAGCTTTCCCAGGTTTGTGAGGGAATCCTCGTGCCAGGGCCACTTCCCCCAGGGGAGCCTGGAGACCCCAGTGGCTACCCCAGTGGGCCTCACTTCCATTAGGGCCCTTGCCCGATTCCTAAATTCGTAAAACCCAAGTTATGTAGTGTAAAAGGTGTTTCAGTGATGGCCCCTTCTTCCACCTGGCTGCGGGCTTCTCACCCCTGCAGTCTCCTCCCAGGCAGACCCCACCTCTGCTGTCCCCAATCTGAGAGGGTCTTGCCCAGGACGCTTCGACCCTTTCACCTTGAACTCTGAGCTTCCTGGTTCTCCAAAGCTACTGCTGGTGGTGAGGTTCACCTCTTGTGAGCAGCCTGAGGGAGAGAGACAGATGTTGAGAGCCCTCTGCTCATGTCCCAGGCCCTCACACGCATCCCACAGAACTGGAACCAAGAAGCCTAGGGAGTCCCCAGCACGTGAGGGGATGTGGTGGTGGGGTACCCTGAGGACTGGTGTTGGAACTTCAAGGCCGTCGCAGTTCATCATTCCACCTTTATTTACACAGCCTGCTATGTGCCTGCTTCTCAGGCTTGCCTGCCAGCAGCCGACCCCATCTTCCTCATCCTCCCAGCCAAGGACCACCTCCGAGGAACCTGCACACCCTCTTCCTCAAAACCGCCAGGGGAGGCCCAGGAGCAGGAAGGGACTGTTTTCCAGGCTCCTCAGTCCCTCATAAGGACACCCACACTTTGTCCTTGTGTGCCTGTCCAGCCCCACAATATGCACCTGACTTTCCTATTATTAAGGATAATGCTCTTTAGCTCTTTCTTGGTTTCCGACAGCAAAACCAAATGAAATTCAAGAAGTGGAATTTTAGGCCAGAGGCTAGCCTAAAAACTGCAAGTCTTCATAATTAACGAAAGGAATCTAAAAAAAGAGATGAAATGTCGCTGCTCCTTTGCAGCTGTGGAGGAAGAAGCATCGTTTTGCATCCATAAAACTACTTAGAAGAACCTGATCTCATAAGGTCTTAAATTGAGAACTCTCACAAGAAGTGCCATCTTTATGCAATATGGATGTGTGAATATTCATAACAGTAACCAAATGGGAATGTTCTCTGTGAAAACAAATCTGTCTTTTGAAGAGTTCTGAACAGAGGTCTGATAAGACTCCCAAGCCTTCAGAAATTATTGCCATGAACTGTGAAAATAACCTCCAACCCTGTCCCTCTGTAATTCTGATCTGTTGACTTACTAGATCATTTATTTCACTGGTTATAATGTTGTAATAGATGTCTCCCATCAATGTATTCCCAAGAGATAATATACTTGTAAAAATTTTTCTGTCAATCAGAAAATAATCATCGGCACTTTCCTCCTCTCTCCCATGCATGATGTCACAATTAAAAGCTTATGACTTTGCTAGGCTTATTATTTAACAAATCATTTGACAGCCTGTTTCATTTAAATTAAATTAACAGGCCCAGGGCTCACAGCATCCATCCCACTGAATTCTAATTGCCTGTTTATTGTCACACCCTCTCACTAGGCTGTGATCTCCTCAGAGATGAGGACAACTGACTGGCCAAGTCTCTTTTGTGCCCTGTATCTCCCCAGGGCCTGGCATGAGGGTGGCAGCTAGGCAGCTTGGAGCTGCCATTCCATTCCCTCCTCGCTGGAGGACAGGGAGGACAGACAGTCATTCCCAGCGCTTTCTCCTCTGAGGCCCAGCTTAGCTTCAGAATCCTCCTGGACACAGTGCCTGAGACAGCTGGCACCAATCAGGTGGAATTGGCATATAAAAGAAAACCTACTTGCTGTCCCTGGGTGCCCCTGGCAGCCCACAAAAAGGTATGAGGCAAAGAACAGGTGAGGATGGACTGGAATCCTGGGACTTGGGGTGAGGGCTTCCCCGCTCCTCCCAACCTAGGCTGGCCGCTCCAGCCCAGGGGCTCCTGTTCTCCTGGCTGCAAACCCCTGCTGTCAACGTACCAGATGTGGGCCCTTCTGCAGGTATGCCAGGGCTCTCCCACCTTGGGTCTGCATCAAACCTGGCTTCACTCAGATCCAGGGCTGACGATGGGTCCTCTGCCAGCCCCCTGCAGGAATGCAAAGGCTGCCTCAGGTGCACCTCTTGCTTCTGGGCTCCGATTGGCTGGGGGCAGCCTGTCTGCCAGACTCCTCACCCACAGCAGGCTGCGAAGCCTTCCCACCCCAAGACCGAAACTCAGTCCACGGAGGCCTTCCCCACGCCTGCACCCGCCACTAGATTCCAGGAGCTGGAACTCAAGGTTACCCTGTCCAGAGGCTGTGGGGCAAGCATATGGGTACAACTGAGTGAGAACCCCGGGAGGATCTGGGGGCACGAGGAGGGGTCGCTGGGCAGGGCTGTGGAGGGAGACGGGGCGAAGGGTCCAGTGTTTGGTCACTTTGTGTGGCAACACGGAGTGGACAGAATTCCCTGGGAGACTCACCCCTCCAGGAGCTGACGGTCCTGGCTCAGGGAGTCCTCAGCCTGGGGCGATGGGCACAGCCTGGAATTCTGGAAGGATTGGGGGGGGTACCCTAGTCTACAGGGCATCATCCCCCAATGTGGCAGGCAGCCTCTACAACAGCCCCCAGTGATCCCTCCTCCTGGCATCTGTGCCCTTGTGACCCCCCGCCCCTTCCCCTCCAAGTGAAGGAGCTTGGAAATGGATCCCTCCTGCCCACTCAAGCCTTCAGATGAGACTGCAGTCTTGGCTAAAAGTGTTGGCTGGACACTTCCTTAGTGGTCATGACTAACACCCCCTCCTGCTACAAGCTACTAACCTGCCCAAAGGGCCTCAGGCAGTTGGTGGCTGAGCCGGGACTGGGAGGCACATCCCAGTTCCCAGTCACCACAGCACCCTCCTTCCTAGAAGGGTGGGACCAGCCACCAGCCCCGGAGGGAGGGGCCTGGGGCTGGGGCTGCTCAGGGTCTCATCTCTGGGGCACCCTGGGCATCAGTGCCTCTGCCCTCTGGGCCCCGCCAGGCCTGCTTTCCTCCCTTGCTGCAGCCATGTCTGAAGGCTTCTAGGTGTCACCACGCTGTTGATTTGACCAAGACAGTTCACTGTGGAACGGTAGCAAGCCAGAATGGTCCTGTATGCCAGGCATGGTGCTAAACCCTTTACACAGATGAGTTCACAATCCTCCCAGCAACCCTCTGAAAAAGAGCTATTATCTTCCCCATTTTGTAGCTGAGGAAACAGGCTTACGGTCCACAGGGAGCGTCAGAGCAGAGATTTGAACCCAGATCCATCTGTCTCCAGAGCCCACATTCCTTCCACTTCTCAACCACTACAAGTGCCCCAGTGTTTCACTGACCGCCCCCCTCCCTCAGCCACACCCCAGCTCACCCCACTCGTCAGCCGCTCAGAGCCCCCATCCGTCCTACCACGGGGCTTGCTGCACTGGCTCCACGCACACCGGGCCTGGTCCCTCAGACCGCAGAACTGGGCCCAGGGGGGCCAGGAGAGGCCCAGCCCCGCCCCGGTCAGCAGCTCCAAATCCCACAGGAGCTGCAGGAAGGTGGGGTGCCAGGATGTGAGCGGGCACGCACCCTGCCCTCTGCCACCCTCCCTGGCCGACGGCCGCCTACCTGCTGCTCCTGGGCCCGCCGGCTCCGCTCCATCTGCAGCAGCACGGTGGGCAATTCGAGGCCTGAGGGACAGGTCCGGCCGTCTCCCACCTGGGGAGGCAAGGTGGAGTCAGACCCCACGGAGAGCCTGCCCCCTCGTAGACGCTGCCCTGTCACCCTCACCTGCTGCAGGGCAGCCCAGAGCTGGCCCACGCCTGCAGGGCACCGGAAGAGGTGCTGGTACAGGGCCAAGGCCTGCCTGGGGCTACAAGGGAGCCCTAGGCCCCCAGGTGTGGCTGCCTGCTCCATGGGGCAGGGGGCCGGGGAGGACGTCCACCCCCCTCCCCTCCCCCAGCTGCTCCTGGAGAGAGGAGGAGGATCAGGAGCTGGGGACGGAGCAAGGAGGAGACAAAGGCTGCTGAGCGCAGTAACGCAGGGCCCTGACATCTGAGCCAGGGCCTGGGCCTCAGCCAAGTCTCATAGAAACCTGACCCTGAGGCCACGTGGGTGGCAGTGTGGGGTGAGGACTGTGGCCCTGATAGAGAACGACGTGTGTGCGTGTGTTTGCAGCCCCAAATGAGCATCTATTTTATACATACAGTTAGCCCTTAAACAACACGGGGGTTAGGGGCCCAACCCTCCTTGAAATCAAAAATCCACATATAACTTATAGTCTGCCCTCCATATCTGAGGATTCAACCTACCTGGGATGGTATAGTGCTGTAGTATTTACCATTGAAAAAAATCTGAGTATAAGTGGGCCCGTGCAGTTCAAACCCATGTTGTTCAAATGTCAACTGTATGTATGAAGCTGGCAACTGCATTATATGGTATGTGATATATGCCCAATACAGGCAGCAGCTCCCAACAAGTAACTGTATGGCAGGACACAAAATGCTACGTACATGTAGTCCTTCCTTGAAGCAACTCTATGAAGTAGGTGGTATCGTTTTCATCCCCATTTCACAGAAAAGAAAACTGGGCCCCAGAGAGTAAGTTGTCCTACCTAACACACGGCACTGTCTCCCTCATCTGGGGACAGACAGCACGAGAAACAGGCTCTGGGAAAACGTAGTCCCGAGTGTGAGCGGTAACGCGCTTCCCTAGTGCTTGCTCCAAGCTGTCCATGGGTCACTCTGTTTATTCTCCACAACACACGAGATACAGCAGATGAGGACACAGTTTGTAGAAGTAATGACAAGGGGAGGGAAGAGGCATATGTGATGGTCTGTAATCTTCGCATCCCCTGCCGTCATGAGCAGCCTGGCCTGCCTGCCGCTTTGGAACCGCTCCATGAAAGGGGCCCCAGCAGAAGCAGGCTGAGCAAGCAGGCGGGGTGGGGGGGGGGTGTCTCGGTTCAGCCCAACGCCCTCCCTTCACTCCCTGTTGGAATACTAGGGTCCCCCCAACCCCAATCTTTAGCTAAGGTCCCTAAAAAAACCAAGGTCACATAGCCAGTAGGTGGCAGAGAGAATTCAAAATACAGTTCTCTTTGAAAAGAGACTTTTCTTGTCAAAGAAAGATTTTTTTTTTCCTATTTCAAAACCCATGTCCCCTATAAGGATGTCTTCGAAAGTCACATGTGTGTCCCATAGAGGTGGGTGTAGCAGGGGTGGGTGTAGCTGCGAACACACGCAGGATACATGCACGTGTTTATCTGGGTTTCTGAGGGGGCTGTGTGTGTGTATTTCATCACGTTTGTCTGTATGTCATCACAGATACATTGTCTCTCCTGTTCCCCACCCAGGCGTGGGGTCCCTGTGTCACCAGCTCTTAGGGTGGCCCAGGAGGTGCCTGAGCACTCAATATCCCCAAGGAAAGGGGGATGCCACGTGGGCACTGAGCCCCTTCCCAGTGCTCCTCAGCACCTGCAGGATTCCGCATGGATCCACAGAGGGCCCCATAGGGGGCCGCACACGGGGGCCACAGGCCGTGCCTGCTACATGGAAACACAGGGCTGGAACCAGGACACCTGGGTCCTCCTTCTGCCCATCGCAGGGTTTCCCAGGCAGCACCAGGGTGTGGCAGGTAGGGGCAGCCCAGAGATGCAGGCGCAGAGAGTGGGCAAGGTCCACCCCACAGCTGCTACCACCCTGACTCTGGGGACACTGACCTCTGGACCCCATGTTCCAAAGAGCCCACACCACCATTGCAGCACCCAGAGGCAGCACACATACACACAGAGAAACCTTAGGGCAGTCCCCGAGTTTACTGCTTCTGACTCCACACGGCTGGGGTCTTTGCGGGGCCCAGACCCGGGCTCCCGATGCCCGGGCAGTGTGGGAGCTTCTCTCCGAGGGAAGACTTCTAGCCTGATGAATCCTGGTCGGTGTCGTCCTGGCTCAGGGTGGCCCCTGGGGCTCCCGGCTGGGGTTGGGCAGAGTGCTGGGTGGCTGGTCCCCAGTGAGTAGGACTGGGGGGCAGGCCTCGGGTGAGATACAGTGGGCCTCGTGCTCCACCAGGCCCGCAGGGCACAGGCAGCCGGGAACACAGGGCCTTACGCAGTGGGCCGCCAGCTCCCCCAGGGGGACATGCTGGTTGAAGCAGGTGCGGGGACAGGGTGGGCCACACTCATCAAACACGAAGCCACGGTCCAGGAGGCAGCCCACCACTGCAGGTGGAGTGGAAGGCAGAGTCACTTCCCAGTCACCAGGTCCACCCCCGTGACCCTCCCTGTACCTACGCTGTCCAGACCTGAGCCCTCTGTGTCACCCCTCCCCCAACTCGCACTGGGCATTGCCCCCTCACCGCAGAGCGTGGGGCCCCGCCATGCAGGAGTCACCCCCGCTTGGCGACAGTGGCTGGCATAGGCTTCCAGGGCGTCACAGAGGCAGGTGTCAGCCAAGGAGCCAGGACCACAAGCACAGAGGTCATACACGCAGGCGGCAAAGAAGGGCTCCGGTGGCACCACAGCATGGCAGCGACTGAACGGGGAGGACTTCAGCACCCCGCACCGGGCGTTGGCCTCACGCCTGGCACGGTACCCTGCTGCCCGGCATGGATCCACCTCACGGCCCTTAGAACAGGGCCGACCAGGTCCTGGTCCCTCTGGGACCTAGGTGGGGAAAGTGGCTCTATATGGCAGCGTCCACTGGCAGCCGACCTTTGTGTGCTATGTTCTTCAAAGAACTTTCCACCAAATATTTTGTTTTAGCCTCATAAACCTCCCTATAAGAACAGCAAAGGAAGCATCAGCTACTTTTTCTTTGTCCCCATTTTACAGATGGACAAACCAAGGCCCAGAGCAGGTAAGTGACTTGTCCAAGGTCACACAGTCCATGAGCGGCAAAGCAGGGCTTGGGGATTCAGATGATGAGACCTCTTTCAACACGCCATCCTGCCTCCCCCAGCACCATAGCAGGCAAGAAGGCCCCAAACCTCCTTGAAAGCCCCCAAACCCACCTGTGTGCAAACTTCCCTTTCCATACCAGAGGGCTGCTCTGAGATTCATGCTCAACTGTGCCTCCCCGCTGCCCCCCAGCTCCTGTGCCACTCACCTGCCAGCTATTCCCAAACGCAGCCTCAGTGGATAGGAGCAGCCCCTCAGGGCCCCGCAGATCATCCTGGGCAAAGCCATTGAAGTTGCCACAGAGCCCACAAATCTGGCCCCGGTAGGAGCCAGGCACTCTCACCTCCACCTGGGACTGCCCATCCCACAGCACCTGTGCAGAGAGGCTGGGACTGGAGAGTGGGGAAAGGCAGGGGCCCCAGGAAGCCCAGTGCCCATCCTGGCGGCGTCAGCACGCCCCCTGCTGTAGGGGAGGAGAATGGACGGGTGGAGCTGCCTCCTGGAAGGGAGGCTGCCCTGGCCAAGGCCAAGTAGGCACCTGCCCTGTCAGCCCTGGGCAAACACAGAAGACATGAAGAGCCACCCACAGCTCCCGCAAAAGGGCACCTTCTCCCCTCATCCTCCATGAACTCGGCGCCCCCATGAAATGCAACCCACTTCCAGAGAGTCACTCTCTCATGGGCATTCAGGCCTTACCGAGGACAAAGCATAATTAGAGTCTGTATCATAAGAGAAGACAAGCCTTATTTTATGAATTTACAAATGTGCTTGTTGCTGGAGGCCAGGGAGTGAACTACTCTTTGACATGGGAATTGGAAAAAATCTCTGAAACCACCCAGGAGACGGCGGTTGACATTGTCCACCCTCCCAACCCTTCCCCCATTTGACTGATGGGAAAGCTGAGGCCCAGAGAGGATTGGCTTAAGGTAATGGCCTAAGAGCCCCAGTGTGTGGGTGGCTGAGTCAAGATCGCAAACCAGGCTCAGAACTCCTTTCATCACACGTGGAGGTCTCTAACCCTGATTTCTCTTCTCCCTTCAGAATCCAGCAGAACTCTCTCACCTCTGTGGCCTCATTTGGCCTGGGAGGTAGCTGGTATCCCCACTCCCTCTACAGGTACAGACACCTGAACAGGCCCGAGGCTCCCCTGCACCCCACTCGCCCCGGCCGCACCTGGAGCCCCGGCTGGGCGTGTAGCATCACCGTGCGTCCCCGCAGCTCCACATACAGCAGAGGCTCCTGCAAGAAGGGCAAGGCGACGGGGCGCCCGTCCACCTGGAGGAGAAGGGAGGCGGGAGGAGGAGCGACGTCGGGACAGCGGAGAGGAAAGCGCGGGACCGACCTTCCCCGGGTCCTTGGCTCTACTCACCGTGACCGCCCCGGCCTGCAGCAGCCGCACGGCCACGTCTCCCAGCAGCACGGCCACCTCGTGGGTCCAGGACACGCCGCTCCGGCCCCGGTCATCGTTGGTCACGTGCACGCTGCGGCGTGGGAGGCCCAGATGCAGTGGTCAGCAGGGACGGGTGTAAGGGGGCAGGGAGAAGGCAGAGGGAGTTGCGCACCTAAAGTCTCCTCCACGGCAGTCCTTGGCCATCACGTAGCTGCAGCTGCCCTGGAAGTGCAGCAGGCGGCCGTCGAAGGTGCGGTAATGAGGGTCTCCGAAGGCCATGCAGGAAGCGGGCCGGGTCAGGCAGCGGGGGCAGCAGCTGCCGGGACTCAGGGCGGGGGCCTCGTCCTGGCCTCCGCCCCAGACACCGTCAGACACGCTGCACTCCCTGCCGTGCCCCACGCAAAGCCTCCCGGGGGACGGAGGATCGCCCGGAAGGCTCCAGGGCTCCTGGACTTACTGCTGGCGGGGTCAGAGCGCCACCTCGTGGCTGCTTCGGGAACTGCACGACCCGGGAGCCCAGCCTCCTCCTTCCCCGGTGCACCCAGGCGGGCGGTGCCAAGTGGCCACCCATCCCACCGTTTCAGACAGCGGCACTCACGGGCCCGCAGGAGAGCGGCGGGCAGCGCTGGCTCTGGCAGCTCACGGCGCCGGCTACGCAGGAGCAGCTGGTGCAGGCGTCCACGGCCCAGCGCTCCCCGGAGGCCACCTGCCGGCCCTGGTGCGCGCACCACTGGACGGGGGCTGAGGGGACAGTAAGGGGCGAGGGTCTGCTGCCCATCCCTCACATTGGGTCTCGCTCCCGCCTCCCCCCTCCCCGACCCCCCCATCTCCCTGGCCCGCACCTTGGCATCTCTCACAGCAGCTGCCAGCCTCCCGCACCTTCGCCCAGCCGTGGGGGCAGGAGAGGGCCTGGCACTCTTCCAGGCGGCACTCCACGCGGCCCCGCTGAGGACAGATGCCATTGCTCTAGGGACTTCCGGCAGGGTCTGGAGTCCCTGGCCTCACACTCTTGGAGAATTTCTGGATCAGGGACTGGGGCGGGAGCCCCCTCTCTCTCTGCCCCTGCCCCACAAGAACAGCCACTTCATGTTCAAGTAGGGGATGAAATGCACCTTCAGCTACTTGCCCTCACACAGGGATGCCCAGAGGGGGCGCCTTTTTCTGATGACCTCGAAGACCCCATATTCTCTGGTCCAGTGACCGGAGGCTCCTCCCTTTATCCATCTCTCAGGTCCTCCACCCTCACCCTCCCACCTCCAGCTCACATGACAGGTGCAAGTGATACAGGCGTCACTGGGGTCCTGCCAGCTCTCTCCATCTGCCACTCTCCGGCCCTCAGCTTCCACCACACATTCTGAGGAGGAAGAAATGGGGATGGGAGAGCACTGTCATTCCGCCTGCATGAGCTCACCCTGAAGGCCAGGGCAGAGCGGTGCCCACCCCATCCAATTAGCACCCTGATGGTGTTGATTTCTTCAACCAGCACCATGGGGCCTACTAGATGGCAGACCCTGCACCAGTGCTCGGGATGTCCAGAGTGTCCCGGAAGCCGCAAGAGCCAGAAGCTGGAACTTTCCTCTGGGCCAGCTGCCAGCTCAGCAGTGCGATGCCCTGCTAGTGGGCCTCAGGTCCTTGAGCCAAGCCTCAGGCCAGGCCTTGAGAATCCAGGCTTCATTCCCTGCCTCCCTCTACCTCATGGGTCCCTACTCCACCCCAACGAACAGCCCTCCCTTTCTACAAAAGAACAAAGCCTGCATTCTGAGTGCACACCCCAGGTTGCCCACTTGGCCCATGGATGCCACCCCTCCTGTCTCCCTCCTGGCTCCGGCTCTGAGGATGCAGAACAAAATTGGGCATGAACCCTGGCACACGGGGCAGCAGCTCCCAGGGGGGGTATGGCGCTCCAACAGGGGACAGCTGGGCTCAGGACAGGCCCGGTGAATGCAGAGCCAAGTCAGGTCCTGTGGAAGGGCACAGGAACACTACAGGTAGAGAACAGCAGGGAGGGAGCAGGGCCTAGGCAGAATGTGACATTCAGGACAAGTGGGCAAATGTCGGGGGTGAGTAGGAAGCCCAGAGCTGCTGCAGAAGAGAAGTCGCAGCCACAGCCCACAGAGGAGGAGGAAGAGGGGGCTTGAGGAGTCCCCAAGGCAGGAGGGCTCACCTGGCACTGGCAGGTGTAGCAGGGGTCTGGCGGGGCCAGCTTAGACCCCCGCAGGTGCTCCGTGCAGGGACTCAGTGGCTCTGTGAAGACAAGAACGCAGTATGGGAGATGCTGCCGGGATGGGGGTGGGGGACAAAGCCTAACTGACCCCTTATCCCCTTACTGCGTCCCCGGGCTTTTTGGGCCCAGGGCATACTTATGGCCCTAACACCTTGATTCCAGGAATGACAGATCCCTTTTCCTTTTGTTCCAGCAAAGAAAAGTTTGGACTTTTGAAAAGGAACTTTGCTAGGCTGCTAGCATGGAGGGCCTGAAAACGGACAAAGTGTGGCTTCCTCAGCCTGAGGTCACTAAGGACCACTGGGCTGCCCGCCCTTCTCCCCCCTCCCACTTATCGTCTGAAAGGAAGCACAATGAGCCAGGTACCCCAGGTTCCAATCCTGGCTCCAGCACTCAGTGCCTGTGCCATTTTGGGCAAATTAATCAACTTCTCTGAACCTCAATTTCTTCATCTGTTAAAAAAAGGAGTAATAACACCTCCTCACTGGGTAACTGTGAGAATTTAATGTGATGCTGTTTATTAAAAGCACCAAGTACAGTGCGTGGCATGCAGTAGGTGCTTAGTAAATATCGTGCCTTTCCTCTTTCCCTGCAGCAGCACATCTGAGCGAGTGTTGACAAGAACACCTCTCCCCACCTCTGTAGCTGGGCGACTCACTGCCCCTCTGGTCCTAATATCCCTGCCCTCAAGGAGCCAGCGGCCAGCACAACTGCAACCCTGCAGCGTCACCTGCTGGACAAGATGCACCAGGCTTCAGAGTCAAGGGGTCTTGCTAGCTTCCCGTTTCCCCTTAGGGTATTACAGGTCTCACCCTCCAGGGTACAGGTTTCCAGAACAACCCACTGGACTCAGGAAAGAGCTGGGGCTGGGATTGTGGAGGAGAGCTGGCTGGCCCTTCCAGTGTCACTCTGGGGGTGGCAGCCCTGCCCTCTTTACCCCCCCAGTCTGGGGACTCACGGGCACAGGTGGGGCAGCAGTGCTGGGGCCCAGGGGGCAGGAGCTGGCTGGCGGGACAGCCCACCAGGCTGGGACACTGCCACCGGTGACAGCGAAGGCTGGGAGTTCCCTCAGGCTGCAGCTAAACGAGCGAGCGAGCAGGGGGTGGGTCCCAGGCCATGGAAGCCGAGAGCCACCCTCTTTCCTCTGGACTCCAGGCTCCTCCATCTGCCTTGGGCAGGTCAGACTACAGTGTGCAGAGAGACTCAGCGTCTCCTCAGACTTGCTCCTCACCCCATGCCCCGACCCCCAGAGATGACAGTGCCCGCTCCCTGTAGTCACGTGGGCCTGAACCTTCATGCGCCTTTTGACCCTTCTGCACTCCCATGCCATCCCCTCCCCAATCCCACTGCCTAATCTCCTGATCTATGATGTCATTTGCCTGCTCAAAACCCTTTCATTGGCTCACCCTTACCTTTCAAATAGAATTTCCCCAATATGGCCCCCAACCAATTCCCAGGCATCTCCCCGCAACCTTCTACCCACACCACCCTACACTCCAGCCAGGAGGGCCTGCCCACTGCCTGCCCCCCCAGACTTGCTGGCCCTGCCGGCTCTTCACCCCAAGCCCCTGCCTCACTCCCTGGGCACAGGGACACACTCCTGACTCAGACCCCACAATGCCTGCTCCCCGCAGGGTCCAGGCTGCCCCTCAGCGTTGCACTCCCCTACCTCACAGGTGCACACTTCACAGGGGTCTGTGCCAGGCTGGAAGCTCTCCCCGGGCTCATACTTCTGACCCTCATGCTCACAGTCTTGGCAGGGGTGGGGCGGGGGGTTAAGAGCAGAAAAGAATCAGGGAGCTTTCAGGCTGGCAGCAATGCCAGGCCCCCCAGCCTCAGAGATTGGGGTGTGCATAAGAATGGGGGCCACTTCTCCTGGAACGACGCATCTCTGCCGCCCAGCCCAGGGCAATGGCAGGGAGATGCTGACCAGGCACTGCCTCCCTGCCCACACCCCCCCACCCCAGGCTCCCAGTACCAGAGCATCGAGGGCAGCAGTCACGGGGCCCCAGGTGAGGCTGAGCACAGGAGGTGATACACTGGACGTGGGCACAGGTGATGACACCCTCATGACACATGCAGGAGGAGCAGGGGCTGTCGGGGGGCTCCCAGCTACTGCCTTCAGGGTGCTCCTCCCCATGAACCAGGCAGCCTGTGTCCGAGGTGGGCAGGGATGAGCTCTGAGTCTGGGTTCTGCATGTCTGCCCCTGACCCACCCTCCTCACCCTGGGTGCTCAGTAGGGTATATGGGTGCCAGGAGGGGTTTCTGCAGGGATATAGTGGAAAGGTGGCCTGGGACAGAACTCCTGCATGTGATGGAGGGGAAAGACACTGGGTCGGGGTCAGAACACCTGGATTCTAATCCCATTCCTTGTCTGCTTGCTTGCTAGACCCAGTGCCAGGCAGCAGGCACTATCTGTTATAGCTGAGCACCAGCAACAGTACCTGGCCTGCAGCAAGTGTGTAATAAATGCACGTGGGATGAATGAGAGGTTCCATCAGTAACCATGTGCCCAAGGTAACTCAATCTCTACAAGTCTCAGTCTCCCCATCCGTTAAATGGAGATTTCATCTCAGGGCAAGGAGACGCTGACAGTTCCTATACTATGCTGGGCAGTGTATGGGGCGAGGGCCCACACAGGCTAAAAAAGGCCCCTACTCTAGAACCAGACGGCCTAGATGCAAATCTTGACTCTGCCATCTACTGGCTAAGTGACCACAGGTAAGTTATGTTACCTCAGTTTTCTCATCTGTAAAATGGGAAAAGTTAATAATAATACCTATTTGATGAGATCGTTGTGTGCATCAAATGAGGTATGTGTAAAGCGCTTAGCTCAGGGTCCGGCACATGGTATGTGCTCAATAAATGTTAATTGTCATTATTATCATTATGAATGGGGTGTGGTTAGGAATGCGGCAGCTTCGAGGAGATTCTAATAAGCACCTAGAAGGGGAGACGGTCTGGATAGGCCAGGGGCAGGGATAGGTAGGAAGAGCTGAAGGTGGATGTGGTGAGAGCTCAAGGGCTGAGGTGTGGGAGGGACAGACGGGTGGACAGGGAGGTGGGAAGTCTGGAGGAGAGCTGAGGGGAGGGGGGTGGGGCCGATGGAGGGACACGGGACCCAGGGACGGAAACAAGGGAGCAGCCCCACTGGCCAGGCATACCTCTGCAGCGAGGGCAGCAGCTCCCCGGCTTTGTGACCTGGAGTGGGCAGGGCAGAGGTGGGCACTGCAGCCGCTCACAGCTGACCTGGCCAGCCTGCAGGAGATGCACGGTCAGTGACTTGCTCCCCAGGCCAGCTGACCCCGCCCCTGCCCCCTCTGCCACCTCCCTACCACACCTGACAGCGACATCGCTCACAGCTGCCTGTGGGCCCCTCAAACTCCTCCCCGTCCTGGTGCTCCCGGCCCTGAGAGAGGCAACCTGTGGGTGACATGTTTCCTGGGCGGGGGCTGTGCTACCAGGTCTGGCAGAGCGGGAGGGGGAGGCGCGGGGCAGGGGGCGGGGGGAGCCGGCATGTGTGCTCACTGTGGCAAACAGGGCAGAAGCAAGGCCCTGGGGAGGGATGGGGGCACAGAGCTGGAGCACACGGCTTCTTCTGGCAGCGCATGGAGCCTTCCTGGGGGAGAGAGGTCACGCTGCCACTTCCCATGTTATCACACCCTCAAACCAGGCCACACGTGGCCTCATGGGGGTGTGCCCCTACTGACCTGCCAGGCCCAGACCCCCTCCCTCAGCCCAGGAGGCCTGAGCCCAATCTTGTCCTGATGGATGTCACAGGCAGCGTGTACCCTGGGAGGAGGAGACGACCTCTTTCTGGCCAGAGAGGAGGATCAAGGGATAAAGGGCTCCAAGCCCCCAAAGGGCCGCCTCACCTGGCAGGTGCAGATGGAGCAGGTGGGGTCGAGCGGGTCAGGAAGGGTCTCTCCGGGGGCGGCGGTGACCCCATGATAGAGGCATCCTGGCAGAGGGGGGAATACAAGGCAGAGTCGCAATCAGTGGATCCCTCTGCTGCCACACGCACAGACACCAACACAGACACACACACAGACACACACACAGACACACACACACACACACACACACACACACACACACACACACACACACAGCCGGGCCTGGGGTCCTCTACCAAAGCTTAGCTAAGAGTCAGAAAGAGAGATGAGTGGCTGGGAAGGTGAGGGGCGGGAGGAAAGACGTCAGCCAGACCACGGTGGTGAGACTTGCATGCATGAAGCGCGGGGGAGGACTGAGGGTGGGACCACAGACCACCGGCCCTTGTGGGAGGAAGATGAGAGGGATGGGCACACTGGAAATGAAGGTGAGAGGTGGGCTGGGCTCGGGAGGGTGGCTTCTTTAGAAGCCACGGGAGAAGGAAGTTGCCCAAATGTGGTTGGGTGACTCAAGGGCAGTGGAGCCACTGAGTGGCTTTGAGTCTGGTGACGTGATATTTTAGGAAGGCAGGGAGACAGCTGAAGAGCAGGAAGGTCTGGCAGCACAGGGGTGGTTATGTGGTGCCCCTCACAGTCAGCGTGAGGTGACAGCAGGGACAGAGAGGAGGGTGCGAGTATGGGGTGAGGAACCCCCGGAAAACCCAGGCTGTGGGCTTGCTGCGTGGCTGTCTCGGGGGAGGGGTGACAGTGACCAGACCAGGGGACTTGGAGCTGAAGGGAGGCCGGGGAGTCGAGAGGGGCAGTGGGAGGGCAGGTCTACCCTGGCAGGTCGGGCAGCAGTGCCCAGACGGGGTGAGCGGGTGGCTGCAGCCCAGAGGCTCACAGGGCCGGCGGCTGCAGGTCACGAAGCCTCCGAGACAGGTACACAGATTGCAGGGCTCTCGGGGATCCGGAAACTCCTGGCTGCTCAGGTAGGACTCCCGTAGGTACTCACAGCCTTGGAGAGAGGACAGGGAGGGCGGGGGGAGGGGCAGAAATCAGGGAGAGGAGACCAGTCATCCAGCTCTGAGCTTGGGCCTGGCCTGAGCCCAAGGCCTCAGAGACCTGGTGGGGAGGGAAGGGCTCAGTCTTGGCCGGTGCGTAAAGGGGTCTGGGGAGTGGCAGTTGGATTGGCCAAAGGGCAAACTTTCTCCCCTTCAGCCTGTAAGGAAGCTCCCTGTCCAGGGCCTTCCCTGTGGTCCAGTGGTTAAAAATCCATCTTGCAATGCAGGGGACGCCAGTTGGATCCCTGGTCGGGGAACTAAGATCCCACATGCCGTGGGGCAACTAAGCCCTCGCGCCTGCAACTACTGAGCTGGTGCGCCGCAATGCGCCGCAACGAAAGATCCCATGTGCTGCAACTAAGACCCAACGCAGCCAATAAATAAATAAATATTACAAAAAAGAAAAAAGATAAATGCTCCCTGTCCAATCTATAGGAAAAACCCACACAGAATTTGGTCCAGGGCTTTTGTCTTACGGTAATAAATATTTTTGACCCACTCTAGGGCAGTAAAGATGACTTTGACCCCGCCCTCCTGTCCCCCCACCCGTACAGTTCCCGTCCCCTCACCATCACAGGTAGGGCAGCAGTCACCCCTGGCAGGGAAGGGGCACTGTGCCGGGGCACAGGCCCTGGGCTCGCAGCTGACGCTGCCCTCCCAGCAGAGGCAGACGTGGCACCGGGCAGTGGGCGAAGGGAAGCGCTCGCCGCTGGCGAACTCCTTCCCCTGGTACAGGCAGCCTGGGGGGCAGGCGAGGGGCTGGGGGGCCATGGAGGCGGCGCACCGGGCGCACTACCTCCCGGGCCCTGCGGGCTGGGTGCGCACCGTTCCCCCACTTTCTTAGTGAGAACCCCGCCCCCGGAGGGGCGGGCCAGGAGGAAGGGGGGAGAAGGGGTGGCGCCCCGCCTGGAGATAAAGAGGGACGCAGAGTAAGAGGGGGAACGAGAAGGTGAGGCTCCGGGGTGGAGTTGGAAGGAGTGCGGGCGGGTGCAGCCGGGGCGTTACCGTCACAGGAGGGGCAGCAGGGCCCCTGGCGCGGGTGGGCGCAGGGCGCCGGTGGGCAGGGCAGCCGCTGGCAGGACACGGAGCCGTTGAGGCAGAGGCAGCGGCGGCAGGGGTCGTCGGGCTGGAAGAAGTGCTCCTGGTGGCGCACGGGGACCCCGCCCCCGGGCCGAGGGCAGCCAGAGGGGGTGGCTGCAGCCAGAGAGCCAGCGTCAGCGAGGCGGGGGGGGGGGGGGGGGGGGGGAGGCTGCCGAGGGGGGTCCCTCCGGAGAAGCGGCGAGGGGTGCGGCTCCTACCCGGGCACTGCGGGCAGCACTCTCCTGGCAACAGGAGCGGCTCTGGACAGGGCAAGGGCGGGCAGCGGCGGGCTGGGCACTGCACGTGGCCGCTCTGCAGATGCACGAGGCCCGGCCAAGTCAGTGGTAGAAGGTGGAGGAGACCCCTCCCCTTCTCACCCTCACCTTGGCGGACCTCTCCTGGTCTCCCCAAGTGCCCCCACCCACCCCACCCACTCTTCCTTCCCATACGGGTGGCAGACTCACCAGACAGCGACACAGGCGGCAGGGGTCAGAGGGGTGGGGGAAGTCCGCTCTGTTGGGGTACTCTTTCCCACCAAAGGCACAGCCTGGGGGAGGGGGCAGCTATGGGCCTGGGAGAGGCTCTCCTTCCCCCAGGGCATGCTGCCCTCCCAGCCCTAAAGGCCTATAGATGGGGCCAAGCCATCCCGAGGGACCACCCCCCATCCCGTCCGCCTCACCATTGCAGTTGTTCTGGCAACAGGGACCAGGCAGCGGGTGGGCACAGGAGGCCCTGGGGCAGGCCCGAGGTTGGCAGTGGGCATGGCCTTCCCGGCACTGGCATTCCTGGCAGGGGTCTCGGGGGTGGGAGAAGCTCTCGCCATCCATAAACACTTGTTTCTCCAGGATGCAGTCTGGGCAGTGGGGCGGGGGGGGCAGGAGTGGGGACAAAGACTGACAGTGCGAGGAGCAGGCTGACAGTCCCTCTACCCTTGAGTCCAGAGCCACTGCACAAGTGCCGCTTGGAAGCTGTCCCCATGGAGGGAGAGGAGGAGGAGGAGGGGCTGTGTATGCGGACAAGGATATCTCTCTGAGCACACACTTGTGCGTGTGTGTGTGTGTGTGTGTGTTTAGTTCCTTTACCTGCAGGCAGCTGTGTGTGCCTCTGAGGGTGAAGAGCCGAAGGGCTCATGCGTGTGCATGCCTGTGTTTGTGATATGCGCCCTGCACACTCTCCGTGGGGGCGGGGATCAGGGCGCACAGCATCCCAGCTCCCAGTGTCTTGCGTAGGAAACCTGAACATTTGTTGCATGAACCAGGCTTATACAGGTATACGAATAGATGTGCGTGGTGGGGGTATTGGAAGAGGAAGTGTAGGAAAGGAGGGAAGGGTGGTGTCGTAACATGAAGGGACAAACGGATGTCTACTCATCTCTCCCACCCGTACCGTGTGGGTTCCAGAGAGTCCCAAGCTGTGTCAGACTGAAAACAATTCGGAAGGCCATTGCTTTCTAAGGTATCCGTTGGGCCCATGGGGCCATGGAGTGGCAGGGTCAAGGGTTCACCAAGCCAGACAGGTACAGTAAGCACATACCTGGGCACCTGGGGCAGCACTGGCCGGGTCCACTCTGGGGCCTGGCACAGGTTGTGGGAGGGCAGTTGACCAAGGAGCATGTCACGGTCCCATCCTGGGAGCAGGTGAGAGGGCAATGGGGGTGGGCCCCAGGAGGGGCTCAGCAGGGCAGCAGCAAGCCTGGGGGGGTACCTCGCAGTGGCAGGTGTGGCAAGGGCTGTCTGCATCTGTGAAGTTCTGCCCGTTGGCGTACACTTGGCCGTGGTAGGTGCAGCTCTCACAGCTGGGGCAGCAGGCACCTGGGTAGAGCAGGGTGATCACAGCCCAGCCGATCAGGGTGGGCTGGGCAAGGCAGGAGAAGAATGCTAGATCGGGGCGGGGCACTCACCAGAGGGCTGGGTGGGGTGCTGGCAAGGGGCTGGGGAGCAGAGCAAAGCCCTGCACACGGGCACCCCAGCTTGACAGGAACAGGTTGTGCAAGGCTGACCATCAGGCTCCCACTGGACCCCCTCAGCAAACTCCTCTCCACCAAGCACGCAGGCTACAGTGAGGGGCGGGAGGGCTGTCACCATGGCAACCTGGACACCTCCACCCATCCCTGTCCTTCCCAGACCATAGGACCCTTCCCAAGACACTGGCTTTGCCATCCCCACAGCAGCCTCTGAACACACTCTGGAATGGCTGGTGGACTTAGGAATGCCCCCCTTACGGTGAAGGAACACTCCTCCATCTCTAGCTGCTGGAAGCAGCACCCTTTCGTGGTTGCCCCCCAACACACACACCTGGGCAGAGCTGGGGGCCAGAGTCAGACAGGGTGCAGGGGGCGCCCGGGCACTCCTGCTCCTCACAGGAGACCTCGCCGGCCTAGGAGGGAGGCTGGGTGAGTGGCCCTCAAGGGACAAGACAGATCCGGGGCATGAGACAGCGGCACCGCCTACCTGGCAGGAACAGCGGACACAGCGGCCACTCTCTTGGAGTCTGAAGGTCTCCTGGCTCTGATACTGGTGTCCCTGGTACTCACAGCCTGGCTAGGATGACAGAGGGACTGGGGCACAGGGCTGGAGGCTGATGGGGAAGCCTCACAGCACCCGAGGCGTCCACCCCCCACCCTGACAGCCACCCCTGTCCTCCAGGAGGCCCTGCCAGCCTCCCCCAGCCCCCACGTGCCCAGGGTGCCATGAGGCGAGGTGAGAACTCATCCCTCACCCGTGGTGACAGAGCTCAGCTTTAGAAAGGACTTTCCTTTCTAGCTCAAGGGGGCTTCCTGTTAGTCCACCGGAAGCAACCACCCCACTCCGAGACCCAGAGCCTCTCTCGGGGCAGTGCCCACCCCTCCCCCTGGTGACTCGAGCCCCCCACTCACTGTCACAGACTGGGCAGCACTTCCCAGGGATCCTGCCTGGGTGTCTGCAGGGCGTCGGTGGGCAGGGCAGAGGCTCACAGTGGACACTCCCGTTCTGCCAAAAGGACCTGGTCAGCCTGTGAGAGGCAGGCCCAGAAGCCAGGCCCTCCCTGCGGGGCAGACACACTCACGGCACAACGGCAGTGGGAGCAGGGGTCCCCAGAGCCCACGGGCTCCCCGCTGCGGTACTCTCGCCCATTTAGGAAACAGCCTGTTGGGAAGAGGGTGCCTTAGACCCTCCTCAGGGCCCCATGCCATTCAGTGTCCTGGCTTTCATGGGAGGCTCGAGCTGGGCCATCCATCAGCTTTCCGAGCCCCTCCAGGATCCACCCGCTGACTTACCATCGCACACAGGGCAGCAGGTGCCCGGGAGGGGCCGGGCAGGGTATGGGCACAGGCTGGCACATTCTCGCTGGTGGCACCGGATGTGGCCCTCCTGGTAGGGGGCAGAGTAGGCAGAGGAATGGGCCGTCAGAGCTCATCCAAGTGGCAGAAACAGCATTCGAATCCCAGCTGTCCACTTATTAGATACTGCTATGAGTAAATTGTGTCCCCCTTCAAACTCTTATGTTGCAGTCCTAACCCCCTCAGATTGTGACCTTATTTGGAAATAGAGTCGTAGCAGATGTAATCACTTAAGTTGAGATGAGGTCAGACTGGAGTGGGGTGGCCCCTTGATCCATTGACTGGTATCCTTATATAAAGGGGAAATTTGGACACAGACACACACACAGGGAGAGAAGCATGTGAAGATGAAGACTGAAGCCACGGGATGCCAAGGATCGCCAGCCAACTGCCAGAGCTGGAGAGGGGCCTGGAACAGATTCTCCCTGACAGCCCTCAGAGGGAACCGACCCTGCCGACACCTCAGTCTTGGACTTCAGCCTCCAGAACCATGAGATAATCAATTTCTGTTGTTTAAGCCACTCCTTTTGTGATACTTTGTTACAGCATCCCAAGAAACTAATATAGATGTATAACCTAGCATGCCACTTAAGTTCTCTGTGCCTCAGTTTACTCATCTAAAAAAAAAAAAGAGAGACAATAATAGACCTGCCCTCATAGCCTTGTTATGGGGATAAGATAAGTGTGTGGTATGGCATCCACCTCTGGAAGCTGACGGTTAACAGACAGTAGCTGCTGCTACTCCCCATGGTCTTTCCCAGACAGACTCCATCCCTGGAGTTCACACCTATACCTGGGCTCACTACCTTAGCCCCATATGTATCTGGGCTGCCAGTGACTCTCCTCACAGGTCGGGGGGGGGGGGCGGTGGGTTGTCAGTGTGAACAGGGAGGGGAAGCACATGGTTGCCAAGGGGTTGGGTGCTCCACGGCCTTCACAATGGAGTCCTCAGTCCTTGGCAAGCTGTCAGGAAGCTTTGTGACTCTGGCTTCAGCCCCCATGAACCACAGCCCTCCTTGGCGTGCACCCTGCCTGGACATTAGGCCTCCGTGTGACCCCCTTCCTCCCCCAGGCTTTGCCCTGACTCTTCCCTTATGCCTGGTGTCTTAGCCCATTCAGGCCACTGTAATAAAAATTCCCATAGTCTGGGTGGCTTATAAACAACAAAACTTTAGTTCTCACAGTTTTGGAGGCTGGGGAGTCCAAAATCAAGGTGCTAGGAGTTTCAGTGTCTGGTGAGAGTCTCCTTCCTGGTTCATAGATGGCTGTCTAATTGCTTGTGTCTCCACATGGTGGAAGGGACGAGAGAGCTCTCTGGGGTCTTTTTTATACAGGCACTAATCCCATCCATGAGGGCTCCACCCTCATGACCTAATCACCTCCCAAAGGCCCCACCTCCTAATACCATCACTTTGGGGGTTAGAATTTCAACATATGAATTTGGGGTGGTACACAAACATTCAGTCTATAGCACCATTTCTCCCTGCTCAAATCCTACTCACCGGTTAAGATCTAAGTAAACACCCCCCCCCCCCGCATGAAGATATTCTAGATCTGTTCTGCCCAATAGAAATATAACACAAACCACGTATGTCATTTTAAATTCTCTAGTTGTCAAATTTCAAAAAGTAAAAAGAAACAGATGGACCTAAATTTTAATATTATGTTCCACTCAAACCAAAATATCCAAAAAGTTATTTCAACATGTAATCAACATGAAGTGTTAATGAGATATTTTACATTCCTTTCTTTCGTACTAAGTCTTTGAAATCCAATGTATATTCTACATTTAGAGCCCATCTCAAACCGGACAACCACATTTCAAGGGCTCATTGTCCACATGTAGTGGCTCCTGATCAGACAGCAGAGTTCTAGATGCCTCAGGCCAGTTGTGTTTCTCCCTCCCTGGAGCTTGGGCTGCCTGTCATATCCCGCCCAGCCTCACTCCTGTAACCTGAAGCTCCTCGAGTTTGGTTCACAGACATCCTGCTCACCTACTTGCTCAGAACTGGACATACTGAGGGCGCGACCCCTTCCCCACCCTCATGGTGTTCAGGGTTAGGTCTCCTCCATCTCTGTCCCCTCACAGTGCCTTTTGGGATGTGTTCAGTGGAATGAAGGAACGAATCTGGCGGGCCTGGGGTCGGGGAGGGGTGGGGGCAGCCCAGGAGCAGCACTGAGACTCACCAGGCATTGGCAGATCCGGCAGGGGTCCCCAGGTGTGGTCCACTCTTGGCCATGCTCCCAGTGAGAACCACCTTCTGTGCAGCCTTGGGCTGGGGGGCGATGGGCAGAGGGAGGCCTGGTGGGAGCTTCAGCCAGAACCCCCTCCTTCACATGCCCTCTGAGGGCTCTCCTCTGAGCCTAAACCAGACCAGATCCTGCCTCTGCCTGGACCCCTCGCCTCAGCCTTCCAGCGCCCCAGGCTGGCTAAGGCCCAAGTTCCTTAGCCTGCCCTTCCCGGCCTTCCAGGGCCAGCATGGCCACACCCACCTGTCTCTGGCCCCTCCCCATGTCTCAGCGCAAGTTTTGGCCATTCCTGCCTGCCTGCACCTTCCCGACTAACACACACCCACCTCACACTGAGTGTCAGTCCCAAGCTGCCCTCTTTTCCTGGAATGCCCTCCACCGTGTTCCGCCCTTCACCTTGCTAACTGCTCTTTAACCTGGAGGTTCGCTGCAGACTCGCCACCTCCAGGATGCTTTCCTTTCTCTGCCCAGGCTGCATTAGGTCGTCTTCCTCTGAGTTTCCATAGTATCTGTGCATAATCTAATCCTGCCTTTGCAAGAGTACTGGCATGGACTTAGTGTCACCCTCTAGTGGTCTGCCTCGAGGGCCCACCCTGTGTCTTCTGTGCACAAAGCAGGTAATAGTCAACGTTTATTGACGTACATATCATTACACACATCTTACAAATGGGGAACTGAAGCACGGAGTAGCTCCCTCAGAGGTACATAACCACTGACAAGGGTAGAATCTGAGCCCAGGCCTTCCAGCCCCAGAGCAGGGATGGCCAGGCATGGCTCCCCCCACTGACGGAACCCGCAGGTCAGAGGCCAGCAGAGTGGGCTTTGGGTTGAAGAAGTGGCATAACAGCCCTCCCTGGAGCTCTACCAGGGAAGGGGCAGGGCGCTCACCTTGGCAGGTTGGGCAGCAGTGCCCGGGCCTCAGGGCTGGTTCAGGGCAGGGGATGGGCGGGCACTTCATGGGCACACAGCGAACCAGGCTCCTCTGTAATGCACCCATAGCTGTACTGCCCCTGGGTCTGGCTCCCAGAGACAGCAGGATGGGCCACAGAGTGGGGATGGAGGGAGAATCTCTCTGGCACCAGGCCTCAGAAAGTATGTGAGGGGCTGAAAGAGTGGCAGGTGTGACCCAGGGTAGGCAGGGGTGTCCCAGGAAGATCAGGGTCTGGGCAAAGGTGCGGGGGACTCACCAGGCAGGAGCATTGGAGACAAGGGTTGGAGCTGGACAGGAAGTTGGCCCCCTCCTCATAAAGCTGCCCCTCATACTCACAGCCTGGGGAGTGTTGCCAGGATGACGGACTGGTCAGCAGAGAGCAGGGTGGGTGGACATTACCCGAGGGAAGGCATGACCCCAAGTAGGTACGGAACCCTCTGGGGCCGAGGGGACGGCGGGGCAGGGTGGGGGGGAGGTCACCTGGCCGGCAGATGGGGCAGCACTCCCCAGGTGGGGTGTAGCTCTCCAGGCAGTTGAGCTCTGAGCATGAGGGCCCCTGGCACTGCACCGTCCCTGCCTGCAGGGTAGACACTGAGCCCTCCTTCCTCCTCTATTGCCCAAGCCGATTTACTCTGCTGGCCTAGCAGGCTCCAGGCCTCAATGCCGGGGTGGCAGCAGCAGCCCTGCCAGGACCCCAGATTGGGCTTGGCGCTGCCAGGCCTGGGGTTAAGCCGGGCGGTGGGGATGTGGGTGGTGGATGGGACAAGGCTCTGATTCCCTTACCTGACAGGTACAGATGACACAGGGCTCCAGTTGCCACGTTTCCCCACTCCTGTGGCCTCCAGTACAGTCTGCAAAACCAGGGCCAGGCCCCCAAGTAAGAGACCCAGAGAACTGGGGCGAAAGCACGGCCAAGGGCGCCACATCAAAGGGGCACCATTCAGGTGATTCTCAGAGATTTGTATACTTACTGCAACTTTCCAGCAGATGGCAGTATAGTGTCTGCCTCGAATAATCACTAGATTTCCATTATTTTACAACACACGGAAGCATTGAGGAAAGTGTGCCTTTTTTAAAATTTCACCAAAAACATTATATGTGCTAGCAGTGGCCCTGAGGCACCACGTGTCCTGCAAGCGATGTGTGTGTGTGTCCCTTTTCTTTGTTGGGAGATCCAACAACTCCCAAGACTTTACTCCTCATCTCTGGCCAAAACTCTCAGGCTACATTTCCAGACCTCACCAGTACCTAAGCCTCTGTCCCACCTTTCAAACTAGCAGCTGCCATTCTTCCTGGGGTAGGGTTGCCAGAGAAAATATAGGATGCCCAGTTAAATGTGAATTTCAGATGAACAACACATAATATTTTAGTATAAGTATGTCCCAAATATTGCACTGGACATACTTGTATTTAAAAATGTTATTTATACAAAATTCAAATTTAACAGGGCATCCTTTTTTTTTTTTTTTTTTTGGCAGTGCTGCTTGCAGGATCTTAGTTCCCTGACCAGGGATTGAACCCAGGCCCTCAGCAGTGAAAGCATGGAGTCCTAACCACGGGACCACCAGGGAAGTCCCAGGTATCTATATGTTTATTTGCTAAACCCGGCAACCTTATCTTCCTGACTATGAACCAGTAATAGCCACTGCCTCCACTCCTTTCCAGCTGTCTTCAGGTCACTGGCACCACTAGTTTCCCAAGCTCAGAGTCCACTATTCCATGGGATCCAACTACGTTCTTTGGAAACACCCCTCCTTCTGCAGCCCACTGCCATCCTTGGCTCCATGCCTAGGCAACCACTGTAATAGCCCCCTAACTGGTCTCTCTGCATATAGCCCATACCACATGAAAATTCCAAAAACGCCTCTTTGAACATGCCACACTCTGGCTTCTCAGCCTTCAGTGGCTCCCCATTGTCCACAGAAGAAAGTCCAAACTGTAAGGCTTACAGCAGTTTGCTCCCACTGGCCTTCCCAGTCTGATTTCCTGCAACACACCTTTCCCCACTCTGTTGCCTAGAGGGCCTTCAAGTACACCCTTTCCTTCTGGTGAAACCCCACTTTCCCTTGAAGATCCAGCTCGGATGACCTGTTGTATGTAGAGCCCTCCCTGATCACCTAGTCTGGGTGGGCTTCCCCTGCCCTCCTGCCCTCTCCTCTGGCGACTGACCACTTATGACCTTTCTCCACCTCCTCTTAATCTGTTCATTAGCTCTGAAATCTTGTATTATACTAGCTATATATATTTATCTTCTCACTAGATTAGAAGCTGCCTGAGGAAGGGAAAAAGATCAGGTAGAGCTGGGGTCCCCCCAACCCCCGAGCCACGGACAGGTAACTGTTCGTGGCCTATTAGGAACCGGGCCGCACAGCAGGAGGTGAGCAGCAAGCGAGTGAGCAAAGCTTCATCTGTATTTACAGCTGCCCCCCATGGCTCGCATTACCTCCTGAGCTCCGCCTCCTGTCAGATCAGCGGTGGTATTAAATTCTCATAGGAGTGCGAACCCTACTGTGAACTGTGCCTGCGAGGGATCTAGGTTGCGTGCTGCTTATGAGAATCTAACGCCTGATGATCTGAGGTGGAGCTGAGGTGGTGATGCTAGCGCGGGGAAGCGGCTGCAAATACAGGTTATCATTAGTAGAGAGGTTTGACTGCACAGAGACCATAATAAATCAGTTGCTTGCAGACTCATATCAAAACCCTATCGGGGGCTTCCCTGGTGGCGCAGTGGTTGAGAGTCTGCCTGCCAATGCAGGGGACACGGGTTCAAGCGCTGGTCTGGGAAGATCCCACATGCCGCGGAGCAACTGGGCCCATGAGCCACAATTACTGAGCCTGCGCATCTGGAGCCTGTGCTCCGCAACAAGAGAGGCCGCGATAGTGAGAGGCCCGCGCACCGCGATGAAGAGTGGCCCCCGCTTGCCACAACTAGAGAAAGCCCTAGCATAGAAACGAAGACCCAACACAGCCATAAAATAAAATAAATAAATAAATAAACAAACAAACAAACAAAAAAACCCTATCGGTGGGTGGCAAGTGACAATTAAGGTGCATCTTATGGAATAGACTGGATATAAGCAACACACTTTTGGTGTCACTGTCTCCCATCGCCCCCAGATGGGACCATCTAGTTGCAGGAAAACAAGCTCAGGGCTCCCACTGATTCTGCATTACGGTGAGTTGTATAATTATTTCATTATATATTACAATGTAATAATAATAGAAATAAAATGTACAATAAATGTAATGCGCTTGAATCATCCTGAAACCTTCCCCCACCACCACCCCGGTCCATGGAAAAATTGTCTTCCATGAAACTGGTCCCTGGTGTCAAAAAGGTTGGGGACTGCTGATGTAGAGAGCCTTTGGTTCAGTCCCAAGTCAGAGGCAGCATTTGCTGACTTGGGGTTCGCTTCTGAACAACCCTAGCCACTGCCAGAGCGAGTGGGCAGACGCCCTCTGGACACGTGGCAGGTGGCAGGCCAGGCTCTGGGGCCCCAGAACGAGTGCAGGAGGTGGGGCTGGGGCTGGCAGAAGGCTGACCGGGCTCGCAGTGCGGGCAGCACGCGCCCGGCTCCGGGCAGGGTCCTCTTGGGCATGGCTTCTGGGTGCAGGTTATGGCTCCTTCCTGTGGAAAGTAGGCATCAGAACCCTGGAGGATAGGGCCTCCAGAACTGAAACCTCTCCCCAGGCTGGGACCCACCAGAGGTGCAAGAGGCTGAGTTGGCTCAGACTACGTGGGCTACCCTTGGCCCAAGGACAGAAAAGAGACATCCTTCCCCCTCCCCCATCATCTCCTGCCACTCTCGACCCTCGGAAACCATCTCTTCCAGGTGCCAGCAAATTCCCCAGCGTGGAGAGATCCTAGGAAGGGAACCAAGGGCTTCCTCAGTGGAGGGGTGAGGAAAGAAATAGGTGGGTGGGGAGCCAAGTGAGGGAGCAGAGGCAGGTAGATGGCAGGGACAGATGGATGACTGGGGACACTGAGGGTCCACAGGCGAAGGAGCAGGTATAGGAAGACAAGAACCCCACTGTGTGCGTGGGGATTGAGCTCCAGAAAGCAGAACTCTTAGGAATCAGCTGAAGGCGGCCAGTGGCAAGGCTTGGGGGGATGGGCAGGGAGACCCCACTTCTAAACATTCAGCACACCAGGCTGCAGCGACAGGTAGCTGAGGTGAGGCAGACAGGTGAGGGGAACAGGTATGGGGTATCCAGGGTGGGTCACAGGAGCTCACCAGGCAGCGGCAGGTGGTACAGGCGTCTGTGGCGAAGGTCTCCCCATTGCCATAGGCCTGACCGTTGTGGCTGCAGCCTGAGGAGGAGATGGTGCTGTCGCTCAGGCGCTCAGGGCCATTTCCGGGCCCTGAGGTGGTGCCAGTGGGCAGGCGGATGGCACTCACCATGGCAATGGGGCAGCCCAGGCTGGGGGACACAGTGTGCGGCCCCGTCCTGGCAGACACAGGCTGTGCAGGCATCAGGCTCCCAGCGAGCCCCCTCGGGCCAGGCCCGACCCAGCCCCCAGCACTGGGGCGAAGCCGGGTGGCATTCACAGGACTCCAGCTGCCTCACCCTCCCCTGCAGGTCTTTGTTCTGGGGAGAGAGGTGGGGGTAAGAGGCACTGGCTCAGCTTTCCCCACCAACTCCCACAGATTTGTGGGGTGTGAAAGCCAAGGCAGGATGAGAAGGAAACGTGACAGTTCCAGAGAAAAGTGGGTCCCCTTCCAGGCAGAATCCAGCTCAAACAGTCCCAGTTCTCATAGCCTGGGGTCTGGATAGGCTCGCAGGGGATCACGGGCCCCCAGTCCTCTCCTTTAGACAAAAGGGGACTCAGTGCCTGTGACCCAACAGTTAAAGACCTTTATCTATCCGAAATCTTTCCTGATCATGCTCCATAATGTTTGCCGAATACATGAAAGAATATGAAAATCTGACAAAACAAATACCCGGAGGTTCTTCCCTGGTATGAAAGAACCGATGTTAAGAACTGTTTAACAGTTCTTAGCCCGGAGGGCTTCCCTGGTGGCGCAGTGGTTAAGAATCCGCCTGCCAATGCAGGGGACAGGGGTTCGAGCCCTGGTCCGGGAAGATCCCACATGCCGCGGAGCAACTAAGCCCATGCCCCACAACTACTGAGCCTGCGCTCTAGAGGCCGTGAGCCACAACTACTGAGGCTGTGAGCCACAACTACTGAAGCCCATGCGCCTAGAGACCGTGCTCCGCAACAAGAGGAGCCACTGCAATGAGAAGCCCTCGCACCGCAACGAAGAGTAGCTCCCACTCGCCGCAACTAGAGAAAGCCTGCGTGCAGCAACGAAGACCCAAGGCATCCAAAAATAAATAAATAAATAAATAAATAAATAAATTTATTAAAAAAAGAAAAAGAACCGTTCAGATAAGAATCTTTCTATGTACATTTAAAACAAAACTCTATTTCAGGGTCCCGCGGGCCCCCCTTCTCTCCTTCCCTCTCACTACATGAGGCCTGCCCTGCCCCACGCACACCCACTGCCTCCAGTGGTACCTGTTCTCTGAGCTCTGTGACTTCAGCCTCCAGCCTTTCCAGTCGCTCCTCCAGGGGGCGCCACTGCTTCTGGGGGGCCCCAACAGGGGCTGAGGAGTGGGCGGGCGCCTGCAGCTGATAGTCGTGGATGTCAGCAAGCCCCAGAGACTCCCTGGGGACGGCCCCTCCTGGAAGCACAAGAATCCAGGGAGGGCCTGTCAGTGAGGGGCTAGCAAGACTTCCTGGGTTTGTCTTCCCATTGATGTCTATCCTGTGCCCCACCCTTGTCCACCTGCCACCCCCCATCCAGGGAAGGAGAGGTGGTCTGTGAGGGGGGCTGGAGTGAAAGCATGGGAGGAGGAGGAGAGAGCCCTGGGTGCACGAAAGTGACCTAGACCAGCTTTCCCAAGTAGTAAGAGCCTCAGGCAGGTATATAAGCCCTAGGGACCCCGCCTCACTGGGATCCTGGGGGCAGGATCTAGATCAGGGCCTCCCTGTAGCCTGACCTGACTCTGCAGGGGTCCCCAGCCATGGGGGCTGTGCCAGGGTCATCCAGCCTCACTCAGGCCACGGACTTGGCCAGGGGCAGCCTGGGGAGCTGATATGTCATGCTGGGAGGGCCCACAAGCCAGCACAGGCTGAAGTACAGGAGAGGGAGACAGAGGAGTGAAAGGCGGGGCTGCTTTCAGGTACATGGGGTCTGTGGGCAAACCCCAGCCTCCTTCTGCTTGTCTTCACCTTCAGAAAGGGCACCACTTCCGTGCACAGGGAGGGGCAACTCTTCCCTCTGCCGCCACTCCCAAGCCTTGCCACTGTTTTCCAGGCCTGTGGCAGAGGGGCCTGGGAACTCCACACAGGGCGGAGTGGGCTCCAGAAAGTGGGACTTGGTTGCATTTCTTGAAGGGTTTGGGGAGGGTGCTGGTAGGGCCCCCAACTAGATTTCAAGGCACCATGAGAATGAAGACAGGTTGTCCTGGGTTCTGGAGCACACTGGGTCCTAGGAGGGGGCACCTCTGAGTTCAGGCCTGGGGTTGGGGACGGCCACTTTCACCTGACTCTGATCCCTCTCCTACCGTCGGGGAAACAAAGGTGGTGGGGGTCATTGTCTGACTCCAGGTGTCCTTCCCACAAACATCATCCCTCCTCCCAGCAGAGGCGGGCGGGGCAGCAGAGGGTCTGGAGCGGGAAGTGAGTGAGCAGAGGAAGAGGTGGAGGGAGAGGGAAGGGTCTTTCTACCGAGGCAGCTCATTAGTGAGGCTGGGCCTGGGGGTGGCTAAAAGGGTTTCTCGTGGACACTAGTCCCGTGAAGCGGGGGAACAATATTGCTCACTCCCCCGCCCACCACTGCCTCCACCAAAGGGGGCTGAAGATTCTCGTCCAAGACCTAAATTGTCTTCTTTCGTCCAAACCTGTTTTGTCCTGAGTTCCTCGGCTTGGTTAATGCCATCCCCACCTACCCAGAAATCTGGGGCTCAGCTTCTCTCTTTTGTACCCCTCCCAAAGTCCATCAGTCTCTGGTCTCAGCCAGTCATCCCCCAACCCATCCCCCCCAGCCCCTCTCCTCTACCCTCTGTCGCCACTCAGGAGGCTGAAGACTCCCTGCCTCCACGTGCTCCTCTTCTCCTTTCACAACCTTTCTAAATCACACATCTGAAGGTTCCCAGCAGCAAGTCCAAATGTGAGCTTTCCCAAGTGCCATTCATCTTTTCAGCCCACCCTGCTACCCCCCCGCCCCCCACCCACACCCCTACCTTGGGCAGGGTGTCGTCACTTGGAATGGCTCTCTGTCTTGGTAAGGCCCCTGTACCTCACTTCCTTCCCAGCCCCATGAAGGGCGGCCAAGGATGGGGTCCCAGTATCTTAAACCCTCCACCCCAGCTCGACACCCCACCCCACCCCCATGATTCCTCCTTTCAGGCCACTCCCTCCAGGCCTGCTTAATCAGGCCCAAGAAAGGGGTCGGGGAGAAGCTGAGGGTCCTCTGGGACCCTCAGGGAAGATCGGGCCGGTCCTTTGCCTGGAGAGACCTGCAGAAAGAGCTCCTGATTGTTGCACAAAGCCTGATTGCTCCCCGTGGACCTGTCCTCGGCTCCCCTCCCTTCCCCCCCTGCACAGTCCCGGCCCTGACCTCCCTGTTCCTGCCTGTCCTTCTGGATGAAAGCCAGACACAGAGACTCAAAGTCAGCTCCCATGGCGGGCCTTCTTTTTTTTCCCCTTTCTCAAGACAAATAATTAACTTCAGACTCCCAGATTCCAGGGCAGACTCTCCCCCACCGCTGCCTGCAGGAATTCCTCTCGAGGCCAGAGCAGGAAGCCCTGTCCTGCTCCGGGACCCCATGCCACAGTCTCCGTGCTGCCCCGACCATGCTGGCTCCTCCACCGACGGGGAGGACTCAGGCTGGCCTGGGAGGCGCACGCACCCCGAGGCAGGGCCCATGGAGGCGGCCCCCGGCCCCAGCCGTTCCCTCAGACTGGGCTGAGCAAGAGGTGAGGTCCTGCCTGTCTGCCCCCAAGCCCTTGGTGCCCCGACCCACCTCTGCCGGTCCCCGGGGCCAGTGCCAGGCCCGTGAGCTGCAGAACGAGGGGCAGCAGAGCGGCCGCGGCCCTAGCCATGCTCGTCCCGCCTTGCTGACTGTGGTCGCGGCACAGCAGGCGCTGGGAGAGGCGGGGTGTGGAAACGCCAGGCCGCCTCCCACCCAGCCTTTGTTCAGGGAGGGCTTCTGGTGTCTGTCAGCCCGCCCCCTGGAGCCTGCCTTCCTGATGGGCACCTCGACCCGACCCCGGGGCCCGGCCCCATCCTGACCCCCAGACCTGGCTCAGAGGTGCAGGGGAGCCCCCGGGAGAGCAGGAAGCTGGGAGGGGATGGGGGCGACTTCTCCTGCATGTGACCCAGGAGCAGGCTCTAAAACCCCACAGACTCATCACTCTTGGTCTCTGGGACAGCTGGTCTCCCAGCCCCTTGGGTAACTTCGTCACCCTGGGGTTCCCTTCCTCACCTGTTTACAGGAGAAGCAAACTGAGCTGGGTTCAAATCCCTGCTTGGCCAATTCCACTTGCCCTTAGGCCTCTAACTTCTAGTTGCCTCAGTTTCCCTGTTTGTAAACTGGGGATCATAATATCTACTTTATAAACTTACAGTGAGGATTAAGAGAGACTAGATAGATAAAGAATTTAGGGTAGGGTAGTGGTCGGCACAGACTAAGTGCTCAGTAAATAAATAAAAACAAGAGGTGCTGCTCCAGGTCTCCAAAGTCAAGGGCTCCCGGTCTCCCCTCTCCACCTCTACATTTCTTTCCTGGACTCTACTCACCATTCCTTTCCACCCCAGCAGCCCCAGGCTTGGCCCCAAATGCCAAGGCCTTTCTTCTCCAGCCCATTTTCCAGCTCTTGGGCTCAGGCTTGGCCTGTGTGTGTGTGTAGGGGGGGTGGGTCCGGGCCAGGGGCAGGGCTGGGCCTTGGGCTCAGCAGGCGGAGGGGGCCAAAGGGAGGAAGTGAGAGAAGCTGGTCACGTGGGCCACAAGGCTGGGAAACTCCTCAGTGCAGCTGGAAGCAGGGGAGGTGGGGATGGGCCCCAAGCTCACAGGCAAAGGGACATGGAGGGTGGAGCCGTGAAGCCCGCCAAAGCAGTCTCCCTCCCCATAAAGGCCAGCAAATCAGAGCCACCCTGCTCCCCGCTCCCATCCCCCAGCCCACGTCAGGGCAAAGGTCCCTCAAGCCCACTCTCCAAGTACCTTAAGGGAGAGCAGTGTATCTCCTCAGAAGTGTGGGCCCCTAATAGGCCCTGAGCAGTTAGCGGCAGGGGACGGGGAGAATGTGAGCCAATGCTGAGAACTGGCCTCAGCTGGCCTGGAGCTAGGCTCACAGGAGCAGAGGAAAGCCAGGGCCAGCTGGCTGGAAAAGGAACTAGGAAGTGGCAGCTCTGTTCCCACCAGGGTTAAGGAAAATGGTGCCTGTTAGAAGGCAGGTCTCCTGGGAGGCTGGGTGGAGGAGAGGCTAAGAGCAGACTCTGGTGAGGGCTACCAGGTCAAATCCTGAGTCTGATGCTTTCTGCTGTGTGACCTCAGGCAAGTCATTTAACTTACAGTGGCTAATTTTTCTTCTCTGTGACCTGTGGCTCTAACAGCACCCACTTCACAGAGTGTTTGTGAGGGTTAGTAAATTAACGGCTGGAAAGAGCACTTAGCATGGGGCTGGGCACGTAGGCATTAGCTCTTATTACTTCTCTTATGGGATCTCTAACTGTCCCCCCAACCATGCGGGTGAGGATGCCTTTATTCCCATTTTAGAGATGAGGAATCTGAGAAGTCAGGTGAGCTGCTCAGAGTCATGCTGGGAGTAAACCACAGAGCCTGGATTCAATGCCAGGTCCTTGGGGTCCCAGGGCCCACACTCCTTATCATCACCAGGAGCCCAAGCCCCCCAACACCCCTGGTCACCCTGGCTCCCAGCTGCTTACTGCTCTGCCCAACCCCTCACCCTTGCCCTCCCACAGTGCCTCCGTCGGAGCACCTGAGTATCGCTGGAGAACATCCCGGCCCTTGGGTGACTGGATTTGCTTCAAATTCATGGCCACAAACCTCAACAGACACACAAGACTGCCAGAAATTCTATTACAATTCCCTGGTAAATCCAATCTCCCTCTCCTGAGAGGAGCGTTTCACACCCTCTCCTTCCTTCCTAAACGTTTCAGTGGCTCTGCCCTTACCCCCTGTATGATTTTGGCAGGTTACTAAACTTTTCTAAGCCTCAGGTTCCTCCCCTGTGAAGTGGGGATAATAATAGTACCTCCGTCCTGATTGTTATAAGGATTGTCTTAGCCTGGGTTCCCTGAAAGCAGAGCCTGAGACAACGGCTTACATGCAAGTTTATTTTGGAATATGATCCCATGCAGCAGGAATGAGGGGTAGGGAGAGCAAAACAGGGAAGGATGAAAAGCCGATACAAGACTGCCTTACGGAGGAGCTGGTCGCTGCTATGGGCATCTGTGTGTCCAGTCCCACAGGACCATCTGTATGAAAGCAGCTCAGCCAGAAAGTGGAAGCACTTATCCATTGACATCAGTGCCCCACTGGTCTAGGGTAGCACCGGAGGGCATTAGCTGCTCTCAGTTAGGTGTGAATGAGTGCTCAAGTGGGCTACCGAGGGTGCAACAGAGAAATTCCAAAGCCAAACAGGAGAGATTTATAGCCAGGGCCTGAGGCAAGACGCCACTGGGATGCACCTGTGCAGAGCCGCTTGCAGCCTGTGGAGAACTGGAATAAGGTGCAGCTGAGAGAATTTGCATAAGCACTGTCTGACGAATGAGACAATGAATATAAAAATCTTTTTACAGTGCCTGGCACATTTTAAACACCCAAAATATATTATTATTTTTATTGACATCATCATCATCTCCTGCTGAGGCCCAACCTGAAAAGGCAATATTAACATTCTTTATCTGCAACAGAAGGTACAGAAGCGTCTGGAAAACTCGCTCTGTGAAATAAAATCCCAGAGCCCTGAGGAAAGGGTGTTATTTGGAGAGCAGTTGAGTTTCCACCGTGACTGATCAGTGTAAGCCTCTTTGGTGCCAGGTATTGAGCCAGACACAGGAATATAGGGATGAATGAATCGGGAATAGCGATGGCCAGAACGCCCGGGCCAGGCCAAGGGAAGGGGAATGTGGATCCTGGCAGAGGGAGGTGCATGAGCACATGACCGCAGGTGCACTCAAATGTCAGGCTTGGAATAAAGGGCTCACATTTCTCTGCTGGGCTAGTGGAACCAGATGCCACCATCCTCACCAAAATCCAGTACTTTCTTTAGAACAGGAACATTCTGGCTAGAGAAAGAAGGACTATCTCAGGCCCAGGCTTGAGTCCTTATTTGACAGGATGTCCCCATGTATGGAGTGGTGTTTGGGACCCAGCCGGGTGTGTGGGCACAGTAGCGTGTGTGGCTATGCAGGGCAGCAGAAGGGCTCCAGGGTTTAGAGTCAGTGAGTCCTGAGTTCACATCCTGCTCCACCACTGACTGTCTGTGCTGGTTGATCTCCCTTTCTACCTCTTGCATTCGTTCTCCCTCTCCACCCCCTACAGACTGCATCACTCTGGCTTTCGTGCCCTCTGGCTTCCTGTTGGGTCAGCCAATGAGAGGCACAGGCAGGGCCTGAAGGGCAGGAGAGGAGAGCGGTTGGGGTATTTCTTCTTGGTCTCCTCCTGCTCACCACAGCTCCCATGGTACCACTATTCCTTCCCCTTATCCGCTCAGCCCAGGGAGTGGCAATGGCTCCCTGCTATTGTTAGTTCCCTGGTGATTCTCTTATACCGTGTCTGCAGATCTGTAAATGGTCCCTCCTTTAAGTTCTCTTTAGCTAAGCCCTTTTGAGGGGAATTCTCTTTTCTCCTGGGCCCTTAGCTGATATGCTAACCTTACCACATATTCTGCTAAGTTACTCTACCTCCCTAAGCCAAAATCGTTCATCTGGAAAAGGAAGTAATAACCTCTACCGTAGGCTGGGAGAGTCTAATGAGGCAACAAACATGTGATGTGTGCTTGACGCATGTGCAGCCCCTGGTACACAGAAGATCCCAACATAAGTTACTTTCTGTTCCTTACCTCCTTCAGGTTGTACTGTCAATAGCAGCAGCTTGGTTCTCCCTCTGGCTTTGGTGGCTGGAAGCAAAAGTTTGCTGTAAAGAGGGAGGGAGAGAAGGGATTAGTAAATGATTAAATTTTGTACTTAAATTTTGACCTTTCAAGTCACACCAGTTGTAACAAATGAAATAAACTACCACAAAGGAATAAAGGCAAAGCCCATCATTACACCTGCTCCAGCCCTTCCTTGCCCATCGCTCCCATCTGGTGTAACCAATGGTAACAAGGTCTGTTCTTCCACACCCTTCACGTGGCCCACACAACCGCGTGCAAGCATGTGTGCGCCACACGATGTCGTCTGGACGTGGTATTTGGGAACAGGATGTGCCGCATCCCAACCCCCATCCCCATCTGCCCCTGCGAGTCACCAACTTGCCCCCAAGTCACCTCCCTCAGTGGCTCCTGTCTCCACCTCCCTACTCCCCTAGGACCCTCTCTCCCTGCTCACAACATCATGTTCACCCCAGGAGAAGGTTACCCCGGCTGACCGGCTGAGCAGCTGTGACGGGGGTGGGGTGGGATGGGGGGATGTGCTGTTTATCACAGATCTGAGATTCTAATTCCACAGCTGTGCACCACAGCCGGCCACCTCTCCTCCCAATTCAGAATAACTAGGCCGCCAGCCTCCTTCCAGGAAGGACTTCCTTTGCCCCTTAAAAGGCCTTCAGGGGTCCACCTCACTGTGTTCCAGAGACTGTGCCAAGCTGCAGCATGCCTACTCAAGTACCAGTGTCAGCTCACACACTAGACCATCACCACTCACAGGTTAATATCACAGTCGGAACTCAGTACTTCCTCGTCAGATGGAACCTGCTGGGATCTTAGGAGTGTGTGTGCATTTTTCTGTTTTTGTTTTTGGCAAAGAAAGACCAGGGCAATCAGAGTGCATATCTGAACCTTGCAGCAGAGCCAGGACCTGGTGGGGGGTATTGGCAAAATATTTCCAGGCGCCACACAGGGACCTCCAAGCCACAAGGCTCTCCAGCCTGGAGGGAAGCTTGCCAATCAGCCTTGGGCGCACTGGAGAACCTGGGGCTTCCCCAATCTCTTTTCTGACTGTCTTTTTTCTCAAAGACCGCTCCCTGGGGATCCCATTAGGGCTTGGAGAAGCTAAGAAGGTGGGGCAAAGAGGGGAGGAGACATGTGTGGCTTCCCGTCTGCAATTTCCTCTTCTTCCCACCCATTTCGCTTCTTCCCATCCCTCATGGTCCTGCTCTCAAGATCCCACAAAGCCTCTTCCAGTGGTTCTGAGCAGCACAGTCCAATAGAACTGTCTGCGATGATGGAAATGTCTATATCTGCACTGTCCAATACGACGGTCCCATGAGGCTACTGAGCCCCTGTAATATGGCTAGTGCACTTGAGGATCTGAATTTTTATTTATTTTTATTTTTTGGCCGTGCCACGCGGCTTGCAGGATCTTAGCTCCCCGACTAGGGATTGAGCCCGCGCCCTCGGCAGTGAAAGCGTGGAGTCCTAACCACTGGACTGCCAGGGAACTCCCCTGAATTTTTACTTTTTATTTAATTCTAATTCACTTCAATAGAAATAGCCCTATGTAACTAGTAGCTACTGTACAGAACAGCGCATATTCAGACTGTAAGGCAACTTTGTGCAAATTAGTGAAAAGTGCAGCTTCTCAAGACAGAATACTCCCTTCCATTGGCTGGGAAAGTTTCGTAAGAGATCCACATTGGCTATGACGTGAATGAGGCCCCCTAGAGACAGAAGAGACAGTCTTGCAGGAGTTTGGGCCAAGACTTGCCATGGGGCCTCTGGTCAAGGACCTGATCTCACTCAGCACCATAGCCCCGCTCCACAGTTTTGAGACAAGCAAGATCTTAGACAGGGGCTGAGGGAGGGGAAGTGGCAGCTGTTCCGTCCAGGTAATATGAAGAGAGGGGGTCAGATGGCAAGGGAGTAGAGGCCAGTGGGTCAAAACCACAGCTGGGGCCATAATGAGTTACCAGATGTCCTGGCACAGAGTAGTGACCTCAAATTCCTATATGTTTGGCATTTTTTTTGGGTAACAGCTTTATTGAGATATAATTCACATACCATAAATTCACCTGTTTAAAGAGTACAACTTAATAGTTTAATATATTCATAGAGTTGTGCAATCATCACTGCAATCAATTTTAAAACATTTTATCATCCAAAAATAAACCCCGTACCCTTCAGCATTCACCCCCTATTTCCCACCACCATCCATACCCCAGTCCTAGGCAACCACTAATCCACATTTTTTCTCTATGGATTTGCCTATTCTGGACATTTCATATAAGTAATCCTTTGTGTCTGGCTTTTCACTTGGCATAATGTTTTCAATGTTTATCCATGTTTTACCATGTATCCATACTTCATTCCTTGTTATTGCCAAGTAATATTCCACTGTATGTATGGACCATACTTTATCCATTCATCAGTTGATAGAATTTGGGTTGCTTCCACTTTTTGGCTATTATGAATAATGCTGCTGTGAAGACTCATGTGCAAGTTTTTGTGAGGACATGCTGTAATTTCTCTTGGATATATTACTGGGAGTGGAATTGCTGCATCATATGGTAATTCTACCTTTAACCTTTTGAAGAACTGCCAAATTGTTTTCCAAAGTGGCTGTACCATTTCACATTCCCACCAGCAACATATGAGGGCTCCAATTTCTCTACTTCCTTGATAACACTTATTATTATCAGATTTTTTTGATTACAGCCATCCTAGTGGTATTTCATTGTGGTTTGATTTGCATTTCCCTAATGACTCATGATGTTGAAAATCTTTACACAAGCTTATTAGTCATTTATGTGTCTTCTCTGGAGAAATGTCTATTCAAGTCCTTTGCCCATTTAAAAGATTGAGCTATTTGTCTTTTTATTATTTTGTTATAAGAGTTCTTTATATATTCTAGATTCAAGTCACTTATCAGGTATATGGCTAGTCAATATTTTTTCCCATACTGTGGGTTATTTTCATTTTTTGTGGGTTTTTTTTGCAGCACAAAAGTTTTTAGTTTTGATAAAGTCCAATTTATCTGTTTTTTTTCGTTGTTGTTGTTGCTTGTACTTTCGGTAACATATTTAAGGAATCATTGCCTAGTCTATGGTTAGAAAAATTTATCCCTGTGTTTTCTTATAAGAGTTTTACAGTGTTAGCTCTTACATATAAGATCTTTGATCCATTTTGAGTTAACATTTGTATACGGAGTGAGGTATGGATCTGCTGTTAGGTGCACTTATGTTTACAATTGTCACCTTTCTGATGCATTACACTTTTATCATTATAAAATGTCCCTCTTTATCTTGAGTTACTTTTTTTGCTTTAAAATCTACTTTGTCTGATGACAGTATAGCCTCCAGTTTTCTTATGGTTGCTGTTTGCATGATAAAACTTTTTTCTATTCTTTTAGTTTAAATCTTTTTGTATCTGTAAATCTAAAGTATGTCTCTGGGACTTCCCTGGTGGTCCAGTGGTTAAGCATACGTCTTGCAATGCAGGGGACGCCAGTTTGATCCCTGGTCAGGGAACTGAGATCCCACATGCCGCGGGGCAACTAAGCCCGCACTGCACAACTAGAGAGAAGCCCACGCACCGCAACTAAGACATGATGCAGCCACTGAATAAAAATAAATAACTAAATATTTTTTAAAAAAATCTAAAGTATGTCTCTTATAGACAGTATTTTGTTGGATCTTGTTTTAATCCATTCACATTACTAATATAGTTGTATTTGCATTTGCCATTTTACTTGCTTTCTAAATTTATCATTTCCTTTTTGTTCCTCTATTTCGCCTAGACTGCTTTTTTTTGCATTAAGTGAATATTTTCTAGTATAACATTTTTATTATTCCTTTAATGAGTTTTTTTTTTTAACTGTATTTTTTTTCTATTTTCTTAGTGGTTACTCTAGGGCTTACCTCTGGACAGTTTACTATACTGTCTTCCTGTCCCATCCGGGTAAGTTGTCCCCAGGAAAGGTCCTGGGCAGAGCATGTGGGCAGGAAAGTTGCCTGAAGAAGGATGGCCTTGGACGATGGCGCACAGGAGGGAGGACTGAGGCACTGAGATGGCCACAGGGTGGCAGCCCCAGTGATAGAGAGGCTGCAGCTTTGATGGAGCTTTGTGGGGCTGCACAGTCCTCAGGGTCACCTCAGATTTTATGAGTCAGGACGGATGTCCAGATCCAGGAAAATGCGTGTTCTAAGGTCTGGGCGTGGCTTATTGGTGGCCCTGTGGTCAGGCTCCCCTGGTAATTGCCCCTGCTTCTCCATCCTGCACCTGGAATACTTCTCGGTGTAGACCCCGGAGCTGGTCCACAATTCCCCTCGGCCCCCAGGGACCAACAAGTTGTCGGGGCAGGTCTCGGTGGGAATGGTGGCTACCCTCCTTTTCCCCATCAGCTACCACCTGCCTTACCTCCCAGGGTACTCTGAGAGCATGCACGGGTCCGAGGCCAGGCTCTGCTCCTCCCGCCAAGAGGCCCGCTCTGGGGATCTTGGCTGCTGCTCTGCAGACGTGCACACTGTACTAATCAGGGTGACAGGTCCCTTGGTTTCCACCCTGCTGCGCCTCCCCTCCCCTGCGGCACCAACGCCTGACTGAGCCCTGCGAACCCAGCCTATGTCCCTGAGCGGCCCAGCCGGAGAAGGCGGGGCCTGGGGAGCAGGGTGGGGCAGGACGGGAGGCAGCCCCAGAGTAGGTTTCCAGTGTGAGGGAGGAGGAGCAAAGCCTTTCATCCTGCAGGACCTGCAGGCTCCCCAGTACCTGATGGCCCACCTTGCCCCCGTCCTGCCCAGCCCATGGCCTCTGCTTCTCTGGCTCAGGGTCCTGTGTAGGGCCCCAAAGTGGGTACTCTGGAAATAGTCCTTAAAGGCCTGCAAGGGTGGGGATCCTGGGAAAAATGATCCACCTTCTTCTTAGTGCCAATAGGAACAGGTCCATTCCCATTCCTTCTGTCACTCATCCATTTTCAAATTTATCATTCATTCATTCATTCATTTAGGAACTCCCACCCTGGAAGAGCTGGGTTGCCTGGCTGTCCCTGGGTAGAAGCCTGAGGTAACCATGGGCCCAGGGTATGCTCCCAATTTCCCCATGAGAGTCCTCCCTTCCCAGTGGCTCTGGTTTCTCTCCTCTTGCCCCCTGTCCCCACCACCCTCTGCTTTTTTCTGCCCTACTTCATGCCCCAAAGCGGCTGACCTGGACCTGCATGACACAGGCTCCCTTGGCCTCTGGATTCTGGGTGGATTTGGCTAAGGGGAGGCACTGGCAAGAAATAGGAGGGTGGGAGAGTGGAAGAGGTAGAGCCCCCAATCTCGCACAGTCGCAGGTCCTGGAGGACAGCCACTCTGTGGGTGGTGACAGTTCCCTGCTGATGCTAGGCCTTGGCTGTCTGGAAGTTTCACAGTGGCTTTCGTCATCCTGTTCACATCTCTGCAAATGTTCTAAACCTGCCTCCGTTTAGCTCCACCTGCGTCCTGCCACAGCCTTGCCTCACACGCCTCTTACCTGCAGCCATCACACCGAGGGTAGCTCCTTTTTCTGTGTCCCTGGGGCAGTCAGGGAGCCTGATAGAAGTCATCAAACCCCAGAGACAATACTCAGCCTCCTGCGAGCGGGAGGAAGTCAGCAGAGGTATAGCAGGACAACCAGGGGAAAAGCCCAGAAGATCCAGGCTGGAGGGAGGGAGAAACGGAGAGGGTAGGGGCCAGGTGCCACCCCTGCCTCTCTGTGATGACCTGTTCTTTTGCTTTTCTTTTTTAAATTATTTAGAATTTTTATTTAAAACTTACTTAAACTGTTCTTTAAGGCATATTTATATTATATCCGTCTTTTGCTTGCATTAAAAGGAAACCACAACCTAAATAAATTTGTTAAGTTATTCCTAAAACGTCTTGACATTTAGAATTTGGATCTTCTGAATGGCTTTTTAAATTTTTGTTTATTTATTTATTTATCTAATGTATTTTTTTAAACATCTTTATTGGAGTATAATTGCTTTACAAGGGTGTGTTAGTTTCTGCTTTATAACAAAGTGAATCAGCTATACATATACATATATCCCCATATCTCCTCCCTCTTGCGTCTCCCTCCCACCCTCCCCATCCCACCCCTCTAGGTGGTCACAAAGCACCGAGCTGATCTCCTTGTGCTATGCAGCTGCTTCCCACTAGCTATCTATTTTACATTTGGTAATGTATACATGTCCACGTGACTATCTCACTTTGTCCCAGCTTACCCTTCCTCCTCCCCGTGTCCTCAAGTCCATTCTCTACGTTTGCGTCTTTATTCCTGTCCTGACCCTAGGTTTTTCAGAACCTTTTTTTTTTTTTTAGATTCCATACATATGTGTTAGCATACGGTATTTGTTTTTCTCTTTCTGACCTACTTCACTCTGTATGACAGTCTCTACTCTAGGTCCATCCACCTCGCTACAAATGACTCAATTTCGTTTCTTTTTATGGCTGAGTAATATTCCATTGTATATATGTGCCACGTCTTCTTTATCCATTCATCTGTCGATGGACACTTAGGTTGCTTCCATGTCCTGGCTATTGTAAATAGAGCTGCCATGAACATTGTGGTACATGACTCTTTTTGAATTATGGTTTTCTCAGGGTATATGCCCAGTATTGGGATTGCTGGGTCGTATGGTAGTTCTATTTTTAGTTTTTTAAGGAACCTCTATACTGTTCTCCATAGTGGTTGTATCAATTTACATTCCCACCAACAGTGCCAGAGGGTTCCCTTTTCTCCACACCCTCTCCAGCATTTATTGTTTAAAAATTGTATTTATTTTTAATTCACATACAATGAAATTCACTCTTTTCAGTGTACAGCTCTGAGTTTTGGCAAGTGCAGAGAGTTGTGTGACTATCACCACGATCAAATCAAGATGCAGAACACCTGCCATCGCTTCATGCTGCCCCTTTGTGGTCAGCCCTTCCCCGCAGTCCCACATCCACCCACCCAGCTCTGTTCTCTGACCCTATGCTTTCTCCTGGGCCTGTTCCTGAGGGAGAGACAGCTGGGGAGAGGGCAGCTTCTCTCAGGGGCCACGATCATTCTCTGGCTCGTACACGGGCCACATTTTCTATACAGACAACATCCCGGGGCCTGAGCATGAGGAAGAAGGCCCCTAGCAGCCAGCTCCCTCTCCTCTCCCAGTGGAGAGCATGTCAGGTGGGCAGCTGGAGGTGGGGGGATAGCCCCAGGGAGCTCTGGGCTGGCAGAGTGTGGGATCTGCATGATTCCCTCGCTCTGCCTGCCCCAGGGACTCAGTGAGGACAGCTAGCCATAGTGAGGCTGCCACCCAGAACCACCAGAACACAGGATGTGCTCTGGGAAGTGGCTACTGCTATGTTTAAATTAACGTCACTTCTTCTACTGTGTGCCAGGCACTGGGCTAGACCTCACCCCCCCACTGCTGAACCGCAATTCTTCGCTGCTGACAGTATAGTATTAACCCCTTGTGTAAACAAGGACACTGAGACTCAGAGAGGCCGAATGCCTTACCCAAGGTCACACAGCTGGGACCTGAACCCAGGTCTGTCTGACTCTAAAGTGATCAAATATCACTCGTGGTCAAGTTCAAATCCCAGTGCCTCATTTAACTAATTGCTGTGTGCCTTTGAGTAAATTGCCCAACCTTTCTGAACTTCAGTGTCTTCATCTATAAAATGAAGCTAATACATATCCCTACCTTGTACAGTTGATGGGAGAATTAAATGTGACTCCAGTGTTTGGTGGAGAGTAGGTTACATGTTAAATTCTGTCATGGGTTGAATTGTGTCCCCCCCAGATTCATGTGTTAAAGTACTAACCCCCAGTACCTCTGAATGTGACCTTATTTAGAAATAGGGTCTTTGCAGATGTAATTAGTTAAGATGAGGTCATTAGGGTGGGCCCTAATCCAGTATGATTGACGTCGTTATGAAAAAAGAGAATTTGGACACACAGACACAAGGAGAGCAACGTGTGAAGATGAAGGCAGAGATCAGGGTGATGCTTCTTCAAGCCAAGGAGCACCAGAGATAATGCTAAGAATGCAAAGAAGTAAGATGAGTAATTCACTGAAGTTTGCAATGTTAGGAAGTAACTCAACTCGCTTCTTTGTAAATGGGGATATGTGCGAATGATGCCCACGTCACGGTGGCTGGTTATGACAGTTAAATGCAATAATGTATGAAAAGTGCTCAGCGGTATCCTGCATGTCTCAGGGGCTCATCAGTATTACCTGGCTGTATTTGCTCCTCCAGCCAGCCCAGCAGGTGGCCTGCCTCTCCAGAACACCACACCCCGTTCCAACAGGGCCTTCACCAGCCTGGCGGTGCTTCTCCTGGCTCTTCTCTGTAGCTTGGGATGGGCTGTCCCTCTGCAAGAAGCCCATGGCCTACTATCTTTCCTGACCCCCGTGGCTCCCGAACCGCAGGAGGACGCAGGATTGAGCACACTTGATCTCTAGACGGCCGAGTTCCAGGTGGACCCAGGATCCCTGGGCTCACCGCCCTCTTGCCCAGTCCTCTCAGGCACTCCCCTGATGTGTTACTGCAAAGCAAAGCTTTTGAAGTGAGTTAGGGGGTGACGAGGAAGCCCCCATAAGTTCTTTCCTACCTGAGCAGGTGTCCCTTTCTTCTTCCCATCTCACCCCAACCTCCACCCCTGGTGATGGCCCCTGGACAAGCTGTCAGGTCATGTCAGCCTGCCTGCAGCTTTGGAAGTGCTGCTCCAGGAGAAAGGGAGGAGAAGAGGCTGAAAGAAATCGGGGAGACTGGTCCTCAGACTGGCACAGATCGGTGGAGACTCCTGGGTCCTGCATGCCCACCAGCACCCTTATGGGCCCAGTCGGCCTGCCACAGGGGGCCTGGGTGAGCATCAGAGCTCCAGCTGGCTCCTGGCTTGGAAAACTGTGAAACACTGAGATTCCAGGACACTGGCCTGGTCAGAACTCCCTCCAGACTCCCCTCTAGCAAGTCCTGACACCCTCCTTCTCTAGAAGGACCCAAGAGAGCAGAGTGGGTCCTGCTCTAGGAGCCCCCCGGGGTCCTTCAGCCCTCAGGGCTCTCTGCTTTCTTGACTTTCTGCCCCCAGCTTCAGAGGCCACAGAAGCAGCAGAGCAGCCTGGGGGTTCCCCATCTGGGGCCCCCCAGGCCTGACTCCTACAGGGCGGTAGCCCTGGCCCAGGGGTACCTGGCTGGCAAGAAGCAAACACCTGTTCCCACAGCCCTGTTGGCTCCTGGCCCCCAAGAGCTCCTTCCCCTGCCTCTACCACATACATGACGTCCTCAGGCCACAACCCCCAGCCAGCCCACCCCTTAGGAGGCCAGAGAGTGGCAGCTGGGACATCCCCCTCCCATGGTGAAGTGCTGAGAGGCCACGTGGGACGAATATCATGCTCCCTGCCCCCTCCCATAACCTCACACCTCACTCCAGGCCAGAGAGTGCCTCCTCTGGACTCCCAGGGCCATCCCCAGAGTCCCCTCCCATCCAGGGTGGTTCTGTCATCTTTCCACCATCCTGAGGTCCAGATGTGAGCTGAGAAGAGCCCCCCCCCATGCCCTTGGGCTGACCCTGCCATCCTGGACACAACTGAGTCCCTCCTCCTTTCCCACCTTAGAGGCACAACAGTCCTGCCCCAGTGGGGATCCCGAGCCCTCGTTCTAAGTTGCAGGGGCTTGAGATGAATCTGGCTGATAAGCCACGGGGCCCCCTGCATCCCATATCAATGACGGGTGGTCCTCGTGCATCTGGATGGGGTCCCTCTCCCCGGTGGGGACATCTATGGACTCTGAGCTTCAACCAAGTCTGTTTGGGACAAGAGAGGACACTGAAGTCCACAGCTGGTTCTTGAGGGACTGGGGTGGCCTCTGTCCCCACAAAGCAGGGGCTCAGCCATTCCCATTGCAGGAGCCCTGGAAGACTGCGGTTTCCAGGTTGGACTTCCTCCTCTTCCTTTTCCTCCTTGTCCAAGTGCTGCATGCTCTCAAGTGAGTCCTCCAGACAGGCGGGAACGGTGGAGGCTCTGGCCCCAGTCCCTTCCTTGATAAAGCCCAGTACTGGGGAGGAAGTGGTTTGAGCAAAACACTGAGCTAAGCAGATTTTAGGAGTGTCTGAATCAGACCAATCAGATTTTAGGAGTGTCTGAATCAGACCATAGTTGCGGGGGCAGAGTGGGGAGATGAGGATCTGGGCAAGAGGCATCCTGGTGTCGAGGTGGAAGATATAGGTGGGGGAAGAATCAGCAGAAGGACCAATGACGACTGCACTGAGAGGCAGGGCAGGGGCGAGGCAGCACGGGGCGCGGGAGGGTGCTAAGACACCGAGCTGAGCGAGGAGCGAAATCCCAGGGCATTTATTTGCAGTGGATGGTGAGAAACCCAGGCAATAGTGAAACCTCAGGATCTGAGAGTTTAAGAAGACATGCAGAGACTGGAGTTTCTGAGGCGTACCTGAGCATCTCAGGGACGGCTGGAGCTCTGGGTCCAAGGTCCAGAGCAGAATCCGTGGGAAAGGGGGTAGGAGCCAGATTGCAGAGGATTAGGGAGAGGAGAGGGGCTGACCACGAAGGAAAAGGGAAGTAGCATTTGTTCTCAACAAGGTTAAGGGAACACAGAGCCAGGACCTGGGATGGACAAGGGTGGCTGTGTAGCTTCCTGGGACTCAGGCCATTTGAAGAGATAGAAAGAGTGCAGATTTGGAAGGGGGTGGGGTGGGGTGGGATAAGAGGTCTAGAGGCGTCTGCGTGACAGTGCTGGCCAAGTGGGGGACTTCCAGCTCACACCTCAGAATGCTCTGAGGAGGCAGCATTTAGTAAGAAAGGGGAAGGAAGCCCCAGCTGTGGCGTCCTGGGCATCGGTAGCAGTGAAGCTACCACTTTCGCGTGTCAGACGTGGTATTATGTGCTTTACAGGCAGGAGCCAGAGTGGCCGTGTAAAACCCTAAGTCAGATCATGTGGCGCCTCTGCTCTGACTGTGCAACAACCCACGAAGCGCCCCGTCCCCCCAGTTTCGTTACTGAAGCGTTTATTGTCTAGCTCACTCCATAGAATGGGAGCTCCAGGAAGGCAGGGTGTTTAGACGAAGTAGACTCTGGTTCGCCGCTTTCTCCTGGTACACAGGAGGCGCTCACTGAGCATTTGTTAAATTTAGGCCTCACAGTCCATCTGTGACCGTGATGTTATCATTCTCACCTTACAGGCAGGAAATGGGGCTTCCAAGAGAGTCCGAGGTTTGCTCAAAGTCACACAATTCCTGAGTGGTAGAGCCAGGGTGTGACTCAGCCCTGTTGGAGTCCAGAGCCCAGTGTCTAGCCAGCAAGTTCCCAGAAACGGGAGGACATCTGAGGACCAGGCCAGCCTGGGGAAGCCCGACAGCCCAGACTGAGGCGATGGGTCTCCTGGATGGGAGGTACTGGGGGCAAAGCCAGCTGTCATCTGCCCAGGCCTGTGTTGAGGGGGGCAGGTCCAGAGTTGGGAGGGGGTCTTGTCCAGCTGCCTGCTGGATCTCCACCTTCTCTCCCCACCACTCACCCTGAGCTTCTTTCGGTTCCCTTTGGTGATGTGGCTCCCCCATCCCCATACACAGATACACACTCACGGTGGCTTCTACAGGAATCAGGCCTCTCATCACACCCTCAGTCTGATGCCCCGGCCAGGGGAAGTCGGGGCAGGGGCTGTCTCACCACTGAGAATAAGAGGCCTGGATACACATCTCTGCTGAGGCTCCTGGGGCTGTGGAGGCCGAGTCTCCTCGTTCCCCGTGTACCCCGGTCCCACTGCGGGGGACTGGGAGTGATCACATGGGGGTCACCAGTGTAGTCTCACTTCCCCTTTGCTTGCACTTCACCATAAGACAGCATCCAGAAGCAAGGGGACCCTTCAATTTTGGAAGAGCCTGAGTGATGCTCTCTGTCCTCACCGCTTCCTCCTTATGCCATGTCTATGGCCCAGAGTGGTTCTTGGTTCAGGTTCCCCTGGTCTGGGGAAGGCAGCACCCAAGCCGAGTGGAGCACCTGCATAGCCCCTATCCTTGGAGCATCACACCAATGTTGCGATCTCGATAACATCACCTCCCTTTTACCACAGGGAATGACAGTCACAGGACCTGTCTAAGGTCGCTGAGTTTGAATGCAGCAGAGTTGGATGCAAGCTCAATGGCAGTGTCCCTTCTTCTACACACAGCCCCCGAATGGTTCTTGACAAAGTTCAGAGACCCTAAGGGTGGGAGGCCTCACCTGAGGACAAGGGATCGTGGGGAGGCAGAGTGCAGAATCCTAGTCTCATGCTCCCTTAGGCTGTGTGTGGTGCATCTAACAATAAAAGAAGGCTCCTCTTGACTATTGCTCCAGATATATTTTCTAGTCCAACATAGAATACTTTCTATTAAGCACAACTGACCTCCAATGAAAAAGGTTCGTATTTTGGGGGCAACCATTTTCAAGTAAATAGCAGTTTCACATTTAAAGAAAGAAATACAAAACAATCTCCCTATCCTCATTTTCTGCATCCACACTTTAAATTTTAAAAATATAAAAGAGTGAAAGAGTCAGCAGATACAAATAACAAAATACATATAATTATATTCCCTTTTATATTAGGGCTATACAAGAGTGGGGGAGAGGGAGAGAGATGCAGGAGAGAAGAAAAACAGACAACACATAAAGAGTCATGATAAAGATCAGGGGTAAAGACCAACCTAGGTATTCCTGCAGAGATGGAGAGGGGAGGGGAAGGTCAAAGTTCTGATTCATCAACTAACTAATATGGCTGTATTTGTTTAAAAATACAGGCTCTAAACTTTAAAGGGCAAATAGTGTTTTTTAGAACTTATGTATTTTAGTTTCTACCTAAAATTTAATCAACTGATGTAAATTTCCTTCGTTTAAAAAGATTTTAATTAAAAATTACTATAGAAAATAGAAGACGAAAAGACAGGAGTGGTCCCTGAGTAAGCTGATTCCAGTGGGAATCAGACATTAAAATCCTAAGTGAAAACCAGCGAGGACGAGCCTCAGAGGTCGGGAACCCGACCTAGGAAGGGAAGTCAAGGTAAGCTTTCCAAAGGAGGTGATGCTGAAACAACATTTGAAGACGAGCAGGAGTTCCCAAGCGAAGAATGCTCCTGAAGAGGGAACAGGATGTGTGAAGGTTGAGGCCAGCGAAGAGGCCCACTTGTGGAACCGAAAAGCGTTCAGAACGGCAGACGGGTAGTCAAGATAGCGGTGAGTGAAGAGGTGGGACAAGCGACCAAGGAGCTGACCCTGAGAGGCCCGGAAGGTGATCAGGGAGGGGACCTGGGGCAGGCAGGTGCGAAGGTTGAGAATTAGAAAGGAACAGAGTAGCCTGAGGATCCCTGTCTGCAGGCACGTCGTGGAGGGGGTGTCTGAGTCTGGGTGCCAGCGACCCTCGGCTGGGTGCCGGCGACCCTCGGTAGAGTTCGCAGGCTGGCGGGCGAGGGCCGGGGGCTGTCTATCAGTCCGCCCCACCGCGCTGGTACGTGGCTCGGTTGATCGCCAAAATCCGCACCGATCTTGAGCTCCCGGAGGGACAGGCTGGGAAGCTCCCGGGCCCAGCCGAGCACCGCGGCAGGGTGGGGTGGGGGGCTAGGGGTGTCGAACGACTATTTCGCGCTTCCCGGTTGCTGAAGGAGCCCAGTAGTCAGTCCAGGCTACCTCGCCGCCTGGCGTCTCCCCCAGGCCCTGGGCTGCAGGGGGACCAGCCTGGCCCGAGGCTCAGCCCGGCCCCTCGGTCGCTGGGTCTGCGCGGAGACCCCACGGTGGCTTCGCGGGGCAGGGCGGGGCGCTGCCCGCGCACCCAGGCTCGGCGGCCTCGGCCCAGGGGCGGGGGCGGTGATGCGGAAGTGCCGGGAGGGCGGGCGGACAGACAAGCGCGGCTCCGGGAGGGCGCAGTTCGGCCCCACCGCCTGGCCCGTGCTCCCGGGCGCAGCCAAGCGGGCGCACCGCAGACAGGTAGGTCCCGGCTGCCGCGCGCTCCTCTCCGCGCCCGCGGGGCACCCGCCGGCGGCGGGCGGGGGACCGGAGCGGGGCGGGCGGGCGGGAGGGGTCAGCGCCGGCTTCTCCTGGCGCCCGAGCTCGGTGGGGGTACGCGGGGGTGTCGCGTAAGGCAGGGCGCGCCCCGCCGTTCTGGCGGCCTCCAAGATGCCTCCTACGTCCTGATCAGCGTGGGGTGCCCCGCACCAGCAGCCTTCGTCCCGAAGGCGCCCGGGGAGCCCGGAGGCGCGGGCGGCGCAGTAGGCACTGCTGCCAGGGGCGCCAGCTCTGCTGCTTCTCTCCCTTCTTCTCGCCACCGCCAAGGATGGGCAGCGCCCGGGCGCCCGGCTTGGGCCATGGGAGGGGCAAACCCCGATTCCCCCTTTCTGTGCACTCCGATCCCTCTTCCCCTGGCACCTCTCATCCTTTCGAGTAAGAGAATGAGTTTTAAAAAGGTTCATCCTCCCTGGATCTTAAGGCCAATGGCAAGAATTCGGGCAGAGAGTGTGTAGTAAGATGGTGTCAGGCTGAGGCGCCGGCCGTCCTTCGACTCGTGGCCGAGAAAAGAAGGCGCTGACCCTCCTCTAACAGAGAGGAACCACGGGCGCGATACTTCTTAGACTAGTTTCTTTACGGCCTTCCCCCGAACTTAGAAACGAAACAATTAAGAGTCTAAAAGCGGAGGGAAAGTGAGACCAGCGTGACCGTGATGCGGGATAGGAGATGATGAACACCTGCGCCGGGGTTGTCTCCGCGACCCCAGAGCCGCCGGATCCGGCACTCGGGAGCAGGGGCGAGGGGGACTTTCCCGGCCACGCCGCCACCCTGGGCACATCAGAGGGGGGACGAGGGCGGGGGCGCCACCAGCCGGAGAAGCGTCCGAGAGGCAGACCCTAAGCCAGCGCCCCGGGCGGGGTAGGGGGGTGGTGGTTTCGTGGGCTGGCCCAGGAGGCGCGGGCAAGTCACCCGGGGAGCACCGGCGGGGGCGGTCCAGAGGGCAGGGCCGGGCCTGGGTTCCACGAGCGCCCAGACCTGGGACGAGTGACCAGGACCAGTAAGGACGAGGACGGGGCCGATGGAGGAAGCTAGAGGCCCTCGGGAGGGGCAGCCGGGCCAGAGCAGAGCTATCGGGCTAGGGCGCTCGGGCTTCCAGCAAGTCAAGAGAAGCTATGGGAAACCACCCTTTTTTACCTAAAGGGCCTATCTTGGGGTTTTCCCCCTGCGCCTTGGCCTTACCCCACCGTGCCCCCGAAATGAAGCCGAGAAAAGCTTCTTTCGCCGCATCAGCTGCCCCAGAGCCTCAGCTATTCTCAGGGTGTGGTCAATTCACCATGAGGGGGCGGGGCTTAAGGTCTTGCCGGGGGCAGGGAACCCCTTGCCTTCTCCAGGAGCCTGGTGTGGAGACAGCGGGGAGACGTCTGAATCAGATAAACTCGGGAGGTGCAAGGGCTTGCTGATCTGCCCACTATTGGGGGCTGCAGAGCTTCCTCCCCTAGGGGGTCCCTGGTGCCCACAATGTTCCAGGCTCCTCTGGTGGCTGGCTCCTGGGACTTCAGGAGATGTGGGGCCTTCCCCCCTCAGGAGGAGCTCCTGGGCTGCCCCTTCACCTTTGGGGGCTTCCTCGGGTCCTCAACAGGCCACACCTCCTTTGATGTTCCCATGGAAGCACTTCCGCCTTTCCGCTCTCCAGTGCTCAAATCCACAAGGCTAGGTCTGAGGGCTGCAGACCGGCTCAGCTGTCAAGGAGTCAGGGCAGACCCCCTGACTAGCCTGACCTCTGATGGAAAATCAAGTCCTCCTCCCAGCAGCAGGTAGGGGGTGTAGGATGGAATTTCTCAGCGCTGTGCTATAGCTTCTGGGACACCCTGGGAATCTGGGCTACTGCTTCTACGTGGAGGGAAAGTAGGGATGGAGCACAAAGGCACTGAAATTCGGAACTCCTGGCATTGGGATAGTCTGAATCAGATCTAAGCCTGTCTCCCGGTGGGAGGAAGCCTCCTTGGGGAGCTGATGCTGAGCCTGGTCCTGGTGCACCTGGAGGCAGGAAGACCCCCTGTGGCTGAAGACACTTCTGTGGCATGCTGGACAGACTCTCTCTTGGCCCTGGTCAGGCTTGTCATGGGAGGCTCTCTCCACAGCCCCTCCCTGTACTGCTTGAAGGGGTTGCACCTTACTGTCAAGAGGTCAGAGTTATAATTTCAAGACCTTTGTGTTGAAAAGCAGTGTTGGCCCAGGCCAGGCAGTGTTCCTCGCCCTGACTTCCTTCTTGCCCTGGGCAGAGGACTCGACCTTTCTGGCCTCCCAGCCGCACCACCTTTGGCACAGCTGCGGGCTGACCATGTGTGTGGGTCATCAGGAAAGCTTGCCTTGTCTTCTGTGTCAACAGAGCTTTCCTCTGTCCACCTTCTCTTAGCCAGAATGGCCTGCTACTGGTGACTGCCACCCCTCTATTCTAGGACCCAGGCCTTTGGGAGGGTGGGGATGCTACAAATACGTATTGGGTGAGGTTCTCCGGTGCTGTGAACCACACAATGTACAGTGCCTGCCAGCGGGCTTGGGGGGTGGGGGATGGGCTACAAGGTGAGAGACTGAGAATTTGGTCTGGGGGACCCGAATGTGATTTTCTCCACATCCCTTCCCTCCCCCAGCTCACAGTGAGTCAGGTTTCCGAGTTGTCCGGTCTGGCCACTTTCATTTCCCTTGGGGCTGGGTGGAGGCTAGTGCAGAAAAGGGAACCGAGCCACCCATCTTCTGAGGCCTGGGGGCAGGGCTGGACAATCTCCCACCTTCCCGGTCCCGGCCCAGCGCTGGGCACTGCTCTGAGGGGAGGCCTGCAGATGAGACTCCTTAGTGGCGTGGAGGTGGCACTTAGCTGCCACAACCCAGCAAGGTACTGGGGCAGGGAATTTCAGGGGAAATTCCAAAGCAGGCCTGGGAGGATGGGGTGTGTATGTGTGTGTGTGTTTGTGTGTCCCAGTGCAGGCCAGGAAGCCCGCCAGAGCTTGTGTACTCCCAGAAACCGTTGCTCCCAGCAGCAGTCCGGCCTGTGGTTGGGTGGCTTTAGCTGTTAGAAAGTTCTTCAACCTGGGTCTAGTCTGTCTCAGTGGAGGCTGTCCGGGTGTTGACTTCAACCCTAGTCTCTTTGTCACACGGTGGTTCCTCTCATTCCCACCCCACTGAGTGTTCACTTCACCTACCCAGATATCCCATTTCCTTCAGTCATTCCTTCCCTGACAGGCCTGCCCCCCTGAGACCCTCACCTGCATCACAGCCCCTGCAGCCTTCCTCTTGGGTCTGGTCTCACCCTTGAGTCAGAGGAGGATCCTGGGGAGAGCAGGGCTGGTTGTGGGGCGGCGGTGGGGGGAATAAACAGCTGGAGGACAGATGCTTCCAACATCTGGTTGGTATTTCTTAAGTCCTATTTTGGTCCACTGAATGGCAGGGTGTCCGGGAGGGGGGCGAGTGGTGAGGAAGAAGAGCAGGAGGCACTCCTGCCCTCGAAGAGGTCGCCCACCCACCTGGAAGGTAAACAAGATGGGGAAGAGGCAGTGCAAGGCTGAGTAAGAGCCCCAAACCACTCACCTCAATGGAGAAGAGTTCAGGACCGCCCATGGCACTCTGGAGAGGGGCATGTGAGTGCTGGGGGGCCCACCCCAGAGGCCAAGTGTGGGCACCCTTGTTCCAGGAAGCACGGCCTCTGGGAAGGACCCTGGCCCACCCCATCCTCATTGCCACCACTCCCTCTCCATTACTTGTGGAGCATCTTCTGTGAGGGACAGTGGTACCAAGGAAGTGGGAGAGGAGCATGGTGCCGGGGCAGTGTGTGCCCTCTTACACACACGCTTGCACACCCACCTAACTCACATGTGCTCAGAAACTAGAGCCCCGGGCAGGAGGCAGCCTGATTTCTCATCGTGGCTCAGCCCTTTGTTCCTTCCTTGACCAGCGACAGAGTCCCCTCTGAGTCTCAGGATGGGGGTCTATGATGGCTCGGTCCTTTCTGTCTCTGACCCTGGCTCACAGGTTAAGGGCAATGGCAGGGGAGAGACTACCCAGGAGTGGAGCGGGGCAAGAGGGGGCTCAGGACAGTGAAGAGAAGTTTCAGTCCTGGGTCTGGAGAGGGGCTGGCAGGTGGAGGGAAGGAGGCAGGGGTTCCCTGTGGCCAGCTGGCCTCTGACAAGGGAGGCGGAGACTGCGGCCCGGGGGGTGGCACTCACTCCAGTGGGGACCCTGCCTCTGTGGATCCCACAGCACAGGGCCTGCAAACATAAGGTGCTTACTAGGTGCTGCTGAATGAATGCATGGTTGGTGGGAGGAACCAGAGTCTAGGAATTGATGGCTTGAAAAGGGTAAGTTCTAAATTTGGTGGCGGCTGTCCTTGCCAGTGATGCAGGCGGTAGAGGGAGTTGGCTGATGGGATTTCTCTCAAGCTGTCCAGGTCAGGGGAGGGTGGGAAGCTTCATCCCTGAGGGAAACTGAGGAAGAAAGGAAGCTCTGAGGACTGGGTGGGAAAACCCTCCCTGACTCACAGGTTCTACCTTTGTCTTAGCCGGCTTTCCTAGAAGGTGGTTTGATGAGGGGTTCTCTGGAGGAGAGGGAGGGAGCAGGGCTGGGGCAGGAAGAAAGCTAAGCCAGGATGTGGACTCAGCTGGAGGCTGGCTTCAGCCCGAACCCACGAGGAGCCTGGAGCGCACATTTGCTCCACCTGAAGCCAGGGGACCAGCCTTCTGTCCCCGTGTGTCAGTCGCCCACTGGCTGTGGGCTGTCCCCCCAGAGTGGAGGGGTGGGCCCGGCCCGGGAGTGAGGCAACCGAGGGCGGTTCTCTGGCGACTGGCGGCTCTGTGCTGTGCCTCCCTCACAGCAACTGGGGAATTGATGCCCTGCCTGGCACGGGGCGTCCGGGTGGGGCACCCACAGCATCCACTAGAGCTGTACACCCCCTCCTTCCTTCCCCCCAAACACAAAGCCCACAGGCAGGGACACTGTGACAGGAAAGCTGGTGGCTGGAGAGGAGAACTGACTTGAGCACCTGGATGGACGGCAGTGACTCCGGCCGCCCGTGCTGGAGGAAGGGAAAGCCCTAACGGCCCCGTGCCTCGGTCCCCCGAGCGCCCCCACGTCCCCTGCTGCAGGGAGTGGCCAGCTGACGTGCTGATGTGCTCCCCCTCTGCTCTCTCCGGCAGATGCCTTTGCCATGAACCAGCCTGCCCCTGCTGCCCTTCCTCCGCCCCGCCGCGTACGGCTGAAGCCCTGGCTGGTCGCCCAGGTGAACAGCTGCCAGTACCCGGGGCTTCAGTGGGTCAATGGCGAAAAGAAATGCTTCTATATCCCCTGGCGCCATGCCACGCGGCACGGCCCCAGCCAGGATGGAGATAACACCATCTTCAAGGTAAGCCCTGGACAGGCGTACCGCCTGGACCTCTGAGGCCCCCCTCCCTAGAAGAGAACTCCCTCTACGTCTCAGGCTGGCCTCTCTCCTAGCTGCCTTGCTGCAGGTGACCCCAGGCCTGGGCTAAGGGGCCGCAGGCATCATCACAGTGCACATCTTTCTAACCTGATCCCCAGAGCAAGGTGAGGACTGAAGGACCCCCCAGGAGACCTTCCTGTAACTCCTTCTCTTCCTCCTTGTTCTTGTGTCATTTTCATCACACGTGAGTGCCTGTCCAGGGTGCACGTTTGGTGTGCACATACGCTAAAAGAAGACCACAGAATTCCCCCTTAATCTTAATACTAGGAGGTAACTACTATGAATATTTTTTGCTTACATTTTCAGTTTTCTGCATGTGTGTGTATATGAAGTGCAAACATGGAATCAAACCATAGATTCTATTTTATAACCTGTATTTTTCACCCCACATCAGGACTAGCTTTCCTCTCCAACAAATGCCACAGCACCTTTAGTGACCACTGAATGTTCCATTGGAGGGGTTAGCACACTTTAGTCACCCAGTCCCAGTTTTTGGACACCTCAGGTGGCTTTCAGGGTCTCTTGTGTTGAAGACCACATTGCCATGCACGCCCTCTAAACTCTTACCCTTGGCACATCTTAAATGATTTTCTTTGGGGTTAGTTCCTCGTTAAACATTTCTGGGTCAAAGGGAATGCTTCGTTTTAAAGCTTTGGCTATGTATTTCTTAGTCTTTGCACTTGGTATTTACCTTTTCAAGGTTCCCTTCATATCCATTTCTTATTTTTGAATAGGTAACATGGTCACACAATTCAACATTTAAGAAGTGCAAAATGGTTAACAGCAAAAAGTCTCCCTTATGGGAGACTGTCCCCCAGCCACCCAACCCCCTCCTATGGGGCAATTAGTATTATCAGTTTCTTGTTTATCCTTCCTGAGAGATTTTTGTGCATATACAAGCAAATATATACCTATTCTTTCCCCAACTTTTGACAAAAATGGTAGATGTTTACATACTCTTCTGTACCTCATTTCTTGAAGATTACAACATGTTAGTATATCAAAGCTTCCCTTTTTTTTTTTTTCTTGCTGCTCAGTATTCCATTCTATGGGTTGGCCATAATTTAACCAGCTCCCATTAATGGACATTTAGATTATTTGGGGTCTTTTTCTTTTGTAAACAGAGCTGCAGTGAATAACCTTGTATGTGCAAACTTTTGTGCGGATGCTTCTGCATCCGTAGGATAAATTCCCAGAAGTCAAATTGCTGGGTTAAAGGGCAGAAACATTTGCAATCTTGATATCAACCAAATTGCCCTCCAAAATAATAATACCAGGAGTTCCCTGGTGGTCTAGTGGTTAGGATTTGGCACTTTCACTGCCACGGCCCGGGTTCAATCCCTGGTCGGGGAACTGAGATCCCGCAAGCCGTGCAGCGAGGCCAAAAAATAATAATAATTATGATAATTATAATAATACCAACAGCTGAAGTGTACGGAGTCCATCCCAAGTGCAGACACAGTTCAGAGAGCTTATGTGCATTAGCCCTGAGTCTTCACCGCCACACTGTGAGGTAGGCACTGTGTTGGGGAGATCAAAGCAAAGAGAGGCAAAGTAACCCACCCTGGCACACAGCGGGCGGTGGCAGATTCCGGATTCAAACCCAGTTCTGCTCCAGATCCCATGCTCTTATCCACCATGTTACCCCATCCTCCTCAGAGATTGTACCTATTTGCCACCTTAGGACCAGTGGGTACAATGCCCTTCAAAGCACCTAGATTTCCTTTAGCTTGTTGGAGCCCCAAGGGACTGGCCTCCCATCTCCCACCTTGCAAACGGACACTTGGGCTCCACCAGTGTGTCGCTGAAGGTCTCACCGCACAGCAGCGACTCCCACTGGCCAGGAGGGGCTTTTGTGAGGGGTGAGGTTCTCTGTGGTCGCCTGTCTTGTCTTTCTGACCTAGGCCTGGGCCAAGGAGACGGGAAAGTACACCGAGGGGGTGGACGAGGCTGATCCGGCCAAGTGGAAGGCCAACCTGCGCTGTGCCCTTAACAAGAGCCGTGACTTTCGCCTCATCTATGATGGGCCCCGGGACATGCCGCCTCAGCCCTACAAGATCTACGAGGTCTGCTCCAATGGCCCCACTCCTGCAGGTATCCTGTCTGGCCCTGTGTGGGACACCTGGGAGGCTATGCAGGAAGGGCCAGGGGCCCCTCCAACGAGCAGTGGTCGGGGGCATGCTGCTAGGTCATAACATCCAGGGCTCCCAGGAGTGGATCATTTGTGAGGCCAGGAATGGCTTGGCATGGACCAGGCCCCCAGGTTTGTCTTCCTCAACCCACCCTGGTTCTTGGCTCTTGGCTCCAGTGAATGTAGGTCGGGTGGCCCAGGGAGCAGAGTGCCGTGGGGTCAGGGGCGTCCCTAGTGATTGCTGGTGGCTGTGCGGCCCTTCACTCGCTCTGTGTTTGGGCGGCTCTGGGCAGGGGGAGAAGCCGCAGCAGGAGCTGCCACATGGAGCCCTGGTGGCCTTCCTCCTCCTCCTCCACTGAACTCCCTTCCTGTCTTTCTTTTCTCTCCCTCACTCGGCAGAGGCACAGCCCAGTGAGGATTACACTCTTGGTGCGGGAGAGGAGGAGGAGGAGGAAGAGGAAGAGGTGAGCTCGGGGGCCGCTCTTCGCAGCATCTGCCTGCGCTGATGCGGTGGGCCTTGCTAGGGCGTTTCTGCTGTCCTACTCCACTGTAGGATGGAGCAGTTCCATTCCTCTGAGAATGGAACTGTTTCTGCAGCTGTTTCTGCTGCAGCTCTGTCTCTGCAGCTCTTCTCTGAGTTTCTTCTCTCGGGATTCTGGAGACAGGAACAAAGTCACCACCTTGAACCTCCCTGGGACTTTGTTGGTATAAAGCATGCTCACACATGGTCTCACCCTCAGCAGATGGGGCTTAGTAGGTATTACCACCTGCAGAAGGCGGAAACTGGGGCACTGAGAGCCTACTGATGTGCTTGGGATGGCCGAGCTGGGCCTGGACGCAGGGTCTGGCCTCGCCTAAGTGGAAGGCCAGGGAATTGCCTTGTGGGTCTCATTCTTTAGCATCAGATCAATTTAATAACCTGTCCTCCCTTCTCTCTCTCTGACCTCCTCCCTCCTCCTTTGCCTGTGTCTTCCTTTCAGCTCCAGAGGATGTTACCAAGCCTGAGCCTCACAGGTGGGGCTGGGAGGCGGTGTGGTTGGGGGTTTAGTATAAGGAGGAGCTGCAGGTACCACGGGTACCTGGGAGGGGGCTGAAGGGAGGCTGGGGGGCGGCCCAGGGCTGGGAGTAGGTGGGCCTGGGAGGCAGCTCCTGGAAGTGGCATTGAAGCTTTGTCCGCCGCCACCTTCCGTAGAAGCAGTGCAGCCCGGCCCCCCAATGGCACCCTATTCTTTACCCAAAGAGGATGTCAAGTGGCCACCCACTCTCCAGCCGCCTGTGGTGCTGGGTCCCCCTGCTCCAGACCCCAGCCTCCTGGGCCCTGCCCCTGGCAACCCTGCTGACTTTGAGGAGCTGCTTTCTGAGGTCCTGCCGAGCCCACAGCCTGGGACCCTGGCTGCCAGCCTGCCCCCAACAGGCGAACAACTCCTGCCCGACCTGCTGATCAGCCCTCACATGCTGCCTCGTAAGGACCCCGGGGGGCTGCGCAGGGAAAAGCAGCGCTGGGAAGGTGGAGGATGACGAGGAGAACAAAAACGCCCACGCCAGTCCCTGCTTGGGTGGAGGAAGGAAGTGGGAGAGCTGACGATGGCCTGGCCATGGGGCAGAGAAGGCAGAGAAAGTCAGTGGGTTGCAGAATGGGAAGGCATGGGGCTCACGGGCGGGGCGGGCCTGCCCCTCTGCCCTGCAGTGACCGACCTGGAGATCAAGTTTCAGTACCGGGGGAGGCCACCCCGGGCCCTCACCATCAGCAACCCCCATGGCTGCCGGCTCTTCTACAGCCAGCTGGAGGCCACCCAGGAGCAGGTGGAGCTCTTTGGCCCTGTGAGCCTAGAACAAGTGCGCTTCCCCAGCCCCGAGGACATCCCCAGCGACAAGCAGCGCTTTTATACCAACCAGCTGCTGGATGTCCTGGACCGCGGGCTCATCCTCCAGCTACAAGGCCAGGATCTGTATGCCATCCGCCTGTGCCAGTGCAAGGTGTTCTGGAGCGGGCCCTGTGCCTCAGCCCATGGCTCACACCCCAACCCCATCCAGCGGGAGGTCAAGACCAAGCTCTTCAGCCTGGAGCATTTTCTCAATGGTGAGGGCCCCACGTCGTGTTCCTCTTGGTCTCCTTTCATCCAGGGGCATGGTGCCAGCCTCTGACTAAGGGTCTCAATCTCAATGCAGAGCTCATCCTGTTCCAGAAGGGCCAGACCAACACCCCACCACCGTTTGAGATCTTCTTCTGCTTTGGGGAGGAGTGGCCTGATCGCAAACCCCGAGAGAAGAAGCTCATCACTGTACAGGTATACTCCCACCCCCCACCCCCCAACTCTGCTTTGGTTTGAATATTGGGGAATCCTGGGGCTAGGCCCTTGCCCCAGGGTGGAGGCGCAGGGCCCTCTGGGTAGTGTGAACTCAGTGATCAGAGTTAATCAAGGACCAGTGCTGCCCACACATAAGCAGCCTTTTTATGAAGTAGAAGTTGGTGCCCCGTCTTCCTGGTGGATGCAGCCCACCACCCGCCCCCTGGAGGACGCCCTCATGCACAACTGGATTGGACAGCCCTGCCAAGGTTCTCCCTGTCCTTTCTCCTCTTTGTCCCCCAGGTGGTGCCTGTAGCAGCTCGGCTGCTGCTGGAGATGTTCTCAGGGGAGCTTTCTTGGTCGGCTGATAGCATCCGGCTACAGATCTCAAACCCAGACCTCAAAGACCGCATGGTAGAACAGTTCAAGGAGCTCCATCACATCTGGCAGTCCCAGCAGCAGCTGCAGCCTGTGGCCCAAGCCCCTCCTGTGGCAGGCCTCAGTGCTGGCCAGGGGCCCTGGCCCATGCACCCAGTTGGCATGCAGTAATGAGGCTGCAGACAGTGACTGGCCCAGGCTTCCAGGGTGGCTGTGCAGACTGATGTGGAGGTGCGATGGCCTCAATGGGCACCTGGTGGGCGGCAGGGTCCTACCTCTGGGTCCTCTGGAAGTGGATCTGGGTCACGAATAAGAGGGAAAAGAGGCCCGAGTTCCAGGTTCTCCTCAGAAGCTGATGGAAACTGGAAGCCAGTTTTGCTTTGAGGACTGTCTTCCTGGACATGCCTCTCCTGGGCTGGCTGTGGGGGAACTGAGCCATCGGCACCTGTGAGGAGGGAAGGAACTCCCCCCGACTCCAGGGGGCCTAGTTGTACAGGGGGAGTTGCCCCAGAGTGACCATACTTGCGGTTGCCCCCATTTCTTCTGGCAAAAAGAGCCAAGTGCTGTGGGTCAGGTCTCCCTGGCAGGTCCTCTGCAGGGCATGGACCGGATATTGGGGTTCCCTAGCTTGAGCCCCACTTCCTCATCTTTCTTCCTCCAGAGATAGAGATGAGCACTTGGGTATTACACCAGATACTTAAGGCTGGCAGCTACCTCCCTTCAGAGTCCAAGAACCTGGGGTACAAAGTGGAATTTTACATATTTTTGGATTAATAAATATTAAAAAACAGACTCAGCTATTATTTTCCAGTACCGGTTGCTCCCATGCTATTCTACTAGACCATATGTCTCATACCAGCTGGCCCTCTTTCCCCCAGCACCTGCCCTCCTGCTCTGGGGCCGCTGACACAGGGAGGGCTTGCCTTCCAGGCTGATGAGTCAGTGGGGCCTTCATAAGCACTCAGGCTGGCTGGCTTTGCTTTCCAGAAGGAAGCCGGCTGAAGCAAGGGCGTGAACTTTTAAATGTTTGCAGTCTAAAATCCTGTCCAAATCAATTCCCATAATAAATGGTGAAAAAGGAAGGGGTGGATTTCAACTAGGGACCATTACAATCTGTTACCCTCATGTATATTCATATGCTATTAAATATATTAGGACAATGCATACAAATTGGTAGCTGACCGTTTGAATCTGGCTCATAGATGTAATTTTCTGACCTGAACAATTCTGCTCTTACCTTTTTATTAGGGAACGTTTTAAACGTTTGTGAAAGTAGGGAGAATGGTATGAAATTCCCATGTAGCAGCTCCAACAATAATCAATTCATAGTCTTTCTCATCTAAACTCCCAACCACACCCCCACCCTGAGATTATTTTGAAGCAAATCCTAGACATATTTCAGGTATAAACAGTATATATCTCTAAAAGACAAGCACATCCTAAAAAACTACAATATCGCACCTAATTAATTTTTATCAAATATCTAGCATTTAAAAATTTAAGACAACTAGAGAAATTTTATTCCCTTGCCATTTAATTGTGGAAGAAATTGCATTTTTTGTTCTGCATTGTGTTTTTGCCTAGATGCTCCTGACTGCATCTGTTGTGTTAACATATTTTGTCTCCTGTGTTTCCTATAAATTGGTACTTTGATCTGGACCCTGGATTCTAGAGGCTTAATTGGATACAGGTTTTTGTTTTGACTACCTTTGACTAGTGGGTATTGGAATTGTTTCCAATCTTTACTTATTATACATAACGCTGTAGAGGATAGGCTTGTGCATATTTATGTATTTTCATATTTTTGCCTGTATATCTTTAGGATGGCTCCACAGAAATGGGATTTCTGGGCCAAAGGATAAATATGTGTCTAATTTTGCTAGATATTGGCAAAATTCTGATAAATCTGTGAGTGTGGCTGTTTCTCCACTGTCTCAACAGATTATAGTGTCAACTTTTTGGATTTTTGCCAACCTGATAGGTGAGAAATAGTATGTCTACCATTTCTCATTATGAACAAGGCTTAGCATCTTTATATGGTTAAGTGCCCTGTGCAGATTTTAGTGATTTTTTTTTAAATAAACAAATTTAGAATAGTCTCAGATTTACAGGAAAGTTGCTAATAGAGTGCCTATATAACCCACAGCCAGTTTCCCCAGTTGTTAACATCTTACATTATACCTTACATTACTATGGAACATTTGTCACAACTAATGAAACAAAATGAATACATCATTATTAACTAAATTCCATTCTTTATTCAGATTTCATTAGTTTTTATCGCATACTCTTTTTCTGCTCTAGCATCCCATCCAAATGATCACATTACATTTAGTCATTATGTCTCCCTAGCCACCACTGGTCTGACAGTTTCTCAGACTTCCCTTGTTTTTGATGACTTAGATGGCTTTGAGGGTACATTTTAGAATGTCCCTCATTTGGGATTTATCTGATGCGTTTCTCACGGTTTTTGTAAGGAAGACACTGAGGTTAAGTGTCATTCTCACCAGTCATATCGAGTTGATGAATTACAAAGCTTGGCAGGAACATCTGACTGACTTCTGCAACACTGCAGGCAGCTCAGTGGCTGCTGAAAATCTTCCTTGGGCTTCTACTTATATTTTGATTTCTTAAAAATAAAACAAAAATAAAAGCAGAAACAAAAAAACAGCATACCTGGCCGTCATTTCTTGTAGATCTGTGTGTTGTAGCCAGTGGTGGATGAACACTACCCCTCCCCGCCCAAAATAACAGATACTGTAAGTTCCAGAGGTTAAAGGCAGGACAATGCGTTGCCATTCACTGCTCCCTCGCTACGCTAAAGTTCCGGTTGGTAGTGGCCTCTGCTAGTGTTTAAGTTGGAATCCACAGAATACTGATGCTCATGGCCCGGGGGATGAATATACCCCTCTAGCACCCTGTAGTTTACCTTACATCCTTCCTGCAGGCCCCTCATCCCCACCAAGTTCATCCTTGTACCCAACAAAATATTCCCTTTTAATTCAAGACTCCTTCCCCTTATTCAGCTTTTCACTGACCTAAAGAACTTTTCAGTCTTTGTCGAGTAGGAGAGAAATATTGACAGCTTTTCCCCATTTTTGTCAGAGGAATGTTCTCACAGGCAACTTTCTCATTTGCTAGTAATACATCTCACAAAAATCAGGCATACCTTGTTGCATAATCTTGAATGTTTAACTTCTCTGGATTTTGGCTTTCATCCCTGTAAAACGATTTAGTACCCGGGCTACACAAGATGGACACATACTTTGCATTCATGAGGTCTTGATGCCATTCAAAAGTTCCTGTCTTATTTACCCTACATTCTCAGTTATTGATCTTTATAGAACAGGTACATAAAAATTACAAGTTACTTTAGTTTAGTACAATCTTGCTGGGAATAGCCCCAGCGGGTGATGTGTGTTTCACATAATCATGACTAAAATTTCTTGGCTAAGTCAATCATGGAAATAAGGGAACAGATCCATGGGAACTTTCAGACTTAGGTAAGTTCAGGTGCAAGACTCTCATTCTACTTCCACTAGACAATGTCACGCAGGAACACAATATCTACATTAGGGTACCTGACCCCAAACAGTTCCCTTTTAAATTGAAATTCAGGTGGGTATCCTTGCTATGCCCAAAAGTAACAAGACTGTTTGTAAGAATTCGTCTGAATCAATCTGTTAACGCTGCAGAGTAAGCAGTGAGAACCATTAATAAGAGTTCTGGATTTCAAAGCTATAGCTGTGGAGAGGATGTTCTTGACATACACTAGGATATATATTCCAAAGGCTACTTTTCAGTGGCTGGGGAGAGTTATATTAACCCTTCCACATGTTTTCCAGTCCTAGACACAGCTTTTGGTGATAAAAGCCGAACTCCTTAAACAGAGAAAAGTCAACTGGTCGTTGCAAGGACCTAGGGTTGGACTAGGCTTCAAAGTTTTACTGTTTAACCAGAAAATGAGCAGGATGGTGAGGGCAACGTGCTGATCCCCAGAATTTGATAATCTTACTCCAAACACCATTCCATATTCAAGTTATTTTCTCCCCTTCCAATATTGCCTTTTTAGAGAATAAAACTCTGAGTACCATTGATGTTATGCAGGGAGGTTTGTTTCATGGATTCCAAATACTAGATGCAACTCTGTGGTCAAGGTTATTAGCTCAAAGCCCAATTACTATAATATACTGTGTGATCTCATTTATATAAAACTCAAGAAAATGCAAACTAATCCACAGTGATGGAAAGCAGATCAGTGGCTACTTGGGCATGGGAGAGGATGGGAAGAGGCACGAGGAAACTTTTGGGAGTAAAAGATATGTTCACTGTCTTTTCTCTTGTTGCGGAGCACAGGCTCTAGGCGCGTGGGCTTCAGTACTTGTGGCTCGCGGGCTCTAGAGCGCAGGCTCAGTAGTTGTGGCACACGGGCTTTGTTGCTCCGTGGCATGTGGGATCGTCCCGGACCAGGGCTCGATCCCGTGTCCCCTGCATTGGCAGGTGGATTCTCAACCACTGCACCACCAGGGAAGTCTATTACCCAACACAGCCAAAAATAAATAAATAAAATAAATTAATTAAAAATAATAATAATTTTTTACATACATACATACACAGGTGTATCCTATGTCAAAGCTTATCAACTGTATACCTTAAACATGTAAACCTTAAACATGTACAGCTTATTGCATGTCAATGATACCTCATTACGGGGTTTTTTTTTTTAAGATCAAATAAATACTCAGTAGGTTAGGAAACAATCTACTTGGGTGGCCACTGTAAAAACAATATGCTACATTTTGTTTAATATGCCAAGTGACCCATCCTCCTTCCCACTTAGGCCATATGAAAGGACAGAATGTAGCAGGAGGAGTTTTAGGGTAAACCAGAAGGATAAAAGATGCAGAAAGAGCCACTCCCCTGAAATATGAAGGGTCTGGGGCAGTAAGGGCAGGGGCCTGAATTTCAAACTCTGTACCCAGACGTCTATTAGAGAACAACTAAGACTATTCACTTAGGAGGTTTAGCCGTACCATTTCAGATCTATAAGGCAGTAAAATGAAGTAAAAACAAACACTGATTAAATTTTTTAAATTTATTGGTTTTTTTTTTTTTTGGTTGCTGTTGATTTGTTCTTGTGATGGCTACAACACCAGACAGAACAGTGCCCTAATATCTAATGCCTGTGCAGGGCTGCAACTCCTTTAAAATATTAGGACTTGCTTTGGGCCTCCCTCTTCTGCCTCACTCCCCATGAAGTCAAATAATTTCTGCATTTTTTAGTAAAATACAGTTAGCCCTGTAAACACTTTCTTCCATTCCCCCACCCTGTTTTCCTCTCTCATGTCTATGGGTGAAAAATTAATTAAAAAAAAGAAAAAAAATCTTAAAAAAACTACAACTTAGAATATATATTTATATCCCATTCACCCTAATTTTGGCTCTTCTCTCCAAAGATGACGACAACCCAATGTAGGTGGGAAGTGGACTTAAGAGACTGAATAGGGTCAGGATGGGGATATACATGAATTTTGGCCCTGGCAGGTCCTAGTATCATTGATGTGACCATGATATAAAACAGAACAGGCTCCTTGCTTATTTCTCCTTGTCTGAAGAACTCTAAAGGTGAGAAGAAAACAGTTGGGACAGTAGGAAAAATTTCTACTCACTTTCATTAAAAGAGGAGAGGGAAAGGGAAAGAAGAGAGGGTGGGAGAGAAGGAAAGGACAAAACAGCAGAAAACCTTAAGAGATGATCCTGACCCTTTCTTTCCAATTGCAGTTATTTAATTCATTTGAATTCCCATCTTCCCTAAGTAAACGTTTTTGTTTCACAGAAAGTTTTGTACTTTTATTTTTCTGTGTGCACACATGCGTGTTAGCATGTGTGTGTGTGCGTGCGTGTGTGTGTAGGTACGTATGTGTGCGTGTCATTTGCTACCAGGAGAATGTTTCAGTTCTGATTTCAGTTTAGTTTTCCTTTTTTTTTTTTTTCCTTTTTTATTTCTTTAAAATTATTTTTCCTTTTAGAAACAAGTTCACCAGGAAACCAGCTCACCTCCCACCACGCTGCACAGGCTGCAGCCATCTTTTTTAAACCGCGCTGATTTTCCCTTACACCCCCAAACAGGAACTCCTCAGGATGGCCTTGGAAGGCTGGAGTCTCTCCCTGTCTGGCGGGAGGCCCTGGTGGCGGTGAAGGCCCCTCTGCCACAATGGAGGTTTCTGATTGTGGGACACAGTCTGGTTTTTGTTTTCTTCCTGTCTTCTAATTAAAAAAGACATTCCTGACAAAAGAGAGAAGATAGTCAATAACTGTGGTCCAGGAGATAGCAAATACTTCAGAAAGTCAACCTCAAGACAGAAGTTTCTATACTTGCTCAGGCACCTCATTCTGGCCTCTGCTGTAAGAACTCAGTTTAAAAAAAAAAAAAGAAGTTGGATTTTTTCACTTGGATTTTAAAGGAGCTACTGTTTTAATGAAATACGTCTGTGGTGCTTTTCCAATTCTGAGTGTCCTCAGTGATAATATGTGGGGGTAAAGAGTAGGCCAGCAGGTCCAGGCTGCCCACTCCAAAGTCAACCAGAAAACCTCCACTTAAGTCTTTTTAAGTATTGGGGTTTCATGCAAGATTTTATTTTGAAAGAAGGCTTTGCCTACTAAGAAAAGGTTTAAGAGCCACTGATTTACACTCTATGTAAAGGGTACTATGTAAAAGTATTAAGTAGAGTGGTTAAAGGTGAGGACTCTGGCACCAGAAAAGTGAATTGTGGCTCTATCAATTACTGACCGTGACATCAAGCAACTTACTTAACATCTTCGAACCTCAATTTCCTCATTTGTAAAATGGAAATAATAATAGTAACTAATCCAGAGGACTGTGTGAGGACTATCTTATAGCTAATACATAACGTGCTTTGTACATAATACAAAGCACTCAGAACAGTATCTGACACACAGTAAGGGCTCCATAAACATTAGCTATGAACATCCACAGCTATGCACAAACAACCCTATGTGTATCAACGTTAGCTATTACAGACACTGCAAAACCTGAGGATCCCAAATGATATCACTACTCATCAAAGAACCAAAGTTTAAAAATAATTTCTGGTATGGTGAGGCATTGCTCAACAGCATCTTCACCCGCAAATGCATTTAATCACAAAACCACCAGTGAGAGGGCTGCACATTCATCGAGAATTGCCTCCAGGGAGAATAAATTCTGCTTAAGACGTCAAAGGGTGGGCTTACAGGAGAGATGCCTTTCTTCTCTCAGTCAAGAAACTGGCACCCAAACCCCACCACCCAGTCCTTTCCTTCCTCAGCTAAGCTTCTTGCTTTACTTCAGAATCAGAAGCAAACGGAGAAAACTGATGATCAGGGGCTAGACAAAGAGGCTAGCTCTTTTCCTTTACCTCCTGCCTTGGTCAAAACCCTAGCATTTCAGCGTTAAAATTGTAAAAAATGATAAGAACAAGCATCTTTATTTATCAAATCTGAAAGATCAGTTTTAGGAAGGCAGTGCCATGTATCACGGTCTACTTTAGGTCAGCACTGTTTTCACCAAAGTTGCCAGGTTGAAAAATATTCATTTGTTACCACACATACTTACCATCCTAGAGGTATCTGTAAAGAGAAGAGGGGAGGAATTTTCTTTTTGAGATATTCTGCAACAGTAACTTTCTTATGGGGGTAAAACTGGCATCCAAAAGAAGCTGACAATTATTTGGCTGCCTTGACCCAAGAAAATCAGGCCTGTGCATTTCTCAGCTGTGCAGCAGCGTTCAACTGTTAAGTCCTTCCCTGACTCTAGCTATAGTACTAGTCCCATGATGGGCATTAAAAACCTATGCCCATCCCCAAGTACTCCCGACAGCCAGGGGAAAAGCTGGGAACTATATACCACTCACCTGGGTGACAGGCACAGTGCAGGAGTATGAGCTATCGAAACAACCTGGTGAAGTCTCGCAAGGCCCAGCAAACTTGTTTACATTCCTCAGCACTAGAAAAGAAAAGGTAGGTTGGTCCCTGACTGATGAGAAAGATATAATATGTTGAAAAGCAACCACAACCTTGAGGTATACCGAGAACTGTCCCAGCTCTGCTCTCTCCATCATCTCTTGACCCCACTTTCAATCTTTCTGTAACTCAAGAGTAAATATTAACTATTGTACATGAGAATAATTATAAGCTGTGTGGTTGTTAAAGAGTAGGCTTTGGAGAAAAATTGCTTAGGTCTGAATCTTGGTTTCACTGTGTCCTTGAGCAAGTTACCAATCTGCCTCAGTTTCCTCAACCATTATCTACCCCATGATGTTTTGAAGATTAAATCAATTCCTATATGTAAAGTGCTTAGGATAATAGAACAGTGAATAAAATAGTATTTGACAATTGTAGGCTGCTACAACAAGAAAACCTGGCTATTCCCTGGCGGTCCAGTGGTTAAGACTCTGCGCTTCGGACTTCCCTGGTGGCGCAGTGGTTAAGAATCCGCCTGCCAATGCAGGGGATATGGGTTCGAGCCCTGGTCCGGGAAGATTCCACATGCTGCGGAGCAACTAAGCCCGTGCGCCACAACTACTGAGCCTGTGCTCTAAAGCCCGCGTGCCACAACAAGAGAAGCCACCACAACGAGAAGCCCACGCACTGCAACAAAGAGTAGCTTCTGCTCGCCGCAACTAGAGAAAGCCCGCGCACAGCAACAAAGACCCAATGCAGCCATAAATAAATAAATAAAATTAAAAAAAAAAAAAAAAAAAAGACTCTGTGCTTCCACTCTAAGGGGCACGGGTTCGATCCCTGGCCGGGGAACTAAAATCCCGTGGCCAAAAAAAACCCAAAAAACAACAAAATCTGGTTAAAGTCCTTGACATAAATAAAAGAAAGCCAGAACCCTCAGAGTAAAAAAGCAAGCATATTCACCTAAGGTTGATCATTTTAACTCTATGAGCTGAGCTAACTTAGGTACCCTGGTTTCCTCATTCTTTCCCAAGAGCAGATTTTGTTTATAAAGCCCAGTCCAGAAAGTGAGTCTCAATCAGCGATTTTCTAGTTGAACAGGCTGCTCAAGGTTTCCTCCTGTGGGAGGAGGAGGGAGAGGAGAGAGGAAAGGGTTAAGGCATGAAGAAAGGGAGGAGGAGGAAGCAGGTCTTGGTCCTCTGGCAAGCAATGAGATGCCTAGGTGGCATGAATAGCCCAATATTCATTTGACCCTGTTTTTTCAAAAGGCTTCCTTTATCTAAGATTGTCACCAAGAAACCAGCTGATGCCAGCTTCATTCTTTTGTGTCAGTCTTCATAATAGTTTTTGGTAACTGAACATGAGGCTAAGCTAAAAACAGTGGAAAAGAAAGCACATCCTGGGCTTCCCTGGTGGCGCAGTGGTTGAGAGTCTGCCTGCCAATGCAGGGGACGCGGGTTCGAGCCCTGGTCTGGGAGGATCCCACATGCTGCAGAGCGACTGGGCCCGTGGGCCACAACTACTGAGCCTGTGTGTCTGGAGCCTGTGCCCCGCAACAAGAGAGGCCACGATAGTGAAAGACCCGTGCACCGCGATGAAGAGTGGCCCCCGCTTGCCGCAACTAGAGAAAGCCCTCGCACGAAACGAGGACCCAACATAGCCAAAAAAAAACAAAAAACAAAAATCCTTCCCTAAAAAAAAAAAAAGAAAGCACATCCTAATAATATGCTCACCCTTCTGTGGCCCTCTCTTTGGCTCAGAAAAACTCAGGGAGCACAGCCTATAGCCTAGCATTCAATGTCAGAAGAAAGCTCTCTCTCCTTCTTGTAATGGTTAAAAGTCAGGGAGGGAACCACTAACAGTGATTCAACATAAAAGAAGGTAATGAGAGCTATCTTCTTAAGAGCCTACATCTGGATTTCCCCAGCTATTATAGGGTCTGAAACATCACTAAGAACCTTGATTTAGACTCTAGGACTTGATTCAACAGAGGCTTTCTTCTAGTCTCCCTCCATCCTAAAAATGTAAGGTAAGTAAAGAACGTCTTCTAGTTTTATTGGAATTCTGCCATTTGCTCTGTGAATTTAACATGCCTCAATAAAAGCATTCCATTTCTCTATTTCCAAATCAATACTGACTATAAGGAGGCACCCTTGGTGAGTGAGCCCGATCACTCCTGCTTCCCAATGTCATGAAGGAGGAAGATATGTAACCCCAGAGAAGTCACTGTGTGGTGTATTATTATAAGGGACTAAGACGACAGGAGAGAGATAAACTTAGGATAATGCTAGAGACTCAAGATTCTTCTGCTATCTTAATGCCTTACATGTTGTTCAATACTACCCTTCTTCAACCAGAGATCGTGGTTAAATCTGGAAAAGAAATGATAACTCCACTCTTAGCCTCTTTCGTAACATGAGAAAAAGTACTGAAACCAAAATTCTAGTACAGGAGAACTGTGGTGAGACACGGTGAATGAAATGAGCGATGGGCCACAATCTCTCAAATCAACTCAGCTTCTGCTCCCAATCCTGTCAGCAACTGCTCTGGTGTCAAGCGCTTTAGCCAAATGTTTAACTTAAGTGTCCCTGGTGATTAAGCCCAAAGAAATGGATTTTTAAACAAACAAACAAACCTCCTTAAAAACTAGAACTATTTTCTGTTTCTGCCTCAGTCCTCCTGGCACTTAATATTTCTGGGTTGTTTTTATATTCATTTACACTTATTTATTTATATTCATTCATTCATTTAAAACTGCCACTATTTTTGTAAGTTCTATTTTCTGGCTTCTAGTCCCACCATCCCAATCCTTCCTATACTTTTTTTTTTAATTTTAAATAAGCCAAGTATAGTTGATTTACAATGCTATGTTAGTAATTTATCCCTCCCTGATCCCCTTCCCCTTTGGTAATCGTAAGTTTGTTCTCTATGTCTGTGAGTCTGTTTCTGTTTTGTAATTAAGTTCATTTGTGTCATTAGATTCCACACATAAGTGATATCATATGGTATTTGTCTTTCTCCTTCTGACTTACTTAGTATGATAATCTCTAGGTCCATCCATGTTGCTGCAAATGGCATTATTTCATTCTTTTTTAAGGCTGAGTAGTACTCTATTGTGTATATATCACATCTTTAACCATTCATCTTTACATGGACATTTAGGTGGCTTCCGTGTCTTGGCTATTGTAAATAGCGCTCCTATGAACTACTGCACTATTGCATGTATTGGGGTGCATGTATCTTTTCGAATTATAGTTTTCTCCAGATATATGCCCAGAAGCCTTCCACTACACTTTTGAGTAATTTTATGGTCACTATTCCTCAAGCCCCGTAATCCTAGTGGTGCGCTGAGAAATGCAGCCCTTTTCCTCTGATGTGCATAATGGAGAGTAACCAAGCTCTAAGTAATGACTTCAGCAAGAAGACACTCCCATACTGGCCCATTCTAGTGTCAATGCTCCCTATGCATGTCTTTGACTTTGAGATCCTCATGCAAGTGACAGTCACAGAATAAATACCAAGACAGAAAAATGGGAAATGATGGCAAAATTTCTTCTAGACATAATTAGTGGTATTTGGAAAGCAAGAATGATATTTCAGAATGTAAAATTCCAGCTTTCTTCAAGTTAGCCAACTAAAAATGCCAGGGAATTAATTAATTACCAGTACCATTTGAGAAACAGGCTTGGACTTGCTGAAATGACACTGAACCAGTTTACCCTCCCTGCTAGGATGGCAAACAAAGTAGCATGTTGAGGCAGGAGTAACAGGACCTTAAAACCAAAAGGGAGACTGAGTCATGCATGGAACAGAAGGTTCAAGGGCAATACACACACCAGAGAAAGAGAATTACTAAGAGGAGGTGAGCAATCTCAAATCCTTTCTCTAGCACCTCAACATTTCCTCTTACTTCTGTTCATTTCCCACCATTATGTCACAGCTTACTACAGGAGGAGCTGCAAAACTTGTTTAGTGGTGAGAGATCAAGTAGGCCAGGATGGTAAATACCTTATTTTCCCATATCACAGGACAAAGATCACAGATATCTTTGTTCAAAGCAATGCATTATTTGGGTTCATTTTCCTAGCCTCAAGATTTTCCTTACACTATGGAATGTCCATGACTTTTATTTCAGACTTACACTTTGTTTCTACCTGTCATATATTAGCCTGGATGAGGAAATATGAGCTTGGTGGAAACTTATTCCAGAATGTGTGGGTGGTTGCCTTACAGCTGAAGGAGACATGCTCTAGCTAGTTTTGCAAGTATGTAATGACATTCTGGCAGGTTCTTCTGCAAGGAAAAAGTTAACATTCACTGATCACCTACTACGTACCAGATCGTCTTTAAATTTCCACTTGGTATTTCACAATAACCCTATGAGATAGGTATTACTAACCCTATTTTACAGATAAATAAGCTGCAAAGTAACAGTAAGTGGCAAGATTCAAACCAACAGCCTTGACTCTAAGCCCAGTCCTCCTTTGAGGGTTCTCCTCAGGCTCTCATTCGCTCTAATCTAGAGTCAATATGATCCTGCCCTTCTAATGAACAACACTAGATAAAATAGAGCAAAACAGAAGCAGGGAGAAACAACTGTTATACTTCTTTCCCCTGAGACAGTTTGTAGGTAGAATATTACTTCTACTGGGAAGATTCATAGTAAAAAAAGATAAAATAGTTTTTTAAGGTCATCCCAATAAATATATGTCTACCTAGTAGAGGGGAAATCCCCTCTTTTGGCAAAATGTGTCATGAAGGCAGTCACATGCTATTTTAAAGTCATGCATGTCACTTGATCTATGGCCCAAAGTCAGTTACTTCCAGGACATGAAGTTAGACCACTTAGTAAACTACAAAAAAACAGCACTCAAAGATTAGGGATTATACCATTAACAGAATTATTGGAAACTCTTGGGAATAAGAAAGTAAACCATTTTGGAGAGTGACAAGAAATCAATTCTCAGAAAAAAAGATTAGCATTTAATTTTCTCTCCCTTTTAAAAACTAGGTCTGGTTTTAATTGTAAAAGCATACCATGCTCATGAAAAAAATGCAAATAGCACAGGTTATGAAATGAAAAGTTCTAGTTATATATCTTTCCAGAAATTTACTATTCATAATAAAGTAGCTTGCATATATATATCACATATAATAGAATAGCTTTTAAAAGTACATGTTGGTTCATTTACAACAGCATCAAAAAGAATAAAATACTTAAGCTATAAAATGTTGCTGAAAGAAATTAAAGATACCAATAAATGGAAAAACATCTCATGTTCATGCACTGGAAAGCCTAATATTATTAAAGGTGTCAATACTATACAAAGTGATCAGATTCAATGTAATCCCAGTCAAAAATCCCAATGACATTTTTTTGTGGAAATAGAAAAACCTATCCTAAAATTCCTATGAACACAGTTCTCCCAGTTGTGCTGGTATTCACTGTGGTCATGCAGTTACCTTGGCAACGTGTACATTGCGTTTTTGGCTTTTATTGTATAGTCAGTACTATAAATTTTCTGTTTTGAGTTTTGTAACTTTGTAGCATTTTAGATAATGTCGTGTTTGTACTTTGTTGTGTAGAGTAAAACGATTGTGTTGAATAAACCTAGGATTAGAGTGAAAAAAAAAAAAATTCATATGAAATCTCAAGGGACTCCGAATAGCCAAAATACTCTTGAAAAAGAACAAAGCTGGAGGTCTCAATTTACCAATTTCAAAACTTATTACAAAGCCATAATAATCAAAACAGTATGGGACTGTCATAAAGACAGATACATAGACCACTGGGATAGAATAGAGAGCCCAGAAATAAATCCCTTACATATATGGTCAAATGATTTTTCAATAAGGGTACCAAGACCATTCAATGAAAAAAGGACAGTGCAGGGAAAACTGCAAAAGGATGAAGTCAGACCCTTAACATACATCACATACAAAAATTATCTCAAAATGGATCAAAGACATAAATGTAAGACCAAAAACTATAAAACTCTCAGAAGAAAACATAGGGGAAAAGCTTCATGATATTATATTTTGTAATGATTTCTTGAATGTAACACCAAAAGCACAGGCAACAAAAATAAAATAGATATGGAGAAATTAGAACCTTGTGCACCGTTGGTGGGAATGCAAAATGGTATAGCTGCTACTGAAAAGAGTGTGGCGGTTCCGCAAAAAAAATTAAACATAGAGCTGCCATGTAATCCAGCAATTCCACTTCTGGGTATATACCCAAAAGAACTGAAAGTGGGGTCTTGAAGTGACATTTGTACACTCATGTTCATAGCAGCATTATTCATAATAGCAAAGAGGCAGAATCAACCAAATGTCCATCAAAGGATGAATGGATAAATAAGATAGGATATATACATACAATGGAGTGTTATTCAGCCTTTGAGGAAGGAAATTCTGATACCTGCTACAACATGAGTGAACCTTAAGAACATTATGCTAAGTCAGTCACAAAAGGACAAAAACTGTATGATTTCACTTATATGAGGTATCTAGAACAGTCAAACTTAGAAAGTAGAATGATGGTTGCTAGGGGCTGGAGGGAGGGAGATATGGTCAGTTGTTTAATAAGTATACTTTCAGTTTTGCAAGATGAAAAAGTTCTGGCGATTAATCCCACAACAATGTGAATGTACTTAACACTACCAAGCAGTTCACTTTAAAATGGTTTTAAAAACAAGGTTAAGACAGTAAATTTTGTATTTTATCAAAATTAAAAATTAAAAAAAATTTTAAGTACAAGTTGGGTTATACAAAATTGTTATTTTTTTCCCTTTATAATATATCTTATATATTTTTCTGTATCATCACATGCATTTTTTTCCTTCTTCTTTTTCACCATTACCAAGCTCACTGCAACAACTCATTCTTGGACCTATAAATCTTTCCACAATTGTATGAATATAAGCCATTGCCTAAAATTTAGTCAAAATTCTAAAGACTCTACATAGAAAAAGGAATATCAGAGGAAGGTAACACACAGTTACAAAATCCAATTTAAGTTGCTGTCATTAATACTATCAAGGACCATAAAAGTCTCATAACTTCTCCTTCAGTGATTGCATTTTAAGGAAAATAATCAAAAGAAGGAAAAGGCTAGACATTCAATATTATCCATAATACTGAAAAAATGAAAATTAATAGAGGCACTGTAAGGAAATCAATCAACACCTTATAGCTATAAAACTGTAATTAGGAAGACTATGTAGGTATATTTTAAATGTTTATTATGTTTACAGTAAAAAAAAAAAAAAACAACCCACACATGTACAACTTAACATTTTAACTAAGCTGTAAGCAAGTGGCTCATGGGCCTAATGCATCCCAGAGAGATGTTTTAGTTGGCCTGAATTAAATTAGAATTTGAATATCTTTAGGCACAGCAAAAATTTCCTAATTCACTGCAGTCCACATCACTCTATAATATTTTACAACCAATGCTTCACCTATTCAGACACCTGCATTCTTGACCCCTGAATACGGATAAGAACTGGGAAGGAATTTAAAAAGATACAGACAGATTTCCTGAAGGGTAGTGGGCTGTTCAACGCACTGTTCTTTTGGAAGAACATCAGGATATGTATAATACATATGTACAATAAAACTGAGGCACACATGTACAGCATGGTGATACTTTCCCCCAGATTGGTTTCCAATGCCAATTTGTGCAATTCAAGGCTAAACAGACACAAAACTTTGAATTTACAAAGACACACAAAAAAATACTCCTGGGTACATCTATAACTAAGGTGGTATAAGAAACAAAGATATTTTTTCTGCATACCTCTGCTGCTGATCATCACTCACCTAGTGACTTGTTTGTGGAAATCTGTAAGTTGTTTGTGTGTCACTGTGACAGCTCCCACGGTTGTCTCCTTTGGCAAACCTTTCAAGGAATTCTCTAACCATCGACAAAAAGTCTGTACAAAGAAGAGGGAGAAGCGTTTTAAAAGAAGGCAGGGCTTACTCAACTGAGATCCTACAGGTGATAACCAAAACCCACAGGTTTTCCTTAGTAGCATTAGCTCCCCAAACTTGGAAGCAAGTAAAGGACTTAACAGAAGTACTATTTCTGGCCTTCCAACCCACTGGGGGTTGGAACAGCCTACAAAGGCATGCCTAGACTCCCTTCAAGGGGGCAGCAGGCATCATTTCAAACAGAGCCTTTCAACCTTGGAAGTGAAGTCACTTCTGGATAAAGCTATTGTTCTGTTTCTGTCATTAAACTTATGTAATATTTTAAAAATTAAACAGCTGCCAGAAAACTCTTGAGCTTAGAGATCAAAGGCAATCCAAAGCAAAAGTTCAGGTACCAGAAAGAGCAGGGACAAAAAGTAGAGTAAGTAAACATTTTTAAAAGTGTATACACGTAATATGAATCCAGAATCTAAAGGATTTTAAGGTCACTTCTCTCAGTAGGAGTCATATCCAGTCAGTTCCTTTGTGATACCTGCCTGTTCTGTGGGTTAGAAAATTCTTTTTTTTTTTTTTTGCTCACTCTTGTTGCTCTTTTTTTCTTTTTCTTTTTTTTTGGCCACATGGCACGCAGGATCTTAGTTCCCTGACCAAGGATGGAACCCATGCCCCTTGCAATGGAAGTGTGGATGGAGTCTTAACCACTGGACCACCAGGGAAGTCCCTCTTGTTGCTCTTTAAAACAATTTACTTACATCTGAGCATAGTCTCTTTATGTCTTTCATGTGTACAAAAACTGTTTGCTCCCATTCCCCTTCCTCTTCAAACTTAAAAATCAAAATTCTAGAGACTTCCTCTGGGTTCTTATTTTCATTTGAATTGTTATTCTTTGAAAAAGCTCTAATTTTTCTTCATGCCTTTCTTAAGTAGGATGTATGCCTTGGTCACAGTTTTCAGTTGTAAAATAACTTTTTTATACCTAAATTTTTTACATTATGTGTTTTCCCATTGTTAATTTATGAACACGATAGACTAGAGCAAAAGTAAATATTCCACTATAAATGCTTAAAAAGTACTGCATAATTCTCCAAGTGTTGCCCCTTCTCAGCAGAAGACAACATTCTACTCAGACAAAAACAAGCAGAGGCAAACAGCATGAATGAACCCTTAACTGACAAAGCTTTGGCATCCAAAACGACCCACGAGTTAACTATAAGTATCCCCCCAAACAAAAACAGTAAGAAACTAAACTATATACTGTCAACTAATATTTGACAAAGGAGATGAGAATACCCAATGTAGAAATGACAGCCTTTTCAATAAATAGTGCTGGGATAATTGCATACTCACATGTAGAAGAAAGAAACTGGACTCATGCCTTTCACCACTCACAAAAAGTAACTCAACATGGATTAAAGACTAAATGTAAGACCTGAAACCATGAAACTCCTAGAAGAATACAAAGGCCTAAAGCATTCTGACATGGGTCTTGATAATGATTTTTTGGCCATGACACCTAAAGCACAACCAGCAAAATAAAAATAAACAAGTGAAACTACATCAATCTAAAAGCTTCTGCACAGCAAAAGAAACCATCAACAAAGTAAAAAGACAACCTAAGGAATGGGAAAAAATATTTGCAAACCATATATACCTGATAAGAGGCTAGTATCTAAAATACATAAAGAACCCATACCAGTCTAGCAAAAAGCCAAATAACTCAATTAAAAAATGGGCAAAGGACCTCAATAAACGTTTCTCCAAAGAAGAAATACGAAAGGCCAACAGGTACCTAAAAAAAACGCAAATTAAAACTATAAAGAGGGGCTTCCCTGGTGGTGCAGTGGTTGAGAATCCGCCTGCCAATGCAGGGGACACGGGTTCGAGCCCTGGTCTGGGAGGATCCCATATGCCGCGGAGCAACTGGGCCCGTGAGCCACAACTACTGAGCCTGCGCGTCCGGAGCCTGTGCTCCGCAACAAGAGAGGCCGCGATAGTGAGAGGCCCGTGCACCGCGATGAAGAGTGGCCCCCGCTTGCCGCAACTAGAGAAGGCCCTCGCACAGAAACGAAGACCCAACACAGCCAAAAATAAATAAATAAGTAAATTTAAAAAAAAAAACAAAAAACTATAAAGAGGTATCATCTTAACACCTGTTAGAATGGTCATGATCAAAAAGATAAGAGATAACAAGTGCTGGTATGGGTATGGAGAAAAGGGAACCCTTGTACACTGTTGGTGGAATTGTAAATTGATACAGCCACTATGGAAAACAGTTTGGAGGATCCTCAAAAAATTAAATATATATACCATATGATCCAGCAATTCTACTTCTGGGATATATCCAAGGGAAACAAAAACACTAACTCGAAAAGATATCTACACCCCATGTTCACAGGAGCATTATTTACAGTAGCCAAGACATGGAAACAACCTAAGTGTCCATGGATGGATGAATGGATAAAGAAGTTGCAGTATGTGGTACACACAATGGATATTATTATTCAACCATAAAAAACGAGGAAATCCTGGGCTTCCCTGGTGGTGCAGTGGTTAACAATCCACCTGCCAATGCAGGGGACACGGGTTCGAGCCCTGGTCCGGGAAGATCCCACATGCCACAGAGCAACTAAGCCCATGCACCATAACTACTAAGCCTGTGCTTTAGAGCCTGTGAGCCACAACTACTGAGCCCACATGCCACAACTACTGAAGCCCGTGAGCCTAGAGACTGTGCTCCGCAACAAGAGAAGCCACTGCAATGAGAAGCCCGCGCACCACAACAAAGAGTAGCCCCCGCTCACCGCAGCTAGAGAAAGCCCGCGTGCAGCAACGAAGAGCCAGTGCAGCCAAAATAAATAAATAAATAATAAATTTATTAAAAAACCAACCAAACGAGGAAATCCTACCATTTCTGACAAAATGGATGACCTTAAAGGCATTATGGTAAGCAAAATAAGTTAGACAGAGAAAGACAAATACTGTATCATCTCACTTATATGTGGAATCTAGAAAAACAAAACAAAATTCATAGAAAAAGAAATTAGACTTGTGGTTACCAGAGGCAAAAAGTGGGGGGAGAGAAACTGGAGGCAGTGGTCAAAAGGTCAAACTTCCAGTTATAAGATAAATAAGAACTAGTTAAGTAAGTAAATCCTATGAGTTTTCAACAAAAGGAGAAAATTTTTTTCCTTTTTTCCTTCTTTTCTTTTTATTGTGTCCATAGGAGAAGATGAATGTTAGCTGAACCTACTGTGGTAACCATTTCACAATATATGTAAATCAAACCATTATGCTGTATGCCTTAAACTTACACACTGATGTAGATCAATTATTTCTCAAAATATTCAAGTCAAGAGACAAAGCTGGTACGTCATCTTCTACTGAAGAATCTGTGTTGAACTTTGAAAATGTATGATTGAGAATGTGCTCAAGAATGTTAATTTTCTTCAGACTTATACCCTTAGTTACGATTTCAATCAGTTTACAGAGTACAGACAACCTAAATTTATGTATGAGTTCCTTTACAAAAACTCAGTTTTAAGTTGGTGTTTATAGAAAACAACCACTTTTTAAAAAAATTTTTTTATTTTACACTGGAGTATAGTTGATACTTGATTAACAATGTTGTGTTAGTTTCAGATGTACAGCAAAGTGATTCAGTTATACATATACATGTATGTATTCTTTTTCAAATTCTTTTCCAATTTAGGTTATTACAGAATATTGAATAGAGTTCCCTGTGCTATACAGTAGGTCCTTGTTGGTTATCTATTTTAACAATCACTTTAAAATTATTTAGCAGGGCTTCCCTGGTGGCGCAGTGGTTGAGAGTCTGCCTGCCAATGCAGGGGACACGGGTTCGAGCCCTGGTCTGGGAGGATCCCACATGCCGCGGGGCGGCTGGGCCTGTGAGCCACAATTACTGAGCTTGTGCATCTGGAGCCTGTGCTCCGCAACAGGAGAGGCCGCGATAGTGAGAGGCCTGCGCACCTCGATGAAGAGTGGCCCCTGCTTGCCACAACTGGAGAAAGCCCTCGCACAGAAACGAAGACCCAACATAGCCATAAATAGGTAAATAAATAAATAAATAAATAAATAAATAAATAAATAAATAAAAACAACAACAAAAAAACCCATTCATTTGGCCCACTATCCCCTATTAAAAAAAAAAAAAATTATTTAGCAATTCAGTGGGTACACAGTAAACTTAAGAGCACAGGGCTACTTGGTTTCTATTCCTGCCCCAAATTGCTGCTCTCATTTTCTTCTTTAGCCCTTACCTGTATGCTTACAAACCCAAAATTTTTTGTAAGGTTAAATGTACATAATAAGTTTTTTGCTACCTGGAAACCAAGTATATTTATTTAAAAGTAAGAGTATGGAAATTTTATTTCTCTTATCAATGACGTTTGGAATAAACTTGTTGGTCCCCAGGGGTTCACAGAATACTTTTTAGAAAAACAAAAAATACTACTGTATTAGATTGAAATAGAACAGGTGTCGTGAACAGCCAGCAAGGGAACTACAGGTACTATTCATTCCTGAAGCACTTGAGCTAATGGAAGAACTGCAGAGCTATCTGATGAAACCAAAGTCACACAGGAGCCTCACAGAGTTTGATGAGTAAGAATTAAGGTTCATGGAGGGGACTTCCCTGGTGGTGCTGTGGTTAAGACTCCGTGCTCCCAAAGCAGGGGGCTCGGGTTCTATCCCTGGCCAGGGAACTAGATCCCACATGCATACCGCAACCAAGAGTTTGCATGCCGCAACTAAGGAGCCCATCTGCCACAACTAAGACCCGGAGCAACCAAATGAATAATTAAAAAAAAAAAAAAAAAGTTAAGGTTCATGGGGCTGTTTCTGAAGTAGAAACCTAGAGAAAATGTTAGAAATCCATTACACATCTACCATCTACCCTACATGTGATTGTTTTTCATTTGAGTGAGCTAACGATCAAGTAATGCATATGCCTAAGACAATTTACACTAATCATTGAATTTTGGAGATGAACACACAAATCCAAGACTAGGCAGAACTTTTGGCTCAGTAACATTAGGGCCTAAGAGTGAAAGTGTACTCTTTTTTTGTGAAACTGCTGAAATTGAGGCTAAGAACTGCAATCAGTGATATAAAATAGGAGATAACATTAAGATGTACATGGACTTAAAAGTTATAAGATACTTATGTATCTGGATTTCTGTGGTTCAATCAAGTCAGCTCACGTTAGGTCCAACTGTGTACTTTTCTGAACTGCTTTTATATTAATATTACAAATTATAAACCTCATTTAAAAAATAATTTACAGGCTATACACTATATGCTACCATTATGCTCAAAACTTTCATGTAGTACACACAACCTGATTTATAATCATGCGGCCCAGTACTAAAATTAGTTGGACATTACTGGATAGCCTAAAAAAAACTTGCATGCTCAGGTGATAAAGAACCTGGTTCAAGAACTGAAACAGGATATAAATAAATCCAAAGGGGAAACAAATCCAGCTATAGATTGTAGGCTAGTTTTATATGCATATGCCTCCAAACGCTCTGGCTAGATTTATTACCAAGGAACCATATAGTGAGTGCTATTTAAGGAACCTGAAATGAATTAACACTTCTTGAATAACCTGTAATATGGGCATCTCTCACAAGTGAACAAATTTCCCACTGGCCAGCCACATAGCTGAATTCAATGCTTAGTATTCACTTTTGGTAATAAATAAACCCTATGACAGTGACACAAACATATTTTCAAGAACCCTTCTATAGGCCCCTTCATTTAACAATTAAACTTAGCAATATACCTAAATCAGGTTCCACAAACATACAACAGGACTGGTTTCAAAGTTATAGTCAGCCTCTCAAGGAACTGTTTAGGACTTGTTAGGGTTAGGGACTAACCCTAACTCTAACTCTTTAAAAAGATTATGAAAACAATCTTACCGGTCTGTCAACCTGCATGATCTCCCAGAGCACTTCGGCCACATCTGGTAGGGTGTATGGGGGGAGACAGAAGCAGCACGTGTGAAGCAGCTGGCTTACAAGTTGCTGTCCAAGCTGGTTCATCACCTGTCCAATCAGTTCTTTCCGTAATTCAAAGTCTTCTTCATGCTGTAAGAAAACAGGAACAGGAAAATTCTAATTTCAACTTTCCAAAGAGCAAGTACTCTTTCCCCTTTAGTCTAGTAATCTCTCTTTCCCAGGGAAGAAAATATATATAACAGCTGGATTCACAAGGTCCACTAAATGTTCTGTCACCAGGAAGAAAACATTAAGAGTTTAGTTTCAAGGAAATGGGCATGGGCTTCAGCAGAGATTAACTTTAACCCTTAGGTTTTTTTTAAGTTTTTTTTTTTTTTTAAATAAATTTATTTATTTTATTTTTGGCTGCATTGGGTCTTCATTGCTGCGTGCGGACTTTCTCTAGTTGCACAGCGAGCGGGGGCTTCTCTTTGTTGTGGTGTGCGGGCTTCTCATTGCGGTGGCGTCTCTTGTTGTGGAGCACGGGCTCTAGGCACGCAGGCCTCAGTAGTTGTGGCACTCGGGCTCTAGAGCGAAGGCTCAGTAGTTGTGGCGCACGGGCTTACTTGCTCCGCGGCATGTGGGATCTTCCTGGACCAGGGCTCGAACCCGTGTCCCCTGCATTGGCAGGCGGATTCTTAACCACTGCACCACCAGGAAAGCCCAACCATTAGGTTTTTCATGAATAGAACACAGAAGAGAAACAATGGTTAGAGATTAAGGGTAGCAATTTTCTTAACCTTTTTTTTCTGTTAAAAAATAATTTAAAGTATCTGTATTTTCTTTTTTAAAAAGCAACTGAAAAAAAGAAGACTTCTATCAGGTATCTAATCTCTATCAAAAAAAATCTTACTTATTTTCTTCCTTCTTAGTCTTTGAATATACATATTTCTAATATGTTGAAAAAAAAAAAAACTTTTAAAGTGCCTTTCACGTCTAGTTATTTTCTTCTTTTCCCTCTCTCTTTTTACTGTCAAAATTCGTCAGTAATTAGCCTAGTCACATACTTAATTCTTCACTGCTCTCCCTTACCTTCAATTCTACTCCACATCTAGTCAAACCTACCTTTGAAAATTTTGTGAACCACTTTACTCCTCCAGCCAAAAAGGTCTCTTAAGTGTCTACTAGTATATTTAATACTATCCTGACTTTCTCTGATTTTGATTTATACCCCAGTTAGATTTTCCTCCCCTCTCCAATCCATCCAAATAGCTCCACTGAGGTCCTTCCTCTTCCAGAAAGTTATCCCAACCTACTTCTTTCCAAAGAGTTTTCCCTCCTCTGATCTCATAGCAATCATGACTTTTATCACTTATCTGACAATCAAATACTGCCTTGTTGCTGTTGTTTAATTCTTTATAACCGTATCTGTTTCTCTCTTCAATTAGACACCAAATGGCTTGGGAGCAGAGATAATTTCAGACTAGTTGATACAGCTTACAACACTTAGTACAGGTTGTCTTAAATCTACTAGTTGATATTTTGGTTACTGAATGATCCACTATGGAATATGCCTACTAACACAGATCAAATAAGGAGATGCTGGTTTTCCCCTAAGGAATGAGAAAGAGATATGAGAAAACAATGAGCTACAAAGTAGAAAGACTACATTGTTTATACTTACATCATTGGCTACCCCTGTGTGGATGAGGTCTCGTAGGAACCTCATGACACTACAGTTGGCATCCCGGTGGTCCAGGGTAGTAGAGGCAATGGCCCATTGTAAGATAGGGATGACAACCTGGCTCCTCAGCAAGGTAACAGGGCTGCGCTGAATAAACCTGGTGTGGAAAGACAAGCTAGGTATAAATGACAGGATTAGGCTATAAAAGCAGCCAGTGTAAAAGGCAAAACTATGGAGACAGGAAAAAGATCAGTGATTGTTAGGGATTGAGGGAGTGGAGGGTAGGGGAATGAATAGGTGAAGCACACAGGATTTTTAGGGTAGTAAAACTATTCTGGGCTTCCCTGGTGGTACAGTGGTTGAGAGTCTGCCTGCCAATGCGGGGGACATGGGTTCGAGCCCTGGTCTGGGAGGATCCCACATGCCGCGGAGCGACTGGGCCCGTGAGCCACAGCTGCTGAGCCTGCGCGTCTGGAGCCTGTGCTCCGCAACAAGAGAGGCCGCGATAGTGAGAGGCCCGCGCGCCGCGATGAAGAGTGGCCCCCACTCGCCACAACTGGAGAAAGCCCTCTCACAGAAACGAAGACCCAACACAGCCAAAAATAAATAATAAATAAATAAATAATAATAATAAAAATTTAAAAAAAATTAAAAAAAAAAAAACTATTCTGTATGATACTATAATGGTGGATATATGTCATTATGTCATTACACATTTGTCCAAACCCATAGAAAGAACACCACCAAGACAGAACCCTAATGTAAACTATGGACTTTAACAATGACGTGTCAATGGAGGTTCATCAATTCTAACAAATGGGCCACTCTGGTGGGGGATGTTGATAGTAAGGGAGGCTGTGGGGAAGGAGGGGGGAAGCTAGGGGTATATGGGAACTCTATACTTTCCACTCAGTTTTCTCAGATCCTCTAATGTTTACAGAGAATCTCCAAGAAAAAGATAAAACACAGTTCCAAATTTATTTTACCAGGCAACCATTTGTGTAAAGAGCATCTCTAGAGATTGATTTTTCAAGGAACACACCAGGAAAACAGGTTGACAACCCACCCAACAATTCTCTCATACCAACACACACACACACACAAAGAAAAAAAAAAGAAAAAAAAAAAAAGGGTTTTCTAACTTGTCCAAAAATTAACAAAAAAACCAGTGTTCATTACTAACTGATCTGGTTCAAATTCCTGAGCTAAGGACTAAGAATGAATATAAATGTCAGTGTTACTAGTAAAAGGAATTTAAGCAAAAAGTGGGGTGGCTGGCTAGGGGTAGAGGTGGGAAGTACATACCAGATAACTTCTAAGGCACATTAAAAGCCTAAGGATTTTTTATTCTGAGATATGATTATATCTAAAGGATGCTAAGCTTCTCAAGGAAAAAGTTTAAGTAAAGCATGACATCATAGTACCATAAAATGTTAAAACTACATGGGATTCTACAGACTGTCTAGTCAAATATTCTTGCAAAGCTCATTTTTATTGTCTTGGGCATGCTCCCTCCTTCATACAAGGAAATCAGTTATTTTCCCCTGTTCTCATCCAACTCTTCTTCATTTATGGGAATATTCTGGTTCACGATTTAACTTTGGGTTATGAACCATTAATCTACCTACTCCTCTTACCTCACTTTACAGAGAAGGAAACAGTTAACTGTTAGGTGACAAGATCAAGCAGTGATGAGGATGAGCAATAAAAAAAAAAGGGTTGCTCTTCAGAAGGACTGACCTGGTGGCTAGCCTGAATAGGTCGTCCACAGTGTCAGGGTGATTCTGGAGCCCATTCTGCTGTTCTAAGAGCTGAAAGGTGGGCATGCACAGTGCCTAGAAAAGAAGTGATTTTAAAACAAATGCTTGTAAATTAATGCCATGGGATTCAGACTTGCTAAATATCATAACATATACAAAGAGAACAAAGAGGGAAAGCACAGATAAGTAAGAAAAGAAAAAGACTTTGATGAGAGATCAAGAAAGGGAAGATATAAATCTTTCTCAGTTGACAAAAACAGTCTTCACATATGAAGTCCACATTTCAGAAGGGGTTGAGGGTACAGATTTCTGTTGATGAAACTGGGTAGATGTCACCTCAAATTTTTAGAAGCTTCTGAAAGTGAAGACTGTGCTTATGTACTAGATATGGTCTGGTCCACTAAGGGAGTAGTTGATGTTTTAATAATAATAACTATGAAATGTCAATTTTAAAGGGAAAGACGTCTTGGGAAAAGGAGCATTATGATTTAGCTCCCTAATATATTTCCCCGCCCTGTGAATAGGAGAGGGTAAAAGCAGTGTATCAGGAGACTTTTCCAATGCCTGCTATTTACCCTAAGACCATCCCTCCTAAGTAAACTAGTTCATTGGCTGTTCCAGGCAAGAAATTAAAAACAGAATCGTGCTTGCGCTTAGAGATCCTTTATTTTAAATCCACTTGCCCACCTTCCCACCCTCCAAAAAAATCCTATCTCTGGATAGCATAAATCAGACAGTAATAACTGTAATGACCAGTACATTTGTGTGGTCAATCTCTCTCTCATTCTCCCAAGCAGGCCTGTCCAGAGAACAACTAGGAAGTTCTACCTCCCTATTATTAGGACATCATCATGCCTGGGAAGGAAATATGAAGAAGCAACAGAATTAAAGACATGGTGAAGAACACACTGCTAGGCCTTTAGACCCTCCAAGAAAACATACCTGGAGCATGTCTAGTAGTCCCTGCCGACAGCCCTCTTCCATGCCATACTCATCCACAAGGATACTACCAAGGTACAGGAAACAGGAATGCTGATGTACATGGTAAACATTCACCATCTGCCAAGGGAAAACCCAATTAGTTCAATTCTTTACCCCTCAAAAAGTATCAGCTTAGGACTTCGCTGGTGGCGCAGTGGTTAAGAACCCGCCTGCCAGTGCAGGGGACACGGGTTCGGGCCCTGGTCTGGGAAGATCCCACATGCCACGGAGCAACTAAGCCCGTGTGCCACAACTACTGAGCCTGTGCTCTAGAGCCCGCGAGCCACAACTACTGAAGCCCACCTGCCTAGAGCCTGTGCTCCACAACAAGAAAAGCCACCGCATTGAGAAGCCCGTGCACTGCAACGAAGAGTGGCCCCTGCTTGCCATAAGTACAGAAAGCCCGCGTGCAGCAACGAAGGCCCAACGTAGCCAAAAATAAATATTAATTAATTAATTAATTAATTTTTTAAAAAAAGTATCAGCTTAGGTAGCTGTCTGGAGGAAGAAATTCTGAGATACACTGGTCTCTTCTCTTTAAGACAACGTAGTAAAGCTTGTTGGCAACATTTTCTAAAACATAGGGCTCAATTCCTCAATTATTTTCAAGTACTCTATTTAGAGTTCTTTCAAGCCTTTGACCTTTTTTTATCTTTCCAAAACAATGTTGTAGGAGAGTTGTGTAATATTTACTTCAAGCTGGAACCATTAAAGAGTTATTATCCAAGGCTTGTGTAATATTTACAAAACCCTAACAATATACCTTAATTTTCCAACCTACAAGTTGCTCTTATTTGCATCAAAGATAATTCTTTTTTAAAAAAACAACCACAGCAGGAACAAAATATCCAATGCCCTTCATATTAGAGGAGACTCTGAAAGCATTGTTTAAATTGGCTTCTAAACCCCTCTATTTAATCTTTTGAGTAAAAACAGCGTTTCCAATCAAGATATCTGAATCTCTACAGAATAAAAATTTTAATATAATATAAATATTTAAATTAAATTATTTGTTTAGGATTTTTACCCTACTATCCTCCAAAAATTAAGAGGCCACCGTACATTCATCTATTTAAAATGCCATCACATGGGAATTCCCTGGCAGTCCAGTGGTTAGGACTTTCACTGCCATGGGTCCAGGGTTTGATCCCCGGTCGGGAAACTAAGATCCCACAAGCTGCGTGGTACAGCAAAAGGGAAAAAAAAAAGCCCATGCAACACGTATGTATTCATCTTATTATAAATTCAATTCTTTGAGCTTGGTGGGAGCGGAAGGGTAGAGTAACGGGCGCTTATCAGCATATACCATGAAAAGAACACGAGATGGGAGCTATGAATCTGTTCAGTGTTGTATACTCAAAACTATATGCTGTACTTAACGAACGATATAAGTTACGGGTGGGCAAACTTTTTCTTAAAGGGCCAGATGGTAAAAGTTTTAGGCTCTGCCGGCCTTACAATCTTTTGACTACTTAACTTTGCCACTGTAGCACAAAAATGGCCAATAAGCAATAATTAGATGAATAAGCATGACTATCTCTCAGTAAAACTTTATTTACAAAAACACGTGGCAGGCCCACTGGCTGCAGTTTACTGACCTCGAATTTATGGGATTTTTGTCACATAAGATGCTACCCTATGCTACTGGAATAAAAGAATAACATAAAAGTCATGAAGGTATCCTCCAATAGCAAAGGGGAGTTAAATCACATTGTAATGGACCCAGAACGTATTGCACTGAAGGGGACACTTGACCAGAGGTGGACACAGCCTAAATGCAAAACATATACTGTTGTACTCAGGGTACAGTAAATGCAGAAAATCACTAAAAATTAAAATTCTGTTAAAATATTTACCTGTACAAACTTTAATCAAATCTACAATTTAAGGAGGCATGGTCATGTAAGTACCAACTGACACTGCAACAGCATGACCCTGGCTCGGGGTAAGAGCTTCCTTAAGAGTGAGGCAGAACTTGAGGGGGCACTCACTGTCAGAGTCAGCCTGATAGATGCCCAGGTGGAGAAGGGTCACTTCAGGTTGGCTGGGTGGGGTCTAGCCTGAAGCCCTGTGGTAGTTCTCCTCACAGCATGAGTGCAAAATTTGAGAAGGTACTTGCTCAGAGTCCTGCAAATGCAGGACTGGCACTTTGCCTCACCTCCGTCAATTTTGTGCCCATGGCACCTCACTTGCTTAAATCTAGTTCCGGCCCTGCTGTAAGGTTAACACCAACATAAATTACTTAGTGAATTAAGTCACTAGTCATAGGTGTCTCATACAGAATATTCTAGACATGAATATGATCTCAGAGAGCCATGTACAGTGAGGCACACCATCATAATTACATACCAATCTTGGTGACTGAAAGAGTCAAATTTATTTCTCGACAAATAAGACTTATGTAAATAACTAACTATGGTGAAGAAAGAAGAAAATCTCTTTGGGCCAGAAATAGCAAAGTTTGACTTGCCACATTTTTAAAAAGGAAATTAACATAAAATGCTTAACATGGGTATGTAAGAGCTGAGCATTAAAGTCATTCCCATTTCTGAATTCCACACTGAAATGTGCTGCTATTTAGACTATCACTATACAGAACAGATTACAGGCTATTTGCCTTATAAATAACATACTTACCACAGGCACTACTTATCTCTTTCAAATATATTTTAGTTTGTATTTAAGAAATACAAAAATGTTTCATTTCATCAGCAGAGTTTTTGTTCTAAAAGGCTCCTATTTCAAAATTCTGTATACTCTACATTTTCCCTCTTGTAGAGAACTCACCTGTGTGACTAGTGGCTGCAGCAGGGCTGCAGATCCTTTGCCTACACAGCGAACAGCAAAACGGAGGCACCTGCAACAACGTTCTACAATCCGATTATCAGCCCGGTGCTTATTTAGAGTCTCAGATAAAACTGGCCATATCTGAGTCAAAAGTGAAAAGAGCACAGAAAGAAAATGAACAACTAAGTGCTGAAAAAAATGCTCCCAAGTTGGTAACAACTTATTTGGCTTTTAAATAATTTGGAAAAATCTTTCTTTATAGAAACACACATGGCCTGATTCTGGTCAGTGGGTGTGTGTATATGTGCTGAGGTTCAATACACTACCCATCACTGAAACAACCACTTCTTAACGGAAGCACAATGACTCTTTACAACACAAGAGGAGCATGTCTAACTTTACGAAAAGACAAAGATACATATTTTCCTAAATTCTGGACTTCCTGATTTAGGATGGGAAGAAGCAGAATGAATTATAGAGGAAGAGATATTTAAAGACAGTTCCAAGAAGTTGGAAGACCTTGAACAAAAGGACTAGAGCTAAGGAAATGGCAAGATTTGATATCACTGAACACTTAAGGATATTTGGTGTTTCCCCCCTGAGGTCTGAAAAGCACTTCTCAAAACATGTCCTCTGATCCTCACATTACCCTCAGTTTTTAAAAAAAGTACAAAGGAAGTACCTTATCAAAGAGGAAACTAACTATGATGGCTAATTGGCTTTGTCAAAAACATTTTGCCGGTAATGATCACGCCTCCCAGCAACAATAAGATTCACACAGTTAATCTCTCCCTACTTTGGCCTTTCAGTGCATTTCCCCACAGCCTGTTTTCTTACCAAATCTAAAATCAAAAATATTTATCTGGATGGTTCTGTTCCTCTTTTCATTGATATTTAAAGCATATCAACAAATTGAATCTTCCTGTGAACCTAGAAGACAGTACCTTCTCACTTTAGTTACCCAGAGCCTTATAAGGAAAAAGGAAGCTCCACGGGCATACATTAGCACTTACTTCCTGTATGACTTTTTGGCACGGATGAGTCTGTCCATTTTCCACAATGGGATTGGTGTGCCTGGGGAAAGACAATGGCCCAAATTAGCGAAAGAAGAGCAATTTCATCAAGGACCCAGGGCCCTAATCCCTGTTAGTTTACTTAGTATCATTCTCACCAATTAAAGAAAACCAGAGTATTTTTAAGACTCAATACCTTTTTCTCCCACTCTGTTCAAACACAAGCACAGTTTTAATCATCCCATCAATTTTTTCTCACCTTTAAGCCTCTTCTACTGTAACATGTAAATTCAATCCAACTCTGGCTACGTGGCTGTGGGTGTGGGGCACTACAACTATCCTTTCCATCTTTTTTCCCTTAATAAACCTGAATATGTAGTTTCTTCCAAACTAATAAATATATTCAGATTGTCTGAATCCACTATGAGAAACCAAGTACTGCTTCATTCCCAGCATTAAAAGGCAAAAGCATTAGGAACCCTGGTCTACCAAAGATGTTTCTCATGGTTCTAGACTAAATCCAATGATACACAACATGGGCCCACCCACAGTATATCCAATCCAACTATTTGTCTAGTTCTAGAATCCACTAATTTGAAGGAAAGCAGGAAAAAAACAAAAAACAAAAAAACACTACGATTAGCTACCTACCTCTTCAAAGGAACAAAATTCTTTAATTTTAAAAAGCTCAATAGCAACTCAATAAAAATCTAATTTTTTAAAAATCAGGGCATGTCCACCTTTTGCAGATTTTCTTTCATTTATTGTGAAATAGGAGTTATTGTTAATAGGCTCTCAGAATGGTATGCAACAGGGCTCCCCTAATTATATAAGGAAAGCATTATACCAACTCAGAAAAAGATACTTGTAGACAAGAACTAACAAGCTAAAACAACAGCTCAGTTTTAATTTCTTCCACATAGGTTTTTATGCAACTATTAACTGATATTCCAGTTATACCTACAGGACTCGCAAATTATATTATGCAACTAAGAAAGGATCACTCTTTGAACACTGTCACTCTAATGCTGTTTTAATCATTACGCTCCTCTTGACTTCAAAGAAAGTTTAATTTCACCTGGTTACTGAAGAGGCTTCATTATTTTTTTGCACCCATACACTATATAGCAATGACTCTGAAAGTGTAGTCCTTGGAATAAAAAGCAACAACATCTGGGAACTGATTAGAAATGTAAATTCTTGGGTCCTATCCAAGATCCAATCCATCAGACACTCTGGGAATGCGACCCAGCAATCTGTTGCCTTGGTAATTTAAGTACTACAGGCAACTTTGATGCATGTTAAAGTTTGAGAATCACTGATCTAGAGACCTAGAGAATTAATTACATTTTAAAGGGTCTTTTGACAAAGGTCTACCAAAAATAAATTCTTAGAATTTGCCTTTGCAATTTTAATAGGACTAAATTAGTCTCCTGACAGAGGGAGTTTATAGGAGGTACTCGGAAGTTGGAGGAAAAAACACTTCCTTACTTCAATACATAATGGTCTCATTTGAGCTTTTAACCCAGGGCAGGAACCTGGCATCTCTCTTCTTACCTAAATATCACTGCAAGGCGATCTAAAAACACAGTGGGATCTGAGGATATGCCGTTGCTGGGCTCCTGAGACAACAGCTGAAGAGACAGATATTAACACCCAGTCATTACACATACAAACCTACAGCAAACACTGCAATATATATACCCTTGTACATCAACCTCTGTCTCAATCTCTGATTATTTCCTTATAACAGATTCCTAAAAGTTACTCAAAATGGTAAAAACTTTAAAATTCATATTAGCAAATTATTTTCCTCCATCTTACTGCATCCTGGCCAGGAATGCATATTAACTTTTACTATATGATCATTGTGGAGTGGAAAACAGTATCATTTAATTTTTTCCCATTTACTTTTACAATGATTAGGATATTGTAGACATTATACATTATAATATAGATTATATGTATTATACTATATAATATATATTTATATTATACTTTTATAATATAAAGCTTCAAAATCATTATAGCTTTATAATATATTTTAAGAGGTAAGGCAAGTTGCCACCTCTTACTCTTCTTTCCTAAAATTTCTTAGATACTTCTACCAGCATATTATTAGAGATAAACTTTAGAGTCACTTCGTCAAGTTCTCCTAAAAATCCCACTGGTATGTTCATTGCTATTGTACCATAAAAGTAATATGAGAAGAGCTGACATTTTTACAATACTCTTCAAGGAAACATGGTAGGTTATGGTTTTAGTTGTTAACTTGAATGGTGTTTTTCCCACTGTCATCTTGTAAATGGTATTTCTGATACAGTGAAAATCTACTGATTTTGGAATACTTATTTCATATATATAGCTACTTTGATAAACTTATTAATTTTAATAACTTCTCAGTTCATTCTCTTGGCTTTTCTGGTTAGATAAAAGATCACCTGCAAATAAAAAATTTTGTCTTTTCCTTTCTAACATGTAAACATATTATATTTGTTTCACCCCTTACTTAATTGGACTCACCTTTTTCAATGCCATAACCTGAACAGAACATAGTTCACTAAGACATTCAGTAATCTTATCCAAAGGTAATCTGGCTAGGACAAGTGCTGTCCCTGAAAGACAAAAGAAGATACAAATGAAGAAAATAAAAGCTGAACTGAGGTAATTCATTGGTCTACATCATATAGCTAACAGAAAAGGATGACTGGTTCCATTCTTTCAAAAAGATCAGCACTGTTTTTAAATTATAATAGTTTGTTATTTATGGTTGGGTTTTTCTTCATTTGGCTTAGAAGACCATACTGACTTTCACATTGACATTTACAACTGAAGTTAATATTAAACTATTTCTCCTCAGCAGCCATTGGTTTAAAGATGTTTAAATACATAGCCCCACTTCCAATTCTTCAAAGACTTAAATGAGTGCTTTGAACAGAAAAGTAATAGTTAAGTTTGTCTTTCTTTCATTTTTAAATAGTTGCAAAAATCTCCCCTCTCCTTTTTTCCCCCAAATAAACAGTAATAAATCCATAAACCTTCACATTTGAATAAAAAACTGAATGATTTTTCTTGACAGTCTATAAACCATGGACGAATTAGATTTTTTATTTAAAACTAGGGGGAAAAAATCTAACAAATACAATTTTCTCCTTTTAATTCATCTCTATAGAAAAGAATGTTACTAATAAGTTTCCTATATCTAGAAGATACCACTGATATAGCTGGGATGCCACATTCTATTATAAGTTAGACGTCACATTAGCATCAAGGTTAAATTTCACTAGAAAATGACAAGATGGCAGCGATACCCACTGGCAGTAGTTAAGAAAAATCTGACCTGATTTAATGCCAGAAAATGTGGCAAAAGAAGATTGAAAAGAAAAGAAAATCTGTCTTGAAAATGCATAGTTACATTCGCTGGTAGGGAACCTGACCGTAGAAGTGAGAAAGAACAGTTAGTTGACATTTAACAGTCATCTAATCTGGACAAGGCTGTCTGCCACTCACAGAGACTTAAAAGATGCTGCACAGGCCGTATTACCCAATCTTTTATTTGATATACCCCAATAAAAGATTGCTCAATCTTTTATTTGATATACTAGCTTTAAGGATTTCACTACCTCACAGGACACCCCAATTTGTTTTCAGAAAGTATGGTTACAAAGCATTTTCTTTCTAGGAGCCAGTAAACTGTCAACAATCAATTCCTCATAAAATAAATCTGTTCCCTCTTTTCTAAGATAATCTTTCAAATATTTAAAAATAGCCACTATGTTAAAGTCTCCTCTAAGTCTTTTCCCCTAGCATAATATCTCTAGTTCTTCCATTACTCTGAGTTTCACCACCACCCTGGCTGTTTGCCTCTTGATCAGTGTAAACTGATCAGTAATGGTTAAAGACCATTAAGCGACCAGAACCCTTGGCTTCTAGTTATAGGACTGAGCCAGGCACACTACCTTTAAATTTCCACTTACTTCTTTGGTATAGCAATGCTTATTTGGTCTCCATTTTTATTCTTTGCCCCAACTCAAAAAGGAACTATGTTTAGTTCCAATGTGTTGTCTCCACCCAAAATCTAGGTTCGTGCTATAAATACTGTAAGCACTTTGTATTAGTTACATAGCCTTAAAATATTCTAAGAATGCATGTACACATAATCAACACCCTCCCCTCTGAGTGACCTTCCCCATAACTGAGTAAACTGCACTGAAAAGTGGGATACAACTGATATAACCCCTAGAATTGGCTTAGAGACTGTTCCTTCTTAATATCTTAAGTAAATACCTTTTAGCAAGCCCACAGCAGCTTCTGGAGACAACATGAAGGAATCAAGGGAACGGGCAATCTCTAGGAGTCCATGAAAGTGCTGAGCCATGTGGTCTCGGCAGACAGAGCAAATGTTATGAATGGCTTTGGCTGCAGCAGAAGCCAGAGGTTTTTCACACAGTCCTTTCATCAAATAGCCCAACACAGGGTCTAAGGAGAAAATCCATACGTAAAGATTACATTATTTGAAACTCAAGAAAAATTTCTATTTGTTAGAACAAAGGTTTTACATTCACTTTTTAAGCAAAAGAACCATTTTTAAAAAATGAAATGTGTTTAAACTCCAATGTTTTTACATATAAAAATGGAGCTGATCTCACTGACAAGTGGTGTCAGAGAGAGTCCTATCTATTTATCTTCCATTTCTTTCCTTGTGGAACTCAACTGTTGCTTGTTGCTAGGGCTTCACAGAGCACGGTTTGAAAACCACTGATTCAGTCTGAAACCACTGGTGGATATAACCATCAAGTATTAATAGGGTAATGTAAGAAAGACGATAAAGCTCAGAGAGTACCATTATACTCAGAGATTAGTCACTTTGTTAAAAAAAAAAAAAAAAGCAGTCTACATTAATCAGGACAATGACAGTTATCTAAAGCTGACACTTTTATACTTGCTTCTTTATAATTATAAAAGGCCCCCAAACCACACAGATGGATCTTTACCACTTCTAAAAGAATTAATTCATTATGTTTTACTTTCTGCCAAATGTAAGTGTTCTAAGAAAAGTGATTACAATGGCGAATTCCTATAAAGCAAATCCTAGTTATCCTTTACCTTGCTTCATAAAAATCAGAATGTTTTTCTATGAAAAAACCCTAAGAAAAATCATACATGGTTAAAGAGCATTTTATGTGTACTACAGAGTAACCGCATACCAAACCTTATAAAAGAAGTAATCTCTGAAAGCCCATTTAAAAGTTATCTCCATTTCTAGTCTAATGACAAAAACAATGCACCAACCCAGCATGAACCTGCTCCCCTCCACAAAAAAAAAAAAAAAGGTCTGTTTAGCATGGGAATCAGAACTAGAATCTAAAACCTAGCCCACACAACTCTAATACTATAGGCTTCAATGATTCTCAAATTAAATATTTGTGTTTTTGACTATTCTAGAGTAAGTATGAACACTCAGCAATTTGTCTTCTAACTGAGGCACAAATTTGAATGAGATACTACAGGTGGTACTGAATGGTAAGTCTTAACAAACAGATAAACCCACTTAGTTTCTTTGTGGAAAAAGTGTTCAGAAAAGAAAGCCAAATTTTGAGACAGATAATGGAAGTGAAGAGATTTAAGAATTAGAAAATAGGTATTTTGAAAAAATTTTTAAATGGTATGTTGAACTTGAAAGTGGCTCAGCTATGATGTAATAAGCCTATCTATCTTATATGCTCTGTATACAGAAACAAGAAAATAGGAACACACACCTCTTTTTAAGTAAGAGTTTCAGTCAATAAAAAAAGATCATGTGTAAAATAAAATCAAGTCGAAAGGTGGCAATAAAGATTAGTACAGCACAAACTTAATGATATTCACGAATTTGAGAATTCTTAAAATTCTCAGAATATATCAGTCTTGAATATCAGGTGGACTTAATATATATTAACCTAGATAAATTATTTAGTCTCTCTGGATTTCAGTTTCCTCATCTGCAAAATGAGGGGATTAGAAGAAATTATTTCTAAACTTACTTTCAATTCTAAAGTTATTTTATATGATCTTTAGTTATTTTTTCAAGTCAGTAAAGGCAGCCAGAGGTTATATAACACAACATTCTTCATTCTAGTTTGTACTTATTTATTTTCAATAATAATTCTTGGGGCTTCCCTGGTGGCGCAGTGGTTGAGAATCTGCCTGCCAATGCAGGGGACAGGGGTTCGAGCCCTGGTCTGGGAAGATCCCACATGCCGCGGAGCAACTGGGCCCGTAACCGACAATTACTGAGCCTGTGCGTCTGGAGCCTGTGCTCCGCAACAAGAGAGGCCACGATAGTGAGAGGCCCGCGCACTGCGATGAAGAGTGGCCCCTGCTTGCCACAACCAGAGAAAGCCCTCGCACAGAAACGAAGACCTAACTCAGCCAAAAATAAAATAAATAAATAAATTAAAAAATAATAATAATAATATTTCTTAGTTTTTAAATGGAGCATGTATTTAACACTGAAATAACACCCCCCACCCCTTTGCTTTAGCCTATTAGCAGCTTCTAGTTTAGAACTACAGGACAGTCTGATTAGCTCAAGCCTATGCCAAAGCCTAACAAAGACAGAAATAGTTATGTTGAAGCAGAGTACTAGTAGCAAACTGTTTCCCTATCTAGAGATCTAATCTTTCAAAGGTCCTTTCTCCAAAGTCTGATCAGATTATAAAATGTTGTATCAACAAAGCAATAACTCATATATTTAGTCTCAGTGTCTAGAAACATTCTACCTATCAATAAAAGAGAAAGTAGGAAAACAAAAGCAAATGTAAGAGAGAGAAAGAAAGAAATCAGAAGCAGCAGCTGCAGAGGGGAGTGTTCACACATACCAAGGAACTGAGGATTTCGATCAACCACTTCGCTCATCTCTCCAACCAATTCAATGCTGGTGTATCGCACAGCTGTATGTACGGTCTCTGGGAGACGGACAACTCCTTCTAGGACCTCCACAAGTGTTGGATTGTTCTCCCTGAGTTTAGAAGGCAAGTACTCAGAGTTACCAATTTCAGAGGTTAGGTTCTGGCTAAAAAACAGGCTGCAATGACACAAATCATTGCTAAAGGGTTTCTTTCTAAATAAATAACCATTTGGATAAAAGTGCTTAACATCTGGTATGAAAGTTTTTTAACCCTCAAAAAGGGGGAAAAGACAGAAATGGAAGATATCATTGTTTCAGTTGAGAAGCATACTACTGCTCCTTAATCTTCTGAATGTCAGTGAAGTGTCTAAAGACACATCCTGCTATCAAATAAGGCTCTTCAAATTGGAGAGGCAGGCAGTTACTGTGGATCAATGTCTTCTTTTAATGAATCCATTTTATTTATTCCTATATCTGCAGCACCTAGAACAGTGCCTGGCACACAGTGGGCACTCAATAAATATTGCTGAATGGCTAAATGAATGAATAAATAATTCTAGACCACTTGCTATTAGTTGTTATTCTCCAAAAGATTTCTTATAGCTGGATAATGGATACTTTAAGAACAGGTAAGCATGGGTAGGCCAGCTCACTAATTTAAGAAACAAGAACACAAGCTGTAGGAATAAAGGTGCCCTGACTTAGAACATGAGGGAAAATTAAAGTTATCCAAATACTTTCCACAGCTCCATGAATTAACTTTTTCCCTTTCCTTCTCTTTTTTTCACTCCCCAAGAATACTGGCTGAAGTTCTTTAAGCAGAGTGGAGGATGCCCCCAAAGTGGTAGAACGTAATCCAGAAATGAAAGATGTTTAAAACGCAAATAAATCCTGGATTAGTGCAAGAGCACTCCTTGCTGATACACTAAGTCTATTAAGTCCTTCATACACTAAAAAAAATTGTAATCATGCAGTTGGCTTGAAATGTGGATAAACAAAAAACAAAATAAAATCTTCTCTCATTTATGCCTTATGCTTCCTATGGGCACTAAGCTAATTATTGAGACTCTCTTCCCATCCTTTCTCATACCAACACAAATCAGTTAGATTATTAGTGTAATAATCTTCAGACTGTTACTGAAGGTTCCAAAAGATACCAAATGGGTTTAAGAGCAAATAGTATGATATGTGATTCAGGACCAGAACTTCTTAATAGAGAAAAACAAACCTACTCTATCTCCTTAAATATTTACTGGATTAGAAACAACATAAGATTTCATTGACTAGACCCTGTAAGACAGCTAAGAAAGAAGCACGGTACATTTTATGAATACATGCCTTAACCATCTCTCCAACCAAGGCATGGACAGAGAGCTCAACTGCAGACATCTGATTACAATACAGGAAAACTTGACAGATACTAGCATCGATTTATAAACTCACAGAACAAAGTAAATTGTTTTTAAGGATTCATGTTGAAATAATAAATAGAATTTCTATGCTAAGCAATTAGAAATCAAACTCTAATAATTTAAAATTTTCCAATGACAATAATAAAAATAATAATTGCCCTTTAGAGTTTGCTATTCTTTTAGGTGAAATGGTACCTATGCCTTGCCTCTCTGAAACTTACAAATGACTCTCCAAGACAGGAAAAAAGGAGAACAATATAATTAAATATTTGTAAGGATAACTCACCCAAGGTCACAAAAGCAGGTGAGAGCCAAATTAATGCCTATTCAAATGCTTTTAAGCAAGTGCCAACAATTTAACAGTCTAACAAATTTTTGATTATACCAACTTGCACAAGGGAGCCTAGGTTGGGAAGATAAATCAGCATTCTTTTCCTAGCATCAAGAACAAAATAATTTTAACTCTAGGAAATGTGGTTAAAACATGGATATCAGCAATGCATGCTACTCTGGACTAGACTCTAGAAGTCAGAAGACTAGACAGCATTATAGAAGTAAGAAGTTCTAAGAGTTTCCAAACATATCCCATACGAGAAAAATGTTGTAATTTTCCTTCCTCTGATATTAAGAGTTCCCAGCAAAAGACTTATTAGACACTCACGGATCAACACTCTTTGCTATAGCAGCCATGATAAAGAGAACCGCTTCTGTCACCTCCCAGGGTGGGTTGCCTTCTTTCAGAGTAGAATATAACTAGAGAAGAAGAGGTGGATTATGGATCCATTAAAAGGAAAACAGAATAGAATTCCAAAACAAACAAAACAAAAAACTCTGTTAGTTAAAATAAATCTAGCCCCTTGTTTCTGAATTTATCTCTCAGAGCCAGGGAAAAATAGTATCTTCATTTCTCAAATCTTCACTAACTCTAAGTAATACTATTTTAATATTTGAAACAAACTCATTTAGGTCCCCAAGAGTATATCAAGATTATCGTCTACCCCCACAAAATGCGTATTATGGAGAAAACAAAACATATTACACGAGTGTCTTTTCCTGGTCCTGATAATAACTCATAAATACATAAACACACTTAAAAATGAGATATAATGTAAAACCTTGGCATATGCATTGGCTTTACATTTCTATTATTTTAACTACTTGTCTGCATCAACGCTAGTAGCATAGATTAAATTCCTAAAAAGTAGCTGTTCTGAAGCACCCATCACAATACCATGTCCAAGCAAAGGGAGATGGGGAGAGACCAAGCAGAATACTCAGAGATGTCCAGAAACTTCCCAGGGTATATCCATCAGTGGAATGTGACTGGGTGTTAGTCTAAATAAGATTTCTGTAGTCAAATAACACACTGCTAGTTAAGATAAAATTAAACAATTCTCTTGTACGACTTCACAGAGCCTTTAAATATACTATTTAAGTCATTTTCCAGTTTTAATTGACAGAACTGTTTTTTCTGGCAAAGAACATCTCATGAGACTGGTGTCCCACAGTTCACATCTTGGACAAGACTAATAATTTATGTAAATTTGTAAATTGAGGTCTGGAGAAGAACAAGTAACTTGTTCAAAGCCGCAGAGCCAGGGAGAGAAGAGTTGAAATCTGAGCACAGGTCATCTGCCTGTGATCTGGGGATCTCACTAAATCTGCTTTCTAAGAATCCCCAACCCTTTCTAGTTAGGTCAAGAAACATACTTTGTTTAATATAAAGAAATATAGTTATAATTTTATTAACACTTTCTAGATCAGATGATGCCCCAAAATACACAAAATGCCTGGATTACCCATCCCCCCAAATTAGGTTAGTTCAGTATTGCTGACAAAGCATTAAAACTAGTATTTCAGGATTCAGAGCATGATCCAGCAATATGAAAACCACCTGACATTATGCTAATGTTAAGTGATGTGGAATGGTGATCACTGCAACCTTATGATGTAAAATGTTACTCACTGATTGTCAGGAAAACCACAGGACTATGATTCTTCTACTCTAGTATAGTCACCTCTGGGATGAAACTGCAAAGGAATCTAACCATAAATGTGAATAAAGGAAATGCCAAATAACTAAGAGTTGCCAGGAGTTGATACATAATTATTAAAGCAGAAAAACTTGTCTATTTTCCTGGCTAGGTCCAAATTCTCTGTAAGTATCTTGGGGGCTTTAAGGCTTATCCATGATCTTCCATTTCAACTGAACAAGTGGAACAACTCTCACTAGCAAGATTATAGTGTAAACCATAACTGAACTGTTCACTGCAATTGGCTTGTAAGATACTAAACAAACATAGCTACTATATGCCAGGCAGTGTGCTAGGCACCTGCATATCTACTGTCCCATTTAGCCATCAAGATTGAAGAAAAAGATGGAACACTTAGAGAAGACATAGAAGTTAACACAATTAAAGTGATTGGTCAAACTGCTAAGAATCTCCAAACAGGCTTACCTGAGCAAAACACTCCATAGACCCAATCAAGAAAATCAAGTCCTTCACCAGGTCTGACACCCTCATCCGAAACTCCCCAAAGTCATCAGTCTCCTCAGGAACCCCCTCCTGAAATTTCAAATCAGATAACATTTGTTTTAAACCAAGGCTTTCATTTACTTTATAAAATCAAGAATAAAAAAGCCATTAAGCAGTCCAGTCCCAATGAATAAAAAGATGAATCGCCTAAATCACAAAGACATTTTACTATAGAGGGTATCCCAAACTTTTAGGTGTGTCAAGTCAATACAACCTATCCTCTGCCTTGACTATTAGAAACGCTTCTCTTTTTTTGCATGTCCCAGCTACATCTTGCCTGCTGTTGGAAAAATCTGGAGTGATGGGGGTGGGAAGTGACCTAGAAGATGTGGTAACTTAAGAGTTTATTAGGGCTTCCCTGGTGGCGCAGTGGTTGAGAGTCTGCCTGCCAATGCAGGGGACACGGGTTCGAGCCCTGGTCTGGGAGGATCCCACATGCCGCGGAGCAACTAGGCCCGTGAGCCACAACTACTGAGCCTGTGCGTCTGGAGCCTGTGCTCCGCAACAAGAGAGGCCACGATAGTGAGAGGCCCGCGCACCGCGATGAAGAGTGGTCCCCGCTTGCCGCAACTAGAGAAAGCCCTCACAGAAACGAAGACCCAACACAGCCAAAAATAAAATAAATAAATAAATTAATTAATTAAATAAAAAACTGATTAAAAAAAAAAAAGAGTTTATTAGCGTATCTAGATAAGGTCTAGCTTTTTATTACTGAATAAGCCTCTGAAGCTTTATGGTTCAAGATCTACCAGAATCAACCATTATCACAAGAACTAGACACAGAATAGAATATTAGACTTTAAAAAGAATTTTATATAGGTGGACAGATACATAATAAGACAGGTACAATAAAATATTAATGGTAGAATTTAGGTAGTAGGTATACAGATATTCACTATAAAATCATTTTCCCTTTGCTGTATATTTGAAATTTTTCATTAAAAAATACAGAGATCATTTACATTTCATGCTTAAGTTTTTCTTATTCCAACACCCTCCTGTGAGTAAACTAAGGCTTACCAATTGTGAGATGGTTATGGGCATGTATAAGAATCTTGGACCATGGGTATCTGGGAAAAGCCCTTAGTATTATTGCCAATTGCTGATCTAGTTCAACCTCCTTGCTTTAAGATGAAAAAATTAAAGTCAAGGAATGAGGAGGAAACAATGGCTGTCTCAGATGAGATAATGAATTATAAAGCACTATACACCTACAAGTGTAAGGAATTACCTGCCAGGGAAATGGTGTCACAGAACTAGCAAAGGGAAGAAACAGATCAAGCAAGCAGAGCCATTTAAACCAGAGTAGCCCGGCTTTTATTTACTTATCAGGCTTCCAAGCAATATGTAGTTGAAGATAAGATTCCTCAGTTTAAAAAAAAGTAGTGAAAACCACTAAACTAAATCATCACTAAGGTTCTGTGGAAATACAAAATACCATAACTCAAATAACAACATTAACATTAAAATGAATAGACAGTTTTCATGTCAGATTTAATAGTAAGCAATAGGGAAAAAAACCCACTCCAAGTTATAGGTTGAAGGACAGGGGTATTAAACCAACCAACCAAAAGAATGAAATAAATGCTACAAAATTTGAAGTGACTAAGCAAAGAATGAGATTGAAGAGTTTTCCAATGGACTGTTTTATAATATTTCTAGTATATTTTCTTCTAAGCAAATGGATTATATTTTATTTTAACTTATAAAATTAGTATAAGTAATATAAAGAAAAATGTGCACATATGTGTCAGGGGGGAGTCATAAGTTATTTTCCACATCCTCACACAAATATTTCACCTTTGTGTTAGTTTTAATCCAACCACATATTTTATGCTATTATAAATACATATTATAAAATCTGACATTATTTTTTCATTTAGCATACCAACTATTGCTACCTCAAGTTATTATTTTTAACTGCTGCATTATGATCCATCAGAATGCTACATAATAATATATGTAACTCTTTTTCTTTTTTTGTGTGTGTGGGGGGGGCCCATGCCACACAGCTTGCGGGATCTTAGTTTCCCGATCAGGGACTGAACCTGGGCCGCCAGCAGTGAAAACACCAAGTCCTAACCACTGCACCACCAGGGAATTTCCTCTTCTAATACTCTTGTACGTGGGTTTACCATTTTTTACTTTTATAGATAATGCTTTGTACATAAAATAGCAATTTTTTTCTTCTGCAGAATTATTTAAGGTGAATTCCCAGAAGAATTACTGGCTCAGCAGGATTGAGTTCTTTTTACATAGACCTAGCACTCTTCATTATACTGGTACTGACTTCTTCAGTGTAAGCTAGAGTGACAGAAAACCTGCAGATTCCATTAGCTTTATTCTCTATCTTTTCAGTTCCTTTTCAAGTTAGCATTGAAAAGAAGAGGAAATCAAGACTTGATTAAGTAGAGAAGAAAACTTACATGGTCTGGTTCCAGCTGGCAGTGGCGAGCCAAGGCATGAAGCAGCCTTTGAATGTAAGCTTTGAAGATGCCATGAATAACTTCATCATTAGTTTTGTATAAATGCTCCCCTAGTCGGTACCAAAAGTTAAAGGAAATTTCTACTACCTATCAAATTAAAAGAAAGAGAAAAGATGGTTTATTTGAACAAGAAAAGAAGGCAATTTTATTATTACTAGGGCCAATAGGAAAGAAACACTTTAAAACAATATGAGTGAAACCAGTTAAGAAGCCACCTTTTTTCTAGCAGATTTATTATTATCCTCCCAAATTATCTTTCCATGTTAGGCCCAAAACTCCATTTAGGATGACTGGCTTTACATTCTCTGTCTAGCCCTGGGATAACTTCTCCAACAGTATATTGGATTCTGAATTTAGAGAAACAGATACAGAAATGGAAGTCTCTTTAAAAGTATTTTTTCCTAAATTCTGAAATTATTCCATTTTATTTTTGAGATTAAAACACTTCTCACCAGATAAACCATCTACAAATACCTGTACAAACCACAGCTCATCTTACATATGGCACTGTTCAGAGGAATGATAATTATTAGGTAGTACAATATTTCTGCCCAAAAATGTTTTAAGTTTCAACAAAATCTAGATATCCTCATGAGATTACGTCAAACAAATACGCATTATCTTTTATATGATCAAAGAAAAAGGATTGAGACTCACAGGACTACTGAGCCCCTCCCTAAGAGGGGCCCTACCATCCTTTCCCATCAATAATCTAAAATGGAGCAATTTAAATAGAGCTAACCCAGCTTGGGAGTTCTTTCTCACTTCTTATACTATTAAGAGGAGATAAAGCTTCTTGAATAAGAGGAGGGTTTTTTTCTTTTAATCTAGCAAACTTAAAAGAGGCAGCATGTCTTAGAAATTTTGGGATGAAGAAGATTCTTTAAGTCCTTTCAATGCCATTCTCATTTTCATCCATAATTTGGAGAAAACTTTTTTATGTTAAAACTTGTGGAGGTACAGTTAAGATTTGGTATGCTTTCTTTAGCTGTAAAGCTCTAAAGAATAACTGATGCTAGAGAGGGGGCCTCAGTGGAAAAGTAATAGGCTTTTTTTCTAACAGGTTCCTATACCAGTCAGCCCAGCTAACCAAGTAGGAAAATAGAAAAGAATCAAAGCCGAAGCCCAAATATATATTTAAAAAAAAATTCAAAACAGAGGAAACTCCCCATCACATTAATTAAAAATAAAACTATAATTTCCCACAAATAAAAAGCTGGACAGGAGAAAATGGAATGCAGATAATATGTGACAAACAACTTGGAAAATAATGGCATTAGCATAGAATAAACACTACCTCATATTGAGGGTGTCCTGCACAGATAAGAAGCAGTTCTAGAGTTCGTAGGTCCCCAAGGCCTTGGCCTGGAGTACAAACAATTTTTTCAAGAAAAGTTTCACACAGTTCAGTGAAAATACGGCAGTAATTCAGAACTCTGTAAATGAAAGAGGAATGAGAACATCAAGTCAGAAATCTGGATATTATGTGTACATACTCACAGACACAGTTAATCAAATAAATAAAAGCAATCCTCAGCCTAAGGGACATGTAGTGATTATTTGCCATGTTGTATCACAATTTCCATAACAAACATCTTTCCTTAAATCACATACTTTTATACATATAAGCAAATGACTCATAAGTCAGTTAAAATTCTCAATTATTAAAACATCTGAATAAAATTCCCATCAAATCAAACTTGATACTTCAAAGGTCATCCCTAATTCTTAGAGCCTTACCCTTTTAAGTGCAAAAACTTACTACTACCCATGATCACAACCTCTCCCTCTGCATTTGATTTGCCACTCTTGGTTCAGATGAGAATAGCAGAGCATCTTGAGGATGCAATGTATATATTTACACAGAGTCACGAAGAATCACAAAGGATAGATAAATAATAAAAGGTGACTTAAAAGAACACCAGACTGTATATGAATCCAGGTCTACTGCCTTTAATAATTACTCACTTGTCTAAATCTTCACGTGCCACAGCCATATGATAGGCAGTCTCCAATGTCAGGACTCCTTGAAAAAGTTGCATGGCTAATGGCAAGTTGGTTTCCACATTCTCAATGGCGTACAGAGCTGAGCATACGCAGTCTGAAGCAGCTTCATGTAGGTTGGATGAGGTCTTATCCTGTTGCTGGGAGGTAGCAGGAGTAGGGAAGTAAGAAGTTTGATCATTAAGCTGTAATCCAAGTAACAGGAAAGCAATTATAGCCTGTTTCTGAACATGTACTTTAAATACGTAACAGCCTAATAGTCATGGCCTTCAACGAGACAACATCCATCAATCTTCCTATTTCTGACTATTATTTCCTTATATGCCAAGCAAATCAGCCTTTTTGTACCTCAATCATGGTCATATGACTTCTAAAATTCATATTTTCTTCCATACCAGTTCCTCCAAATGGAATTCCATGTGTTCCCTGCCCTATTTTAGTCTATGGAAATTTTCTCCATCTTTTTTCTGATATTCAAGTACTATCTAAAATGAAAGGGCCCAACAAGTATCAACACATCATTGTGCTATTTCAGAATACTAAGGTTAAACAGAGATTCTTAAAGCTTCGGGGGAGGAGAGGAGAAGGTAACTTAGAAAGGAGCAAAAATCAGTTTATCCACCTTCTTATTAGCAATGATGCCTGCCAGTACCATAAGAAAGCAAGGTCTTAGAAATTTTGAAGAAAAAAGAATAGTGAACCTAGAACTCTATACCTGGCTAAATCATTGTTTAAGAATGAAATAAAAACATTTCTCAGGAATGCATGCAAAAACTCAATATTTATTTCCCACATATCCTTCTGAGGAAGGTATTTGAGGTAGGTCAAAAAAAATGGTTAAACCAATCCAGAGGCAGAGTAAAGAGAAGTCCCAGGGTGACAGCTGGGGAGCAGATCAAAAGAGCAACTGATACAAATTAGAGAATATTAGAAGGTTCAAGGAGGGAGGCCTCCAGGGTTTCTATTAAGGACAGTACAGTTGAGAGGTTGGATAAATTTAGTGAAGGCATATTGGTCTTCTGTGAATAATAAAAAAAACAAGGACATTTAGAATCTCTGCGGGGGGGAGCGGGGGGGCGGGGGGAGCTATAAAAGCAGGGTTGGGAAAGCACAAAGACACAACTTATTCATTAGGTTATTCTTAGATTGAGTGACAGTGAATTCAAAAATATTCACTGTATTAACTATGTTTCAAAAGTTAAATGTTCAAATTTATTCTTTTGTATATATCAAGTATTATTTTAAAAATATTTTTTAAAAAAGAACTATAGGGGAAAAGTTATATAATAAGGTCGTGGTCCAAGCATAAAGCAAACTAAAATATTTAGTTTTATGTGGCATGATTTCGAACCACTGAAAAAAATGTAAGAACGAGAATACATTTGACCCTGACTCTAGAAACACTCTTAAGTAACAGAGGACCTAACACTGGATCAGTAGAGAAGACAATATAACCCTAGCACACTCCTTAGCTTGTTCCTTACCCCGATCTCAGTTCCCAAGAGTCACCACTGTTTTAAGTTTGAAGTGTATTCTACACTGTCCTCCATTCATATGTAAACTTATTTACACACTTTTTAAACAAAAGTGGGACCTGAATTTTTTAATACTGACTACTCTTCACACAACTTGGTGAGATGAGAATCAAAATTACCATTATTGAGGTATGGCATCAATAGACATGGAGACAAAGACAATGATTAGCAAAACAATTATTAGCATCCTAAGTTTCCTGAATTTTAGCTTCTGATCCAAGAATGACAGCAGAAATACATGAACAACAGTACAATACCAAAAATGTCTCCTTGAACAATGTGTTTTCCTTTTCTTTCTTTAATTCACAGTGATATCAATCTAGTATCATGCTAAATCTTCTAAATTATAGTGCACCAGCACACAACCAGTATGGAAACACAGAGTTTCCATACTAATATGTGTTCATGGAAGGAAAACCATCAGGGAGAAAAAGACAAAGTCACACCCACCTCCAAAGACCTGTTTAACATTTGTGCTTGAGGTATTGCTGTTTCTTGTTCTAAAAACTAGTCTTATTCTAAGCACTCACTTACTCTTTGTCTACCAAGACAGAGGAATTTATTACTAGGCAATGTTACTTTTAAAGTTTAAGGAACAAATGCACAAGTATATAGAAATACATTACTTCTGATCTCAAAAACACAAAATTCATCCTATACATACCCTGATGTTTAAGTAAACTACCTCAATTACAAAGATAATATTCTGATTTGTAATTGTCTCAAACATCCAATGGCCATTATTAGAAACACACAACTTAACACTTTTAAAATAAGAAAAAGAGACCTATGGTTTTTTTGTTACTTGAATTTTAATATGTAAATCATTGATCTATACATATCTACATATAAGACTGCTTTCCTCTTAAACCTAACTACATTTTATTCTGAGCACTAAAACTAATATCTTAATTTGGTACTTAGCAACAAGGAAGTGACAGTGTTGCTTTCTTACCATACACTTTCCACTCTCTGCAAAACTCTGAAAACACTCTTATATCCCAGAAGGGCAGTTACACTAAGTGACTATGTGCCAGAAACAAACAAAAACCATTTCATAAACAAAGCCATTACTTACCAAAACCTCAAAAAGGAGTGCTAGTAACTTATTGTTAGCCATGAAGTTACTGTCCAAAACTCCTAAGTTAAACCAGCTTCCCAAACAGCGAAAGACCTTCATAAGCATTTTCTCTTCTGTTCCTGCTTTTTCTACACAAGTCATCTGAAAAGAAGGAAAAAAAAAGTTACAACAAATAATGTCAATCTTTATATTTAAAATATTATTACAATCACCTTACAGGTGTAATGATGAGAAGGATAACAATAACAGCTAACAGTTAAAAGTGCTTTTTAATTGCCAGACACTGTCTCATCACTTTTTTTTTTTAATTAATTAATTTTATTTATTTATTTTTGGCTGCGTTGGGTCTTCGTTGCTGTGCACAGGCTTTCTCTAGTTGCGGCGAGCGGGATCTGCTCTTCGTTGCGGTGCACAGGCTTCTCATTGCGGTGGCTTCTCTTGTTGCGGAGCACAGGCTCTAGGCGCGCAGGCTTCACTAGTTGTGGCACGCGGGCTCAGCAGTTGTGGCTCGCGGCTCTAGAGTGCAGGCTCAGCAGTTGTGGCACACGGGCTTAGTTGCTCCGTGGCATATGGGATCTTCCCAGACCAGGGCTCGAACCCATGTCCCCTGCACTGGCAGGCGGATTCTTAACCACTGCACCACCAGGGAAGCCCTGTCTCATCACTCTTAATTCACTTAATCCCCACTAAAACTGTATAGGTATGTACTATTATTATCTCCACTTTCTCAACTGGGAAGCTGAGGTACAGAGAGGTTATAGACTGGTTCAAAGATAGATATGTTTCAGAAACAATTATCAGTATATTTCTTAGATCCAACTTTTGCATTAATGTAATCTTATCAATAGAATTGTCTTTAAAGTAATACTCATCATCTCAGCCATGAAAAAGAATGAAATTTGTCATGTGAAACAACCATGGATGGACCTGGAGAGGGTATTATGCTTAGTGAAATAGGAAAGAAAAATACTGTATGTTATCACTTATATGTGGAATCTAAAAAATGAAACAAACAAATGAATGTAACAAAACAAACAGACTCATAGATACAGAACAAAGTAGTGGTTACCAGTGGGGAGAGGGGAAAAGGAGAGGGGGGAAGATAGGGGTAGGGGATTAAGAGGTACAAACTACTATGTATAAAATAAATAAGCAATAAGCATATATCGTACAGCATAGGGAATATAGCCAATATTTTACAACAACTTTAAATGGAGTATAATCTATAAAAATTCTGAATCACTACGTTGTACACTTGAAACTAATATTGTAAATCAATTATATCTCAATAAAAATTATTAAAATAAATAACACATCTATACACTCAATTTTATAGAGTAGAAATAAGCTGGTTGTACTATTGTATATTGCTTCATGAAAAGCTGGTATTTCAGCTTCAGCACTGGAATACTCTAGCAAATATACCATCCACAGAAAGTGATATTACTATAAATATGATAGTTTATAAAAGATAAAATGAAAAGTCAGACTAAAACTCACCATTGTTTCTCTTTGTAAACTGCTTTTGTGATGTATACTTTTTCCAAAGTAAGGTGTAATGCAACTTTTTCTGGATAAAGAATGTTTAAAAATAGGGACTTCCCTGGTGGCGCAGTGGTTGAGAACCCTCCTGCCAATGCAGGGGACACGGGTTTGATCCCTGGTCCGGGAAGATCCCACGTGCTGCGGAGCAACTAAGCCCGTGCGCCACAACTACTGAGCCCGTGCGCCACAACTACTGAGCCCGTGCGCCTAGAGCCTGTGCTCTGCAACAAGAGGAGCCACTGCAATGAGAAACCCACACACCACAACGAAGAGTAGCCCCCGCTCACTGCAACTAGAGAAAGCCTGTGCGCAGCAACGAAGACCCAACACAGCCAAAAATAAATAAATAAATTAAAAAAAAAAAAGAATGTTTAAAAATAACTTTTGCAGGCAATGGATTAGAAATATCATAACTGCCATGGCATTTAGAATGCATGGGGGTGGGTGGTAGTGGTATGTAATCCCATAATGATCTAAATGCTGACAATTATACTTCCAAGTAGCCATGTTCCCCCTATGTTTGCAGTATCAGGCAATAATAATTACATACGTATTAATTAGTTTGAATTACACTGAACTGAACTGAAATGAATGAAGAAAAAAGAAAAGATTCAAGTAAGTGCATGGCAACCACACACCCACATCCACACCAACACACACACACACCTAAATCTTTGAAGCTCTTGCTATAAACTCATGACACAATTGCTTGGCCTTTATGCTTCCTGAATGACATTTCAATTTTAGTAAGGCGTGATGTTTACAAATGGAAGGACTTGATTATACATTCTAACTACTGACTCAAACTTAAGACAGAATTTTGGAAAAACCCTACATCTAAAACTAGCTGCTCTGAAGAGAAGAAATTCTATTAATTAAATCAAACACTCACCACAAAGCTTCAGAACTAAGAGATGCCTTCAGTTTCTCTTTGAGAACTGTATTATTAAAGACTCTTATCTCTTACTAAAGTTAAGACCTCAAAAGCTAAAAGATAAATACCAGAAGAGCTCACCAGTAAAAATATAGCAGAGGTAAATAATAATAGATCTTGAATTAATGAAATGGAGAATAAATGGAGAAAAATATTAGAGGCCAGGCTCAGTTTAAGAGCAAGAAGAAGAATATTTTTAAAAATTATAGAGTTCAATACAATGTTTAGGAATAAGTCCATTCGAATAGACCACAAAAGTATAATACTGACAAGAAAATAAGATAGAATAAAACCATTAAAGAGAACGTGGGGGAACTGAATGAAAAGGTTCTAAGAAGCCTTTGGTATCTATTACAGCGAAATACCTATTTTTCTTGGTAACTGTGGACTAATTTCATGCTCTAGGTTCTATAACATGACAAGCTTCACGGCAAAATTATAGACCTTATTAAGCACCACAAGGATATATTTTTCAGATTTCATGATGATAAATCAATCTTAACACCTGTTGCCAATTGTGATAAAGTGCTAAGTCAAGTCCAAGTGGCTAATTGCACTTGCCCATCGTGGCAGTAATGATGACTGTAAGGACTACAGTGGCCACTGAACTTTTTTTAGTTCATTTGAGTGCTTACAAAAAATGACAAGCTCGGGTCGGTTAACCCAACTCAAGTCACAGTCTGAGAACTAGACAGCTTCCACAGCAGCTCCAAATAAAGCTCTTATTTTTTGTAGCTGCAGGGCTAATACTGCTGGAACTCATATACAAAATTTAATTGTGTGGCTTGCTGAATTACAAACAACAGTTGAATTTATAAGTCTCACCAAGTTTCTCATGTGAAAGTTCTGAAACTGGTAAAGAATGGACTTCTGGGGGCTTCCCTGGTGGCACAGTGGTTGAGAATCTGCCTGCCAATGCAGGGGACACGGGTTCGAGCCCTGGTCTGGGAAGATCCCACGTGCCGCGGAGCAACTGGGCCCGTGAGCCACTATTACTGAGCCTGTGAGCCACTATTACTGAGCCTGCGCGTCTGGAGCCTGTGCTCCGCAACAAGAGAGGCCGCGATAGTGAGAGGCCCGCGCACCGCGATGAAGAGTGGCCCCGCTTGCCACAACTAGAGAAAGCCCTCGCACAGAAACGAAGACCCGGGCTTCCCTGGTGGCGCAGTGGTTGAGAATCTGCCTGCCAATGCAGGGGACACGGGTTCAAGTCCTGGTCTGGGAAGATCCCACATGCCGCAGAGCAACTGGGCCCGTGAGCCACAATTACTGAGCCTGTGCGTCTGGAGCCTGTGCTCCGCAACAAGAGAGGCCGCGATAGTGAGAGGCCTGCGCACCGTGATTAAGAGTGGCCCCCGCTTGCCACAACTAGAGAAAGCCCTCGCACAAGAAACGAAGACCCAACACAGCCATAAATAAATAAATAAATATTTAAAAAAAAAAACAACAACAAGAATGGACTTCTGATGCATGGAATGGAGACATCTGGTTGGACCCTAATGAAACTGATAATCCTGAAACCCCAAGTCACTCTGAGTCTACCTTACCAATAAAAGTGGCCTGCCTTCCAGTGTCTGAGACTAGCCTTCCTCAGCTTGAAAGCCCTGTAATAACCCCATCTGAGACAGATGCCTTGAAAGAGGATGCCCAATCTCTTCAATACCTACCACAACCATCCCCTGTACCACTCATAACTAGGATCAAATCTCAGAAGGTTCTAGGGGAACAGGTACATGCAGGAGGAAATAACTTATACACCAAGAGAACTGTAAAACTTTGCTTATATGTGTCTGAAGAAAGCTGGGATACATGCAGGAGTGTATTCTAAAGGCGTTAGACCAAGGAAGGCTGGAATATAACACTAGATTGAGCCAAACTCATTGATACGAGTGTACTTCCTTGAGATTCTGGATTTAATGAGTATATGGAGTCTCTGGGAAGTACCAATAGGAATGTTGTAGTGCAAATATCTAGGATTTTGGAACAAATCTATGCTCTCTTCTGCAGGTAACTATTTTCCTTTTGAGAAGCAGCTTCTGGTTTGCTACTGGGCCTTGGTAGGCCTATCCATAGGACACCAATCTCATCAACACCTGAGATTCCCATCATGAACTAAGTATCATCTGAACTACCTAGCCATAAGGTTGGGCATGCATAGCAGCAATCTGTCATCAAATGGAAATGATATGAGACTGAGTGCGGGAAGGTTTGGAAGCTACAAAAACACTGCATGAGTAGGTGGCTCAGATTCCTTTGACACCCTCTTCTTGCACTGATTCATCCCCTTCAATCCATGCCTGTGGCCTCCTGGGGTGTTCCTTACAAACCAGATAAGTGAAGAAGAAAAAATTCAAGCCTGGATTACAGATGGCTCTGCATAATATGCTGGTACCACCTGAAGGTAGACAGCTGCAGCATTACAGGCCCACTCAGGGGCTTTAGTGAAGGCCAGTGCTGAAGGAAAACCCTCCTAGTAAGCATATCTTCAAGCAATACGCATGGCTGTCCACCATGTCTGGAGTGAGAGATGACCAGAAATATGGATCTCCACTTACTCATGGACATTTGTCAATCATTCGGATGGATGATCAGGGATTTGGTAGAAACAGGATTGGAAGATTGGTGACAAGGAAGTCTGAAGAAGACGTATATGAATGATATATTTTTTGAATTTTTGAATTTATTTTTTTATACAGCAGGTTCTTATTAGTTATCCATTTTATACATATCAATCCCAATCTCCCAATTCATCCCACCACCAACACCCCCACCCGCCACTTTCCCCCCTTGGTGTCCATATGTTTGTTCTCTACATCTGTGGCTCTATTTCTGCCTTGCAAACCGGTTCATCTGTACCATTCTTCTAGGTTCCACATACATGCGTTATGAATGATATTTAAATGGGCACAGTCTGTGACGATATATCTGTCCTATGTGAATACCCACCAAAGGGCATCCACTATAAAGGAATCTCCCAATGACAGATGGACAAAATGACAAACTCTATGATGTCAGCCTCCTTCCCTAGCCACCCAGTGCTTGCTCGATGGGCTCATAAACAAAGGAGCCATAGTAGCAGGGATAGAGGCTAAACATGGAGTTAACATGGATTTCCACCTACCAAGGCTTAACTGGTAAACACTACTGATGAGTGTCAAACCCATCAACAGCAGAGACCAACACTGAGTCCCCAGTGGCACCATTCCCCATGGGGACCACGTTCGTTGATTATACTGGACTTCCAACATGGAGGAAGCAGAGATTTGTCCAGAGGATTAGACCCATATTCTGGATGTAGAGTTGTCTTATCTGCTTGTAATGTTTCTGTCAGCACTATCATTCATGGACTCACAGAATACCACATGCAACCATCATGGTATCATAGCTAATCAAGAAACTCGTATCAGAGTAAGGGAAGTACAGCAACTTTGAGCTCTACTGGTTTGGAGATCTTGGTCCCAAAGAAGGAATACTTCTAACAAGAAACACAAAAATAATTCCAGTAAATTGGAACATAAGATGGCCACCTGGACAATTTGGGCTTCTTATGCCACTGAACCAACAGGAACTTTACAGGCTGGAGTGAAAGATCCCAATTACCAAGGAAAAACTGTGTTGCTTCTATATAATCAAAGCAAGGAGCTCTAGGTCTGTAACCCAGAGGATTTTCTAGGGAGCCTCTTCGTACTTCCATGCCCAAAAAGTTAATGGAAAACTACAGAAGCAACAATCCACAAAGGCAGGATGATTGAGGGCTCAGACTCTTGGGGAATGAAGGCTTGGGTCACTTCACAGAGTAAAGAACCCCAAGCAGCTGAGCTTCTGGCTAGGGCAGGTGTCTTAGTCCATTCAGGCTGCTATTAACAGAATAACACAGAATAGGTGGCCTATAAACAACAGAAATCTTTCTCATAGTTCTGGAGACTGGAAGACCAAGATCAAGGTACCAGTATCTGGTGAGGACCTGCTTCTTGGTTCACAAACAACTATCTTTCTACTGTGTCTTCACATGGCATAAAGGAGAAGGGAGTTCTCTGGGGCCTCTTTTATATGGGCACTAATCCCATTCATGAGAGCTCCACTGTCATGACCTAATCACCTCCCAAAGGCCACATCTCCAATACCATCACCTTGGGGATTTGTTTTCAACATATGAATTTCCTGGGGCAGTGGGGTGGGGGGTTTGGACACACAAATGTTCAGCCTATAGCAGCAGAGAAAAGATGAAATGAGTTGTGGAAGAAGAAAGCTGTCGATACCAATTATAGCCTTTGTTAATCAATATATACTTAAGGGCCGTAGTAGCTCTGCATATTTCCTATTTGCTTATTACACCACTGTACTGGAGTTTAAATGTATGTAAAAGAGTACATATGGAGCTTCCCTGGTGGCGCAGTGGTTAAGAATCTGCCTCCCAGTGCAGGGGGACACAGGCTTGAGCCCTGGTCCGGGAAGATCCCACATGCCGCGGAGCAACTAAGCCCGTGCATCACAACTACTGAGCCCGCGTGCCACAACTACTGAAGCCCGTGCTCCTAGAGCCTGTGCTCCGGAACAAGAGAAGCCACTGCAATGAGAAGCCCACACACCACAATGAAGAGTAGCCCCCGTTCGCTGCGACTAAAGAAAGCCCGCGTGCAGCAACGAAGACCCAATGCAGCCAAAAATAAATTAATAAATAAATAAATTAAAAAAAAAAAAAAAGAATGTGCAGCTTCTTCAGCCCCAGACTCCTAGCTCCTCTGGTGCCAGCTCTTGCAGTGCACTGACCAGCAGTTTCTCCAGCAGCGCCCTCCCTCACCCCCAAGAGTTTTATAGCAAAGTGCTTCTGGCTCCTAAGAAATGTGCAACTTCTTCTCCAGCACCAGATTCAGTGCACTCAGAGTCTCCAGTGCCTCCAGTGCACAGTAGCCAGCAGCTTCCCCTGGCACTCCCACGCCCAGGTGATTTTGTGGCAGAATGCCTCTGGTGAGACACCTTCCCTAACAACTTTCTTGGGCTTCCTGGAAAGCAGATTTCCAGCAAGCTTGAGAGGACAGATTTTCAGCGGCATGCAGCACCACGATGACTTCTTTACCATAGCTATACCGTCACCAACAGGGTCTGAATCTCAGTCCTGGGAGGGGGGTGAACTCTTCCTTCCTTGGAAACTCTATCTCAGCGTTAATGACTGCTCCTTGTATCTGCTTTATTTCTATATTCTTTAGAGCTCTCTTTACCTCTTACTAGACAAGCCCTCATTACTACAGATGCCTGTTATAGTTAAAGATTCTTTATATTAAAAAGCCCCAACAAATTACTAAGTGGTTTCTCTCTCCTGACTGGACCCAAACTGATACTAAAAGGAACTAAGGATTCTAGATCTGGGGCATGAAAGTAACTAGATGAATACTAGTCATCTTTTTCTGTTAGGAAATAAAGAAGTGCTCCAGTAGCCAAAGTTACAACATTTAAAGCATCAGAAGAATAACTTAAGCGGACACCCTGAATCAATGAAAATTGGGTCCATGGGTCCATAATACAGCATAAAGAGAAAGCCAGGGAAAAAAAGTAACATTTAAGGCATCTTTAAAACAAAACTCTTATATTGAAAACAGGAAATTTAAAAGTTAAGATTCATCCTGCCTTTCTAGTGGGTACTCAGAAGAATGCTAATATATATGTAGAAGGAAAGACAGAATTAGCAAAACATTATTTTGCAAACCACAATGAAATTATTAAGGCAAGGATTATAAACTAGAATTTAACATTCGTACAAACTGCATTATATTACAAGGGGGGGAACAAACTTTATAAATGGAAGAATCAGACTATCATCATCCTAATCCAGTCAATCCTAGCATCACTAACAGAAGGTCAACCAAAAAGTATAACTTCTGATAAATTGCAGCATGAAGTATCTAACACGTTTTCTGGCCAAAAATGTTGAACCTTTTAAAATTAATCCATCAAGCCTTTCAGTCTTTCTTACCAGGGTTCTGGGAAAGAATTAAGTCCTGCAGAAAATGATCTGAGTGCCTATTTTCTCAATCATCCTATGGATGGTATACAGGAGAAAATTCATTACAAACAATGGGTGCCTTAGGGCATTTGAGGCTTAGTTCTCTTGAGGAATTCCTACTGAGTAGGGCTGCTTTAGATATAACTTCCAATTAGAGGAATTACAGAGAATAGAAAAACAAACTAAATGAAACAAAGACAAGGCAACAGAAAATCCAGGAGGTAAGAAGATGCTTTATAAAACTAGTCCAATCTCTTCAACAAATCAGTGTCATTTTGAAAAAGAAGAAGGGGGACTGTGATTAAGTCATAATAATTTGATACAAGGTATGGTTCTAGACTGGATACTGATTTGGAAAAATGCTGTAAACGCTATTTTAGGACCAACTCAGGAAATGTGAATATGGTTTAGGTATTTATTAGATGATATAAAAACTTACTGAAATAGAAAGATGAAGCTGGATGACTGGAAAAGCAGTCTGCAGAAGGGTAGAGCATATTTTCATTTGGATATTCAAAATCTGTATATATGTTCACAGAGGATATGTGCTAAAGGATTAATAAATAGTGTGATCCCAGGTGGTTTGAATGTAATTTGCTTATCTATATTTTCTAATTTTCTATTACACTATTTCTTTAATATAAATGGTTAATTGAAAAATACATTTAACTTAAAAAAGTTTCCAATGAATTTCTAACACCAAACTGAACACAATTTTAAACAAAATTTGGTTTTTTCAAATAAAAAGTTCTATGATGCTGAAGTACTGAAACACATTCCTGAAAAATAATCTATTATAAAGCACATTGTTGAGAAAATTGAGCTGGACAATAAAGACCTAAAAATGAGATGTGAGCTAGATAATCAATTTAATACCATCTAGTAGTTCAGAAATCAGCAAAATTTTTCTATAAAGGACCAGACAGTAACTATTTTAGGCTTTGCAGACCATATGGTCTCTGTGAAAACTACTCAATTCTGCCGTTTTAGCCCAAAATTACAGACACAGACAACGTGTAACTGAATGGGCATGACTGTGTTCTAATAAAACTTTATTTACAAAAATAGGTGACCAGCCCATGGACCATAAATTTATCCACCCTGGCCTAGGGCATTAAAATTTCCACCTAATCAAAAATTAACTCTTTTTTAAAGGATGGTGTAGTATTAGCTAATCTATAATTGTGATATGGCTCAAAGGTTAAGTAAAGTCCTGTACCACCACCCTATCAAAAAATCTCAATTCACCCCTTAGAGAGGATCCTTTCCTTAAGTAAAGTAAATTTATACACACTTCCCTTAGCACAGTCCTTGATCAAGAGCCTACAGTCGGTGGCATGAAGAAGCAGAAGAGCAAGGGACATGTAATCAGAAGACCTGAGTTCAAACTCTGAATTAGCAGTGGTGTCACTCTAAAGCCTGTTTCTCATTCATAAAATGGAGAGAACACCACCCTGAAAGCATTACTTAGAAGCTCAAAAAGTACAGCTTCTGAAAGTACTTTTTAACTGTAAAGTATTATATAAATGCCACCGTATTATCATTGTCAAATTTTGCTAAGAAAGCTATTTCACAATAGTGCAATTGAATTACTAAATAACCACCAAGGCTTTTTGCCCCTAGGCAGCAACTCAGTATTTCAAACATACTCACCAATAGAGATACCACTGTACTAGAATAGAAGGCCAAATCTTCTATAATTTCTGTACGCCGGTTAGCTCCAATTCGTAAGGAACGACTATGTACTTCTTCAGGTAACACTGTAAGGATCTCCAGCAGAAAAGGCAGAGAAGTTACATCATTGCTATATCTAGGAAAGAAAAGAGGAGAGATATAAGTTATTCAGAATGTGCCCCACACTCACAATCACAGCCCCACACAATCACATAAGATAACAACAGCCATCAGAACAACCACAACAACAAAAGTAGAATTCTCACTACTGTTAAAGGGGAGAAAAATAGATATACTTTTTTGGAAAGATATCTAGAAATCAAAATTTCAACTTGCATAATAATCTTTGACCCAGCAATTCCACTTCCAGAAATTTATCTTGTCAGAAAAATCTCACATACACATGCAGATGTATATGCACAAGTATTTTTTTATAATAGCAAAAATACTGGAAAAATATAAAGGTCCTCCATAATTAGACAGGATAAAAAAGGTTACAGATATCATACAATGGAACATATACAACCATTATAACAAGTACCTATGTCGTAACGTGAGATGTCCACAACATATTAAGCAAAAAAAAGGATATGAAACATATTTTTACATACAACTGAAAAAAATACATACGTATATGCATATTAATATATATGCACTTATTTATTTTAAAATGCTTAAAGGGAAGTCTAGAGGGCTATACAGTCAATCACCAATAGTGGTTACTTATAAAATACAGGAATAGGAAGAGGGGAAGGTATTTACTTTTTACTTTGAAAGCTTCCATACTGCTAAAATTTTTTCAAAGAGCATATATTAATATTATTAATAAAAAGTTTATTAAAACAAAAAATAAATTATCCACGTAAAGGTTTTAATGACACACTATAGTTGGTGGTAAAAAGGACATCCACTTTGCTCAAAAATAATTTCCTAACCAAATGCCAAAATGCAAGCAAATATCAAGATTATCTTGCCAAGACCATGAGGAAATACTTTACTCGAAGCAGCAAGATCCATATATCTAAAAATAATACTGTCCCTTTTATAGACATGAAATAAACCCCAATTAGTAAGAATGTATACTCATAACAACTTTTAATTTAATATAATCTTAAACATTCTGACAATGTTTTTTATAAAAACCACTGATATGACAGTGGGAGTGATCCACAAGGCAATGAAATACGTTGTTGTAGTTAATTCAAGAAGCGTGTGTGTGTGCGTGTAAACTATGAAGTTCTTTTAAGTCCCACATGACATATTTCTGTAGTATTTAAATTTTAAATGATTTTCTTTTAATCTAACAAAAGTTAATAAATAATTCTACATTAAGAGTTTTGGGGGAATAGTCCAAATGTCTAGCTATTGCTAACAGATTTCTCTGTGTAGGTTAATGGTAAACGCTAGCATATAGTCAATACAAGTTACTTACTTTTCTACCAATGTTTGTACACATCCCTTCCAGGAAGGCATCTGTAGAGCAAGGTCTGCTATTGCTAAAGCCAGCTGAGTAAAAAGAGATTAAATAAATGAATAGACAGATGAACAGAAATAGAGTAAGCATCAATATTAACTGGAAAGCAAAGAAGCTAAATTTCTTCCAAAAAATATGACAACTAAGACTGTGACACCACCCTCCTTCTCACCCCCACAGCTACATATCATGTAAATTCTTCTGGGTTAACTATAAATTGCTGGGACTTAAAAGTTAACCTTTAAAAATGAAAAACCAAACCAAAAAAAATAACAAAAAGAAGTCAGAAAGAACAGACTCTAGATTTTCCTCAGAATATATCAATACTTACTTTTATTTGGCAATACCATAGAACTTCATGGACATATAAATTATACTCTGCCAAAAAGCCAAAGCTACTGACAAAGTCAGCCCTTTGACTCACTCCTCAAGTAATGGATTGCCATTTCCCTTCTCTTCATGTCTTATCTTGAAGGCTTATGCAAAAGCCTACTTCCCCTTCAAGGACACTTCCATGACAGGCAGAGAACACATGTGAGTATGTACTCACTGAAGCTTCCAGTTTTCCTTTCTAATGTATTTCCCTACCTAAGGTGGAAAGGCCAGATGCTCTAGTTCACCACTTCATTCATGAGACTTTTACTAGCCAATCAGTCTAGAAAGGATTTTTTTAAAAGACAGGAATGTAGACCTCTGACCCAGGACAGTACTTTACCATCTACAATTTTAACAGCGGGTGTGTGTGTGTGTGTGTGTGTGTGTGTGTGTGTGTGTGTGTGTGTGTGTGTGTGTGTGTGTGTGTGTGTGTGTGTGTGAGACCTCCTCCACTTTTTGGTATTCAAGTTAGTTTGGTATCAAATGAATTCTAAGATGAATACAAAGATTTAAATATTCATTTTCTATTCACTTATAAGAATATAGCAATGAGTCTGTAAAAAAGTTAACATCACTTCACATGGGTTAGCAAGCAATGTCAATCAAAATTAACTTGATAAATCCAAATGGTCTTACAAATTTTCCTAATGAGAAGCATAGGATTTACCTGAGTTACAATGACAGGTGACAAGTCTTTCAAGTTCTGGATATGGGTTAGTAATGAGTCCCGTAAAGAGGCATGAGAGTCTGTGGGGAGCTCATAAAATGAGGTCTGAATCTTCATTTTCATGGTCTGTGCAGCAAAATAGCATGATTCCACATCTTGCCGGATCTGTAACAATTGGTCTGAAATCTCCCATGCATGAACCTGAAAGTAGATCAGACAAAAAAAAAAGTCTTAAAAACTACTTTTCTAAACAACGTTTATGCCATACAACCTCAATACATATACAAACTTATTTAGACCAAAGTATAATGAAAGAAAAATCTGACAAGCTAAATTGCCCACTAATTCAGCCAAAACTTCAAACTACGGTATATATTTATAGGCCATGCTCAACAAAAGTATTACCTAAAATCTTCTGATTGTAGGAAGGCATGAGAGTTATCAACTGAATAAATAGATCTAATCTTGCTGACTAGAATTATTAATTGTGTAGGGGGGAGAGTATAAAGAATGTCCCAAAAGTTTCTACTAAAACTAAAATGTCATTGTATAGCTTCCAACCCTAATCTATAGGTTGGATGTTTCTTCTCTTTTCCACTTAAAATAAGTAAGCTTTTGTTCACTCTAAGAATTGAGTCTGGAAGCTATTTTAATATATCTATAAATAGGAGAATATATTTCATATTGGTCTTAATAGGCCTACATTTCAATCTTTAGTTCCTGACTAAAACAGTACAAAAACTATTTCACATACTTCAATTATTTTCTAATGTTTTTATATTTGGCACAGTGCTGTATATGCTACTAAAATCATTTCCACAGGAGCATCTATGGAAATAATAAATAGAACAAAAGCATAGAATTTGGTCTCTAACAGCTAGTCACAGTTATAAAACAAAGCCTTATTTTGAAAGATAACTTTCGGAACAAACTCATGCAGTATAAAGTAGGCAACTAATCAACAAGTGATAAATTCTAATCCAATTCTATACCAAACTGCCTCTTCATGGGAGTGGGAGCAGGCTAAAATGGGCTGTTAATAATGGACTGAAAATCTTTTTCAATCCCAATTCAGGAACAGAGCCAACTGTAAAGAAAGATCACATAGATTTACCTACTCAATTTCTTATGAAGATAGAGCACTTCACAAGTAATACACAATGATTCTTCAAGATCTTTCCAAAGATAAATGGCAAGTCAAGGAAATGGCCTGTATGAGTTCCCAAAGTAAACTGAAAAGAGACTCTAAAACTCACAATGATATGTCTATTGACATAAAACTTAGCTTTAATCAAGTAATAAGTTGGTGAAAAAACAAGCATGAAACATTAACTTCCTTCTAGATAAAATGTATTTATTAATTTTTTGTACTTTTTACCCCAGCATACTGTCACAAAAAATCTTCCAAGCCACAGTTTTTAGCCATTCATTATCTAACCAGTAACCCAAGCACATCTACGATTTAATATGCCATCAAAATATACCACCCTCAAGTTGATATTTTAAAAAATAGTAGCAAATAAGCAGCCTTGGAATCACCATAAATGTCCTCATAAAAACAGAGCAATTAAAGAGCAAAACCAAAGCACTACAGACATTTACAACAAAACTAGGTATTATCTAATTATCTCCAGGAACCCCAAAATATAAGCGGATGGGGACAAGCCAGTGACATCTGTAAGACCTGTTTCAACTTCAGTAAAAGGCAGAAGCAGAGGGAAACAATAGGGTATCTAATGGATCTAAGAGCAGAGGATACCAAAAGAGTCAACAGGTATTCACTAGAAAGCACAGGGAACCAATCTGAAGACTGTAGTTGAAAACAGAAAAGGTTTTGCCCAATCCAAAAGCAAATGAGTTAAAGAGGCCTATGTAAGGTCTAAGGAGATGGAACAATCTAGCCTCTATGCATTCTTAAAACTGAAAAGCCAGAGCAGGGCCCCAAACTGAGGAGAAACTGCTGTGAAAAGAGTCAATACTATACAGGACAAGTACAACAGAGACAAAGGAAAAAAAGGAGAAGGTAATAACAAAGCTTGGAAATCTTAGAAATCAAACCACCATATCTGTAAATACTATCTGAAAACAACAGAAAAGGAAGCTCTATGAAGTTGGAAATACTATCCTTAATTATGCCTCCTTCCAAAAGTTCAAAAAACTAATTTCACAAGAAATAAGCCATTGAGCTCAAATGCCATATATATAGCAACTGGGGGTGGGTGCGGGTGTCGATAATGAGCAGAATAGCATGCTTACAAAGAAAGTAGGCCAGAAAAACATTTTAAAAACTAGCCTAGGAGCTTCCCTGGTGGCACAGTGGTTAAGAATCCGCCTGCCAATGCCGGGGACATGGGTTCCAGCCCTGGTCCAGAAAGATCCCACATGCCGCGGAGCAACTAAGCCTGTGCGCCACAGCTACTGAGCCTGTGCTCTAGAGCCCACGAGCCACAACTACTGAAGCCCGCGCACCTAGAGCCCATGCTCCGCAACAAGAGAAGCCACCACAATGAGAAGCCCGCGCACTGCAACCATGAGTAGACCCCGCTCACGACAACTAGAGAAAGCCCGTGTGCAGCAATGAAGACCCAACACAGCCAAAAATAAATAAATAAATAAAAATTATAAATAAATAAATAAAAACTAGCCTAAAGTCCAAAGGACATAGGAGCCAACTGAAAAAGCTCCCAGTGGCCTAAACTAGAAAACCTGGGAGTAACAAATTATGACAGTATTGGATTATAATTCAAAAACAAAACAATATCCATGAGTCCATACTGATGTGAATAACAACTGAATAAATAACTGGGGAAAGGTTATTTGCAGGATATAAGACATCTTTTTTAACAGAACAATGTTAGTTAATAAATGTGGAAGGAATGAGGGAAACAGAAAATCACCACCATTAGAACACACCAGAAATAACTGCTACAAGCAAGATTCATGGATAAATGATAAAATACAACAAACTATCTCCCCAAAATATTCATTGGTTACTGTGGTGGTTTTAATATATGTCCACAAATTCTTTAACACTTACCATTAAGAACTCTGACTACTCTAGTGGAGAGACAACATGGAGACTTTGCTGGAGAGATAATGTAAAGAGACCTAACACTACACGGAAAGCAAGTGGAGCCCAGTTAAGTCAAGCCTTCCAGCCATTCCTACCAGAGTGTCAGGCATGTAAGTGAAGCCATCTTAGAACCTCCAGACCACCCATCCACCAAATGGATGCCTTTTGGAGCAGAATCATTCACAGAGCCTTGCTCAAAAATTTCCTCAAATTCATCACCACAAAGACAAGAGGATCAAATCTGCATCTCATTAAGCCTCTGGATCTAGCAGGCCATTTGCAGGAAATAAAGAGGAAAGCAGAACTGCATCCTAACTATGTAATCAACAAAATCAAGACTGTAGGAAACTCAACAGGTCAAAAGGCCCAGATTCCTCAACACAACAGGGAGAGAAAGAACCTGCAGATTAAAAGACACTCAAAGACCTACCTTAATTCACCAAGTTACACATTTGTTTTGTGTGGTTTTTCTGTATCTGTGTTTAAAAAACAAAATAGAACAAAACAAACAAAACTCAATATTGCCTATTAAATTAAACTAGTATGAAGTCTTTCTCCCTAGTGAAATCTAACTGTCAACCCACCAGGTCAGAACCCTTGTGAAAAAGTTCATTGATTGTACAGTGTCATGTTGTGCTTTAATTTGAATGGCAGAAACTAGCAAAAAAATACCAATTATATTATTCTTATTATCTGTACTTCTGACAAACATTTCTATCTCCTTAAAAGTAAAGATCTCAAAAATGAAGGGCAGAACCAAAAGTCAAAACAAAACAAAAAAAATATTTCCTTCTGCGGAACTGTTAACCTGGGCGTAGGGATGCAAAGAAGATTTCTTTTTCAAGCACCTTTGACGATGTTTGAATATTTTTTAACATGTCCTTTGGAACTGTCTTGAAAAATAAATATAGATTTGTAGTCCTAATATGGAAGTATCTCCAAGATATACATTTAAAAAACAAAGATGCAGATGATATCATAAAATCTTTTTTGTAAAAATTTAAATTACACTTTTTTTTTTTGGAAAGCATAGTGAAGCTTTTTAACATACAGGAATTAGTTTTATACCTGAAGCCTTAGCGTTCATAGCATTCATCAAGTGTTTCAACTTTGTTTTTACCACACTAGCTGGCTGAACACCAATTTTCCAGCCAAAAAAAAGTAGAAAAAAATTGATTAAATATCAAAAAGAACTTGTTTGAAGACATCAGAACTACCAAGACATCTAGAACATGAGGCCACAGATTCCAGAGAGTTCAGCCTAATATGTGGCTCCACCTTTCCCCACAGGCATTTGCTTGTTTGAAAGTAGAAGACAAGAGGCTAAAAAGCTGAAGAGATTTGGGCAGTCACACAAGACTGGGGAGGTGAAAAGTAGAATTCAGAGCCCACCAAGGAAGAGGGGGCCTGGAAAATAGTCCAGATTTTCAGCTAGGACCCAGTGCAGGAAACAGGAAATGTACCTCAAAAAGGCTGAAACTTCTCCAGGATAGACCAGATGTTAGGCCACAAAATAAGTCTTAATAAATGCAGAAAGACTGAAATCACAGAGAGTATGTTTTCCAATCAAAAATGAAATGCAACTAGAAATTAACAGAAGGAAAACTGGAAAATTCACAAATATGTAAAAATTAAATATCAATTCTTAAACAACCAATGGGTCAAAGAAGGGAAATGAGAAAATATTTTAAGACAAATGAAAATGGAAATACAACATACCAAAACTTGTAAGATGCAGTGAAACAGTGCTAAGAGGGAAATTTATAGCCATACATATACACTTAAATTAAAAAAAGAAAAATTATCTCAAATCAACAACCTAACTTTATACCTTAAGGAACTAGAAAAAAAGAAAAAACTAAGCCCAAAGCTAGCATAGGGAAGCAAATAATAAAGATTAGAGCAAAGATAAATAAAATAGAACACAGAAAAACCATGATTTGATTCTTCAAAAAGATCAACAAAATTGACAAACCTTTATCTAGATTTTAACCAAGCAAAAAGAAATGAAACAAAGATGGGGACATTACTACTAACTTTACAGAAATAAAAAAGATTACAGGAAATACTATGAACTGTACACCAACAAACTGGATAATCCAGATGAAATGGACAAATTCCTAGAAACATACAATGTACCAAGACTGAATCGAGAAGAAACAGAAAATGTGAATAGACTAGATTACTATACTTAGTGAACAGACTGAATCAGTAATCAAAAACTTCCCAACAAAGAAACGCCCAGGATCAGATGGCTTTACTGGTGAATTCTACCAAACATTTAAAGAAGAATTAACACCAATCCTTCTCAAATTCATCCAAAAATTGAAAAGGAGGAGGAAACATTTCCGAATTCATTCTATGAGGCCAGGATTACCCTGATACCAAAGGCAGACAAAGATACTACAAGGAAAAAAAAAAAAAACCCTACAGACCAATATCCCTTATGAATACTAATGGCAAAAAAAACTTCAAAAAAATAGTAGCAAACTGAATTCAACAGTATATTAAAGAATTACACACCATGACCAAGTGGGATTTATTCCTGAAATGCAAGGGTGGCTCAACATACAAAAATCAAACAATGTAATGCACCACATTAACAGAATAAAGGGGGGAAAACCACATAAATATCTCAATTGATGCAGAAAAGCATTAGACAAAAGCTATCACTCTTTCATGATAAAGACACTCAACAAACTAGGTAAAGAAGGAAACTGTCTCAACGTAGTAAAGACTACATATGAAAACCCCACAATGAACATCATATTCAATGTTCAAAGACTGAAAACTTTTCAAAACTCTATAAGATCAGGAACAAGACAAAGATGCCCACTTTTGCCACTTCTATTCAGCATAGTACTAGAAGTTCTAGCCAGAGCAATTAGGTAAGAAAAACAAATAAAAGGCATCCCAATTGGACAGGAAAAGGTAAAATGATGACTGGTCACATATGACATGATCTTATATGTAGATAAACCTCAAGATTCCCCAAAACCTGTTAGAACTAATAAACGAATTCATCAAAGTTGCAAAATACAAAGTCAACACCCCCAAATCAGTTGTTTTTATATACTGACAATGAACGATCTGAAAACGAAATTAAGAAAACAACTGCATATACAACAGCTTCCAAAAAGAACAAAATACTCAGGAATAAAGCAAGCTGTACACTGAAAACTACAAAATACTTATGAAAGAAATTAAAGAAGACACTAATAAATGAAAAGACATCCTAGGTTCAAGGATTAGAAGACTTACTACAGTTGTTAATACTATCCAAAGTGCTCTACAGATTCAGTGCAATCCCTATCAAAATCCTAAGGACTTTTTTTTGCAGAAAGAGAAAAATCCATCGAAAAATTCATATGGAATCTCAAGGGGTCCCAAACAACTAAGACAATCTTGAAAAAGAACAAAATTGGAGGTCTCATATTTCCTGATTTCAAAATTTATTATGAAACCACAGCAATCAAAAGAGTATGGTACTGGCATAAAGACAGATATATAGACCAATGGGAAAAAAACAGAGCACCAATAAATAAACCCTCGAAAATATAGACAAATCATCTTCAACAAGGATGAGAAAACTACAAGATGGGGAAGGGAGAGTCTCTTCAATGAATACTGTTGGGAAAAGGGATATCCATAGACAAAAGAAAGAAGTGGACTCTCATTTTACACCATATACAAAAATTAGCTCACAATGGATTAAAGACCTAAATGGAACACCTGAAACTATAACTCCAAGAAGAAAGCACGGGGGACAAGAAATATCATGACACTGGATTTGATGATGACTTCATGGATATGACACCAAAACCACAAGAAACAAAAGCAAAAATAAAACAAATGGGACTACACCAAACTCTAAAAACTTCTGCGCAACACAAAATCCAGAGTGAGAAAGCAATTTATGGAATGGGAGAAAATATTTGCAAACCATACATCTGACAAGGAGTTAATATCCAGAATATAGAAAGAATTTCTACAGCTCAACAACATAAAAACCAATAACCCAATTTTAAATTGGGCAAAGGGCTTGAAAAAAACATTTCTCTAAAGACAGTATAAACATGGCCAACAAGCATAAAAAGATGCTAACATGACTAGTCATCAGGGAAATGTAAATCAAAAGCACAATCAGATATCACTTCATACCTGTTAAGACGGCCACTATCAAAAGAAACCAGAAAATAAGTGTTGGTGAGGATGTGGAGATATTGGAACTCTTATGCACTGTTGATGGTAATATAAAATAGTGCAGATACTATGGAAAACTGTATGGAGGGTCATCAAAAAATTAAAAATGTAACTACCATGTGATCCAGCAACTCCACTTCTGGATATATACCCAAAAGAATTGAAAATAACATCTCAAAAAGATATTTGCACACCCATGTTCATTGCAGCATTATTCACAAAAGCCAAGAGGTGGAAGCAAACTAATTGTCCATCAATGGATGAATGGATAAAGAAAATGTGATATATACATGGAATGGAGTATCTATTCAGTCTTAATGGATTATCACTTAGTCTTAAAAATCCTGTCATGTGCTGCCAAGGCATAGATGAACCTTGAGGGTATTGTGCCAAGTAAAATACGTCTGTCATAAAACGGCAAATGCTGCATGATTCCATTTATATATGAGCTATCTAAAGTAGTCAAAATCAGGGGCTAGGAGGAGGAGGAGGTGGAGAGTTGTTCAGTGGATGCAGAGTTTCAGTCATGTAGGATGTGGGGGATTCAGGGGGATCCGCTACACAACATGCATGTGGTCAACAATATTGCACTGTATGCTTGCAAAATATTGCACTGTATACTTGCAAACTGTTGGGAGGTTGAATTTCATATTATGTGTTTTTGCCACCAAAAAAAAAAAAAGTTTAGTACTGGCATAAAGACAGACACAAGACCACTGGAACAGAATAGAGAGCCCAGAAATGAATCCGTGCATATATGGTCAAATGATTTTCAACAAGAACAGGACATCATATACAAAAATTAACTCAAAATGGATCAAAACTTAAATGTAAGACCTAAAAAGAAAGAAGTGGACTCTAAAACTATAAAACTCATGGGGGGAAAGCTATATGTGCATTAAATTTGGCAATGATTTCCTGGATCAAAAGCACAACCAACAGGGAATTCCCTGGCGGTTCAGTAGTTAGGACTCTGTGCTTCCAATGCATAGGGCACGGGGTTTGATCCCTAGTCAGGGAACTAAGATCCTGCATGCCACGGAGCAAGGCCAAAAAAAAAAACAAAAAAAACCCCACAAGCAACAAAAGTAAAAACACATAAATTGGACTACATCAAAATTTTAAACTTCTATTCATCATTAAAAGATATAATCAGTATGAGAAGGCAACCCACAGAATGGGAGAAAATATTTGCAAATGACGTATCTGATAAGGGGTTAATATTCAGAATATATAAAGAACTCCTACAACACAACAACAACAACAAAACCAAACAACCCAATTTAAAAATAGGCAGAGGTACTTCCCTGGTGGCGCAGTGGTTAAGAATCCACCTGCTGACGCAGGGGCCATGGGGCCGAGCCCTGGCCTGGGAAGATCACACATGCCACGGAACAACTAAGCCCGTGCACCACAACTACTCAACCTGCACTCTAGAGCCCGCAAGCCACAACTACTGAGCCCGCGTGTCACAACTACTGAAGCCCTCACACCTAGAACCCATGCTCCACAACAAGAGATGCCACCACAGTGAGAAGCCCACGCACCACAATGAAGAGCAGCCCCCGCTCACTGCAGCTAGAGAAAGCCTGTGTGTAGCAATGAAGACCCAATGCAGCATAAAATAAAATAAATAAAATAATTTAAAAAAATAGGCAGGGACTTCCCTGGCAGTCCAGCAGTTGAGACTCCACACTTCCACTGCAGGGGGTACGGGTTTGATTCCTGGTCAGGGAACTAAGATCCCACAGGCTGCAACGTGGCCAAAACAAACAAAACAAAAAATAAAACAAAACAAAAAAAACCAAGTGTTGATGAGGATGTAGAGAAATTGTTAACAATGCACATTGCTAGTGGGAATGTAAAATAGTGCAGCCAATATGGAAAAGAGTATGGCAGTTCCTCAAAAAATTAAAAATAAAATTACCACATAATGCAGCAATTCCACTTTTGGGTATATAGCCAAAACAATCAAAAGCAGGGACTCAGATATTTATACACCAATGTTCATAGCAGCATATTTCACAATAACCAAAAGTTGAAAACAACTCAAATGTTCATTGACAGAAGAATGGATAAACAAAATGTGGCCTATACATACAATGGACTATTATTCAGCCTTAAAAAGGAAGTACCATTACATGCCATAACATGGATGAACTTTGAGGACATTATGCTTAGTAAAATAAGCCTGACACAAAAGGACAAATATTATATGATTCCACTTACATGAGGTACCTGCAGTAGTCAAATTCATAGAGACAAAGTTAGAATTTTGGTTGCCAAGGGTTGATGGGAGGGAGAATGGGCAGCGTTATCATTTAATGGGTACAAAGTTTTACTTGTAGAAGATTAAAAAATTCTGGAGATTGCTTGTGTTGGTGGTCATAAAACAACATGAATATACTTACTCTCACTGAGTTGTACACTTTAAAATAGTTAGAATGGTAAATTTGATGTCATGTATATTTTACAAAAAAGAAACACACAGTTTAGAATCTGCTCAATCCCTTCAGACTAAAGGAATCTGGTCCTATCATAAAGACCTGCCAGAAGCAAAAGAAATTACCTCAGGGGAAAAACATCATTTATTATCTCTTCAACTTTTCATAAACAATATATCCAGTATTTATCAAACGAAAGCAAAAAAGGGAGGGTTGGGGGTGGAAACAGACAATAGAAAATAACCTATCTAGATAACGGAATTATCAGATGAGGACTAAAATAACTGTGATGTCTCAACCAAAATGATAAAACTTAACATCACCAATAATGGAACAAACAGATTTTAAGTGACTCTTGATGTGATTCACTGAAAACAACAATTTTGCGTTCATGTAGTATTCTTCCAAAAACTGTTTAAGTTGAATACAATCATGAGGAAACAACCAAACAAAGCAAAATAGTGAGTGGGTCATATTAAAAACAAAGACAAAATGGGCCTGGATTTGTTTTTTAATGTCACTATCATAAAAGGAAAAAAAAAAATATCCCAGGAAACTAAAGTGACATAACACCTAAAAGCAATGCATTATCCTTGATTGGATCCTGGATTAGGGAAAGAAAATTTTTTTAAAAGCTAGAAATCTGTAACTGAAACACCTGGGAAATTTGAATATGGACTGTGTATTAGATAATATTATTGTATATTAATGTTAAATTTCTTTAATGTGACAATGGTTTTAGTTTAGTAGAATGTCTTGTTCTTACGAGCTATACGTCAAAATGTTTAGGGGTACAGCATGATAAAATCTGCAATTTACTTCCAAATGGTTCCAAAAGGGAGAGTAAGAAAGAAAAAAGAGAGAAAGCAAATGGAACAGGCAATTTGAGAAGGACTTACCATGAATCAGTGTTCACTATACAATTCTTTCAAGTTATGAATTTTTCAAAATAAACAGTTGGGAAAAATTAAATAGCTGATTAACGTATTCAAGAAATTAGAAGACGAATTGGAATTTGCATTAAGAAATGGAATCTAAAAAAAAGAATCAAAGGGAAATTCTAGAACTGAAAAATACAGTAACTGAAATTAAGACCCAAATGGAAGGCTTGAATAGCAAATCAGACAACTGAAGAAAAGATTACTATGCTAGAGAATAGGTCAATAGAAAATAAGACCTGAAGCACAAACTCAAAAAAAGAAGCAAAAGAAAAGAATAGAAGGTAAAGAATAGGAAGAATGCAAGTGACACATGGGACATAGTGAAAAAGTCTAACAAACATGACTGAAATCTCAGAAGGAAAAGAAAAAAATGGGGCACTATTTAAACATAATGGCTGAGGAATTTCCAAACTGATAAGACACCAAGCCACAGTTTAAGAAACTCTGTAAACCCTAAGGATAGAAAAACCAGACCTAAGCACATCAAATAACACTGCTAAAAAACTGCTAAAGACAAAAAGGAAAATCTTAAAGGCCAGAGGAAAAAACATGTATTACCTTTAAAGGAACACTTAGACTGATAGCTGACTTGCCAAAATAAAAAATGGGAATCAAATATCTTCAAAGTACTGGAAGAAAATAATTGCCAATTGGTTACTTGTACCCAGCAAAAAATCCTTCCAAAATGCAACAAAATTAAGACACTTTGGGACCAAAAGAAAAAAAATAAAAGGAGAGAGTTCATTACCAATAGAACAAAGAAGAAAATACTAAAGGGTGTTCTTCAAGCAGAATGAAAATAATTCTGGATAGAAACATGGAAATCAGGAAGGAATGAAGAGTAATGGAAAGGCTAAGTATGTAAGTAAATCTCTGTGAACACTGACTATATAAAGCAACAGTATCTTGTAGGGTTTAAAATAAATGAATCTATACACCTGAGAGGAATTTCACATTCTCCTAAGATGCAGAAAGTGGAAAAGATCATTGCTTTGGAGTTAATAAACAAAAGCAAATAAACTACAAAGTAACTTTTCTTAAATGCATCAGAAAGCTGAGGTCCCAGGACAACCAAGTAGACTGAAATTTAAAGAGACCTCACCAAGCGTTGGCTCACCTGTGGCAGAACAAAGAAAAGAGATATGGGGCACCAGACGACCAGGTAATAAAAATTCAATTAAAATTATTAACAAATTGATTAAAAAAAATGTATATGTGTGGGCTAGTATGAACATATAAAACCCATAGGACTCTTGGACACAAAGGGAATTCACAACCACCTACAGGCTCTTATCCACACACCTCCACCAAATACTCAGGAGAAAGAATGGGGGTAGGGCAGGAGACCAGAGAAAACCTCTTTGGTGGTACAGTCTTGGAGGACAGGAGTAGCCACAATAGCAGAAAGGACACAAAAAGCTCTGACTAGACCCTTCTCCCCTACTGAACAAAAGCCTTAACTGGTATGGGAAGGGCAGCAAATCATGTTACCCTCAAGGCTTATAGGTTAAGTGAGACCCATTGCTGTTGCAGTAAGGGTAAAAGAAAAAAACCTCTACTCCTACAGGACAGGGCATAAAACCGTCTTGAGCCCGTGATACTATAACAATAACACCACAGAGGTCTCCTACCACTGAAGGAAGGGCAAAAAAAATTTATCCTGCACAAGATCTGCCAGATGCAAGGCAGAGCATGAATGCCACAGGGGAGGACAGAATCACTGAGAAAGCCCCACCAATGAGAACACTGGACACTGGAACTGCTAAAGACTACAGTAGACAAGGGCAACAGAGACTATTACTGTCCCCCACCCCCCCAAACAAACAAACAAATGCTAAACACATCATATTCAAACTCCTGAAAGCCAGAAATAAAGAGAACATATTGGAGGAGTAATCCTTTTTCCTTACTACCAAGGTACCCTTGACTGTAACAGCTCAATTGTAGAACTTTATATTGTAATTATTTGGGCTTTTGTTCATCTTTTTCAATAGACTGTAAGCTCTTTAAAAGTAAAAAACAACCTTAATTATTTCTGCCTCTCTCAAAATCTCCTGGCAATAGAGCCATTTAAGCAAATATATGTTAAATTATTAAATATGAAGCAAAATGACAAGATACTATCATCTCATAAATCTATAACACCTCTTTGTTTTCCCAAACATGAAGCCCATTCTTTTACTAGGTAGCTGAGATACTTACTGGATTGGCACTAAGCTATAAGAACAGAATCCACAATGTTTAGAGAAAGGGCAAGAGAAAACAAGCAAACCAGTTTACAGATAAAGAAAACAAAGGCCCTGAAAGGACCTTTTTCATTCAGAGTCCTTATTTGTAGAACTTTGCTTGCCTTACTTACCCAGTTGGAGCCTTGGTTCTGTTTTGTTTTAAATATATATTTTGCTTTAGCAATGAGAAGAAGCTCAATATTTTCCTAGCCAAAATTGGAAGATTTAAGAATCTCAGAAAAATTTCAGTGAAGGGAAACTTAAAGTCTCCCCAAAATGGGAGTCTTTTCTGGAATGACCTTACTTTAAAATATTACCAGTATTTCTGAAATAGAAAAAAAGGAGAATAGCAGTTAACCCCAGGCAACTAAACCAAATATAAACTTTGCATCTTCTAACACTCATTATGTTATCATAGTTTTCTGTTTTTTAACTAAACTAAAATATAGATGGTAGCTATATGTATTTCCTAGGACAATTCTATGAGGAATCGGTCTTAGGAAAATTCCCATACTGCTCCTTGTGTAAATGTGTCAAGTAGAACCGAAGTGAAAAAAGAACTGTCTTCTCATTTCAAGCATCCTTATTTATCTTGACGCTGCCTCACCCACTGGTCAAATGTGCCTCTCTTTTCAAATATTTGTCTTTTGGAACAAGAACGAAATACAAAACTGACCTCTAAAGAAACCTGGGAAACTTGAATATCACAGTCTACTAAGTAAACTGTCAGTGAAAAATTACCCAGGATGATACTGCCAGTACTATATATATTAAGGGGTCATAATTTGTCCCTTTATTTTGAATTCCAGGAGGGTTTAAGAATTGTTGGCATCCAGAAAACAAGTAATCCTGTTTTGATCACTGAATCATTAAGAAAATGCAACCAAATCCTGATACCTCAGATACTACAGTACATTGCTCACTGTTCTTCCCCTCTGCTAAGCTGCAGAAAGAAGAAAGGAAAAGGGATTCTTTACAAGGAGAGAATAAAGCACTTACACTTCATAGGACTTTCTAGCCACAGATGCCAGGTGCTACCCACTGAAATCCAGGCTTGGACTAAGCTCCACATTTCTGAAAGGACCATCTCAACCGAAGCCTGGGGCTCAGAGTCAGCAGGAGGAAGCTGCAGCTCCCACTAGCAGCACATTTCAAAGAGGCTGCAACAAGAGAACATTTTCCATTTAAGCAACTAATTCCAATCTTCCATTTCACAAAGCAGTAGCAGAACAGGCCTTTATATCAGTCTTTTCAAAAGATATTTCCATGACTATGTGATGAATATGAAGCAGGCTATGGCCCAGCAATCCTTTCACTAACATGCTCTAAGTCTTTCATTATACTTCACAGCAGATCCTAAAAGTACTTGCCCTTTTTTCTTTAACGGTCACGACTGCTCCAAGACTCACTTCTACACTAACAGTTCTAAAACTGCCTAATCAACGGAAATCACTGAGCAGACCCTTAACATTGCAAGTACACACCCAGATAGGGGGCCTAAGGATTCATCAGCTGCCAAGAATCAGAAGCAGACTAGAGCTGCTAGTTAATCCTATACAAAAACTCCTCAAATTAAGCAGCATTACCTAAAAATACTTCACTGAAAACAGAAGAGCTCTGGCAAATAGAAAATTAGGTTCTGGAAATACAAATATTTCAATGAAATTTGATAAGTAAGAATAAATGTGTAAGACTGCTGTACTTTTTAAAAACGTTTCAATTAGTGAATAATACATCTATTAAATAAAGATTTATAGTATACTGGAAGGAGGGGCAGACCAGGCAAGAGCACAGTAAAAAGAACCCCTAAAAAACAGTCAATCAGACACTGCAACATTATAGACACATGCCTTGTACCAATATGGTATAGAGCTAGAAAATCAGAATTTCCCAAATCAAGAAAAAGTCATTTTCATGAGACAGGTAAAGAACAAACTAGTCTTTATTAACCTGAAAAAGAGAAAGGAATTTTTTGTCAGTCAACTATCTTAAGTTTTTGTATCTAATCCTTTATGAAAATTTTACAAATTTAAGATAAATTGCTAGGTCTGTCACAAGTTACTTTCTGATGGTTTTCTTAAACAGCGAGGAGAGAAAATGATACGAATGGATATTAGGAAAAATATAAGCTATAGATCTCAAAAGAAAACCATCACTACCTAAAACTGTTATCTTTCAAAATAATTTGTTTTGCAAGATGGTCTGAAATACAGAAACTATGATGAAATGAAACTTAGCTAATACCTTCACCACAGCAGTGATGAGTAAACAACTCCCAACTCCAAAAGCAGAGTGTAAGTGAAAAATAATCATAAAGCCCCAAGCAAGCTCCCAGAACCATAGACTACCCATGTATGCATAAACAAGTTTTCTAGAAGCAAAAAAGCTCATTTATAGAGATAAGTTCAGCCAATTTACATTTTCACAGCCATCCCCATAATAACTGAATAGATAATTAAGAGGGAGATATTACCAGAGATTCCTGGCTAAAAATAATTCTTTAAAACATCATAGGCTATTCAAATTCCAGGAGAAATACTCAAACACTCTTACCTTCAAGACAATGTTGGAAGATGGTAGTGCCCATATGCATTACTCTATCTTGATCTCAATGAAAGGAATCAGTAAGACCAAATGACTACAGCAC